>NC_141689.1:1564518869-1565834372 GCF_964263255.1 Lissotriton vulgaris | reverse complement strand
ACTCTGTAGTTTACGGTAACTAATTCCATCTGACAGCTGTCTGTGGATCTCTTCCTTGTATTTTGTCAAATCCTGCACAACAATGGCACCGCCTTTGTCGGGCGGTTTGATGACCACATCATTGTTGGTACCCAGGTCTATCAATGCCTTCTTTTCTGTTTTACTCATGTTAAATTTCACAAACTTTTTTTGTTCAAGGAGCTGGTCGACTGCAGATGTCACAATCTCTTCATACGCTAAGATCTTATGGCTCATCGCATATGTCGGTGGGAAAAAGGTCGATGGTTCTCTGAGTCCAGTGATGGACTTCTGTTGCCTTGTTGTCTGATTGCGAAAATAGTATCTCAGCCTAATTTTTCTAAAAAACCTGTATAATTCAGTTTTCAGCAGAAATTTATTGGCCGGTGCAGTGGGAACATAAGACAGGCCTTTGCATAACGCTTGAATTTCTGCGTCCTGTAGTTGGTATTTGGAGATGTTGATTACAGGATTCTTGGGCCGCATGTTAAGACAAGATATTTCCTGTCCAGGGGTGGGGACATGATTCACCACCTGTAGGTGTTGCGTCTGGTCGATATCTCTCCGTGCACTTCTGGCCGGAATGTCACCCGTTTCTGTTTGCCCCTGTTGCCATCCCAACCTGAATTCTGTTGCTGGCCTCTCGCCTGTCCTCTCCCCCAGTTGTTGCCACGTCCTCGTGGGGGTCGCCATTGTCCACGGCCCTGTTCTAAAAAATGAGGTTGAAATTGTGGGGGGTATTGTTGGTAGCTCTGGTCTGGTGGTGGATAGTTGTAAGAGGTGCTTGGACCCGGTTCCCCGTCACTGCCTGAACTATATGAGGAATCAGAAAAGGTTGAAAAGTTTCGCCTTCCTCTATATCCACCGCGGCCGCGGTTGGAAAACCGACCCTGGGTATCCTGCTTATAATAGTCGGGGTGTAGATAGGGGTACACAGTCTTTTTATCAAATTGCTTGAGGTCCCTAGCCCAATTTCTCTAATTTCTTGGTCTGAGCTGTGATGTCAACTCTTTGATAGAGGCCTCCAGACTCTTCAGAGCTTCTTTGGCTTTGGTAAGCGTACTGTCGCCCAAGATTTCAGCTTTGAGATCAGCGATTTCCTTACTAAGAGTACTACTTGTTCAGCAGCTGTTTCAACCCCCAGCACCTTCCAGTGCCGGGAGCAGTTATTTGCCACGTAGCTAAACCCTTCTTTGAACTTGGGGACGTCCACAAATATTGCAGGCTCGATCTTAATCTGTAGTCCCACTGGAATTATATTTTCTTGCAGGTACCTGGTAAACAGATGTCCATGCAGCCTGGTCCTAATGAGCTTTTTCTCAAGTCTTTCCAGACGAGAAATTTTGTCATTAAGGGTCACATCAATCGTAGGGACAGAGGTCGATAAAAAAGTGGTGGATAAATCTTTCGTTAGCTGGTTAATGTATTCTTCTGTGTAGGAAAGAAGTTCAGATTCCACCATGGTTTTCTTAAGTAAATTACAAGGCAGAAAAACCTCGCAGGTCAGCACCTGCGCAGAAGACGTTACATGTAAGGGGGGTTGAACCCATGCAGTCGCGGGGACCTGGGCGTTATATGGTATGTGTAAAGTGGGTCCCCGCAAGGAAAAAGTGTTATGTGCACCATACACCACAAACAAGACTAAGTGTTATTTTCCGAAGACACATAATTAGAACTACTGGCAAACGGTATTGATGTTTATTTTCCCAATACCCATCGTAGAACACTTATCGGTACATACATAAAACATTTTCGAAAGCCCCAAGGCGGGGGAGAGGTGAAGAGTGAAGGAGGGGGAAGAGGGTGTGCTCTAGGCAAGATAAGGTCAAACAGAATAAAAGTGAATCACAATGAACGCAATCAAAATTGATAATACATGAATCAAAACAAATTTGATACCATTGCCTAAGAAATTATGGCATTCAATATAGATATGATACAGAAAGGACCTTCAACGGTCACACATAGAGTATTAGAATTATTGAAAGGACAGGTGCCGGAGGTCTGTGTTGAAAAAAGAAGCCGTCAACGTTTCGACCCCTGGCCGTAGGCTAAGTTAGGTCCTTAAACGGGGTCTTCATCAGGACAAGGAAGGGGCAGGGTGGGAAGGGGCAGTGTTATCTGTCAAATTAAAATAAAAACAATCAATCAAATTAATGTTCTGAAACTGTCAACCATTTGGACAGAGTGATTAACAACTATTAATATACCATGGGCTTAGGGCCAAATGGGCCTCTAAGTGTTGGGGAATTTTAAAGTTAGACCAGCCATAAGTCTGGTTCAAAATCAAGTGCTCTAAATCCACAACTACACAGAGGGAAAGCTAACGAATTATTACGTAAAGGAACAAGAGTTAAAAAAACTCACATCATTTGTCAACCAATCAGCCGATTGGTGAGATTTACTGTTATCAACCCACACAGGGGATTAGGAAACCAGGCAGTGTTCTTGAACTGCAATCAGAAGGTGGTATTAGATAAATAAATGTAGTATATGAGATTGGCCTAGTGAATGCCCATTAAGACATATAGACTTACTTTAAAAGAGAGGGAAGTCAACCCTGGTGTCACCGTGGGTCTGAACCCGGGAGGCTTGCTTCTTAATCAAGTATTTAGAAAGAGCTAGTTACTGCTGCAGAGGAAAGATGAATACAGACTTGTAAAGGCTACATCATTTGAATACATGCTATGAAAGCACTAGCGGGCAAAAAAGTCCGTTTTACGTACCACTAAAGTAATCCGTCACCCACACGGCATCAACAACTCATCGTGGGTCCGAATAAATCAATGTGGACGTTTGGAGCCTATACGAAAAAAGGCAATACTGTCCATTAGGGGACGGCTGGTGTGTGTAAGGCGTTAATCAATAAGGGTAAAACAACACCAAACTTACGCGTGCTGGGGCTGGTCTATTCAAGATCGTACCGCATAACTCCTTTGTTCGTGCGCGTTAGTGCCGAATTACTGCCGCGATTGGCTTACAAAGTGTTTCAAAATATTTAGCGGGAAAGATGAATCCTGAGAAAAACCAAGAGGTAGGGTTTCAGGGTTATGTCCGTATTTCAACAAGGTTTTGATCAGGGGACAGCTTAGTATAGAAAGGCGTTTAGTACCTGTCCCGGCTGACGATTACAGCCGCCGTCTATGCGCGTCAAAGTGAATCTGCAAATCCGCTACGCGGAGTTGGGGGCGGGGTCTACAGGTAAAAAGGCTTGTTAGATATAGAGGAGTTACTCTGAGCCTTGCGCAATCAAGGGTTGTAGTTTTTGGTGGAAAACTTACGGGTGAAATGCTACGCGGAGTTGGGGGCGGAGTCTGCAGGTGAAAGGCTTGTTAAACCTGGGGGAGTTACTCAGAATACTGCGCAATTTATAGTTTTTAAGATTTAAATGAAAGGCTTACAGATAACAAGATGTTCCTTGAGGCCACAAACTTAAAAATAAACAACTATTCGCGCACTTCTTAAACATAAGAGTGTAGGCGAGTAGTGCCAATTATAGGATTTTCAACAATTTTAAAGAGGTTTCACAAGTAGATATTAGTATACACTTATAAAGATCTTTTTTATATATAAGAGACCACCACATGATAAGATGAGAGTTACTCGCGCACCTCTTCAACACAAGGGTGTAGACGAGCGAAACCACACAAAGGAATTTCTAAGACATTATGATGTTGTCATAAAAAGAGATGTTACCTCGAGACGATCAGATAAGTTATGAGTTTGTTACAAGGGTAGGACATTGTCGAATGGAATATTATTCATTAAGGGCACACCATGAAATTAAGAGAATGATACTCGCGCACCTCTCCAACATGAGGGTGTAGGCGTGTACACTTTTCCAAAGTTTATGACTTTACTTCAGGTAGATGACGAGAGTGTAATAGCCAAATTGTGTGATCCACCTGCAGACATTATCAATCTAATGAATGAGGAATTGCAAATTAGTCACGCACCACATTTTCATGATAACTCATGCCCTGTGTCGTATGAGATTGCCACACTGATTACACGGGCGACTATATATGGACACTAGTAGTTCACCCAAGTGCTGCTAACTGTGCCAGGCTACTATCATGTTCATTCAGGCCATTTTTGATAGAGTCCAGAAGGGACATCCATTTGGATTCCCTTGTATTAAGAGCTCCCTGAAGGTTACCTCCTCTGGTGCCCAAAGAGACTTTTTCGACCACCCACCATTTAAGGTCCGGTACCACATGTCCCTCCTTCTGTAATTCATGCAGCGTGATCTACATCATAAAATGCCCATGTGATCACATATACGTGGGGCAAACCCAGCAAAAGATAAAAGCCCGCATCTCGTCCCACTGCAGCAGGTTGCGGTGCAAGGTTTTGGGTGCCCCCCTAGTAGACCATTGGCAGAAGGAGGGACATGTGGTACCGGACCTTAAATGGTGGGTGGTCGAAAAAGTCTCTTTGGGCACCAGAGGAGGTAACCTTCAGGGAGCTCTTAATACAAGGGAATCCAAATGGATGTCCCTTCTGGACTCTATCAAAAATGGCCTGAATGAACATGATAGTAGCCTGGCACAGTTAGCAGCACTTGGGTGAACTACTAGTGTCCATATATAGTCGCCCGTGTAATCAGTGTGGCAATCTCATACGACACAGGGCATGAGTTATCATGAAAATGTGGTGCGTGACTAATTTGCAATTCCTCATTCATTAGATTGATAATGTCTGCAGGTGGATCACACAATTTGGCTATTACACTCTCGTCATCTACCTGAAGTAAAGTCATAAACTTTGGAAAAGTGTACACGCCTACACCCTCATGTTGGAGAGGTGCGCGAGTATCATTCTCTTAATTTCATGGTGTGCCCTTAATGAATAATATTCCATTCGACAATGTCCTACCCTTGTAACAAACTCATAACTTATCTGATCGGCTCGAGGTAACATCTCTTTTTATGACAACATCATAATGTCTTAGAAATTCCTTTGTGTGGTTTCGCTCGTCTACACCCTTGTGTTGAAGAGGTGCGCGAGTAACTCTCATCTTATCATGTGGTGGTCTCTTATATATAAAAAAGATCTTTATAAGTGTATACTAATATCTACTTGTGAAACCTCTTTAAAATTGTTGAAAATCCTATAATTGGCACTACTCGCCTACACTCTTATGTTTAAGAAGTGCGCGAATAGTTGTTTATTTTTAAGTTTGTGGCCTCAAGGAACATCTTGTTATCTGTAAGCCTTTCATTTAAATCTTAAAAACTATAAATTGCGCAGTATTCTGAGTAACTCCCCCAGGTTTAACAAGCCTTTCACCTGCAGACTCCGCCCCCAACTCCGCGTAGCATTTCACCCGTAAGTTTTCCACCAAAAACTACAACCCTTGATTGCGCAAGGCTCAGAGTAACTCCTCTATGTCTAACAAGCCTTTTTACCTGTAGACCCCGCCCCCAACTCCGCGTAGCGGATTTGCAGATTCACTTTGACGCGCATAGACGGCGGCTGTAATCGTCAGCCGGGACAGGTACTAAACGCCTTTCTATACTAAGCTGTCCCCTGATCAAAACCTTGTTGAAATACGGACATAACCCTGAAACCCTACCTCTTGGTTTTTCTCAGGATTCATCTTTCCCGCTAAATATTTTGAAACACTTTGTAAGCCAATCGCGGCAGTAATTCGGCACTAACGCGCACAAACAAAGGAGTTATGCGGTACGATCTTGAATAGACCAGCCCCAGCACGCGTAAGTTTGGTGTTGTTTTACCTTTATTGATTAACGCCTTACACACACCAGCCGTCCCCTAATGGACAGTATTGCCTTTTTTCGTATAGGCTCCAAACGTCCACATTGATTTATTCGGACCCACGATGAGTTGTTGATGCCGTGTGGGTGACGGATTACTTTAGTGGTACGTAAAACGGACTTTTTTGCCCGCTAGTGCTTTCATAGCATGTATTCAAATGATGTAGCCTTTACAAGTCTGTATTCATCTTTCCTCTGCAGCAGTAACTAGCTCTTTCTAAATACTTGATTAAGAAGCAAGCCTCCCGGGTTCAGACCCACGGTGACACCAGGGTTGACTTCCCTCTCTTTTAAAGTAAGTCTATATGTCTTAATGGGCATTCACTAGGCCAATCTCATATACTACATTTATTTATCTAATACCACCTTCTGATTGCAGTTCAAGAACACTGCCTGGTTTCCTAATCCCCTGTGTGGGTTGATAACAGTAAATCTCACCAATCGGCTGATTGGTTGACAAATGATGTGAGTTTTTTTAACTCTTGTTCCTTTACGTAATAATTCGTTAGCTTTCCCTCTGTGTAGTTGTGGATTTAGAGCACTTGATTTTGAACCAGACTTATGGCTGGTCTAACTTTAAAATTCCCCAACACTTAGAGGCCCATTTGGCCCTAAGCCCATGGTATATTAATAGTTGTTAATCACTCTGTCCAAATGGTTGACAGTTTCAGAACATTAATTTGATTGATTGTTTTTATTTTAATTTGACAGATAACACTGCCCCTTCCCACCCTGCCCCTTCCTTGTCCTGATGAAGACCCCGTTTAAGGACCTAACTTAGCCTACGGCCAGGGGTCGAAACGTCGACGGCTTCTTTTTTCAACACAGACCTCCGGCACCTGTCCTTTCAATAATTCTAATACTCTATGTGTGACCGTTGAAGGTCCTTTCTGTATCATATCTATATTGAATGCCATAATTTCTTAGGCAATGGTATCAAATTTGTTTTGATTCATGTATTATCAATTTTGATTGCGTTCATTGTGATTCACTTTTATTCTGTTTGACCTTATCTTGCCTAGAGCACACCCTCTTCCCCCCTCCTTCACTCTTCACCTCTCCCCCGCCTTGGGGCTTTCGAAAATGTTTTATGTATGTACCGATAAGTGTTCTACGATGGGTATTGGAAAATAAACATCAATACCGTTTGCCAGTAGTTGTAATTATTGTCTTCGGAAAATAACACTTAGTCTTGTTTGTGGTGTATGGTGCACATAACACTTTTTCCTTGCGGGGACCCACTTTACACATACCATATAACGCCCAGGTCCCCGCGACTGCATGGGTTCAACCCCCCTTACATGTAACGTCTTCTGCGCAGGTGCTGACCTGCGAGGTTTTTCTGCCTTGTAATTTACTTAAGAAAACCATGGTGGAATCTGAACTTCTTTCCTACACAGAAGAATACATTAACCAGCTAACGAAAGATTTATCCACCACTTTTTTATCGACCTCTGTCCCTACGATTGATGTGACCCTTAATGACAAAATTTCTCGTCTGGAAAGACTTGAGAAAAAGCTCATTAGGACCAGGCTGCATGGACATCTGTTTACCAGGTACCTGCAAGAAAATATAATTCCAGTGGGACTACAGATTAAGATCGAGCCTGCAATATTTGTGGACGTCCCCAAGTTCAAAGAAGGGTTTAGCTACGTGGCAAATAACTGCTCCTGGCACTGGATGGTGCTGGGGGTTGAAACAGCTGCTGAACAAGTAGTTACTCTTAGTAAGGAAATCGCTGATCTCAAAGCTGAAATCTTGGGCGACAGTACGCTTACCAAAGCCAAAGAAGCTCTGGAGAGTCTGGAGGCCTCTATCAAAGAGTTTGACATCACAGCTCAGACCAAGAAATTAGAGAAATTGGCTAGGGACCTCAAGCAATTTGATAAAAAGACTGTGTACCCCTATCTACACCCCGACTTTTATAAGCAGGATACCCAGGGTCGGTTTTCCAACCGCGGCCGCGGTGGATATAGAGGAAGGCGAAACTTTTCAACCTTTTCTGATTCCTCATATAGTTCAGGCAGTGACGGGGAACCGGGTCCAAGCACCTCTTACAACTATCCACCACCAGACCAGAGCTACCAACAATACCCCCCACAATTTCAACCTCATTTTTTAGAACAGGGCCGTGGACAATGGCGACCTCCACGAGGACGTGGCAACAACTGGGGGAGAGGACAGGCGAGAGGCCAGCAACAGAATTCAGGTTGGGATGGCAACAGGGGCAAACAGAAACGGGTGACATTCCGGCCAGAAGTGCACGGAGAGATATCGACCAGACGCAACACCTACAGGTGGTGAATCATGTCCCCACCCCTGGACAGGAAATATCTTGTCTTAACATGCGGCCCAAGAATCCTGTAATCAACATCTCCAAATACCAACTACAGGACGCAGAAATTCAAGCGTTATGCAAAGGCCTGTCTTATGTTCCCACTGCACTGGCCAATAAATTTCTGCTGAAAACTGAATTATACAGGTTTTTTAGAAAAATTAGGCTGAGATACTATTTTCGCAATCAGACAACAAGGCAACAGAAGTCCATCACTGGACTCAGAGAACCATCGACCTTTTTCCCACCGACATATGCGATGAGCCATAAGATCTTAGCGTATGAAGAGATTGTGACATCTGCAGTCGACCAGCTCCTTGAACAAAAAAAGTTTGTGAAATTTAACATGAGTAAAACAGAAAAGAAGGCATTGATAGACCTGGGTACCAACAATGATGTGGTCATCAAACCCGCCGACAAAGGCGGTGCCATTGTTGTGCAGGATTTGACAAAATACAAGGAAGAGATCCACAGACAGCTGTCAGATGGAATTAGTTACCGTAAACTACAGAGTGACCCTTCTAAAGATCTGGCAATGGCTATTTTGTCCATCACCCAGAAAGGCCTGGAAGAGGGCTTCCTGAGTGAGCAGGAATTTAAGTTTTTAAATCAAAAATTCCCGAGACTGGCCACTATTTATACTTTGCCGAAAGTTCACAAGAACTTGGATGCTCCTCCTGGCCGCCCGATAGTATCGGGCTGTGGCTTCATGCTAGAGCCACTCTGTAAATATATTGATTTCTTCCTTAAACCTATCGCATTAAACACCCAAGCCTATCTTCGAGACACTACTCAAACCATAAACTTGATAGATGAAAGATCTTTTGATCCTCAAAAGGAGCTCTTAGTGACTTGCGACATAGTATCGCTTTACACTAGCATCCCCCAGCAGGAAGCTTTGGATGTGATACAGGAGGTATTGGACCGAAGACCTGCTCCTGTACAGGTTCCAACTTATTTCATTATTGAACTGTTGAGTATCTCGATGAAACAAAACTTTTTTATTTTCCAAAAAGAGTTTTTTGTTCAGACTAAGGGGGTAGCAATGGGGGCTACCTTTGCCCCGAATTTGGCCATTATCTATATGGACCACTTCGAAACCCAGCACATTTTTTCAATCAGCAATCCCTTTCATACTAACCTGACCGTTTGGGTTCGATACATCGATGATGTTCTGTGTATCTGGAAAGGCAGCAGACAGCAATTAGCCTCATTCCATGAATGGTTGAACTCCAGAAACCCGAACATACAATTCACAATGGAATCCAGTAACGAGTCTATTCCCTTTTTAGACATCTCTATTTATGTGGACAAGGATCATCTCCAGACGACGCTCTTTAGAAAACCTACTGAGCGTAACTCCCTATTACAGTACGGGAGTCACCACCCTAGAGGTCTAAAAGACAACCTACCGGTGGGACAATTTCTAAGGATCAGGAGAAATTGCTCAACTAGAGCTAACTATATAAAGGAGTCAGAAATCCTTAATGATCGTCTCATCGCACGGGGTTACCCTACACGAATGGTCAGACGTGCTAGAAAAAGAGCGTGGTACAACCCACGAGAAAGTTTATTAAATCCCGTACCCTCCACCCAAACTGAGTGTGAACGTCTCATTTGTGTCACCACTTTTTCCACACGGAGCAATGAGGTGAAACAGGTCATTAACAAGAATTGGCATCTGGTGGCAGATGAAATAAGTCAAAAAAATCTTCCTCTTCATTCCTTTAAAAGGGCAAAAAGCATCCGTGACATGGTGGTTCATTCCTACCTCGAACCAGAGAGTCACCCTACGATCACAACATTATGGAATATACCTCCGCTGATAGGTCATTTTCGATGCGGAAATTGTACTGCATGCGACACTACCGTTCAGACTAAGTCGTTCACTCATGGCGGACGTACTTACACATTGAGACACCATACGAACTGTAATTCATGCAGCGTGATCTACATCATAAAATGCCCATGTGATCACATATACGTGGGGCAAACCCAGCAAAAGATAAAAGCCCGCATCTCGTCCCACTGCAGCAGGTTGCGGTGCAAGGTTTTGGGTGCCCCCCTAGTAGACCATTGGCAGAAGGAGGGACATGTGGTACCGGACCTTAAATGGTGGGTGGTCGAAAAAGTCTCTTTGGGCACCAGAGGAGGTAACCTTCAGGGAGCTCTTAATACAAGGGAATCCAAATGGATGTCCCTTCTGGACTCTATCAAAAATGGCCTGAATGAACATGATAGTAGCCTGGCACAGTTAGCAGCACTTGGGTGAACTACTAGTGTCCATATATAGTCGCCCGTGTAATCAGTGTGGCAATCTCATACGACACAGGGCATGAGTTATCATGAAAATGTGGTGCGTGACTAATTTGCAATTCCTCATTCATTAGATTGATAATGTCTGCAGGTGGATCACACAATTTGGCTATTACACTCTCGTCATCTACCTGAAGTAAAGTCATAAACTTTGGAAAAGTGTACACGCCTACACCCTCATGTTGGAGAGGTGCGCGAGTATCATTCTCTTAATTTCATGGTGTGCCCTTAATGAATAATATTCCATTCGACAATGTCCTACCCTTGTAACAAACTCATAACTTATCTGATCGGCTCGAGGTAACATCTCTTTTTATGACAACATCATAATGTCTTAGAAATTCCTTTGTGTGGTTTCGCTCGTCTACACCCTTGTGTTGAAGAGGTGCGCGAGTAACTCTCATCTTATCATGTGGTGGTCTCTTATATATAAAAAAGATCTTTATAAGTGTATACTAATATCTACTTGTGAAACCTCTTTAAAATTGTTGAAAATCCTATAATTGGCACTACTCGCCTACACTCTTATGTTTAAGAAGTGCGCGAATAGTTGTTTATTTTTAAGTTTGTGGCCTCAAGGAACATCTTGTTATCTGTAAGCCTTTCATTTAAATCTTAAAAACTATAAATTGCGCAGTATTCTGAGTAACTCCCCCAGGTTTAACAAGCCTTTCACCTGCAGACTCCGCCCCCAACTCCGCGTAGCATTTCACCCGTACGTTTTCCACCAAAAACTACAACCCTTGATTGCGCAAGGCTCAGAGTAACTCCTCTATGTCTAACAAGCCTTTTTACCTGTAGACCCCGCCCCCAACTCCGCGTAGCGGATTTGCAGATTCACTTTGACGCGCATAGACGGCGGCTGTAATCGTCAGCCGGGACAGGTACTAAACGCCTTTCTATACTAAGCTGTCCCCTGATCAAAACCTTGTTGAAATACGGACATAACCCTGAAACCCTACCTCTTGGTTTTTCTCAGGATTCATCTTTCCCGCTAAATATTTTGAAACACTTTGTAAGCCAATCGCGGCAGTAATTCGGCACTAACGCGCACGAACAAAGGAGTTATGCGGTACGATCTTGAATAGACCAGCCCCAGCACGCGTAAGTTTGGTGTTGTTTTACCTTTATTGATTAACGCCTTACACACACCAGCCGTCCCCTAATGGACAGTATTGCCTTTTTTCGTATAGGCTCCAAACGTCCACATTGATTTATTCGGACCCACGATGAGTTGTTGATGCCGTGTGGGTGACGGATTACTTTAGTGGTACGTAAAACGGACTTTTTTGCCCGCTAGTGCTTTCATAGCATGTATTCAAATGATGTAGCCTTTACAAGTCTGTATTCATCTTTCCTCTGCAGCAGTAACTAGCTCTTTCTAAATACTTGATTAAGAAGCAAGCCTCCCGGGTTCAGACCCACGGTGACACCAGGGTTGACTTCCCTCTCTTTTAAAGTAAGTCTATATGTCTTAATGGGCATTCACTAGGCCAATCTCATATACTACATTTATTTATCTAATACCACCTTCTGATTGCAGTTCAAGAACACTGCCTGGTTTCCTAATCCCCTGTGTGGGTTGATAACAGTAAATCTCACCAATCGGCTGATTGGTTGACAAATGATGTGAGTTTTTTTAACTCTTGTTCCTTTACGTAATAATTCGTTAGCTTTCCCTCTGTGTAGTTGTGGATTTAGAGCACTTGATTTTGAACCAGACTTATGGCTGGTCTAACTTTAAAATTCCCCAACACTTAGAGGCCCATTTGGCCCTAAGCCCATGGTATATTAATAGTTGTTAATCACTCTGTCCAAATGGTTGACAGTTTCAGAACATTAATTTGATTGATTGTTTTTATTTTAATTTGACAGATAACACTGCCCCTTCCCACCCTGCCCCTTCCTTGTCCTGATGAAGACCCCGTTTAAGGACCTAACTTAGCCTACGGCCAGGGGTCGAAACGTCGACGGCTTCTTTTTTCAACACAGACCTCCGGCACCTGTCCTTTCAATAATTCTAATACTCTATGTGTGACCGTTGAAGGTCCTGTCTGTATCATATCTATATTGAATGCCATAATTTCTTAGGCAATGGTATCAAATTTGTTTTGATTCATGTATTATCAATTTTGATTGCGTTCATTGTGATTCACTTTTATTCTGTTTGACCTTATCTTGCCTAGAGCACACCCTCTTCCCCCCTCCTTCACTCTTCACCTCTCCCCCGCCTTGGGGCTTTCGAAAATGTTTTATGTATGTACCGATAAGTGTTCTACGATGGGTATTGGAAAATAAACATCAATACCGTTTGCCAGTAGTTCTAATTATTGTCTTCGGAAAATAACACTTAGTCTTGTTTGTGGTGTATGGTGCACATAACACTTTTTCCTTGCGGGGACCCACTTTACACATACCGTATCTATAAGATACGGCGCATTCAGGTCCTCCCCATGTGCCTGCACAAAAACAGCAGACGTGTGCCAGCGCAAACACCCTTGCAACATTTTGCAAGGGTGCCTGCACTGAGGGGATGATGTTTGTGTGTGGGAAGGGACAACTTCCAGCACAAAACCAATCATTAAAGTCATTTCCCTTTTTCTATGCGTTCTGCAGAATGCAGCACACATAGAAAGAGGAAAAAGGAGGAGAAATAAAAGTATTTCTCCTCGTTGCACCTTGTTACGCCTCCCCTGGGGAGGCATAGGATTCTGATGCATTCCTAGGTTTACAAAATGTTATGAATCTGTGAATCCGTGTTGTTGGAAGCACCCAAAGCAACACCCATGGAACACCCCTTTAACACAGAGTTCTGCGTGAAAGGGAAACATATTTACAATGCAATGAAACTTCATACAGGGGGACTTTATGTGGCCTTGTTAATATGGGGAAACCCATTGCTCTGCCGATGCATCAATAAAAGTGACGCACTGGCGGTGCATTGGGCTTGTAATAAACCTCCTACATGTGCTGTGCAAAACTGTTTGCCCTGAGTGATGGCTCTCCCTGTTTGTTTTTTCAGCTTTCTCTAAAGTGTAGTGCACGTTGCTGAACTGTGGACTAGGCAAGCTTATTGCCTTTGCTCTTTATGTTCTAGGTAATGCTGTTTGCCTCTGATGTTGTTAGAGCATAGGTCTTGAGTAGTCTTTCGTGAAAAAATGAAAGTGTTTTATTATTATTATTAAAACAGTTTTGTATAGCGCGTGGTTACCCTAGAGCATCCCAGCGCTTAACCAACAGAGTAACAATTTAAGAGAATGAGAGGCACAGTGGCTTAACTAAAGAGAAAAGTTTTCAGTTGTTTACAAAAACGCAAAAGGCATGGCTCAGAGCGCAAACTTAGGGGGAGTGAGTTCCAGAGGGTTGCAACCTTTACGGAGAATCTCCTCCCTCCTGAACGGGCCTTTTTGACCCTAGGAATCTTAAGTAGGTGTTGTTGGTCTGAGCGTAGTGTTCTACTTGCCTTATACGGGGTCACCAGCTTTTGAAGGGCGGGAGGACCTTTACCTTGCAAGATTTTATGTGCAAGGCAGAGAGATTTAAATTTCACCCTTTCTCGCACTGGCAGCCAATGCAGCGCCCTCAATGCGGGTTTGGCCGATCGTGACATAGGGATGTTATAAAGCATTTGTGCCGCCGCATTCTGAACTTGCTGTAATTTGTTCAAAGTGATCTCAGGGGCACCCAAATAGATTGCATTACTGAAATCTAATCTTGATATAATCAGGCCATGGATCAGAAGCTTCCGAGATAGAAATGGAAGCAGAGGCAGCACTTTGCGCACCGATCGGAGAAGGCCAAAACAGACACCAGCCAGTTTAGTAGCCTGGGTCCTGAAGGAAAGATCTTGCTCCAACCAAATACCAAGGCTCTTGATCTCAGCCTTGGGTTTGGGAGGGGATCCTAGACAGCTAGGCCAGGCAGACCGGGGGAGTGAGGGACCTTTCATCCCCATCAGCATTATCTCGGTCTTAGAACCGTTCAGTTTTAAAGCTGATTCCCCCATCCAGGTATGGACTTTGGATAGGCAGGAATGTAGCACCTGGGGATTTTCCGTGGCCTGGGAAAGGGCAAACACCAGCTGGGTGTCATTGGCATAGCTCACGATTTTGATGTTAAATGGAGCCACCACATCCTCCAAGGGGGCCATGTACACATTGAATAATGTGGGGCTCAAAGAGGAGCCCTGAGGCACTCCACAATGGAAATGGGTGGATGCTGATCGTGCGCCCCCTTCCCAGACCTGAAAGGTCCGGTCGCTAAGAAATGACCTAAGCCATTTCAGCGCCATCCCCCTCACTCCGGCATCTGACAGCCGTTGAAGTAACACTCGATGGTTAACAGTGTCAAACGCTGCACTAAGGTCCAGGAGGATCACTGCCACTGATCCTCCTGAATCCAAAATGCAACGTGCCTCTTCCGCGACTGCCAGCAAGGCGGTGTCAGTGCCTTGACCCGGGCGAGAGCCTGTTTGGGAGCTTCTCAGAGTGGGAGTTTTGTATCAATAGTCACGTAATGTCTGTATGTAAAAGCCTTGGGGCAGATTTATCAAAATGTCATGTAACACAGCCAGACAACTTGCAGCGCTGTGTGACAGAGAGAGAAAATAAATTAACCATATTTACTAAGATACAACACATTCCTTCTCTCTCCCTGGACTGGCGCACCGAGTGCTGCTCGCTAGCTAGCCCTAACGAAGACAACATTGCGCATTGGTGCAAGGGTGCCTGCGTCACAAGCAGGATTGTTTTTGTGCCGGAGGAATGGACAGCTTGCTGCACAAAAACAATCCTGTGAGGCATTTTCCTCTTTCGACGTGTGTAACCACACATAGAAAGAGGAAATAACGAGGGGAAATAAAGCTATTTCTCCTCTTTGTGCCCCTGTTGGGAAGCTGTACATGTGTGAGGCATTCCAGGTTTACTAAATTTATCAGGTATTGTGTCAAAATGTATGGGTGGATGCAGAGCACCTATGCACCACCCATCGAACACCATCCCAGTGCAGGGCAACGTAAGACAGTGGTGTGTGGTACCTTGTGTTACTATGGATTTACTAAGCCACACAGAGCCAGGCAATGTGGCTTTGCGTGGCTTAGTAAATCCCACGCAAAGCAAAGCTTGCTTTGCTTTGCGTCACCTTGAGAGATGCAAGGAGAACACAAGTCCTTTGTGAATCTGAACCCAAGTTCCTCCCTTGTTCCTGCTCAGATCCTTTGATGCTGCCAGTTTTCATTGTGTACTGTCAGTAGGGAGAATGAATCGCTTATATTGAAAACACATTTCCTTTGCATACTTTTGACAGATGTTCACAAACAGATATTCTCATTTATATGGCTAGAGAGAGAACATAACATTTTCAGATTTTTTCTTAAAATAGTTCTAGCTCCCATCAGAGTCTGTCCATCGTTTGTTAGATGCACATGTGAAATGCGTTTAGCTCAGCTCTTGATAGCCACTTCCCATTGCCAGACGATGAGTGGGTGGGACAGAGAAATGTCTTATAATTTCTTTGCTACATCGCTGCCCCTTTGAACCTCAGGTTCCATTCTCTTTTTAGGTCGAGCAGACCTACCCTCAATGCGTGAGCATTGACGGTGTCTGCTTTAGACCTATTGTGGCCCATATTTAGGAATGTGGACAGCTATCAGACGCGCGCTTTGACAATGTCAGATTTCACCTCGGGAGCGCGCGTCTGAGCTGCGCTTGCGCGGAGCAAAGCCCTTGCTCACACACAGACACAGGCAGCCCCCACCCCTCTGCATGCACGCACGCTCACACACACACAGGCGCGCGCATGCACACGCAGGCACACGGCACACATACAGGCACACGGCACACTATCCCCTGCCTCGCATTCTCTCTCAATCACACAGTCACGCATGCGCACACACATTCCCTCGCGCACACACGCACACACGCGCGCACACACTCCCCCCCTCCCCTCCCCTCCCCCCCCCCCCCACAGGCATACACACAGGCACGCACGGACTTCACATCAGCCCTGGGCCCCATTCACCGACTGCGCTCTTCCGGCGGGGCTCCTCTCGCGCTCCGCTCCTCACGGCGCGGCGCGTCTCCTCTTCTGAATCGGGGCTCCCTCAGGTAAGAGGAGCCCGCAACAGGCGCCACACTCTTCCTTCTCCCCGGCCCCCTCCTGGGGACCCGGGCTACCCCGGACCGGCAGGGCGCTCCATGCGCCGGCATGCCTTCTCACGGACTTCGGGAGGCGGGACTTCCGGTCGGCCGCGAGCGGATTGGCCGGCCGGCCAAGAGCTTCCGGGTCGCCGCGGGCAGCGCGGCGGCACCCAGAGACCCTTTCTAGGTTCATAATATTCAGCCCTCTGACCACCGTTTCCTGTCTCCGAATCCGCTTTAGAGACAGTGCTTTATGCTTAAACTGGCTTTTTCTTTCCGTATATTCTTCTCACTGTTGGACGGTGCTAAAAAACTGAGTGCATTATCACTGACTCCTAGGGGAGACTAGTATTAAGTATGGGCGGAAAATCCGTTCCGCTCGCGGATTTTGCGGATTTTCGGGAAATTCGCAATCCGCGAGATTCGCGAATCTCCCGCAAAATCTGCAAATCCGCGAGCAGCGGATTTTGCTCGCACTGCTCGCACTGTTCGCGTGAGTTCGCGCCCCGCGAATAAGTGCAAAATTGCAGAAATACGCTCTTAGCAAAACTGAAAGTAACTACTTACCAGGTTCAAAAGTTCAGGCTCATCATTAGTAGCCATTTCCTGTAGTGCTTCCTGAGGGGCCCCTCCAGAGTTCAGTTGCCAGTTGAAACTATTATGTGACCCTGCTCTGAACCTCAGAATGGTTACACATATGCCACAAAGGTCCTGAATTACAGCTAAGGGAGACAAGCAGGAGCCAGGCTGGAAGTTAAAATCCATTAATCAGCCCCTAATTCATTATTGTCAGTTGGGGCAGGGCAGGTGTTGTAACTAATTTTGCAACAATGAAAGCACTTAGCAAGTGCAAAAGATCACTAATCAGGGCGCACTAAGGAAGCAGGTGCCAGCTAAAAAAATATTCTGTGACACATTAATCAGCCCCAAATTAATTCAGGTCACTTGAGGCAGGGAAGGTGTGCTTTGCTTTGCCGAAAATAATGTACACTGGACAACCAGAGGGTGTGGTGATGAAACAGAGGGTGGCATGGGTGGGCCAGAGGGTGGCATGAGTAGTCAGAGAGTGGCAGTGGTGACAGAGAGTGGCAGTGATGAAGAAGAGTGTCCCAAACAGGCTGGACACGTAGAAACAACAAGTTCGCAAAACTTGCGACCCGACAGGTAAGTTCGCAAATTGCGAAATTGTAAAAACCCTCGCGAACTGGCAGAAACACGGGCGAACACAAAAAAAAAAAAAATCCGCAAATTCGCGGGAATTCGCGGATTTTGCGGATTGCGAATCCGCAAATCCGCAAAATTCGCGAACGCGAGATCCGCAAAATTCGCCCATGCTTAACTAGTATATGAATATATGCAGGGAATATTTATTTGAACCACAACACATTGATATTGTATGTTTCAGAATGGGGAACCACCCATTACATCGATGTAAATACATCGCGGTGCTATCGCACTGCGACTTTTACATCGCATGGTCGGTCACATCGCAGCCTATTAGTCCGCATGCAACAAAGGCGCGATGGCATTGACATCGCATGCAATGACAACGCATGCGAGGCTAAAATGCCTTTACATCGCAAAAATAAATGTGCTTTTCATTGCCATACCATAACAGAAACGGAAGTTTACAAAAACAGAAACATTATTTTTGTTATGTTATGATTTGATATATTTCCTTGTTATGACAGGCATAACAGAAACGGGCTGAGACGTGCTGAGAAATAAGTTTACAAAAATAGAACATAACAGAAACGGGCAAATGATAACGTTGTTCTTATTGTATATATTTCCTTGTTATGACAGGCTAGGTGGATGGATGTGTGTGTGGTGAGTTGCTGGGTGGATGGATGGATGGATGAATGGATGGATGCTGGATGGATGCATGGATGGGTGGATGAATGGATGGCGGATGGATGAATGGATGGCTGTATGGATGGATGCATGGATTGGTGTATGGATTGGTGTATGGGTGGATGGATGCATGGATGGATGGGTGCTGGCTGGGTGGATGGCTGGATGGATGCATAGATGGGGCAAATTGTGGATGGGTGCATGGCGGAGGATGGATGAATGGGTGCATGATGGCAGACAGTATAATGAATGGATACATGGATGGCAGGGATGCATGGATGGGTGGATGAATGGATGGCGGATGGATGAATGGCTGGCTGGATGGATGCATGGATGGGTGGATGAATGGATGGATGCATAGATGGGTGCTGGGTGGATGGCTGGATGGATGCATGGATGGGTGGATGAATGGATGGCTGTATGGATGGATGCATGGATGGGTGGATGAATGAATGGGTGCATAGATGGGTGCTGGGTGGATGGCTGGATGGATGCATGGATGGGTGGATGAATGGATGGCTGTATGGATGGATACATGGATGGGTGGATGAATGAATGGATGCATGGATGGGTGCAGGGTGGATGGCTGGATGGATGGATGCATGGATGGATGGATGAATGGATGGCGGATGGATGAATGGATGGCTGTATGGATGGATGCATGGATGGGTGGATGAATGGATGGATGCATGGATGGGTGCTGGGTGGATGGATGCATGGATGGGTGCTGGGTGGATGGCTGGATGGATGCATGGATGGGTGGATGAATGGATGGCTGTATGGATGGATGCATAGATGGGTGGATGAATGGATGGCGGATGACAACGCATGCAATGTTAAAATGCCTTTACATCGCAAAAATAATGTGCTTTTCATTGCCATACCATAATAGACACGCAAGTTTACAAAAACAGAACATAACAGAAACATTGCACAGTGGCAGAACCTCAGCAATCCTTAACCTGCAACCCTTAGATTGGTGATTGCTGTATTCCAGTTCTATACTGGTACTAATAAGATAAAACATTTTCTAGGCAGGATTAATGTGTGTTCAAAAGGCAAAATAGTGCATTTTCACGGCCCCAAACATGTGCTACATTACACTGCATTATGCCACATAAATTCTTTTTTTCCCACATAATTCAGTAAACCCTGCATCATGATCTGGTTAACCACTGTTAGAACTAGGCCCTCCTTTGCCATATATTTTCAGCTGGTCTGAGAATAGTTCACACATTCGTACTTCCTTTCAACTTTGCTTTGCTGCATCGTTTACTTTATGATGTACACTCATATAAAGGTTGTATTTTACAAATTACAGTTACTTAGTTCTCTATTAGTAGGGACGCATGCAATCAGAATTGAACATAACAGCAATATACGGTGTTCCTAATGGTCAGGCAGTCGTCGAGAAGCCAGTCTAAGCAGTTCCTTGGAAGCGAGGCTCTCTTCCGCTCACAGCGCACGTCACATCCTTGAGTGTTTTCTTTACCAGAGGCTTTGCTGCCTCAGTGGTAGTTACATTCTGAGCACAATGGAAGAGGCGCTGAGGGCGGCCTCGCGTCCATATGACATTATGAGAATGCAGCCGGGGGCAGACGCTATTGTTCTGTGCATTAAAGGAAAGATTACATCTCTGCACAGGGCCAAATGCTACTTCCATCAGAAACCATGTCTCCTGGCGTCGTCATTCAGTGCTGCCAAATGGTAGGGTGCCGGGACTCCGCCCTGGCATTTTGAGAGTTTCTATTTTGCTACCGGTTTAAAGGGACTCTGCTGGACTATGCATGCAAATCATGGCAATAAAACCAAGCCACGACTGCTCTAAAAGGTGCTTTTAATCTCAGTAATATGAAGCAAATGTATATTATTCGAGATAACCAATTTCAAATATAATTAGAGCTGTAAATGGGAAACACCGCATCGCGTTGTCATGTCGTGCGATGTAAAGTCGCCGATGTGACACGCTAACCAATTACATGCCCGCATTTGCGTCGCAACAACGTGCGATGACATAATTGCCGATGTGACTGCCGTTGCGATGTTATTGCTGCGATGAGAAGTCACGCGATATCTTTGTTTACGATGGATCGTCATACAACCTTCAGAATGGGTTCCATTCCAGTTATTAACTGTAACCGCAGGTGTCAATGAATTTTTGACAGTACTGTTCATCATCATTCTGTTACTTGCTGAAGTTATTCAAATGTTGAGCATGCGATTGCATCATATCGTCTTATGTGTATTGACTGCACTCCTAATGGATTATGATGTGGGGTATCTATGCTATAACTTTCACAGTATTCAGTACTCCATTATTTCCTATTTGTTTTGAATACAGCCAGTCTTTTCCAAAAATCCTGTGTGCTGCAGTATTCAAACTAGACCCACATTGCACTATGTAAGCGAGTTAACACTCCAGAGTATCTGACCATATTCAGCCTGTTCTGAAGTATAGCCTGTAAAATAATGTTTGGCTTTCCACAGTATCCTGCTGTGCTTTGATTTTTATCCCCCAAAGCATTACACTCCACATAATTAAACTGCACTCAATGCAACATACACTCCAAATACCACTTGGCGCCACATAATTACATGCCACATAATTACACAGCACTCAATGCAACAAACACTCCAAATCCCACTCAGTGCCACATAATTACATGCCACATAATTTCACTGGACTCAATGCAACATACACTCCAAATACCACTCAGTGCCACATAACTACACGCCACATAATTACGCTGCACTCAATGCCACATACACTCCAAATACCACTCAGTGCAACATAATTATATGCTATGTAATTACACTGCACTCAATGCAACATACACTCTAAATATTACCACTCAGTGCCACATAATTACACACCACACAATTACACTCTATTGAATACAACATACACTCCTCAGAATACCACTCAGTGCCACATAATTACACTCAAGGTAATTACACTCTACTCAATGCAACATAAATACACTCCACATAATACCACACAGTGCCACATAATTATATGCTACATAATTACACTGCACTCAATGCAACATACACTCTAAATAATACCACTCAGTGACACATAATTACACGCCACACAATTAAACTCTACTGAATACAACATACCCTCCCCATAATACCACTCAATGCCACATAATTATAAGCTACATAATTACACTGCACTCAATGCAACATACACTCCAAATACCACTCAGTGCCAGATAATTACACACCACATAATTACACTCTACTGAATGCAACACACACGCCACACAATTAGAAGAACTTTTATTCAAGTATTAATTATTAAAAAAATTAAAAGCCATATTTATTTTTAATATCAATACATCTAATTCACGTAAATACAACACATATTGCATTACAAATGCTATAGGTGTCACATTTGCGAAAGTTAAAACTATTGGCATTGTAAATGACAAAGCTATTGATTTTGCTATTTTCAAAACCAACACATAAATAACAAAACTGTCATTTACAATACCAATAGCTCAAACTTTCCTAATGCGAGACCTATTGCATTGCAAATGCTTGTTTTCTTTTAGGCTATCCACCAAAATAGAGACAACAAGGGAAAGAACACCCTGTCACTGTAAAACATCTTGGCAAAATTGACTGACTGTCCCTGTGGAATGCTCCACTGCCAGTGCCGGACTGGCTATAGCGGGCACCAGGCAATCCCCTCGTGGGCCGCATGAGTGGGGGCCGGTTTTGGGCCCCTGGGGGCGGTTTTTGTTACAGGGACGTTTTTGCAGCATATCTGCAAAATTGGGCCTGTACTAAAATCGTCCGAAAACCGGCCCCGGCAAAGAATTCGGCGCCCCCCTCCCCCCCAGTGGGGAAGGTTGGGGGCGGCCGAGCCCTTTGCCAGGGCCGGTTGTGGTTCCCAGACCGGCCCTGTCCACTGCCTCTCCACAGCATGGACAGACTGTATACACAGGCCAGCTGAGAGCTACCGGCCACTCCCTGCACTCGGCCTGTGGTTACAGCTGGACGAGAAGAGTATCCTTAGTGGAACTATGTCGTGCATTAACCACTGCCGCAGCCTAGTTAACCACACTAACAACTCTTCCTTAATTTCATTGCCTGATGAGAAACAATAAGGTCTACACACCTTAGAGGGGCCTTTAGGCTAAGAACCTGGCATTTCACTGAGTCCTGTGACTGCTATCTTGGAATTTTCAGATTAGCAAAGGGACAGACAGCATAGCATGTCTCTTTTAAAAGACAGTCCTTCCATGCCCTGTTTACTCAGCCCAGGAGACAACTCTGGACACCTTCAATCCTTGAAAATCTTTTCCAGTGGTTTGGAGCTTATTGCATGTTTAATGAAACACACCCTCCATGTGAGATACTTGTCAAATACAATGTTGTCCTTACATGTCATATCTACAGTTTTTGAAGAAGGTTGTTGCTCATTCCTTTGTATGAATACCACTGTTTCTACACTAAGGGAATACATGTTTTACACCCCTACAGGCATGCTCAACCCACTTTGAACCATGGTTACCGAATTTTGAAGTCAGGCTGATGCTTTCACATCATGTCCTTTGAGATTTTACCCTGCCTAGAAGTAGATCATGTTAAATTGATGAAACTACCTAAAGCGAACTAGTTCTTTTTATTATCTATTGCGTTGGTAATCTGCTAAAATATACAATGGCGAACATCTAATATTGAAAGCATGTAGTCAGAAGTGAAAGGATGTTTTGCAATGGTGCATTTCCCAATTTACCCCTCCAAACATTCCATTTATATGTGCAACAGTATATACAGCAAAAGCATCAGTAGCTAAAGCTTCCCTCACACACAATGATTAGGCACTGTGCATATAACCACAGTGCAAGCAGAGTCCTAGCTATCATTAGTGCAGCAAGAGAAGTGGTACCAGGGCTCAGAGGTTTGAGGGATCCGTTGCTCCAATTATGGATAACTTTTACTAACCAAGCAGGATTATGCATTCCACATGCCTTGATTGCATTAGGGCCCATGGTATCCTTGGTACACCACTGAGTACAAACTTTCTCCAAAGCACCAAAGAGGTGCTGTAGAGGCAACAGCAGTATAAGATTTCCTCACACACACAAAACACTTCCACCGGTATTAGCAGAAATGTAAGCTTACCTCACAGAGGTAACATGTATCAACAAGTGCAAATAAAAGCCAAGTGTGAGCCCAGGGCACTATTTTTGTAGCCTCCTGACCCCACAGTGAAAGCCGACACAACTGGGACCTACTATTAGGTTCATCTCTCCTGACAATGCTGGCTAAAGATAGAGGGGAGCAGGTGTACTCTGAGGTACTCCTTCACACAACAGTATATACAGATGGGAGAGGAAGCAGGGGTTTTCTCGTAATGTTGCGACAGGGAACTGCTACTAGGACCTCTGTCTTACCCTAGAACTTCCATCCCACTCTCCAGCCCATCTCTCAGCCATTAAGTCAATTTAACCATTTGAAGGCCCTCACCTTATCACCTGAAATCAATTGCAAGTATTCATAGGCTCTTGCCTCTCACTAACTCAGCCAATCATTACAGACCCTAACCTGGCCATAATAAAGGCTCAGAAAGACCTTTGGTCAATCCTAAAATATTCCAAAGTAGACATCAGGCAGCCACATGCAAGCCATCAGTCACATTGAGAGATCCTGAGCCATTCCTAATATACCCTCACCTGGCACTCAGATAATCCTTCAGACCCACTCAGCCTGCGCTCAGAGTCTGATATCCCCCTTTTATGAAGCATAGGCTTTTCCACTCTTAAACTGCCCTCATCCCACCATGGGTTACCTTCTGCTGGCCAACAGAGGGCCCATAAGTCATTTAGCAAGCCTGTAAGGCCCTAACCTCTACCGAGAAGCCATTAGCTGAACTTCACAGTACCAGTGATGTCACTGACCATGTAATGAATGATGCAATAGGTGTAGTCATAAGCAGTGCATTGCATGGGGCATAAGTTATAGTTAGCTCAGGTAACTATAACTCCTGAATTTAATTGGTTTAGTACAAGTGAAATCTGAGCCTAACTATAATGACTCTGTAACCTTTGTTTTTTCAGTGAATTTCAATGGCTTTTTTAAATTCTATTTCCTAACTGTAACATCCCTGTAACCTTTGGTTTTTTTCAGTGAATTTCTAAGGTTTTTTTAAATTTCATTTCCTAACTATAGCTTCCCTGTAATCTTTGTTTTTTCGGTGCATTTTTACTTTTTTTAATGTTATTTCCTAACCATAATGTACCTGTAACCTTTGTTTTTTTGTGAATTTCTAAGGTTTTTAAAAATTTTATTTTCCTAACTGTAACCTGCAGCCTTTGAGAGTGGGTGTCTGAGTGGCTGTTTAGGTCGGTGAGAGGGTGTGTGAGTGGCTGTATAGGTCTGTGGGTGGTTGCGTGAGTGGCAGTATGGGTCAGTAAGTGGGCATGTGAGTGGCTGTATGAGTCTGTGAGTGGATGTATAGGTCAGTGACCGGGTGTGTGAGTGGCTGTATGGATTTTTGAGTGGGCCTGGGAGTAGCTGTGTGAGTGTGTGACCGGTTTTGTGTATGGCTGTATGGGTCTGGGAGTGGGTTTTTCGAGTGGCTGTATTGATCAGCAAGTGGGTGTGTGAGTGTTGATATGGATCTGTAAGTGGATGTGTGAGTGGCTGTTTGGGTGTGTGAGTGGATGTATGAGTAGTTTTCTGGGTATGTGAAAGGCTGTGTGTGTAGCTGTATGGGTGTGTGAGTGGGTGTGTGAGTGAGTGATTATGTTGGTGGCTGTATGGGTCTGTGAGTGACTGTGGGGGTATGTGAGAGTGGCTGAATGGGCATGTGAGTGGGTGTCTGTGTAAGTAGCTGTGTGAGTGATTGGGCAAGAACCGTTTTGCACAAAATGTCTCCCCAACTGGAGCACTTTCTACTAGTTAATTAGTAAGTGCTACCTTATTGGGTAAGAGCTACTACATATTCTACAAAACAGCTGTGTAATGGACCATGAGTAAATGTCTCTACTGACCTTGTTTGCATGAAATTTCAGCAAAGTGATTGTTCCTGCAGCGTCTTCATCTACAAATTTGTGATAACATGAATCCTCGTCAAGAGAATACGATGAGACTACAAAGAGGTGAATCTCCACCAAACAGAGGTACTCCTCTTAACTTTCTTCTTGTCAATTTTGTTGCGGACTTCAAGTTCTAGAAGCCTAGGGCTCCAAGAGGCGGTCCCTGTAGCCTGCACAGCACGTTCAGCTGTTCACCATCATTGCGCTATTTAATGTGCTCAGTGCTCTCTTGGCATGGGCCGCGCCCTGGCAAAGCCAGGGCCAAGGGCAGGCCTGTCGTGTGCCCGTTAGCAACAGGAAGATTTAGAGCCATCTCCCTTGGCTCACCGTGTAGGATCTTTAGAACCTTCAACCTGTATGTGTACAATTCGCCCTTGAGGTCTGTGAATTTGCACTACTTCCTTTATATAGACCCGGCTACCGCTATTGACTTTTATAGATATTGCCACCTTACAATATTGACTATTGTAACTTTCCTTGTTGGCTCGGCGTGATCTGCCACTTTCTGTTTAATTTGACTTGATTGTGCAAGGTTTATGTTTACATAAGGACTGATTTTAGAAAGGTCTTGATTGTGGTGAAAAGAAAACTTCCTGGCGGGAGAAAGGGCAAATCGCCCAATTTAACTCGACCGTCCTCCTCTATTTTGAACTACATTACTGGTGCTATGGGGTGATTGAAAAACAGATAATGAGTCTTGAGGAGTCCATAACTAATTGTACTGCTGATAACGGGCACCGGTTTTGGGCCCCTGAGGGCCGATTTTGTTACAGGGCTGTTTTTGCAGCATAGCTGCAAAATCACCCCCGGTAACAAAATCGGCCGAAACTGGCCCTGGCAAACAGCTCGGCCGCACCCCAACCCCCCGGGGGGCTGGCCGAGCACTTTGCCAGGGCCGGTTTTGGCTCCCAGTCCATCCCTGTTTGCCAGTCACCCAACCTCTGAGAAAATGCCTTAAAACACAGTTCACTAACCTGACTTAGATCTCCTCAGCTCCCCGGGAGGGTGGGCCCCAAAGAAAACCATTCCCCAGAAAATAATTTTACCTAAGAAACCCACTAACGCTCTAGTTAACTACCCGTTCTTACCATCTGAGGACCATCCCTCTCTGGAAGCTTCAGTACAGGCTCTTGTGGACATGGAAAGGCTCACATTTAGTGATCCTTTTAACTGAGCGATTAAAAGTCAATTGTATCCTGCTTGGACCTGTTAGGGAAGGGTCATGTGCCAACGCCAACCCCCAGTAAGAGATAACATAGTACCCCCACAGCTTCCGCCAGGTCCCAACGTTCACTGTCCAGCCCAATGTGAGCATCCCCTACTGCCTCTAGTTTCAGCCAGCGTTCCCATTGCATTTCCACTCAGCATCATCCCGACTGGTTGCAGTCTTAATGCTACCCCTATGCCCCAACTGGCCTGCTCTGCCCCAAGTAACCCTTTTCCTACGACGTGATACTTTTTCTAATCCATTATCAGTAAACAATGCTATTAACGATTCACCACGCTCTTTTCTTATTTGTAAATCTGAGCACCTGGAGCTTCCTCTGGCAGTCACACCCTATGTGGTAATCTTAGCCAATGCCCCCTCCACTTCTACCACTGTTCATGAATCCTGGGTTTCATTTATTTATTTATTTAAAAGGTTTTATACAGCGCTGGCTGGACCCAAGAGTATCAGAGCGCCTTACAGGCTTTGGTAATACAGAATTACAATATAACTTTAGTATATTGAGGTCATGAGGCAAGGCAATTTGAAAATTTGAGACAGTGTTCTTTTTAAATGGGGTAAATTAACTAGGAAGACGTAAGTCAAACAACAGATCGAAGACAGTGGAACTAGAAGAAAGCAAGTTTAGTTAATGGGTGAGGAGGTAGAGGGCGAGAGAGTGAAGGGCAACTGTGGAGGGTGAGGGGTAAGGGGAAAGCAGGTGGAAGAAGGTGGGTATTTTCCTGAAAAACAAAGAGGGGGTGGTCGAAATGAAAGAATAGAATGGGTGGGGGGAGGGGGGGACAATAAGTAGAGGGAAACCTATACAGACAAGGCAGGGGTAAGAAATAGTAGCCAGTGACAATATATTAAGGACCCCAGTATTTGTTGAAAAGGAGCAGCTTGAGGTCTTTTTTTAAGCTGGTGTAGGAGGGGTCGCAACTTAGTTCTTTAGGGAGAGCTTTCCAGACGGACGGCGCATTTCCAGAGAAAGAGCCAGACTGTGTTGATTTATTTTTTAATAAAGGGGGGACAAGGATGAGAGCGTTAGTGCTCCTCATTGTTCTAGTAGAACCCGCTTTATGGAGTTTGTCGAAGAGGTAAGATGGGGTATTTTGATGGAGGGCTTTGTGTGTGATGCAAGCAGTCTTGTAGGTGGATCTGCCTTCATTAGGAAGCCATTTAAGGTCTTTGAGAACAGGGGAGATGTGATCAAAACGCTTACAGTCAGTAATAAGCCTGGCAGCAAGGTTAAGAACGGATTAGATAGGGGCTAGGTGGACTTTAGCGGTTCCAGTGAGAGTGGCATTAGCATAGTCAATTCTAGACAGGACCAATGATTGCACCACTGATTTAAAGTCAGTCATCAGCAGGAATAAAGAGTTAAATTTTAACACACTGTTGGGGTTAGGTTGATAGAGCGACCGACTGTCTGCTTACTTAAATAATTCTTCCTGGCATGCATTCTGACATCCTTGGATCCCGTGAGCATACTGGTGATACATGCCTCTTTTTGCAAATGTTATCACTAACAATACAACACATTTTGTTTAGAAAAACAACGGGTTCCTTTCGGTCTATCATACCGATAGTTTGTGAACGCGGCATAGTTAACAACGATCCAGTGAGGCCCCTTTAAGTAAAAGGAGAACTTGCAGGAGCACGTGACCGCCAACAACGCGAGCCGCGCCCTCCCCGTACTTCCGCATTCTCTTACAAAACAAACCCGCGCCCACATTGCCGCTAGGTTGTTACGGGCGGCGGTTGTGGTCCAAGCAGGTTTACAGGCGGGGAGTCGCATCGGAGCAAGTAGGTTTACGATCTTTTATCTAATTACCGCCAGTAGCTTTATAACTGCAATCACACGCTAGCAGAGGGTTTTTATAACATAATAATACCACTGTGTTATGCTGACAGATTGACCGAGCGTGAAAGTTTTCCCCCCACCGCCAGCCCATGATGTTCGACAACGGACTTTTTAAAGTGAGTTTACCCTCTCTGACACGACATTCTACCTGTTTGTGCCCCATTCAAAGGCCGTTTTTGTATTTTCAATAATTCCAACCTTTGGATGGTCCTTTAATTCGACGAGCACTTTTACTAATTAAATATCTACCCTCTAAACATGCAGACAAAATATGATTTGCGTGTTATCTGATTTAGGCTAAATAAACAATGAGCATTTGTTTGAGAACTCATATAATGAGACAGCCTGCCCTGGGCATTGTACCCTGCATTTTCAACAGTATAATTCTCTGTAGTAACTTCACTAACTGATAATACATGTGCACGTTTGCTTAGATAAACTGAATTTTGACAATTACAGAATAGTCACATTCAAAACAGATTTGTTTGTCTCTCTTATTTTTCAGATTTTTTGTCTCCCTTAATGAGGCGAGACTTTTTGGAGATTCATCCATCGTAGGAAGCCTTACATTAATCAGGTTGTATTAGTTTCTTAAAGAGTTTTTTCTTTTCTACACCTTAGGCTCGGACACCTTAGTGAGTGCCCACCAAGGAGTATGAATGAGTGTTTTGGTCCTGACGAACGCTGAGCTGACCCTGGGCTCCTTAGCAGAAACATGTTGACCATCTTTGTTTACTTGTCACTTCAGTGAGGACTTATTGGTTCAAACTAACTCAACCAATCACCAGTCCATTGTTTTTTCACTGTTTTTACTAGAGTTAGAGCTACCTTCTCAATAAAATCATTGTTTGATGAGTAGCCCATACTCTTTTTAAAGCACTTTTCCAATCACCATTTCCGTTCCTTTTCAATCTTTAGGGACCCAATGAAGACAACTGGCTACCGACTTTTATAGTTGGTGCCTGAGGGTCCTTTTTCTACACTGAGCACGTGCACCCTATTTCTTTACTAAATTTCAGTACTCTTAGACGGTGTAAATTTCTATTCTGTCTATTGGCACAAACTGGTTTTGTGTTTCATCCTCTGTTGTTTAATTCTTTTTATTTTGACACTCTTATGTTGATTGCAATACATAGTCAATTCTAGACAGGACCAATGATTGCACCACTGATTTAAAGTCAGTCATCAGCAGGAATAAAGAGTTAAATTTTTTTGAGATGGTGTAGTGTGAAGAGAGCACCTTTGGCCGAATTTTTTATGTGGGGAGTAAGACTGAGGCTCTGCTCGACGCTGATGCTGAGGGATTAGACTGAGTTAGAGATGGAGAGAGAGCAGTTGCGAGCTTTGATGTCAGAGATCCAGTGTTGAATAGGAAGCGATTTATTTTTAGGAGAGAATAGAATGATTTCTGTTTCTTTTGGGTTTAGTTTGAGGTGGTTGTGATGGAACCACAATTGAATCTTAGTCAAGGCATCATTGAAATGTAAAACATCAGCGTGAGGTTTGATCCTATAGTAAAGTTGGGTGTCATCGTCATAGAAGTGGTAACTGATTTTCGATCGTTTAAGAATAAGGGTGACGGGTTCCATGAAGAGGTTGAATAGAATGGGAGAGAGAATAGAGCCATGGGGGATGACTAAGGTGACTGGCAGAGGTTTAGAAAGGCTATCGCTGACTTTAATTTGTTGGGTTTTATGTTGGAAAAAGGAGGTGAACTACTTGAGAACAGCACTGTCAAAGCCAAAACGATCTTTTAGAATATTGAGTAAGGTGGCATGGTTAACAGTATGAAAAGCAGCAGAGAGGTCAAGAAAAATGAGAAGGGAGGATTCATCCTTGTCTAGGGAGTGGTGGATGTCATCAATAATGTTGAGCATGGCTGTTTCAGTGAACAGCCCTTTCGAAAACCTGATTGTAAAGAGTCCAAGAGGTTGCTTGAGTCGATGTGTTTGTCCAACTGGAGCAGGGCGCATTTTTCAAGGGCCTTAGATAAGAAAGGAAGGTTAGAAATAGGGTGCAGATTATTTAGGTCATTGGGGTCGGCTGTAGCGTTTTTGATGGTGGGGGTAATTTGGCCTAGTTGGAGGGACGCAGAGACATTACCGGTGGCAAGGGAGGAGTTGATGATAGTGGTCCAATATGGGGCGATGATGTGTTTAGGTCTCGTACAAGATAGGCCGGGAGGGGATCTTTGGTGTGCGAGGATGGTTTAAGCTTGGTGATGATGTTGAGGACATCCCGTTCTGAAACTGGACAAAAGTAATTCCAGGATGCATTGTTTAGTTATTCCAGGATGCATTGTTTTTTTAGCTGGGTGATGGTGTAGGAATAAATCCCTAAACTGGCTAAATGCGAGGGTGGGGTTGGGTGGTGCATTTTTTGCAGACCGTAAGATGTTTGGGTGAGTCAAATTGGTTGGCTGGGGGAGTAAATCATTGGAGGGAGATTGTGTGTTGCTCTCATAATTTAGTCAAAACCATATTAGAGAGAGCCAGTTCTCTATCCCTCACCGCAAAACAAATAGCAGTTTTACCCCTTGGCTTTTTTACCAGCCTCCCGTCATACACAAAACTTTTCAACAGCCAACCCATTTTTAAGTGGCGCCGTTTACTTCTCCTTTACCTCCCATTGTAACTTATAACAGGTTTAATTTCCTGTCTACTCTTAACGGTGAGGACTGACTGAATGCCCATACCATTCTAAGTGAGGGTATTCGGTGCAGACTTTCCACCCTACCTGAGCTCAAACCTGATGCCTGCCTAGATGCAGGGGCCGACTACGATTCCCTCCCTCCTCAGCCATGCATTGATAAGGATGTAATAGCCACGCAGTTGCCACAAGCCCTGGTCTCCTCCTCTACTTTAGCTAACACTGTCTTATTTTGGAATATCGCAGTGCTACGCCATAAATGTACTAAGGCGAAGTAGCTTGATTTCGTATCTAAGTTCCATATTCTTTGCTTACAAGAAACATGGGTTGTGGACTCAATACATCTTAATGGCTTCAAAACATACCACACTCCAGCAATTTCCTCTATCTGTGGGAGACCTAAAGGGGATTTATGTATTTACATGTCAAATAAGATGGCCCCACAGAATATTGTGGTGATTGCGACTAAAGTTTACTCCCATATCATCTCATTTCAAATTAAAGAGCGTACTACCATGGCTATAGTAAACTCCCATAATAATCGGGCTTCCGAGCCGGATTTAGTACGGAAACGGCTCTTCTGGAGGTGGAAGAGTCTATTAGATGGTCACTGGATTCAGGAGCACTGGCATTGCTGGTGCTCCTGGATCTGTCGGCAGCTTTTGACACTGTGGACCACACCATTCTTGGCAAGCGCTTAAAAGAAGGTGGTCTGGAAGGCAGGGCTCTTACATGGCTGTCCTCTTACTTAAGTGGACGCACGTAGAAAGTTGCCCCTACGCCAAATGAATCCAAGTCAAAACAACTATGGTGCGGAGTACCCGAGGGCTCAGCATAGAGTCTCTTACTTTTTAACCTCTACCTAGCTCCTTTGTTCTCGTTGATTGCTAATTGGGGGGTCAAAGCTATTTCTTATGCTGACGACACCCAGCTGGTGTTCTCTTTTAACCCTTTCGATGCTGATGACGAGCTCAGCTCGTCATGATGCACAGTTGAGCTGTGCTGATGACGAGCTGAGCTCGTCATGAATACATAGTAAGAGCAATTTCCAGCACAGGGGGGGAAAACGCCTAGCAGCCAAGGTGTTAAAGAGCAGACAGTGGATGGTTTTAAAAAATTTAAGGGGTGTCTACGCGACATATCTAGGTGGATGAATGCTAATAAATTAAAGTTGAATGCGGAAAAAACTGAGGTGCTGTTCTTCGGCCAAGGTAATGTGCCGAAGTCAGAGCTCTGGTGGCCAGTTGAAATGGGCATTCCACCCATTCCAGCTACCTCAATCCGCAATCTAGGAGTGAAATGGGAAGCAAACCTGACCTTCTCAGCCCAAATACAACAAGTTTCGGCGACCTGCTTCAGCAAGCCGAAAACCCTCCGAAATTTTTGCACCTCTTACCAAATGATTGCCACAAAACAGTGGTACATGCTACAGTTACGTCCAGGCTGGATTATGCCAATGCTCTTTATCTTGGCCTCCCAAAATACACATTTTACCGCCTGCAGATGATTCAAAATGGGGCTGCGAGACTGATTTGCAGAATTCCTTTTCGACATCATGTCTCTCAGCATTTGCGTAAGGTACACTGGTTGCCGGTGGAGAAAAGAATCATTTTCAAAGCCATGACAATGGCTTATCGGGCTTTGAATGGAAATTGCCCCAATTATCTGAAGGAGAGACTTTATCCTTATAAACAGGATCGAGTGCTGCGCTCCAATTCCTACAACTAGCTACAGATGCCACGCTTTGAGAAAGCACGGATGGGCGGCCGTGCCGTCACGGTTAAAACAGCTACTCCGTGGAACCCTGCCCAGCTGCGCAGCGCCAAGTCCGAAGCTTGCTTTCAAAAATCTCTGAAGACATGGCTGTTCAAGACAGAAACACTGCAGATCTAAACACTGTCCGCTTCCCTTCATTGCTCTTCACCTAGTGTAATTTTCAGCGCCGGGACACCCCTGTGCTGGGGGTAGCTGTCGAGCTTAATAAATTACAGTATTATTATTATTATTATTATAATAATGCCTGCATGCACAATATTATTACCCCCCCCCATCAATAACAAAAAAGAACAATTGATGGACAGAATGCAGAACAATGTCATACATTCACCCCAGTACAGGGTTCTGGGCCTAAATCCATTGTTTTTTTGCTCACCATGCCATTCCAGTTTGGACCCAGCCATATTCAAATCAGTCTTGACCCTGCGCCCAATGGGAACTGGAAACAAACATCCTAGGACCGGTTTCGTGCTCTCCATGACACTGGAGTCAAGCTATCCTGGCTGATGAGGGCTGAAAGCCCGAAACCGGTTCTAGGATGCTTGTCTCTAGTCCAGGGAGGACCTGGCCTGTCAGTTTGGGCTGGACTGTTACCATTGGTCGCAGGGTCAAGACTGATTTGCATATGGCTAGGTCCAAACTGGATTAGCTTGGTGAGCAAAAAAACTATGGATTTAACCCTGGATCTCTGTACTGGGGTGAATGTATGACATTGTTCTTCATTCTGTCCATCAATGCACTTCCCCTGGTCCTGCGCGGCATTCAGGATCCTGTAATCTTCAAGAAAAAGTTAAAAACCCTTCTCTTCTAGTTTTGCTCTGGCTTCTGTTTCCTTTTTTCCACGTACACGCCAGGACACTCTGTGGAGTATCTGTGCGCGCTATAAATACATATAACATAACAATTGTTCTTTTTGCATTTGTCACCCTGACTGAGACAGGTATGCCCAGACGTGGGTCCCATGCTCTCCATGCCACTGAAGTCAAGCTATCGTAGCTGATGAGGGCTGCAAGCCCGAAACCGGTCCTAGGATGCTTGTTTCCAGTCCAGGGAGGACCTGGCCTGGCAGTTCAGGCTGGACTGTTCACATTGGGTGCAGGGTCAAGACGGATTTGCACATGGCTGGGTCCAAACTGGAATGGCATGATGAGCAAAAAACAATGGATTTAGGCCCATATCTCTGTACGGGGGTGAATGTATGATATTTTTCTGCATTCTGTCCATCAATTATTCTTTTTGCATTTGTCACCCCGAGTGGGACGGGAATGCCCAGACGTGGGTCCCGTCCTCTCCATGCCACTGGAGTCAAGCTATCAGGGCTGATGAGGGCTGAAAGTCCGTACCTGGTCCTAGGATGCTTCTTTCCAGTCCAGGGAGGACCTGGCCTGGCAGTTCAGGCTGGACTGTTTACATTGGGTGCAGGGTCAAGACTGATTTGCATATGGCTGGGTCCAAACTGGAATGGCCTGGTGAGCAAAAAAACAATGGATTTAGGCCCAGATCTCTGTACTGGGGTGAATGTATGACATTGTTCTGCATTCTGTCCATCAATTGTTCTTTTTGCATTTGCCACCCCGAGTGGGACTGGTATGCCCAGACGTGGGTCCAGTACTCTCCATGCTACTGGAGTCAAGCTATCCTGGCTGGTGAGGGCTGAAAGCCCGAAACCGGTCCTTTCCAGTCCAGGGAGGAGCTGGCCTGGCAGTTCAGGCTGGACTGTTCCCATTGGGCGCAGGGTCAAGACTGTTTTGCATTGGGTTGGGTCCAAACTGGAATGGCGTAGTGAGAAAAAATATAATGGATTTAGGCACAGATCTCTGTACTGGGGTGAATGTATGACATTGTTCTGCATTCTGTCCATCAATTGTTCTTTTAGCATTTGTCCCCTCACCAATTAGACACCGACCTTGAGTCAGCTTTTCCTACTAGATGCAGGGACTTAATCATCCTGTGGGGCGGCAACTTTAATTTACGTCCATGTCGCCAGACATCCAATAAGGTTTGTGGATTAGCTGCCCTTGATTATGGTGCTATCACTCACTTATTCCATACAGAGTATGGGGATTGGCTAAACGATCTACTCTTCAAATACAATTTGTGTTTTTGCAATGAATTAACCAGACCCCCAGCTGAATTCAAAGTAGTTTAAATGGCAGGGGAAAGAATAGCGTCATAGATTTCCTGCTGTTACCTTTATGTTATTCAGAGTTGGTTGTAGACTTTGTTATACATGACATTGCAATTAGCAATCACTTTTCTCAAAGTGTCGCTCTGAATATTAACCTCTCTCACAACAGGGGGCTAAACATAGCGTGTCAACTATGGAGAAAGTCGATAACTCCAGGCGCAATGGGCATGCTTTAAGATGGTTCTTTTTAAATTCAAATAGTTTTATAGAAAAATTAATTTCCCTACAGAGGGCGGCTTTTATATTTGTCTTGATGAGTGTGCAGAGGCACATAAAATGATCGTGGCCTTTGAGCAAATAAAAAAAGTTATTAGTGAAGGGCTTACCGTTAATTGAAATAAAGATGGATCAGGGAATTTTGGTTGGTTTGACGAAGGCCTTAAGAAGTCTACAATTCCTATGCACATGGCCCGAGTCCCTTATAGTTTCCATATTCAAGAAGGGCGGCCGCAATAGTCCAGCACAATGTAGACCCATTTCTTTGCTGGACTCCCTGGTTAAGGTGGCCGGACGCATTCTTCTAGGTAGATTGCAGGATTGGGCAGAGTCCAATAGTATTATCTCGGATTTGAAATGCAGTTTCTGACCAGGCGTGGGCACCACAGAGCAGGCTATCAATATAAATGTACTCATAGGGAAATATGTGTTCAATGAAAGAGGCAGCCTGTTTTTAACATTTGTAGACTTAACCTCCGTGTTTGTGGTGCATGATAAATTATGTTCAATTATGGTCAGCACGGGTGTGGACTACACAATTGTGAACTTCCTTAGATACTTGTACGCATTAGGAAGGGGCAGAGTATGATACAGCTTAAAAGGCGAATGCACCCAGCCATTCAATATAGAAAGAGGAGTACGCCAAGGCTGCATACTCACTCCATTCTTGTTTAACCTTAGACTTAATAGCTTAGGCAGAACCCTTGTAAGTACGTGCACAGACTTAGGCCAAGTAGGGCAGCGTTCGAATCCGGCATTTCGATATGCTGACGACACTCTAATAATGGCTCGTATCCAGGGCCGGACTGCTCGGGCGGGGGCCGTTTTTGTTACAGGGCCGTTTTTGTAGCATAGCTGCAAAATCGTCCCTGGAACAAAATCGGCAGAAAAGCGGCCCTGGCAAAGAGGTTGGCGGCACCCCCAACCCCTCGCAGGAGGTGTGGGGAGGGGGGTGGCCGAGCACTTTGCCAGGGCCGGTTTTGGTTCCCAGTCCGGCCCTGCTCGTACCCCACTTGGCCTACAGCGATTACTTGATGAATTTGCCCAGTTCATGCAGAATCCTGGTTTAAAAATTAACATCAGTAAAACCTTTGTTATGAAACTTGGGAAAAGAGCTACAAACTGCTGTGACATTTTAATCAAGAGTTTTGAGAATTGGTTTACATCAACATTTTTATATCTAATCATTTTATTTAACAAAGATAGAATTGGACTAGTGTGATTAAGTCAAGGAGGCTTCAATTCGTCAAAAGCCCTGCGGATCAGCTGAACTTCGCTACGAAGTTGAGCATTAAACACCCAAGGGACATGATGACCATCTATAAGGCCAAATATAGACCAATCACCACGTATGGGTCTGAGCTTTGGGGATATGCAAATGCTGATCTACTCATGCTAGCGGAAAATGCATTCCTAATGAATCTCCATGTCCTCTAAAAAGTTGTTCAACTTTCGTTTGCCACTTTGAACTAGGAGTTCCCTGTTTAGCAGCCTGGATCAAGATCCAGCTAGTCTAGCTCTGGCACAAAATCTGGCCCTCTGAATACAGTGCTCAATCGTTCTATTGTAGAGGACTGTCTCAGAACTACGTCTGCATTTAAAATCCCCTGGATCAAATTTGGGTGTGACTTCTTGGTTGACATTGGCCATCCTGAGTTTTTTTACCACCCTGAGCTCTTGATTAGCATCCAAAGGAATGCTCTTAAATTGAAATGCCGATTGCTACTTGAGGATCTGAGGCTATCTACAGAGATAATAAAACCTTCAGTCCGGTAGAACAGTTGATTCTGACCAGTTATGACATGCAACCTTATCTAGCTAATGTATACAATCCATGCCATGGATTTGAGCTGATTCGGTTTCTGCAGGACATTTTCCATAATTTAACCAGCTTTCCCACCATTATTAACTGGTTGCACACTTCTGTGTTATGCCCATGCGATAACGTTTCCAAGCAGAGTACTATTCATATTCTCTTTTTTTGTATATTTTACTCATACTTGAGAAAACGTTTTATTTAGCCCCTGTAAAAACAAATTGGAATTGTGCAATGTCGACCAGCCTTTATTCACCTGCAATCGGTTCTGAGTTTGTATATATATATATATGTGCTGTATTTTCATAGTTCTTATTGGCTGTTATAAGATGTAGGAAGCTGCTGTAGAAATGTTATTGACTACAAGGGGATGTCCCTCCTTGTTTTCATCCATGTGTTTTATCTATCTTTTTAACTATTTCTTTTTAATAGATTCTTAATTTAGATACTGTTATATTTTTGTAGCTTTTATGATTCACTATGCGATTTCGAATAAGCTTATATGACTTGACTTAACTCTTAGTTATATGAAGTGAGTGCTTGTTTGTTTGGTGGAGATGTCCTCATTTTCCTCTGCATCAAGAAGGCACCACCAAAATTGGTGGGAAATGTGCTTGGGGGAATTTTGTTAAACTGTCCATCAACGTGGGAAAAGGCATGAAGACTTTTACATACTACTAAGGAAAATGTGGCGGGTCCAAACAAGCTTTAGATGATTTTGAGCATTTGCATACTCAGGGTAATTGAAAGGGAGAACCATGCACTCTCTTTTTTAAATTACACAAGGGGTAGGGAGCCTCCCTCCCCGGGCCGATTTCGAGCTGGGACAAAACTTAATGAGGGAGGGAGCCCTTTGGTTTCATTAGCATAAAGCCAACATCCTTGGCTTGTTGGTGGGCATCCATTGACCCCTATTCTTGTATCTTTACACCAATGCCTCAGCTACCAGATGCCATCTTCTCATAGGTGAGTTCCCTCTGGTCATCACTGATAGTGTGTTGATGGTCCTCACACAGTAAAAGGCTGTAAATGGTATGTATGTGAGTAAAATAACCTAGGCCATCTCCTAAATAAGTGAACAATTAACCAGACCCAGTGGTGTAAGGAACAATCGAAGATAAAATTATATAAAAAACGTGTTTTTAATTAGCATAATAAAAATCATATAGAAACTGGAAAGAAGTCAGACTATATGATAAGCATAAACAAATGTCATACAGCATACATCAACATATACAATTCAAAAAATGAATACATTACATATAAATTGTACAATTCAGTTAAAAATACATTCAGGGTTATAATTGGTGCCTAAGATACAGAAAACCATAAAAAACTCGACACGCGTTTCGGCAGAAAACGCCTTCCTCAGGAGTCACAGGTGATACTCTGGAAATACATTTACAAGAAAAAAACAAGTATCAGATATCTAGGTGAATGTATTTTTAACTGAATTGTACAATTTATATGTAATGTATTCATTTTTTAAATTGTATATGTTGATGTATGCTGTATGACATTTGTTTATGCTTATCATATAGTCTGACTTCTTTCCAGTTTCTATATGATTTTTATTATGCTAATTAAAAACACGTTTTTTATATAATTTTATCTTCGATTGTTCCTTACACCACTGGGTCTGGTTAATTGTTCACTTATTTAGTGGATGGCCTAGGTTATTTTACTCACATACTTTGTTACCCTGCCCTAGGAGTCTGTACCTTACTACTACCCAGGGGGTCCTTGTTTAATTCATCTGTAAATGGTATGTAACCTTCTCCTACTACAGACATCATTCAAGCATACTTCACAGTTGCAGCAAACGTTGCTTCTGCAGAGCCTGTGCCTGTTATGCTTTCCCGCTGCCCACTTTCTGCATGTCATACTTGTCACATGTTTTCTCTCATGATGGATTTTTTTTTAACCAGGGGGCTTAACACACTCAAACTGGCTTTCACAAAACGTTTTATTGTGTTTTAGATCTACGCAGCACAATGTACATTGCCAAGAAAAAAGCTTTCATAGATACTGCTAGACAGAGTAGGCTTCACTATATCTATCAAATGGGCTGATAACGGTGAGGGAAATATGGCTTTTTTGTGGCTCCTTCCAGCCCAGCACATTAATACAAAGTAATGCTCATTTGGTACTTGTGTCCCCTGCAAGTTGTCGGTCTGTACCAAATAATGAATGGACCCACAAATCTCCTGTGGGAGGCAGAGGCGAATCATGAACACACCCTCCCTACTTAGTGGAAGGATGCAGAAATTTGTGTGTATCATGACTCATGTTTTTTTGGCGGCAACCTGAAACCCTGGCCAACAGGCACACCTGTAGTGGCGCAGCGCGGAGTCTACAGTTGGAGCACGGAAGAAAGGAGGCAGTGGCAGGTGGTGTGTTTCAAACTCCCACACGCAACTGTGCGAGGACAGGGCATTCCCTCCCCTTGATATAAATTCCCCCATGAATTCCAACGCAGGGTCAGGATGTGCGTGCACATCAGGGTGACGTCCCAGGGTGCCATCTTACATTCCTTCAAAACTTTAACGGAAAATTAAAAAAATAACATAATAGTTCCAACAGGTGCTTCAAGTTCAGTCAGAGGCAAAGACATATACTTCAATGTACTAACTCACAGACATAGTCCTCCAGCTTCTTGGGTCTTTAATGCTGGGTCTCACACCGTATGGGCGCTGGTGCCTGGGTTCCCATATAACATTAGGTTACAGGACTTGTGAGTGTTAAGGTTTGCGTTGGCTAATGTTTGGGCTACTCCAGTGTCATGGTGCCGGTCGACGTCCTGTTCGTTCTCCCGACTAAACCCAGGCATGGAAGGCAGCTGTGACTCCGATGTGCACGGTGGAGGTTGGTACCACCTGGTGAAATCCGAGATGTTCCTGGTGATTTAGTTAAGAATTGTCTTACCTGCCACCGACGTGCCCTTCCTGTCGAAAACCTGAAGTGTTGGTGCTTCAAACGGAATATGGAATTTCCTCCATGGGTGCCGATCGTGCACAAGAACTCAATCTCCTATGAGGATATCTGATTCCTTTGCTCTCCTGGCTATGCTGGTGTTTTGCTGTTCTCCATCCATTGTGAAGCCTCCACATCCAGAAGTTCGGGGGTCCATCCGTCTTTATGTGGGATGTTGTCAATCACCGCCCTTCCAAGCAGGATGTCAGCGTGTGCCCTTTGGGTGATACTGTCCGGGGTACGCCTGTACATCTCTAGGGTCTTATGAATGACATCTTTGACATCGGCCTGCTGCTTATAGCATATGCGGATTGCTTTATTGCGTGTACGCATCAGTCTCTCAATCTTGCCATTGGCTTGGGACCACCGAAGTGTGATCTTCTGGTGAGTTATTGTGAAGGACTGTAGGTATTCCTTGAAATCCTGACTTTAGAAGGGAGGGCCATTGTCACTCTTGATAGTTTCAGTCACTGCAAACAAAGCAAATATGTTGTCATGGCACTTTCTTAGTATAAGCCAGTTGTACTGGCTAACACCTCGACGATGGGGATTTTAGAGAAGGCATCTAACACCACTAGCATTTGTCTTCCGTTGAAGAGTGATTGGGGCTATCGGTGGTGATTCGCTTGGGCCGATGTAGAAGCTTGTAGACTTGGCACCGGTGGCACTGAGCGACCATGTCATCAACTTCTCCATCCAAAGTGGGGAACAAAATATTTTGCTGCAGGCATGTCTTCATCTTGGTTGCTACTTTGTGCCCAGTGTGAGCAAGCGAGAGTATGGCTGGCCGCAACCAATAGGTGATGACAATGTGGTGACCCTTTGGTCTGTGATGCTGAGCTCATGCCGGATGTTCCACTAAGCAGACAGGTCATATTGGGCTATGTGAATATACTTCTGGAAGCCCTGGAGAAAGGTTTTACACTGTCCGGACATGATAATTTCCACAAACTTTTGGAGACATGAGTCTGAGGCATGAGCGATGTCTTGGTGTACTATCAATTTAAGGCACCCAACTTCTGCAGTCTAACACACATACTCGTCAGCAATAGAAAACAAGTGAGCCGCCTGGGATGTCTGGAGAGGTAGTCAACAGAATTGTCTCTGCCTGGCTTCTAGTGCCCTTATCGTGTCCTGTCAACTGATATTTTTGTAGTTGCAGAGTCCACTTCTCAATGCAGGGTTGGGTTTGAGTCGCAGTGCTGGCAAAGAGGGGTATGAGCAGTTTCTGGTCTGTTATGAGCCTGAAGGGCTGTCCGGAGAGGTAAAGGTGAAAATTGTGACAGCTCCATTAGATAGCTAGCACGTCCTTCTGTATATGGACATAGTGTTTCTCAGTGTCCATGAGGGCTCTGCTCGTGAATGTGACAGGTGCCCAGCGATCGTCGTTGGCACGCTGCATCAACATGTCACCTTGACAAATGGGGCTGGCATCAACAACCAAGTAAGTAAGTAAATATTTTTATTTGTATATGATTAATTAAAATCTTTACAAAATTGTAAAACGTCCAATAATTGTTGTTACTTAAACATAACAAAATTAGGATACATAAAATTACAGTATTGTTCACAGTTTTATGATTACCCTCGAGGGATTTAAAAAGTTCATCTGGCGTGGTTAAGCCTATTTCCTATTATGCCAAAGAACTTTACAACTTGACAGTTCAGCTTAATGTCGCTAGTAGAGAAGCACAGTTTGACTGCCTGTCTACAGGTCCGAACGGCATGTAAGTTGAAGAAAGGACGTAATAGATTGTACCTCAAGTCCTTTAAGCTGGGGCAGATGCAGATCACGTGAACTATATCCTCCTTGCCGGTTTTGCACATGCGGCACTGTTGTGAAGAGTTGTTTCTCTCCCAAGGCGGTAGATGTGGAAGGATGGGAACTACCCCGAGGCGTAATTTTAAGAATTTTTCTTTCACATTTATTTTCATGCCAATGCTGAAGTATGCTTGTGGCCGCAGTTTTCCATAGTCACCCACCGTTAGCCATCCATGTGCTCTATTTGCTAGGTCCTTCTTGTCTTCTATCACTGAAATGATACTAGCTGATTTTTTTGCTACTTTTTTAAAAGACAAGAGGTCTATTGATGTTTCCCAGGTGTCAGTCAGGCCTAGAACTTTGAGTGATTCGTATAAGTAGGCTCTCGGCGCAAAGTTGCGGTGCCGAAGTAGTTCTTCCCATACATTTGCGCATAAAGACATCCATCAACAACCAGTTCAGAGTTGTTTGCTGGGTCAAAATATGCCATAGTGATATTGTGGAGGAGGGCATTTTTGACAGCCTGGAAGACATTGTCTTCCTCCTTACCCCAAAACCAAGGTGTGTAAGCCTTCAAGAGACATCGGAGTGGGCCTGTCAGCATTGCCAGATTGGGGATGAACTTCCCACAGTACGTTGCATGGCCGAGGAAACTCCGGACTTTGGCAAAAGTAGTTAATGTTGTTTCTGCATCCTTAATGTTGATACTCTTGGTGGGGTCGACCTTGATGCAGCTGCTCAAGAAGATGTAGCTGGCGCCATCTCCTGGTGAAAGAACCAACATTTGGCTCGATTAAGTGTGAGGTTGGCTGCCTAGATTCTGTGGCGGGCTTCTCGCAGACGGCAATGATGGCTTTTGGTGATGGAGGCATGTGTGAGAATGTCATCACTTACATTTATTACTCCATCTAGATCCGTAAGAACTTCTTTGATTGCATTCTGGGAGACCTACGCTACCGATATTATCCTGAAGTTGAGTCTGTGATAGTGGCTGAGGCCAATCTGGGTGGAAAATGCCATAATGTATCTGCTGTCCTCATGGAGCTCGAGCTAGTGGTATCTTGAGTTGAGGTCAAGCTTTGAGAACCACTGTGTTCCATTCATGTCAGTGATCAGATTGTCAATTGTTGGAGAGATGTGGGGTTCACGCTTTATGGCCTTGTTTGGAAGGCTCATGTGTCAATACAGATGAGGGTACCACCAGGCTGGTTGGGCCTGTGGCGCAACCACAATGGTGAGACCCACAGGGTGGGACCTGAGATCTTCTCCATGACTCTTGTATCTTCGAGTTTCTACAGTTAAGCCTCCAGGGTAGGGCGGAGGTGGAGAGGGACCCTTTGGTGTCTCAGAGTGTTCGGGTGGACCGTAGACTCGATGTGGAGTGTGACCAGGGGTCCCTTTAAATGTCCAAGACCAGTGAACGGGTGAGGGAAGTCGAGAAGTAAGAGGTCGACATTGTTAGGGTAATGACTGATGGCTGCAGTGAACTGGATGAGTTGGAGATTTTCAGCGGTGTCACAGCTGATGAGTGTCTCAGAGGCTGATGAGGCAACAAAAGAATTCCTGACCCAGGATTGGGCTCCTCGGAAGACAGAGCCTGTAAACCAGAGCATGTAAACATCCCTGCCAGCAGGGCGGGTGTTGAGCTGCCGTAGGCCAATGTCTGAGGCAGGTAGGAGAGTAGAACGTGGATGGATGGTGTGAAACTACCTCAGGTTGGTTACATTGACAGATGCTCCAGTGTCGATCAGAGAGGTGACAGGTGTATGTCCAATCATACCTTAGCACATGGGGTGATAGCGTTTTGGGAGGTGCTCCGGATCAAGAGTGCAGGAAAGTAGGAAGATATCATCATCATGTTAATTTGGAGCAAGATTGTCACTTGGCGATATGATAACAGCTTATGGTGTCATTGACTGTTCATGGAGCACTGCCTGCGTTCAAGGAGAGGTGTGAAGAGTATCCACAGTTGCTGCATGAGTCCTTGGTGGCATTTTTGGCGTTGGACGCAGGGGTGTGCTCCTTTGAGACGGGCCTCTAGAGACTGCTGCAGCTGACTAAGTCTTAATGGGATGAAGTTGGGGTTCAGAAGGGGTGGCAAGTTTGTGGAGGACATTTCAATCTGGTCGTTTCAGTCATTGGACAGCTCATGGGAGCGGGCAAGCATCAGGATGTCGGAAAATGTGGCGTGTCAATGCCGCGGACCGGCAACCTTGAATGATTTGTGCTTGTATTTCCTTGTGGCAGTGCAGGTGTTGGCAAGTACTCTTAGGTGGGCTTATAATAGTTCAATTAACTCGCCCTTCCATTGCCGGGGCTTGGTGAAACTTAAATCCATCAAAGTCAGGGCTCATTTGGGGATCAAAGTACTCAGTGTGGGCTGCTATGGCCCCGCCGTAGTCAACATCATCATCAGTACCGGGCAGGTTGAAGAATAATTTGAAGATTTTCTCACCCGCTTAGTGGAGGAATCAGGACCGTTTTATTCTGCCATCAGTCTCTTTAGTGGCTTTAAAACAGTTGCTCAGACGTTCTACCCATGTGTGCCACCGATGGGCAGCAGTCGCTGGATCACTGAGTTTGCTAAACAGTGGCAGAGGATTCAACACACCACCAATAACTTGGGCAGGCATGAGGCGTTAAAGTGTTGTTGCCCGGCCATGCGGCGGGGGTGCAGCCTGCTGGTCGGGAGCAGATTACACTTTGTTCTGCTGGGCAGAGATCATGATGGGTGGCCGGCATGGTTCGAACGAGCATCAGCCAGGTGGAGCCCTCACGGACAGTGTGAATGTATGATTAACACAGCAGTGAGGCAGACGAGCAGGAACTCACCACAAGTGGCAGCATGACTTACTGGTGCCGCTGACATATACTTGGAGGACGGAACAGGTCCTGGTGTTAGATCGAGGTAATGCACGCTGAAAAGGCTGGGGAGCAGGTGAGAATGCGATGTAGCATTCAGCGCTCTTCGGGGTGGGGGGGGGGCCGCAGGAGCTGATGCAGCTCTGTTAAGTTAAGGTCAGAATGTGCTACAAGGGACTTGTTTGAGGAAGGTTAAATTTAGACAGTGAGTTGTACATATGTAACACACTCAGGAGTATCCACAGGATGACCGTCTTATATCATCATGGTAAATGTATTACTGGAAGGAAAGGAACACATAGAGCAAAAAATTGTATTTGAAAAAATATTTTTACCGCAACAAAAGAGGGGAGATCAATACAGACAAATTAATTAGAGCAAAAGGTCATGAACAGAGATGGATGATATTTTCTCTACAGTTCACAACTGAAATCATCAACTCCAAATGATAAATAACACAACCTAAATTAATTAATAAAAAATGGTTGTGAATTGGTGACAAAGCAACTGTGCAGGAGATGATGGAAAGTCGACGTTTCAGTCTAAAGGGCAGACGTCTAATAGACCATCATCAGGACGATGTTTTTCTATGCAGAAGAAAACTCCCTTGAATTTCCATATGAATGCCAAACGAACACGGGAACTGCAATGTAGTGGAGCAAGTAGTCAACCACGGGGCACAAACATGGATTTGTGGAGATTAAACCACAGAAATAAGCTGGGTTCAAATTTATTGAGTAGTCAGATGAATAGCATTCCGATATTTTCAAAAGAGTGTTCGAGCGGCAAACAAAGTATCCTCGTCAGTGCGTCGGAAACGCGTCCGACGCACTGACGAGGATACTTTGTTTGCCGCTCGAACACTCTTTTGAAAATATCGGAATGCTATTCATCTGACTACTCAATAAATTTGAACCCAGCTTATTTCTGTGGTTTAATCTCCACAAATCCATGTTTGTGCCCCGTGGTTGACTACTTGCTCCACTACATTGCAGTTCCCGTGTTCGTTTGGCATTCATATGGAAATTCAAGGGAGTTTTCTTCTGCATAGAAAAACATCGTCCTGATGATGGTCTATTAGACGTCTGCCCTTTAGACCGAAACGTCGACTTTCCATCATCTCCTGCACAGTTGCTTTGTCACCAATTCACAACCATTTTTTATTAATTAATTTAGGTTGTGTTATTTATCATTTGGAGTTGATGATTTCAGTTGTGAACTGTAGAGAAAATATCATCCATCTCTGTTCATGACCTTTTGCTCTAATTAATTTGTCTGTATTGATCTCCCCTCTTTTGTTGCAGTAAAAATATTTTTTCAAATACAATTTTTTGCTCTATGTGTTCCTTTCCTTCCAGTAATACATTTACCATGATGATATAAGACGGTCATCCTGTGGATACTCCTGAGTGTGTTACATATGTACAACTCACTGTCTAAATTTAACCTTCCTCAAACAAGTCCCTTGTAGCACATTCTGACCTTAACTATACAGTGCCCAAGCCTACAAGGGTTTATTGGGTTTCCCCTGCCTTGAAGAACAGCTCTGTTAAGGCAGTGTCTGGCTACAGGCATGTAGCAGGGGTGGGGCCGAGCACACCGTGTAGTGTTGACAGCAGTGTGCAGAATGAGTGTACCAGGGCTGGCACCTCCTCGTCACCTTTGTAGTGGCACGGCGCGATGCATGCTGTTGGCGCGAGGAAGAAGAGTCAGAGGCATATGGCATGTTGCAAACACCCGCGTGCAACTACAAGCAGGTGGGGCATTCTCTTTTTTAGTCATTTGCCCATGACCTCCAACGTGGGACTAGGGAGTATGTGCACGTCAGCAGGACATCACAGGGTGTGACCCTTTGCCGCCTTACATCTAAAACAAGAAATGCCAATGACAATGCCATTTATCCATCCATACTAATATAATAAAGAGAGAGCCCAAACCTTTGAGGCGGGTAATCTCAGGAACCACAGCACCAATCACAACACCCAATACAGTGTTGGAAAGGGCAGTTGCAGCAGAAGGACATAGGCTATGCAGACGCCCACCATATACATTTAAAAGGTAAAAGAACCGTGCCAGCAACGTAGTCCCTTGTGGGCGTGTCTGCGTTGTGCTGTGGGCGTGTGCTGGGGGCGTGACCAACGCTGGGGGCGTGTTGTACGTTCTGCCCTTCATGCCATGTCTCATATTGTGTGCTAATCCCACCCTGCTCCCTTTAAATACCCCTGCACCCCATGATCATAACCCACCCGTACTCCTTAAAATACCCCAACACCCTTAAACACTAACCCATCTTAAACCTATAAATATACCCTGTACCCCAAAACCCAACCCTATCCCTAAACCCTAAAAATACCCCTGCACCACAAAACACAAACCTAGCCCTGAACCCTATAAATACCCCTGTACCTCAAAACCCAAACCTACCCCTGAACCCTAAAAATAACCCTGTACCCCAAAACCCAAACCTAGCCCTGAACCCTAAAAATACCACTCTACCCCAAAACCCAAACCTACCCCTGAACCCTAAAATACCCCTGTACCCCAAAACCCAAACCTAGTCCTGAACCCTTAAAATACCCCTGTACCCCAAAACCCAAACCTACCCCTGAACCCTAATAATGCCCCTGTACCCCAAAACCCAAACCTAGCCCTGAACCCTAAAGATAACCCTGTACCCCAAAACCCAAACCTACCTCTGAACCCTAAAATACCCCTGTACCCCAAAACCCAAACGTAGCCCTGAACCCTAAAAATACCCTGTACCCCAAAACCCAAACCTAGCCCTGAACCCTAAAAATACCACTCTACCCCAAAACCCAAACCTACCCCTGAACCCTAAAAATACCCCTGTACCCCAAAACCCAAACCTACCCCTGAACCCTAAAATACCCCTGTACCCCAAACCTAGCCCTGAACCCTTAAAATACCCCTGTACCCCAAAACCCAAACCTACCTCTGAACCATAAAAATACCCCTGTACCCCAAAACCCAAACCTAGCCCGGAACCCTAAAAATAACCCTGCACCCCAAAACCCAAACCTACCCCTGAACCCTAAAATACCCCTGTACCCCAAAACCCAAACCTAGCCCTGAACCCTAACAATACCCCTGTACCCCAAAACCCAAACCTAGCCCTGAACCCTTAAATACCCCTGTACCCCAACACCCAAACCTACCCCTGAACCCTAAAAATACCCCAAAACCCAAACCTAGCCCTGAACCTTAAAAATACCACTGTACCCCTAAACCCATACCTATCCCTAAACCCTAAAACTACCCCTGTACGCCATAGCCCAAAACTATATCTGAACCCTTAAAATACCCAAACACCCCAAAACATATACCTCAGTACCCCAAAACATATACCCCTATACCCATACTTACCTTATCCAAACATTTAAAAAAACATGCTTTTACCATTCATGCATTTACAACGAATTTCGTTGTAAATGTATGCGTGGTAAAAGCATATAAAATGTAAGGCCATGCGTTATAATGGCATTGCGGAGTCATGGTACTTTCGTAATGAAAGTATGCAGAGTGATGATATGCGGAAAGAAAGTTGCGGAATTATGGGTGTTTACCCTCCCCCGGTAAGTACATTGGTGGCACGGTGGCCCACATCTCCAGCAACATACTCATATTTTTTCACCACCCATTTGAAAAATTCACAGGTCTCTCTCATTGATGACCAGCACCAACATACACTTTTAGACACACCTCCCGCCACAAGTTCTAGAATTGCGAACTTTAGAGCTGGGGAGCTACGTTCGAATCTCGGCATCAGCTCAACATCCTATGATTCCAGGCAAATCGCTTTGTCTCCCCGTGCCTATCACAAATGAATGTGTTCTTCTGTAATGTAAATTGTGCTCATGCCATGTTGTCGAGTTCGTGCTATATAATATTGCAAGGAAAAATAAAGTAGGGAAACTCGAGTTCACACACTACTGAACGCGCACTCTTAAGTGCATCAACAGTGCACTGTGAATCGGAACGTTTCACAGGCCTGTCACAGATAAGAAATGCTATCAAAACGAAATCCCACAAAACAATATACTACTGGCCGGCAGCAATTCATACCCGGCCACGTTGGGACAGGCTGCTAGTTTATATTTTAAAAATGAAAACAAAAACAAGAGGCATTGTTTTTTGCAATGTCAATAGCTCAAACTCGCGTAAATGCGAGACCTATTGCATTGCAAACGCTTGTTTTCAATGGTCATCTCCTTTGGGACGAACTCATGGGGAGTAAGGATTGCATCAGAGACTCAGGGCAAAGACAGAGGGGACAGCAGACGAATATTGAGCAGGCCACTGGCAGAACAAGCCTGTATGCTGTCCATGGAGGAGTATTCTCAAGAAGTCGAGCTGTGGACGGTATCGAGTTTTGTTGTTTATGTGTGTAGCGCTTTGTGCCACTCAGAGTGCGCCTAAAAGCACTCAGGGGAAAAGGAGAGATGCAAAGGGGGGAAAGATAGCAAGAGGGGGGTTAGTGGATGGGGATCTTCCTCCAAAACACTAGCATTTCTCGGGTCCCTGCCATGCAAATCCCTCTTTCATTAGGAAGTTCTTTTGAAACAGGATTGTCTTCATTACTATATCGAAGGGCTGGTACTACTTTAAGGCACCTGATAATGCAAAGGGCCGTAAGAGGGTGCAGATTATAGTAAATTACCTCAAAATGGCCTTGTTACTGGAAATTGGGAGCGCGCAAAAGGCAAAATATAATTTCACCAGCGTCCCAGAACATCCCTGCAGCAGAGCTGATGGGCATTATTTTTGTGTACGTATTTAGCCAATCCGGGTTCAAGTCATGGCCACTTATAGCTGCCAATACCTCAATTGTCATTTCAACAAACAAAGACATTTCAAGTTTGCAAAAGTTACAAGCGAAAGTGATTGGACAATTTGGACAAAACTTTGACTGTTTTCTGTTTGGAACCAATTGTCTGTCCAGGCATTACTCAAGATTTCGCCATCGGAAGCAGTTAGTAGTGAGAAAATAAACTTGCCCTACAATTATAACAGGAGTTGTTTACAGAAGGATACACGATGAGTAGGTAAATTCCAAGCGATGTGATGCTAGTTCTGAAATTATGAAGGTAGGTTATTTTGGTCAATGCTCTAATTGCTGTCAGGACAGCTCGGTGGGTTTAACCCTTTGCTGAGTAGATCTGTATGAACCCCGAGGTTGGATTAGCTACATACAAATGATTATGTGATTTGTATAGGAGGCTCAACAGTATGTCCCTGCGATCCTGCCTCTGTGGACAATGTTGTTTGTACGATGTCTGACATATCCGCCCTCTCTTATTCCTCATTTGCAGCTGGGAACACATCGCATCAACCCGACGAAAACTGCTGACTCCTGTGGAGCACCGGCAACTCTGAATTATAAAATATTATTTTTGTGTGCGGTTTGAAAAATAAAGGGCATGCTCGGCCCACTGTGTTTCCCGATGTGGTTTCTGTTTTTCTGCCGCCAGCCTCTCACCCCGGCTTTGCCAATGCGGACTCTCCCTGCTGGATCGACCCCGCTGGTTATTTCGACATGAAGTAATGGCGACACGTTGAACCGCCCCGGGGGCACCTGAGGGAGATGGCGACAGCAGGACGCTGCGCAGCCTGGGGTCAGAGGAAGAGGTAAGAGAGCCCACCCGAGGCGCATTTTAAACAAGCTGTCGCCATTGTGAAAAAATATAGTGCGTCCCTACTAATGAAGGAGACTGTGTAACGCCGCAAGAAAAAGATCCAGTCTAGATGGGCCATTCCAGAAAGAGACAGGGAGGTAACAAGGAGGGAGTTAGAAGCCTCATTTACAATCAAAAGCCAGCATTTAGCATGAACGATGGCGCAAGCCAATGGAAAAAAGGGGCAGACTTCCACTCCACTTCTAAAACCTACCCTACTACAATATGCCTCGCAGAGCGAGCAGCGCATGCGCGCTGCAGTGCTAGGTCAGCGAGACCTAAAAAGGAAAGCAGGTCATGGGAGACGGAGAGACACATGTTGTGAAAGAGAGGTCACAGCAGAAAGAAAGGAGTATCCAGGCAACAATCTCCTCCAAGTTACAAATGGCAAAGAAATGTGAGATACGTTTTGCACATGTTTAATTTATTGATAGTTAATAATCAGAAATATTACCTCAATTTATGTGTCTAGTTTGTGAAGGTCCAGAGTTCTGTGGCTCAAACATGCCATTCTTGTATGTGTTATACAATTATAATTTCAATGAGCACAAATATTCCTACAACACGGATTGAGGATGTATTTAAGTTGTGTTATGGCCTCTGATAGGCATTGCATAATAGCTATCTTGTTAGTGTAAATTGTACTTCTTGAGACTTTCTTCTGATAACCCTATTTGGGCTTTCTTATCATCTGTATTTGATAATATTTAATGACACTGACAACACAAAGTTGATTAAACGATTGCCAACAATACATTGCCTCACAGGGAAGCATACCTCGATTATATAGTTTGAAGTTAAGAGAAAGCAGTGATTTGATTGGTCAGATAGCCTATCATGCCAACGTAATACTGATGCAACTGTTTAATTAGGGAGGTACAATCACTTTCTTCCTTTACTAGAGTATCCGTCCGAGCAGGGAACTGGGAAAGAGGGGGTGATGTGAGATTAGAATTTTGACTGATGCATGCCAGGTCTGATGATAATCAGTGAGTCACACCCCTTTTGGTGCTGATGGTGATTCATATGTCGAAGAAGGTTTGTTCCAACAGTATACATTGGCATCTATAAAATTCAACCAATGGGCACTCATAGTGCAGGGTTGAGGATATCTTTAGAGTTGGGCTTGCTGTACACCCCACTGGAGTTTCTGCTGTTTGATGGAACAAAGGAGTCACCATTAGTGGGGATGACTAAAAGCCAACCCCATTTCAACTGCATGATGCATGGCGGTGTGCAATTATGGTAGATTTGAGGCAGATGCCGATTGGATATTTGCCCAAGATGAATTTACTCAAGGAATATGAAACTACTGGGAAATGGTTTCCAACATTCTTAATTGGAAAATACTTCAGAGGAAGACTGCAAATGTTTGAGTAAGCTGGACAAATGTAGCTTACAGCGGTGGCTCCTCCATAATGGTGGGGGAGTGTTGCCCCCCTGCTGATAAAAAATAGAACGATAATAAAACAATGTTATTATCGTTTTATTTTACACTGACAGCCGATGCTGCTGAGTATAGGGTAGGGCAGGCCTGAGCTGTCTGTCCTCTTTGACAAGACAGCAGCACTGTAAGGGCGCATGTCGGTTGGGTGGCCATCTAAGGACGGCCAAACCGACATGCATACTTAGATTTCTCTAGTCCAGCTGCATTGTACAGCTCTCAGTCCCTTAGTGGGCACCAAACAAGGCCACTCAGACCAATCCTGACGCTGCTCTACTAACATGAGAGTAGCGTCTGGATTGGGTGGGGAGTCTGGGAGCCTGTGCCGGCCCTTGGACATCTTTCGAGACGAGAGAGGCACTGAAGTGGTTGACAGAGTGAGCAGTAGGTAAGTGCTTTTTAAAAATTATTATTATTTTTGCCCACCCCACCACTTTGTTTTGGCATTAGTCACCCCTGGTAGCTTACTAGTGAATTTAAATGTTTAGACACTGTACTTACTCATCGGGGATAAGGGAAGACAAGACCTTTGATTCTGATTTCTTCTCCATTCTGAATTATCCAGAGAGCTGCAAAGAACTCACGTTACCTTTGGATGCTATGGAAAATGTATTGAAGTGATTCATTTTACCTCACTTTTCTTGTATTTGTTCTGACGTTCTGGAGCACGTTTGTTGCCTCATCTCAGAGTAACTTTATGACCCTCGGCTCTGCGCTTTTAAGGGGCTTTGCCATGGTTCATTCAACTTCAAGGAGGCGGGTATCTGTCATCATTCTCAAGATGTTCATCTAGAGTGCCCCTCCCTTTTTCACCTTCTTCCTTATATCCCTGCCATGAGTGCTCTGAGACTACCACTAACACTTTACAAAAAATACAAATTAATAACAAACTCTTTCCACTGGAAAAAAAAATGTCGAAAAAATACAAATTAGTAACAAACTCTTTCCACTGAAAAAAAAGATGTCATAAATTAACAGAATATTTTACTAGCTTTCCTAGCGGTATATCAAGTTAGGTAGCGAGTAGTATCTGCGTACTCTTAAACGCCACTCAAAAACTGAAGTATTCTTGGCATGCAGAACTTCTGTTCCAAACAGATGGAGATTGCCATTCTAATCCAACCTTTTAGCTGCCTGTGTTTCTGTTTTACCCCTAGACTTTTTTCAGTTTATTCGTTGTATACAATATCTTACTGATACTTATTTTCTTGGACAAATTCCATTTTAATTTGAGATATCCTTGGTACATGTTTTGACAGTATGAATGTTGGTTTATTTAAATGTAATGGGTGTTTCATTTCATTATCCTGTATATATAACATATTTAGGTATAGTAGCTTTTTGCCAGACCTAAATGATTAGAATTTGAGATGTGTAGATGAGGCTGGAGGGAATCTCAAATACGATTGTTGTTTTAAATGTATCTCATGTGTTTTTAAATATAGCTGTTGTATATATTTATTTCACTGCCCAGATGAAGCTTTTGTTGAAAGGTGAAAAGCATTGGTTGGGCTGGATGTTTAATATGTGAAGAATAAAGTGTTTTGAAGACTCACCTCTACGTCTAGTCGCGTATTTATAAACTAAATGTAAACATCTCTGTACCCATCTGGATGGACTTTAATAGGATTACATTCCCTTTCTGTTCCTAATGTCGATACTATTCCGATGCCCAGTGATTATTTGGAGAGTGCTCCCTATTCAGTTATTATTGTATATTGTGAGGTCTGAGAGCAGTGGGGTCTTTTTCTGAGGTGTAGCGCTACATAGTAAAGTCAAAATACTAGCACTTGTGAGATCACAAACAGCGTACTGCTGCTCTGTTTGACTTTTTTAGGTTTAATTCTTCAGGGAATGTCAAAAACACACATAAGGCTAATGGTTTCTTCTTGTTTGGATGATAATTCTAAACTTTGTCTCTTAGGATTGTAAAAACAGTCTGATTCATCAACGCGGCTATGTTGTAAAAACCGGCCCCGGTAAGAAAAATGACCCCCAGGGCTTCAAAACCAGCCTCCACACTGGCGAACCACCGGATAAACGCCGGATGCCCGCTACGGCCAGTCCGGCCCTGTTCATCAACATGTGAAGTGTTACAATCAGGACATTGTCACATTTTCATCAGTAGGCACAGAATTCCAGACCACTGGAAGCTCCATACTGCTTAAATGAGTGAAATCAAATATGTATGAAGCAGGCCAGGATGTTTTAGGTCTTTAGGACTTATTTTGCTCGAGATGGAGATGTAATGGTTTCCAATTTTTCTGAGGGAGAGGATATCTGCCAGATGGTATGAATTCAGCAGTATGGCTTTCCGCTTCCAGTTTTACTCCCTTTTATATAAAGCCAGCTGATCATTCTTCCATTCATTGTGGTAAAGCATGAATGACTACAATATCTCAGTTGTATTAAATGCCTAGAAGGGGTGGAGTTCAAGAAGACAGATACAATCAAAGTATAATTTTTGAAGGATAATTTAATAAAGTTTCAGTTAACATGGTTGAGGAATGGTATGAAATATGTTTTTGTAGGATGTTTTTACTTTGCCAGAATGTATGTGTATTTCATTTTTGTTTCTTTCCGCAGCTTGAGAAATTGCAGGTATGTACTTTTTTCAAATTAATTTTGGAATGCATATCTTTTCCATGGTCAATATGTGAAATGACGGTTTAGAAGTATTTTCATACTTCAGACAGAAGAGTTTTTGGTGTCTTCATGAAGATTGTCAACCTTTTGAGCCTGTTGTTTTGGAACATTTGCATCTCCGTAGAGCAGGAGAGGAAGTTATGAATGAAATGACAATCTCCTTAGGCTTTGAATGGAATGCTCTAAATTCACAGAGGGAACGATTCACAGAACTAACTTAAGACAAAATCCTAAACTTACTACCATTTTGGTATTCACAGAAGGCACTTACTCATTTTGGTATTCACAGAAGGCACTTACTCATTTCGGTATTCACAGAAGTTAGGAGTCCTAACTTTAGGACTCCTAAATGCCTTCTGTTAATATCGAAAGTCTTAAAATTAGGATTTTCTCAGTTTAGTAGTAGTAAAGTTAGGAGTCCTAACTTTAGGACTCCTAAATGCCTTCTGTGAATACCCAAAGTCTTAAAATTAGGATTTTTCTCAGTTTAGTAGTAGTAAAGTTAGGACTCCTAACTTTAGGACTCCTAAATGCCTTCTGTGAATACCGAAAGTCTTAAAATTAGGATTTTTCTCAGTGTAGGAGTCTTAAAGTTAGGAAAAAGAAGAGGTCCATAATGGTACCCTGGCCCTTTGCACATCAGTTTCCACACTTTTGGGAGTTTGTAAATGATCACTAGTTTGCTACCCGTGTTTCGTTTGCTTACCATTAATACATTGGATACCAAATGACAATTCGGAAGGAACGCCCCTTTCAAATTGGGATTTGATAATAATTTCTAACCCCATTTAGAGATTTGGAAAAACATTTCGGAATCGTCAAATGAGGTTAGTACATATGCAAGAGGAGGGGTTTCTCTGTCGCAGACTCTATATTTTCATGAATCGAAAGGTTGAGACCACAAAGAACGATTTATACATCTGGCCCATAATTAATTATCTCATTGGTGCCTTATATTTGGCCTAGAAAAGGAACGATCATCCAGGCCAGGCTTGACTACTAGGCCAGTCTTGACTGGATTTAAATAAATGTTATAATCTAATTGAAAGTCCTGTGTCTAGCATGGAAATGTACTCAAGGTAAAGTTCCATGCTATTTATTGAACTGTTTTCAGTTCCAGTAGCCCGTCCTTGCACTCGCCAAAAGATTCTAAAATGATTGTTGATAAATGGTATCACTCCAGGTTGGGCAGTAAGTGCCTGAGGTTTGCTGGCATTCTCTTGTGCAACCAAGTGGCAGCACAAATTTGCTGCTTTACATCCTGTCACACTTTTATATATAGTTTGAAGTTGCACTTAATAACTTTTCTTCTTAGAGTTTTGTGTTGGCTATTACTAATGTGTGTTATTATGCTGCTGTGTTTTAACTTTTATAATGTCCTCTTTGTATTATCTTATTTTGTTAAGCGCCTTGAAGCTACACCGTTCAACATCTGTTTATGGTTCATAAATAACAGAAATACAAATACAAAATAAAAATAGATTTTTCTAATTTACAGGTGCTGCTCTCCCAAAGTGGCCCTATAACGCTAGCTGTTTGATGTTTTTACCTTCCCCGCTGTACTGGCATTATACACAAGTCCTGAGCAAGGTTGTCTATTCAGTGTATTTCTGCTGCCTTCATTACTGTCACTTCCGAGAAAAAGCTATCATATTTAAGTACATTGTTCTATACAGAGAAATACAAAATGTAAGGTGTAATCTGCTTTATTAACTTTTGCTTTGTATGGGTAGGCATAAGAATGGTTGCTGCCTTACCTGCAAGTGCCTGGATGCCTTGAACAGTACAGCAGCAAAAGTGAAGGTATAACAAATCATATTGCACTACAAGGTAGCAGAGAAAACAGTTGAAGAATAGTCTTACCAGTGAAGATGAAAGGAAAAAGCCAGAGAAAGTGTAGAGGTTGCAGCCAGTAAGGATATGTCTTCTACAATGCTTACTCAAAAAAATCTAAGCATCTTAGGTGCTGGATCAAGCAGTAGGAAGCAGCAAGGCGCCATAGCTTTAACTCCATTCTCATTCATTGGCTTTGTAGTGAGAATCTACAGCCGCTAGGAACATCATCATGAACATTCAGGATCACTCCTGTGATCCTCTTGAAAGAGAGGGTTTACTAAGTTGCTTAGGTGATGTGTGCAAGGTTAATGATTCATGGCAGAGAAAGGGTATAAAAATGGAAGCAGGCTTTTACATTATTCTCTTATAAACAGGTGCTTATGACATACTGCTTCTGTAGAATATTTGAAACCTAAACACAACCCGATGTGTAACAAAGTCATATCATACCTTGAAGGGTGAAGTTGAACCTGGTACTACATTAATGTGAGAACAAAAGTGTAAAAACACATAGCCTTCTCCAGGAGAGTCACTAGTTCCTCAATATGTGTCAAGCGAAATCTATCTAAAACAACTTCACTGTTAAGGTTCCATAAATCCACACATAGACACACTTTGCCTGAGACTTTGCACACTACACATAGAGAGTAACCCTACAATGGCTCAAATATACCCTTATTTCAGTCCTTCAGTTCTAAATTCACAGCCTCTGGTAGAGCTCCTGGAACATTTCTCAGCTTGCAAGAAAACCACTTAGATTGTTACTCTAAACTAGTGACCAAAACCCTTCAAACGTCATACATTTTTAGAAATGTTGGTACCTTACTATACACATCTACTTGAAGTACCTGTTTAGCACCATTTGGGTGACGCTTTATGTATGACTCTACTTGTTATAACCATCCCATCACTGATTCCTTTTTCTCTTTCATGTGCACTTCACTTCTGCATATCCTCTTACCCTTATAGGTTTACCACTGTACAGCAGGCTTAATGCTAGTTTTCTTCATTAAAGCTTACTCTTTTCCAAATAACCTTTTCACATGCCCTACCAACATTAATGGATACCTCTCCATCGGTTTGTCATTAAGAGATATATCACTATATACTGCTTTTCTTGCATTTACTTCTCCAGTCACTGATAAAACAATACTCTCTTTGCAACTATCTGTATTCTCCTCCATGATATACTTTCCAGCTTGTGTGCTGCATAAATATTTTACGCATTACCTCTAAGTTACGCTTGACTGCTTTTGTGCCAAGCTACCAGAGGGTTAAGTACAGGTTAATTTAGTGACTTTTTGTTGTTCACCCGGACAAGGATTGTGCTCCTTATTTGAGTGGGGTTTCCAACCCTTTCAACTCATAACCCAGGTTTTTACTCACTTGTACAGACGATACAGCAGAGGTGTTTATGTGAGTAAGTGAGCCAGACTGAGGCATGTACATTGCATTATCCATGCCTCTAAGATGCTGCTGTTCTGCAGCTCTTTGTGCACTAATTATGGCCTGAGGCACTTGGACCACCCAAGTGCGCAACAGCACCAGGGCACCTAATTCATTTTGTCATTCCTCTACTGCCCCCCATCGAAGCAATGTTGGCTGCCCACTGGCACATACAATTCTGAAAAGATATTGTGGTGTAGAACATATAATAGATGGCTTTCAAAAAATATTTATGATGCAGTGTGACTATCAGAATTGAGAGATGTCGCCTTCTGCAAATGAATCTCCAACCAGATTGCAGGCAGTGGATTAGAAGTGATATTAAAACGCCTAATCACTATGTTAAGTTACTGGACGCGTTGCCATGAATGATAAAAGCATAGGCTTCAAAAGGAGAAACCTTTTGATGGATAAGTTTGCATACCCCCCTAAAAATATATATATTTTTGAATCTTTAATTTGTAATTCTTATCCTAGCTGGCATGCTTCTCAGAAAGCGGATAAATATGGATAGTGAATCTACAATCCATTAAGTTTTAAGAATATTTTTGACAGGGAATGCTGATGGGGCACATGTTTGCGTTTTTTACAGGGCCCCATAACATTCTCTTATGTTCCCTATGGTGAAAAAATCTAATTTTAAATAAATGTGTTTCTTTTCTTCTCATTGAGTTAATAACACAACGAAGACTGGATTAGTCTTTGCTGGTTTGTAAAACAATGCTTTACAAAATTCTGTCGACAATCTAGGGTAATTTGGGGTTAATAAACGAACGAGGTGCAATAGAAATAGAAAACATTGTGAAGCATTTCTATCACGCTTTAAAGGCAGGCTGCTAAATGTTATAACATGTTATGTGAATATTTATATGTGGTGCATGCAAACTATGAGGAAATCATTGATGATAAACACTGACAGACTACGGACGAACAGAATTACACCAGATGAACTTGGAATTTGTGTGTGGCGAGCCAAGAGCAAAAAGCCACGCCTTGCTGTTTTCTTGGAGGAGAGATGATGTCCTTGTTTCTTAGGGTCTTGAGCAGACAAAATGAAAACCAGAGGTGGGTAGAGTCTCAAATGCCCATCTAGGTATCATGAGATAGTAAAGTTTGATTGTTAATTGATTCAAATGACCAAGAGCGATCTAGCAGTACTGAAGTGCTAATTACATCGTCACCTACATCCATCAGTGCCAACTGTACTGACTGAATGCCTATGACTGGTCACAGGCCTTTTTGGGATCAAGGGGAAGATTGTTAGGTTCAACAAAGATTGCAATTTGAATGCATCCACTGATTCTGTGAGCTTGGCAGAAGAACTTTGAAAAAGGTTAACGGTTGGTAAATTTTTTAGTGGCCTGACATTTGTTTTGGAAGAGTAGCATGTTTGCAGCTTTACTGAAATTTCAAGTTACCACACCTCATTGATATGTAAGGATCAAAGACAAGGTGAACTGCATTTGGGATATGTTCACTAACTATTCATTGATATTAGTACCCCGGGAACCCTAATGCCCACACTTTACAAATCAAAATGAGGGTCTTCTTCAAATAAAGTAAAAAAAATGAACGTGTCTGTCTGTAACGTAACTGGTGCTCATGTAAGGCGCTCTGATACCTTCGGGTCTAGTTTGCGCTATATAAACTCTGCAAAAAAAAAAAAAAAAAGAAAGACTGTCAACCTTGCAGGACAACACCAAGATGTCTCACACTTTAAGAAATGGGGCAAGTAAAGGGAAGGACAGAACGGTGTCATCATGACAGGCAGATTTAATGTCTCTTCTAACTTCTCAGTTTTGTTTGAAAAGTGAAGCTATAAAAAAATCAGCTATGGTAGTTAGATGGATAAACTTGTGCTTTGAAATAATGATAATAAGAAAACAGGAAATCAAATTCCACAATAATCATCTATCACTGTTTACGTTCTGTGGGAAGGTCATTTGGTTTCCAGACAGGACATCAGTAAGTTGAATACTGTTTAATACCATTTCTGTGTCTTTAATTTTAGTAAAAGTATAGAAAAAAACGTAATTTATGCTAGTCAATAAATTGAGGTCTAAAAGAATGTGTTTTCGATGTTTTAAACATTTGTCTTACCTGCAGGAGCGCATGGTTTTTACAACTGATCTTTGTACTGTTCAACAAACAAAAAACAGCTGATAGCACTGAACGGTTTTGTTTGTTTTATCTCGTGTAGAATAAACATAAAGTGTATTTAAATTAAATTAAATTAAATTAGACAATGTAGAGATAATGTCCAAAAGACCAAAGGCCACCAGATATATAGAGACTAATTGACTAATCATAAGGAAATCATAATGAGGATTTAAGTATGTAAGCTTCCATTTAGTTGAAATTAATATTGTATGGGATTTATCTAATTAGTGTGTATCCTGGAAAATAAGTCAGAGGGTTCACATAATTCCTGTAAGGTAGGTTTTGAACCCACTGCTCTTAGTACAATAACAGCAGCCAAATATGTGATGTCTTTGACAGTATGTAATTGCTGTTTTGATATAATCCAGTACAGCTAAGTATGTGTGGGATTGGATGATATATCATCCATTACAGCTTAGTGTATGTGGTATTACTTTGTTAGGCAGTATGAAATCAAACCAATTGCTTGGCAAAGGTAATATTAGATTCCTAGCAAATAATACTTTTACACAATAGTGTATGTATTTAGGGAGAATTGATTGAATGTATTAACACAGTCTTCAGGTAATGTAGGATTCTTCAAATTTACGGAGATTTCTATTTCTTAATTTATTCCTAGGAGCCCAAGGTGTTACCAAGGATATTCATGAATGACTGCATATGTATGTGATCCTTAATCCTAAGGGTTTTTAATGTCCTTATCACGGAAATTGTTTGGTGCAGGTTTATGTTAAATATGGATTTTGGCATGTACTATATTTCTTTAGTAATCTCTTTGGAAAATATTATTTCATGTGGAGCTTTCCCTTTTCCACAATCCCTATAAATGGACATTGTTCTCTGGCATTCCTCACACTTCTCCCACATACTTGGCACCACTTCAGCCTTGTCGGTCTGTGCGCAACTTAAGAGGTTGTGAAAATGTGTGAGAGGCATTGTAAGTATTGGTGTCTATCCACAAAGGTATGTGTTTGTTGGCTTTCATGACTTTTACAAGGACCAAATTCCTAACAGGCACTTTCTTCTTTTGATTTTATGTTGGAATATCGAAAACAAAAGTTATTGTCCAACAAAAATATTATATTCAGGATATCAAATACCAAATAATTGGGAAGGTAAGTTTATATAGCAAGGAATAGATATACTATTCTTAACTACATATGTAGTTTCGTAATACTTATTTTCATGAAAATGTAACTCCAGCTGTATATTTCTTGTTGATGTGAATATATCCACAAGACACACACAGCTGTGTTACTTTTCAAAGCAAAAATAGCTCCTGGTCCAAACATGTTCTTCCACTTCAATGGCTGCACACCTGCTCTCACCTTTATCCAGGACACAAAACTGGAAGATAAGATGCTAATACTTAGGTTCACATAATTGTTTACACATTTTGTAATACAAGATAATGTATATTCTAAACCAGGATTAAAATTAGGACTGTTTCGGTTTATAACTTTTTCATTAAATCATTTAAAAATAATATTAAAAACCAATCTAAGGTTACCTTCATAAACTTTTCTTCATGATATTGTGGTAGTCAATAATCTGGATACAATATTTTTGAAGGACGATATGAAAAACTCAGTATTCTGGACCCTTCTCCTCTCTTCCTTCACTTATGATTGTGAAACATTCTGCACATATGGCTGTATTTTCACAGTTGCTACTGACATCTTGACATTGAAAACTCCAGATTTAAACCCTAATAACGGTTTAAGAATCAAGCACAATGTGTCCAGCTATGTAAACACAAATGGGGCTGTCCCTAGTTGGGATTCCTACAGTAGTCCGCTTTGCCTCCCCACCGGTGGGGAGGCGAAGCGGACAACTGTAGGACACACAGCTGGAGGAGCTGAAGATGACAAATGTCACAGTAGGCTCTTCCAACCTCGACCTCCCATGGAGTAAGTAGGATAGTGACCAAGGGTTTTTTGTGTAAGTACCACACTAGCAGGGGTATTGATCCATACAACCCCCAGTCTTTTAGTGGTTGATCCTTTATACTGCTTGCGTAAAAAGGCGGAGCCCTTTAGCAACACTTGGTCCTGACGAATGCTATGTACCTTCCGGGGATCCTAAAGCAGAAACATGTTGACCGTATTTAGCACGGTGATGGGATAATTGGTTCCCAAATCACCGCCTACTTCTTTTAATACCATGCAGTTGTTCCTTTAAGTCAATCATTTATCGACAACTGTAATGGTTTTTAGATCAATTTAACTCACAAGCCACCACTTAGTTTAGAAGTGCATCCCTGTCTCCAGGTGTATGCCCAACCTCTATCAAACAGAGTTTTTAGAGGGTGAGGGTGGCCTATGATGAAGCATGACACCAGGTGGTGTGTGAGGCCAGTCCTTTACTTTTTGTGAGATGCCCGCACTGGATACGCATCTCTAGGAATCCTGTAGGAATCCCAACTAAGGACAGCCCCATTTGTGTTTACATGACGTGTTGGAGGCTGGCTGGTCGCTAGGCCCTGTGTCTCTAGTTCCCATCCCTAGTTAACAACTAGGGCTAGTGTGTGTGACAATGTCTCCAGCTACCAGTACACTGATAAAACTCACCTCAAGAAAAATCAGCCAATTCCCCGGGCAAACTGTGAGCTTGTCATAAAGATAGTGGAGCTTGAAAAAAGTCCTCAAACTCAACTCAGTGAAAACAGAGATCCCAACCTCAGTTCAGAACTCAATAATGATAACATTTACATGGATTACTGCAAGGGAGGAAGTCTTGGCGGGTCTGATAGTACATTGTATCTGGATTCCTGCAGCATTACAACCATGAACGTCCAACTTTATAGTCACAGACAGTGAGGAAATGTATCATTCTGGAACTGGGTATAACATTGGTACAGGCCGATCCCCTTTGTGATTGCTTAGCATCATGAGCAATGCTGGTCTTTGGATGATGAAGCCTGTTTAAAGTAATACTGAGCTTAGAGAACAATATCATTCTGGGCTACTTGGGCAAAATTTAAATATGAGTGTTGCTCATCAAGAACTTGTAAACTCACTGCTTCTGCTTAAACCCAGATTCTTAACTATGTTCAATCATTTTTTGTGTGATACAACAGGTTTTCAGGTGAGTGGTAACTAGCATTATCAAATTCTCCCTATTATCACTGTGTATCAATATTATAATCAACAAAGCTGGCCTTCATTCAAACCAGGGCATAAATTCCTGTTTGCTCCAGAATTTGAATTTCAAAAAGGATGAACATTTCACTTATCAAGTGTTAAACCTGGCACAAACTGTGATGTTAAAAGCACTGCAGTTCACGTTTTCTCCCATGGAGTGGGGGGCGATAGAAGCACTATTTCTGAGTTACAGCTGGATTGCACCATAATCTGAGCAGGACTTTTAGTTGAACAACTGCATTTTTGAACATTGAACATAAAAATCAGTGTTGCAAGCATGGCGTGTGTTCAAGTGGCATATGAGAATGGTGTACAAATGGCAGTACAAGAGATGATGCTTAGACCACTTTGCAAGCACCAGCAATGCTGAAAAGAAGAGACAAAGTGTACAGTTAGTACAGCCACAGAAAGGAAGGTCAAATGGTGGGTTAGTATTTCCAATTGCCAGTGGAAGTGATGTCACCCAGATTCATTGTACCTCACACCCAAGTCACCAGGAAATGTGCAAGAGAGTGAACAAAGAACAAAAGCACAGAGAAGAGACGTAGAGACAGATGCAGTGAAAAGGAAGTTTATTAATTCTGTACAGAAAGTAGAAAGAAGCAACAGTTACTGCAGTGGCTGCTGGCAGTGCTCATTATTGTGTTTGTGTTTTTAACCTGGAGGAAACAGAACAGTCAAAAAGTACACTTATGGTTATAAAGTATATTACAGTTTCCAACGCTTCTAAATCCATTTCAGGAGAGCAGTTTCCACACAACACTACCCTTTTCTTACAGTTACTCAAACAGCAAGTGGGCCACTACTAAACCCTTTCACAAATCACATTCACTGCAAAGCCTTGTAATACACACACAACAATCTTTGGACACATTTGAATAAATATCCTTTTTGCATACATGGGTTTGTGTGCGTGTGCACGCATCTGTAAATGTACATATGTATATCAATATAATATATGTGTGCACATTTGGTACATATTTGGTATTTACATATGACTTCATATATTATATCGTTTGATACTTTAACAAGTCCACACAGCAGTGGCTGATTTCCCTAAATTCCACAGAACAAAGTTATACAAATACCACAATTACCGACTGACCATGAATTAACATGATCGATTAATTCCAGTTGATTGGATCTAGTTAATTAATTCACTTAGTCTGATTCCCTTTGCACAAGTCAATGCGCTTCTTTTGCTGTCTTAACATAATCAATCGGATAAACAAAATATATGAATCATTACTATCAATTGCCTGTTGTTAAACAACTGTCCACTCAGAATTAAAACATTGGAATGTTGAGCGCTCCATTGAAGACAATAGAGTGCTCCGGGCTTCCTATGGCCGATAGAAGCCTGGAGAGCAACATTTCAACATTGTTTTCCTTTCACAGCTGTAGCTGTGAACAAAAGCCTATCAAAGCCTGAGGGGATTTAAACCCCCTTGGGCTCAGAGAGGCCTTTGTTTTTACTAATTAGAACATTCTGCTTTCTAGGGGTGGAATGTTCTAATAGTGTTAGAGCCCTCCATAGCAGGCTCTACAGGCAACTTAAGGGCCGCTCCCTTGTCAAATCCCTTATGTTCGGCTCTGGCCTTTAACATTGGAGGGGGCCTTTAAAGGCCGGTAGAGCCCTGCACGTCGGGTTCCAAGGCTATATTAGAAGACTGGACTGTTCATAACTCTGTTGAAAACAATGAAGCAGCAGCAGGTGTTTGCTGCTGCTCTAGGTCCGCAGCCATCAACATGAATATTCATTGGTTTCTAACACAGCCTCTGTCTATCCATTGCCTCCTTGCTGGTGTTATGTAGTGTTGCATGGCAGAGGGAGTGGCCAGAGCTTTAGTGATTGAAAGTTGAAAAAAGCTTCCCATTTTCACTGTAACCATCATGTAGTGCTACCGGTACCCCTCACCTTCTCCTGTCACTTAATGAAATTGGCATGTTGGAGTGCCTTGCCTCCTACCCCTGTCATCAGTGTCTTTGGGAGCCACGTGGGGAGGCGCAGGGAAGATGCAGAGACTTGAGAGTTGTTTTACTCTGCCTGAAGGCTCCCAAGAGGGGTGTATTAATTAAAAACAAAATGCTGCCCTCATAAGGCAGAAGCTTCTAGTAGTAATATAGGCTGTATAAAGTGCGATCTAAGCCATGAATTGCCTACCTTCTTGTTACTAAAGCAAACGTTTAATGGTATAAATAGAATACTGCTAAGGCTCTAGTGAAAACAAGTACATGAAGACCAATTTAATTAATTCCCATTGTTGTCAACTCACCGTAGTAAACAAGGCAGCTTATAAAAACACCAAATGAATTATTGTAGATAAATTCTCTACAGCAAATGGTAAAAAAAAATTCTAACACCTTACTTCAACATTAAATAACTATAATTTCCCATTTTATTTACCTACAAATGACAATATATTATATTTTATTCTACTTATCACTTCAATAAATACTTTCCTGATTGACACCAAACCATATCTTTGCCTGCCATGTTAAGGCAAACTACACCATTTATTTTAAAAGATCAATGTCTTTCTTAGATGAACTACAGGCTCATAATGCCATCCCAGGGTTCTCTTGACATTAATAACCCACTCACCCCCAATATGGTGGTGCATGACATCACAAGAATACCTCCACAACATTTGAGGATTGTATTTCTAGCCAAACCTTCAATTAGCCTCTTGCTGGTTCAGTGTTTTTCCTTATTCTCTCTTTATTTTGTTGTCGGTTTATATTTAAACTGTTAGCCTGTCACCAGGATCTGACACCCATTTCTGATGCACTCTAGTGTCTCCTTGTAGCGTAAGCTCTGGAGCAAGTGGCCGCGTTTGTGTAGTGTCAGTTGTTGGAGTGTGGGTCAGTCATTCCGTCATGGCGCTGAGGCAGATGCTCACCCTCTAGCGAACCATGATGACACCTTGGGCTATTGAGACCAAGGGACAAAGAATACTTATGTTACTTTGCAGGTTATTGGAAAGTGATCAAAACTTGTGAGCCTTCGACAGTGAATAAAATTATGTCAACTTTGATGCACTCGGAAAAGATTAACAATTAGCATGGAGAAGTGTGTTAGGAGACCCTCTGCATTGGGTTTCCAGTAACCAAAGACTAACTATGATGCAACCATAGGAACTAATGGCGAGGTCTAACTCGGTAGAGAGAGACAGAAACTGGGGCCCACACTATCGGGTATCAGTCCCAAGACGGGATGTTTGGTAGAAATGTTGCCCTTTCCTTTCAGAAGCTTGGCCTAGATCAGAAGCAGTGTTATGAGTGGAGGTTCCCCGCAAACGCTGTCTTCTCTGTATTAGTTACAAAACTGGATTTAAGTATATGTGTATCAAAATTTCGGTACTCAAGAGAAGACATGGGTCAAATCGACATTGTATAATTATGTGATAACAAATTTTCTTGATTGGCCAATTCTCACCATGGGTATTGTATATCTCACTGTGCTAGCAACGCAAGTAGCGGAAAACACTCCCTTCAATTCAGAATAAATAGTCAATAAAGAGGAGGTTTCCTTTGAAAGTAAGCCTTCAACACAAAACTGTCTAAATCAATACTGGTATCAATCTGTGTGTGTCAAATTACTGACATGTCAATCAACTGCTTCTAGAGCTTCCTGTATAATTTGGTCATTGCTGAAGTAGCTAAAACTAATGCCATCCCCACAGCAATTTATCAACACGGATAGAGAGGTGAACAGAAGTGGTTTCTGAATGTAGCAGTTGTTCATGTACCATACACCATGGATCCCTTCAGCTGTGAAATGCATTGCCATCATAGTTTCCAGATTGCTTCTTGAATTTTCTAATGTCTTTATTTAGTTCCTTCCTCTCCCATTGTGTGTGTCAGCATAAGGTATGAGAAGCTTACGAATGCTTGCTCTGTGTTTTTGCAGTGAGTGATCCACCTACGTTTTGCTTTTTTTGTCAGATTTATAATGTGATATTGGCGTTCGTTCCTAAAGTGATGAAAGTACAAGGACATCTTCTCCTCATTTATTAATTATAATCTATTTACTGGGGGTTTTGACACCTTATCTTAAGCAATGTCTCCTTGACCACCCTAGGTAGTACTCAGGTAGGTTGGCCTGTGTCTTGTGTGCCACAGTTTTCTTGAATAGGAAAAATGCACATACCAGTTGAACTACTGTGTATTCTATCTGAAAAAGAACTAGGATGTCTATGGTAATGTTTGGCCTAAAATGTATTGTAGTATTTGGGAAACTGGTATGTTGAATATTTTCTAGTGAGCTGTAATTGAGTTATTTACACTATTTAAAATCTAACTTGGGCCGTATTGCACCAGCACCCTGGGGCGCAACAGGTGGTTGCACCGTCTTGATGTGGCGCTGGCACTTTGATTTTACAGAAGGGGCCAGAGATGCTTGTTCGGCCCATTTTGTAATACAGATAGCGATGGTGCACACAAAGCGCCAGCACTATCATTAGAGGCCGTTCCCTCCTTTGCATGACTGGATTAAGTCCTGTGCTCTAATTTTTCTGTTTTTCTCTTTCTGTTCCTACCTATGTACTCTAGAGCATTCTTCCCTTAATGTCCTCAATTCAGAGGACTGTACCAGATGTTAATAGACCCATTTCTAGTTACGGGGCATTTAATAAATCATAGGGTAATTAACAGTGGGCAATAATGCTCTATTATATTTTTCAACTATTTATTATTCATATATTTTTATTATAATATCCTTACAATTCTTTGTCCACCTTAAAATTTTTGGGGGCAAGAAGAAGGACTAACGATGTAGATATTGCAGAAACTGGCATGCAGCTCCATTTACATACAAAATCAGATATAAAGTTTCAGATCTAAGAGAGTTTGAAAATATTGTGTAAAGTTTATGTATAAAAGAGCTGGGTTGGAGTTCTGTGTGTAAACAAGCAGGCACACATGTATCTGGGAAATACCTGTTTTAAGTTTTTTATTGGTAAAAGAGTAATTATGATATTTTATAAGGGGGTGTAAACACATACAAGTTCATATATGAAACAAAAAATACCTCAGTAAAATGGTTTGGCAGTATCTAATTTTGTGCAAATCCAGTTCTTACTTCATGAGCATGTGTAAAGTTTGCTTCATAAAATAGCAGGTACAAAATTGATTGTGTAAAAGAACGTATATGTAATAAACAACTTTCATGGACAGTGCTTAGAGATGGCAACAATTGTGCTGTTAAGCACTATAAAAAATGCAAATGATTATAATTATTCGTGGTGCTGCTGCTTTTAACAATATCATCATTTATATTGTTGGTGTATATGAGCTGGTTGAAGGCTCTTGAGGAAGTAACAAATTACAAAACAAGTTCCAAAGATCTATTTGGCAAAGAGCTAGCATTGAGTTATTACTGCAAAGGAACAGGCACTATGTTTGATGTACGACTGAACATGAGTAAATGTATGAAAAAAAGTAAATGCAATGTTACCTAATGACCAATGCAACAGGTGTATATTTTTTATGCCTAAAACAGCATAAATAAATGATTTAATATAGGAGCTCGGCAACAAGGATTGGTATAAAGTAGCAAATACAGAGTGTACTGTGTAAAACAACATTTAGACAGCTTTATCTTTAAGACGGTGGATTAAGATTATTGGTACAAAATAGCAAGTTATAAAGTCCAACTAATTAAATGGCAAGTATCAATTTAACATCGAGCCACTCTAAAGTAGCAGGCGTAAAGTATATTTTGTAAAGGAATAATTGTAAAAGGGGAGGTATTACACTGTGTAATAGAGCAGTGAAATGGTATCAACATAACTACAGGCCTCTCTAAAGTAGCACGTGTAATGTTTATTATTTTAAAGAGCGGCCATAAAAGTGGAAATATTAAGTTATCTGTGTAAAAGAACAGTGAAAATTTATCAATTTAACATAGTGTCTCTCTAAAGTTTCTAATGTAAAGTTTGTTTTGAAAAGGAGTGGTTGTAAAAGAGCAAGTGAAAATGCATCAAGGTAAAAGCAGGTGAAAAGTCAATTTAAGGTAGTACTAGAGTTAACATTTCCTGTGTGAGGGAGAGATTGTAACATCCTCTGTGTAAATAACCATGTGAAAAAATAATGAATGTATAAGTGGGACTAAATTAATTGTTTATAAAGTAGTGGATGAAACGTTTTCTTTATAAAAGAGTTGTAAAGTTCTCTGTGTAAGCAAGTATTTTAAAACGTATCAATGTAAGAACACGTGTAATCTGAATGCGGTAGCTGGTGCAAAGTTCTCTTTTAGAGGAGTGGCTGTATTGCTCTCTGTGTAAAAGAACATGTGTCAAAGTAATTTTGTGGGACAGAAGTAAGGTTATCTCCAAATGGTAGCTGGTAAAATTTCTTTGTAAAAAAGCAGCAAAATAAACTGTATTAATAGTGTCTTTCAAGACATTTGTGAAAATGCATGTGTAATATCTGTGTAAAGAAGCAGTAATAATATAACCAGGGTAAAAGATGTACAACCCACCAATTTGCGACTCACAAATTGCGTCGCATTTGTGGCTCGCAAATTGGGATGCACAACAGTGTCTCATACAATGTTTGCGATTCCGGGTCGCAAATTGCAGGCCTCATTATTATTACTGAGGCAGGCGCAATTTGTGACCCCATTAGGAATGGCTAGCACTCACAGGGATGGTGGTCTGCTGGGGTCAGCAGACTACCATGTCTGTGACTTTTAATAAAGCAGTTTTTTTTTTAATGCAGCCCGTTTTCCTTAAAGAAAAACAGGATGCATTTAAAAAATAAAAATGAGGATCTCCCGTTTGCGGCTGTAAAAAAGGGTCGTACATCTGGCCCTAAGTGTAATATTGTGTGTAGAAAAGAGCAGGTGGAATGTCATTCCTACAAAGTAGCAGGTGTGAAGAGTCTTCTATCTTCAATCTAAAAGAGTAGCTGTACAGTTACTATGTAAAAGGGAATGTGTAATGCATAATTTTAAGTAACATGTAAAATGATCTGTATTAGGTTGCTTATGTAAAGTTCTTCATGTAAAAAAAAGCAGCAGTAAAGTTTTCTCGAAAAAGAGTGTCTTTGAACGTCTGCCTAAGAACAGGTGGATTATTACCTGCATACATGTACAAAGGAAGGTGCTAACTTTATTGTATGAAGGAACATGTGTAGTTTTCCCTGTGAAAAAAGCAATGTGTAATATTTGTTTTAAAGAAAGTGCAGTTATAAAGTTGCCAGAGTAACATGCAAGTCATGAAATAAAATTGTATGATAAACAGCAAGGCAAGACATTCCACATAAAAAAACAGCAGTGATTTTATATGCGTAAATAACGAGGTGCAAAGATCTGTATTGAAAAAGAACAGGCAGTGAATATTTATAAATAAAAACACAAAGGAAACAGGTCCCTCCTTTCAAACAACAGGTGAAAGGTTTACTGTGCAACTGCAAAATGGCACTTCTATGTTTTTGTGCTCATGGTCATTTCTCAGCACTTGAGAGTTTACTTGCACTTCACACTTTTATAGTGCTTCATTTTGTGGGTGGGAACAATTCCTGTTTAAAGAATTATGGTCTAATAGTGTATGCTGTCTGAGATTTTTTTGTTGTGACTGTCTCTCATGTTGTACACAGTCTTTCAATAAAGGTAACTCTTGAAGAGTGGTTGTTTTCCATTGTGTTAGCGTTCTTGTTTTTGGTTGTTTACTATTTTACTTTACTCTTAACAAAGAAGTTCACCCTGATTCCAGGCATTCTTAATATTTGCTTATATAAGGGAAAAAAGGTACTGAGTCACAAATGGACTTGATCAAGATCATATTCTTTTCACCATGAATTAAACTCATGACCCTTGCAGGACCTTAGCTACAAGGCCACATCTCTTGCTTAAGGGTCTGAGTCACAAATCCATTTGTGCCCCTGTTTCTGTCTGAGATACACTAATTGAATCTTTTATGTTGTTGATTCACAAAACATTAATTTACACTAGTAAAATATATTTAATCACACTTGAATTTACATCAGTGTGGCGTTATTATACGTGCAAGTACATCTTCTCATGGGGTTGGCGTGGGCATTTCATAACATGGGTGCCAGCAAAAGTTGGTGAACACACACACACACTTAAGTTGTGAATATTCACAAGTCTTTTACAGGTCACTTCACACGCTAAATATATTTACAGATTTTCTCTGATTAAGGGCAGGAGTAAATCCGTTTTTTAGGATGGGAAGAGGCATTGAACACCCTCAGTGAAAGGAAAGCTTGCACTGCTGCTGTACAATACCTGTTCATGAAAGATGGACACTTGCATTGGTGATGCCCCTGTGTCACCCTGGTCTTACTGAAGATGAGAAAATGGTGTCACCGACCAAGAGCCACAGAGTTAAGCATTGACAATACTTGTTTAGAGCTTTCTGTGAAGTCTGTATAAACGCGACTGCAGTTAAAGCCAAATGAATTAACAGGCATGGGTTCACCCATTGATTTTCTACAAAATCACACCACAGCCACCCTCGATACTTTCACAATAAAATAATATGCAACTGTGTTGCTGTATGTAGAAGGTTTTATCTTCTATGTAATATAGTTCTAGTATGCATAGGATTTTCACCTTTTTTTATCAGTGAGCTCCAAAGTCAGCAGTTGTCTTAATTTGGAACCTCATGCCAACCTACACCTCATTAAAGAATGTCTGCCAATATAGGGTTCTTTCTGCACGGCACTCCATACTTTGCACTGAAGTACCGTAAGAGAAAGCTAGACGCGGCATTCCAGGGGCACTCATTTCATTATTTGCTGTCTTTCTGATTTTCAAGACTTTCTATTTTTTAATTTTAGTTCCAGGCCCCCAAGTGTATGAGACACAACAGATTGCTGCTTTGACGGCTATCCGTATGCATCTATTTGGCGTCCCAAAATAGGGAGGTTCTGAGTAAGCTAGAGTGGGAGAAGTATTATTAACTACAAAAAGTGCCCAGACGGAGAAGATGTGAAACTACAGGCCAGTCAGATTTCGTGCACATTAGAGATTTTCCCATGAAGCAGGCATGACAGAGAGGGCGACCCTCCTGCTCTTTAGGAGGACGTTGGAAACAGGTATCCTTAGTAAATGTTAAACATAAAGCTAGATGATGACTCTGAACTGCTAACTCCCCTGTCCCAATGCTGCCAGGTGAGAAACAGGGACACTGCAACCATTGACGAGCATGAGTGTGATGCCCAGGTGGACCCATGTCACCCGGACACTTCTTTTCGATTCCTGGACTTTGCTTTGACAAGTGATTTTTGTCAGGTGTGTTGGTCCAATTGGCTCCATTAAAATGAACCAAGACTACAGCTGCTCCCAACGTACACTGATAAGCTCAGTCAAACCCTGTATCTGGAAAGGTTGTATCCCAGTGACATGGAGTCATCTGGTCTGGTCACCCTAGGCATGGGGACAATTTATTCAAATGGAGAAGAGCTCTGTGTGCCTGTGAGGTAACCTGACCTTGTGCTGAACATTGTTAGTTTGTTTGGTACACAAAACTGATTTTTGGAGGCCTCAGGCCGACTTTCAAGCAGTCCCTCCTCATGCTTGCATTGCACCACTGGACCTGCTATCCTGCCAATAGAATGCTGCAGCACTTTGCTCCACTAGTTGTCCCTAATCTTCAAGAGATTTACCCCCACGTGTCAGGCTGCACCCTGCAATGTACGGTATTGTGCCCATAGACCTATGCCTAACAACAACTTTTTTTATAAACGAACACATAAGCCATAACACCTGGGAAAATGTTCAAGAAAGAACCCGTTGTTCCCACGTGAATCCGTGTTCGAATTGTATAGTAAAGTAATTGCATTTCTATAGCGCTCACTCAATACAATTGACGAGGCGTTGAAGCGCTACATGCAAAGTAGCATCTTACTCCAGAAGCCACGTATTTCAAGATGTAGCTTCACCCAATAATAAATAAATGATATAAAATGAAAACACACCAGTTCCTCGTCGCACTGTGGTTTTTCCTTTAGCTACGCTGCGTTAACACGGCTTCCGTTACATTAGAACTGCTAATGAGCAGTGGCCGCTGCTGACTTTCTTCCCACACACTGCTCAGGCAAATAGATGCGCGCGCCCCACAGCTGCAGTTCTTCTGAGGCGAGTGAGCGCGCGGATGAAACAGCTGCGCGGTAAACCCTTCGAATGACCTCATGGCTGGAGAGGGCGGCAGCTGGGCGGGTGCTCTCCGCACCAACGTTTCCTCGAGGGATTGGTTAGTGGCTGTCACACTGACTGACAATTGAGACGTGTCAACAGCTGCCTGACAATGGAACGGTTGGGCTACCAGCATTGCACTGTAGCGTTTGTATAGTGCTTACAAATATGTGGGGGCGCTGAAGCGCTTTCCTTTACAGAAAGCAAGCTATGCCAACTGAGTATGTGGATGGAAGGGTGTTGTTTTGTTTTCAGCCTGTGTGGGAAGTGTTTCATGTTGTGCTTGATGACTATCGAGGTGGAGTCAGCTTCTAAAGGTTTGCTTACTGAGCAGATTAGGCGGTTTATGCTAGTGTTTACATTTCTGCCTGGTTGTTGGAGAGTTTTATTTCCAATGCAGATACATTAACATGGCATATGTGCTGCTATACACAATCAGGTGACTGTCCGTTGCTGTCAGGTAACCTCAGGTCATGATTCATGGAGATGATTTTCAGTCATTCCTGGTTTTCAGTCAACAAACTCAGCATGCTTCGACTTTTAGGCCCCTACTTATAAAGTGAATGATAAACTACATATCCCAGCATGCTTAGTCCTCTAGCTGAAAAACGAGGGTTGGCTGAATAGTGCCCATATGACATGGAACCAGCTGAAACTACAGCTAGGACTGCCTCGTGTGCTCCTTCTCATTGCATGTTCTCTCTAGAAACATTATCAAGCTTCGGTGGGTCACCTCAGGGCGCTGGGTCCCGGTGCACCCTGCTTAACTATGTGCGACTGACAGGCGTTCTTTTTTTTGCAGTTTCTGAAAAACAATGCTTCACTTATTACGTTTTTCCATTTTTTCTTCTAGAGAAAAAAATTTTCATGTTCAAATTTCATAGGTAAGGGCCACCAAACGCAACACGACCCCTGATTTTATTTCTCTCGAATGCCTTCATAATCCCAGCGCTGTCCTTAGTTTTGGGTTGTGACTGGGGGAAAATCACTCATAAATCAAAACACTCTTGGAGCCTGAATCCTCAGGCTCCGTGTGCTGATTGAGGTAGGCACCATAAGTGTAATTCTTAAGAATATGAAGCATCCGCTGCAGTCACGAGCTCTGTGTTTCATATATGCTCAGTTGGGACACACTCTAAGAAAGCCTCTGAGTTTAGTCTAGACTGACCTCCATGGGGTGTATACGCCTTCCTGTGTCGTCGTTGTTTTGTTAATGTAAACAGCTTTTTTTGGCAAGGCGGGGGAGGGGAGGCTATTCTTCCTTTGCCTGTGGGATAGTATTGTTTTTGGCAGAATGTGACTATCGTTTTTTTTTCTATCTTAAAGTTATTGGCTAGTTCTTTGCCAGGAGCATGCAAACTGTTCACTCTGCCTACCTGTTTTTATGGCAAAACTAAAGGTACCAAGCACCTATATTCTGTTCACCACCAGAATCAGCCCTGCTGGTTATTAGGCTTTCCTTGCAATAAGTGGCATATCTACCCCTGAAATTATCATTCATACAGGCATCAGTGAATTTCTGGGAGAAATTGAGAATATGCGTGTCCTCTTATGGGGTGGGGTGGGCGACACGCGTTCTCTGTTCATCCAAGAAAAAGCTAACACACTTTCAATGAGTGCTACATAGGACTTCATTATGGGGGGGGGGGAATAGTACTAGTGTGAAGGTCTAAATTTATCAGGTGGGATAAATAGCACATATTCCATGTTTTGGGGAATAATACAAGAATTTTGCTGCTTTTTGTTGTACCGGCATTTGTAAGTTTCAGTATTTAAATTGGCATTGTCCATCTTGTGGTTTTAGCAGGTTTCACCTAACGAAAATGTACTTAGGCACAATTGCAGGGGTGTGGTGTTAGATGCAGAACTCACCATTTTCTCATGTGCTGTAAACATATTACATAATTGAATATATTGGGTCACTCAAAATGAGGGCCTCAAATGCACAACTCTCGAGCCCCTACACATTTTAGCATCCACTTCTTTACATGCAGGCTCAACCACACTGTGCACATCAGTTTAAAGAGTAGTCTTGTGTCTGGGGCTTGAATATTAGTTATTCAGGGATATTTGTCATATATATTATATTTGTCATATATATTTTGTCCTGAGTTTCTTGTTGCTTTCATTATATAGCAAACACCCCATACTTGTTCACCGAGGAGTACTTGAGCTGTTGTTTTATGTTTTGCTTTTCTTTCCCTTTTAGATGTACGTATAAACATGATCTATGATTTTTCCTTACTAGGATGCACTTTTTTTAACAAAACAATGTCAGAGAATGGTGTTTGTACAGAGTAGGAGTGGTATCTGACGTTGACAGGTGCTATGTTGGTCTACTCAAGATGTTTATGTAGATTATCTCACCAAATTCTATGCTAAATGTAAAGATTGTTTTTAATCATCCACTTATTTCTATGATCCCACTTATCTTGTCAGATGCCTCCCTTTACTCTGACTCAGTGTGTAAATTGTGCAGAGAATTAATTTACAGGAGCAACACTACCTCTCTTAAATCAAAACCACTCGATAATGCTTCATTGCAACACAGTTCCCCAACAACCACTTACCACCCCCACTTAACACCAGCAGATATTTAAATTACTAGAAAATTAAACTAAGCCACAAAGCCACAAACATTTTCCCAGCGGCCAAAATGTTTGGTCTGTGGTGTGACTGAAGGCTGCACTGCTGCCATTAGAGTGGTGGTAAGAGGGGGAAGGAGTTGGAGCTGGGGTGGTCGGTGCGAGGTGGCTGTAGGGAAAGCGAAGCATGTGTAACTAGTGACTGAAATGAATTGCACATTGCAGAATCAGAAAACCTGGGATCAATCCCTGCTTCCCCACTCAGGTAAATTGTGTGATCCTAGGAAATTGTTTTATTTCACTTTCCTTCCTTTTTCTTCATTATTACATATATGAGTACCTCGAAATACATGATGTATGCTGTACAAAACCTTCTTCTGCATTTGATTTTAGAAATTATACATTTTTTCATGTATAATAGCAACCGTGGCCACCAAAAGGTGACACATAACAGCTGACTTTCCTCTTTATTCACTATTGGCATTGTTATTGGGGGGAGGGGTAAGCATGAATGTTTCTAAATTCATGTTCGAAAACTATCACTTAAAAAAATAGTTCTCAATGCACTGATATCTGCTTCACTAAGGTGAAACGGTTCTGCATGTTAATAAAATACATTTTTTGAAGAGACTTTATCATATTTTTACGTTTGCTGCAAGATATCTTTAAAAACGAAGGTGTTCCAAAGTTAAGCAATGCAGCACACCACAGTTACTTCCTTTCTTTAACTGTAATTAACTTTTAAAGAAATACTTGCCTGCATATTTAACATATTTTTAATGTTGGTGCTGAATGGAGTAACCTACAGCCCAGTGCTGCAGTTGACCAGCGGAACTACATGTAAAGGTCAGGAGGGCCGCATGCATCAACCAAGCCATACTTTGAGAATTACTGCACACAACATTAAGATAGGTCTCTGAGGAATATTACATTTAAGAAAAAGACCTGTCTGTCTTTTCATTACTTTCTAAAAGCATCACTGCTATGAGTTATCAATGGGGTACAGTCAATCAAATACATTCTCTTAGATTTGTTTCTAACTATTTTGATAAAAATGGGCATTGTGCTAATAAGTATCACCCTTACTGATGCAATAGATTAAAAAACCTCTGTCCCAGTTGAGCTTTGACATATTCATGCGAGTCACACTCTAGGCCAGCGGTTCTTAACCTGTGGTCCAGGGATCCCTGCGGGTCCACGGCGCCTACTCGGGGGGCCTGTGACGGGACTACTTAGAAAATAAGTAATATTAACCAATTAATAAAGTGGATATAAATAGGGCAGCAAATAGGGAACGTTCCAAAACGTTCCAAAACTGAACGTTTTGGAACGTTCTGTAAATATGAAGGGACTTCAAATCAGAGCTAAAAATGAGGGGGGTATCATCAGGCTGATTTGTGGGAGCAGTGCAAGTGCATCAAACAGAATACAGTATGTTGCACGGATTGCCTCAGTTGAATTTAGAAAAGCTCCAACCTGCCCATTAAAATTAAAATGTGCATTTTGTTTACGTTTGATCATTAAATAAATTATTTAGTAATTTGTGTATTTGTTTGAGGACTGCTTGGCTCTATATTTGTGTGTATTGTGTGTATTTTGCAGTCATTGAAATAGGTTTGGCTACGTCACCGGAGTCCAATAATGTGACTCAGTGGGGGTCCCCGGATTCCAGTAATGATTAAGTGGAGGTCCACAGAAGTCAAAAGGTTAAGAACCCCTGTTCTAGGCTATGTAAGGAACTGAGTTGGATACCTTACCACATCACCTCTTACCAACAGACCAACACCTAAATGCTCTTCCTTCAGTTAATGTGACAATAAATATTAATCCTGTTTTTAGCCTGTTTGTTTCTTTAAGGGTGGCAAAAACGAAACTGAAACTAACATAGCAGGGTGACAATAAAATTATTTCCATTGTTTTCCGATTGTACATTCGATGCCTGATTTGTATAATCACATTTATTCTTTGAGAGGGATTTTGTGGCCTATCACATCTTTATTCCTTTCTATTTTATTTTGCTCTGTTGTAAGATCTTTCCAGCCAAGTAATGGTGGAAGGGAACAGTGCCCAATTACTAGCACAAAAAGAAAAGAACACAGAGCAAGGATATGTAAAAGTATCTCCAAGTAGTCAGGATGTAACATTTGCCGGCCAGGCAGTAGAGCACCATCCACAAGAGTGCAAACATGTTATTAAAAAACCACCACAGGCTAGAAAGAAGAATTACAAAAATGTACAAAACAACAAATCTCACAACTTCAAATTCACTTTTGCAAAGAATGTGTATGTAAAAAAATGCATTAACATCAGAAAAATATAGGCTTCTGGCAGTCTCAAAAAGTATGTTCCCTCGCATACCTCAGCATCCTCCCTCTAGCTTAATTTAGAAATCTTAGCACATTTGTGTTCAAAGAGAGTAAAGAACAATGGGAAAGTATGCTTGTTTGTGCCTAGTACTACATTGCAAGGATCAGGGAGCCCACGAATTGTGGACTAAAAAAGTCTACTCTTGGTTATAAAAATTGGCACGGCTACTGTCTCCACACTACAAAACCAGCAGTTACATTTCCTTCAATGTGCCAGTATTTTATCACAGATCATTCCCTCTTTGAGTGACGGACAGCATAGAACAATACTGTGAACTGGAAGTTCGTACGGCAAAATAGCAGAGGTTTTTGTCAATTATACAAAAAATCTTAAATATTAAACCAGGAGCTTATTATAAGATCCCTTCCACAGAGTGATCTTCGAAACAAAATATTGTATGCATTTCCTTTGTGAAGGACACTTATGAAATGGTTCTTGTGATGAAGGAGTGTATTAGTTGATATCATAGATAAGAACATGTAAATCTGAAATGCAACTGAAATCACTAAGTGATTCACCGTTTAGTGCCGTGTGGAAGGCTTATTAGATAATCTAGATATTTTAGAGTAAATATAAAATTTACAAAAAGGTGAAAATAAATATTAATTCATACATATACTATGTTTCTCTTTGTATATTTATATACATCTACACTGTATTTATATGTCTTTGTGTATACATATGTACACTCAATATATAAATAATAGATTGTGCGTAGATTCTGGGGGAAGTGTTGCTAAGCAATTCCAAGTATACCAAAACCAACTGCAACACCGCAGAGACATTCCCTTCCAGGTCACAGTATTGCAATTAGTAATTTGAAATAGTTGGTTGTAGCCCATGCTACTTGGACTTAAGGATAGAAAGGAAGGAGTGATTACATTACTACACAGCAATGGCAGCGTTTTTTCTTTTGAGTACCTGGGACAGGTTCCGTAACCAGGCTTTCTTCTTTTGCTTCCGGGGACGAGGGTTCTGTTGTGTCTGTCAAAAGCTTCCCAGATACTAACTCAGCAGCATTTCCATCAATGATGGAGATATCAGTCACAGTTTTTTCTCGCAAGGACTTCTCATCATCCTCATCGATGAGGACTAGTTCAGCCTTGATAGCGTCATCGTAGCCCAACACTTTTTTTGTCTCTTCTTCATCATCAATGTTTTGGAAACCCATGAAAATCATAGTCACGGGCTGATCTGGGGCTCCGTCACGGATTTCCTCTTTCTTAGCTCTGTCCCTTTGATAATCTCTGCCTGACTTCTTCACCATTTCTAGCTTTGCCTCCTTACAGAGTATTTGTTCTTTTGTGTTTCTAAGATTTCCATCAATGATTACTGTTCTCTCTGCCAGAGATGTTGTTTCAAGCCCTCCTCGCATGTTTGATTGCTCGGCTTTGTGTAAAAGTTCATCTACATCCTGGGAGCTCAGCTTGTGGACTCCATTTTCTACCACTACACCTCCACTACGGACTTCATAGACTACCTTGTTACCGTCATCATAGACCTTGATCCCTCTTTGATGGACTGCCTCTGGGCCAATGGCTGATGTTGAGAGAATCTTAGTTTCTCCAGTCTGTCTGTCTTTCTCCACATTAATTTCCATTGCATACAAAGCTTGAATGAAAACAAGAGAGGAGGTGCATGTTACAACAAAACAAGCCAGTGATTGGTTAATTGCACAGACACATGAGCAAATTAGCACCCGGCCTACACCATGGCCCCTAAGAAATCAGCATTCATGCTAGAGTGTGTTAACTATATCGATCATGTGTGGTTACATGATAAAGTAATCTTGTATGTTCATGCCAACTGTTTTTACAAAACTTTAAAATATCCTTCTGTTGTTATGAGTGCAGAGTGCCTGGCAATGCTATAAGTGAACTCGATTCTATTGGTTGAATAGTGCCAAACTTGACAATAGTAACTGTAAGTGCAGAGGTGTAATAACATGCATGCAATTCGCAATCCCATCAAGCACTGCTAATTATAAACAGCATCCCTTGTTTGGCAATGCTATTAATAAACACACCCATAAGCTCTTGTTATATGCAAATACGTGTTCAGTTTGAAGCAGGTGTACATTGGGAAAGTGACCAGAGTTATTGGAAGAAGTTGACATAAGTTTTGTCACAACCCTTGCACGGAAGGCTCCATGGAGGCAAACCCAAGAACTCCTAAAAATGTTCTTATTTCACCCTTTAGAAATGTGGGCATGCAGAAGACCTACTCCAGGGATGGTGCAAGGATCAATGACCCAAAAAGGATTACACTAAAACAAGGAAGAATTCTAATAACTGAAGAGATACATATAAAGTAAGAACGGATTACTTATATAGACCAGTCCATTTGAGAAAAAATGAATAAAGAAAAGACAACAACGACAGGAGGAGTACTCACTAGGACAATAGCTAAACCAGGAAGATTGCATTTGAAGGTCAGTTAGGCAAGATACGTCTATTAAGGTCTTTGGTGGACCTGAGAAGAGCTCTCCTGCTTCTTTTCCAAGAAGATACACATTTCATCTTGAGCTGCAACTTGCATAAAGTTTGTGCTGAACTCGCAGATTTTTATCCACCATGGTAAGCCCTAATCTTATTGATGCAGCTTTTCCAAGCCATTAAGACATAATTTCCAGCCTTACCCTAAACTCGTTTTCAGCTTATCCCTATACTTTCTTTGCCCCCATTTTCACTAGTGTTGAACATCAAAAACTCAAAGAATTTGGCTTGGGGCTCCATGAGCCCTAACTATGGTGAATCCGGTTCAGGGAGGACCTGTCTTGGCAGTTCGGCCTGGACTGTTCCCATTGGAGCAGGGTCAAGATTGATTTGCACATAGCTGGGCGGCTTGGCCTAAACTAAGGTCGCATTGGTGTTCAAAATAACAATAGACTGTGACGCGACCTAAGTAATTACCTGTAGCTGAGATCAATTCAAGAACTCAATCAATCCCTGTTTTTGTATATTTTAGTGGGCAAACATAGAAATTTGACATCTTTACTAAATATAATTTTGAAAACTGAGTTCATCAGATTCATAGTCAGTGGATTCATATTAAACCCTATGACTCTTCTAAAAAGGGGCTACTTTAAGGTTGGCACCTGGGAGATCTTAAACTGTATTAATTGAGTTTTAGAAGTTAATTTAGTCACACATCAGCATCGAGCCGTATTGTGCTAGCAAGCCGAGCATGAATAGTAGTTAAGGCATGTAGGTGGAAATGGGAAATTTCTCTCATGATCTATGTGGCAACACGCATATTATCGGAGACACTATAATGTAGTGAAAGATTTCTTGTATGTCAAAATATCACGTGGGAAACATAGATGCACCAAAATATTGTAGCAAACAATTTTGAAGACTAAAATATCAAGAGGAAATTTATATATATTGATAAGTATATATTTCCTATTCTTAACTTTACATCTACATACCTTAAGATACATATATTGTCAATGTACATATAGATGAAATTAAGTAAGTGGGTTATAATAAACCTTTGCCAACCTATAAATATTTACCTTCATGGTATTTTGATTCAGAATATTTGAGCAATTACATTTCGACACATTGATATTTCTAACGTGATATTCAGATATTATACAGAAAGATGTATTTGCTATACTTAAACATACAGTGGTTGAAGCAAAAATATAAGTCTCACTGCTAAGTGGAGGCGCAAAACAAGTGTACAGACAGGGAAACATCACAGGCTTCACAATAGGCAGACAGAGACATGCATAATAGGCTTAGTTATGAGGTGTTCAGAGAAAATATATTTCATATAATGGGGAAGCTACGGTCACAAGAGGAATTATAATCCCTGTTCAGAACGAAAATATTATATAGCCACCCGTTATGACCCCGTAGAAGGTTTAAAAAATATATATTCAGCAGTGCTACCAGAAGGACACATTGGCAAACTCACCATAACCCCAGGACGCTCTAAGCGAGATTAGGAAATTTGAAAATAATTGAAGTTTTTTTTAGAAAAGAATCTCAAAAGAAGTGAAATATTGCACAATTATGTAAAAGTAATTAAAAGCACTCACAAGAATCTGGTCCTAAAAATTAAATGTCAGTCAGTCAAGTCTTTAATACGGCACTAGGCCATAAAAGCACATACAAATTGTACATTACAGTAATATCTCATCAGACATGCAGTAAAAAAATGTATGATGTTAGCTAAGAAATCCTGGGTTGCATATTGGTCAATAAAAACCCTAGCTCTAGATCTCTCCTTGAAACTTAACTCAATGAATGATATTGCTTGGTGGTTAATGGTGTTCAACAATGCGCATTATTATGCATTTACTTGCTTTTGTGTTGTGCTATGCATGACGTTTGATCACACTATTTTACAGGGTATATTGCTGACATAAATCAGTACATGATGGGATATGCAGGAGGGTCAGTGAAATTTGGCATTAATGCGGAGGGTTAGTGAAATGTGGCATTTATTGTGGAGTGTCAGTGAAATTTGGCATTTAATGTGGAGAGTTAGTGAAATTTGGCAATTAATGTGGAGGGTTAGTGAAATTTGGCATTTAATGTGGAGGGTTGTGACCTTTGGCATTTAATGTGAAGGTTTGGTGAAATTTGGCACTTAATGTGGAGGGTCAGTTAAATTTGACCCTAATGACAGATTTCAGCAACTGGTCTGAATGATGCTTTCTGGCTAAGTTATTGTGTGAGAAAGCCTGCATTCTTGAGGCCTAGAAGAAAGAATTGTAATAGTCTAGTCAGGAAACAGCCAGGACATGGATGGTGGTTCTGTTGTGAGACTATGGAAGCAGAGGAAGGGAGTGGCCAGCATTTGGAAGTTCTGTATCTCTTATGGCGTCTGTGGAGTCATTATAGAATCTGCACCGACATAACTCAAAAGAGCCCAGCAGAACAGGTAAAAGTATACGAAAAGCTTTTTCCATCAACTTTTTTGATATGTTGCTATTAAGAAACTCTGTCAGGTAGGCCTTGAAGAAACAACAGGAATGGTGCAACAAATAGGGAGGAGAATTCATCTGAGCAGGTTGATATGGGAGTTAATGCAACAGCAGAATGATCTAATGAATATTAGAACATTGGAATGTTGGGAGCTCCATTGAAGACAATGGAGTGCTCCGGACTTCTAATGGCCGGTAAAAGCCCAGAGCTCCAACATTTCAATGTTGTCCAAAGGCCTCACGGAGACTCAGAGGATTTCAATTTCTCGGGCTCAATGAGGCTTTTGTTTTATTTGTTAGAACATTCTGCCTTCTAGTGGCGGAATGTTCTAATTGCCTTATAGCCTTTAATAGTGACGCTAATCCGGGATTAAAAGCCCGCTCCCTTGTTAAAAGCCTAGGCAATGGAGTGGGCCTTTAATGGCCGGTATGGCCTGCTATGACGGGCTATAAGGCTATATTATAGTTACAGATTGCGGCCTTGCTGCCACAAAGAAATAATAGTGGTTCTAGTGAATCTATAAAGAGGAAAGCACACTGACAGTTCTTTGATGACCTGAGCCTTCCCATTGTCTTTATATCCACAAACGAATGAGGGACTAGTATCTGTATATAGGGCTGTGTAACTCAATACATAATAGTTTTTCTATTGTATCCCTCTATGGTTAATTTGAAAGAGTTGACAGCTATCCAAAGCTTCTTGCATGTAAACATAAAATGCAGGCTATTTTGTCTATACCAGGAGTGCTTCTACAGGCATAGTAGTCTTTCTGTTAGACTATGATGGAGGTGTTATTTTATATTTCTTTTCAGACTGTATCTTGAATACACATTTCAGTTTTTTTTCCTTTATCTATCTTGCTCATGAGCATGAGATAACAGAAATCAGCAATGAGAAAACCCTCACGACTTTTGTGGGAAAATCTAAGGTAAGCCTTTCATACTAATGAACTAAAAGGTACAAAGGCAGTGTGCATAGTGCACCCAAGACTAGTGGTCGTACACCTACGCTACAAGAAAAAAACAGAGGGAGACACTGCAGGCGTAGCTGTCAATTTACTGATCAAAGAACACGTATTATTCAGAACTGAAATCCATAATCTGGCTTTGAGATTAAACTAGTTAAACTTTCAAACTTAACTTGTTGAACTTGTGACATCACAGCTCACAGACCACAAACATCTTAGGCCCCATTTGTTCCATATTCAGAAAAGCCTACACCTCATAAATTCCTCAAATTTTCTGCTAGACACTGACTGAAAGGTGACAGACTTTTCCTGTAATTTTAATCACCAAAGGTTATCCCTACAACTGTAAGTTATTGCCTTTGTTAGCTCAAAGAAAAAAAAAAGACAGAACAAGAGGAAGATCATACTGAGTTGATGAACTGATCCTTGCTGGCCATTTGTGTTCAAGGCTATGCGGCTGAGTCACTAAATTGATTCCCTATGTACAAAAAGATCTTAGTTTTAATCTTGACATTAGGGTTTCCCGAAACAAAGCTTGTACACCGGACAGATCACAATATAATCTTGCCCAAAATGTAAATATGTGGACCCCTCTACAAATGTAAAAATAAAATGTGCAGTTAAGTAATTGTTCCAATTACATTTTACCACATGCCTTCCATGTGAAACCCTGGTTTGTTTAATTCCCATCTCAACAGGACCAACACACACAAAACACAATGTTTTGTCTTCCAGTGCTTAATTTGTAAAATATGAAGTGCAGGTGTCAAATGTTTATAGGAGGCCCCACCTACTTTTCTCTGGCTCCACCCACTTCCTCCAATGGCCACACCCACTTACTCTTATTAGTTTCACCCACATCTTCAACTGGCACTGCTAAAAGTCAGATGTAATTTGCAGGCAGCATGTAGGCCAGTGTTTAATGGTAAGAAGAGTGAAACTGCAAGCTATCCCGATTCCCGAGTCTATCCCAGAGATGCTGTGCTGGCAGTCAAGTCAAGTCAAGTCAAGTCAAGTCAAGAGATTTATATAGCGCACTACATACCCAGAGGGTCTCAAGGCGCTTGAGGAGGGTGAGGAGTTACTTGTCGAATATCCAGGTTTTAAGTTGCTTTCTGAATGTAAGGTGGTTCTGAGTGAGGCGAAGGTGAGTGGGAAGTGAGTTCCAGGTTTTAGCTGCCAGGTAGGAGAAGGATCTGCCTCCCATGGTGGTTTTGTTGATGCGAGGTACAGTTGCAAGGGCTTGGTTGGACGATCGTAGGTGTCGGGAAGGGGTGTAGAAGGAAAGTCGTGAGTTGAGGCATTCGGGTCCAAGTTCGTAGAGTGCTTTGTGTGCGTGGGTTAGGAGGCGGAAAGTAATCCTCTTGTTAACGGGGAGCCAGTGGAGGTTTTTCAGGTGTCCGGAGATGTGGTCTTTACGCGGGATGTCTAGTATGAGTCTGGCTGACGCGTTCTGGATGCGTTGGAGTTTTTTCTGGAGTTTTGCGGTGGTACCAGCGTATAGGGTGTTTCCGTAGTCCAGGCGACTCATGACCAATGCGTGGGTGACCGTTTTTCTAGTTTTGGTGGGGATCCAGCGGAATGTTTTTTTGAGCATGCGAAGAATATTGAAGCAAGAAGATGAGACGGCGTTGACTTGTCTGTTCATAGAAAGTGAGGAGTCCAGGATGACACCTAAGTTCCGTGCGTGGTCCGTCGGGATGGGTGCTTTTCCAAGGGCCTCTGGCCACCAAGAGTCATCCCAGGCGGAGGGGGAGGTACCAAGGATGAGGACTTCAGTTTTGTCGGAGTTCAGTTTTAGACGGCTGTGCTTCATCCACTCGGCTACTTCTTTCATTCCTTCATGTAGATTGGTTTTGGCGGTGTTGGGGTCTTTGGTGAGTGATAGTATCAGTTGGGTGTCATCAACGTAGGAGATGATGTTGAGGTTGTGTTGGCGTGCGATGGCCGCGAGGGGGCTCATATATACGTTGAAGAGGGTGGGACTGAGTGAAGATCCTTGTGGCACGCCGCAGATGACTTCTGTAGCTTCTGATTTGAATGGTGGAAGGCGAACTCTCTGAGTTCTTCCGGCAAAGAACGAGGTGATCCATTCCAGTGCTTTTCCTTGGATTCCGATGTTTCTGAGGCGTTGGATTATTGGTTGAGCTTCCTGCAACAGCTGTGTGTTGTAACTACTATTAGGTGTGTATCAGTGAGGGATAACTTTACATCTATGTTCGGGCGTGAGCACCTGTGCAGGCTTATTTAACACATCAAACTTACACATTTGAAAAATATAAACTTCAATGTAATGACATTCAGGAGTAGGAATTGAAGGCCTAAAGTATTATAGATAATTTGGACTACAGTTTTGTTGTAGGCCACACTAGAGAAATACTTTTTCCATGCAGCAAAATAGAGTACATTTTCACCATAACCTTATTGTTCTAAATATTACAAACATCGCTCAAAGTTGTACACAATCACAGACGTGTAAGTGTAATGCCCTCTTTGGGAGCATAATGTAGTGAAGTCCCCAGTATTCTTTCTCTCACTTACTTGCTTCATTTTTTCTCTCTAACCCCCACTCCCCACTACCCCGTCTACCTCTACCTCTGATTGTCTTTACTTTCTTTCTACCTGTCCCTCCCTCAACACCCTGTCTTTCTATAGATCTTTCCTTCACTCCTCATCCATCACTTGCTCCATCATCTCTTGCTTAGTATGTGACCTCAAGGCTCACACCCCTCTTTACCTCTGTCTCTTTCTGCTGCCTACCCTTTCTTCCATACCCTCTTCGAAATTATTCTTAACCTCACCTCGCTCCCTCTTGCTATCATGCTTCTGCAGCAGCGAGGCTGATAGTGATAATGAAGGCAGCAGATTGCATTTATGTGTACCAGCAGTGATAGGCAATTTACGATTTGAATTTCTACAGATCGGACAGAGCCAGAAGGATATTTATTTTTGTAGCAGTCGGTTGGTAAAAATGTTATTTAATGCTTGTTTTAATTGTTGCAAATTGTGCTGCAGAATTGCCATTACTGCCTCAAATGGATGTAATTTGGCCCCACTATTTGGCCTCTGCCTGCTCAGGTCTCGTGACACCTGAACTGCGGTCTGTGGCCGAGAAGGGAGCATGGACAGGGGTATGGAATGCAGCTTGTCAATAGAGGCTATGAGCTCCACCGCAAAGACACAAAGCCACGGAGTGCATTCTCTTGGCTGCCTGTACTCATGGATCTTCATACAGAAAGAAACCCAAAGGAACAACACACAGTTGCTGTTGCGCCAGTACTGTGTCTGTGTTGCATTATCATATATATTCCATCCATGCTCAGTCACATGCTTGCAGGAAGTGCTTTTAGAACGATGGGGTGCCGGACTGCTGCGTCGTGCCTGCACAAGGTTTCAACTTTGAAGCCTGAGCCAGTGAGCCTGATGAACAGGGCCAGCTTTAGCGCTGGTGCCCCCAGAGCCACAATGTTAGTTGGCGCCCCAATGACCACCTCCAACACAGATTCTCTCACTAGCACCCTTTAACAGTGACCAAGTCTCCAAAACCACTCTCTCTCTCAGATGCACTGAATTCGTTATATAGCACTACTCGTACCAGTAAAGGATGTCAGAGCACTTTGCATCACACACACACACATTACACAGACAATCAATCATACTTGTGTAAATCAGTGTATAGGAAATGTTACATAAGCCAAAGGACTAAAAGTGTAGGAGTCACATGTCATCCATACTTGTAGGCAGTATAGTTTAGGAGTGCTTGGTGTGGAGAAGCACAAACTCAGTCGAAAAAGAAACAGCATAGTTGGGAGTTTTCTTTAATAATAACAAACCATTTCTACCCAAATTAGCCCTTTTTGCAACATTATTCAATGTTCTATACTTTTCAGAGTGTATGCAGTTCTGTGATTAAAGTTAATTAATACCTCACTATTCTATATAAGGACTTTAGTTATAAATTGCAAGTAACAAAAGGATGGCTCTTTTAAAAGCAGTAACCTGCCGATCAATTTACATTAAATGCACTCTGTAATCTACTTGGTAGACGTTCTTTGTAAAAAGCATATTAACCCTCTGTGCAACCCTCACAAAAGTGAAAACCTCAACTACACATAACTCTGATCTCTGTCCAGGAAAAACATTAATCACAGGAGTTATCTTGACATTTTTGTGAGGCCTGTAATTGCAAGAGGAAAGGAACACGGCAGCAGGCTATTTAAAAGCATAATAAAGTTGACAGACTTTTCCTGCAGGAAGCCAGCACCCGGTGAGATGGCACCGGTCGCACCACCCTAGAGCCGGCCATGCTGATGAATCTGGAATATACAGACAACCAGTACAGGAAATATGGCCAGTTAGGAGACTGTCTGCTATATTATAGGATGCCGCCAGCCCGCCAGTCATTTGGGCAAGTGAGTGGAGCGCACATGCGTTCTATTCCAATCAAGATTTGTCAGTGATGCCTCAGAAATTCGGACGATGTTAGTTTACAATCCAGTTCATGATTTTAGTAACTGTCTTGCTTAAATAATTGTACCCTAATGGAAGAGGAAATGCCTCTTGCTTGCTGATCTTTTTTTAGGCAAGGCCCGGGGTTACTCAAAGCATGTGTGCCCATTGCCCGGCGGTAGTACGGTACCCAGCCGTTTCTTGGGTGAGACGGGGTGACCACACCTGAGAAAGTGAAACCAAAGTGAAGTAGTGTGGCTCACTGGTTAGAGGCGGCAGACCCGAGAGCAGAGGACGGCCCGGGACCAGGGTTCGATTCCCGGCGCGGCAGGTTTCTGGACCAGGGTCAGCGGACTCGATAATTCTCTCGCCTCGGTGCCCACTCTGATCAGCGATCACACTCGGCTACTCTGGGCATTAGCTTGCCTCATCTTCACTAACGGCCCCACCAGACCGCCGGGGATGCCTGGTCTCACCCTGGAGATACCCATTAAGGAACCATCTCTCAGGGAAGCCAGGAAGGGTTTCGCAGCGGTCGAAGCGCGGAGGTACCCCTTCGGGAGTGATTCCAGCGCTATATAAGCACATAATTAATTTTAATTAATTAAACTGAGTTTCATCTGGAAATTAATTTGTGCGCGGCTGCACACCATGTTTGGACAAGTCAGCAAGCCAGGGACTGGCCGGGCAGGGCCTTGACTTTTTAACTTAGTTAACCCCGGCAGGACAGTACTGCGGTGCCGACAAAGGGCAGGCCCTATTGAGATGTACCTACAGCCGGTAATCAGTGAATCTGAATGAATGAATGATGACCACACAGTACTGTGATCACATTTTAATTATTTAATCTTGTGCCGGAGGCGAGCTGCCTACCACCACAGTGATATGATGACTGGACCGTCACGCCCCACCATGCTCCCCAAAAAATAAAACAGCTTTGGTTTTGGCATGTTATTGGAAAGGCATCGGTAGTTGGCTCCTACTAATACTAAGTAATTTAGTGAATAACGTCTTACCATTACTCGTGGTGAGCCGGCCGGCATGGAGTCAAGGACACACACAGGCTGTGCACTCACACTGCCTTTAATAACTGATTAGGCGGTCTGGTGCTGCTTGCTATGCTAGCAGACAGTTCTGGCTGATCGATGGCTGTCCTGCCCTTAACATCATCATCGTCGGGTCGGGCTGACTTGAAAGAATGGCAATGATGACTCATGGTGAGCTGCAGTGATTATGCTGGGGCGTGGCAATGTGAAAAAAGTCTGTGCACGCTCCGCACAGCTCCTACCCCATCCGAACCAAAATCTAGCCCAAAAATCAGCGTCTTGCGGCCCGCCCACCGGCAAGTGGCCACACTGACTGACTGAAAGGGCCAGCCAGGCTGCTGCCCCCACGATCAACAACATAATAAATGTATTAATTTGAATTTCCTCTTGGGCTCGCAGCTCAGGGCAGGCTAAGTGACTAAGAAGAGTGACAGCCGCAACACTGTTAACACCTTCGCTGCGGCGGCTATTCCGCCGCAGCGCTAAGGGGGCGGAGCGGCCGCGCGGCCGCCCATGCTGGTGACGGAACCGCTCCGTCACCAGCCTCGGTTGAGCTGTGCTCATGACGGAGCGGTTCTGTCATGGCCCCGCCCACTCAATGGAACGCCCAGTGCAGGCGCGGAATCCGCGCCGCGCAAGTGCGGTGAGCAGGCCATGACGGAACCGCTCCGTCATCAGCACAGCGCTACCGCGGCTGATGACGGAGCGGTTCCGTCATCAGCATCGAAAAGGTTAAGCACCCTGACTCATTCAGGAGACCAGAAAAACATGATGCGGCTGCACCGAGTGCAGTAGTATGAAGGTAAATTATAAAATACATCTATCAGTGCAATATGTGCGCAGCAGATGCGCGTAGACCCGGGGCTGATAATTAAGTGCCGAATTAATACAAGGGAAAAGCGTGAGCTGAATTCCTTACAGAGTCAACATATAATAGAGGCAAGTATCTACATAGGAAGCAATTGCATAGGATATGTAATAACAGTACATAAAATGCAAATGCTCTGACTCCACTGATTAGCAATTATGTCTGGTCAAAAGGTATGGAGCACCAGAAATCATACTGTGTGTTACATCAAAAAGAGGCTAATTCTTTTTAACTCTAGACTAAGATTGAGGAGTCTATAAAATATGCCATATAAGATCAACGAAAGGCCTCAACCATCTTGTTTACCCTTCCCTGTTAATGCTTCACTCATTCTTCCCTGTTAGCCCCAACCACCTTCAAAGAGACGACTGCTTATGTTAGCCATAAAGATACATTTGGGGTTTAAGTGAGAATGTATCCATGTATTTCAGGTTATGTATTCTAAGTATGCTTTTAAAACATTGTTTTGTAATCAAAGTCAAAAAGTTTCCCTAATATTATAGCAAACATGAACACTTTTTTCTTACATGGTAGCAGGCATACTTCTTACAGTAAACTAAGGATGATGAACCATCATTATGCAATAATTTGGTATGCCCTTTTCCAGTGATAATAATACACTGCAGTTTTCTAAGAGAGATTGAACCATCTTTATTCTGTTTGTAATTCTACTCAAATTGTTTTTACATAAAAGATTTTTAAAGAAGGTATGAACAACGTAAATAAAATTGAGTTGATGCAGGGCATTGACATTATAGGTCTGTACTATTTAAATCATGTGCAATTGATGCATACCTGGTGGGGGATATTCCTCCTATGTTTATCTGACAGCAGGACATTTGATACCTTCACTTCATTACTGGCTAGTGTCATTAGATTTACTGGTTATAAAGTCAAAGCTCCTATAATCGAACTAATGACATTGAACATACCAAGTCATGCAGTAGTTCAATCCGTTAAAAAGCTTTTTTTATTTCGGGGGGTTTTGTACATCGGAACTTGGATGACTGTTTTACCTTAAAGTACCAACATTCATGGTCACATGTAAACTTGTCACTGTAGCAAAATTAGGGATACTGGTTTCCCTAATTGTGAATGTAAATAAATCAAAATATCTGTGCTCCTGAATACATTACATGTTTCAATATTTGCCCATCATATTCTATAAGCATATTTCACAATACTTGAGATTCAGATTAACGTGTTCCTCTGAGTTAATAAAAACTTGTGTGCTACCTTTTGTTTACACATCAATAAGGGATGGCTAGGTTTTTGATTATATTTGTGTGAAACCTGCCTTTATGTTCTTTAGTTTTGTGTTATCCCATAACAATGCTCCCCGGATGAGGTTTACAGTCAACAAGAGCTGACAATTCTGTTTGGGTTCTTGATTTCTGAAGAATTCTGCTAAGTTGCTAAAGAAACTAAGATTCAGAATTATTCAAGATATGATTCAGACATCATCTGACAGTAGCGGGTGTTTGATATGTCCAACGTATTTCACTACCATGCTCACCCTAGCACATGATGTTTTGTATCCAGATGGTAATTTTAAAGACATTTCACAACTTTAAAGACTAAAAACAAAAGACAGTTTCCAATGTTTATATATCCAATTCAGGGAATGTGTGGCTACGATTATTTGATAATATTCTATTAGTTTACCATCACAATTCAAAGATGCTCTTTATTTCAGGAAGTAAATAGTCATAATAACTTTGGAATTCTACACCAAACGAAATACAGAAATTCTACACAGATATCAATCAATTGTAACTAAATAGCACCAAGAGCGAATTATATTTGCCAGACACACTTTGAAAATATATTTTAAAATAACAGAGGGTCTGGTTATAACAATTACATTTAGAATATACATATTTACCAGTGAAACTAAAAACAATCTACTTATAATACTCGAAGGGAAGTACTTGATGTTCAACTATTGATGCTGATCAAGCACATGTATTTTTTTCCATGTCTGTGGAAACTCTTCTCTGACACTGCAGCTAATGTTTGTTCTATTATAACATAACGTAACGTGTATTTGTAAAGCGCACGTTCACCCATAGTCTCTTGGCGCTGAATCAGAATCTTACCTGGGATATAGAGATGCTGCAGTCAAAGACCCACATTAATTAACTGTGAGAAGCTTAATGGAGGGTAACCTTCCAAATACTAGCTTGAGGAAATAACTATTGGTACTGGTATTAAATGACTATCTCATTACACTGAACTACAGAGCATTATACGGATGGCCTTGTGACAATAAATGTGATCAACATTGTGGCTTCTAGTCTAATCCTGTTTTAAAATTCTACTCTTCATGGGATGTTTCCTCTGTTCTGTACAATGCAAATGATCAGTGGTAAGATATCTTTTCTTATTACATTTTTAAAGTTTGAAGCCCATTGTGTTTTTTGTCCTTTAATTGTACTCTTGCCTAAATTGTTTAAATCTTGGTTCGAACGGAGATATGAGAACATAAAATAATGGCAAAGTTAGGGTTACCACTCGTAAATTAAATTGGTCATGTAAAACAACAATATTAGTGCAGTGATACCTTACAATAGTGGATAAGATTAATTCTATTGATTTTGTGAAAGGATGGAAATAATCAATAAGATTTACACAGCGTTGCTGGGTTACTGGAGAATAACTTGTCACATCAATATTTATTTGAAAAATTTCTTAATGTTCTCAAGTAGGAGATATCTAAGGCTCATATATTGTACTCTTGTTTACTCAGTGAAATTCTCTTTATCTGCCTTTAGGATTCTAGAGTGCATTGAAAGGTACGGATTGATTCTTTGGGTATGCCTGAACTATGAGATTTGTGTCTTCTTTCTCGTTCATCTATATCCAACAAGGGTCTGTTCCTTTTAGTATGAGCGTAGTACATGGAATTACCTCATTTGGGGGAGTTGGTTTAATTGGACAGATGCCAATATAAGTCTGTTACAGCAGATTTATTCTGTGGTCCTTCATGTCCATTGTGTAGCGATTTAACTAGTTTATTAGCTACCTCTTCCTTACCTCCTTTTAAGTGATGGAGGCAGATTACCAGCTTTCTTAAAACATTTTGTGGTGGGAACAATCTGCCATCAATACTTTTTATGTTGGAAATTTCACACATGGGCAAAGTCTATCACCCTTGCAAAACATTAATTGCATAATTGTAGAATGACAAAACTCTAGTGTAACCGTTGTTTTATGTGTTATTGCTGATTCCCTCCTGAGTGTTCATTTTATGGGGCTCACAGTCCAGTGTTATTATATGCCTTCAGGCCAATGTAATCACTGTAGCCTTGACTGTCTGATTTATTGTTTTAGTTTTAGTTTTTTCCACTAAGAATGTCTTGTACCCTAAACATCGCTTGAGGTCTTCTTTTGAGGGCCCTGTTGTCTGTTTATTTGCATAAGTATGTAGGTATATTCAAGGAAGTATCCTCAAAAGCATTCTCCTTTTCTATATCCGATTCAGAGGGAGCCGCAATTCACAGTCCTAAAACCAGGAACAGCACAATCAGTGTTCAGAGGTGGCAAAGAGCATGCCCGTGGTATTAATTACTACTCAAGGCTGCGCCTAATTGATGCCCATGGCATAAATGGCTGCACCTACAGGTCATCACAAATACAAGGAAATCAAAATATAATGGCATACAAACTCAAGCATACATAACAGAGATTCAGAAAAACACAGAACTGTGATGGTGAGGGACATACTCTCCAAAATACAAACCCAGAAATGGACATATATATAAACACATGGTGGGACACAGATAGATAGCCAGACACAAAAAAGCATGCATGTGTTTTTAGAAGAAAAAAAACAAAAGAAAACAAAAACTGTTTTACTGTTATCAGTGAATAAAAAATTCCAGATTATTTTGCAATTCCATATCATTATCTCCTTTCTTTTAAAAATGAAATAGAAGAGCAATTTTCGGTTTTGATTAATCTTTAAATTGAAATCAAAAAATGTTTTCACCTAATATTCTCCAGCTTGGAGTTTAAATATTTAAAGAAAATATTTTCCTATTACTACTTTCTGACCTAATTTTGTACATCATCTTCATGCTTGGTGAATGAGTCTCTCGCCGCTTATGTTGTTATGATTAATCTAACTGAAGGTATAGAGCAGGCTTCTCCAACGAGTAGCTTGCGAGCTACTGGTAGCTCTCCAGCTACCTGTAAGTAGCTCTCCTTTATGCAGTCCAGCCTAACAAATTAGAAGCTTTTGTTTGGTTGAATTAATATATATATAATACAATTGAAAAGTGAGTATTTGATATGAAAGTGTGTGTATTTTCAGAAAATATAGTTTCCAAAATCTATTTAAATCTGATATTTGAATGATAAATCATGCAGCCTTGAGAGACTTTTTACTAATATTATTACTTTGGTGCCAGGCGGCCTTGCTTCTCTGGCTGGTACGTATTGACCTTGTAGGGACATTCTAAAATGACTAATCCTTTTTTACATTACTGCTGGCAATCCTGCACTGAGGAGATCACAGCTGGTCACTAAAGTAATCTTGTCTGATGTGTACAACACCAATAGTATTAGCAGCTTGGGATGATTTCCATTAAACATAAGTAATTCTTGTAAGTGAAAAGATTGGACACCCCTGATATAGAGGATATAACAAAGATAATATCCACATTGTGTGACAATGGGACCATATCCTCTCCCATGCCTACAACTATACTTGTATCATGAAAATTGTCCCTCCAGGATTTCACAATGACAGTACATCTGGTAATGATATGCCCTCCATTTCAGTGAGGGGATATTTGAAACTTGAAAATGAATCCTCCTTAACAAATAAGATAGTTCACCCTATTGTCAAGTAAAGCTGTTTCAATCTACTGAATCCAGTGTTGTCAAAGTTTTCTAAAGTTTATTGGCAGTGACACCAGAGGAATTGGTGACAAATTTATATTCAATGCTCTTCTTCTATAAAAAGCTTTGATGCAAGATTCAATTTTATTGTAAATTCATTATTAAAGAGTTCGGGAGAATGCGTTTTTTCCACACCCCAAATCACTGATACCGTAAATATCTGTTGTTTCAGGAAGCGAGAGTACCATGGTGTATTGTACCGTCACACATATTATTCTGTGCATGGTGGCAACTTTTCTGTGGGGAGGAGTCATCCTTTCCTTTGACAGTCAAGACAGGGTTTCAATAAATCTTCTCAGCTTCTAGGCCTTTACATTAAGCCATTATACATCTATATAACACTCAGCTGTAATTCCTAGTAGGAATAAAAATTGTTTTCTGGCTGAAATACAGTTCAATTTGTTGAACTAAATTGTTGTGGAAGGTCTTTTAACACCTTCAAATCCATCATTTTATGTTGTAACTTGACCACATCAAAAAGTGACTGAACTATTCTAACATACTGAGGAGGAATTACAGGCTGTTCATAATTGGACAACAGCTCACCATAACGAAGGGATAAGGCATCTTTTGACACATTATTTGAGCCAGGAAATTTAATCAATGATAAAATCAAACTATGCAAAGAATAATGCACATGGCTCTTTATGACTATTTCTTCAATGAAGATTTTTACAATACAGATGACCGATTTGAGTTTCAAATGGCTCATGGCAATAAAACTGCTCAAAATTATCTTTTAGACACGTATATTTCCACAATAAACATCTTTGAAGTATCAGAATGATGGAAAATTGGTGCTTAAACAAACATCTGTTTTAGTGTGCTGAAAGCTCTTTCGCCTTGAAAATCCCAGCAAAAACGATTATCTATATTCTCAATTCTTAGGAGTCAAGTAATCTTGCTAGTTTACTTTGCAAAATTAATGAAGAATTAATGATAAAAGTTTGTATACACAAGGAAACATTGAGTCTCTTTAACACTTGTTGGAGAAGGCCAATCCAGAATAGTTGATAGCTTCTTCTTAGGATCTCTAGAAGGCATTTCATTTCTAGATGCATTCAGCTTACAACTAAAGTATAAAATTGTATCCTTTCTAAATTCACTCTTTCTCTGTTAAAGAATACATATGTCCAAAAGGAAAAATGACTGTTCCAGTGGTGTGGAACAGTACTTTTCTCTAAGAAGAGGAAGTGAACAGATTTCAGGCTTAGCAAAAACTGGATAAAAAGGCATGGGACTCAAATTACACTGCGCAAAGGTCAGCCACTATGAGTTTAGAAGTTGCATCTCTCATCTGATCAGGCATTTTTGGAGACTTCATTCTTTTCGAGGGAATATTATTGTTTACAGCCTAAACATGATTAATACACATTTAACAGTCACCTACAACCAACAGAGCAGAGTTTTTTTTTTACAAAGTTGTCATCTTCTGTTCTCATAACAATTGGTTAGAGGAACATAAGATTTCACCATTATTCATATAAGATCTAATACAAGGAAGTCAGCACACTTCTGTCTTCTTCTTCTTAGGAGAGGACTAAAACCCTCCATCATTCCTCAAATGCCATTTAGGACAGGCATGAATCATACGTCCAGCTCCATCACAGTATAGACATAAATTGGGGTGTTGCAATGTTTCAATGACTGGTCCCCGTGTAGGTCTGGGGCTAATGCTTCTGGCAGAGGTAACTTTCACATTTGAGCACTTTACTCATGTAATTTACTCATATACTTTTGAGTAACTTTACACCCAGATTTTGTGAACAGCCAAAGGTGGTAAAGTTACTTAACCGTGTAAGAGTTAATTACACGTGTAAATTACTTTAAAGTCTAAATTACCTTTGTGAATAGTCCCTTGTTTTTAAATAGCCCCCGAGCACTTCAAATTGCAGGAGATTTACACTCAAATTTTGTGATTAGCCAAAAAATAAAAAACTTAATCAAACGTGGATGTTACCTTTGTGAACCAGGCCCCAAGAGGTGAAGACAGTGGCGGCTCGCAGTGGGAGTGCTGCGGGGCGGGGGAGGGCAGGGTGGGGGGGTTAGTGAAGTCGAACATACGACGGCCAGGAGTAAAGTAAGTAAATAAATAAATAAAACTATTTACCTTGCTCTCACTGCATCGCCAACTCGACGATGCAGCGAGCGTAAGGTAAATAGGTTTATTTATTTATTTACTTACTTTACTCCTGGCCGTCGCATGTTTGACTCCACCACCCCCCCACTGCCCCTCCCCCTCCCCGCCCCATTGCCCCACAGCATTCCCACTGTGAGCCGCCACTGGGTGAATAATATATTTAGAATGAATAATGGGGAATAATAATAGTGCGTGTTATTAACAATATGACAATAAATTGAACAATCTTACATTGCAATGCTAAGTAAAATTGCAATGACAAAATTCAATCATTTTTGGATAGATGTGATTCATTTATGACCCAATGAGCTAATTAAAAAGTGGAAAGCCCGCAAACCACCTATTTATTTTACAAGTTGTGGGACATATCACTATCAAAGTTTACTACGCTTGGTTAGAGCCTGTTGGTAGTCTATATTTTTAGAAAAGGGAATACCATACCATATACCATTCATGAATAAAGTGACATGAACATCTTCCTTCATGACTTTACCTCTGTCCAAACTTCGACATACCTAGTATTCCTACAATCAGGAGACATAGTGGAATACCAAGGTAATAGCACTTATCCTAGCTGGATATTCCTGAATGAGGGAGATGGCATACAAATGTAGAAATTGAACAAAAACAAAAAACCCGATTTTCAGTAAGGGTCCAAGCAAGACAGGAAAATCTGCCACACCCAATGGATTTTAAAATGTAAACTATGCAGTATCTGAAGACTACATAGTTTTACTGGGGACATTCACAAAGTTATTTTTGACCATTAATCTATGTTTACAACTGGAAATGCCTGTATTTACAACTGCCAGGAATTCAGAAACTGATTCTTGCTGGTGTAAATGGATTTAGAACTGTGGAATAATCTGCCATGTGTGCAGACAAAAGCTCAGGGGTTTAGTTTCAAGGGGGGTGTTTGGGATGTTACACCCCCCCAAAATAAAAGTATTTTCTGTAAAATAGTAGGGTGCAGGTGCTTTCAGTCGGTTATAGTGAGGTGTCTGTTGGATATCGCCAGGAATTTTTCCATACACACAGACAATAACATACATATTCTCTCTCCCTCTATGATTTGAAAGTCTTCCGGAATGTTGTTTACTTTACAAAATGTTGTGTTTTTCTCACTTAGTACCTCTACCAATCCGTAGTCATCTGCATTTCCACTGCCCCTTTAGCCCCTCTCATGAGCCCTGCTTATCATGACGTATTTTAGCATTGTATGCCAGTGTTATTGTTGAAAAATCTGAAGATCACATCCCCCCCATCTTACTAACCAAGCTGGGCCCCTGCAAATGCTGAAAAGTAAATCCCACACAAGGGGTTGGAAGTAGACATTCAGGGCATAGCTAGCCCTGTAAGATTATGAATGGTCACAAACAGGCATGTTTGTGAGCTTTCGCATATTGAAATCTGACCCTTTACAACCCTGGAAATGGATGGAAATGTGTCATACGCTACAGTAATTCCTGTTGCAGAATAAGAAGTTGAATGGATTGCCTCAGTTTTGGTGGAGTTGTAAGTGAACTTGTTTCTTCATTGGGATTTTTTTTTACTGGTGATAAAAAAAACAGGCTTAGACAGATATCCATAGTTAACACTCAATGCCTTTTGGTGCTACTTTCACTAACAAGTTTAAAATTCAATGTCTCTGGTTCTACCATTTGGATTTTTGTCCTTTTGGTCTTGTTTGATTTATTAAATTAAGCTCTATTTTTCTAATCTGGTGTGGGATCTTTTTGTGTGCTGTTTTGAGTTTTACTGATTGAAATATTGCAGAAATACTTCACTCATTGCCTCTAAGTTAAGCCTCACTGGTCTGTGCCAAGCTACCAGGGGATTTTGCACAAGTTAAATTAGGGTTTGCTTGTGCCTTACCCTGGCAAGGATTGTGGTTGCTTCTTGACTAGAGCTCACACCCCAATCAACCAGTAACCCAGTTTCTTACAACAAGCAAACATGTTGCTGACTATATACAGAATAACATACATTACACTTTGCTGGCTCTTACACAGTAACTACACCAAACGCATTTCTTTTGATTTGGTTCATCTGGAGTTCCTGATTCTCATTATAACTATACATGTCAGTTGTTCATATATGTAGGACATCAAGGGAAAACACCCCTCTACTGCCTGCCCCACTACCATGCTTCTGTGAATGAAATACGTATGAATAATGAGCCTCACTTCCATTACAATGTCTGCGCTAGCTACTTGCCGGGGTGTAACACTCACCTATGCCCTCCTAAGGAGGTGCACTGAGACCAGGCTGGTATTCTGGTGCTAAGATTGCGAAAGTCGTGATAAGAAGCAGGTAGGGGAAATGAAGATGGGGGGGGCAGCTATCATCCTATCATCCTGATCATTGTTGTTTTGTGAAGAACCAGGTCTTACGGGCTTTCCTAAACTTAAACAATTCGGTCTGAGACGGTGTGGATCTTGGAAGAAATGGCATTGAGTTCATATCCCTGAGATGTCTCGGAGAAGCTTTGTTTTTTATTTGTTACAGAAAGATATCCAACCTACCCTGTATCCCTTCTGAGAAATATTGGGTTTGGGTTGCAAGCATAAGTAATTATGATGGTTGCTCAAGATTATTTAGGAGTGTAAATTTACCCTTGGCGTGAATGTTAGTATTAGCAGTCGGGCTATTAGAGGAGTCACTTAGGTTCTTATGTGGGTCAGACATTTAAATGGGCGGCTGGGTAGATACTTCTCTGATGAAACAGGACGAGTGGGAGATTCACTACCCTTACAGTTGTGATTTCTATAGGAAGGTAATCCAGTGAGATAAACTGGGTTTCTGCGTGGATTGTAGGGATGGGACATAATGAGGGAGATGAGGAAGAATCACTTGACGGACTCCTTAAAAAGAACTTGTGAGAAGTAGAAAACTTTAATGTAGGAATATCCATATACTCATCAGTTATCCCATCTGGAGAAGGTGGTGGATGATGATGATGGGGGTAAGATCAGTATTGAGAAGGGAGTTAGGAAAAAAGTGCAGAGGAGGCAGACCTGCACTCAGTTTCAAAGAGTTCATAGGGAAGAACTATGTAAGTGTGCCTTGGAATTTTGCGATTTTTCCTGTTTTTGTATTCTTATTTGATGTTGACATTGCTTTTATGTCCTTCCTTACAGCCTTCTTGTAAAGCGCTCTGATATCCTTCGGGATCTTGTTCGCGCTATATAAAACTTTATAAATAAATAAATAAAACCCTCATCTTTGCTAGACCTGGTGTGACGCTGAAAAATGTTGTTCAACCCTAAAGGCAGGTGTTCCAAGAATACCTAACGACATGCAATGAAAGAAACTTATAGCGTCTGACGGCCACGCATCCTAATGAAGAGTACACAGGGCCGGACTGGGAACCAAAACCGGCCCTGGCGAAGTGTTCGGCTGCCCCCCCCCTCCCCAGGGGCTATGTTGTAAAAACGGCCCTGTAACAAAAACCGGCACCCAGGTGCCCCAAACCGCCCCACCCGTGCGACGCACCGGGGGATTGCCCGGTGCCCGTTTCGGCCAGACCTGTGTAATTCAGGTCAACATGAACAAGGCTACTGTTAGAGGTTAGTGGCATGTTTGAAAAACAAAACATCCCAATATTTAATTTTGTAGAATAATTGGAAAATAACCCTCCTATTTTTCTCACTACATCTGCTCTGTGAAAAAATAAGTATTTGTAGGTCGCAAGAGTGGGAAACAGCGGTGGGAATGTAGTATATTGCTTTTTTAGGATATTCTACAGTGAAAAAACAATAAAGATGCTTGAACTTCAGCCAAGCAGAAATATAAAAAGACAATACACTTTTTCACAGAAGGATGGGTCTCTTTAGGTAGTTGGAACCTTATTTCTTTATAATTTGTATATAATGACTTATTCAGTTTATGTAATCGCTTGTTTTATCTTTAGATGTCACCTTTTGGCAACTACCACTCTACAACCATATAGAAGCGACAGCTGCTACCACCCACCTAGAAGTGGTTTGTTGGAGGCAGCATTTCGGTAGAATGTTTGGAACAGGGGATCTCCAAGTGTCAATGGTTACTGCAATGCATGCCTTTCGGACTGCACACTATGGCACGAATGCCAGCGCCCTGTGGTCCGAGCTATTCCTAAGGGGCATAGGAATTACCATAGGCAGGATAGAAGGACAGGGCTGGATAACAAAGCAACCCCAAGGGAGCAAGAACGCAATTCTTTCACAGGCACATAGATGCACATAAACATGACTCTGGAGTACTGTGCTGGACCCTGCCTCTTTCATGAGATTTTCTCCAGAGTGCCTGTACATATAGATTTGAGCTAATATATTAAGAAAGCTGTGCTGTGAAACTAATAGTTTGACTATATTATTACAAACTATTTTGTGGGAGCCTGCACGCTCAAACTCGCCGTTAGAGAGTTGGAGTGGCTTGCCAATCGCACACTGCAATCTTGTGGTACTCTTAAAACATTTTATAAGGCTTTTTTTTTACTTTCCAGGTTAGCTGTGGCATAGACATAATAGCATACATAGTTCCCCATGCTTAATGAACATAAAAAGCAGCTAATATGTCAACAAGCAAGCACACCTTCATGTAATGCATTTTGCACCAGCACTAAAACAAGGGAGAAGCCAAAGCTGAATATGAAGCATGAAGTAATGCGGATTTAAGGCAACATCATGTTTCATCAACGAGGACTGCACAGTTGACACAATTTGCTTAGCATGCCTCCACACCTCAACCAAGCTTTGACGGCCAGGCTCCCGCATTCTGTCGCCAACACTTACCAGGAGCCTTGTACGTCCGGTCCTGCCCTGCAGTGGTCTCTGCTGTTCGAGAGTAGAGGCCTTGGAGATCAGGGATCTGAGAGTAAATGTAATTTACTGCATCTGAGATTGGAAAGATAGAAAGGACATTATATTGTGAGTGCATTGGGACCAAGCATTCCTAAAGTGGTCGTTGGCTTCTACGGCAGATGATTACTCTTAGAACAAACCTTCAAAAATGCAAAGTTCAGAAGAGGGATGCTTTGGTTTTGAAAATGGATGCTTTTTTTCCATCTCTACAATGGAATGTGGTACAATGGGTCCACATGGGTGATACCATAAAAATAAGGCCCAGTGGAAGGGCCGTTTTAGGTTCTCCAGAAAGGGACTGCTTCCTATTCCCTAAATGATAATCTCTTGAGAGGGATGAGCTTATCTAAAGAAACAGTACCCGTGGAGGCTCTTATCCTCAGAACTGGATCAAAGAACAAAGCATGGTACCATTGACATATAATCAGTAATTAGTGTCTCATAATTTCAGGTGTGAGATTAGTAAATTTTGACCTTGGCCGCTGAAGGTAGGTATGAATGTTATTTTGGCTCACAGTTATGATCGGATATGCAGAGTAATTACTTATGTCATAAATACATGTCATAATATCTCCTTTTCACAAGGCGTGGAAGTTTCACACAATTCACAGTGAAAAGAGTGGTTGCCCCTTATTACAAAGTGCTCCACGACGTTATGATTTGAGAACCCCCAGAAGTGTGAATTTAGGCTCTGGGCCACAACCTGAGATCTTTGCAGAAAAGCAATGCTTACCATTCAACAGTGTGTAGTAAAGCACAAGGGACCATTGAGGGAAGTGATGACACTCAAGAAGCACAGTGAATTAGTCCTTCTATAGTGCAGTTGGTATAAAGGAAGGAGGCATCTGAGGAGATCGAGGGGAGAAAGGGAACCTTGGTAGGTCAAGAGCAGGGAGTGGTAATGGGGGTTGTGGTGGGGAATCGTGTGTGACACTTCAGAACTGGGAGGGGAGAGATGCAAATGTACATAGAGCGACAGGAAGGAAAGGGCAGATGGGATGGAGTGAGGGTTTTGGCACACGAGAGGAGAAGAAGGTGAGACCAGATCACTGAGAGAGAAGTCGATAAGTGGGACAGCGAGTGGGGAGCCCTTGAGGGGAGGGTGATGGGAGTTTTGTATGTAGGGAGAGGATTAATGATGGGAAAGTGTAACAGATGAGATGGGAGGCCCAAGCATAGGAAGGGAGGTGCAAACTTAAACTTAAGAGTGGGTGGATAGTTCACTGTGTACTAACTGAGTCACTGACCAGATTCCCCAAAGGCTTTACATTCTTCTTCCTTTCTAATTGTTTCATCAGCCGCCATTTGTAGTTGAGTTAAACTTCCCTGCTGCTGTCAAATGGTTGTTTCTGTCACTCTAAGCACGGATTGATTGCATTTAGCCTCGTTACAATGACTGGACTTTTTGTTCAGATGAATTATAGGAATAATTTGAACTTTCTTGTTCATTTGAAAGCATTATGATCAGTTTTTTAACTGTTTAAATGTACCCTATGAATTTATGAAAAAAATATATAAAAGAAATATTTTTGTATAAAAAAGATTTCCCGTGCTGCTTCTTCATTATATATTTTTTGATTATTCAATTTAAATGACTCTCTTATCCAATTGGTAGACAAACAAATTGAATTGAGATCAGATATCAATTTTACTTGAACAGACTAACATATAGAAATAAGATTTAAGTCTGAAATCTGCTAATTGTGTTTTCAAATAAATTCCCTTGCTGGCACCTTCTAAAACTTTCAGTATCTGCCCAAGCCCGCAAGGGTATTTTGGGTCTCCCACCTTCTTTTATCTTTGTTACAATGACAGCGCAAGACATTTCATTTCTAATAATTATTATTATTCATAAAAATTCATAAGTACCTGTTGCTGTTGGACAGTTCATTAAGTTATAACTATGTTTCTGTTTTTTTTACAATACACATCATCTTACTGTGTCTTGGATTAGTATGAGCTTAGTGATTGTTTATTCTGAAACGGAGTTCAATAGTATAGCAAGTTTATGTGATGGTTGCTTCTGAGGGAGACGCGTGAAAGCACTGGAGATCTAGCTGAGGGTGGAGGGCGTGACAGGCTGCGCCAACAAGATATTTTAGATTCCTTTTCAATGTCACTGGAAAGTAAAATGCAGGGTTTAATGTTTAGGCCTTATTTAGAGTTCGGCAGGTGAGTTACTCTCTCACAAACTACACAGATATCCCATTTGCAGTAATTCATGTGCCATTGGATATAATTCACTTCTAACTCTTAGAAGTATATTTACAAGGGGCTATCACCACCAGAACGTCACTTTTAGCCATGTTCTGTTGAAGATATCCCTTTCTCCTTATTTTTAAAGGGGCCTTGTAAATAAGGCCCCTTTTCACGTGTCACTTAGTTTGAAAGGGGGGTGCAATGGGTGTTGAAGTGGGTGTTCTTCCGCATTGCTGTCCCATATTAACAAGGCTGGGACAGCACCAAAAACTAATACCTGGTCTTAGACTGGCAATACGAGGAGAAATTATTAATTTCTCCTTGTTTTTATGCTCTTTCCAAACTGCCTTTCAAGATTGTTTATGGTCAGTATGGTGTCCCTTCCTGCACCTTAACAATCGCCCCTGCAGTGCAGGCACCCTTGCAAAATGGCGCAAGGGTGCCTATGCTGGCACTGGAGATTTATTAGCACCAGCGCTAGGAGAATCAAAGGGGTGCACAATATTTTTGTAAATACGGCGCATCCCTGCATTTTAACCCTTTAACTGCGGTGGCAATTCCGCTGCAGCGCTAAGGGGCGAGGGGGGCTGCGCGGTGCTCCGACGCTTGTGATGGAACCGCTCCGTCACGCCCCCCGGGTGGGCTGTGCTTGTGACGGAGCGGTTCCGTCATGGCCTCGCCCGCTCAATAGAACGCGCCGCGCAGGCGTGAAATCAGCGCCGCGCAGGCGCGGCGAGCAGGCCATGACGGAACCGCTCCATCACCAGCACAGCCCACCTGAGGGGCGTGACGGAGCGGTTCCGTCATAAGCGTGGGAGGGGTTAAAAATATTGTGACGCGGCGTTACCAATTTTGGTGTAACACCACACTCCGACATTTTGTTGTGAATGTCCCCCTTAGTCTTAATCCTGTGGTGAGATGTCCTTGTTTTCCTTTCTGTGTCACTAAAAACAAACAAGCGTCTGCTAAATTATGTGGAAAATACCATAGCCTGAGCCAAGTACCATTTAGAACCCTTCATACGGGAACAAACTGTGCTATTTGTTGATGGACTCTGGTACCCATTTATAGGGATGCCCTTGGTGACTGCCTAGTTTTACATTGCTCCAGAACTGATCTTGTGTCCACCGCTCTTTCTCTCAGTTTTGTTAATCAGTACATTTCTTATTGTGGTTTCTTTATGTCTCTTAAGCAACTACATTTGATGTAGATGGTTTTGGTGTTTGGTATGCTGTGTATCACATGAGTGAAGTGGTGTAGGATTGGATGCTAATACTGAGCATAATTAACCTGACTACTTGGCCATAAGGCCAGCTGACCTGGAGTGGTGTCTTCTCTAAATGAAGAAAGGGGGCAAGATGACGGATTCATGACAGGCTGGAGATCTCCGGAAATTTGTGGCAATCTGTGAAGTGCAAAGTTATTCAAGCCACCGTGGTATGTGGACACAGTAACTCAATAGGCATAAGAGTGGTACAGAAATTTGCATGATAGTATTCTGCTCTTGTCAAATAGTTTCTAATGGGCATTGTCTCTAGCTATCACGTGTTGAAGGGTTGCAGGTTCCAGGCTTGCATGATAGTTCTCCTGTGGCTTGGTATCCTAATAATATTTCTGGGTACTGTAGATGTAATGCACTTTAGGCTGAAAATTGGACCATATTTGATAAAACATTACAAGGAGGTGTATCCACCTCGTCCCAACTCATTTTGTAATGCATTGGATCACGCATTGAATGAATTGACGACCTTTTGTCGCCCAATGACTAGAGTTGAATTATGTCAATTCTGGGAGGAAGATGGAGGGGGCGCAAACCTTGGGTAAAATCAAACTTTGTTTTCAGAACAGGATGAAGATGTTCCAGACCAAGAAGAACAATAGTGAATAGGCTGGAAGCAGGGAATACTGGGAATAACTGGGAATATGTGGGGGAATACTATTGATTGAGGACCATGAAAGGGTATAATATTCCAAGAGAAAAAGTATTTGTGAAGACTCTCCACAAACAATGCAACATCTCCTATCCCATTGGCAAGCAATTTTAGAGCTGTCTTGTAGTCAGGGTGTATGTGTTTTGGATTGAAGAATTTGTGCGGCACCTTCAAAAAGTGCCCCCCTCCTCCCAACACGATACATAGAGGGGTAAGACTCACTCAAGGAAGAGCAGAGCAGTGTCTAAAGAGTTTTTAGCAGAGTGTATTATACCCATGCAAGACATAATGGCCACTCACCTCCATCTTGATTTGAGAAACTCTGTAATAAGAAAAATACAAGGCACCATTACTCTTTCATAGGATATTGAAAATACACCAAGACTTCTATAACAATTACATGTCACATATTAGATCTAAATCTTCTGCCTCTAAAGGCACCTTTGCTTGAGAACAATATTGGTATGTGGTGGTGTGAGAGCCTGTCCAGAGGCGTTTCCAGAGGCGTTTAAGCTAATTTTCTATTGTTGTGATTTCAATTAAGAATAACAGAATGGATAGATACATATGTGAGGTTTATGTTATTAGCTTTACCTGTTGACGTTGGTAATTCTATCTAACTATCTGGGGGCATTCAATACACTGCAGAGAAGAATGTATTCATCTATTTGGATATATACTGGGTTTATGTATGTATATATGTGTGTAAGACTTTAAGCATAGGGTCTAACATTAACGTGCACAAACCAAGTAATTGCACCATATGAGTCTGTCTAAACTAAAGGAGTGGCAAACAACTTATACAAATCCAGTACGTTTCTGTTACCTCCACGTCTAGCTGTTGCTACTACATGATCATGCACACACTTCAATAGATTTATTGTTTTAGTATCCACATACATTTGATTCAAGATCAACCATAATTTTTCCATATTCAAATTTGCAAATGCAGATTTTAAGTCCACAAATGCCAAGCTGACTTTTTATTTATTGGAAGACACACACATTGACTTAAGAAGTTAGAGGTGTTGACTCCAAGCCTATATTGGACACCCACCATAGTTCCTGTGTCACTGGTCCATTTTGTAATAATACTTGATCACTGATTGGGTCCCTTAGAATGGAATCTAATCCAATTGAGGATAACTAATAATTGCATTGATCAAAAGTACAGCCCACACATTAGGCATAGATCCACCATGTTAAGTAACCCACTTAACTCCTGGTTTGAATTCAAGTGGCCAGAGCTGGTGGCCTTTCTAATCTCATCAATTGTTAGGTGCAGAAAGTCAAACACCATTCCACCCAAAGATAAGGTACTTCAAGGGGCGTCATCAAGTGGTTGAAAAGTGTTCCACCAACCCTCTAGTGAGGATATTGGAAATCTTATTGTGTCCCGAAATATCCTCGTTCACTACTTGATTAACCAGTTTGTTTAAAAGGAGGTATTTACAACCACACATGCTGTCTTCAGGTCATCTCTGACTTCATCTAAGCAGGCTGCATTTTTCCATGAATTAGCTTTTTTCCTACTCAAAACTCGAAGCTGCAAGCTGATCACTATCAAAGACTGGGGGCCCGCAGCACCGAGAATACTCATCGATCATTATGCAGACATGTACACCAACACATATTGAATTTGTGTGATTTTGCAGTGATAAACTAGGAAAGCTGCACAAGCAACTTTGCAGGCTTACTCCTGGGAAGTCAATGTGTCAATATCCCAAGTTGGTATTTCCCAAATGTGGATTGTACACACAGTAGAAGTCCTTTGTAGGAATTACAATTGTTCACACGATGGGAAAGGGTCCACAAAGAGTTTGTGAATGCCAACATTGTGGGAATGCTCAACGTTTCAAGACAAACCATGCCCTGAGGCAGCGACACTACGCCCCTTGTGCAGACTACACTACCTTTCAGGGTTTAGTACATTTTAATTGCTGTGTAATTGACATCACCAGAATTTCTTTTATGGATCCACACCGAGTTATTAAAAGAGGTTCACAAAGGTATATCTCCATACCTAGACCCTGTACATAAATTCAGCACTCCATCCCTCATCTCCTTGTGTTTGCTTTGTTCGCTCTAAGTTGGAAGGATATGCCCAGACATGGGTCCCTTGCTCACTTTGCCACTGGATTCAAACTAGCCTGACTGATGAAAGGTGTTACCCCGAAACCAGTCCCAGTATGCTTGTTTACGGCCCAGGGAAGACAGTTCGGGCTGGATTGTTCCCATGAGGAACAGAGTATAGACTGATTTGCATTTGGCCGGGTCTGAACTGGGGTGGCGAAGTGAGCTAAAGAATGATGATGGATTCAACCAAGATCTCTGACTGGGGGAGAGTGTCTGAAAAGTTTCAGCGCTCCGTCCATCATCTCCTTGCATTTGCATTAAAACTGACATCCCCAGAACTTCTTTTAGGGGTCTACACTGAGTTATGAAAAGAGGTTTACAAAGGTATATCTCCATACCCAGACCCCGTACATAAATACTGACATGCCAACAGTTCCTCGACTGGATTGCCTCTGGCAAAATTGCTTGATTTGACAAGTCTTCTACAGGTTTAAGCTAACCTTGCTATGGTATTCGGAGAATGATCTGTCCTTGCTGGAGTAGGTACGTTCCCAAGGCCTTAACATTTGCAAGACAATCTTCCTGATCCACTACCGTCATTTAAAGTGATTACATTTACCAATGATCACAATGTCACATTAGGAACATACACTGTTTACATAGGTGTTGTTTTAAAAAATAAGTTCCACCTTATTAAAACTTATACATATTGAATTTTTTTTTGTAGTCTAAAACATTGGGATTATTTGTAAAAAGGTTATAAAAGTTATTTATGCCTTTTTCATAAAAAAATCCAAACTTTTATATAGTCACAGAAAGTATATGTGAGAGTTCAACATAGTATCCGGACATTTTGGAATTTTATCAAATGGTGATGTCTCTGCTTCTCTACAGCGCCATTTCACCATAAGAATAGCCTGGAGCTGGTAAAATCCTAGGTCTTGCCAATAGCTACTTCTTTATATGGTGGAATGAGTTACCATGCTCTAGGTCATATATAGAACATTCTGTTATGTTTTTCTCATTGCAGGTTTTATAATATGATGTAATTGGGGAAGAATGTGGCCTAACGGCCAGAGTAGTCAACCTTGAAACTGGGGAACCGGCTTTGAGCCTCGGCAGGGACGCTCAACATCCTGTGATTCTGGCAAATCAAGTAATCTACCCGTGCCTAACAAAACGAATGTGTCCGCCTGTAACACAACTGGTGCTTCAGTCGAGTTCGCGCTATATAAAACTACCCCATCCAAAAAAAAAAACATGCTCATGGAGCCCTCAAGTGAAATTGTTTTTAAGAAAGTTGACAATCTCACTAGGAATCAATTAAACCACCACACAGTGAAATAAAGTAAATATTGTTTCATTGAGAGATACTGGCTGTTTGCACACCCAGAGCTAGTTTCCGTCCAGTACATGCAGTTCTAGCATGCTCCTGAAGTAAGCGGGGTAAAGTTCACTCATGTTTCTGCCTCTAGAGCAGAGCACAAAGTAGCATACACCAGCCTTGTGTGATCTTTCTCAATGCCTTTAAACTACATCAGTCATAGGTTGAAAGCTCGCTTTTGCTAGCACAAGCTGAGCTCAGTATTGACACTGCACTTTTTCCCCACCAACTGAGCTAAGATTAAAGTGAAGATATAGCAGGAAACAAATGATGTTTTTTTTATAACAATGTATTTCTCAAGCTCACCGTTGGGTTGCAAAGTTGATGAATGTAAGCAGGTGGGTTCTACAGGGTATAATCAATATTATGGACTTTGCAAATCTCAGGCCAGTAAGAGAATAAAGAGATGATATGAATGGACAAAGTGGCGCTTCCCCATACCGGAACAAACATAGTGACCAGACAAGCTGCTTTTAACAAATGCCTTATGATGAGGCAAAACCAGGATTGCTCTATCTCGAGATGTAAATCCTTCATCCGTCAGTTCAACGCTTTGAATCTCTCAAACACAGAGAGTGCCGCATGGAGTCTACTGGCTAAATTGTCAACTTTGGAATCAGATTGTCTACCTGTATGCTAATCAAAGTTTCCCACCTCACATGAATCACCTTAAAAAGTTTGAACATTTAAACAAATGAATCCTTTGTAAAAAATAAATGGATGTTAAGATAGCAAATCATGAATTAAAAAAGTTCAATTCGTGACACAAAACAATAAATGGCTAAAATAAAAGCTTTCCACTCTCTTTACCTTTTGCAGGTCTTCGAAAGATGTTTCCGTCTCCCTCAACTTCTTACAGATAATTTTCTCCTTGGCAGAGATCTCCGATTCCTCGCTCTCCAGCTTCTTGATATCCTCCCCCAGCCTAGAAGTCAGAAAAGTCGATTAGGCGGATGTTGTGCTGAGCTCAATAAAATAATCTTTCAGAGTAAAGAGTATGTGATATTTCGTATGATACAATAACGCATGGTGGTCTGACCAATACTGGATCGACTCCATACCATATGATATTGTGTTGCACTCATGTTATTTGGTGTTGATAGCGAGATAACAACAACAACAATAATAATCATATCTGTCAAAAGCACCAAGAGTTGGTCAGTTACAAAAGGGGGTAAGTGAAGTATTACATGGGGTAGTATATAATGGATGCTGCAGATCGCCTTATGACTCCATTCAAATGAACTTATTATATTAACCTTGGAAGAATTAAAGGCTCAGTCGGCCCAGCCGCGTTTCAATCATGTGTCCTTTTATTTTCTTATCGGGTCATTATCATAGCCTATATGAGCAAGACATCAAATCATGAGAACATTTATGGGACAGGATGAACCTGTCCATGAAGCCAAGTGCATATCATTATCACCTTCTTATTCATGATTTCAAATCATTTAACTTTACATTAAATCTCTTTTAGAAAAATTAAGAAGCAAAATGTGGACTGAGACAATCTTTAAATATGTTTAATCGTTAACTGTATAATTAATTGCATAGTATGGCATCATGGGAGCATGCACCAAGCAAGTACTGTTAATCCTTTCTCAGTAAGTCTTATGCTAAACAGGGAATGAGGCCATAACCCTGACAGTCCCCTGCGCACACACATGGTAATGGCAATAATTTGTCATGTTGTATTAACTTGTATCTATAAATATTTTTATTCTGAAACCACTATTGAGATCATTGCTGTTTACATTAAGTTATTCTATAAGGCCTATTCCACAAATATTAAAATATTGGTTTGTGGAATGTCCACCTGAAAAAAAAATTCAAGCGCAGAAAAATGACAAAACTTCTCAAGATTCTGCTATCTGTCATATGAATGCTTACAACCATCTGCAAATATGTTTATAACAAATTACCTTCTGTAGGCCCAGCCACTGGAATAACGTGATTCTGTGGCCACAATGCTTTTAGCATAATTATGTATGTAACACACTTGCAACATAATCCTCTGACTGCTAAATAATTTGGAGCTTCAACAAAAACAATGTTGTATCTAGGTTAATTGATTAAAAGTTGCTCTAAGAAAGCACTACACATGGTGCTGATGAGCAATAGCAGAAAGGTTAATAGGTCACATTTTAGTTGATTATTGTTGTAGTCATGTTTTAAACTGCTAACACTGAGGTGACAGTTTTGGCAGACTGTATTATTGTGTGTTAAAACGACAATATAGTGAAATAATACAGTCATAGAATGCCCCATAATTTACCTTTTCTTTCTGCAAGTCAACACTGTTGCACAGTTTGATCCTCCATTGTCACATAATTCCTAAAGTACTATGTGCAGGAATAATTTTTAATGTGACCTTTAGCATCTCTTCTGCTTCATACTATGTCATTTGTGGGCATAATGAAGCTGTCACACAACCTGCTCTGCATTTACGTGAAAGAGTTGAAGTTTGAGGAGTATCAAAAACATGTGGAATATGACATATGACAGGTTGACTTAAAAAGTCAAATCAGATTTTGGGTTGAATTCTTTGACCTTATGGAATTTGTTTTGATCATTACTTTTGTTACACAAACTTTTTCTGTCTTTACTTCACATAGTTAAAGTTAGAGAATCTGAGGGTGTTATTGTGGCGCAATGTTTGTGTTCATTAAAATGCTCTTTATTACGTAGAAGCTAATGGGGAAGATAATCTTAAATGTATGGAATGTTTTCTCTTATGTAAGAATAGATTTTAGAATTATTAACACTTTCAACATTTGAAAAGGTCATATCATATGTTGAAATATTAAGAAAAATGTCACATTGTAAGTTCAAAATTAAATGAGTTATGTGTGAATATGGTTTATTTTTCATTCCCTGTTTCTTCTTTAAGAATTTTTTTTTATTTGAATTATAAAAAGATTAGAGTTTAACAATCATTATGTAGACTAAGGAAACCTTTATTGTATTTTACTATGATTTTAACAAACAATCTTCAATCAAAGTATTCTTTTAATGAAGTGATTAAAACAAAAAGCATAAAAGGTAATGTGCCCACTTTGTTAATTTCTGTGAAGGACCTCAGATTTTAAATATATCCCTGAGACCGTGACAAGGCGGCGAAAAAGAGTACAAAATGCAGAATATCGTAATGGATTTCTAGGTTATCCAGTACATCATCTTGGGGGGAATTAAAGAGGAGATCGGCTCATGTAGACAAGAAGCCAGGCTTTTTCAAAGAGCTATCAGTTCAGGGGTTTCTTAGACACACATACGGGTAGCATGAGGACTCCCGGATTTACTCTCTACACTCTCTGCTTCGTTAGGTGTGCCTATAAAGGTATTTTCATTGCATTCGGAACCTTAGCAGTGGAGGCACTTCTGCAAATTTCTTCTTTAATTAAGCTGAACTTGTATTTTTGGTAGATTGGTAGCGGAATCAAAATATGGATGTTTTACAGCAGGTTTAAGAAGGTGTCTCCTGTTTGCAGCAGTGATTCAGTGGGAGATTGGGGAACCTTCAGGAGCAATTCTTGTTGGAACATAAGTTAGTGTTCAGCATGAATGAATGAATGAATGAATGAAAATAAACTTATATAGCGCAACTTAGCCCATCAGGCGTCAAGGCGCCTGATGGGCTAAGTTGCATGCAGCAAGCATGCAGCAAAATCTCAATTTTTGGACTGAACAAAATGTGATGAACTCTATTTTTGCAGCTGAGCGGCCTCTCACCAATGGATCCATTCAAAATTTGCACTTTTACAATAATTCATAAATCAGATTACATTTGAGAATTTTAACTGGTTAACTAGTTGAAATATAATAAGCATATTTTCCAGTGTTAAATTAACTATTTTGATACTCTGGTGCAGATTTTTTGATGGAAATAAAGTTGCTGTATTTTATATGTATTTTGAAAACCAAATGAAACATTTTAATAGAATAAATAAATAATACACATTTTCAGCGGCTGTGCAGAATAGTCTTGTGAATTTGTTGCCACTTCCAGATTGCTTTCCTGATTCACAGATCAATCAATGGCACATCACTAGTTGCTGCCATAAAATGGGGAGTCGACTTTTGTCTTATAGGTTTCAGACTTTCACCATTTGAAGCTGCAGGAACCCAGTGTCCTTCAAATCTAATTCAAGCACCACTAAGGCATTCAAAGCTGCCAAGGGTCCAAGAGAAGTTCTTTGTTATAGTTAAGACCAAATTGAAAGGAAATGCATTTTCTACTCACATAATTTTCAGTGTTAGTACATTTCACACTTTCACATATGTAGCATTGACTTTGTAAACAAGCATTTGCAATGCAATAGGTCTGACATTACTGATAGTTTGAGGTATTGGCGTTGCAAATAATAATGCAATCCCAATAGCTCATACTTTCAGTAATGTGAGACATAGTGCATTGCAAATGCTTGTGCAGTGTGCCAGGAACCAGCATTGTATGTCTCAGTTCAGTACCGCAAGCTGCTCCTAGAGGTCCCTTGTGAACAAGGCACCAGCACTGCATGTCTTGGTACAGTACTGCAAGTTGCTCCTAGAGGGCCCTAGTGAGCAAGGCACCAGCACTACATGTCTAGGTGCAGCACCGCAAACGGCTCCTAGAGGTCCCTAGTGAGCAAGGCACCAGCACTGCATGTCTCGGCGCAGCACCGCAAACGGCTCCGTGAGGTCCCTAGCGAGCAAGGCACCAGCACTGCATGTCTCGGTGCAGAACCGCAAGCTGCTCCTAGAGGTCCCTAGTGAGCACTGCACCAGCACTGCATGTCTACAAAGTTGGAGTTATTGGCATTACAAATGGCAATGTTTTTTACCTAGCCAAGTTGCAGGGTGCAGTACCATATGTGGCCAAAAGGGGACCCCTTTTGGTCTCTTATGGGAATGCACCCTACGGACGATAAGGTAAATCCACCCTTATGTATGCAAGACAGTATTACGAGCACATTCAAATAGCTATGTCCATATATACAATTAGTAGCTTTGAAATGTGACAAAAGAATTATTACATTCATTTTGAATTAGGTTGTGCTCTTTGAGGAGCTGATGAAGGAAAATGTATAGATGGTCTCATCGAGAAAGCTGTCAACAACCAGCTCGCCGCCTTCCTCGAAGCCAACAAATCCCTCGACCCCTCACAATCTGGCTTCCGAGCAAAACATAGCACTGAGACCGCCCTCATCGCAGCAACAGACGACATTCGAACTCTACTGGACAATGGAGACACAGTCGCCCTCATCCTCCTCGACCTCTCCGCTGCCTTCGACACAGTCTGCCACAGCACCCTTCTACAACGCCTCAATAACATCGGAATCCAAGGAAAAGCACTTGAATGGATCACCTCGTTCCTCACCGGAAGAACCCAGAGAGTCCGCCTTCCTCCATTCAAGTCCGAGGCCTCTGAAGTCATCTGCGGCGAACCACAAGGATCCTCACTCAGTCCCACCCTCTTCAACGTATACATGAGCCCCCTCGCGGCCATCGCACGCCAACACAACCTCAACATCATCTCTTACGCGGATGACACTCAATTGATCCTTTCTCTCACCAATGACCCCAACACCGCCAAAACTAACCTACACGAAGGAATGAAAGAAGTTGCCGAATGGATGAAACAAAGCCGTCTGAAACTGAACTCAGACAAAACAGAAGTCCTCATCTTAGGTACATCCCCCTCTGCATGGGACGACTCCTGGTGGCCAGAAGCCCTCGGAAAAGCACCCATCCCGACAGACCACGCACGGAACCTTGGCGTCATCCTGGATTCTTCACTCTCAATGAACAGACAAGTCAGCGCCGTATCCTCTTCCTGTTTCAACATTCTTCGCATGCTCAGAAAAACATTTCGCTGGATCCCCTCCGAAACAAGGAAAACAGTCACCCACGCTCTGGTCACGAGCCGACTGGACTACGGAAACACCCTCTATGCGGGTACTACTGCAAAACTCCAGAAGAAACTCCAACGAATTCAAAACGCCTCAGCCAGGCTCATATTAGACATCCCACGCAACGAACACATCTCTGGTCACCTTAAAGACCTCCACTGGCTACCCGTCAATAAGAGGATCACTTTCCGATTGCTTACCCACGCACACAAATCACTCTACGACATCGGACCAGATTGCCTCAACTCACGACTGTCCTTCTACACCCCCTCCCGCCAACTACGCTCTTCCAGCCAAGCCCTCGCCACTATACCTCGCATCAACAAGACCACCATGGGAGGCAGATCCTTTTCATACCTGGCTGCTAAAACATGGAACTCACTCCCCGCTTACCTTCGCCTCACCCAGAACCACCTAGCGTTCAGAAAGCAACTTAAAACATGGATATTTGACAAGTAATCCTCCTCCCCTTCCTAAGCGCCTTGAAACCCTCTGGGTATGTAGTGCGCTATACAAATTTTATGACTTGACTTGACTTGACTCATATAAATTTGGGATGTTATAGTGAGTGAAGTAACCACTGCTAGCCTAGCTTAGGACCAAGTGTGTGTCCGGCCTGAAGCCATTTAAGAAAATAGTGCCTTGAAGCTGTAAATAAAACCTAGGGAGCAACAACACATGTAACAGGGGGTGTCCTTATGGGAGGTTGCAAGAGATAATGGGGTACTAAGGAGGGAGTACTAAGCCTATTGACCAATTAAAAGCCACCATTTACAAAGGACAGGAACAGGAGCCAATTAAAAAGATGGGCGGAAAGTGGGCAGAGCTTTCTGCTCATATTCTGAATACAGCATGTTTAAAAGAGACAGCACAAGCCCTGCCTAGGTGAGGCCTAAAAGGGCTGCCCCTTGAAGACTAGAACATGTTTTGCGCTCTTATCTATTAACACAGCAGACACCAAAACATTCATACGCCTCTCAACATAGTGTTGCCAATAGAAGGTAATGAATGAATCAAGCCATTTGATTAGTCATGTACTACTATTTAACTGGGCCGACATATACACCTAGACTATGTATAATGCGCGTGTCATGCTTGTGATATGTTTATGGTAGTTAGTGTGCGTCAGGGTATGTAACAACTATTCTGTATTTAAAAAAGAGGTCAAAAATATGGAGGGCGATATTTACATATGGCTAATATTTTGGCAGTCGATGTTACTATATCTACGGGCCTAATTCCCAAAGAGTTTGCTGTGACGTGCTCTTGACCTACTCCTGAATGCAAGGAGTAATCCAGTTGTACGCCTGATTTATTAATTATTTAATTTATATTATTTGAATAGTTTTATAAAGCGCGAACAAGACCCATATGGGTATCAGAGCGCTTTACAGAATTGAAGAAAGCAAGGGTACAAACACAATGTGACAGTAGGTGAAGTTACAACAAAGGGGAAATCGAACCGGTTAAGAGCTGGGGGTATCAGTGGTGCCCTAGAACACAAAGAGCAAAAGAGCATAAAATAAAATGCACCAGAGAAGTGCCAGAAGAATCAGGGAATTTAACAAAAACAAGAGCGAGATCACAAGTTAAGGCAGTTAAGGAGCCCTAGAGGACTAGAGCAGAATAACGTAAAAGCATACAATAAAACGCATCAGTGTAGTACAACAATAATTAGGGTATTAATCAAAACAATAGCATGATCACATGATGATGCTGTTCACGATTGTTCAGGAGTAGTTGTTTGATCAGTTTTCAAACGGATGTAGGGGAAGGATTGGATTGGATTGGATCTAATCTCGGAATTGCAGGGAGTTCCAGATTGTCGGAGCAAGACCAGTGAAAGCACGGTTGTAAGATCTTTTCTTTTTGAATCTTGGAGGTTTCAAGAGAAGGGTGAATGTACTTCTAAGGTTCCGGCTAGAGCCCGATATTTCAAGCTTATTTCCAGGTAGCACAGGGTGTTGTAGTGCATGGCTTTATGAGTCAGGCAAGCTATCTTGAGACGGATTCTAGCTTCAATAGATAGACAATTTATTTGCAGAAGGTCAGGGGAAATGGGGTCATACTTTTTCAAGACTGTTATGAGTCTAGCCGAAGCTTTCAGGATAGCTTTGAGTGGGGCCAAGCTAGCTTTAGGAAGTCCAGCAATGGTCACCAGCCCATATTCCAATCTAGAGATAACCAGAGAGTGAACCGCCGGCCGGAGGTTTTAACAAGTCGATCACTTCTGAGAATGAAGTAGTCTGGGGAAAATAAGATGTCAAGAACTGAGGAGGAGGTATCATTGAGCCAGGTTTCAGTGATGATCAGAAGGTCCAGGTTTTGCGCAATGATGAGATCTGAAATATCACCTGCATGTTTCACAGGTGATCTACAATTGACTAGCATCGAACTGACATGCTGATTGGAAGTGACCACTTCTTGATGAGAGGTGGTTATGTGAAGTAGGTTTTCTTTGTTCACTGTTCTGTGCTTAAGACTCGGTTCCCTGTCAGAATCCGCAATGATGGAGGGGATGTTGAGAGTAGAGTAGGAAGAGGAGACCGTCTTCGAGTCAGTGTAAGAGAAAAGTAGCGCGACAATGTCCTCTTCAGATAGCTGAGGTATAGGTCTGAGGGGCCTAGAGGGATGATTAGGTAAAGGCCTAGCGCTCCAATGGGAACTAAGAGGGATGGTCGTTAGCTGAGTAAAACAAATTCTGTGAGTTGTAAATATCATTCCTCTGAGCGCGGGTGAGACCCAACACTTCTCCATCTTCAAGGAGAACTTAAGTATGCTTTGCACTATCTCTTTGACAAACGAGAGATCACGCTTGAGGTCCGCAATATTCTCCTCAAGGCAAAGACTGTTAATGCACTCATTCGCAGAACTAGCAAGCGAAGGTAGGACTGATTCATCAGTGTGAGGGGTAAAAGAGGGTTGCAAAGGACCATTAGCACCGTTACAGGGGGAGATAAAATCATGCTTGAGACAGGAATCAGAGCCTGGAGTGGGAAAAGGGAAAGACAGAGTGGAATTAGGAGAGGTAGAGGGTGAGGAATGTAATGAGCGTGGGGGTGAGTGTCGGTTATTAATCAACGGACAGGAGACAGCAACTAGGTTCCGGGCCCTGAAGTTGTGAGATCCATGCCGACCTGGGTGTTAAGAGTTGGTAGGGTGCCCATCACCCCCAGTGTTAGAGCGAGCAGTGGGTGACACAGGGGACTGAGGATAAGAGGGAGGGCAGGGTAGGGTTGGAGCAGTGAGGGGGACTAACACAAGGTGGGTGGTAATCAGGTCAGTTAAACCCTCGCCAACGAGAGGCAGAAAGGGGTTGTTCGGGTTAGTGGTGTGGGGAGTAAAAATATCCTCCGTTAAATTGGATAGATCTGTGGGGTGCATGTTTACAGATTGGAGTGCGGGATAAGGGGAGGAGGGGCCGCCTGTGACCTTGGGAGCAGAAAATGTGGGTGGACTGGTCTGAAAACGGGTGGCCGGGTTGGAGTTAGTTTGTGTGTTCTTAATCCTCAAGAAGGCATAGTAAAATCACTTGAGGTTCAGGTCCGAGGCTTGAATAAGGACATTACCATTACTGTAAAGGAAGACAGTCAGCTCAACCTTAAGGGCGGGGATGGAAGCGTGTTAAACAGAAGCCATGTGGCATTTTGGTCAGCTGTTTGGAACAAAGCATAGAAGTGAGGGACTTTCTCCACTGCGCTCTTCTGTTGGTGTAGAAGATGAGGTCTGTCACTATAGTGCCCTTACTGGAGATGTATGAGTCCGATATAAGCATTTCAGGCCAACGTTTGAGGAGGTTGTGTTTGACGGTCTTCTTCCCATTTATCGACACCTTGAGGGGTAGATAATCTTAAAAGAGTTCAAAACTGATTTAGCTAATGGGTTAGAGGCGTGGTAAGTATTTTGTGCAACGATGAGTGTATCGCGCAGAAGGAAGAGGTTGAAAGAGCAAAAAAGGTTCAAGATGTAGATATAAGAGATTGGGGGAGGAAAAGTAGACCCAATAGGAGGCAGCCCCGGTAAAATGATGGGGAGCGATAGTCAGCTCGCCAGTGCGTATTTGCAACGCAACAGCAGGGGTGAAACAGTAAGCGGAGGAGAAGTAGACTGGGTATGGGGAGCACATTAAGCGATAGGGGAGTAAAGCTGAGGAGGGTAAAACCCCAAAAGGGGTGTAGGGAGTAGAGTAGGAAGAGTAGTCATGTACCTAGTGTTTCAGTGAGGCATCTAACGAGTGACCTAGCAACCTGGGCAAAAGACTAGCAGAAATGAAAAGGAGGAAATGGGCACAAAAAGAAGAGGACCATAAAGCTGACTGAGGACTTCCAGGTATTTAATTTTATTGTCATTCAAAGAGGTGACTATTGGAGCCTTGGAAATACAGAAGTGGTGAGTAGAGACAGAACCAGAAGCTGTGCCTGAACAGAGCGAGTTAAGGAGGACAAGTCCCTGATTGCAGGTATTATTTCACTGCTTACGATTAAATCCTGCACGAGGGAACATCAAGGCCATTTTAAGTAGGATCCAAAAAGTACCTAGCTCAAGGACAGGATACCATCATCATGGCCATTATAGGAAAGTGTGGTTCAAACGTTGAGAGTCAAGGTTCAGTCGATCCTTGAGGCTATTTTGGGTAGAGGCCATTTTGAGTAGTGGCCTAAGAATGGATGTGAAACCTATGCGGCCCCTTTTTGAAGATCATATAAAAAACCACCACAGCCTACGAGAGGCAGTGACCCCACAGCTCAGAGTGAGCCGCTATTGCTGCAGGGAAGGTTTACGCAAAAGCACTTACCCGGTCCAGTGCGAACACCGTGCGGAGTCGTCATTCCGCCGCACCCGGACATAAGGCAGATAGTGAGGAGAAAGGCAGAGAACGCCTCTCTTCCTCAGCCGTAGTCAAGGCATCAGCTGCGAGCAATCCAGAGCAGAAACTACCAAGCACTCTTCTATCTGCGATGGTAGCTGGAACAATGTATCAGGTCAGCGGGTCTGGACTTCCGATCATGGAAGCGCACACACTCTCCAGGCAGATTGAGAATCAAAACGATGAAACACCACACGCAGCCCAAACGGATCGCCAGCGAGCTGGAGTTATGCACGCACAGCAGGCAGCACAGATGAAGGTCGTTACTACCTGCCCGACACTCCAAACCTACATCAGGGCTGTGGTACAAGCAGAAGCACCCAAAGGAAGTGAAGAGATTGGCAATCCAGGCTGTGGCACAATCGGAAGCAACCAAAGGCAGAGATGAGATCGGCAATCAGGGCTGTGGACACAAGCGGAAGCATCTAAAGGCAGCAGTGAGGTCGGCGGCGGGGCGAGAGACGCCATGTCCCAAAGGCAAAAGCACCCAAAGGAAGCGAAGAGATCGGCAATCCAGGCTGTGGCACAATCGGAAGCAACCAAAGGCAGAGATGAGATCGACAATCAGGGCTGTGGACACAAGCAGAAGAATCCAAAGGCAGCAGTGAGGTCGGCGGCGGGGCAAGAGACGCCATGTCCCAAAGGCAGCGATGAAGTCAGAAGACCGGGGCGCCCGACACCCAATCCCGGAAGCACAGATTGGACTCAGCCGAAGACCGGCCAACTCTTTGATGGGGCGCCTCAAGTACTCACATTGGACCAGCCAGACTGAGGACCCAGGCAGAAGCACTGCCCGCCCCTGACCGTGGCATTCTAGGCGGAAGAGGTTGATTCCTTGCTGGTTTCGCCCTGCAGTCACGTAGCCATCATACCCTTCCATGGGAGCCGAGGCAGAACGGGCAAGTGTGTCGAGTCCGAAGCGGCGAATCATCCCAGAGATCCCCACTGCAGGTGAGCGACTCCGAAGCAAAAGGTCCGTAGTCGTAGTGAGCTGTCCAACAGTGATGTAGGGCAATGCAGGGTGGATGGCTGGGTTAACAGGGGGATATTTACCGATTTTGGTGATCCCCCAACCCGGGAGCTCTAAGGCTGCGCTCCTACCTGGTGGCCATTTTGATAGCTTTTTTAATGGGATTAACTATGACACGCATATGTTTTTACAGTACAAAACTTTTTCATTTTACGTTTTCAGCCAGTTAGTCAAAAATACTTTATTTCGGCTTTGCAGCCATAAAAGCAAGATAAAATATACTGCATCCAATATAACATAATTTGAAAAAATTACAAGGACAATTAAAGTTGTGGCATCCAAAGACCAGAATTGATGATATACAACGATAAAATACAGTAATAACAGCCGTGACTCATGATAGGTAACTGACCAGTCCTACAAATTTCATAAACACTTGCCGAAGGAACCAAGAGGACAGTCTATTACGCGAATATATAAAAGGGATAGAAACATCACTATTGCTTCAGTCCGCGATCTATAAAAATACATAATAAAAAATAAATAAGTTAAGAAAGTAGGTTAAAACCAGCATATTAAAAAAGAATACAAGATTTGAATGGACTCAGAGGCACATTTCCACCTGAATGGCATTCAGTTTCCTGTGTCGATGGCAACGTGATTTCCCGAAGTTTGAATGTTTTCCTTTTTTAGGTATTAAACAAAAAACGAAAACCTCATAATTTGGCAAGGACCATTCGCAACTCCTTCTTCACAACTTCCTTTTGGTGCTTTATCCTCAAGTCCTCACAACAGCATGTACTGTGTTACTGCATATTTATTGCTTATACGCTATGTTAGCGGCCGGCCCGGTTGGGTTGTAGGCGACGTGCTGTGTACTAATCTGTGAAGACTCAATAAAGGTTTTCAAAAAAAAAAAAAAAAAAAAAAAAAGAATACAAGAACATAATTAGTGTCAACTCGTTCACTACGATGTTATATAGTAATAAGAGAAGGGAATATAGAGCTAATGGATACAGGAACATCAATTGGTCCCCCGCTCTTTTCCCTTTAAGATTCCTCTGCGAGTACACCACATAGCAAATAGAAATTTTGAGGTTGTGACTACAAAGACTGGTGAAGTTTCATATTTAAGTAGCCTAAAAACCTCATGGTCATTTCTTAACCCTAGATTTCTACACAGCTGGTAAACCCACCTCGATCTGGACCTGTGGTAGGCAGGACAGAAAAGTATTACATGTAATTCTGTTTCCTCTGCTACAGCACAACCTGGGCAAAGAGATTGAACAGAGCCCTTCAATTTGTTTGTAAATGCTCCCAATGGGAGGGTTCCAAATCTAAATTGGATAAAAAAATGTTTTGCAAGAAACGGTTGGATATCATCAAAAGACTTTTCCAATTTATATTGCTGCTTGACATCAAGGAACCTTGAAGTCAAGGAGCTAGAGGTCGTGCTCCTGACTAAGTGGGCAAATTTCAGTTCCCTCATAGCTGTTACTAGGGTTTTTAGGTCTCGCCTGTCGATGCGCATGCGCATCGAGCAAGCGAGACTATTGCGAGTTATCCACTCTTTATCTACACTGCAAGGAATCGTGGCGATTCCTTGCAGTGCCCGTGACTTTTAAGGTCAATGCGCATGCGCATTGAGCTTATGCGCATGCGCATTGACCTTAAAAGCGCGTGCGCGTGCACGTCCGTCTTTGTTTACCCGCTCCGCCCCCTCCCGCTGTGTCGCATTTCTCCTCCCCCTCCCCTCTCTTCCTTCCGTCGGCTCCCCTTTTTCCACTCCCCTCCCCGGCCCCCCCCTTCACCACATCCAGATTGGCCCCTTGCTACCACATCACACCCCTCGCGACCGGCTCCCCGCTCCGCCCCCTCCCGCCGTGTCGCATTTCTCCTCCCCCTCCCCTCTCTTCCTTCCGTCGGCTCCCCTTTTTCCAGAAGAATATTCAGGCATTGCAAACTTAGGCATGCCGTCCATTCATTTGGCCGATCGCGCTGCAACTCCGTGGATTCTGTCCGCCATTACCTGGTCACACAGTTCATCACTCTTGCCCTCTCGGTGCCAGGGTGAAGCAAGGTATCTCCCCCCACTAGGCCGTGTCGGAACTGTCACCAGTGTGGACCCACCAGAGCATGCACACAGAGTACATCTACCCTCCAAATATTGCAAGCCAGCTGGCATTTCTATAAATGGCTCGTGTTCAGAATTCCAACCTCCTTTCATAGTGCATCATTAGCTGGTAAGTAGACCCACGTTTCCTCATTCTAAATATTAAACTTTGGTTGAGCTTGTTTAGTTTTGCCGTAATTTTACCAGGCTTATTTCCTCTCGAGTAAAGAAAGAGTTGAATCTTGGCCTGCCCCCCGCCTCTTAAAATATGGATCCTTTGTAGACAGTACTCCCCTGCGCATCTGTCTTTTATAAGCAGTGGCTCGCAACTTTTTAAGTGCTCGGCTCAAGATACTATACAAAGTGATTCCAGGACATACAGTGCGTGCTTTTGTCATGTTCCAGTGTTTTGGTGGGATGTCCTGCCGCTTTTTGTTCCCATAACTACAAGGTCGTTTTGAGATTCATTTTACTCTACGTTCTTCCTGTTTAGTTGTATTTATACTCCCTAACCCTTGAACCCTTTTACGCACTGAGGGGTTGCACTGGGTTGCTGTCCCAGCTGGCCTTAAGCAGAGATTGAATTATAGAAAAGCTTTTCACAATGCTTTTGTTAGATTGCCTTCTTTCTTAACTCGCTGCACAACACTTGGCTCTTAGGTGTTCAACTGACCTATCTGTCACCTCCCGCCGTGTCACATTTCTCCTCCCCCTCCCCTCTCTTCCTTCCGTCGGCTCCCCTTTTTCCAGAAGAATATTCAGGCATTGCAAACTTAGGCATGCCGTCCATTCATTTGGCCGATCGCGCTGCAACTCCGTGGATTCTGTCCGCCATTACCTGGTCACACAGTTCATCACTCTTGCCCTCTCGGTGCCAGGGTGAAGCAAGGTATCTCCCCCCACTAGGCCGTGTCGGAACTGTCACCAGTTTGGACCCACCAGAGCATGCACACAGAGTACATCTACCCTCCAAATATTGCAAGCCAGCTGGCATTTCTATAAATGGCTCGTGTTCAGAATTCCAACCTCCTTTCATAGTGCATCATTAGCTGGTAAGTAGACCCACGTTTCCTCATTCTAAATATTAAACTTTGGTTGAGCTTGTTTAGTTTTGCCGTAATTTTACCAGGCTTATTTCCTCTCGAGTAAAGAAAGAGTTGAATCTTGGCCTGCCCCCCGCCTCTTAAAATATGGATCCTTTGTAGACAGTACTCCCCTGCGCATCTGTCTTTTATAAGCAGTGGCTCGCAACTTTTTAAGTGCTCGGCTCAAGATACTATACAAAGTGATTCCAGGACATACAGTGCGTGCATTTTTCAGGGTGGTGTGACAGAAGTCCTCTGGATTCAACCATAAATTACCATAGCCTAGAGAGAAACACAAACTCCTAACATAGGATAGCAAAGGTAAGTTTTTAGCCCCCAGTTTGCACATTACATCCCTCAGTTCCTCCCTGTAGTTGATTAGCTCTGGCGTACACCATATACGACGCCAGAAGAGGAGAGGGCGAGAGGCAACAACATCAGAAATGGGGCCGATAGTAAGGTCCATCCTAAGCGGGGTTAAGGGCGTGCTCTTAGGCAACGCAAGCAGATGTCTGAGGAAGGTATTCTCCGTTGCCTGTAGTGATTGGGATGAACAAGTACCCCAAAGTTCAGCACCATAGAGAGATGCTCCCCTTGCTTGGATTTTATAAATTTCGGCCGGTGGCCCTATCACTTTTTGGGAGCACTTTTTAAATACTTTAAGGATGCCTCCCAAAGACTGGGTTAGCCTCAAATTTGCCTGCGTTATCTGGGATCTCCAGTCCATTGAGTCGTTTAATGAGATACCTAGATAATCGAAGGTGGAGATACACTCTAGCAGTCTTCCATCCATTTGGGGGTATGGGCAGTTTGTTGTATTGGCATGGAAAACCATATATTTGGTTTTCTTGATGTTAATCTCCAAGTTCCTTTGCCTGCAAAATGAACTAAACTCATCCAAGACATGCTGCATCCCCATAGATGATTTAGAGACGAGCAGTGTTTGCCTGCAAAATGAACTAAACTCATCCAAGACATGCTGCATCCCCATAGATGATTTAGAGACGAGCAGTGTTTGCCTGCAAAATGAACTAAACTCATCCAAGACATGCTGCATCCCCATAGATGATTTAGAGACGAGCAGCGTGTCGTCAGCAAACATTAAGGCTGGTATTTTCCTGTTTGCGAACCTTGGAGAGTCTATGGGGCATATTATCAAGCCTGTGCGCTAAAATTATCGCCGCTTTATCGGCCAAAAAAGGCCGATAAAGCGGCGATAATGGGCTTGATAATATGCTCTATGGAATTCCAATCGAAGCACATGTTAGATGTCTTCACATCTAACATGTGCTTCAATTGGAATTCCATAGAGCATATTATCAAGCCCATTATCGCCGCTTTATCGGCCGTTTTCGGCAGATAATGCGGCGATAATTTTAGCGCACAGGCTTGATAATATGCCCCTATGTCCTTTGCGGTCAAAAGGGTGTCTATTAGACCATTCAGGAAAAGAGATAAAAGAGTTGGGGCCAACACGCATCCCTGCCTAACCCCTTGCTCCACCGTTACGTTTTCACTATACCTCGTATAACAGCTTGACTTAGCCTTTATTCTTCTCGGCACAACGTGTGCTTCTTTTGCTTACTGTTTACAAGACACTATTTTACTCAGAATGTTATGACTGGGTGCATCGAATGGATTGCGTGTTTTTTAGAATATAGATGCAACTTTACTAAATCCAGCCTTGGATTGTGTGTGATAAGATCGTGTAATACAGTTAAACCCCTTCACTTTTCAGGGTTTTTGAAGACAGAAATACTCTTTGGCGTATTTTATCTTTAGCTAGAAATAATTGAAGAACACATGGTAATTATATCAAAATGAATGGCCAGTTCGGCTGCAATTGGCATTGAGGGTCGTCTAGAAAGAGGAAAGAGTGAAGGAAGGGTGGGTGTATTGGAGGAAAGAAAGTAAGAATGAAGGGAAACTAGGAGAGAGGTGAGGGGTAAAAAAAAAAGAATTAACATATTAAGGAAGGAATGATGAAAAAATAAAGAAATAATGAAAAGAAATCAATTAGGGAAAAGAGAAACAAGTAAGAATAGGAAGACAGAAATAAACAAGGAAACTAACTGACATAACATTTTATACCGTACCGTCCGCGCTGATTTTTTTCCCACAGTTTGCTTAGTGCAAATATCGTATGGCTACGTTACACCTTGACCTCTGAACTCCAGCCCTCTTGAACATTTCCATTTTCCACGGTCTTCGTTTTCACAAATCACGGTGAAAAACAAACTTGACATTCTATAGGAAGTGCAAATGAAAACACTTTCCTGCCTGCCGGCTGTAAAAAGTGTTATGCCATGACCTTGCTTCACTTTGTTTAAAGAATGCCTAAGGTTTTTCATCAATGGAGTTACACTCGCTGTCAACCTCTCCCTCCCCCACTCCCACCTCCTTTAAATGTTCAACCTACATGGGAGCGCGCAATGATTATTTATGAAGTAATGTAATGATGAAACTTGTAAAGCGCACTGTTACCCCATCTCAGGGTGTCCTGGCGCTGAAGACCGCTGGGGAACCCGTCCTGGCTTTCCCTGTGAGATGGTCCCTTCTGGGTATCTCCAAGGTGAAACCAGGCATCCCCAGCGTCTGTGGGGGGCCGTTGTAGAGATGAGGCAAGCTTAATGCCCAGAGTTGCCGAGTGTGATCCCTGGTAAGAGTGGGCACCGAGGCGAGAATTATCGAGTCCGTTGACCCTGGTCCACAACCCTGCCACGTCGGGAATTGAACCCTGGTCCCAGGCCGTTCTCTGCATCCGGGTCTGCCGCCTCTAACCATTGAGCCACACCACTCCACTAGTGAGAGGTCTCCACCCTTCTTGGGTGAAATTAGAGATGTGTTTCAAGACCTTCTAGTCAAATTATAACATTATGTATAACCGATCTGTAGAAGTGTAAAGGCGCCTATATAGATTTTACTGTGATGTCACCAAAGAGCAATCACAAGAGCAGATTTTTTTTAAGCAAGCATTGGCAAACCCAAAATCTCACCCTTTCAACCTAATGGTTTTGCCAACGCCGTTCAGCACTGGACAAGAGAAAAAAGCCCAATGACTTGTATGTGCACCTTTGTCATCATGCATATGCATTATGATGCTACCGTGGCCAAGCCACCATGCATGGGTGTGCATAAAGCATGATATAGCCCCAATTTATTTTATTTTTTTAATTTTCTGATCCAAGACGGCAGATGCCAATCTTGGAATTGGAAATTAAAACAAATAATGAAACATGGGCATCAAATGGCAGCTACCGAGCCCTACAAAAAAATTAAACAAAACTTTATTTTTTTTAAAGACCATGATGGGAGGGGCAGGGGAGCAACAGAAAAGCGCTTGTGGGACTGGAGGACTAGTCAATATAGAGTGGAAAGCAACAGGGAGTGAGCAGAGCAGCAAAGGAGAATCTTCAGGTAGGGAGGAAAAAAATTAAAAGTGTAAAATAGCCAGAGAAGTGGAGGAACCAATATGCGAGCTGGGGGGGTGGAATTTGTGGTGAAGCAGCATTCGAGGTTGAATAGAGAATAAACATATGCACTCCCATGGAGCGTTGAAAGATAAATAAAACAGTATGTTGTCTGAAAATGAGCAGTGAAAGGATACAAGTCATGTAGCCCAAAGGATGGTAAAGAAGCTAAGCTCCAAATGAGTGACCAATAAAAGAAGGGGAAGGAAAGCCATTTATTAAGAAACAAGCACATGAGATTTAAAAGAAAGCCAGCGAATGGTAAGTAATGGGCTGGCCCAAAACGCACTCTACGGTTTGGTATTGTCCACAACAGATGCGACAATAAACAATGTAAAGATGGACTCCCCAGCCTGGCTACCGATTTACAACATTTCAGGTTTCTCAGAGCTTTCCTGGAGTCCGCCAGGAAACCTGCAACAGCCACAGGTTTCAAAGATTACTCCTGGAAAATGTTAGTGATTTTATAATTAGGTGACTGTGAAAGCAGGTTTGCATGCCTAAATGAAAACAGTGTACAATTTTGCATAGGAAAATATCTGAACACAGGTGTGATTATACTTTTTAATTTCATTTTTTCCTCTCCTGGTCCTGGAAGACCAGGTTCAAGAGTGCCAGAGGGAGGAAGAAAACCAAGAGAAGGAAGACTAGGTGGAGGAGGAAGAAGAAGACCAGATCCCCCCAACAAGGGCACCTGGACATATATGGGTGCACACCCCCCCCCTAAGTTACAGAGGCCAGTCCTATTTTAAACAGCCTTTAGGTATGCTTCTTATGCCTCACTCCTTTCAGAGACCCCCCTACTTTTTCAGCCCACTTAAAGCTGTGCCTACCCGGCTGCTATACCCACCCTTAGAGAAAATGTACTCATGCCTAAAATTACATCATATCCTCATAATATTACGCACGAGTGAAGCCCCTTAATGGTGCAAATTCTCATGTATGAATTTCCAAAGTGAACTTCCATCCATACCATGCCATTTCTGTGTGTAGGTTCGGCTCAAATGTACAAATAGCTTTATGTGTTGGGTCAACAGGGCCCAGTTCAGAAAGATTGTTCTTTTACTTACTCATGTAGATCTCCTGGTTTACTCCTGAATTCCAGGTGTAACCTAAGGTGCATACCAGGAGTACTGCAAAAGCAAGCCACGAGCCTGACGGAATGGACATTTCTTACATCACTCAGAGGCCGATAAAGGAAGGGGGCTGCTTATGACAAAAAAAACTCAGGGTGTGCGTTTCGTTCCATTGAGAGTTCCCAATATATAATTGTCCAAGCCTAATCGCTGTTAAAATGCAATCCTGAGTGAATTTACTATTTGTATATGTATAACTCTTACCACTAGTATATGTAGTAGACCTATGTGCTTACTACCATTCCTATGTGATTTTAGAGTTTATCCGTTTGTATCTCTTCCTTGAGTGACTTTACACCTTGTACATTTGCCATTTTTTTCTGTTTGTTTCTCTTATGTAACTCATGTAATCCAAAGTCCTTTTGTAACGTAATTGGTTCTTTTGTAAAGCGCTCTGACACCTTCGGGTAATGTTTGCGCTATATAAAATTGCATTAAATAAAATAAAATAAATACAAACACTATTGAATAATATACCTCGGTATGCTGTACTTTTAAAACCCAGCCCTATGAGAAGCCACTAGACTGACAAAAAACTTGTTCATATTATCACAGTCATTAAAGGGTTAATTTAATTAGGCTGCTTGCTTTTTTCCCTGTGGCAGTGATGAACACACTTCTGATAGTCACTCAACACCTGGCAAGGAAACCATTAGGAGTTCCTCATCCCGCGCGCCTTTGTTGGCTGCGCGCGGCAGGCTCTGGGCCTTCAAAGGGACCCGGAAGTGGCTTCCTCTGAGCTCCCTGCAGCTGTCTTGGGGGATAACAGAACATGTGTATTGTGAGCACAGTAATAAGTCAAGGAAGCACTGGAAACTTCCAGGTGCACAGCCTTTGGCACAACCTGACATTCCCATTAAATTATGCTTGATTCTGGCGCAACATGAAACAGACCCCATGATCTCTGTGCAATGGACACTGAAGAAATTCCAAAACCGGCGAAGACCATTGGCTATGTAGAGTGTCAGCTGACAGCCCAAGGGTAGAAAGAAACAGCTGAGGCTGGCAGGCAGACACCACTAGACAGTGCACATGGATACTGGAAATGGATGTCAATTCCTCAAAATACCGGGGGTAGTGAGAGTGACCCCAGTGACTTCACATGATTAACCCTTTATCCCACCTTTAGCCTTTCAATAATATCCCATTTGCTCCTAAAGGATTAGAGGAAGGGGAAGCAGAGGGAAGTACAAAAAGTAAAGGTTATTTTTAGAGCCCGCTTACTTTTTAGGTCTCGCCTACAAAAGTCACCTGTTGCCAAACACCTATTAGCAATGAAATGCACATAGAGTGTGCTTTGGGTCAGCCCATTGCCCATGAATGATTGGCGTTCTACTCTATCTCTGTTACCTGCACCTAAAGCAATGGCTCTTCTTCCCATACTTGTGACCCGCTCCTCCAGAGCCCACGTGACAGCGGAGAGAAGCCTATGGACAACCACCTGATTGCGCCCGACATTGCCTGGTTCCGTCCTGGTTCCACCCTGGTCACTGCTGAGTGACCCAGACTCTGTCCCCTCTGCTTTCAGGTACTTTTCTACTTCGATCCACCCTTGGATCGCACCGGACACTTCTGCTTCACATCGCCTGCAGCTGCAACAGCTTCAAGCACCAAGAGCCTGCGTGTCAAAACCCGACGCCACTTCGACCCTGTGCACCCACGGCCTGTGGGTGAGGTAACATTGCAACGCCGATGTTCCCACACTGGTACACACCTCTAGGGTCTGTGTCTAAAGTTTTGTTCCTCTAGGTTCAGCGGAAGTATCTTTTAACTCACTTTGTGTAACTTTTACGCACCATTGACATTGCATTGGTGCAAGCCGCACTTTCCGTGCTGCACCCGAGTACCGTGGGCTACTCCCGACTTCAGCATTGCTAGTCCTGACTGCTCCCAGCGAATCTCTAGGCCCTAGGCCTAACCACTGTTCGATTGGCATCTCTTATACCACTTTTTTAGTATATGGTTTAAGTGGCCACCGGCCCTTATCCAAAACTGTGCAACTTTGTATGTTATACTGTGCTTTTGATTTAACGCTTGTGCCCCTTTCCTCATAAAGAGTACTGGGGATTAATTTAGAAATAAACACATATATTTTTATAATATATACTTGTGTGGTGTCCTTTCATTTGATTACAGGATTGTATGTGGTAAAACAGCTCGCTTAACACGACCTCTTAAGTTAAGCCTTTAAGGCTGCTTAGTCCATGCTACCACTAGGATAGCTTGTCTAACAAGGTTGACTTACAACCAGACATCTTTGGGGTTTGTTTGGACTGATACCAAGTGGTTCCAGAATTGGAAACACTACATATCAGGCCAACTTCTCACATTATGCCCTTGTGATATGGTGGATGGTATATCCGTCACGCTTGTGAAGAGTAGGCCGCCTGCCAAACTCTAAATCAGAGACTTAGTTTCATCTTAACAAAAGTATGTAAACTTAATTTCCCCGCATTCCAAAGCCATCCTAGGTCTTCCACCCTTGTCAGATATTTGAAAATTCGTAGTGGCTGTAACTGACTCCATAGCACCAGAGAAACAACAGTCCAGTTCTGGACTTTAATTTAACACTGCTCTCTACTTTTATTTTATTTTCATTTTACAGAGTTTTATATATCGCAAACTTGACCCGAATCGGATATCAGAGCGCTTTACATAGCACCAGTTGAATTACATAAGGACACATTCATTTTTGTTAGGCATGGGGAGATTGAGTGATTTGCCCCGACCGCCCCAGCCGTTAGGCCAACTCCTCTCCCTATTTTGGGAGATGGAATCTTGGTCTAAAATAAATGGACCAATAAGGCTAAGTACTAGGTGGCATATTACCAAGGGCATTATCGCCGCATTAGCAGGACTTTTTCCCGCTAATGCGGCGATAATTTTATCGCCCTATTACCAATCTGTCGCTAACACCAGTTAGCGACAGCTTGTAGGCGATAGCGGGCATTTAGGGGCCCACTTTGCATGTCAGCGATAATTATCGCTAATGACATGCAAAGTGGGCGTGCCAAGATGTTAGCGACTGAAAACAGTCGCTAACATCGCTATCTCCTATTAACAACTTTTGGAAATATTCGCGCTAAGCGCGAATATCTCCAAAACTAACGCCTGCTAAAAGCAGTTCTTAGCCATGTTATCCAATGGAAGGTGGATAACATGACTAAGAGCAGATAATGCGTGAATATCGCTGATTTTTCAGCGATATTCATGCATTTCGCAGGATTTTTACCGCTTTTGAGATAAACCTTGATAATATCATGGTATCTCAGCGGTAAAAATCCTCGGTGCTCGGCGATATTTTTTTCCCGCTGACCAAGCAATAGCGATAATTATCGCTATAGCTTGGTAATATGCCCCTAGGTTACCTGGCTTGCAGGAGAGAAAGCCAGGCCTGGAGAATTGAGATGTTACTGTCATATGGTTGTCTGCCAACCTCATAGAATTATTGTCATATGAGGAATAGACCACTGTTGTGAGGTACTAGCTCCACCCACTCATAGATTTGTGTGCAAATGTTGCTGATCAAAATAATGATGTAAAAAGGCACCTGTGTGTTCAGTTATCTTTAATGAAATGTTGAAGATACTCTGAATTGCTTGCCCTCCTGAACTAGCACGGTTCAAGTGATTTACACACCAAGGTTTCTGCTGCTATTTGAACCCCTCAGCCCAGTTGAGATTTAAAACTAGATGGAATGTATTATCACTAATCAACACATATGGATTTGAACTAGAAGCTGTGTTGAGTCACCTTCTAGTATAGTTCTCTTATCTTGTTGGTGAGAAGGCCAAAACTGGAAAATGTGTCGCTGCGGCAAAATCCCTAATTGATAAAAATATATTCCTGCATTCAATTCTCTTTTTATCAAGGAGTGGTGGATCCCTATATTGACGGCAATATATTATATGGCAATGATATAATATCCACTGCATCAGGCCTACCACTACTTTGAAAGATGAATATGTAACTACTGTTCTTCAATACAATTATTTTTACTTAGTAAGGTGAGCATATGTGGAGTTAAGAATGCAAAAAACATATTTACAATGTTGTGGGAGGCTGATGTAGACTGTCGACTTCGATATAGTGACATCCAACCGCAAGAAGGATTTGTCACAACATCTATTTGTATCATAAATGTTGATTGCCATTTAAAAGCATAAAAGCTAATTGATGCACACCTCTGATATCTTGTTTTCAAATGCATTTCAGCAGTGTATTGCTTTTAACACAAGATGGCCGACCTATGCGCGGATGCAACATCCGGAGCTCAGCAGTTCAGTTGGTCTGTGGTTTATAGGACTGCTTTTATGTGTCACGGGGCAGCTATTTACAACAGTTACTGGCTAGGGAAAGGCAATTCCTTTATAACACTGGGGCATATTATCAAGGGGGTTTATCTCCGCTTTTTTGGCTTTAAAAGCCAGGAAAGCGGAGATAAAATTATCTCCCTATTAACTAGCTGTCGCTAACACCAGTTAGCGACAGCTAGTAGGAGATAGCGACCATCTTGGGCCCCACTTTGCATGTCAGTGATATTTATCACTATTGACATGCAAAGTGGGCGTGCCAAGATGTTAGCGACTGGAAACAGTCGCTAACATCGCTATCTCCTATTACCAACTTTTGGAGATATTCGCGCTAAGTGCGAATATCTCCAAAAGCTAACACCTGCCCTGAGCAGTTCTTAGCCATGTTATCCAATGGGAGGTGGATAACATGGCTAAGAGCATTAGCTCGGTAATGCATGAATATCGCGGACTTTTCAGCAATATTCATGCATTGCGGCCGATTTTTATCGCATTTGCGATAAACCTTGGTAATACCAAGGTTTATCTGCGATAAAAATCGCCGCAAATCAGCGGTAAATTTTTGTCTCTAACCAAGCAATAGCGATAATTTTCGCTATTGCTTGGTAATATGCCCCACTATGCGTTGCCCTTATCAGCTTTTAACAGAGGTGTCCATCTTTCCTAATGAAAAAAGTGAACCCTTCATTCTCAATCGGATATTACGTTCATGGTCTCAATTTCATCTATCGGTGTCAAATATTAAATTATGATAGCTGAGGTACCGTGTCTTCTCAGCCTTGGCTCTTGACTACTGAACTCCTTAACTGTCCCCATTAGGGTCTTCCCAAAGATCCATCCATTATAAAGGCAGAAAAGGTGAGTAGACTGACCAGGAGAATCCTGCTACTCCCCTACCTTCCAACAAACCTACTGCTGCACGTGTGCTTGACAAATTCCTGGTACATCTCATACATTTTGAGAACCGCAGGATAGTATATAGAATTTAAAAAGTTCACACTATGTACCTCAAATTTCAATTACAAGCTAGTGGGGCACATACTTGCCGTGGTGGGATGTTGGAGGGGGAATGGAAGGGTATGGGCACGGAGGTTCGTGGTGGTGGCAGTTGGGATGGTTGTATGTGGCTGCGTGAAGGTTCCTGAGTTGCTCCTATTTGTCCTTATGACTTTGTTAATAATGCAATGTACAAAGACCTCCATGGACCTTCTTTCATCTTAACAAAAAATTAATAAGTGCAACTTAGTACAAGATATCACTTTCCGCACACTTGCTTCTCGCAGCCTATGTCTGCCAGCAATACTACAGGAACCATCAGGATACAGGAACTAGTCTTCTATGTTGAATGTTTCTGCCTAACTATTTACAGACATCCCAATAGAACAATGTTTCTCACAGGGCCCCTATGTATCTAGTGTCAAAAAAAGAGGAAAAACAGTAGACAACGCCAGCTGAAGGTTTCTGAACCACACTCTCAAGATGGAAGACAGGGCATCATAAGGTTGACCAATTATTGGAAAGCAAACCACTGCTCTGATGACGTTTTTGTCTGAAAACCATAAGGGAGTACAAAATGTTTTTTAAAACTCTGAGTTTCAATCGGGTAAGCAGGTATGGGTTACATCACTGAAAGGTTTTTCCTCATTTTGCCATCATATTTGTATTTACCATTCCAATTCTGGATTAACTCTTGTGCTGTCACTGACTGTAAACATGCTGTAATTGACAGCACTAAATCCATTAGTACCATTCTAAAAAAAACAGCAGTCAAATACAAAGTAAAGCGATGGCGTAGCATGCACTTCTCCAACTGTGGTGTCTTTGTGACATTTGTCAGCTCATCTCAGAAGAAAAAAACCTCAAGGCCTCTGCAAAATCCCTTGTATTGCCAATGGTTGACTATGACAACTCTCCTCTCACTGGTCTTGTTAGGGTACCCCCAGCTCCTCTGAATGCTGTGTTACATGCAGCGCCGCACTTCCTCGCTAGAAGTAAAAACAAGCATTTGCAATGCAATAGGTATTGCACTTACGAGAGTTTAAGCTATCGGCAATGCAATAGCTAAAACTCTCGCAAATGGCAGACCTATTGCATTGCAAATTACTAGCACCCATGCAGCGCTTTCACATTCATAGAGGCTGCGCCCCTTTCTTTAGACAAGCTGTGTCTAAAGAAAGAGGAGCGGCCAACATTAAAGTGAAACTGCGGCATGGGGCGATTTGACCAAAAAAAGCATCTGTTTGTCAAGTTGACAAACAGATTTTGTTTTGTAAAAGCGCCTATGCCGTGCTTTCACTTTATTAGCGGATGCGCTCGTTTCTTCAGATGGGGCTTGTCTAAAAGAAAGGGGTGCAGCCTCCATGAATGTGAAAGCGCCACATGAACGCTAATAAATAAAAAAGACAAAAAATAATAAGTACGCATGGCCACTGTAATTAAAGTGGACCACGCTGTTAAAAATAAAGAAAGAAACGCAGCCACTATAGTTAAAGCGGGCCACCATTAGTAAATAAAATAAACACGGGTGGCGTGTTGCAACGTAGTGGGTGGTATGGGGGCAAATCATTAAATAAAATAGTGCTCACAGCCAAGATAAAGCAGACCGTGTAACAAGACAGGTAAAAGGTCCAGTTGTTATGGGAGGTAACAAATGAAGACAAGGCGGTACCAAGCAGGGACTAACAAGCCTAACTATGACTCGGAAGCCTGCGTTCACGAAGGACAATGACACAAGCCAATTAGAAATATGGGTGGAGAGTGGGCAGGGCTTCAAAGCCATACTCTAATACTGCATGCCTCGCAGCAGCATATGCGCTGCCAGGCTCGACCTAAATAAGGACCACATTACTCCAGTGCAATACTTCACATGCTACCCATGGAAGTCAGAGCACTTTACCAGTCGGCTTGTAATATTAACAGCCTCATTGGCACATCCACTCATGTGTACTTAACATCAAATTGGAAAGGGTCTGCAGGTTTTAGATCGCTCCGTAGTGCAGAATGACTTTTCTGAGCAGTACCAGCTTTTAACAAGCACTGTCAAAGCCAATAGGTCTCGCCAATGCAAAACAGGGCAGCAAGTGCGAGAGGGGTGAAGGGCAAGCAATGACATGGGAGGTGGGAAGCGTTAAGCAATAAGGAACAGCAATAGGTAAGGCAATGATGACAAAGGAAAGCAACATGAAAAAAGTACCTCAATCAGGGTGTGAGCAGTGATACTAATAGAGAAATTAATCACTACTTGGTCCATGCTCCTGCTCCAGCGAAGGGACAAACAAACAAAGAGGAAATGAATTTGCCACGCACTAACCAATCAGAAGCGAAGAAATGAGAGGGATGATGACACCAACCAATGGTAATGGTGGGACTCTAAGCCGCCTTTTAGTTAAGTTAATAACAAAAGATCTCCACAAGCGACAGGCAAGACCTAAAAAGGGATATACCATGGCTCAATATTTTTCTGGCAGTACACACCTCTTGCAACAATCAATGAATAGCTAAACATCTCTGATCAGGTCCCAACTAATGGATTTTATGTTGGCCACCTCCTTTTCTCAGGTCCTTCTTTAGTTCCTCCAAAGCTTGTAGCCTTTTGTCTCAAGCCCTTGTTCTTCTATGCTTGATCTTTCCCTAATTTTCTTTTAAATTGATACAGTTCCATCTCAGCTGCTCTTCGTTGTCTTAGTGCTGCTTTCCACGACTTTTATATTCACCCAGTTGACTGTAGATGCTTTCTCCTCATTGAACATTTTCCATTGTGGATGACCTTCTGATTGTTGTTTGCTCCTTCTATTTCTCTAGTGCTTTGTAATTTTCTTTGTAAAGTACCCTAACGCCTTTAGGCCATGTTTGTACTATATACAACCGTGTAACTATAAATACGAATTATGAGACACAGAATAACAAACAGAAAGTATGATAAAATATCACATGATGGATGAAATATTGAACTTGAATCTGTTGAACATTTTGGATGAAACTGACTAAAAATAATCAAGTTAAAATGTGACTACGCGGTGCACAGTGAGGCATATTACTATACTGTCATGCTGTAACACGTAAAATACATTGTCCGGGATTCAAGGATCTTCACTGAAACATGTAAAGTTATCTATCATTTGATGTAACGTTTAGAATTAATTGGACAGAAAATAAAAGTATCTATTTCTATTTATCCTTTACGTCAACACCAACATGTTTATAGTACGTACACATAAACACACATCAATACCCCTAGTGTGGGCTATACATGTACATCCACACATATGTGCAAGTGAACAAACAAAAATCTCACAGTTCTGGGTAAAAAGAAAGGAGGCCAAAAAGTGAAAGCGTCTAACACAAAAAGAATGTTTTGGAACAAAATAATGTTATATGATCTTCCAAATAGGTTTAGCAGCTCTGTCCATGTTGGCAGAACATGAAGTTCCCTTCCCTTTTACAGGTCATTGTTACCAGATGTGTTAGCCCAAGTGATTCAGTTGAAAGAATTTAGAGACTACAACTCCCAAAATGCACGGATTTGTGAAATGAAATTCCAGGTCTGTGACAAAGAGCGATCTGGCAACCCTAGCTCCAAACAAAGATGAAACTGCGCTTCGATTGAATGGGACAGTTGCAGATCAGACAAAACAGCCAGGACCTGCAAATAGGTACAACGTAAAACACCGCTCTCTGCCTCTCATCCATGCACAATTGTAAATGTAATGTTATGTAAATGTAAATTGATACTTATATAGCGCACTACTCACCCGCAAGGGTCTCAAGGTACTTGTACAAATACCGCTGTGGAACCCATCCTGGCTTTCCCTGTGAGGCGTCCACTCCTGGCCACCCCCAAGGTGGAGGCCAGGCATCCTTAGCGTTGTGGAGATTAAGCAAGCTATTGCCCAGAGTTGCAGAGTGGGACTCCATGATTGGAATAGGCACCGAGGCGAGAATTATCAGGTCCGTGGAATTTTGAGCCCAAGACCCGGGGAATTGAAGCCTGGTCCCAGGCTAGAACTCTGCATCAGGGTCTGCCGCTCTAACCATTGAGCCAGACTTCTCCACTCAATTCAACTCAGCTTAATCTAGACTTCAGCTACTTTGGCACAAGGTCCTTACATCACTTACATAGGCAATGCCCAGCATAGGTCCAGTAGGGTGGATCCAAGCCACATTTTCAGGCTAACCGCACAAAAGAAATGAACGTACAAAAATCTAAATGGTGCTTCTGGCCATCTCTTTTATGGATAGTTTTACAACAATTAGTGCATGCCACTGGAAACAGCCATCAGCCCTGGGTTCAAAATACAACTGGTAGTAGCACGTCCTACTGTAGTAGGATGTGGATTTCAGTACATGAGAATATCCAAATTGACATTAGGCCTCTCTTACCAAAGGAACCAAATGACATGCAACCTTAGTACTAATGCAAGCAGAAGGATACTAGGGGTTGATAAACTGGTGCATGCACCCTACTTACAGCATCAGCGGTCCTACTTGTAAACCAGGAGCTGTGACAGGTAAGGCTAGAGAAATTGGCAGTGTGCTTTGACAGTAGGCGGGGGTGCCGGTGTAGGGTTGGGTGGAGAAGCCACAAAGGGCCAATGCTATCTCCTTTCATAAGGGAGCTGCTATATTTATGCCAGTTTTGACCCAGATTGATCCTGTCGCAAACAATTTGAGGTCTCCATTTCACCGATGAACCGTGAATGGAGATGGTTTCTTAAATGTATATATTGCCTGATCAGAAATGTTTCTAAAGGTTTTTATTGACGTCTTGAGTTTGAGTTTCATTCACTATTGACCTTGAAGGCAGTGTGATCACCGAAGACTATTAGGACACTGTAATTCAGATTTTTTAGGGGGGATCGTGTTTGCTATGTCCATGACAACAACGAAACAATTATGTTAGTGACAAAGGATCAATGCCCAAAACTCAGATTTTGATTGCGAGCTAAAATATGCACTACGGTGCCACGAGCAAGGGAGCTGATTCACCAAAATGCCAGTGGTAGGTTGCGATCACTGGCAGTGAACTCCCTTTTTAATAAATCTTTTTTATTGAGCTTATTTTCGAACGTGCATTGATGCAACAGATCTGGAGAAACAAAAACAGCAATCTGCACAGACATTAATTGGATCAGACAGTTACATATTTACCCCTACACTGTATTCATAACAGACCCACCCAAGTGTGCAAATTAATTAATCATGGCAGACCTTAACTGGAAACTCGAACAGCTCAGGGCGGTCTATTATTGGATGGGTCAGTTTGTTCAGTCAGTATTTGTGCCCACTCAGATAAATCCCCTGGTAGTTTTTCATCTTTTTACAACTTCTTCATTTTACTCATCCGCAGGGGCATACACAACCAAGTATTTTTTCCAACGTGTTTGGACAGCTCTGTTTTTTTATTTGCCAGCACTGTGCCAAGTGCCCACATCAGCACATTCATCTTACAGTTCAAGATCCTCACGCACGCCTACAAAGCCCTCCACAACCTATGACCTGCCTACATCAACCATTGACTGAACTTCCATAAACCCTCTAGACACATGCGCTCCTGTTCACACCTCCCGCATCCGTTGCAGTCACAGTGGTGGCCGCTCCTTCTCCTACATCGCTGCCAAGACCTGGAATGACATTCCCCTCCAGCTCCGTACTGCCGCCTCGGTGGCAGACTTGAGGCAGAGACTCAAGACCTGGCTCTTTGACGGTGACTCAGACTAGGGGTGACAGTGTTGTGCTTTACAAATGCTGTTTGATTGATTGATTTTCATCGCGGCAGTATCCCACACAGGCACACTAACGGTTTTCATCACATTCATAGCAGCTATATCATGAACCACCTTCATCACTTCATCCCAGAAACCATTAATCTTCGGACACCCACACATCATTTGCAGGAAGTCTGCCTCTTTCCACACACACCTACCACATGCTGATGATCTGTCTGAAAATATCAAGGCAACCTTCTGAGGTGTGACAAATGTTCTGTGTACATAGCGAGCGTGTTAGTTTAAACCACGCATTCGGTGATATTGTTCTGATCTGTTCAAGCGTCCTTCCATTTTACGTATCCAATAGCTCCTCAGGACAGTCCCTACCCACCTCTCCTTAGCCATCTCTGTATTAACCCCTCTATTTTGTACCAGCGCTGCATATAGATAGCACAGATATCACTCTTCTGCTGCCAGACAAATAAAAAATTCTCAGCATTACCACATGCCCTGTGAAGGCCTCCGAAAAACCATTTGAGATAGATCTCACCGTATGAGCTATCCTGACGTACTGTAAAATTTGTTTTAGTCCACCTCCAAACTGCTATGATGCTTGTAAAAATGTGAGAAATCAATTGTTAAGATACAGGTCCCCAACTCGCTCTCAACATCCCTCCCGCCAGCGGTGGAGGGTCCTATCAATGGTCAGTGTTTGGAATGGCCCAAGGGACCAAACGGGGATTTCCGCAGCTAAATTGGCTCTTTTCAAAGTTTTTATCACAACTGTGTGCCATAGTTCCGCCATCTGGCGCACCAGATATGACATTTGCTTTGGGATGCCTTTACCCACAAAAAAGTATCCCGGTAATGTATATTGAGCCCATGAACCTGACAGTAGTGGCCATCGTCAAACCAGCGAGCTGTGTGTTAGAGTTGTGCCACTGCATAATCCCAAAAAAGTCTTACAGGCCCAAACCTCCCTTCGACCACGGGAGCTTTAGCGTGGCTAGTATCGTGGCCACCCTTAATCGATATCCATGACAATTCATGGCCTTCGAAGCGGTACATAGCCGGCCGAGCTCTTTGCCACGACCAGTTTTGGTTCCCAGTCCAGCCCTGACAGTGCTGTGTTCCTGGAAGCGTTAATTGTTCTCCAAATCATACTTCTGTAATAGCATTAAACAGGAAGTCTTAGTTGGCTCCACCCTTTTACAGGAGGATTTATCGGCAGCACATGGGGGATGGGCTTCATTGAGCAGCAGACATGCCAGTCAAGAGATCACTCCTCACAGCTTGCAGGGGATTGGCTCGGTGTCTTCCCCTAACTCATAGTGAGGCCTAACAAATGGCTCTTTGAGGAGAGGGTGGATTAGCTCTATGGCTGTTTATTTTTTTTTAAAAACCTTCACTAATTTACGCCAAAGTGCCTCCTCTAGCAGCCATTTGCTTAAGGGACAAAAAATCGGCCATTTGGAAAGATGGCATAAAATGGGGTATCATCAAACTAATGAGACAATTCTTCACCTGGATACTCACATTTGCAGCAGCCAGCAAGCGTTCGCGTCTTTCGTCTGTCAGATAGGTCCAGTGAAGAAAACACATGCAAAATAAGTGGAAGACTGGAATAGGCTACTACACCTTACTCTGTACAAGCAGTTGCCTGGGGCCGTCAAGCTGTTTTCCGGCTTTGCTTATCTGGTTTCACTGACCCTCAGCAAAGCTGTGTCTCCCAGGGGTTCCTGTTCTCAATGAATTGAGTTCTTAGTGTAAGTTATCCTGACAGCGAATTCTCTGAAGAAATTTTAGTTTGAAGTAGTAAAATGCTTTGCAAGAAGAAATATTCTGTGTGTGTGGGGGGGGGGGGGGGAGGGGGGGGGGGGGTTCTGCTCAATAAACAATTCAGACATCCCAAATGTCTCAAGTCAGAAGTTTCAGATGCCACATATTTCACTTGAATGCGCTGCCCTGAGGTCAACACAAGTTCATGGCTGCCTTCGGGACATCACGTCCTTCATAATACGGCGCACTTTCCCTGTTTGCAGCCGACACAAGGCACACCATGGCACACACACACACAGAATCTGCCCTGTGAGTAATACAGGCCCGGATGTATGATGATACATCGCAAACTAAAACAACGCATGCCTTTACATCGCAGTTGTTAGTTTGCATGTACCGTCACAACGCAAGCAATAACATCGCAAACCATTACATCGCATTTCCTTTGAAATGCATACAAAACCCCTTTACAATGCACACTAAACCCCCCCATGCTCTTACATCGCAATTTTTCCCCCAAGCTAACCCCCAAATAAAAAAGTACCCTATACGACCCTAAACCCTAATCCCTAAAACAGTACCCTACACAACACTAAACCCTAAACCCTAAGCCCTAAAGCCTAAAACAGTACCCTACACAACACTAAACTCTAATCCCTAAAGCCCAAAACCCTACCGTACACTACTACTCTAAGCACAATCCCCCTTACCTCTCTCTCGTCGTGGTTCCAGTCCCAGCGTCGTCTCTTCCTCGTCTCTGTCCTGGCGCATGTCCGTCCCGGGGATCGCCCATTACTTCACATGCGTTTTAAAAGCATGTGTTGTAAAAGTGCATGCGATGTAATGGGGAGTGTAGTAATGGTCGGCGTCGTAACGTGTCTTGCGTTGTACCGCTTGCGACGTAAACGCATGCGATGTAACGCATGCGTTGTGATGGCTGTTCGCCTACGGGCCCTGGTGCCTAACTGCAGGAGTAAACAACAAATCAAGAGCAAACGCTAAAGCATAGATGATGAAGAGCTCCCTCCAGCCCTCTTACAAAAACGTTGAGCTCTTTTCTCCAGAACCTAGGGTAGTCAGCAGACAGTTGGGTGAATCCTTTGTGGGCACGTTTATTTTCTACTTGTATCTTGAGTGGCTGGATAGTGCTGCACTCCATTGAAATGGTGTTGCGTTCTCTTAGTACTCCTAACTCTTCAAATGTAGCTTTGGGTAGTAGTCAAAGCTTAGTCTAGGAAGTGGTAGATGGTTTGAAACTCAGACACGCTATAACAGTGCTATACTTTTGAGCATGTATAGGTCTTTGTATATGTATAAAATATATGACAGTTTATACATTGTTTAGACATTGTTTAGACATACATACAGGTTTTAATATTGTATTGTACACCGTATCAGCACCAGGATGCTCCTTTCGGAGCGACAGTTCGCGCTCTATAAATACCATATACAAATACAAATACAAATACAAGTACAGCATAGAAAACGGTGGGCCACGGTCTTGTGGTCTCCTGTGCGTTAGTGGGGCTACTGAACTCAGGTCTTGAGACCGGCTTTGTTCCAAACTGGTCTACACCAAGGTGGGGAGACAAAGTTTCACCCGGAAATAGGAACCAAAAGTATGATCTCTTAAGAATAGTAGCAGCCACAGCTGTCTGGCGGCCCGGGCCCCCACAGGTGTGTGGGCATCCACTAGACTGGTTGGAAATCATCAGAAATAAGGGGGCTACTGGGTTTACAGTAATGGTGTCACTGGACTATCAAATATGGAAACTTTGAAATAATTTGTTGCAGAATGATAGTTCTAACAGCTCTGAGTTTAGAAGGACCGGCCCTTGCCAAAGAAGTGCACCCCACGGGTCGAAGGTGAGAGGAGAAATTATAAAGTTCCACTAGGACGCAGCAATGGGTCCTCCACTGAGTCATGCACCCGATGCTCCTCCTGGCTTGAGTGAGTGTATAAGAGATGGATAGAGCAGTTGGTACAGACTGACAAGTAGATACAGTCCATTGGCAGCTCTGCGATGTCATCAACTCTCTATTGAGATGTAGGTCTTCACCTTTCAGGTTCAGTTCAGGTCAAGTAGGCTGGAGATCCTATTTCCCCTAAGTCAGTTGTCTCTTTGAGACATCATCCACTTAAGTCTCCATGAGCTGGCCTTGGCTTGTCCTCCAGAAGAGAAAATCTCTTACCCAATCCGGGCTTTGTTGTTACTCATCTTTGAGCACAGAAGCAAGACCTTATTCTCTTTTTCTATACATGGTCCCAGCATTTGGGGAACAATATCCCAAAATGGAAGTACTGTTATCTAGTGTCTTTTTTAGTAGGGGCTATAGGCGTCCTTCTGAAGTCAGGACGATTACAGAGTTCTTGCTCCAGAAAGCAAGTACTTGTCCAAATCTTGGGCAACCGGCAGGAAGTATGGGCCCAGTCAGAAGGTGAGCCACCATCATATTTCATAACCCTAGCCAACCAGCTCAGGAAACCTCTTCACGTGCATTTTCAGGCATCCTGGACTAGAGGGAGGAGCATGCAAGAAATGGAAGTTGTAGGCTAGACAGACAGTGTGGTTGAATTATTAGTGGGCAGATTAGGGGAAAAGGATGTTACAGCACCCAAACCAGTTTCAGCCATGTACTGTGGCTAAGGAGATCTCTTGTCTGAATACTGATTGCTGCCCCGAAACCACACACATATGACAATTTTCCAGAGTTGTTGAGACGCACACGCCAGAGGCAGCTTCGGGACAGTAAAGCAGGAATTGGATTGATTCGGATGCAGGGAACTACATCAAGTGTGATACCCCGCATGTCTTCACAGAGGACTCCATATATGCAACACACTGAACCCGTGGATACCCCTAATAAGCACAACCACATAATGCACATTTTAGAGACGTGACGGATCACAGTTATGGCGGACTGAGAATATTTTGCTTGAGGATGCATCAGACCCGGTGCTGTACCTATTGAGGGCCTGATTCACAAAAGTAAATTTACTCTTTTGTGTAAGTTTACCTATTTTGGTATTCACGAACTACGATTTTAATTTTACTAGTAGTAATGTTATGACTGAAGTGTCTCTGCACTAGTGGCGGAGATTCAGCACTTAAAAAATAGGCCTCTCCTATATGTGTGCAGTTCTTTGCCCCGACTGTGGAGTCGCAGCAGTCGCAAAGTTACTATTAGTAAAATCAAAATCAAAGTTTGTAAATGTCCAAAAAATTATAAACGTACACAGAAGTGTACGTTTTTCTTTGTGAATCAAGACCTCAGTGTGTAGATGTAGAGAAACCTTTTGTGGTACAAAAGCCCAAACTACTGGCTTTGTCTATGATTGCTTCCAGCGAAAAAGCATGTTTAGTATACATTTAAGTCAATTACTATTTCACTTCACCTAAAAAATACATGACTAGAACTGCATAAAAACACAAAACAACACAACAGGACCCCAGCTTGAACTTGTAATTTCCAGTAACATACATCAGCTACAATATAAACAGAAGCTTCCTATACCTTGAGATACAATGCAAACAAGGATGTGAGAATGCTGCCGACATGCCAATGAAGCTCTAGGGGGTTGCCTGAGAGCTTGAAGATTAGCCATAAATATTTTCCTTTCCATGCCTACGTGTTTTTCTTGCATGGAAATTCCAAGGTTGTCAGAGTTCTGTCGCTGTTGAATGTGAAACTGACCGACGGTGGCTCTTTGAGGCCAAACAGTATCAATGTTTTGTTATGTCAACTCTCCAGAGGCAGGGGAAACAGTACTCTGCTTCAGCCTGCCTTGACTACTACAAATCTTGTCCCATCAACACTACATTCTGGACTCATAAAGCTGGTTTCTGTAGAGCAGGATCACATCACAGTTGATCCTGTGAAGCTCTTTGTTTGGCCATCGCTTCTAAAGGCCACCTAAACTGTGATGGGCCAGATTGTACATTGGTGCGCTGGTGGGTCTCCATCTAAACACCATCTCTAGAGCAGTGTCTTAACAAAGGCCCCCACAGTGTGGGGACCCCCGAGCTCCAGGGTATCCCCTCAGCACAGTACCCTGGCCTGAGAGCTCCTGAGTGAGTCTGGAGAGGGTCCCTCTATGTACTTTGTAAGGGGCCTCCTCAAGTTTCGTTACGCTACTACTCAAGAGTCTGGGTTCAGATCTAATGAGGCCACACTGCGATCAGGCACGACGGGCATTGCACCGCCCTTCGATGCCTCACATCAGATAAATTACCTCGGGACGGAAATACTGAATCACTGGAGAATCGAGTTGTACTGCCGATTCTGGCATTCAATTCAGCCACGGTCGCGCTGATTTTAACAGGAGTCACCACCGCATTTGCCACAATGGGCTACTAAGGCTATCTTTAGGCATTACAAATTTCCTGATGATGATTCGCATGATTCTTTAAAGCGAATCGAAACGCTGTTGACACCCTTTGTATACCTTATACTGTTGAGCATTTGCATTTGAAATGTAAAGGTGTAATGGTTTATTGCTATGCTACACTTTGTCACTATTTAATTGGAAGTGTTGCTAACCTCGAGCGTTTTGCCTAAAAAGCCCCCTTCCTTCTTGTTTTCCCCTGTGTACATGTCAATGTGTGATTTGTGGGATACAGGCTTGTGCTCCACATTGTACATTTATTGAATTTTTGTGGAATTGATTAATAGTAAATATCTGACCATTGCCCGGGAGGGTAGGTCAACAAACCAAATATAGCTACGATTGTGTCTATATTTCATTTTTGCTGTTTTGAATTACCTTACCTATGGACCGTTGTTGTTTATAAAGTACAGATCTAATGAGGGTCATAAGTGATCTGACATGTAGTTGGTGGTAATTTGCGATTTCTTTTACAAATGCAGTTTTTTGCATTTGTAAAGGTGCCATGTGGCGCTCATACATGTCCTTAGGGCATGTATATGCGCCATATGCGCACACATGTAAATTTCAGTGGTGCAGCAGGGTGTCCTTAAGACACCCTTGCACCCTTGAAATTATTCTCAATTTGTGATTCGCAAATTGCAAATCGCAAATTGAGAATAACTCCCCATTCCTTCCTATGGGCCTCCTGGCCCATAGAAATGAATGGGAAAATATTCCTTAATTGCGATTCGCAATTTGCGAATCGCAATTAAGGAATATTAAGAATTCGCTAAAAAATTGCGAATTTCTACATACATCCCATTTTGCAATTCTGAAATAGCGATTCTCAAAAAATCGCTATTTGAGAATCGCAAACATGGATGTTGATACATCTGCCCCCAAGATCTGTACCAGAACCAAAGCGTCTGTCTCCTGGTTCTCAGATTAACTGAAAGACCTTTGACAGAAGTGTCGGTAGCAAGAATGGAAATGGAGGGCGAATTTTCCCTGAAGGATAAAGAAAAACTTAAAGAGGTGACACTCCGGTAGGAACGCGCCATTGATGTGGCCAAATCCTCCTTTTAAGTGAATACAGTGAGGTCTGCTAATAACTCCCCTAATGAGCTCTTTAAGGTGGTAAAAGGGCTCTCTACTCCGCCTGTTTAACATTCCTTAGGGAATTCACAAAGTTTCTGCGACAAAGTTACGATCTACTTTAGTGATAAAATTCTTAATATCTACTAAGACTTCAACGTCAAAGAGGATAGGACCTTCCTCACATTGCACTCATGTGTCCCCATTCCTGCCCCAATAATATAACGTCCAGGTGGTTTGTGCCTCACAGCTAGGGTGACCGGATATTGTGAACCAAAAACCGGGACATTTTGCAAAATAGAAGAAGGACTACAATTTTATATCAACGAATCGGCGCAGAATGAAAGTTCTCATCAACATAGGAACACAGTAGAGGCACTTAGGGAATAACTAAAATGTAATTTCTAAAACCAGCATCATGCCTGTTAATTAAATTGCTTACTTATAACAGCTGCTAATTAACACAACTTTAGAACACCCAATAAGTGCCCTTTTATTGTTTTCAGTCTACCCCCTCTAAACACCAGGACATGAGCCAAAAATGCCAAAATCTGTCGGGACAGCCGGTGAAAACCCGGGAATGTCCTGCCAAATCCGGGACGCCGGGTCACCCTACTCACAGCACCCAATCCCTTTGCACAAAGAAGGATCACGGATCCTTAGCTGTGCAAACGCTGAGGCTGTTTGTACAGCAACATATGTTTTGCTGTAGAAGATTTTGCAAAGTATAATATACTTAATTTTTATTAAAAAATGGCACATTCATGACATATAAATTGTCAGAGAAGAATGTAATACAAATACAATTTGTAGTCATAAAATATCTAACAATGTTTCTAGAGATTTCAAACAACAACGTCGAGTGAAAATATGTACAACGAAATAAGTGGAAAAGCAGAGGACAATTATTTCTGACACGAGGAATCTTGAAGAGCCTCAGATGCCTGTCCATAGCACGTTGAGCAGAGGATCACAAGGCACTGTTATGACCTGCAGGCGATGGGGGAGGGTGTAGCCCCAAAATATGCTTGAAGGCGTTGCCACTGCTCACCAGACAAAACACTGTGTTGCTTTACCTTGTGTTATTCATGTACACATTAGTCAGAGATGCCACCCTCTCCCTGCAACATTCAGGAAGCTTCTTCCAACTCCACCTAGTTACATTCTTTGTTTGCGTCACTTGTACGCATGCAAAGACTTTTTTGTTGTTGTTAGCTGACAACCATTTGAGCAGAGCTGCTTTAAGACTAGCAAGGGTGTGTATCCTCTTCCTCTCGGACAGTGGTCATTTTTCGAAGAGGTGGCCGAGTCCAGTATAATCATGTCTATTTATACAGCACATCTCACAATCTAAAATGTATTTGGGCACATACATAATAGGTACTATTGTTACCCTGCTTAAAGATACTCATATGATTAACCTTAGACTAATGAAAGGCAGGGTTATCCCTACCAGAATTTTACCTGTCTCTAGGCAGGCCTTCGATCACATCAGGGACAGGCTACAAACCAAAAGCAGACAAGACAAAACACTGCCAACCAGTCGCACTGGTTCTTTTATCACCTTAAAGAGCTCATTAGGGGAGTTACTAGCAGACCTCATTTTATTCACTTAATAGGAGAATTTGGCCACACCAATGGCGCGTTCCTACCACGGCAGAGGGCCTGATTCACAAAGGTATACCTACAATTTTGGGTACGTTTGCGATTGTTTGGTATCACAAAGGGATTTATGAGTAGCACCTTTCCGAGTATGGAGTCTCCACACATAAAAAGATAGGACAGTCCTATCTTTTTATGTGCGAAGACTCCACACTTCTAACAATACTATTCGTACATCTTTTGTGATTAGCAAACAATTGTAAACTTACTAAAAAGCGTATGTTTACCTTTGTGAATCAGGAACTTAGTATTTGGAAAATGTGCTAGGTAGCCAAGTGATCCAAGACCATTTTGCAGCACACATAGAAAGAGGAAAACCCCTCTCTGGATTCTTTTTTTGCAGGAAGGTGCCCCTTCCTGCACAAAAACAATCCTGCCTATGTTGGCGTTAGGCAGCAATTTGTGCGCCAACACAAGGGGAAAGGACAGGAATCCACCATGTTTCATGAATGAGGTGCATTCCTGCCCTTTCACATTGGCGTAGGGCAGCGCAGCAAGAAGACTTGCGGCGCTGCCCTGCGTCAGTGCCTCATAAATGAGGCCCTTTATTTTAGCCACACCTTGGACCACGCCCCCACACACCTTTGGTTTGATAAACACCGTTTAATGTATTTCCCCAATGTAAAAATGACTTGCTGTGGGAATTGGGGAGTTTATGGTTGTCGATAGTTGGCAATAATGAGGAGGACCACGTTCTAGAACTTTTTGTCAGGAGGGGGTCCTTGAATTTAAAATGTTTTGACAGGGAGATCTCGGCATCAAAAAGTTTGAAGATCTCTGTCTTAGATTAATCAACTATCCAAGGTGATACAATGAAATGCCTGACATTGTCTTGGGCTGGACTATGAGAACATTGTGGGGTCTTCTCTTCTAGGAGAAAGCACTCAAGTTTAAGGAAGACTAACTTGAAACCAGTCGAATCCCCACAAATGCAGGCGCAGCGTGAATTTTCTGTTGCTGGTTTGATCTTCCACCTGACGTTCTTTGAGGATATAAAATGGCACTGATAGCCAGAAGTGTCCTCAGTTGATGAAGAATTGTTCAAGAGTCCGGACGATTGGCTGCCCTCCCATCATGAATAGCAACCAAATTTGAATTACAAAAAGGTGCATTGCTGGGCACTGAAGGAGCAAAGTTGGTAGATTGCCCCGTCTGCACAGACCCTACCTTACAAACCTTAACAACAAAGATAGAGCAGGTGTGCCTGCCGTGAGGAAGACTACAAGAAAACTGGATGACTGGAAACCCTGGCAAAAGCCCAGTCCAGCCCAGGAGAGTTGCTGGGAGTAAGCAATTTCACATCCACCTACCAACACGTGGGACAAGGAAGAGCTCAAAACACTGTTGAGATAGATCCTTGACCTTCGTCATGTTCTACTACGGAGGACTGGACCAGCCTTGCCCTCTCCTTCTAACTATCACTGTTAAAAACACTAAACCACTTGCACCGGGGACAAACACATCTGCTTACAAAACTCTGACTGAGAGCACTGGAAGCATACACCCCTGCCTGGGTAGATCTGACCCCCTGAATATAAAATACACTCCTCCAACTGAAAGACCCAACACAGAGTTGTACGTGTGGAAAAAGAACAATAAGGCTAGCGACTACCTGCACAGACTTCCATAACTTTGCTCTGCAGGTCAGTCATTGCACATGAGTACCAGTCTGACACCAATTATGCACCTATTCTCTGTACTCAAGGTGCCCCTCATGTGGAAAGATCAGATTGTCTATGTTTATAGAACTGACGCAACATACTGTGAGGTTAGGAAGAATCACAATTTTAATGAACAATTGGATCAAGTCTCATACTTTTCATAAATTCATTCCACTGCCTGGACAACATAATTATTGTGTACCACTGATATGATATCTGTTTGTATGACGTTACAACGTATGCTTTTACTCCGCATGCCACTACCCCGCATTTTTACACCACAAAAGCTTTTACAATGCAGGGCTTTACAACGCAATCTGTAACAACGCATTCCCCATTCCAACGCAATTACTATTCTAACTCCATGGGGGCGGTACTTTGGGGAATGCGTTATAACAGTTTGCGGTGTAAAGCCCTGCGTTGTAAACGTTTTGCGGTGTAAAAAATGTGGGCTAATGGCATGCGGAGTAATGCATGCGTTGTAACGGTTGTTTCCCATGCTATCTCTACACCCCCCTCAAAGCATGAGCCTTGCCTGACAGCTATGAATATTGAAAACAGTCAATGCTTAAAAAAGGATATACTTGTCACTCAGTGAGCTCGTTACTTTCTCAATATTTGCCCGAAAGAATGGGCAGTTGGGCCTGGTTTGATTGGTATATTAATAATAATAAGGTGATATAGCGCTCGAATCACCCGGGGGGGCATCCCAGCGCTGCACAGCAATAGCAGACATAAAGAAAAGCTCCTTAAAAGAGGAAGGCTTTCAATTGTTTTCTAAATTGGAAATAGTTCGAACAAGCACGAAAGTGCACAGGGAGTCTGTTCCAGTAGACAGGGGCCTGGTAAGAAAAAGATCTCCCTCCACATCTAGACAAGGGGATGCGGTGGACACACAGCAAGTTCTTGTCCATGGATCTTAAATTTCTGGTGGGAACTATCGGCCACATGCATCAATGTTCCCGTTTGCGAATTCCTAGTTGCGAAAATTAAGGAATCGCAATTAAGATTTCGCAAATGGCTATGCATTAAGAAATCGCAATTTTTTTTGCGATTTCTTAATTTTCCTTAATTGCGATTCACAATTTGCGAATCGCAATTAAGGAATCCCTTTTCATTGATTCCTATGGGCCTAGAGGCCCATAGGAATGAATGTGAAAGCATTCTCATTTTGCAATTCGCAATTAAGGAATCACAAAATGAGAATGCAATTTCAAGGGTGCAGGGGGGGTCCTTTGGACCCCACCCTGCACCCCTGAAATGTACCTTTAAGTACTTTTTACACACACACATGCCCCAAGCGCATGTGTGTGTGTAAAATGAAACTTTCAAAAATGCACTTTTGTGCATTTTGTAAGGTTATCGCAAATTACCATGAAGTTTAACTTCATGTTAATTTACCACTTCCTATTTGCGATTTAGCAATTAAAAAAAAAATCATGCATTGCATTTTAAAAATTGCGATTTCTTAAATGCAATCGCAATTTAAGAAATCGCAAATAAATTGCGATTCCTTAAATTGCGAAAAAAGCAAAAAGCTTAATGCATCCCAAATCAATTAATTGCATTAGCAAACGGCCGAATTTTGCGATTTGCATCGTTTGCGAATGCAATTCAGTTTGATGCATGTGGGCAATACAGTTTAACTTTCTTTTGGAGGTAGCCAGGGCCATTGCCCCTTATCGCCTTGTGAGTAAGGCAGCAGATCTAAAAGATGCTTGTTTCCTTTACTGCCAGCCAATGAAGCAACTTCAGTGAAGGAGCCGACGGAGTATCCGATGGAAGATTATAAATTAGTCTAGCGTTCTGTACCACTTGGAGTCTGGCCACTAGCATGTCGTTAGCTGCTACCAGAAGAGAGTTCCCATAATATAGGCGTCTGGCTACTAAGGCTTACACTAAAGTTCTTCTTGAAGAGAACGGTAAAAAGCAAAAGATTCTGCGGCGAAGTCACATATTATGAAAACGCATACCCATGGTATCCAAAATAGGGGCTTTCATAGAGTGAAACTGATAAATTTGTATACTCAGATTCTTAACAGCTTGTTTGGGAGAGGGGGCTGATCCTAGTTGGGAGGGCCACCACTCATTAGACCACATAGTGTTGGCTTTGCCGAACAGCATGATATCGGTCTTGTCCGAATTCAATTGTAGGCAACTGTCAGTCATCCACCCAGAGATGGCCAGCATTTCTTTCATAAATCGAGCTTTAGTTGAATATAAGTCAGCATCAAAAGATAGAGTAAATTGCGTATCATTGGATTAGGAAATAATTCCAAAACTAAAAGGCTCCACAATTTTTGCCAGGGGATCCATATACATGTTGAACAAAGTGGGGCTGAAATATGAGCCCTGTGGCACACCCTTCTCCAGACATATCTTACCGGAGGAGAAGGGGCCCAGAGTGATAGTTTGGAATCTTTCGTTCAGGAAGTTGTGAATCCATTTGATCATCCTCCCCAGGATACCAATCTCCTGCAGCATCTACTGCAGCCTAGAATGAGAGACCGTAACAGCTGCGGAGAGATCCTGCAGCACTAGCATAGAAGGGGTACCTGCCTCCAAAGCAAGTCTTAGAGAATTGGTAACTGTCCACAAGGCCCTGTTCCAGAGAACAGGATTGTTAGCAGTACATAAGAACCAAAGAGCCAATTTAGTGGTTGGAGCTCGCTCCATAATAATAATAATCATTTGGTGATCTTTGGAAGATCTTTGTCAGCAATATGAGACAGTACCTGGGATAGCTAGTCAGATCTTGAAAGCCTCATGTCCTGTTGGTCAAGGATGAGGGTCATGACCATAATTTACTTTCACCAGCTTAGTTTCTGTTCCGTGGCCGAGAACATGAGAATTGAGAGACTCTTTGAATTCACGAACATGGTCAATGATTTTATGTCCCGGATTAATGTGATGCAGTGTAGTGGGTTGACTATGTAGAATGACTGTAAATGTAATGAGGCCAAGGGCGGCTGGGGGACTTGATAGGCCGTGTGGCTGTAGGGAAGGGCAGGAATTGTAGAGAGACCCTGATTCTTCAAGCTACTGAGGGGCGGGGTCACGGTTCGGTTTGAACATGAGCATGGAGAGTATGAGAAAGGGTTGTGGTGAATGTTGAACCATGATAAGTAGGGGGGCCTATGAGAAGACTGAAACAGAAGGAGCAGGGAATTGTTGGTGGCTTGGCAATATGGCTAGTGATGAGGGGAAGACTTTGAAAATGATGAGCAGCCAAAGGCATGCTAAGTGGTAAAGGATGGAAAGAATGTTTCAAATACAGCTCATTGTCAAACAGAATTTCCAAATCCTAGTGGGATGTATGGTCCATTGGGAAACAGTAAGTGGGAACAGATGTGTTCCACTGTGGAGGCTGCATGATAGGTAATTTTTATTATTGGATGGGTTGCAAAAAAGGCACTGCAATGCCATATAGTGGCGTATTATCCGGTAGCGGCTTGTAGCGGACGGTTGTGGGGACGAGGCGCGGGGGGTTAAGAAATAAATAAAAAGAAAACTTACTGCTGTTCATCAGCCATCGCCTCCCCTCACAGGAACCATAAACCGGAAGCACCCAGGATTCCAGACACCCCTAGCCAATCACAACGCTGCTGATAGCAGCGTCGGGATTGGTCTGAGCGCCGGGGTTCGGCACTCAGAGAGGGAGTGGCATGGTTCGGCACTCAGAGAGGGAGTGGGAGCCTGGGCATGTTCTCTATCCAGGCTGTAATACAGCCTGGATGGTGAACATGCAAAGTGCGTATGACTGTTTGGCCGGTCCGAGACAGACGGCTAAACAATCATGCGCACTTTAGGTGCAGCATCAGCCACTCCTCCCTTTGATGTGGAGAGCCCAGCAGTGCCCCACCCTAACCTGGCGGCAACTGGAATACTAAAAATAAAAGATAATAACTTCTGTTATTATCATTTTATTTTTTCCATAGCACTACTTTAAAGCAGTGAGGCGACGCTCCACTGCCTTAGCGGAGGAGCCCCCACTGGTATTATCAGTACGCAGAGAGTGGAGTGATGTGGGATACAAGATCTGATGTAGATATGGGAGAGGAGCTAGAGGTTTGAGTGTTGTCTGTCGAGTTGATAATAGAAGTTATAGGTGACTTAGAGAGATTGTATAAAAGAGAAATGAAAAAGGGAGCAAGAACAGGCCCCTGTGGGAATGCTGCTGGATGAGATACGAGAAGCAAGATCTGGTTGCCTTTCAGCAATGTAGTTGATCAGGCAGAGAGGTTTAAAGCCAGATTGGATAAGGTGCCCATGGAGGATGGAGTGGTCTTCTTTACCGAAAGCCACAGAGAGGTCAATTCTGATTAAAAAGAATTAGCTGGCTAGAAGTTGTAGACATGGCTGAGATCTATCACTTCACCAGCAGTAAGGCGAAAGACAAGGGCAAGGGAGCTGGTGGAAGGGAATCGGGGCAAAACAGAAGGCAGGAGAATGAGGGTGTTGAGGTCGTCACAGATAGACACGATCCTTGAGTAAAGATTGGTAGTCACCAGCATAGGACAGGGGGCTGAGTGAATAACAATAGTGCCAGCACAGCTACAGGGATGGGGGTATCTAGGCCAGTTTGGTGGAAGGGGCTTGGAAGGGGAGGATGAAGTTGATGAAGTAATTTGACTTAGATTCTTTTTAAAAAAAAAAAATTTTTATTCACCAGGTAACATTATTATAGCATTTCACAACATTGTCATTCACAGTATTTTCAGAGTGCATTACAACATTCCTTGTCTCAATTGAAATTTTCATCTTGACGTACTACTATTTCTGCGACTCCATCGGGCCTCGAGTTACATCATTTCCAAACACTTTGCTATTTCTTATCCTATCTGGCATGTCACATTAGCTTACAGGTAATACATTAAACTGTTTGTTACAAATGCATGTAGTCACTACCCAGGCCCCCCCTCTCAGTGTCACCCACAGTGCCCTCCGTCTTATCCCCTGTGTTCGCCAGTTGGTCTTCCTGCTGTTGTTGTAGATAATCTAGAAACGGCTGCCAAAAATATTTAGGCCTAGAAGCCTGAGGTAGGCCTTCCTCATAAGTTCCCAGTGTCTCTTTACAATAAGTCATATCAGTCAACCAATCCTTGAAGCGCGGCGGGCATTTGCTTTCCCATTTAATTGCGACTCGTCGTTTTGCTTACAAAAGGGCCACAGCCAGTAACTTGCGCCGTCTAGCCAGTTTGAGTTTATGCCTACCAAGTAAGCAAACCAACGGCTCATTTGGAATTGGTTCAGCTAGCATAATGGTTAGTGCTTCTTCCACCTCCCGCCAGTATGTCTCCAGTTGAGGGCATGGCCAGGCTGTGTGTAGGAAGTCTGCACCAGGAGCGGAGCATGTGTAGCATTTATCATCCGCTCTAAGGCCGTATCGGTACAATTTACTCGGTGTGTAATATGTCTGGTGGATAAATCTAAAATGTATGATGCGTAGGTTGCAATTCGATGTAAGCAAATGCAGTTGAGTACAGGTGTAGTTCCAGTCATCTTCCGAAATGGGTGCCCCAGTGGCTTCCTCCCATCTCTTTAGTGCTCTATCCGGGTCTGTGTATTGTTCAGCCTGGGATGCAGTGTACAGTTTCGTCACCAGTGCAACGCGTGTAGGTGCAGTAAGTAATGTTTGAAGGGCCTGCAGAGTTGTGGGTTCAGCCGGGAACGTATCATATAGGTCTTTCATTGCCGCCCGCAGTCTAAGGTACGCAAATATTTTTAGCGGCGTCTGGTGTACACTCAGAGACGGGCTCTGCAGTGGAATAAATGTAGTGTGCGGAAAGAGTGTGCCAAGTGTCACTAATCCCATCTCCCCCAGAGTCTTCCTCATGTTCTGTTCAAGTGTGACCGATAGTTTGGGATGGTTTGCTAGGGGGAGTGCCGGCGCATATATTGGCATCTTCCTTGCCCGTATCGCCAACACATGCCATGCTCAAGAAGTGCATTTAACCGGGTGTATTAATTCGTTGGGGTAGCTCCCTATAGGGTCTGATATGTACTGCATTAGACTTTGCGGGTGAACGCTGTCAGTTTCTACTGCTATGTGCGGGATGTGGGAGTGCGGTTGCGTCCAATAATGCGCATGTTGTGCTTGTGCGCAATAATAGTACAGTTGTAGGTCGGGGGAGGCGAACCCTCCCCGGTGGTACGGATTCGGGAGTACCTTCCAGCTCACCCTAGGCTGTTTCCCAGCCCACGTTAACCGTTGCAGCGCTGTGCGCAATCTGGCAATTTGACTTAGATTCTTCAATTGCAAGGGTGGGAGATGGGAATAGGGACCTATAGTCATCAAGAGCGACAAGGCCCTGGATATCTGAGGCAAAATTACCAACTTCGTCATCAATTAAAACACTACAGTGACAGCAAATCTGGTTCTCCTGTCCCGCTCTAGGATACACAGAACCCAGAGAGGATTGGTAAGGAAAGTTCGACTAATGGCAGGAAAAGACTTTCTAGATATATGGCCTCAATGGGTAGTAAATGGGGATGAAAATATGATTTGAAAATGGAGGACTTGGATTGGACTAGAAGAGAAAAATAAATTGAAGAGACAATGAGATAAACTGAAAGAAAAGAAGTTGGATAAGCAGCACTAGACAATGAAAAGGGGTAGAGAAAAGGCATGAAAGGAAGGAGAAAACTGTGACAGGGTAGATAAAACAAGAAAGAAGGAGTGGAATCAAGGCAGAAAAAGGGAAAAGTGAAACTAACGGAAAAAAGAAATACAAATTGTGAAAGAGAAATGGAGGGTGAAAGAGAGGAAGGGGAAATGGGAGACCAAGAGATGGAAAGCAGGACACAGTCAAAAGAAAAAGGTGGGGGGAAGAGCAGAGGAATTTTGAGAGAGTAATGAGTGCTGTCAAGCAGTTTCGAAGAGTGATCACCGAACAGGTAGAGAGGATGTGCAAGTAGTAAGTGAGGAGGAGGGAAGAGGGTCAAGGAAAGAAACAGGTCAACCAATTTCTGAATTGAGCTTTATAACAACCTATTTCCCATCACTGTGTGGTGGTCCTCAACTTGCCCCCTTGTTTTTCTAAATCTCTTTCCACACAATGAAAGGTTTGATGGCCCCCTTCTCCCCCTTCCCCTCCAGAACTGGGCACAAAGACCAACCGTACAGACTATCAGGGAGGCGTGTAATGCCACAATGCAGAGGACCAGCAAGGCTTCGCTTTTGAAGCATTTTTCTGCGTTCACATTGTGGGTGGTGAATAGAGAATGAAGACTGTTAAAATCATCAGCAGAAAGATAGTCTAGGAAGCGCCTCACTTTAAGAAATCCCCACCTCGGACGCTTACAAGAGGGAGTCACAGCGAGCCCATACACTTTTCTATTTCCAACCCACCTTGGCTGCTTCATATAAATAGTGCATTTGCAATTGTTGGTGGTATAATATTGGCCATACCCAGTAAACAGCTTGCTGTAAGCGGTATTTAGCGTCATAAGCTGTAAAACATGAAAGCGGTATTTTAATATGTTGTGCAAAAATGCTATTTACTCAAAGACGACTTGCAGCAAAGGAAAACACATTTTATGGCGCGACAATGTGCAAATAACCCAGCTCTTCAGAAAAGAGTATGGTGGCCCTAGCTAGGTGTTCCCGCGAGACCAGAGCCAATCAGGAAGTCTCCAGAAGCGTGGGCCGCGCCGGGTTTATGGTTTCCACCCTCGGTGGCTTCCTGGCATTGTTCTCGGCCGCTGCTCCAAGCCTCCGCAGTCTCTTCTCTCGGTGCTCAGGGCGCCCACGGTGGCCATCAGCTCGGGGAGAGGCCCGCCTCTGCTTTTCATCTGGCTCGCTGATTTCCCCAGGGGCTCACAAATTATGGCAACCACTGACAAACGGATCTGAGAACCGGAGAAATCTGCCGTCTTCGTGCCAGTGCATTCCTCAGCATGGAGCCCCCCCCCCCCAGGTTGTAATGGATCCGTCCTCTTAGAAGGGGACATGGAATGGAGCAACTCACAGTCTTACTTACTCAAGGTGGCTTGTGTCCCAGAAGGGACCGATCTAAAATGCATAAAGCGCATGCCTAGGCTTGATACACAGGCTTGGACAAGCATTCTGTGCATGCAGTGCGTGAGCTGTCGCCATTTTGGGTTGTTAGCTGCATTATTAATACATCTTTCAATATTCCCCAAAAAACTAAAAGGATCTTGCTCTAGTGCACACATTTTACATGGGAAATACATTTTTAAGTTATTTTGCACCACAATACTCTCTGATCTGCTGCACCTTCCTCCCTGCTGTGCTCATGGTGCCAGACAGGAACTCAAGATGGACACTATACTAAGTTATATCCAGTGAAGTGAAGGCAGTTGCTGCATTAGCAAGCACTGCCACCTCATGCAGTATCTCATGCTGACACTAGGTCATGAGTTTCTATCAACCTACTCCTCCGCCTTTGGCCTCTTGTTTGCCTCATCACTGGCTGAGACACAGTGAGTGAGTCCAGCTAGGCGCACTTCCCAGCATGCTGGGAAACAGCAATTTCACAGCCTGACCCCTGTGCTGCCACACAATATACACAGTAAGGGGACTCCCAAGCAGTACACTATGGGGTGCAGTTGGTTGTATGTTACTACACTAAGATCCGCAATATCAATATACCACAAAATCGAAGGAGCCAGTTGACTTGGTCAGTGTATATTGTAATTGAACCCTAACTCAACACATTACCTTGTTTTTGCATCTACTTCGACCCTAAACCAAACACAAACTCTGACCCTACTATTACACTTTTCCTAAACATAAAACAAACCCTATTTATAATCCTAACCACACTAACCCTAGGTCTGACCAGCCCAAATCCAACCCACTTCCCTATGTTTACCCACATCATATCCCAGCCAGCATTAATATATGAAAGTGTTGTTTTCACAGAAGAAAAACTGCAACATAACAGCTTACGACCGGTAATAAACGATTGTGAAGGCTGTAACTAATTAAGGGTAGGGTTGAATGTCTCCACCGTGAACAAATGTGACCCTTAGCCGTCCTCTCCTCTCAGTAGTCCTGGCGTCTTTCCATGCTGCCCCAAGTTGCCCATCGACAAACGTGAGAACGCAGTGTAATCCAGCAGTTGCCGTTCCCATGCCAGGATCATATGTGAACGTCAAGCTGGCTATTTCAGAGCCAATTAGGGCACGAGCTCGAAAAAGGAGTTCATTTCAGTCTGACACATTGATCTAGGCCCCTTGAGAGTTGATAAAACCAAAATCTTTGGCTCAGCAGTCATAGCCTTTCAACACTAGAGGGCGCTGTTGCAACGCGTCGTCTTTTGGGAGGGTTGTTCTGATCAGGACACGAAATATAATAAGGCTGTCACAATCATAAATAACCTATCTGCCATCTGTACATCATCCAGGGTGGCTGACTCAAGACTCTCCGAGAGAACGCATTTTCTGTTGCAGGGCTTGGACAATGTAGGGGCCCGTCAGTGATTGGTGTTTGCTCATCGCTTCGGCCGGTGGGTTGCACCCCTGCACCGGCATTTATTTTTTCCTTATCAGAGATTCCCCGAAAGGAACAGAGGGGTGAACACACAAACGAGAAAGAAGAAGCAGGAAAAGACGAGAAACCCGTCAGCAAAGGAGAAAAAACAACAACATCCTGCCCGAGTGAGATGGAGGGGCAGAGAGTCTGCCAGAGGCCTGAGGTGGATTTTGGACTACACAGCCTTGGTATTTGGCGCAGAGACAGACATTTAATAGCCCCGGTCGATTTGTTTTGAATAGTGCTTTGGGCACCGGCGCTCATTGTGTTACAAATTAAGCACTGGCAGAAAGCTGTTGAATTTTACAATATTTCTCTAATCGATTTGCATGGAAAAAAAGATATGCGGTACATTGAATATTGAAAGGGCCATAGAAGTGACTTGACCCAGGATCATGACTATAACTGTTACCTACAAATGGCGAAAGAGTCATCATGACAAGCTACACACCACACGCAGCGGAAGTCGCATTAGCGTGCCTGATGACCCCCTCGTACCCAGTCTGAAATTGTCTTCCACCCCCTATCAGCACTTGATTTATTAATACAGAAAATAAACCGTGATTGCCTCATGGAATTTTGGAACGAGGCCCTTCGGATTTGTGGGAAGATCCAAGTTTCAGATGCACTTCTCATGGCGAGGAATGCCTGCAGGAAATGCCAGCGGATGACTTCCTGCTTATATGGGACTCGGGCCAAGCGCGGATATCAGTGCCTCCCCCCAGCAGCACGTGCTGCACGAGCATTGTCTCCCGGAGGACGTCACTTCCGGGAGAGTTGGGTGGCATCGCGGAGCTCACTGCCTCCCCGAGGCTCCGGGCGGGTGGAGCGCTCGAGGCCCAGCGTCTGTGACCAGCATCAGCGTTACAAATCCCTGCTTCACTTGCCGACGGTATCTGAGCTTAAACTAAAACAGGTGCCAGTGAAGAGGGAGCTGTAAAGATCAATAGACTCGGTAGTTGAGTTAAAGAAGCTTTAGTTCAATAAGCTTTGTCACGGCAGATAAACACCCCTGCTCTCTTCTCTAAGCTCACATCCAGGGCACAAGTCCTGAAAAAAGAAGGGGGGAACGCTGACGTCATGACAGGAAGTGACGTCACGAATGGTGGCTTGCACCATCTGACTCATTGCCTCCCCTCGCTCAACCCTTAGATGCGATTGCATCAGAGAAGCCAGCGCGTGAGCAGCGTTCTGAATGAGCTCCAGAGAGGCCAAAGAGTGAATGTGTGGCTCCATTTGCTCCAGTAATCAAGCTACTGGTAAAATAAGTGGGGGGACGCCGTCCACCCGCGTGGTACCCTGACTCGAGCCCTGCTCACATCCACAGCTCCACGCTCTATAACACAACTGACTTAGGAGTGTGGAGCGAGAGCAGAAGGCTGGGAGCGAGAACAGAACACATATACATCACGAAATACTAAACATAAATAATAATAAACATAACAGGAGCTGTGAGGTCCGTGAGGGTACGTTATCCGTGCTGACAAGTGGAGTAGCGTGGGTGCCATGGGTCATAGGGCAAATAAAGAAAATGGCCATCCTAACTAAACTCTGCTTGACGAATAAATGCAACAGTAATCAGGACTCAGAGGGCCCATCAGCAGGGGTGTAGCTTCATGGGAGGTGTTTGGGCTGTTACAACCTCCTCTTAAATGTATTTTCAAGTAGATATTTGGGTCCAGGTGCTTTCAGTCAGGTATGCTGAAGTGCAGGGCACAAGTCCTATAAAAAGAAGTGGGGGGACTGACCAAGTAAGACAGTATGCAAATGACCTCTTGGCGTCACAACGTAGCGCTATTAAAGAAATAAAATAGTGTTTTTTAAATTAATTGTGTAAATACTGGGACAGGCTCACCCATCTGACAAACCAAGACAACATTAAAGGAAAGTCTTGTCTTCAACAAAGTCTTCAATTTTAAGGTACTTGAATGATGTATAAGTCATGTAGTGTTTTGGCACAAGTATAAGTGCGCTAACAGTTTCTATAGTCATAAGATGGAGGTGTAGATAGTTTCTTCGATGTAATCATGGGGTGGAGATAGTCCAAATGAATGGGTGTGGTCTTATTCTTAAAATTGTTATTTACATGTTGATGCACAGAAATAGGTATCTAAAAGAATGTTGTTCTACTTTTAGACTTCGAGTTATTCTAGTCAAAACGTCCTGAAGAAGGTGCAACCATTTTACAACCACCGAAACGCCGCGTCGACTTTTGTTTTTTGACTGTTTTATGGTTATGGAAATTGCTTTTTTATAATGAAATGTATTGTTTTTAAACTTATGTTTTTAATTTAGAGTGTAACCCTTAACAGGGAGGTACCTAAATAAATTGCACTATATTTTTATATATACCTTAGTTCATTCTTGTTTCTTGTACTGAATTGTGTCACCCATTGGTACTAATGTTAGATGTACTTTGCATAAATTCCAATTAGGAACTCGTCCCCCCACCCTCCATACATTACACAGTCCTTACACATAGTAAATACATTGGTCTTACTGAATGACCAAGAACAAACCATAGTCTTACAGTGTCTGCATTTATATACAGGGACAGAACAAAGGCAAAGCCTCTCTTAAGTACCTGTGAAGAGAAGGCAAGCTGTGTGCCTTTGTTTCCCTCTGGCAGTTCGGGCTGGACTGTTCCCATGAGGCACAGGGTCAGACTGATTTGCATATGGCCATGTCTGAACTGGGGTGGCAGAGTGGGCTAAAGAACGGTGATGGATTAAACCCAGTTCTGTTGACTGGGTGTGAGGGTTTGATTGGTTCAGATGCTCCGTCTATCACCACCCCCTTTTGTACCGGTTTGTTTCCCTCTGTGGCATTTACATTTAATTGTAAAGTTCCAGGCGGCCCCCAGTCAGCATATACAAACAAAAGGAGGCCGGATGGGCCCTTAACTTTGACCCAGGTAGAGGTGAACAAAGGCTCCCTCGCTGCCTGCACGTTGCTGCTGGGAATGGAAAGCAGACATTGTATAGGCACTGCTGACGGTGTCCCGGCGTCTTACACGAGGACAAGTTCAACATATTTCTGTGCTGCTTAACTTCTTGGCAGGGGGGACGGCGTCCACCCTGTAAAAATAGTGGGTGGACGCCGTGTATCTGCGTATACCCCCAACTCGAGCCCTGGTGAGGTGTCTGTCGGATTTCATCAGGAATTGTTCCATATAAACAGATAAAAAAACGTACACACACCCTCTCTCCCTCTCAGTTTTAAAAGTCTTCAAAAATATTGGCATTCTCTCACTTTTGTACCCCTAACAATCATCATTTGTCTCCCTTTCCACTGCCTTTAGCCCCTCCCATGAATACTGCTTGTCATATTATGTATTTATTATTATTATTTCTGAATTTGTAGAGCGCATGGTTACACTTCCGTGTGTCCCCGCGCTGTCAGAAGAGCCATCAACTCCGAAGTCAAACGAGACTGGTTAATCATTGGGAAAGAGGAATGTTTTGAGCTTTCTGCGGAAGATGAGCTCAGATGTTTCCGCTCTTAAGCTCAGGGGGAGAGAGTTCCATTTACGTGCTGCCAGAATGCGAAAGGATCTTCCACCCATTCTGGCTTTCTTGTGTCTGGGGACAGCAAGGAGGCCTGCTCCTAGCGAGCGGAGTTGACGAGTGGGCGTGTAGGGGCATAGAAGGTTCCGAAGGAAGGCCGGGCTCTTGCCATGTACTATCCTATGACTGATACAAAGGACTTTGAAATCAATTCTTTCATTGATCGGAAGCCAGTGAAGAGTCTGAAGGGATTTTTTTGAGGAGGCTCTTCTGGGCAACCGGAGGACCAGGCGGGCGGCAGCGTTCTGGATAGTCTGCAGTCGCCGCCGGCTAGAGGCGTTGGCCCCCAAATAAAGGGCGTTGCCGTAGTCCAATCTTGATGTGACCAGGGCGTGGACAAGGGTCTTCCTAGATGATTCAGGGAGCAGGTCGATGGTTTTGCGGAGTTTCCGTAAGATCGAGAAGCACGTGCCGGCTACCCGTCTGGTATGGTAGTCGTAGTCCAATTTCGAGTCTACCCATACTCCCAGATTCTTAACCTGGTCACTAGGGGTAGGAAGGGGCCCCAGGGTCTGTGGCCACCAGGCAGATGTCCAGACTGAGGGAGGTTTTCCAACAATCAGCACCTCAGTCTTGTCCCCGTTAAGACGGAGGCAATTCTTCGCCATCCATCCCGCCAAGTCCTGGAGGCATGCTGAGAAATTGGCGGCTGCTTGTTCAGCAGGTTGGGTCAGAGCGACCACCAACTGTGTGTCGTCTGCGTATGTCACTACTTCTACCCCATATCGTTCTGCCGTAGAAGCCACTGGGGTGACGTATAGATTAAAAAGGGTTGGACTGAGACTTGAGCCCTGTGGCACTCCTTGACCAAGGTCAAAGGTGTCGGAGCGTGCTCCTCCTTGCTCTACCGAGAAGCTGCGGTTGGTGAGAAAAGATTCCAGCCATAACCAGGCCCGGCCTGTCACCCCTCCTTTCTTCAGACACTGCAGCAACGTATGATGTGCTACAGTGTCGAAGGCTGCACTGAGGTCCAGAAGCACTAGTGCTGCCACATGTCCCGCGTCTACGTGCCTCCTCAGTGCCTCAGTAGAAAAAAGGAGGGCTGATTCTGTAGAGTGGCGTACACGAAAGCCCGATTGGTTGGTGTGCAGGAGGCCTCTGGACTCTATGTGCGCGGATAGTTGTTGGTTAACCAGCTTTTCCGCCAGTTTGGAAAAGAAGGGTAAGAGCGAAATGGGGCGTAGATTGCTAAGCTGGGACGCACTGATGTTGGGTTTTTTCTTCAGAGGCAGTACGACTGCCTGTTTCCACCGGAGAGGGACCTTGCCGGTGTCAAAAGAGGTAGATAGAACGTGGCCAACATAGGGTGCCAGATGACTCATGGCGCTGTTCAGAAATTTGGCAGGGGCAGGATCGTGCGGGGAGCCTGATTTAATGCCTTTAGCAGTGGCTATCAGGAGATCTTCCGACGGAGTCTGGAATACTGTGAGGCAGTCTTCGATCGTCGCCTCCCACACTGCTTCTTCGTGAGGAGGAAGAAGGTTAGATCCAGTTCTGGCATCCTCTGGGAAACTGTTGTAGATGTCGCGTACCTTTTTATGGAAAAATTCTGCGATGGCGTTACATGATTGTGCTGAAGTATCTGCCTGCTCTAAGCCAGGGGGAGGTGTTGTAATCTCTTTATAAATCCTAAAGAGTTCCTTGGGAGAACATAAAGCACTATCTATTCGATCGGCATAGAAGGACGCCTTGGCTTTCCTAATTAGGAGGTGATATTCTTTTATGTTAGCTCTGTAAACATCTCTTGCCTCTGATGAGTAGTTCCTTCTCCAAGCGCGTTCAAGCCTTTTGCAGGCTGCCTTGGTTTCTCTAAGAGTTGTATTGAACCAAGGGGCAGTTTTAGTTTGTCGCTCCGGGCCCTTATTGGCCCAAGGGGCAGTAATATCCAGGGTTTTATTGATGTGTTCATCCAGGGCTGCGCAAGCTCTGTCAACGTCCACTCCTAGGTCTGCAGGGGACCCGTTTAGTAGGAAGTGATGTTCGAAGGACTCCATGGAAAACCTGGCCCATTTTCTCTGCAGTTTATTTGCGCCATGGTGAGTTTTTGTATGATGAGGCATGACTAGGAATTGAAAAGGAACTAAGAAATGGTCTGTCCACGGCAAAGGAATGGGGGTATCCTGTTTCAAATCCTCCATGTTGTTAAAAATGGGGTCTAGAAGGTGCCCATGGCGATGAGTCGGGGCGTGGGAGGTAGTGACTAATTGTAGGATCTGCAGCTCTTGGCATAATTCTTGAGCAGCTGTGTTGTTGAGGTCTTCAATGTGGAGGTTAATATCCCCTAATACAATGAAATTCTTATATCTCATAGCCAGTGGGGTGACGTTCTGGATAAGACTTTCCGTAAAGTTTCTGCTACCTCCCGGAGGTCTATAAATCAATAGGCCTTTGATGACCGTATTTTTGTCAATATCGATGGAGAAAACTCCCGTTTCGCTATCTGTTATAGTGATAGGTTCAAGGATGCATGTCATATTCGTTCTATAGATTATGGCAATGCCGCCTCCCCTTCCCTTAGGTCTATCCTGCCTGCAGATAGCATAGCCTGGGGGCAGGGCTTCCCTGACTTCAGGGTCTGAGTCTTCGTCCAGCCAAGTTTCAGTAAGGCATAGTAGGTCCCATTTATTGTCAGTTAAAAGGTCGAATACTTCCAGTTTATGTTTTTTGAGGGAGCGACAGTTAAGTAGCGCGCCACTGATTGTTCTACTGTGCTCTAATTGGACGTTGCCGTTGGGCGCACTTGCTTTGGAGTGTTTGTTGAGGGTGAAGCCGCAGTTTTCACAGGGGTTGGTGGGACGGCTGAGATCAATACTGTGCTCACATACCTTGAGATGTTTGCTGCGAAGGCTGAGAAGCTCTTCTTTGTCGTAGCGGTTCTCCGGGGGATGAGGACCAGGGGGTCTGGCCCCGTGCCCCGGTCTGCCGCGGACGGGCGCAGACGGGCTTGCCTTGGGCGCGCCTTCGGCGCGCAAACGGCGCTCCCGCTGCGCTCGTCCGCTGCGCTTCCGCTGGCAACACATAATATAGGCGGGGGGGGCGTGGCCTCGAAAGTGGGCGTGGCCTGAGCGTCGCCGGGGAGGCGATCAGGGGGTCGTTGCAGTCGTCCAAGGACGCTGTTTGGGTTTTAAAGATTAGAGATAGAGTAGGCAACAGGCTACTTGTAGTTACACACAGGTAAAAGCAGATTTCAAACAATTTTTAAAAACGAGTCTCCCGGCGTCTGCCTGCGGAGCTCTGACACTTCTGGCGGCAGCTTTCCAAAGCGCGCGCTCTAAATACTGGAGTGGGCGTGGCCTCGAAAGTGGGCGTGGCCTGAGCGTCGCCGGGGAGGCGATCAGGGGGTCGCCTCCCCTTTAATATTATATGCCAGTTTAATCCAAACCTCACCCCCCAATTTTACTGACCACACTACTGCCCTGCCCCTCAGATAACTATGTCGTTGGCAGGGTTGGATTGGGATAAAAAATCGACCAAGGCATGCTAAAAAAAGTGGCCCATATTTGCATATTGCCTTTCTGCAAAACACTGCTTCGGTTAAGTTTTATGAAAAGAAGGGGGGGCGGGGGGGTCTCTGACAGAGTCAGGTTTTCTTAACTTAACTTAGATTTAAAAAAAGGACAGATTAGTTCACAGTGGTAAACACACCTTATTACAAGTGAGGCCACTTCTGCACAGGCCGCCTACCCCCGTTAAATCTGCATAAATTAAAGGGCCGGCCCAGCGAGACAAAGGGAGTGACACCTCTGCCCCTTGTTAAAAGGGAGGTAACGGAGGCCCATCTGCCTCCAGAAAGACCACTCAGGCACCCACTGGGCCGTGGGCAGCACCTGAACAAGACAGCCACGCCCAAATCGGCCCCAGGGCTGCCCAAAAAAGCAGCCCACATCTGGAAGTCAGATACCGGCCCTTCAGCTATTGGCCAAGTGCCCGCCGTACCAATCCAACCCTGGTTGTTGGTGCTGACCACTGCAACACTAAGACATATCTCTTATGACTGACAGAAGTGGGGATTTACACCAAATACTAATGCTTTACAATAAGTGATTTGGGAACCATTAAGACAGGCTAATATGAGTGTGTCCCAAAATGTGAGAGTCACATAGAAAAAGTGAGATGTTTGGTGTTGCTGTTGGTTGAGGCTGCTAGGTGGCCTGGGATGCACATTCACCTGGCCCACAACTCTTCAGAAAGCCACAATTCAGCAATGCACGTCTCCCTGGGGAGTTGAGGTCTGGTGGTCTTAATTACTGTGGCAGTTAGTGGCTGAAGCAGGATCCTTGCTTTTTCTCGAAAGGGAAGTACACAAGGCATGTTTTTTCCCCTCAGGTGAAAGCCTAGTCCTAAGAAAAGCCCTAGAGCAGTATCATGGTTATCAAGAATATTGTTTCTTGGACTTCTGGAGCAGTGAATCTATATGACACCACACTGAATTTGCAAATTTGTGACTTCTTTTTTTTCGGTGACATATGGTCTGATTGCAACATTGCAGGAACTAGGAGGATAAATGAATACAGGCGCGAACCACCCATTGGGCTCATCGAGCTTCAGGCCCCCCGTCTTGTGGGTCAGCCCGAGCTGAGACAGCTTCCCGGGCTGGTGACGGTCTAATTGCAGCCGCACCTGAGTACTTCACAGGTCTTTAAAGATAATTTACTTGTTAATGAGGCTTTTGTTGTGTTTTTACCCCTTCTTAGAGCCACTCTGCCTGTGGCTGGAAGAATTAGCCCCCCGCCAAATCTTTTTCAGACCCCCGAAATTTGGCTCTAGTTGCCTGCCTGAATGAATCGCCTAGAAAATTCATCCTGTATTGTTGGGAGAGGTGAGAGGGGGGAGAGGACAGAATCAGAAACCCATAAGACAATCTAAATAAGTGAACCGAATTGGGATAAAGTTAGAACACATTGTTATGAGGCATAACAACTTGATATTATATAAGATCAATGTACAGGATTATACTGTCTGTAATGTGGCTATGCCCAATCCCATATTATATGTACTTTGTTGAGAAATAATAATAAACAGTTAAAAAAAAGAGTAAGAGCATTGTTCACACAGCGGTAGGCCACAATCTAATAACCCATTTACTTGCTATTTATTTATTTACAATTTATTTAGTTAGCTGAAACAAACTACAGATAAATGAAATATCCTACATGTATGCCACACACATTCAGAGGCGTAGCTTCAGGGGGGTGTTGGGATGTGACCCCGCCCAAATAAATGCTTTCTTTGCTTGGCAGTTGGATCTGGGGGCCTTTAGTCAGTTTTGCTATATCTGTGTCTGTTTTATTCCTCATCCTGATTTCCCTTAGAGGTTTGTACATGTTCATTTTATGGATCAGGAACTATATATATATTCCAACCAAACCTGATATCTTTTTTTTGAAGAATCGGACACCGACACAGGAGCACAATCAGCTATCCAGTTTAGGGTTTATTTCTTCAAAACAGCATGACGCGTTTCGGCACACCTGCCTTGTTAACATGGGCAGCCATTAAAAATACACAGTTCTTATACCAGAGGGGAGATTGTCACATGGTCACCAATCGCAATAAACATGGTAAACAGACTATACTTATACAGCGTCTTTCTTACAGCAAGATAGAGTTCTTCTTAGTCACTCGATTTTGCTCTTAAAGGCAGATACAATTTACAGATTGATAAAAAGTACCTCATTTTCAATTTATGTAATTGTCTAAAAAATATATACAATTGATACATATTCTCAATTCATTATTTTTTATCTTCCTTTCTTGCATTACTTCATGCATGACTAAAATTCATCTCAGTCTTTTGTTTCCTCTTGCCTTTGTCTTTGTGCAATTTTTTATGCAAATTGCCCACATATATGTTAGTCTTTATTAATATAATTCTGGCGCAGATAGAGTCTGTTTCCAAACTTTTTCACCATGCACAGAATATATATCTAATTTGACACAATGTCCAGCACTCTACAGAAGTATGAAAATGATCTATTTCTATATGGTATAATAACCAAGAAAACAGCAATATTCTTTATGGATGAACACCATATAGTCGCAACATTTCATTCATTCAATCCAGGTAAGTCAAGATTCTTCAATGGTTGAGTAGTAAAGTCTTTATTCTGTTCAAAAAAGCATGGATTCTATCTTCATAAAAACAATGTTGTAGCCGGTGCCTACGCGTTTCGTCCAAAAGGACTTCTTCAGGGCAGGTAAGTCACTGTCTTTATCTAATCTGTCGCTTCATCTAAGGAGTTGTCTGCGAGTTACTTTCTCAGCATGGTTTCACAAGCATTATGTTAAATATCTTGTAATCGGTAAGTATAGTCTTTTCGTTGGGGGTCCCGTATCTTTGAAAAGTATTTTCGTGCTGTCTTTAGTAAAGGCTTACTAAGCGGATGCGGTTACGATGCCATGAAGTTCGGGATCCACGTTTTCACAGCAATGAGTTGGACCTACGATAATCCGGCTCAGTAGAGACCTTTACTAAAGACAGCACGAAAATACTTTTCAAAGATACGGGACCCCCAACGAAAAGACTATACTTACCAATTACAAGATATTTAACATAATGCTTGTGAAACCATGCTGAGAAAGTAACTCGCAGACAACTCCTTAGATGAAGCGACAGATTAGATAAAGACAGTGACTTACCTGCCCTGAAGAAGTCCTTTTGGACGAAACGCGTAGGCACCGGCTACAACATTGTTTTTATGAAGATAGAATCCATGCTTTTTTTAACAGAATAAAGACTTTACTACTCAACCATTGAAGAATCTTGACTTACCTGGATTGAATGAATGAAATGTTGCGACTATATGGTGTTCATCCATAAAGAATATTGCTGTTTTCTTGGTTATTATACCATATAGAAATAGATCATTTTCATACTTCTGTAGAGTGCTGGACATTGTGTCAAATTGTGTATGTATGAGATTTTTTAGTCTCAGGGAGACCTAGGGGTCTGGATCTCCTGTCCTTAGCACCTAAACATTGCAGATATTAACGTGACACTAGTGGATAGGTGCAATATCGTATAGCCTCAAACCCCTGTGCTCGGTGTATATAATACAGAATATATATCTATATATTGCAATCGAACTTGCTCCCAAGAAAAGATACTACTCACAACATTGAATTTTGCCACTTTTATTCCAGCCGGCTGCAGCACTCTGAAAACAGCCTCACAGTGAAAGGTTGCGTCATACAGCCATATGCGTTTCGGGGACCATTCCCCTTGTTCTCCGGCTTGGCTCTGGGGAAAAGGAAACAGCAATGAGCTTGACTTTTTCAGGTGTTGAGACTTCGGAAGACCGCCCCCCTGGGCGTGTCATTGTCATGCGGGGCATTGTGGTTTTCATAGTTCAGGTAAGTAGTACCAGACGCTGCTGTGCCTCAAACTCGGACATTGTAATTTCCATCGGGTCACTGCCCCGGACTTGGCCAGCCTGCTGCTTTGCTTACATAAATTTATATATATAAAATTGAGGCACCACACATCAGCTTTTTTAAACCTTTTATATACTTGGGTGGCAAGGGAAAACGGCATCTGCATGCAGAGATTTTCAAAGTTCATACTAGTTTCGGGCTTCCTCAGCCCTTGGTCACTGGATTCTGCAGGTAGGAGGCTGCGTGTTTTCGTGCCATGTTTGAGGCGCTTTAAATTGAGTTCTTGCCACAGTGGACGTGGCTATGTTGCACTCTGGTCGTGGTAGTTTCAAACTCTAGTGGTATGCCTCCATACCTCTTCTCAATCTTAAAAACCTATAGTAGGGGGGGGCGTGGCCAACTGCCGAGCATGGCGGCAGCTTAACTCGGGAGCTCCACAAGGCTGACCGGCCCGCGCAAATATCCGTCTACCCATCCGTACACTAACCCGCCCGAAGGGGTGAAATCGGCTCCAGGAACCAAGCGGCGCACATTGAGCCGCCCCCGGTGAAAATCCGACACCGAGAAGTGCTCCGTTCGGCGACGGCGAGGTGGGGCCTCCGCCTGCCCAGCAGCACCGGCCTGGAGTGCTGGAAGTGCCCGACCGGAAGTCCACCCTACCCGGCCGGAGGACGTCAGCTCCAGCCGGCGCCCACGTCCCACCGCCAGACGGCAGGCATCAGCACGGCATCTGAACAGCGCGGCAGCCGGCGGAATCGAACACGGCTGCTGCACCTGGGCCTGGCCGACAGTCCCTCCTGGACGCAAAATAGGCGCCCTCGGGGGCGGAAGAATCCCTGCACCGCGGAGGAGCCATCTTGAGACTACGCTGCCGGGCAGGCACCTCACGCGCACGACAAGGTAGGGCGTAAGGCGCCTAGATCAGCGCAGCCCCCCCCCCGCAGCTCGGCGAACTGGACTCTGGCCCGAGACAGCGTGGGGAAGGAGGGACACTCACAGCCTGGCAGCGCCTGCGACCAAAGCACCTATAAAGGCTTGGGAAGCGGCGGTGCGACCCACGTGGAGGGGGCACCGCCCTGATCGAATGATACCTGCGAGGTGCCCATAGCGCAGACGCCACCAGCGGCGCAACACGGCCTCATATCGAATCAAACTGCAGTGACCACGGAGGTGAGGGCCTCACACGTGGCTGGAAAATAAGACTGAACCCCAAGCGGATTGAGACCCAAGCCTGGCATTAGGGGGCTACGGTGCGCCACGATCCGAATTCCTGCCATCTGCGTCAACGGCGCACACCCAGGGGACGGTGAAATCAGTGGGAGGTTGGACCAAGAACCACTGGACGGACCGGACAGTGCGGAGCCGAACACAGCGTAATGGCAGGCAAAAACACGAGGAGTACAACGACGCAAGCGAGGCTTGATAAATTTGCCTATACCCAGAGCGGTCACTCGCAAGGACCTGGGCGTCATTCCACCGGTGCATCCACAGACGCGAATGGGGCTGGGAAAGTTACACTGGAAGCCATTATGAAAACCCTCACTGAGGTCCAGGCGACAGTGGGCACCATCTCCACCGAAGTGAACCTGCTGAGAGCAGACTTTAAGAAGATGTCAGAGAGGGTATCTCAAGTGGAGGTAGTCACAAAGTCACTCATTGAAGACACCTCAGATCTACAGGTGGCGATGGAGCGACTGGAAAAGACCACCAAGCAACTACAAGAAAAACTGGATGACCAGGAAGGGCGCTCACGAAGAAATAACGTCCGCATCCTAGGCCTTCCGGAATCGGAGGGGAAGGGAGCCATGGACCTATACATCGAGGACCTTATCAAGACCAAACTGCAGCCTAAAGGCCTGTCCAACTTCTTCTCCATCGAGAGAGCGCACCGAGTCCCTGGGGGAGCGGCCAAACCAGGAGCCTCACCGCGGCCGGTGCTGGCTAGACTCTTCAACTTTAGGGACAGGGACGCCATTCTGCAAGCAGCCAGGGTGGCACCGCCTGTGAAAGTTCAAAACTCTACTCTGGCCTTCTTCCCAGACTACACAGCCGAGGTGGCCAGACGTAGAAAATCCTTCACTGAAGTAAAAAAAACGCTACGTGACAGGGGACTGCCCTATTCGATGCTCTTCCCCGCCAAACTGCGGATTGTGGCTGAGGGGAAGACATGGTTTTTCGACACACCTGAGGTGGCACGAGAATGGCTGGATGGCTGGAGGCCGGTGGGCAAACCCCCAGCGCCCGCACAAGGAACGCCAAGACCGCCGCAGCGAGAGGACGACGGAACACCGGGCGGCCAGCCCGGCTACTGAACAAGGCGCAGCCGGGGGATTAGACTCTGATCTTGAGAGGGACCCGTTTGATTCCGGTCAGCCTAGCAGGGGTTGACTACCTGAGCCGTATACGACATGATCTGGACACAGCCCTTGGGACTTCGGGCCGATGGAACTGAGTAGGGCGGGTTATGGCCGGTGCCTGTAGGGGACTCACCAACCCCACAAGCAAGTAAGACTAGATAGGGAGGGGACAAAAGCACTCTGCCAAGTTGGGGATACGGGCGGGATTTCGTCCGTGGTGCAGGGGAGCAGGGAGGGGGTGGGGGGGAAGAGTTGTACTGTTAAAGTTAAAGTTAAGGTTACTGGTCATCATTGCGATTGTACAAGGCACAGTTACACTACTAGCCGCCGGCGCCAGGTATCACGGCGAGCGGCTCCGCACACTGGCTTCACCACATTGCTGCCCATTGGCATCATGGGTCATGAACCCAAATGGCACAACAAGCACAAGCAGCACCCGCTGAGGGCACTCCTGTAACGACACTGGTGCCCCCGCTAAAGCTACTTACATGGAACGTCAGGGGATTGGGGGACAAAATTAAGCGTGGTTTGGTACTGCAAACCATTAAACGCCATAAATCTGAACTGGTGCTGCTTCAGGAAACACATCTAGCGGGGACCACTTGCAAAGCACTGAACAGGCGTGGCTACACCATGGCAGTACACTCCGAATTCACCTCAGGCTCCAGAGGCACCGGGATACTCCTCAAGAACAACTCATCCTTTTTGGTCACTAGCCACAAGACAGGCGATCAGGGGCGGTTTGCGGCACTCTCTGGCCAATGGGAGGGGAGGGCCCTAAATGTGGTATCTGTATACACCCCCCAGCGCTTCATTCTACTGCACTGCCAGCTCTTGGCCAGTTTCTCATTGATCTCCCGGAAGGTGATATGATCCTTGGGGGAGACTTCAATGCTATAACAGACCCCCTACTAGACACCTTTCCCATACGGGATCGCCAGAGAGGGGCTGCCACGCTTCCTGGATTCCTGACTGCCATGGGCCTCACGGATGTGTGGCGTCACTTGAACCCCACGGCGAAGCACTACACGCACTACTCAGCCCCCCACGATAGCCTTTCACGTATTGACTTCTTCTTCTTTCTAGGGGTAGGATTGGGCTCCGTGGACGGGCTGGAAATTCTGCCGAGAGGCATCTCTGACCACTCCCCGATCTCCCTTCACCTTTCCACCAAAGAACAAAAGCGCGCTAGAGTGTACCCGATATATCCCAATTATCTGCAGATACCCGGTATCAGGAAGAAACTTAAATTGACTACAACACACTACTTTAATGAGAACACGGGATCGGTCGCCTCACCCTCGGTACTGTGGGAGGCATACAAAACGGTCCTGCGAGGGGCATCCATATCGGCCATTACTGGGCATAAAAGGGAATCCAGAGCTGAACTGGCTAATTTAGAATTGGCACTACACACGGCGAACAATGCACACATGGCAGACCCCACCCCTAACACCGCACATGAGCTACAGCTCCGACAGCAGCAGCACCAGGCACACCTCACTACAATCACTAAAGGGCACCTTGCGAACACCGCACACCGCATATATGATGTGGGAGATAAGGCAGGGAAAATGCTGGCATGGCTGGACAAGGGGGGCGGCAGTAACAGGGGGATACAACGACTATATGATGCAGGGGGCCAGCTGCAGACTCACCCGGAACGGATAGTACACACACTAGCTCACCACTTCCAGGGGATATACACACCGACACGATCGGTCACAGAACAGGAGGCCCTGGCGTCACTCAGCCACATTTCTATCCCTGTGCTCGCACCTGAAGCGCGGCAGGAACTTGATACAGACCTGACGGAGGGAGAGATCCAGTTAGCGATACAGGCGTTGCAGTCCGGTAAGGCTCTGGGCCCCAACGGGATTCCTGTGGAATGGTATAAAGCGGTGGACTCGGTGCTGGCCAAGCCTCTCTTGGACATGTACAAAGAAAGCGTGGAAAAGGCACTGCTTCCACTCGACCAACGCACGGCCACTATCGTGGCCATCCCCAAACCAGCCAAGCCACCGACAGATTGCGCCTCGTACCGACCCATTTCCTTGCTCAACACAGAAGCAAAGATCCTGGCGAAACTCCTGGCCAGTCGTCTGACCAAGCATCTGAGTACCCTAATACACCCTGACCAATCGGGCTTCATGCCTCACAGGAGCACAGCGCTGAACCTACGGAGGGTGCATGGGGTACTGGCGCGGGCGCATCTTCTTACAGAGCAGGCAGTGATACTCTCCCTAGACGCAAAAATGGCGTTTGATTTGGTGGAATGGGAGTACCTGTTGGCTGTCCTGACCCGAATGGGATTCGGCCCACAGTATCTTGCATGGGTGCAATTACTCTACACCTTGCCGGTGGCGCAGGTGGTTGCAAATGGTCACATATCATCGACCTTTCCACTGGGGAGGGGAACCAGACAAGGGTGCCCGCTATCGCCCCTTCTGTTTGCATTAGTGCTGGAACCGTTGGCAGTCCTGCTTAGAACGACGCCGCTATTCCGGGGCATCACTTGGGAAGACGGGTGGGAGGACGAGGTCTCCCTATATGCGGACGACATGCTGATCTACATGACCAGACCAAATGAAGGGGTCCCCGCCCTGTTGGCTCTCTGCGATGAACACAGCAAGGCTTCGGGCTATACCTTGAACTGGTCCAAGTCCATACTCTATGTACTCAAGGGCCCGGGTCCAGTGCTACCAGCCGACTGTCCCCTCAAGATAACCACCACCTCATTTAAGTACCTGGGTATTTTTGTGACTACCGATTCTACACAGTTCTATACCGAAAACTTACAGCCACCTCTGCAACGCTTGCGTGCCGATGTCAGATATTGGGCTGCACTGACGCTGACCCTCCTGGGACGAGCGGCGCTCTATAAAATGATGGCTCTCCCAAGGTTTCTCTATGTGCTCGAAAATTCCCCTTATGTGGTTAACCCACGGTACTTCCAACAGGTCGCGGCTTTGGTTTCCAGTTTGCTATGGAGTAATGGCCCAGCACGGATAGCGCAGAATAAATTGGTGAAGAGCTGGTACGAAGGGGGATTGCGCTGCCCAATCTCCAACTATATTACTGGGCGTCCCAGCTTAAGGTTGTTAATCATTGGATCCACGTCTCACGGGAGGACCCCGCGTATAAGGCGGATTGGTCGCAACTGGGGACTGAGGGCATGCTTTCAGTGCTGTACAACTACCCACAAGTGAAAGCCTTACTTGGTCCAACGCTTCACACGGCGACGCTCTGGCATGCAGCACAATCACGCCTGGGGTGGAAGGGTAAAATCACCAGGTTAACTCCGTTGTGGGACACTAGAACACTGGGTAACCTGCGGACATGTAAGGGGTTCGCACGATGGGACACCATAGGGATCTCGGTGGTGGGGGACCTCTGGACAAAGGCACGGTTGTTCCTTTCCCACAGCTCCAACAGCTATACGGCCTGGGCCCCTCTGAAACATATCGGTATGTGCAAATCCGGCATGCTCTAATGCAAGCAATCCCACCAGACACCACACTCCCAGAATCATCACCACTGGAAGACAGGTTACTGACCGAATTTATGGAGCAGAAAGCGACCTCACTCACGTACAAAAAGGAATATGCTACTTACCAGTATGCATCTGTTCTTGGCATAGAGGACTGCAGAGTGGTACATTATGAATAGATCGCCATCTGGTGTTGGGCTCGGATGATTGCACTTTGTTTTTCTCTTGGAGAGTCTTTTGTATCTTGGTGACTCCTCCCTTGGTTGGTAGTGCGCATGGGCATCGGCTCCATCCTTAGATTGTTTTGCCATAGTAGGGTTAGATGGAGTAGTATAGTAGAATACAGATAAGAGTGGCCATGTAAGTGTATCTAAATAAGATAATGTTGGAACAGACACAGGTTTCCGGGGAGGCTGGGAGGGCATGTACCACTCTGCAGCCCTCTATGCCAAGAACAGATGCATACTGGTAAGTAGCATATTCCGTTCGAGGCATATGGGCTGCAGATGGTACATTATGAATAGACTATACAGCAGTTCTCTCCCTAGCGGTGGTCGCCCGTGTCTGTTGCAACTGTCTGAAACAATGTTTTTAATACTGCTTGTCCCACTCTAGCTTGTTGTGTTGTGTGCACATCTACACAATAGTGTTTTGTGAAGGTGTGCGGTGTAACCCAGGTAGCTGCTTTGCATATGTCATCTAGTGGAATGTTTCCCAAAAATGCCATAGATGCTCCTAGTTTACGTGTAGAGTGAGCTCTAGGAGGAACAGTTAATGTTCTCTTTGCCTTTAAGTAGCATATTTGAATGCATTTTACAATCCATCTGGCAATGCCCGCTTTGGAGATGGGATTGCCTTTATGTGTAGGAGAAAACGCAACAAATAGCTGTTTTGTCTTTCTGAAAGTTTGTGTTCTTTCTATATAGTACAATATGGCCCTTCTAACATCCAATGTATGTAGGGCTCTTTCTGCTACTGTTTGTGGTTTTGGAAAGAAAACCGGTAATTCCACTGACTGATTGATGTGGAATGCTGAAATAACCTTCGGTAAGAATTTTGGGTTTGTTCTAAGAACCACTTTATTTTGGTGTAGCTGCATAAATGGTTCTTGAATCGTAAAAGCCTGCAGTTCACTTACTCTTCTAAGTGACGTGATAGCTATGAGGAAGGCCACCTTCCATGTGAGGAATTGTATTTCACACCTATGCATAGGTTCAAAGGGTGGCCCCATTAGTCTGGTAAGCACTATGTTGAGATTCCAGACTGGGGAAGGTGGTCTTCTTGGTGGAATGACTCTTTTGAGTCCTTCCATGAAAGCTTTAATTGCTGGTACTTTAAACAGTGAAAGATGTTGTCTGTTTTGTAGGTACGCCGCTATGGCTGCAAGATGAACTCTGATAGAGGTATATGCTAGGTTACATTGCTGTAAGTGTAGTAAATAGCAAATGATTTGTTTAGTGGATGCGTCCAGAGGGTTGATGTGCTTACTGTTACAGTGTATAGCAAACCTCTTCCATTTTGCTGCATAGCATGCTCTGGTGGTAGGACGTCTTGCTTGTTTAATGATTTCCATGCATTCTGGTGGTAAATCTAAATACCCAAACTCTATGACTTCAGGAGCCAGATCGCTAGGTTCAGTTGTTTGGGATCTGGGTGCATTATTTCTCCATGGTTCTGTGTAAGATGCATGGGTAATAATCTTAGCTTTTGATGTGGTACTTGTGAGAGTTGTAGCAGCGTGGTGAACCACAGCTGTCTTGCCCACGTGGGTGCCACTAGTATCATTGTCATTGAGTGTTGCTGCAGTTTCCGAACCAGTAACGGAATTAGTGGTAGAGGAGGGAATGCGTAAGCAAATTTGTTGGACCAATTTATCCACAGTGCATTGCCCTGGGACCGGTGGTGTGGGTACCTGGATGCGAAGTTTTTGCATTTTGCGTTCTGATGATTGGCAAACAGATCTATCTCTGGTTGCCCCCATTTTTGGAAGAATGGCTGCAGTATTTGGTCGTGCAGCTCCCATTCGTGTACTTGTTCTGACTGTCTGCTTAGGATGTCTGCTATCTGATTTTGAACTCCTGGTAGGTGTTCCGCTAACAGGTAGATCTTTTGAGGAATGGCCCATCTCCATATGTCCTGTGCTAGTCTGGACAGTTGGAGAGAGTGTGTCCCCCCCTGTTTTTGAATATAATACATTGCAGTCATGTTGTCTGTTCTGATCAGGACTGCTTTGCTTGTTATTTGCATTTGGAAAGCTTTTAGTGCTAGAAATATTGCTAATAGTTCTAGGTAGTTGATGTGCAGTTTCTTTTGCTGCACACTCCACTTCCCCTGCACTGTGTATCTGTCCATGTGCGCTCCCCATCCGGAGAGCGATGCATCCGCTGTTATTGTCACTTGTGGAATTGGCTCTAGGAACGACCGTCCCTTGGAAATGTTTTCTGTGTTCCACCACTTCAGAGAGCGATACGTCCGGTCGTTTACCAACACCAGATCTGTAATCTGACCTTGAGCCTGATTCCACTGTGTCGCTAGACACTCTTGTAGTGGGCGCATTTGTAGTCTGGCATGTGGTATTAGCAGTATGCAGGAGGACATCATGCCTAATAGTTGCATAAACACTCGTGCTGGTAGTGAGTGTTGTGGTTGAAATCTTTGTATTAACCCGACCATTGTCTGTACTCTGATTGGGTTGGGGTATGCTATTGCCTTTTCTGTGTCTACTGTAGCCCCCAGGTATTGCTGAATCTGGTTTGGTTGCAGGTGTGATTTTTTGTAGTTCACCGTGAACCCTAGGTGGTGCAGCAATTGAATTGTCTTCTGTGTGTTGTGAAGACATTCTTCTTTTGACTTGGCCTTTATTAGCCAGTCGTCCAAGTATGGGAAGACATGTATTTGTTGTCTTCTTAGGTGTGCTGCCACCACAGCTAGGCATTTTGTGAAAACTCTTGGTGCTGTTGTGACACCGAAGGGAAGGACTTTGAACTGATAGTGTTGTCCTTCTAACACAACCTTAGGTATTTCCTGTGGGCTTTGTGAATTGGGATATGAAAGTAAGCGTCTTTTAGATCCAGTGTAGAAAGAAAGTCCCCTTTCTTCAGTAAAGGGAGTACTTGTTGGAGCGTGACCATGTGGAAATGCTCCGAATTTATGTAAGCATTGAGAGGTCTGAGGTCTAATATTGGTCTTAGGGACCCGTCCTTTTTGGGGATCAGGAAGTATAGAGAGTATACTCCTGTTCCTTGTTGATCCTTTGGAACCTTCTCTATTGCATGCTTTTGTAGAAGTGCTAGAACTTCTTCTCTTAACAATGTCAGATGATCTTGACTCATTGGACGCTGTCTGGTGGGGATGTTTGGTGGGGTAACTGTGAGTTCTAGGCAATAACCATGTTGGATAATTTGTCTCACCCACTTGTCTGATGTGATGTTCTCCCAGACAGGTAGGAACTGTGATAGACGTCCCCCGACCGGTGTTATGTGGTCTGGGGGGAGTTCTATGAAGTCACTGTTTTGGTGTTGAGGCGTTGCGGTTGTTATTATTTCCGCGGCCTCTACCCTTATTGTTGTTACCTCTGTAACTGCCTCTTGAATTACCTCTGGGTGATGTTGGTGTGAAAGAGGTGGATTGCTGATTCGTTCCTGTATTCTTTGAGCCCCCTCTATAGGTGGATCTACGAAAGGAACCTCTGTGTGTTGGCTGTTGCAATGCTCCCATTGACTTAGCCGTTTCTGTATCTTTCTTCATTTTTTCTAAGGTCTCGTCTGTGCTTGAGCCAAACAGTGTCTTCTGATCAAATGGTTTGTTCAGTAGGGCTGTTTGTACTTCTTGTTTGAATCCTGAGATTCTAAGCCATGCATGCCTTCTTAGCATGACACTGGTGTTAATAGATCTTGCTGCAGTGTCTGCTGCGCTAATGCACACTTAATGGAAGTATTGGTTATTATTTTACCTTCCTGTATTAATTGATCTGCCTTCTTCTGATGTTCTTTTGGGAGATGTGTGAGAAGTTTTTCTAGCTCATCATAATGTGCCCTGTCGTAACGTGCGAGTAGTGCTTGTGTATTGGCTATACGCCAGCTATTCGCTGCCTGTGATGCTACTCTTTTGCCTGATGCATCTATTAACTTTGATTCTTTATCTGGTGGAGGAGCCTCTCCTGTAGATAATGAATTTGCTCTTTTACGAGCGTTTGAGACCACCAGCGAGTCTAGAGGTACATGCCCTTTAATAAATATTGGGTCCTTTGGAGCCGCTTTGTATTTTTTATCAATTCTTGGGTTTAACACCCTGGCTCTCACTGGGTTTTCGAATATTTCCTCTGTGTGACTAAGAAGACCCTTCAACATAGGAAGAGTACCTGATGTTCTCTGTGCATTAGGTAGAGTCTCTAACAAGAAATCCTCTATTTGAGGTTCTGTATGCATATCTAGTTTGTGATATTTTGCTGCCCTATTAATGAGCTGCACAAAACCTGTGTTATCATCAGGTGGTGAAGGCTTTGAGGGATATAGCTCTGGGTCGTTGTCCTCATCTGACCCTACATCATAATTTTCCCATGGGTCCTCCTCATCTGGGATAGTTTCGTCATCCTCTTGAGGTTCTCCCTCCCCTAGATCACTGTCTACATCTGACTGAGGTGTAGCTGGTCTTGGTGTGGAGGGTGTAGGAATATTTGGTCTATTGTGAGGAATAGGAGGAGAGGGTGTGACTCTAGGTCGAGGAGAAGCAGGAGGAGTTATATTTGTCCCCATTGTTCTCTTTTTTGAAGGAAGAGGTTTATCTTCTGACTGTTCACTCTTTCTCTTCTTCGTGACCACTTTCCCAGTTTGTGGATCAATAAACAAGATCTTTTGTTTGGGATCTGTCTGTTGCTCCTGAATCGGTACCGAAGATCCTGGTTCCGAGAGCTGTTTTTGTTTTCGATCGTCAGATCTTGTTGTTTTCGACACCGAATGTCTGCTCGATTCCGACTTTCTGGGTATCGAGTGTCTTTTGGGCGATAAATCATATTTATGTTTCGACATGGAATGTTTCGATACCGAGCTTTCCCTTGTTTGTTGCCTCGGTGCCGAAGTCGATGTCGCCCTTTTCTCGGATCCGACATGTTGGGAGTCCGAGTGTTTCGGTTTCAGTTTCGGTTTCGTTGCCGGGCCCGAGGGCGGGGCGTCGGAAACTTTTTTCTGCGGTTTGACCGGGCCCGAGGGCGGGGTCGTTACCGCACGGGGTCGGTTTTTCGGTAAGGGGACGTCGTCACTCACGGTTTGTTGCTCGATGAGTTCTTCGACCTCCGACTGGTCCCCTTCCGACCCCGACTGGTCCTCTTCTTCCTCGATTTGCTCGTCTCCGAACAGCTCCGGGATCGCCTCCGCCTGCATTCTGGAAACCTTGTGTCTTCGAGCTCGACGATTTCTAATCGTTAGCTTGGAGGAGAATGCTGCACAGGCTTCGCAGTCCCTGGATTCGTGTTCAGGCGATAGACAGAGGTTGCACACCTCGTGTAGGTCCTTGTGTGGGAACTTAGCACCACACGTTGGACATTTTTTGAATGGAGTCCTTTCCATGGACTCCGGGCTTGACTGCGTCGAGAAAGGCCTCCTGTTCTTCGACGTAGATCCAAGTTTTTCTCTTCGATTTTTGAGTTTGCAACGCGTCGGAATGGAAATGAACGCGCTCGATAACAATACCGTCGAATTGGAAAGGGAATACGCGCCGATAAATCACTTTCTTCTGAAGTTGATCTGGAGCGTCTCGATCCTCATCCGAACCCGATGGCGGAAAAAACCAATCTACGGATGGAGCCGATGCCCATGCGCACTACCAACCAAGGGAGGAGTCACCAAGATACAAAAGACTCTCCAAGAGAAAAACAAAGTGCAATCATCCGAGCCCAACACCAGATGGCGATCTATTCATAATGTACCATCTGCAGCCCATATGCCTCGAACACTGATTAATAACCTGCCAGATCCCACACAGAGACTTAAAGAAAAATGGGTGGGAGAACTGGGTGAAATGGATGATACGGAGTGGAACGAGGCACTTGCCTCGCCGCGGGAAGTAGGCATTTCGGCTAGATTCCGCCTAGTGCAGCTTAAGATTTTACATCGCACCTACTACACCCGCACACTACTAAACAGAATACAAAGGGCACCACACCCATACTGCCTCAGGGGATGCGGGGATGAGGGAACTCTCCTCCACACGCTATGGGAATGTCCACAAATCAGGGAACTATGGAGGCAGATTATGCGTACAGTCTCACAGGCCATCAATGTATCTGTCCTGCCGGAACCCCGTAAGTGCTTGCTGAACATCTGGGACCCTACAGACTTAAACAGGTATGGACAACTGTGGGTCACACTGGCGGTGACAGTGGCCAAATGAGACATTGCACAGAGGTGGGGTGCCCCGGAGTTGCCGACGGTGGCAGGGTGGATAAGGAACATGGACCTCCTAATGGTGAAGGAAAGAGCAGTATATGTGTTAAGGGCTTGCCCCCGCAAGTGGAATAAGGTGTGGACGCCATGGAACAAATATAGGGGAGAACCATGTGAGGCCCTGCCGGAGGGTGAGGACTCGGAATCAGAGGATGACGAGGACTAGTAGCAGAGGATATGCCAGCACAATGAGGGGGGGGGGGCCGGGAGGATGCGGGAACGCAACGCTACCGTAGGCGAATTGCTGAATAACTGAACCTGTAGATAATTGTATATGGATGAACACACTCAATTGCACAATGATGACCATAGTTGGGTTTTAATGTTTTTTGTTTTTTCTAAAACTTCAAATTGTAGATTTCGGAAAAATGTGTCAGAATTGCATTATCGGGGTATACTTTATGGATAAGGAGCAAAATTGGGCCGTGATATGCATATGCTTGTTTCTACTCCCTGTTCCAATACATGGCCGTGGCAGACACTGATAGTTGCTGACACAAAATATGTTAAGTTCTTTTTCTCTTAATGACACATGCTAATGATATGTACTTGCAACTAACGAATGAAAGTATGAATATCTCTTTTTGAACTCCTGACAATAAAGAATTTTCAAAAAAAAAAAAAAAACTATAGTAGGTTGGCTGACAATGTAGACAACCATGTCCCAGCCAGTATTGTCCTTGAGAACGGTCACGCTGTTCCATTTGACGCTGCTTTAATCTTGGACGGCGTGCAGGAACCGCTCTTCTGCGGTGGGGCGCCTTGCGACCCGGGTCGGGCCGCTATCACATTCCATCTGACGCTGCCCTAAAATTGAGGCACCACAACGAATGCGGGTCTCCAATTGTGGGTGCTTTCTCGTTTGGATTATGTAGCGGCCTCCCCAGGTCGCGGAGATCCCTCCTGCAGAAGCGCAGGTCCGGCAAAGCCACTAATGATTTAAAATCCCATAGTGGTTTGCGAGGGGAAAGACAGCTCTAAACTGGTCTCCTTTGGGCACAGCAACCCACTATGGGATTTTAAACAACTTTTAGGAAAAGGGGCACAGGAATCTACGATAGGAATACAAGGCAAAGTCTGCAAATACCAAGGTGCAACAGCAGATACGCCCATTGGGGCACACCAGAAGGTGAGGGGGGGAAGCACTGACACAGACACCAAAATAATGTGATAAAGGCCGCTTTATTGGAATCAGGTGCACCTACAACAATGTCCCTCCTGGCCTGTGCCGAACAAAACTACTGCTCACTAAATAACAACTGCCTGACAGCCCCCCACCCCCACCCCTAAAGTTAACCCAACATTGCAACTGAAAATACAACACATCCGCACAGCAACCTACCCCCCGACTGAATGCCACAGTAACCTCCATGACCTCACCCCCGCCTACCATACAGTCCCAGGCCTCCAGCAAATCCACCCTATCTCCTTAGGAAAGCGCCCCCAGTAACCGCACCTGTTCCAGCGACACCACAACTTTAGACACCCTAAACCAGTGCACCATCGACCAACAAAACCCCTCAGAACCAGGACCAACCCCGCCACACAAACCCAGTGGAAAAAATACAGGGAGGGAGGGACCACAAAACTGCCTACGGACCCCTGGCTGCTGTGTCACTGCACCACAAACAGTGTGCAGTGACACAAAATGGCTGTATTACTAGGGGTCAAGCCCAAAGCAAGCCCAAAGGAGCCCAACCAGCCCAACCAGCCCAACCAGCCCCAGCTACGGAGAGCCCTGAGTGACAAGCTTCCTTCCCCCCTCCCCTGGTGCCCCAAACTTCCCGGGGGGGGGGGGGAGAGAGCCTCCCGCTGGTCGGCCACCCCCCAAATCCCCATTGGGGCGAGACTTACCACATTGCATATGAAATCATGCTGTATGCCGCCTTTCCATACAAGCCGTTCCTGTGAGCAAGGGCAATGATGACGCCCGAAACTCGTAGGGGAAACTGACGGCAGATCCTAGCTGTGTCTGTGGATGTTAAATGACAGAGTTGCCTGGCAAAAAATATTTCCACAACAAATGCGAGTCTCCAATTGGTGGTGCTTTCTCGTTTGGAATATTTAGCGGCCTCCCCAGGTCGCGGAGATCCCTCCTGCAGAAGCGCAGGTCATGCGAAGCCACTAATGGAACGCCAATAGGAACGATGTGGCGGTTTGCGAGGGGAAAGACAGCTCTACACCGGTCTCCTTTGGGCACAGCAACCCACAATGGGATTTTAAACAACTTTTAGGAAAAGCAGTACGCACTCACAAGATCCAGCGTTTCCCCAAAATTTCTTTAATTAAAGATAAGCACCCTTTCAAAAAGAAATACCGACGCATTTTGAATGTGGGTATTATCAACCGTGACCAAGTTATCTGTAGATAACGAAATGCATCGGTATTTCTTTTTGAACTGGAAGCTTATCTTTAATTAAAGAAACTTTGGGGAAACGCTGGATCTTGTGAGTGCGTACTGATTTTCCTGAAGAAGTAAGCTGTTGGTGAATAATTTTCGGCGTGGCTCTGCCGAAGAGATATATATATATATATATATATATATATATATATATATATATATATATATATATATATATATATATTCCAAAAAGAAGTTGCCAGAAGCTTGGAGGCCCTCTCACACCACAATTTCTTTATTTCAGCAAGGCAGCGTTTAACCACAGCAAGGTAGGTACAGCGATTGTTTCTGCCAACAGTCCCGACGCGTTTCAGGCTCCTTTCGCCTTTCTTCTAGGGGATGGCTTGTGAGGAACAGCAGCTCGCTTTCATTTTCCTAAGTGTATCTTGTGCCATAGTGGATTCACTGCATCATACAATGCCGCGGTTCTGCCAATTTTCACTTTGACGAAATTGCGATGCTCTTCTAGCAAGGTGAAAATTGGCAGAACCGTGGCATTGTATGATGCAGTGAATCCACTATGGCACAAGATACACTTAGGAAAATGAAAGCGGCTGGCCCTACTACAGGTTTAATTTGGCACAAACTACACCAACCACAGTGCATTGCCTGCACACGCCCACTGGGCGGGACTATTGACTGCCATATGAGAACACCTGCGAGCTGCTTTTCCTCACAAGCCATCCCCTAGAAGAAAGGCGAAAGGAGCCTGAAACGCGTTGGGACTGTTGGCAGAAACAATCGCTGTACCTACCTTGCTGTGGTTAAACGCTGCCTTGCTGAAATAAAGACATTTTGGTGTGAGAGGGCCTCCAAGCTTCTGGCAACTTCTTTTTGGAATATATATATATATATATTGAATGGCTCATCAAACAATAGTAAATCTGCACCCATAAAAGTACTCCTTAAATGGATGCAAATTTACTACTATCTAGAATTCGCAAGCATTGGCAGTAGTAAGCATGGAAAGCTGTGACAGTCTCAAGGTTCTGCTGGCAATCAGACACTCAAAGGTGATGGGACAATTATTTGCAAATAGTCTATTCACTTGCAATCCATCGAGGGAGTATTTTAAACCATTGCTTTTCTCCCACTGTGCCACTCTAAACCAAGGACCCAACTTAGGGTTTGGCAGAGGGTGTAAAGGTAGACAGGCTTGCAGAGGTATTTTTATCCACCACATTTCCTTCCTCCTGCCAAATTAAGAGATGTCTGCCAGCCCTTCGAACATCTCAATACATTGGCAACAAACAATGTCATGGCCGATGCTGTCAATGTAAGAAATGTTTGACGGACTGCTTTATGAAATACAATGGCTGACTTCCAAAATTTCCCAAAGCGGAAGTTTGTTTAAAAAAAGAAATCACACCATAGGAGTTTTCTCCCATGGTGTAGTGATAATTTTTATTTTTTAGGTCGAGCCTAGCGGTACTGCGCATTCACTGCTCGCTCTGCGAGGCATGCTGTAATAGAATATGTAGTGGAAGCTCCGCCCACTCTCCGCCCATATTTTTAATTGACTGGTGTCATTCTCCTTCGTAAATGTTGAATTACGATTCATAATGAGGCTTGTTAGTCCCTCCTGGCTACCGCCTTGTCTCCATTTATAACCTCCCATAACGACTGGACCTTTTACTTGGCTTGTTACACGGTCTCCGTTATTTAGTGGGTGAGCATTATTTTCTTTATTGGTGTTTCCTTTTTTCAGTGTGGTCCGCTTTCACTTTAGTGGCCGCGCTGCTTCATTTAATTAATTCTGCATCAGATCAGTGTAGCACAGGCAAACAAGCATTTGCAATTCAACAGGTCTCGCATTTACCGCAGTTTGATCTAATGGCATTGTAAATGACAATGCCTTTTATCTATTTTTTGGTTTTTGAAACATAAATAAAACGTTTTTGGTTTTTGAAACATAAATAAAACGCATTGTCATTTAAAATGCCAATAGCTTAAACTCTCTTGAATGCGAGACCTATTGCACTGCAAATGCTTGTTTTAATTTACTGTCCCTCACGGCCAAGATAAACCTGGCGGTGACGGACATTACAAATAGAGCAGATGGTCAGATGACATACCTGCAATGGCACCTAATCTGCAGGGCCGGTGGAGGAAGTTTTACACCAAGGGAGAAATACATTTTACTCTGACAGCATAAAACTTGTGGTCCGTCCGACTCAGAATCAGACGGACAGACCTTAAGTTTGGCTGGCTTAGTACTCTGTTGCTACTGCAACAGAGGGCCTGTCCGCCAAACTGTAAATCAGCCCCTGAGGCTCAGCTAATACAAATTGGTGCAGACCCAGCTTTGCATGGGAACAGTTCACCCCAAACGATGGTCATGTTACCTATTAGCCCTGCGACCCCCAGCTTTTAAGTTGGGAAATTTGGAATTCACACCCACCGAATCTCACTGACTGAGCTACACCCCTGCACACATTGCCCTTCGCCTTTACTGTTAAGAGTATGAAAAATAATGCAGTGTAGGGTATTTTCCCAGAAGAAATTTGGAACTGGTTATTGAATATTATCACTAACCAGATATTATCCCTGAGGCGTTGCAAGTCTGAGCGAAGCCCAAGAACAAGGGAAGCCAGCGTTTCCAAAGGGAATGTGCAGCACATTATAACAAATCTAAATAAATAAATAAGCAAGACTCCTAGTTTTCTGTTTTGCTGATTTCTACAGATAAATATAGACCTAAAAAATCTATTTCTCAGTCTGGATTCATTTTTAAATGAGTGATCTTTAATGTTGTCTGTCAGGAGTGCTAGGCCAAAAGGAGCGCAGACTGACAAGCAGGTGAGTTTGAAAAAAGGGTACACATTTCCTGCTGTATCTCTAAATAGTTGCAAGTGTACTAAAATGGTAAAGTGTGTATTGCGGGTGAGTGATGTATTGCATATGATGTTTCAAAGCACCAATGCTCACGCAGCATCCAATTTTAAGAGCAACTTCGTGAGTAAATAAATCTGTAAAATATACTGGTCTCAGGTTGATTGCTTCAACACAGTTAAAAGGAGATAAAAGAATTATGGATAATTACAGATGGAAAGGTCTAAACAATAAACACTACACAACCCAGAGCCCTATAAATAGGGAGATAGAGCCTGGACCAGTGGCGGTGGAGGAGAGTCACCCCACTGAACAAAACAAAAAATAAAATGATAACAATTGTTATTTTCATTTAATTTTTCCGATATACTTCAGTGGCTCTCGGGCCTGGCGGGGCTGGTGGAGTAGGGAGAGGTTTGGCTCAGACCAATCACAAAGCTGCACTGCAGTATTGTGAATAGCTATGGTAAGGCTGAGAGGGGGCGGATGCTTCCTGCTGCTGGCCGGGAGTGCAGGAAGATATCGGAGGGACGGAAGACAGAGATGTGGCGGCCGTTTCAGGTAAGTGATTTTTTTTTCTTCTTTTTTTGTCCCCCCCCTCACCCCACCACCCAGGTTCCGTAGGAGCCCCTACTGGCCTGGACTAAAGAGCTGGACATTTTATTATCATTATTATTATTTGGAATCTTGTATAGCGCACTGTTACCCTCGGGCATCCCAGCGCTCGTTCATATCTCAAGGGAATGGAGCTAAGAGCATTAAGCGGGGAACAGGTGGGTCTTGAGTAGCTTTCGGAATCGAATAGTACCAGTCTCTGTCCGTAAATTCAGAGGCAGCGCATTCCATAACTTGGCTGCGTTCACCGAGAATCTTCTACCGCCCGTCCGGGCTCTTTTCACATTTTACACCAAAGACACTAACTCTGACCAGAAAACACACCTAACCTCCATAAGGGTGAAGATAGCATCTCTTTAATTTCAATCTGTCTCGTCCATTCACTATTTTCAGCCAAGAAAGGCCTGCGACGCAAAAGTAAAACATCGCTTTTATGTAATAATGTCAATGTCGATAATATTTACTTGCACATACATTAACTCCTCAACTTCGACTATCAACATATCATCAAAGTAAGTGCACATAAGGAGGTGTAAATGTACTATTCTATGTCCTTGTCTACTTACCTTGACAATATGGTGTAGTTAATAATGTATAAGGTGGAGTCTCTGATCGATTGTGTTAAATGAAATAGGTCCATTCAGTTATCCCAATTCTATGCTACAACACACTTGTGGTAGCATTATTATTGTTAAAACGAACAATTCAAAATACATGAACTTTGGCCTTTTGGCTTCTCAAGTCAATCGACTCCTCCAGCATGTACAAAGAGCCCCACCTCATCTGCATTTGTTTTGGTTAAATTTGCTACTGTCTCTAAGGCCATGTCTGATTTTCACTGACTTCCAGGTACAAAAATGTAAGTCTGTAGATGAAAAGCCCCTGCAATAGCTATGACAACATCACAGCTACCTACTCGGTGGCCACTGACTTTTTAGCACCCAGGGACTTCAAACAGAACTTAAATCATCACCTGCTATTGTGGAATTCAATTCTGTCTAATATTAGGGGCTTCCTTTTTCTGACAATGACAGAATGTCTTTTATTTATCTGTTTTGAAAACCAACACATAAATAATAGGCAGTGTCATTTACAATGCCAATATCTCAAACTCTCGCTAATGCGAGACCTAATGCATGGCAAATGCTTGTTTGCCTTTGCTGCTCAGGTTTGCCAGTATCCATTTTTCTAGCATTGTCAAACAGCAATGGCAAAGCCAAAAGGCAAGACCTAGGCTATTAGCTTTGCTTGTTTTACCGTGCAGAAACAAAAGAAATGAATAAACATAACTAAACACGTTAAACATTATAGGGCAGATTTACAAGCCCTCTATGCCACTTTTGTGTCACTTTTCCCATGTTAAAAGTGACACAAAAGTGGTGCACGGAGCTTGTAAATCTGCCCCTTTGTGTCTGGAAAAACGTTTTGTTCGCACCGCTGGGTATTTATTCATGCGTTTTTGTATAGCGCAGACTTTACCCGAAGGTGTCAGAGCGCTTCACAATAGGAACAGAACTGATACATGAGGAGAACATTACAAGTGAACAAATTACAAAAGCAAACGTTAAGTTACATGAGGCAAAAATGACAATTGTGAGCAAACAAAATACAAGAGGTAGCAAACGGTGCATTACAGGAGGAAAAAGTGACAGGTGTGCAGGTTACAAAAGCGTACAAAGTACAAGTAGAGGTATAATACTGCAGTAAATGGCAGACACTCAAGCACAAGAACAAACGTTACGTAGGCAATGGTGGCACTTGTGCAAGTATCTAAAGCAAACACAATGTAAGAGGTGTAATGACTAGAAGTCGTTTTTATCCAAAGAACAGGTTTCAGCCACTCGTTCTGCCATGCGCCGAATGATTCGGCACTTTGGAGCTACAGTTTATGACATGAGAACAACAGGTTCAAATTTACGAAGCACGTCACGTCGGAGTGTCCATTAAATGCCACACATATCTCATGTTTCGATCTGGTAGGACAAGCCTTTTCTGTATGAAGGCACAGTTTGCTGTCTTCACGTGACACCTTGTGGCTATTTATAGTATAGCAGCTAGGCTGCTAATTTTCGTTGTAATGGCAACACGAAAATCACGCGGATTTAGAGCCTGACCTACTTACAGATAGCTTTTGCTCTGCTTCAAGTCTTATATAATAAAAATCTTGAAATATACATGCTTGGAGAGAATATCCATACATACAAATATACATACATAGAGAGAATCTTAATTCATACAAATATACATTCATAGAGAGACACGAAGTTAGCACACTCCATCCAGTGCCTTGTTGTTGTGCCATTCATATGTTGCTTCCATTCACCGCTGCATAAAGCATGATGCAATGGGTCTGCTCTCTTTGCCCATAATAGGTTCTTTTGCAGGGTGACAGCATTTTACCAGATCACATGTGCACACCCCCTAAAAAGCATTGCACTTCATTGCCTGGGTTGGTAGGTGCTTCTTTACTTTGCAATAACACGTGGCCATCACATCTAGGTGGCAGGATCTTTTTTTTCTAGATTTTATTTTTGTGTCACATGCTTCCCAGAAAAAAAATATATAATCAACGCACCAGTTTGGCACGGCTAGATCTGTTAGCTTTGTCAGTGCTTCTTTTTTTTAGCTTTTCTTTTCACTGGAAATAATACTCTTCACCTTTCAATAGCTTAAATAAGGGTGGGGAAGAGAGTAGGAGGGAGTGGGGAAGACGTTTATCCGAATGGCAGAGGTAAATCACTCCAGGGTATAGGTTGAGGTGAGGCAGGTTTTCCTCCCATCATCATTCTGCTGAATGTTAGTAATTGTTTGTTAGTGTCTTTTGGAATGAAGGAGTCCACAACTTGACAGGAGTTGAAAGCAGTAGGCAGGTTTATTCCTGACACACCCCGAGTATGATCATCCTGAGCAGGCCCGGACTGGCCGTTGCGGGCACCGGGCAATCCCCCGGTCGGCCGCATGGGTGGGAGCCGGTTTTGGGCCCCAGGGGGCCGTTTTTGTTACAGGGCCGTTTTTGCAGCATAGCAGGAAAAACGTCCCTGTAACAAAAACGGCCGAAAACCGGCCCTGGCAATGAGTGCGGTCGCACCCCCAACCCCCCTGCCGGGCTGGTTTCGGTTCCCAGTCCGGCCCTGATCCTGAGAGGACCAGGCGCCAACTGACAGCGTCTGGAATGCACACATTGGAACAAACACAAACATTCTAATAACATTGAGCATAAACAATACAGCACATCCCCTTCTCTTCATAAAAAGGCAAAGGAACAAAAACAAAATAAAAACTAAAATACAAAAACAGAACTAATGATGAACGTAGCTAACATATTCATGAAGATACAAGGGAGGTCTCTGATCCCTCGATGGTCTTGTTAATCTCCTTAGACAGAAGAGGCAACGCACGAATGCACTCTTCGAAAGACCCAATTGCTCATGAGTTTTTTGGGGGGAGTTTTATATAGCGCAAACTCGACCCAAACTCGACCCAAAGGTATCAGAGCGCTTTACATGAGCACCAGTTGTGTTACAGGCAGATATATTCTTTGTTAGGCACAGGGAGATTAAGTGATTTGCCCAGAATCACAGAATGTTGAGCGTCCCTGCCGAGACTCGAATGTGGTTCCTGAGCTTCGAGGTCGACTGCTCTAGCAGATAGGCCACATCCTCTTTTCACTAACTGCCCACGATTTACACCACAGAACTCATCTTTCATTAACATATCTCCAGAAGACCCTTCCTGTCTCTCCACACACAATCCTCCTCTCTGATGCAACGCAACATTCCTATGATTCCACTGCTAACCATTGTCAAGAACAATGGAGAGACCCTATGCACTTGTTTAATCTTGAAAGGACCTTTAAACTTCGAAAAATCAATCCTTTTACGGCCTAACCTGATTTTAACCCACTCTGAGTTTATTATGCATCACAATTTTGGAAATCATTGTACTAAAACCATTATTCGAAAAGCCAATCCTTAAACCGTGCCGGAATCAATTTTGTACCTGGAGCACATCCACGAATCAACTGTAGTGACGATCTTTCCATGACACTGTTCATCAAGTGCAGTGCGCCCACACTATTTCAGCAACCACTTTAACAACATCACGATCATTGGTGGACATCTGAATGGTACCATTGACCAATCTGCTAGCATGAGGATTGCAAAGTGAAGTACGATTATGCTTAATACCACAAGTCCCCAGGAAATCTCACCATCTCACCAGACGCGAGTTGGGTTCCACTTCTGTTATAAGAACAGATGCTAAACATTCTTTAGCAATAATCGACTCAAGATCATCATTGATGGGCATGGTAGTTTTTTATTCCATAAACTTTGCAATTAACCATTTTGAATGAACATCAACCATCACCAAGGCAAACTGCCACTCACTTCTCCAATGAAATCTAAATATACTGTGTGCCGACGTATTCCAGGGTCAGCAATGTGACCAACATGAGGTTGCACACCCACTTTTAATCTCTATTCAACCTCTTTCAATCATCACACTTTTTCACTCACAAACTAACCTGATAATCTAATTCTGGGCAGCAGAATTTTTTCTTGAGCTTTTTCTTAGTCAATGTTTGGCCCATATGTCCTTCCTGAGCTAATTTAAAAAATTTCAACTGCAAACCAACTGGTGGTACAAACCTCTCACCCCTGCATCCTGCACAGAAATACTACACCCTCGTTCTCTCAGTTCTGTTGTCTGTCAAATACCCCCACCCGCCCCACCGCTCTAATATTCAGAGGTCCCTCCTGGATGATCCATCAACTAACTTTTAATCTATCAATAGTCGAGAAAGGCAATCCACCTGAGCTTTATGTGCATAATGACCTTTATAGTCATAATACATTCGAATATAGCATGTTACAAAGCATGTTTATACATAGCATGCTATTACTACGCAGTCATTACAACGACCGCATTGTTACTACGCAATACCTTTACATCGCAAGTCATTTCAACGACTTGATGTAGAGGGCACGCTGGACTTAGGAATAGTACTATTAAACTATTCCTACTCCAGTTTACGAAACAGCAGGGAAGGTGTTGGATTTTATATCCAATACCTTTGCGCCCCCTACAGCAAGTCGTTGTGATGACTTGCAATGTAAAGGTGTTGCGTACTAACAACACGGTCGTTGTAACAACCGCATTGTAATAGCACTGCATTGCGTAAACAGCGTTGTAAATGCTGTTTCCCATGCATTCCTTTGATGCTGACCCATGATATATGCTGCCACACTCACTACACCATTTGGAATAATGTTTGACTGGAACTACGAGTTTAGTGGGTCTGCTGCTGGACTTGACTACGGCATCAACATCCAATCTGGCATGAGTTTCAATTCAATGGTGCAAGGGAACCGGACTGTGTGCAAAACTCTGGAAAAGAAAACCAAGAACCCTTTCAAGTCTTGCGAAATTTAATATAATCATAGACAGATTTTCAAATATAGTGAAAAGGCATGATGCGCAAATTTTCAAATATTTTATTTAGAATTTTAATAAAAACTAAAGCCAAGTCGATGAGTGTTTCACAACTTCTGAAATGATATATTGCTTCATCAGGGCAGGCAGTAGAATATTTCAGGAAGTATAGCAATATTTTAGGATCCAATAAACTCGTTAGACCGATTTGGTCTCCAAAAGCCATTGAAAATCAAAGGAATTCTAATTTCCTATAAAGCATTAATGTAATAGAGTATATCTATCCTTTAAAAAAGCATAGAGTCCTTTAACCTAATCCAAATACAAGGGTGGGGGTTGGGGAGTGGCCATCTTCTAAAGTGGAATGGAGAATGAATTTTTAAGGTCTGTATCAAATTTGACAAGCGGCATGATAACCGCACTTCCCCAAAATCCTAGAGCGTCTATCCAATCGAGAAAGGCAATCCGCCTAAGCATTATGTGCAAAATTACCTTTATGGCCACACTTTCTACAGTCTTTGTTAATGGCAATATATCCCTTTGATTCTGACCCATGATACATGCTGCCATAACTACTACACCTTTTAGAGAAATGTTTGACTGCAACTTCAAGTTTAGTGGGTCTTTTACAGAACTTCAGTACGGAATTAAATATCCGATCTGGCATTCTCATTTGTTTCAATGAGGGCCAACTCAATCCCTCCTCTTTCCATTTTACCCATTTCTTTCATACAGTCCTCTGACTCCTCCACCATCTTAGGGATGTCTATAGCATCTCTGAGTGTAGGATTTTTTAGCTGCTGAAAGACGTCTAGGATCCATTTACTCCGACACTGAACTATTAGCTGATCACAAATTAGTTTGTCAGTTGTTACTCCAAGGCGACATTTCACATAGTCTGGCCATAAATTCAACCACAGATTAACTCTCCTTTTGGTTGTGTGTAAAACATGCATAGCCGTAACTGGTTGACCTTTTTTTCGCAAATCTGGTTTCAAAATGTTTAAGTGCTTTTCAAACTCATCTTTGCAGATACTTAACAATACGCGGACCTTCTTTACACAGAACACTTAATAGTAAGGCTTTTTTCCTAGCAGGATGAACATTCTGATCATCCAGATTGACAGAGGGCCTGCTTTAGATAAAAACAGAGGTGAAGCAATAATTAGGGAGACGTGCTATTCCAACCCAAAAATTTGCTGGTCAAGTAAATTGAGGCAGAACATCAAGAATCAATTTACCTCAAAAGTACAAGAAGAAGATAAGTGTCTCATGGGAATGCTACTTGGGGTTACTGAGGTTACCCGCCAAGAACTGGATACTGGAGGCACGGCGGCACTCATTCTTTTAGATCTGAGTGCCGCATTTGACACCATCTGTCATACAACCCTCATCCAGTCCCTGAAGGATATTGGAATCAGAGGTAAAGCATTGAAATGGTTGGAGCAATTTCTCCTGCATCAAACATATCAGGTTTTCTCCAAAAGTAATTCCTCCTAAGTATATGATTCCCCCTATTGCGTGCCCCAGGGCTCTATATTGAGCCCCCTCCTTTTTAATGTGTATGTCACTCCCCTAGCCAAAATTGCTGAAGATATGGGCCTCACCATTTATTCCTATGCGGACGACACACAACTTGTGTTCTCCCTCACATCTACAGAAAAATCTGACATCTCTCCCCTTCGTTCTGGACTACTTAGAATGGCTTACTGGCTCCATTCCAAAAAATTAAAGTTGAATGGGGATAAAACAGAGTTACTTATTTTTGGCAAACAAAACAATCTTTGGGGCCTGACCCATTGGCCTGTTGAAATGGGCGCTACCCTGACTGCGGTACAATCCGCACGCAACTTAGGGGTAATAATTGCTGTCTATGCGCACGCGCACAGCCAAAACTGCCTCCACATGTTTTCTGATCCTCAAATGGTTGAGAAAAATACTGTGGCAATTGCCAGATGGAGCGCAGAGGACGGTCCTACAGGCCTTAATCACTTCGAGATTAGACTATGGTAACGTCCTATTCCTAGGAGTCACGAAAAGTACTCTGAATCGACTTCAAGTCGTTCAGAACTATGCAGCCAGACTGCTCCTAAATCTCCCAGGTCGCACGAGTATGACAGAATACCTTAAGAAACTGCACTGGTTGAGATTGGCAAGTAGAGTAAAGTTCAAGGCACTCTGTTACATGTATAAGATCAGCTCAGGGGCAGCCCCGGAGTACCTATGTAAGATGGCACAGAAATATCTACCCTCTCGCAACTTACGCTCAATGAACCAGGGAAAATTCATCCTTCCCAGGGTAAAAAGAGCTCGACTGGGCGGTCGTTCTTTTGCCTACATGGCACCTGTACTGTGGAACTCACTCCCTCTCCAACTGCGGTTAGAACCCTGCTATCTACGCTTCCGTAAAAGGAGTGAAATCATGGATGTTCGATCAATAATTGTCCCCCCGCTTACTTTTCAGTAACACAGATCCAAGGCGCCGGGAAACCCTCAGGGTAGCTGTCGCGCCATACAAGTGCAATAAGTAAATACATAAATTAATAAATGCTCAAAGCTCAACCACAAAATAAACTTGTTCAGTGAAGCAGATTATTAATCCTAATAAATGATGAGGTGTGCGCATCACCGCATTTGCACTGGGAAAGCATGAATAGGAACTCTGACACAACACGTGTCTTCACATTACCACAATAGATGTTTTCCTAATCCAAAATGGAGCCTTTGTGTGATAATGCCGGCACTTGCAGACTTAGTGCAACATCAGAGAAACTTGATCCAGCTTTGTTGCAGGAAGGAGCAAGGCTCGCTGTGCGTTCCACCTTCACAAGCGTTCCAGAGCCAAAAACGACAGCCACAATCACCCAAAGGACTCCAAGGTAGAATTGTCTTGAATGCACCACATTATCAATAAAATACTATCCAGTCATTTGAATTTGCCTTGAATCTTAATAGATACTTCATCTATGCTATCTAAAGTGCATGTTATGCTGGTGAGGAGGAGGTGTCCTGAGCTGCTTGGATATAACCAATTATTTTGCAACTATTGTATTCTTTCTGTGCAGTACATGCTATGTGAAAGAGCTGTTCTAGAGACAGTCAGGCATGCCCAACTAAAAGACACTGGTGCAGAAATAAAGTTACCTCATACCTCCATGTCTTGTCAGATGCCTGTTACTATGTACCAGAAAAAGGTCTAATGCACGCCTCATAAGGAATGGGAGAGAATAGTGGGAGAGGCTGTTGCAATCCAGGTGGGTGGGAGAGTCTGAGAGTCAATCAGTCGGTTTATAGAGCGCTGCATGTCACCCGTGAGGGCATACAGGTGCTGGCAGGGACACAATGGATCAATCGAAGAGCCAGGTTTTGAGCGTCTTGCAGAAACCTGGTCGAGTGGCAGAGGTTTGGAGGTGTAGTGGGAGGCCATTCCATGCCCTGGCTGCAAGGCAGCAAAGTCCATTGTACGTAATAGAGCCCTTTCTTCCTATACCCCTGTCTTGAACAGAAACGGATCACAAGCCATTCTAACACCAGCCTTTGGCTGTAGAGCAGCTTGTCCAAAAGCATTTAACCGCTAGAATGTAAATGCTGCACTCTGAGGAAGGGGCACAGTGGTGTTACGGACTACGCCAGCTTGAGGCAACTCAAGCTCTATCTTGATTTTCTGTGGAGCTGCAGACCAGAAAGGGAAAGCAACACAGCTATTCCACATTTACTTACCTGTAATCTCATTACGGCCGCTCGATAACTTCGGATTAGTTTCCGGGCCCTGTCCATGGTGTCACCTCTTTTCCAACTGTCTTGCGTCCAGGGGTGTAGCTTCCATTGTATTTTGTGCAGTGGCACAGGGGCCCACCAAATCCAAATTATTGCTGCATGCATGCCAATTTTAAGAACAATCTCACTGTGTGAGGAAGGTGCGGGCCTCGTGCCGAGAAGGACCTATGAGGCATTTTTGAGCCCCACCCTCCTCCAAAGCCCTTCCTCCCCCCAAAAAAGCTTGCTTAGGCTGGTGCCGATGTCCTGGGGTGTTTTGACACTCCTTAACCTCATCGATGCTTGAGATATTCTTCTCCTGTGCTGGGCCATAATAGAACTGGGTGTGGTCATGACGAGCTCAGCTCGTCATGAGCACACGAGCACCGTGTGAGCATCAAAGGGGTAATGGATGTCGGCAGTTCAAAGCCTTGAAAAACAAGCTGAAAACCACTGTTACAGTGGTTTTCAGCTCGTTTCCCCTGTCACTATGTGAAATTGGCTCCTCACAGGGCGACCGTGTGATGGGAGCTGATTGCGTGTGTCACACTGTGGCACCGTGTGAGTTGGCAGGTATGTTGCTGTGTTTTACAATCCAACCAGACAGCCCATTTCCTTCCTTGCACTAGGGCTCATGACACTCACTGTCTGCGCTACTGCTTGCGTCCCTTGTTACTGGGAATTCCTCTCTTCTGACTACCCGTTGTCTCCTGGGCAAAATGTCTCCTCTCTTCTATCTTCTGCCACCATTCCTCCCGTAGTGCCCTTTGCATGCCTACTTCTGCTTCCGCCCAAAGGCCGAAATCAAGCCTCAGAATATATACGATGACGGTGATGCTATTTTGTCTATCAGAAGATTCGGGACATAACAGGTGAGACAATGGAAAGAAGTTAGCCTTAAAATCTTGTACAGAAGAGGAACATTTCAGCGGTTCTGCCGGCACAGAAATCTTGCATTGGAAATGGGCCAGAATCAGTGCTGTATTTGAGCCGGTGGTTGCTAGTAGGGCCTACTGCACTCTTTTTTGGTACCAGCACTTATTTTTCTTCATCAGATATTGACCGAGAGCAAGAGAGGGAAAAGCACCTAAAAGGGAAAGAAAGAGGAAGAGAAAGACAAAACAAACGTCACAGAAGGAGAAAGCAGGGACTGGCATGAGTAAGCTAAAGGGGCAGGGAGCGTCTAGTAGTGGATTAAAGAGGCTTGAGATGAATTCAGGACTGCGCAGCCTTGGTATTCGGTGACCCCACATTTAATAACACCAGCCACAGGCTTCTGAGCAGAGCTTTGGGCTCCGGCCGACCCTTCTGCAGGACTGTCGTACCAAGGGTCATCCCCAAGCAAAGCCCGAATGGGTACAGTGATGCTACGGACAGGGCTGAATTGTCACTTCCCCGTGATTTATACACGCCCTGCCCTAAAAATAGGCCTTATCTTTTCCGTGAGCCCAGAATGTGCTCGGGAGCTGTGGAATTCAAATGTGCTTAGCTGCTGAGCTGAAAAAGAGGTGTTGATGAGTAAGCAAAACAGCGTTCTCTGCTGGGATGAACCGATAGTGTCAAGAGAGCAACTGTGGATGGGCTAACGGCAGGCGCGTGGTTACCACAAGAAAATATGGAATGTCGCACAGCAAATAAAGTCACAGGACAAAGATCACGGCAAATAAAGTCACAGGACAAAGATCACGCCTTGACGTGAAAGCAAGCTGACAAGCAACTCTTATGAAAGTGAAATGCCTCTCTCAGAAGCACTCACAAGGATTCGGGGAAATGAACTTGGAAGAGGAAATGTCTAAATAGAATTAACTCCTGAAAGCAGATGGAATAACATGTATTAAAATGATACCATTGTGCGAAGTGGAAGGGAGGGCTGCACTGTGGATGCACTGAGGACATTGATGTCTGTTTTTGTGTTTTAGAAAGGCAGACAGACAGACAGATAGATTGATAGACAGATTATTTATTACAATGCTGTGTCTGGTGGGGATGGCGAAAAGGATAATGCACTAGGCACTGTGAACACAGGGACTAGACCAGGCCCTAGAATCCACTGCACTCAGTTGAAGGCAATGTGTAGGTGGTTCGGAGGCACAGGAGCTGGTTCTATGGGACAGAGGTAAGTGCGTAGCCTGGCTACAGGCCAGCCCTTGCTTTAGAGTCCACTGAACATGGCAGAGGCCAAGCACAGCTGGATTGGTGTCTGGGGGCCTCCGCTGCCCAGGACATCCTACAACCAGAGGCAGCTGAACACAACCAAAGGCCACGGGCAACATGTTCAGTGGCACGGGAACCTGGTCATAGGCAAGTCCCTGTACTCAGACCCCGCTGACAGTGGCTTGGCAGCATAGATTTGGCACAGGACCTGTTCTTAGACTGCAAGGAAAATGATGCTGATGAAACAGACTATTTTGATCACTGAGGTCCACATAGGATATATTTTAAACACTCAAGGGAGACAGAAGCTGAGATCCATTCGGCTTCCAAGCGATAGTTTAGTTATCATAGGAGAATGGATCACGTGTCCTGTATTGTTACCAGGGTCTAATGTATAAACCGTTAAAAATAAAACTCACTCATGTAGATTGTACCGTGGCGGTATATCTTGATTTTCTGCTAGTTTGCCTGCATGAAAAGCATCATCATTGTGCCTTTTGGTATGCTTTCTTCCACCTGGAGGGAGACCTACCAGGGATTACAGTAGTGATCAGAGATAGTGAAAGTGTGATTAAAGTGAATTTAAAATGACCTCCGTCTCTCAAAAAACGTGTTATATTCTGTTGGAGATGGGCAAGAATAAAAACTAAGGACGGTGCCTATCTAGAAGGGCTACTGTTCCATAGCACCTACTTTAAAAACGTAGGTGGTCAACATGTTTCAACCACATCGGTGCCCAGGCGGGTCGGTGGGCTTTTTTCAGGACCTGTATAGCGCACGTTACCAAGTTTATGGTGTACGTAGGTAAGCTTTTGCACTTACCCTTCTTCTCAGATATTATGGGTCTATGGTACCTATAACTTCAACTTCAATTGTTGTGCTTCCTCTGAGGTTGCACGGAGGCCTCCTCATTTACTCAAGGACTCAAGGTCATGACTTGTGCTTGCTCCGTCTGTAGCGTAATCCTGTTAATCCAGGTAAAAAGGATGAATCAAAGAGTAAAATAGTATTCGAGATAAATTGCGTCAAGAAGAAATGTGAAGTCTTTGTAGTTAGAACATAGATGAGAGTAAAGTGACACACAGCAGGCTTTGATGGTTTATGCCCAGACTTAACCAACTTGACTCTTTTGAACCAAGCCCGCCAACACGGTCACTACTCACTTCCTTCTCACCGTTCCCTTAGATTTCAAGACCTTCTTGGAGACACGCTGGCCTCTTTGACCCCGATAACTGGACCGGGATCCATCTAGCAAGGACACATAGGCGGTCCCTTAAGCTTGATGTATGTTGATCCGCATACCCAAAAACCTTGACCCCAAAGTTTTTATGCTGCACACTTGTGGCATTGCTTGTAGTAATTGCACCTCCTTTGTCCTACATAGGCCTAAATCGTACAACATACGTTACCAAACGGACGTGATATTCCAACTACATTAGATCAAATCTCTGCATTGGATATACACAGTCTACACTAACCTTATGGTAAACTGGTCAAATAGGAAACTTCTGAATATCCGTATCACATAACTGACACCAGGGTGTTGATTAAGCCACAGCACCAATACTACAGCTCTTGGACACTTATAGCTCGGTTACCTCTTTCTCTTCCCGTCACCTTCCTCGACCATCTTTTTTCAGATATTTAACACATGGGCACTTCCTTTGTGGCCCTCCTTCCTTAGAACCCAACCCCTTCTCTTTCTTGGACCTTTTCTTCCATTCTTTCCATCTTTTTCTTCCCTTTTCACTTTTTTTCACTCAAACCACCTATCAAATATTGTTGATATTACATCACAGATTTCTAAAAACGTCTATATTGTATGATATTGCAGCCCTGAACAAGACCATGTTTGGGCGAAACGCTGTGGCTGTCTTAAGATGTACATCAAGCGTTCTTGAAATAAAGACACAAAGATTACAACAAATGACTATTGATTGTTTATCGAACTGTACACCTAGCATTGTGTTACTTGCTACTATGGTCTATCTATTGCCTCTCATTTATCTCTTTTTGAATTTTCTATTCATGGTCAAGTGGCAGCTGACCATTTGAGGTGGGCAATAAATATACACCACATGACTTACCTAGGAAGTGCAGTTATCTATAACCCGGCTGCTTTCTCTCTTGCTGATACAATGCCTGTTTATATATGGGTTCACACTAGGCAGCGGCGGAATAAGGAGTGTAGATGTCAAAGAGTGGCAAACAATAAATGAAAACAATTTCATCCAGTAAAGTGTGTAGGAAGAAATAGAGAGGAAAAGGGTTTGGGGGAAAGCGGTGCCGTGACTGAGGGAGTAGCAATGCACGAAGGAGGGACGAGAAGAATGTTGTTGTAGTTGACTTAGTGTGGAGTAGTGTGATTTGTGCCCTTGGCTTGTTGGCACGATGGTAATGGGGAGTTCTTGTAGTTTTAGATCTAGGGGATAAGGGGTGAAGGGGGTGGAGGTGTAGTGATATCCGGCTGCACTGAATGCTTAGTACAGGGCACTATTCAAGTAAATCAGCAAGTGGCGCCTCATGGCTGATGGATTGGGCAGAGACTGATTGATGGTTGGCAGCCAGGTAGTAAGTGATGGCTTCCGTTGAGACATTCTGACTGGATACAGGCAGGGTCACTGGAATTGTGAAGTAGGCAAAGGAGTAGCAAATTATGCAATTGTGTTAATTAAATTATGTGGAAAAATCCCAAATTAATCAGCATAATGTGACACATATTGTGATTATTACTTCTTTATTTGCAAGTTTGCATGTTAACACAGTCCTGCCAAAAGTTTCACTTCTATAGTACTAGTTTAACATCCAAATACAGCAATAAGTCACTGAAAGGAGACCAATCAACCTTTGTGAAGGGCCTTCCACTGCCCTACAACATGTGTAGTCAAACTTTTTTGTAAATGTTGATCTGTTTGTGCTAGAAATATTTTCTTGTTGTTAAAATCTGCACATTGTGCTACAGATGATGGTTTATGTGGCAAATAAGGTAAATCCATAATTCTGTAGAAAACTGCACAGCTGAGGAATCACATAATCTAAGTGGCCCTGGATATAGGGTCTGAGTGTGAGACTAGAAGAGCAGAGGTGGGGGGCAGCATCCCACAGTAGAAGACTGTGATGGCCATGTGGACTTTTGGGAGGAGAAGGAAAAGGAGGAAGAGGTGGAGAAAGAGGAGGACTGTCAAGAATTAGAGGATGATAACAAGGAAGAGGTTTAAGTGGGGGTGAGAAGCGGCTGGGTGTTAAAGATATGTTGAACCAGGACACATTTGGAGAGTGTGAGTTCCCTTATTAGAACACTCTTACTACAATCATAACTCCTGCCCTCATAGCACCCTCACTTCCCCGTCCTACCCTACTCTAATGCCCATGTCCTCATACAATTCCCCACTCTTCTCTGGGTGAACTTCCGTTCACCATCCTCTCACTTAGCCAGTGCTGTCCTTCTCCTCAAACATCTCCAAACTGAATGCCTCCCTTTCCTCTCAAAATAATTCAACAAACACATCACAGCACTGCAATGTGCTGCCTCCAAAGACCCCAGCTCGCACCACCCTGCTGAGGTGTGCTCACACACTTTCCAGGTGTGCATCCTCGCACTCTACTTGTATGTATCTACGCATGCTGCCGGTGTGAACTTATAACTTCCAGGTGTACCCCAGATACGCCTTAGAGTGCACCCACATCATTTCTTGGTGCACACCCACGCATTTTTCCTGTAGTGCACTGCACTCACAAAGTGCTAGAGAGGAATTACACACTTCTGGGGTGCACTCACACATTTTCCAGGTGTGCACCCTCACACTTTACTTGTATGTATCCACGCATGTTGCCGGTGTGCACTTCTAACTTCCAGGTGTACAGCTCCGATATCTCTTAAGAGTGCATCCACATAATTTCCTGGTGGACACCCACGCACTTTATGTGGAGTGCACTGCACTCATAAAAATTGCTACAGTGAAATTACACACTTTTGTGGTGTGCACTCACATTTTCCAGGTGTGCACCCTCACACTTTACTTGTATGTATCCACGCATGTTGCCGGTGTGCACTTATAACTTCCAGATATGTGCACCTCAGATACTTCTTTAGCGTGCACCCTCATAATTTCCTGGTGCACACCCACGCACTTTCTCTGGAGTGCACTGCACTCATACAAAGTGCTAGTGTGGAATTACACACTTTCGTGGTGCGCACACACACTTTCCTGGAGCGAAAGCTACTTAATTGGTTGATGTGCACTCCCAGGTTTGTAGGTCTCAACGGTGCAGCAGGTGCAGTGGTACCGAGGCTCGGGGTCTAAACTAACTGCACCTGAAATGTTGCTTTTTTACTATTACGAGTATTGGAACCCAAGGCTCTCTTGCAATTATGCTACTCTGCCCTCACGCACTTTCCCATCTCAGAACCAGACATGATTATTTTCTAAAACAGACACTTTCGACCCAGAATGTACCCATTAAAAAAACATACAAAAATACAGAAGTCGAAGCACGCTCATTTTACGAAACGCGCGCGGCGCTTTGTGAGGGTTTTAAAGGGAAGCCGCGCTTCAATTTAATTATAATCTGAGCAGTGCCTCGTAGGCCTCATTTGCTGTTTCCTGAAGTTAATTTGCTTTCTTTTGTCCCACTCGATTCAGGGAAATGTTGCGACAGGACCAATTATTTTTCCTGTCTTCGCAGGTGACAGGAAAATTATTTCTTCATCCAGATTCTGAGGCCTGTTATCTTGAAATATAAATACGTCAGTCAAGTGCGCAGCCGACTCGAGCACTTCTATATAATTCTAGTCTAGCAAAAGCAGGCCGAACACGAGAACCGCGAACCGAATGACCACTCTGAGGGTAACTTTTCCTGTTTGTGTGACCCCTGGTGACCCTTAACAAATAAGCCTTTTTCTGAGTCTGAAGTCCCAACATGAGAGGAGATACGGGCCCTTTTGTACTAGGTCTGGGTGCAGTTATTATTTTTTTAACAGAAGTAATATCCATATTTTGGTTTTTTTAATGCTAGGGTTCAGATATCTCGGTTTATTCTTTTTTTCCTCCCATTTGTGCATTTTCCTGTATTTTCGCTGACGTGTGAGTGGTTAGAGCAGAAAATGTCTCACCGGATTCGTGACACTTATGGATGCCTCGCTCGTGAGTCCCTTTTTTTTGGCTGGTCTCCCTCTGGTATATCCTGCGAATTTTGTACGCGAGATATGGTCTCGCCTATAAACATCCCGCAGAAGACGGCGAATAGTATTTTGGGTAATATTAATAATTTTCGCCAAAATTAGATTTTTTTACAGAAGAAAAACAAAAAAGCTGCAATCTTCTCTACCTGTTTTTATCTATCCCTTTTATGCTTCATAACCGGGCCCGACATGATGAGCAGGCCCACTGCTGGCCAGCAGCCAATGGCAGAGCCAGGTTCCAGACTCGGACTGCCTTTTTCCAGGTGGACAGGATTGTAAAAATTAACCACAAGTCTGATATACAATACTACTAAATTATGCTACTTGTAAATACAAATGTAACTCATAGGCTACATTTAATTCATGTTTTATATTACATGTTTGGGTCTAAGGACCGCCCAAAGCTGATCAGATGAATAGACACCCTGCCGGAGCAAGGCACAAGCCAGCTGAACAGGAAACGCTAGGCCAAACCAAACTGTCCCATAGTTCTTATATTGTTGTGTGCATACATGAAGAAACTGTAGTTTATTTTTATGAACTTCCGCCTTGAGCAATTCCTTTTTGTAAAGGTTTTTATTAACTTATACAATAAAATAACTTACTTACTTACTTAAAGGTGGACAGTCGCCCTTGGAGGTCGGTTATTAGTGGAACATGGGTTCCGGGGTGGGGCAAGCGAGGGCTGCCATGGACCCAGGACAAAATGTCAACTCCACCCAAGTGTCGGGTCGCAGACATTCTGCCAAAATGACACTAAGGCCTCATCAGCGGCGGTGCGTCCATTGGGGCGTTGAGGCGTTGCCCTCCCAATGCGCACCGCCGCCATCCGGGACCGCCAGTGTGCCTGAAAACAAACCTTACTCAGCAACTAGTTTCTGGCCGGCCGGTCACCGGGCCGGACCAGAAACCATCAGGAAAAGGGGGGTGGGGCTGTGCAGACGCGCTAGTGCGCGTCTACTCTTTCGGGCTGGTAATTTTTCTGCCCGGCAGGAACATGCGCACTAGCCCCCCCCCTTGGAAACCGGGGGTTGCCTCATGCCGCAGCCCCCAGCCTCCTAATGGGGCGGGGAGTTTGGCTGCTCCTACCAATCCTCACCTGCCTGATGACGTCTGGCATGACGTGACGTCACTCACCTCCTCAGTCACTCTCACCCCGCACCCGCAGCCACTGCCACACAGTGCTCTTCATGCCTCGTGGTCGTGGACTCGTTGTGGAGCTGGACATCGGCAACGAGAACTACTGAGGTGAGCCACAATGCAACTCTTGTTCCCCCCAGGACCAGGTGCAGTGTTGCCAGGGGTTTATGTGCAGGGCTGGGCTAGTGGGCTGAGAATGATAAATTAATAATGATAATGTGGCCTCGGCAGGGACGGGGAAGGGGGGCCCCCGCGCCGTGTCTCAAGCGCGTTTCCAATGAGGCAGGCCGGCGGTGAGGCGGGTGACGTTCCTGGACAGGCCAGTGCGGGCATTTGATTTTATTACAATCTTTCGAAGGTAGATTTGTTAAGAAAGCACACTTGCCCAGCCTCGACAACACTCATGATTGTTTTTGGGCTGATGAATGCGTCACTGAATTTGCGCTTCAAATAATTAGTTCCAGCGACCATATGTGTGTGTGTTACTATGCAATCGCGCTGAAGGGCGCAGGGGTCCCTTTCACTAATAATGTGGCCTTGGCAGGGAGGGGGAGGGGGGCGCGCACGCCGTGTCTCAAGCGCGTTTCCTAAGAGGCAGGCAGGTGAGGTTCCTGGACCAGCAGGCGTGATGGTTGGGCGATTCCCCCCTAAAAAGTATTTTGTTAATCTACACATATAGTTTGACTATGTGCTGGGGTTAATTTAAGTGTAAATGGTTTGCAATGTATAATCTTGTGTCATGTGGTTGTTACTATACATCTGTCATCTTACTGGAGTAAAAGTCTAAAAGTAATGAATTATGATGTTGCCCTTGATGGCAATGGCATTGTTGTCTTATGGATGACTCAGATGTCCCATGTGTGCCTTTTTAGTGTGAATACTGTCTCCTCTTTACTGTATACCTCGTGAGATATGTGTACAAGGTGTTTCACAGCCACATTCTGGAACATTCTACAAGGAAGCATGGTGTGGAAAAGCTTATTTGGCTTGTCTTCTAAAGCACCAACACAGCAGTCTAGGCATCTCCAACAGTTGAAATGCACTCTCAAAGGTATTCCTGGTGTCTATGTGTGCCCTGGTATACAATTGGGGGTGTTCGGGCACGCGCGCTCGCGAGCTACAGTGCGGAAATCATTTTCCGCCCACCAGGTTCAAATGTCACCAGCCGCCACTGGGCCTCATTAGAAGCGGCTCATGCTGATACCACAGGGAACGGTATTTACTGGGGCAAATAAACAAAACCTGCCACAAGTTCTCTTACTGAAAATGAAGAGCAGCGTCGATTTTGACGCAAGAGCACCCAAATATGCTTGTCCCGCAGTTTTGACCTGCGGAAATGTATCTCTGGGGCGCATTAGAAAAATCTATCTAACTTGGAATTGTAAATTGTAATTTGCCAGGCCACTCGTAAAAAAGGACGAAGTGGCCCTGAGGTAATGTTTTAAATACTCAGAAACATTTATTACATTCTTGTGGAATGAAGCACCTAAAACGTGCCTCGAACTGGCAACCTGTTTGATTTCCTCCGAAAAATATGAATCTCTTCAAAGTATGCATTTCTTATCCCCAAAGTGTACAGCGGACTTCGCATCATAATGCACAACTTGTTCCAAAAGGGAATATTGCATCTCCCCGGTTATTGAATGTGGACCTGATTATAATCAACATTCATATTTTGCCCCTTCCAGTTGCCCAGTATGAAACTGATTGCCTTGCAAAGTTGAATAAGGTTAACCAAAAGAAAATGTATTATTGCTTCCAAAATATACTTTTCAATATATTACGATTCAATTACGATATTTGCGATCTAGAATTTTTTTTGCTGACATTTTTAAATCTGCAGATTATCAGCACAAGGTGGATTATTTTGCAAGAGTAGTCAACTCATAGATAAGCAGAAAGAGCATCACATAGTTCCGGTGGCCCTGTGTGCAAGTCACTCCTACATGCAGTAGTAGTTCCAGCAAAGAGAAATCCGAGGATGACTATAAGCAATATAACAGTGCAAACACTGGTTCATCGACTCCTACCATCTTTAAAGCAATGTAAACAGAGCTTAATTTGAGCCGGTGGTTTCCAGTTCTTGGCACGGGCACTTAATTGTCAACACCGGTACTTATGACAGCTGCCATGTGGTGGCGCTGTTGGTGTAATTTAAAGAAGAGCACAGCAGCTGTTTATTAATTCGATATACACGAAAAACAACTAGTACCAGCCGCCCAAGCCATTCTTTTTGCTTTAGGGGCCTTGAACAGTCTGAAATGTCACACTTGTAGCAGTGTGATTGTTAGTAGTTGTGTAGGTACTGTCATTGGCAGAATGGCTGGGACAATGGGTAGTGCAAATTGTGGTGGCCTCCTGACACGAAGAACTGCAGTAAGACGCCCGCTCCGTGAACCGAGCCATCCTTTTCATAATGGAGTAGACACGGTAGTGATGACATATCTTAGTCATCCTTTATCTCACCATAACATCATGTCAAGTTGGATTACATCTTCTTATTAAGTAAATTTGAGTGGGCGCCCAATCTGTTCTTTATCCTCATTACCCTCTCCAAGGGTTCGTCTCATCTTCTGGAATAATATAGTCCTTCTACCAGTAAATATAAGGCTACACGCACTACAGTTTTGGTGAACCCTATTATTGACAGAACTACGGATCTCAGTTCGCCAATTCTACCTATTCACAATAAGTCTACATAATTGTGCATGAATACAGACTTCCTGAAGAAGGCTCACGCCGAAACGCGTTGAAATGGGAATGCACTTCTGTATTTTATAAATCAAATGGATTGTTTATTATTATTCACACTTACTATATTATATGTATTGTTTTTTTGTATGTAATAATTTATAATAAGATAAAAAAATACTTTCTGTAAAAAAAGATGATATAAAAAGAAATAAAATATTAGAATATATCAATACTATTATAGTGTGAGTTTAGTCATTAGCTTCTAGCTTTCTCTCTCTTAAGGACAACAAGCACAAAACCCGGTGCATTTCAGCTCTTTCTTACAGCACGGGCCTCCTGACAAGGGCCCTGGCGCTAATTATTTAAAAAATGAAGCCCTGAATGTACAGAGTCATCCAGAAAGCTCTACAAGAAAAAGCAGGCTAAGTTCTCTTTTACAGTACGATTGGATCCCCACACTTGTCATATTGAGGAGTTCATGGATAAAAGGTTTCTTTTGAATGATGTCCCTGCAAATTCTACCTGTCCCCAGCTGCTCTAATATGAACAAACCTGGGCAAGCCTCGCCCCTTAGATGCTCAAAATAATAGCCAGGCTCAATTTTCAGGTCCTTCTCCATTCCCCTGATTTAAATAAGACCCCAAGTTACATAGCAGGGTCTACATTGCGCCTGATAAGGCTATGGTAATCGAGGCGTGGCACTGATATTGGTATTAAAGCAAGAAGATACAGTATATTTTGAACTGCATCAATTTTGGGCTTTAAATTAGGATCACGAAGAACAACCTGGGTTCAAAACGTGTCGTTCATCTCCACAAGTTGATGTCAGACTTTCGTATGAACCAGTAGATGTCACTCATTGTCTTTCCTCTTCAGACCTTATGTTTTTTTTAAATCTGGGAATAATAGAAAAGATCTGCTCGAATGGCAGCGACACGGAGATCGCAGAATGACCTTTAAGTATCTACCCCTGGTAATCATGGACCACTGATTTAAATATCTTGTTGGAACATATTGACCAGCCTGTGCAACACAATGGAAAGCTACGATACCTGGGTTCCAAAGATCAATTGTAGCTCAACTAATGAGTCCCCCCAACAACAAATGTTCCTACTATTTGTAAAGTTAAAGCAGAGCTAATGTCAGACTTACTGAAAGTACAACTTCTGAGATCCAACTGTGCTTAGGTCCAACTTGGTACGGCTTGGTAGGTTTTTCAACCTAGACGTATGCGTTTGACTTTTCTTGCTCTGAGTTAGCCGGCCACATTTTTGAGCTCTTCTTCCCATTTCCATAAAGCTGGTAAACTACGAAGAGACAGTATGCAACAAAAAGACAGCTCTTCTTGACCCATAACAGATTTGATTTTTCAAATGCGTACTGCCGCTCACGGTTGACTAAGCGGCCTTTGTAAGTATGTTAAGTTTGCTTGCATTAAATCTTTACAATAAAGTGTTTGAGATGCCAAAAGAGCAAGCATCAGGTGTGTGGGCTTGAAGAACCTGTGACTTCAAATATATCACCTTACTACATTTTTTACATTTAAAAGAAGCAATTAATGTTTTACAAGATCTATGAAACTTACTCATAGTGGGTACATTAAAATGTAATTAGATAAAAAAAAAATATTTTTGGTTTATTTCAATCAGCATTGTAATTTGTTTTATAGTTTACAAGATGTTGTAATACATTTAAAAAAACTCAAACAAAATTAAAGAAAAAAGATCCAAAAACTATGTGCCAAACAAACTCAGATTATCCTGTACTCAGCATGGTTTCTAAGATAGCTAATTAGTATGCTACAGGAGCAGAGTGGGGTGGTATATACAGCCTGCAATGCATCTACCTTGCTTTTACAGTCACTAGCGCCTAATGATGGAGATAAAGCAGCTGTTTAAAAGAAACAGGTATACAATAATGACCATGTTCCTAGAGACTATATGTACATCCATAAAGATGATCTGAATGGTGAGCAGATGAAATGTGGTCAGCAGGAACTGGCGTTGCTTCTGGGCAGACATTTAAATAGCTGATTTGTTCCAGACAGGTCGCTATGCGCGGGATGTTTGATATTTGTGGCTATAAACTGTATATCAAGCTGCTGGCATTTAGCAAAAGCCTGCCAACATGTCATGCCCCAGATCCAGGGCTTACGCGGGGCATAGTTTAGCGATGACTTCACGCAAGCAGCGAATAAGCCAGTTTCTCCTTTGAAATGGTCTGGGCCTGAAGATCAGGGGGGTGGTGAGCATCGCTATCAGTGGTCTATTTGATCACATATTGAGAACCCCCAGCTGCAGACTATTAAGACATGATAACTCATTGAGGGCCCAATTAAGGATGCTTTTTGCATCTAGAAAAATCTAATTCTGAGGTACTCTGAATTTATCAGGGTAGTATTTATCGCCTATGCTGAGTTTTTCTCTAAAAATGGGATATACCATACTTCATTTTGTGCTTACTGCACCAAAATCTGCATGTCTTGGTATTTTGTAAGTCTTTTACACTCTTTACATTACAGCGGGTTTGACCTGATTAAATTTAACAAGGCGTTATTAGGTGTGATAAACATAGCACTACTTATAATTGCGATCCCTGCTTAAACATATGTTTGATCCATCTAATCTATTGGAGCGCTCATAACCAGCCCCAAAGGAACTAAGAGCCTGAGTTAGACTTTAGCGGATTGAATACTGTGTCACAAACGAGCGAATATCCCGTCAACCGTATTACAAATGCCATAGAATATAATGTAATTCTAATACGGTCAATGGGATAATCGTCATGTTTGTGATGGATTATCCCATCCGTCAAAGTATAAATCAAGCCCTAAGTGCCCAACAAAGCATGAGTATGCAGCCAGAGTGCATAAACAGCTGGGTGAGTAGTTCTTTACTTGTAAAATGGGGGTACATTATTCCGTATAATAGCGAAGGGATGGTTTTCTGCATTTGAAGCAGTAACCGAGTGCTCTAAAGTTAAGGAAACGATGCAATGCTTAGAAAAGCTGTCTTTTGTTGACATTGAAGCTATGTGGAATTCATTATCCATCTGTTTTCCCCACCAAAAGGGAGAAACATTTACCCTTCCTTGTTTTCTTCTTTATGTGCAGTAGCATAAAGTTCAATCGTTAAATGGTACGCACTGAATAAATATGGTATACTTTTTATTACAAGAAGTGTGTGCATATAGGCTTGTTTACAACAGAGTGCAACATTGTATACGTTTTAGACAATCTGTTTTATTTTGGGAAGTAGAAAGGAAAAGACCATTACAATTGCATCTCTATGTTTCCATGCTAGACAAAATTGTTAATTTTTGATGAAGAATATTTTTAATAGGATTTGCTGAGTTTGTAGTTTTCTTCCTTAAGAAACATATGCATTTTTGAAAGCATTAATATCAATGTACGTTCAAATGCGAAAATAGTGTGACAGTAATGCCGCAGAATCTACTGCACCAGCTGCTTTTATTCACTTAATAAAGCACATAATTTGTTTCCCCTTAATACGTGTCTTCTTTTGTTGCATATTTTAGTCAACCCTACAGCATACTTTGGTCATCCATTGCCACATAGTTGCACTGACCCTAATATATTGATCACTTTTTATATCGCACGACCCAAACCCGCATTGTCTCCATTAATCTGAAAAAAAGAAGACTGGACCATATTGAAGTGAGTCGTCCCTTCTAGGATTAGAACCAATGATAATTCAACTGCCTGTCGGCAGGGGCTCAACCTGCTCAGCTATCTCAGCAGCTTTCATAAATGTGACCCGGAACTCGTCAAAAGTGAGATACGTTTCCTCAGGAAGCAATACATTATTACTATGGGAAATACCCCTGTGGGAACACTGTCTACACAAAGCACAGTGTGTTTATTCTGCTGGGAGGAAATCCAGAGTAGCCTGAAAAGGTGGCTGAATACTCGTCTGCTTGTGACACCATCACAGGTCCACGTGGGACCTTTCTGTATTTTAAACACTTACTATCCTCGGTTCACATTGTAAATACGTCTGTGTCTCACTGCGGTCTCGATTGTTTACTGGGATGCTTGCATGCCCATGTCTGCCCTCTAAATAAAGAGACCCAAACCTCATATATAAAATTGGGAGAATGCTAGTGAATCAGAAAAACCTTCATTCTGTTAAAATCCATCCCTAAGTAAAGTCATGGTGTTAAGGCATTATTGAATTAGTGCCACGGCGCCACCATGTGCCAAACGTGGCAAACTGCATGAAATGCTCCGTCTGTCTACGTGTCTCTATGGCACCACTTGCCCAACCATAGAGTTGCATTAACCCCTTCCATGCTGATGACGGCCCCCGTCCGTCATGCATCACGGTGGGCGTGTGCTGATTATGGCTGGGGGCCGTCATGAACCCGCCCACTCATTAAAACGTCCGCACAGGCGCAGAATCGCGGCCGCGCCCAAGGGGTTAATGCTTTGATGTTGTCGACCAACTAGTTACGCATTTTTGTTCCCAAACATGCATGCAGTATATATTTGAGACGAAGGCCCGTACTTCTCTAAGGGCACGAGTATTGCAGCGGCCTGAAGGAGCCATCTAGTGGTTACACTAAATTACTGCAACTGGTCCAAAATAACTAGGGAGTATATTATCAAGAACGGTGTTAAAATGATCGCCGCTTTAGCGGCAGGAAACTGCCGCTAAAGCGGCGATAATGGGCTTGATAATATGCCGTTGAGAATTCCAATAGAAGCCCATGTTCACACCAGAACATGGGCTTCTATGGGAACTCACAAGTGCATATTATCAAGCCCATTATCGCCGCTTTAGCGGCAGTTTCCTGCTGCTAAAGCGGTGATAATTTTAACGGCGTTTTTTGATAATATGCCCCTAGATTTTTTCAGAGCATGGTGATTGAGGCACCAGGAAGTGACATTCTATTTTGCCAGCATGCCGAAAAAAAATCAAACAACCACTGCTGCCTACGAAGCAGGTGTATGATTTAACGAGGGGAATAATGAATAAGTAAAAACGCAGCCAGCGGAATGCCTCTGAATCAGGACACATATTTGCTAGTCATAGTCCCTGGCTGATGCTGGCGGCCATTAAGTGGCGGTTGCCTTGATGCAGGTGCAGCAGATGAATTGCGCCTTTCCTCGCCTCCCTAATTGAAGAGTCAGGCGGGCTGGCCGCGTTGACAGGTCAAAACTAATGTAGCCCAAAGTATTGCTGCTTCTGGTTTTTTTTTACATCCGTTTTCTCGCAGATAAGAAGTGAAAGGCTCGTTTGTTGAATACGGTCCTCTGCTGCTCTCAGTTACAGAGCAACCGCCATTTCTGGCACGAGACAGGCAGGCTGTGCAAGACTCACAGGGGCGTTCCATTTGGATTGCCGCCATTTCTGTGCCCCTGCCAGAGGGTATATAGTTTCACCTCTTAGGGTTGGGTCGCGAATATGGTTTTAGATATAGTGTTTTTTGCCTTTACTCATAGGAGGGCGCTCACCGTCACGCAGTAGCACAAACCACGTACCTATGGCCAGCAGTACATACATGCCTTTTGCAGTGCTTAATTTGTATTAAAAAAAAGGTAAGTGCGAGGCTCCTCGTCAGGAGGCCACCGCAGTTTGCACCACCCATTGCCACTGCTAGCGCTGCCAATGACAGTACTTACACAACTACTGACCATCACACTGCTACAAGTGTGACAATTCAGACAGTTCAAGGCCGCCAAAACTTTAAGAATGTATTTTCAAAAGTATGTTGGGGTATACCCAAATTATCCTCCTGTACCTGGGTAAAGTACTACAAAAAGTAGAAAAACAGGGAGGGGCAAGGAGGAAAGAACTAACCCTGGGCGAAGCACTACGCTACGCTCGCGGAGTTTGCAAAGTTTGCGCAACTTCGCACTACGCGAGCTGTACGTAGCACAGTGCGAACACGCATAGTGCAGCGTAGCGTAGTGCAGCGCTCATTTTTTGCTTGTTCGCGGTCCTGAACGTCATGTTCGCGACCGCGAGCAAGCAAAATGACATCCCAGCGAGATTCTCAACGCGGGGAGGTAAGGTTTCTCATTGTGAGTGGTTGCGCATGCTCGCGACCGCTCTCAGTGAGAAACTACCAGTTCGCTTTGAGAAAGCTGCAGCTCGAGTAATAATCTACTCGAGCAGCAGAAAACTACAGCTCGCACTGTGCAAGATGCCATTTTCAATGATTGCACAGTGCCGGATGCTTGTCCGCACTGTGCAATCATTGAAAACACATCTTGCACAGTGCGAACATGCTACTACGCAGCTCGCGTAGTGCTACGTGAAGTTCGCGAAGTGCGAAGTGCACTTCGCGTAGCTTCTCGTAGCGCTACTTCGCGAACTACGCCCACCCTTAGAAAGAACATCTGTAATCACTAACTAACAGAGAACTTCATGCTACCCTATTGACAGTACATCGTCCTACGATAAATTCATATGCCTTGTTCAAAACAACAAGTCACATACCACAGACACATTTTTGGGAAAAAATAATCATTCTTTTAGTTTCTTTTTATAGAAAACATACAAACATATATACAAACAACATATACATCACAAATCAACATAAGACATATTCATTAGTTCCTTCTACCCATTTGATTGGAAACTAATCAATGTTTGCAGACTGAATCAAGGCAACACACTACGAGGTAGTCTTCTATGCACACGAGGTTAACACACCTCTAAAAACCTCATTTCAAATGTGCTTTCAATCATAAGAATTTTTCATAAATTCCAATTGGACTCCTCTAATCATAAACTGTCTAAGCTTTAAGAATGGCTTGGATGGCAGGTATTAGATGCTTTTGGGGTATATTGAATTAACAAACAGCTATTTTTCTGCTCATGTTTAAATTACACAAACAGCGCCACCATGTGGCTGCTGTCCTAAGTGTAGCTTCCAGCAATTAAGTGCCAGTGCCAGCAATAAGTACTGATGCCAAGCACCCAAAACCACTGGCTCAACTTAAGCATTGGCCTTTTGAGAGGTGACAAATCAGGCTTAGCCTCTTTACATATGTGTGTTATAGGTACCACTGCAACCTCACAGACATTTACATACTGGCACCTTCCACTAGGTGAGGTAGTCTTCACCCTTCTATAGCTCATTATATAAACCATCTCTAGGTGCTGTTGCGCTTACGTCCTGCAATCTAAGTGGAAGCCTCACCATCAGCCTAGCCCTCAATTAAATCGCATAGCATGAAGAAGGCAAGGGAACAAGATAAACGTCTACAGCGCCACAGAGTGGCGGAAAGTCCTAGCCAGCAGATAATCCCAAACACAAAACATGGCTATCAAAGTCATATAGTATGGACATAACTATCAATAGTGAGCAGGTGCAGTGGCACCGGGCCCAGGATTTGAAGGGCTTCTCTCCAATTGCGCCCGTATGTCACCACCTAAATGGGGAGGTGCAGGGGCCCATTACAGTAGTTTGGATTAGGCCCCGGCACCCTTTAAAGCCAGTACTTGTAAAGCACAAACAATTGCCCAAGGTTGTGAAGGCGCTGGGGGCCGTCGGCCAGATTAAACGAGCTATTGCCCAGAGTCACATGGTGCTCGGCTAACCTGCCACAGGTGATCAAATCGTGAGCCTTCGTGCTCCGGAGTCAGGCGCCCTGGCCGCTGCGCCACACATCTTCCCTTGCTATGCCTCTGCACATAGTTACTGTAAGCACACACATGCTGACAATGATGTATAAGACAATGATGTATAAGAACATCAGCGTTTATGATCCATAAAATAGCAAGTCCAAGAGCAGTGACCATGACGCTAAATAACAGGGCGAGGCACGTAATCAAGCCTACTCACAACCTCCCAAACAACGAAGGCACCAACATATGAGCAACCCTGAGGTGACGCTATCCTGAGTATTATCCCGGTACCTGCACGGCTGCTTTGCCATTGCTTAGGGCATCCATGATCCGTTCATGCATCAAGCTACACATATTTAGGGGCAGTTTAGTCTATGCGGCACAGTACCTACGCCCATGTCCTCCCTTTCCTCAATCCTCCCAATAAACATGATTGACTAAACATTGGGTGTTCAGTCACACTTTTGTGGCTGCTGTAGCTGATTGATGGTTGCTATAATCCTCTCTCAGATTCTAACAATGTTTTTTCTATTTGTATATTAAAACTATGACTAGTATGGACCCAATACATTTTTAAGGGGAGGGGGGCACGCAGCCCCGTGCCTGAGCAGGTTTCAGCCCGGTTACTCCATCCCCTGTGGCCCAATTTAGTCATTATGGGGAGGGGATGTGCGCCCCACTCCCCAAGGCGTATTCAGTCCAGGGGACCCCTAAGTCCCAATGTATTTATAAGCGGTGGGGCTGTGTGGTCCTCCTCCCTGAGCCTTTTTAGGCCCTAGGGAGCCCACCCCGAGGTTGAAATCTAAAGATAGGAGGGGGGCTTGCACCCCCCGCCCATAAGTCGTATTCGGCCCGGGAGACCCCATCCAATGGCGCCCAATTTACTTATTTAGGGGAGGAGCGCACATGGAATCTTTGCCCTGTTAGAAACTTTTTGTGCAGAACTAAAACTTGTGTGGAAAGATACTGGCCACAAGTCATGAACTGCCATCTGCATACATAGTTACTCTTCAATTCAAATACTTATAACATGTTTAATATCTCTACACACCTATGATGGATTAGAAGCACATGCGATTTGTAAACACTTACACACTTTAGCTGGACACACACTGTATAAAATAAGGTAGAAAATGTATATGGTAGTTATCAGCCACTATGTAAACTAGAAAACATACTGACACCATGGATGTCAATTCACCAAACTGCCAGGGGTAGCGGAAGTGACAGTGAGCACCATTTGACCATTACTTTGACTCACAAGCACATGCTTACACATACTAACACATTCACACACTCTCGAGCTCATAAACTCACCCACAATTATGCATACAACATACAATTAACAATATTTTTTACTTACCTTATCTTCCAGATAGGGTCATATTCTAGCTAATGAACTCCATTTTTATTACACTAATAGTGAATAATATTATTGACTATTTGCGTAATAAAAACATTGACAGAAACCAGGCAAGTGGAGCTCCAACCAGCGTCCCTGTGTTCCAGACAATGATTTTGCCACCTCTGAGGTCAGGGGCAGTAAAAGCAGTGCCACAGATAGCAAGGGGCAAGCCAAGGGTTGCAGCTGTGACCCCTGGTAACCCCTAAATGAGGTCCATGAACTCATTGGATGATGTCCTCAGTGACATCATCAATTATGTCATTTGAGATGTCATCAGTGATGTCATAGAACATGCCATGAGTGATGTAATATGTGAGGCCTGTGGCCAACCCACCCAAATGCCCCAGCCCGCCCGCCTTGCAGGCAGCCGACCTCACGCTGTGTACAGCCTTTCGTTGTGTGTGGTGTGGGGTTAGTCTTGCAGCCAGGCCCTCCTTCCAAGTTCCTGCAGGCTGCTGACACCATGCGCACAGCCTTTGGCCGTGCACAGCCGGGGGTTGGTCACAGGTCTTGTTCTGCCGCCAGGTCCTATGGCCAAACCTCCAGCAGGCTGCCAACCCCAGGCCGTGCACGTTCATTGTCGCGCGCAGCATAGAGTTGGCATTCGGGTCCCCAGGACCCCATCCCTTGTTGTCAAAACATATCAATTAACCCCTCCCAAGCTCGTGACAGAACCGTTCCGTCACGAGCCTCGGGTGGGCTGTGCTGGCGACGGACCAGTTCCGTCACGGCCCGCTCACCATGCCCGCGCGGCGCGAATTCCGTGCCTGCGCTGACGTTCTAAAGAGCGGGCGGGGCTGTGACGGAACCGTTCCGTCACAAGCACAGCTTACCCGCGGGCCATGACGGAGCGGTTCCGTCACAAGCACGGGAGCGCCGCGCGGCCCCGCCTCCCCCCTAGCGCTGCGGCGGAATTGCAGCCGCAGCGAAGGGGTTAAAGGGAGGGGGTGATGCGCAGGTACATATATTAAGGGAAGGTGGCCTGCAACGTATACATATGGATATGATTCTCTCTACAAACATCACACATTGGTGCAGTATATTGATAAGTGTGTGGGTGGGTTCATATATAAGTAGATATTGACTATTTGAAACTTCAAATCTGTGTTCCCTCTGTGCATTATCTGTCAATATTTTGTCTCTCAATATTTTTTTCACGCTATTAGTGATGACATCACTGCACCACGATATTTTTGTGCTTGGTGTTCAAGGGTACAATCCGCAGTAAGAGGCTTTGTGAGCTTTGTACCAAAAATGCATGTTTTAGGAGAAAAAAATATAGTTTCTTGATGTGAGATTCTACTGATGGCTATGTGGCCACTGAAAGTGACCCAGAAAGGAGCAGTGACCAAGGAGTGAGACTCACCCCCTATGAGTGAAAACTGAGGAGATTATGTACGATTCCTTGTATGCCATATCTGGGAAAGGGCCTTGTTCTTGACATTTAGCTTCACACTTCCTGGCCAAATTCAGGTGGCCTCCTGTAAGTTAATTAATACAGGTGCGGCAACTACTACTATTAAATAGCACTACGGATACATTTAAAATACATAAATTATGGAACTGTGAAATTTGAAATACCATTAGGAGATTGATCTTACTGGACCCCCCCCCGTCAAAAACAGAAAAACCGTGACCCCAGGGCTCTGTCTTTTTGATATTGCACGTGTTCCAGGAATCACGTCAGAGGCCCTTTTCACGTGTTTTTATTTGAACAGTGAAGTCCAGGTTTGAGCAGGAACAGAAACCCCCCGGAGGGTGTTTGTAGCACTTTCCTGCAGGATTTAAAAGCCACTGCGCACGAAAACGTCAAACGAGTTTGAAGATGAGCTGCCGTGAGGTGACGTGTACCACAAGGGAGGGGGAAACGCATCTTGGCTGCAGAAATAGCTCCCAACAACGGACACTGGGTTGTTGCAGGCACCATGACCCGGAGTATCCGGCGCGACGGCCCTTTACACGGATGACTTTTTAAATAGACAGATATATATAGTGCCTCAAGCTATTTAGCAGGGCGCCTGGGGACATGAAGCAAACCCGCCTCGTGGAACGATTAGAATGTGTTAAGCCGAGTCATTGGGAGTCATAAATATATGCCCACGTCAGCGGTCGACAACAAATAAAATATACACACTCCATGGTCCCTAAAATAAAAAAATAAATGCAATCTATACTAATCTGTCACAAATTCATTGTTCTGGTAGGAAAGATCACAGGGTTCATCTGCAGTCGGAGTGTATACAAAAAATTCTGGGAACTGTGAACATGAGTGCAATGGAGTCGGTGTCAGTGAGCTTGGGGCCGGGTCAAACGTGGCTTAAAGAGCAAAACATTCTGTTAACTATATTATTGATCTTTGCATATAAAATAATGCGCTCACATTAAATGAAAAATAAATGCAAGTGAAAGTAGTCAGTGGGGGATGCAATATTTCCCTCTGTGAAACCTCTGTTATTCAATGTTGTGGTTGTAGATGTGTGGATTACCAGACATCCACAGAATTGAAAGCTGAGGAATGCAGTGGGGAATAATGACTTGTGTATTTTTTGAGCTAAGAGGTCCCAGCCTGTGAAAAAAAACACTGTGAATATGTAAGTCATTATTTTAAACGTGCAACACCCTCAGTATGATAGCCCGCAGCAAAACGTGGAAACGGATTTATGTTGAAGATAAAAGTACTTTTCAAAATATAGATTTTAGAAAAAGTCAATCAGATTGTAGCTAGTGAAAACATTTAGTATGAGAGTCCATTAGGAGGGCACACTCTAGAACTAAGCTGGAAACACCCTTACATTAGCTCTCAAAAAGTTCGAATGGCTCCATCTATTGAAACCGTATACTGGCTCCCAAGCAGCCTTTACATTTGCTGATACACTCATCAAACACATGTACATTTCTTTCATAAAGCAGGCATCGTAGCAATAAGGCTTGCATCCTCTTTAGCTCTATGTCTCGCCTTCATCTCCAAAGCACAGGACACCCTCGTCTTTTCCCTTTCAGATGAGGTACCTCAATTGTTGGAATTAAGGGCCTGATTAGGATGTCGGGTGATCACCAGCAGGCCATTGGGGACAGTCCGACCGCCGACATCCCTTCGGTCCGAATGCCACATTACGATGCTGGCAGTCGGACCCTAATCTGTCGGACGCAAGACTGCAGACTCCGCCAGGATCATAGATCCCGACGGGGCGGAGGTTGGTGCAGCATCCTACAATGGTAGTTGTGCTGAGGCAGGCACCACCATCAAGATTACATATATCCATTTCCAACAGCCTTTTCAAGGCGGGGACACCACCATGAAAACATTGTTGGAAAGGGATATGGAAGGTCCCAAACAGGGCCCCATTCTGTTGTGGGACACAGAAAAATGGCCCTGGGGGCTCATGTAGTGCCCCCACTCACCTCCGCGCACCAGGTACCATGCATGGCAAGATGTGTGGCACAAGATGTATGGCACACGGACTTGCAGGAGGTATTGCAGGGAGTCGGCATGTGTTGCAGCCCCTCACCAAAGTCGAGGCATGCCCCGATGAGTTTGCAACCATCAACTGGGGTGTCGCATCATAATACGGTGGTTGGACCGCCCATATGTTTGCTGGCGATCGGTTGGCGGTCCGACCACCCAGCATCAAAATGATGCCCTAAGGTTCTGGGAAAGTTGTCTTTTAACAAAAAGTAGGGGAAACGTTTTTTGCAGAGTACCGGCACTTCTCAGAAACAAGCAGGCACTCTGTTAAAGAGAGCCTGCATTTCTCTTTTTCCATTTCAAGCACTACCCAACTGGTAGGGATCTCCGGCTACGATACCACACTACACTCTACCACACAGGGTGGGCCCTAAATCAGATTGACTGGGACAGAGTCCTGGGGGAAAAGAACATTTGGTGTTTGTTGTGGGGGTTGGGGGACATTGTGGTGTCATGGCAGGAGGTGCGAGGAAGATGGGAGGAGGGCAAGGAATTGATGGGGTGCTAACATTTACGCTGAGGTACATTAAGGGCTGATTATAAAGTCTTTAAAGGGACCCAATTGAGACCAAGTGGGATGGACGAGCTCCAGTTTGCATAACGTTAGGTCAGGCAGCTCCCTGCTGCGTCCCTCAGAAAATTGGTGTCCTGGGCCGGGGCCCAGCTCACCCATGCCCAAGGCTGGCCCTGCTACCACCAAACATGCACACTATTTAGCGCAGCCACTTTCCTGATGATCAAACTGAAACAGAAAACAGACTACGGTCTGCGACAGAACCCGCAAGACCAGGATGTGGTGTTGGGCCTCCGGCCCGCATTACGTAAAGGATTGACACAGATACCAGGGAATGTACTTCAGTAACTGGCCACGAGCACGTGCACTCGGCCCCCTTAATTGACCGGGTCACCTGACTCGTGACGCCGATGGTGGGTGGGTGTATAGTGTGGGTTACAAATTCAGAAAGACTAGAACGTGTCCAGCAGGACACTACATTCCTCCCAAACTTTAATAAAAATTAAATGAATAAAGTCCGAACCTGCGGGAGGAAATAAACACACAATATACTGTTGTCACAATTTTACAAAAGTCTCTTCAGCTGCTTGACGGATGCCGACGATGGAAATTTGCAGCTGGAACTACTAGTTCACATGGGCACGACGTCCTGGTGCTCCGTAGATGTACCCTTCTGGACTTTCAGCCTCGCTCTTGTGGTGACGACAAACAGATGACAAGACGGTAGACTGGATGGATGTTGTTTTCTACCACTCAGTCCTGGTTTCTTTTGTGTAGGCAGCGTGGCTTCTCTTTGCAAAGGAGGGGGTAGTTGAAAGATATCCTTCTCACTAGGACGCCCCTCTCGTGGGTGTTCCCCTTCCACGAGATATCCCGGAGGCCCTCTTCATCAGGTTTCCACTGGGCCGGGTGTTTTCCGCAGCGTTGCTCCAACTCCACAGTCTGCTTGTGAATGGAGGAGACGATGAGAGTACTACCTCAAAGTCCGTAGCTCCACCTGGAGGGTGGTTGTTGACTCCTGCCTTTGCGCACAAGTTCCTCTTCTTCCTGGGACGTACAGGGTAGACGGCGATGGATCCATCTCTCTTGTCGGGACCCTCTGCCACGGGTGTCCCTGAGGCCTTTGCCCTTTGGATATCCGCGGGTTGGTGTGGAGTGGTCAATTCTCCTTCTGCCGGACGTCTCAGCGCACTCCTCATCCAGACTTCCGCTCAATCCCAAAGGTGGGTGTTGCCAATGGTCCAGCCTGTTCATTCTTGAAGTCGACAGGTTGTCAGAGGACTTGTAAGTAGATTCCTGTTCTTCTCCTCATGCCACCGATATTCTCCTGGACATGTATGTCAATGTGCTCGATGTTGTGGCGCGTGTCACCTTCTCTTCTGGTGTGTTTTGGCTTGCCACACCTCTTCACATTTTCCTTGACGTTGTTGTTTCTGGTGGCACCATGCCCTTCGATTCCTTTCCTCCTTTCTTTCCTTCGTTGCGTCGTGCCACTGGTTCTCCATCTTCTTTTCTTCCACGCAACGCGGTCCGGTCATCTTGCTGCTCTTGTCCTCCTGACCAGTCTTCTTCGAGCGGCGTGCACTCCACCCGTTTTCCTCTGGTCTTGTCCTGGCTCTAGGACACTGTCTTCTTTTCACTCTGTGACTGGACCGATCGCCGCGACCTCCTTCAGTTAATAGTTTTACTTCCGGTTTTTGATGATGTCGAAGTTCGTTGGGCCATGCTCGTGGACCACGTCTCATTTGAACTTCTTGGACCTCTTGCCAGTCCACTCTGCCGATCTCTGGCAGTGGTGTTGTTTGGCGCAGGTGCTGATGGCTGGGGTGATGGTGGTTGCCAGCCATGTAGTGACTCGGGATGACAGGTTTTGGTGACTTGCTGGGAGTGCTGGATGTTCGGAGAGGCTTGGCAGCCCTGTGCCTCTACTTTGCTGAGGTGGAGTGTTTGTGGTGGCTTGACACGTAGAGAGTGGGGATCCTCTCTTGCCTGTCGTGGGGCCACTGCCGACTCCATCTTGAGGCGTTGTGAGGATGGGCACTCAGTGCTAATCTTCACCTTTGGCTTCTGCGGACAAGAGCAGGGATGCGGTTGACTTAGACTGCTGACGCTTAGGGACGGGCGGTCGCCTGGGGAAGCGTTAGGATGAGACGCGGTTGGGGATTGCTGCGGCTTACGTTCGGTTCATCCATGAGGCTGTATCCAGGGACGTTGGTCCACCTTGGTAGCTGTCTGGTGTGTCAGGGTGTGCTCTTGGCTGGCTGCGAGTCCTCGGTCTTCTCCCTTCGTTGGCTTGTTCAGCCTACCTGTGCTCATCCGGTCTTCAGGGTGACATGGCTGTCACTCTTCTTCTTTTCTTCGAGGGAGTTGCGTTTGGACCTCGAGGCGGCGCTGTCATGGCGCCGGCCTCTGCCTTTGCTCTGGCATGCTTGTCTGGACTGGTCACTTGGTGACGTGTTCTTTGCTTGCTGGGCGACGTGACGTCCGGTCTTGTGTCATTGGTTGTAGGCGCGCGTGTTGCTGTGGCAGTCTGCCACGTGGAGTGTGCAACTTTTCTCTTGCCTGTCGTGGGTCGCGGTCGACTCTGTCTTGAGGCAGTGTGAGGGAGGACACTGTGTGTGGTCTTCGGCCCACTGTGGGGCTCCACTTGTGCAGTAGAGATGTGGTTGCTCTCTGTGCTGCATTCAGCAGTGCTTCCTTGTGTAGATGTCTCTATCTCCCGGGTGCCTGCCCGTGCTGTCAGGTTCCCTGGTGCGGTTTTCTGGGTGCCTCTGACTTCGCATGCTTTGTCCTCTTCCTGGGAGCTGTCTTCTGGCACTTGGGGTGCTTGTACACTGGGAGGAGCAACTGCCTAGATGTCTGCGTAGGGTATCAATAAAGGGTTATACCCAGCTAATGTCACTGGGACCTGGGTTATCAAAGTGATTGAAGGGAGGGGTCCCAGTAATCAACGAACAAATTGCAGAACAAATGAAAATAAATCAACCAAGAAACAAAATCTGTCCACATTGTTTTAATCACAATGTGACTGTATATACCAAATATATACTTTATCCAAGAACGTAAGTACAATAGTGGTTTCACAGTGCCCCAAATATAGTGGAGAGAGAAGGAGGGGGGGTGATCCTGTGAGGATAAGGTGAAGGGAAGGAGGAAAATTCTTAAGTGACAGTTTAATCAATAGATATGCAACATTTGTCCATACTACACAGTATGTGCAGAGATAGGGACCAAAAGGTTCAAATTATTATTTCCACAAAACAGCATACTCCACATGGTTCAGAAAATGAAAGCAATAGGGCGTGGAGTTGATAATACAAATGGTTGTCGACGTTTCGACCCTCTAGTATGCAGGTACAGTTGCTATCCTTGCCGTGGGGTCTTCATCAGGACGGGGGTAGGGACACACCTATTTAATATAAATTTATAGATTAACAACGGGAAAAATTATCCCTATTTATTTCAAAACGAAAGAGCACATCAGTACCATCATGGAATGGTAGGGGATATGGGTATTACTGCGCCCCGAGATTAGTATGGGGTAGGTAATTGGCTAAATTAATCATGATAGCATTTGTAATGACAAAGTTAAATAACAATTGGAGTAGCGCTAAATGAGCAGTTTAACTCACATGGTATTACGGAAGGATAGGAGAGGGGCCAACCCGGGGTCGGTGGCGGCAACTGAACATCTCAATACCCACCAACAATGGGATTCGGTAGAGCAACTGTAAGGCTCAGAGTGCAGGCACCGGGTCAACTAATGATGATGGTGGTGGACCGAGTGCTGTCTCAGTATTAACAAATAGTCTAGACTTACCACGAGGTGGTATTCAAAGGACCCTGGTTCAGTCTATCGGCGTGGTCCAAGGTGCCGTCGATACTGGCGAAACTGGTAATTATAAATAATGGGGAACATTTAGGAATGATTGGGTATTGAATTTGTAGTTAAGAACAAGCAGTCTAAGTTAGGTGGAAGGGGAACTTACCACAAGGTGGTATTGAGACGACCCCAATTCAGTCTATCGGCGTGGTCCAAAGTACCGTCGATGCTAGCGAAACTGGTGAATATAAATAGTGGGGACCAGAGTTAAGCAAAGAGGAGGCTAGCCGCATCACAACAGTACGAATCAGAGACAGGAGGGCACTCACCTAAGAAAATGAACAACGCGATCAACAAAGGATCGTGAAGAGGTCTGGTCAAGTCAGACGATAACTTTGTTGTATTCTAAAAGAAATGGCAGGATATGTTGTTGAAAAAGCCCATATAGGGATGATGATCGCTAAACAGGCATCCGCATACTCAAAATAGTGCTTACCGATTACGGAGTGAATCACGTCCCGCAAAGAGCTGAAAATCGCAATGGCGAAGTGCAGTTCCGGGTATAGAGATATCACCATGGCGATGGAGTCACGTGGTGCAGAGCACCCGTGTACGCATAGTGAAAAGACTACCGGTGAGGCCAGAATACAGTGACCTTAATAAACGGAATGATGTTGAATTGTAAAACACAAGACAGTCATTAAATTCAAACGGACCGCGTATTCAAGGAAACTATTAATTAAGAATACGTCGCAAAGACACAATGTTAATGTATGGGAGAACCAACTCTAATATTCACTTTGGACAGACAGGGAATATAGAGTGTTTGGCCATGGGGTCGCGTAATGATTAAAAGGCGAGTAAAGGATGGGTGTGATGACCCGCAATTTAGGTGATATTATTTAAAGTGCAACAAGTATGCATATGGTCACATGTTATATGCATATGCGGGGCCTATCTAAGATCTCATTGCTCGAGCGGTAGTGACGTACCTCTTACGCACAAGGGTAACATATCATTCTAGTCAATCAGGAAAGTACATTCACATGTTGTTGTATACAGAGGATTCAGCAGATTAAACATCATATGTCACTACTAAAGAGATAATCAAACAATAGATGTTGCTAAGTCAGAGAATAACAACAACACAGCAGGGAGTGGCGTACCTCTCACATGAGGGTAAAGGCCACAAATCTTTGTAATCATTTGAATGTTATGTTAGACATATAGTGTCTACAAAAGAGGCATGTTCCTTTTACTGATGGATTAGGTAAGGGATTTATACTAGTAACACTGGAGTGGGACGTGGCGTACCTCTCACACGAGGGTAAAGGCCACCCATTGTCTCACTGGAAAGTGACAGCCACGTAAAAGGACGTGGCGTACTTCTCACACGAGGGTAAAAGCCACATATGGTTCATGTTTGTCTTACAAAGAGGTGACAGCCACGTAAAGTTTGATTTAAATAGACGATAAGGTTGCCAATTGGGAGAAAGAGCTATCTTGCTCATTGAGCCCATTCTCAATAGAATCAAACCTTAACATCCATTTCAACTCACGAGTATTTAAGATACTCGCGATGTTACCACCCCGGGGTCCTAAGGTAGCTTTTTCAAGGATTACCCATTTCATACTCTCAGGTGTGTGACCGGCCGTAGAGAAGTGCTCGACCAAAGGTGCACCTTGTGCTTGGCACCTGATCCTACTCATGTGTTGAAGGATCCTGGCTTTAGCTTTCTGCTGTGTCTGACCAATGTATATCATTAAACATGGACATAGGATGGCGTATATAATGTTTGATGAATTACAGTTGGTGTGTGTTCTTAGAGGAATTTTGTGATGACGGTAAATAAATTCCTTGGTTTGAATGACACTGTTGCATCTGAAATGGCCCACAATAGCAGGCAGGTTCCAAAGGGTTGCGACCGTGGGGTCCTCCGTAGTCTTCAAGAAGGAGCGAACTACATGGTCTTTTACACTTCGTGCTTTTTTGAAAGCATGTAGAGGCGGGTTAGATTGCTTGATGTCATCTGCTATTAATTCCCAGTGGCGGTTGATTATGCGTAGTCGGTGGTGGCGTTGAGCAGCCACAGGTGGTGCGTGTTCTGCACCAGTCTTCTCTTGCGCTGTCGACAGGGACAGTTCTCTTGAGGGGATGCAGTTTACAGCTGGCCTTCCACTTGTGATGACGGGGCGTGTGTTTTGCAGTAGCTCTCCCTTTCGAAAGCAGGCTACATGGGCTGGAGCTGCTGGCTGGATTTTGCTTTCGGTAATTCCTGAAACCCGCTGAGTTTGCCACACTTCTCTCCCTCCGTTGCTGGAGCTTGGGCTCTTCGGTCGTGGCAACCTGCGCTAGGCCTAGATGCTTGCAGGCAGACTGAACTCACGGCCGCGTGCCTACCTCCGGACCATGTTAATCGCTGGAGGAAGGTAGGGGGCCACAGTGGGGCGGTGCATATGGGCTGGGCGGCTTGCTGGCAGCTATGGGGTCTCTTGAGCCCGGGTCCCGCGGCAATGTGTTTTTCCACGTCCCGGCTCACGCAGGTGCAGGTTTCCTATCGGGTGAACACCGCCTCAGCTCTCTTCCCTCCGATGCCAGCCATTGTCAAAGGCGGCGCTGGAGTGTGCTGTGGGCAACTGCAGGCCTTGTATATTGCTCCCGCCGGCTGGGCTTCCTCATGCCCTGCGCCGGTGCCGTCGTGCTGTCTGTGGCTGCGGGCGTGCACACCCGTCTCGTTACGGTGCCTTTTTTTTTGTGTCACAGATGCAGGGAGCGCAGTCGGGAGAGAATTGCTTAGCTCGGGGTGGCAGGTCCGCTCTCGTGCACTGCACAGTGAGGGTAGCAAGGCTCTTGCAGCGCCAATTGCCTGAGTGTTGCGGCGGCCATCCCACGACCATGGTGGGGAGACTCACGCTATACTTTGCGTTTGGGCGGCCGCTGCGGGGGTGTTCACCCACTCCTCCATGTGCCGGGTGATATGAGTGGGAGATGGCCAGTCTCCGTGCCTCCTTCCTTCAAGGGAGGGCTCCGTGCGATGCTGAGCACAACCCACACCACCGTCGCGGCGGCGGCTCCTCAATACCTCCTCATGAAGGCGAGGAAGCAGCGGCCATGCAGGGTTAGTACCCGCCTCGTCGCCAATGTGGTGTTGGGCCTCCGGCCCGCATTACGTAAAGGATTGACACAGACACCATGGAATGTACTTCAGAAACTGGCCACGAGCACGTGCACTCGGCCCCCTTTATGACCGGGTCACCTGACTCGTGACGCCGGTGGTGGGTGGGTGTATAGTGTGGGTTACAAATTCAGAAAGACTAGAACGTGTCCAGCAGGACACTACACAGGGCTCCAAGGTACCAAACCCGAACACGCTGAAAGCCTAATAATGATAATGCAGCACTATACAAATCTTAGTTAACATATTAGCATAACATAAAATACTACAACAGTGTATGAAGTCAGTGCGACCCCACCTTCGCCACCACCACCTGACCCCCCCCCCCCCCCCCCCCACCCCCCCCCCCCACCCGATTTCTGCTTGCTCCCATGTTCTCTTTCGTCTGGGTGACAGACAAGAAGGAAATCTATTTTTAATAAAAAAAATAAAAGCTGGGCGGAAAGACTGAGATCACACCAGCTGAGCCCTGGCGAGTCCTGTCCTGGCCCTGGGAGTTGCCACTGTTTGGGAAGGAGAGGATATCGCACCATGCCAACGGGGCACTGCCTGCTGCTACTCCCAGAGCCCGCGTTGTGAGGTGCCCCCTCCAGCACCAGAGGACATTTTTTAATGAGAAACACTTTGCAGTGTTGTGTTAATAACTACATTGCTCCGAGAGCGCATTGAATGTTGAGGCAGGGTGCGGGTGAGACAGAGGAAGCATTTAATGAGTCACATTGTAGAGCTGGACTTAGTTGAGTAGAGCATTCAGTTTGATGCAGAGGACTGGTAGCAGAGTAGCTTAAGAGACTAAAAAGGAGAATAACATTTGAAGAGTGGTTCTGTACCTAGTTATAATAACATCTTCATTTGAACGAGATGACTTTCAATTGCAATAGCTATCAGAACAGAAAATGAAAAGATTTAATAGAGATGAATTGTAAATTATTTTGAAAGGACGTGGAAGGTAAGAAAAAAACATGTTCTTCGCAGTGGCGTAGCTAGACCTTTTGCTGCCCGTGGCGGTCACTTGCGTTTGTCGCCGGCGACCGGCTGCAGGTAAGAGCAGAGTGGGGCGTGGGAGAGGGTGCTGGTGAGCCCTGTGTTTGCTGCCCCGTAACGGCCGCAGGTAAGGGGGGGTGGGGAGAGGGCTAGCGATCCCTGCATTTGCCACCTCGCGACGGGTGCAGGTAAGAGCGGGTAGGCCGGGGGGGGGGGGGGGGGGGGGAGGCTTGACCGCCGCCGCCAAAAGTCGAGGTACCCAGGTCAGACATGCTACGCCATTGGTTCTTCGTTGCCCATGTATAGCGTGGAGTTGGTGGTCCCATATGCCTAATCACTACGTTGAACCTGGCAGAACTTCTTACAAATGTTAGTTGTGAGCTTGTACCCCAGGATTTCAGCTAAAGTATTGTTCCTTGGGCACAAATGGTAGCTGTGTCAGTCCCCGAACTGAAAAAATAGAAAAATGACCCCCACACCCTGGAAGAAAACTCCCAGGGTCATTTTATTCTTTGCTTTTGGAAAACAAAAAAGAGAACTCTAGAGGGCCAGTGAGAACCTCAAAATATGGCAGGTGGTGGTCCAGCCAGAGTGAGGAGGAAAGGCCATCCACCACCCTGACAGATGGTGGGCTGCCATCTATAGTGTAAATCGGGCCCTAAGTTCACAATTGAGAAGAAAGAACAATGTTCAAAATAGATGTTCACCATTACTCTCAAAATGTGCCCAACGGCTAGAGTCGGCAAAACTAGAAAGCAAAATCAGGCTTGGGTAAAATGTTTAGCGATGGCAACCCTTCCATCTTGACTAGCAGCCCCAGAACCTCCCGCACATGGGGTAAATGCCATAGTGGCAGAAAGGACAGTCTGTTCCTGCCAGCAACAGAAGGTGGAATGGAAGAACATTTAACTTAGCGTTTTAAACTATTGCTAGTCAAGCTATTGAAGGATTTCCAGTAAAAGATGTTACAATTAAAGCATGACAGGTGCATGTGAATGCCATGTCAGACCAAAGCCACCTACTTGAGAACCCTGGTCTTCCATTTTATAGTGCTGTATTGTCATTATTACAGCCTAGCAGCGCTGTCAGGTTTGGGTACCGTCAAGCCCTGGTGTCGAGCTTCCTGTGTAATGCAGAATGGCTGACTACCTTGCATTCCTTGAATGACCATTAACATGGCCAGTAGCAGCTGGCATCTACGACAAGGGAGGTGGCGGGCTGGCGCGCGCTCAAAAAAACAAACTTAGGGGGAGCCCGACAGGAACTGGAAGCTGGATCCTGGAACTCCCTTGAGTAATCGGGCGCTGCTCTAATGCTGTGAGAGCAACACCCTTATTGGAGGGAGCGGCCTCACTCGGCGCTCCAGCGCCTTGGAGGCCTGCACTGACTCTAGCCCACCTCTCTTAACCCCTTCCACACTCATGACGAGCTGGGCTCGTCATGGCGTAGCCTCCTCGCACGCTGATGCCGAGCCCAGCTCGTCATGAAACGATGTAAATCTGAAAAGTTCAGCACCGGGGGGGAATTGGTGCAGCGGCGATGGTGTTAAGACAGCTGGGTAAGAGATGTTTAAAGTGTGCATGTGTGGCTGGCTGTTTGAAGACGGACGTCCAAAAAGACACACGCACACTAAACATAAGTGTATAGACCCTCCTCCCTGCTGCTGTCACTCAGCAGTAACTCCCGCCCGGTCCTGACGCTTGGCTCCGGACGGGGTTGAAAAATAAAATGGTAATAAATTACCATTTTATTTTTCATGGGGCTTGGGGGGATTTTAAGTGGGGCGACGCTCCTCTGCTCCGACGGAGGAGCCTCCCCTGAACATGGCACCCACAAGGTGTCATTAGTAAGGACAGGAAGGGGCAGAATAGTTGTTCCTACTCCACTGCTGGTCAGCTCTCTATGAATGTGTACTCTCTATTCTACTCCATACTGCTCAACTTTTTTTTTGCGGCTTGGCAGGTGAGACTAACAATTTTAGTGAGATGACATTATTTTACATGTCAGACGTGTGTTTGAATCCGTTTGTTTAAAGCATACTAGATCCCATTGATTCAAGAACATGTCATATTTAACAAGTAGCGTTAAGTGTATACATGGGCTCTGCCGTGCTTCACTCTGCTCTCCGCTGTGAAACTATGATCAGCATGCCGGAGGAATAGCTTAACAAGTTGAGCATTGGTGCCTTTATGAGGATATTGATTGTACGGCTGCTAGTTGGAATTCTGGCAAATCCCACTTACCCTTTCTTCCTCCTGAAGGTGGCTACAGTCAGTCCCATAAATTAGCAAACAGTAATACTTTCTATTTCCAGGGAATGGTTATATTATCAGGGGCGGCTCCTCCGCCAAGGTGGAGGAGCATCGACCCACTGCTCTCACAGCAGGAGAAAGGAAAAATAAAATGATAATAACCCCGATTGTCTTGGGCCGGCCAATCAGTCATGCGCACTTTGAATGTTCCCCACCAGGCTGCAGTACACTGCCTGGTGGGGATCATACCCAGGATTCCTGTTACCGTCTGAATGCCGACCCATGGCACTCAGACCAATCAAAACGCTGTATTGCAGCATTGTGATTAGGGCTCCCGGTTTTCCGTTTTTACGGCTTTTTACATATAAATACAGACGGAAAACAAGTTTTCCTTTATCTGTATTTATATGTAAAAAACGGGAAAATACTAGTACATTTTGTTGTGCTGCAATCTGGTGTCTCCCCCCTCCTTAGAGGGTTAAGAGGTGTCAGCCCGGGCTGAGACACCTTCCCGGGCAGACACGGAGCTGCCAGCCGCACCCGAGCACTTCACAGGTCTTTGAAAGACCATTAAACTTGTTAATGAGGCTTCACCCCTTTTAGAGCCCCCTGCCAGAGTCCGATTAGGAGCCTCTATTCACACCATGTTGTGTGAGTTGTGGCTCTTGTATCATGTGCTGAAATGACGCACTGGTGAAATCATTTGTAATTATTTAATGCACACGCACTCTGTATCGTTTAATGAAACATTTAATTTCGCTTCATGCAGCCTGCCTGTTGGAATGCAACATACATTTTAAGATATTATGAAAGCGTTTAAAACATGATCGATGTTTTAAACGCTTTCATAATATCTTAAAATGTTTGTTGCATTCCAACAGGCAGGCTGCATGAAGCGAAATTAAATGTTTCATTAAACAACACAGAGTGCGTGTGCATTAAATAATTACAAATGGTTTTTCCAGTGCGTCATTTAAGCACAATGCGCGCTGTCACCAACCAATCGGATGTCCTTGGCTGGTGGATTTTAAAAGTGGTGGGGAAGTAAATTTTAGATACGAAATGGCAATACACACACAGAAGGCGCAGGTCTCAGTCTTCAACACAAGTTCAGTGCTGATGTGTGAAGCGGTTTCAGTGCCTAATTTTTTTTTTTTTAAAGGGTGCCAGGTCCAAAACTTTTGTTCAGCAGCCACAGCCGCATCTGTAGAATGTCAGGTGTGCAGAATACGAAAGCTGTGTAGTTCTGACTTAATTTCATGGCTCTTTCATACCCCACCAGACACTCTCTGCCCCTTTATTTCATTCTGGTACAAAGAGACCTGGTGGGTTACAGCCACGTCCAATTGAACAGATACTACTACATCATCCACACAAACCATCTGCATGTTTTTTCCAAACAAAGGAAGGGCTTATGTGATTGAAGGCACTAGAAGAGATATGGTTCGGGTGTTTGTCCACCCAAAAAGTAGGATTCCTACTAGTCCATGAATTTTAGCGAACACCTCAAAGTACGCTGAGATTACAGGCCCACCTGGTAAGATTGCAGGCCCACCAGTTCACATGGCTGGAAAAGTAAAATTTCAAGTCCCAGAATCCAAACTGGTGTTGGTGAAAGTACCTGGGCTCGATGACAGTAAATATTGTGACAATGGCCACGACAGTCATGATGATGATGTCCGCTTTGCAGTTTTGATAGATTATAACTGTGTGTGCAGTCTTGCCCGTTGTGCAAAGGCATGCTGTTTATGTCTGGGCTCTTCCACTACACAGCAGCCCACCAATGAAACAAAGCAGGTTACAAAAAAACAACCATATTCCAATACTGAAAATTATTCCTCTGTCAATTATGTGTTTTCTTTCTTTAGATGAGCACAGCCCTACTGTGCTTCCGGTGGCAAAAATGCACCCCTGTTCTGTCATCACTACATTGAAAAACTACAGCTACCTGTTAATTTCTGACTATGAATTAATGAGGCTGGTGCTCAATATACTACAGGTTTTTCAGCGTATAGTGTTGACCAATAACAACTGAGCGCATGTGTGCATTGTCAATGTAAATAAATGTGGAAAAATACTAGCTGTAGCGCCGTCTTTTGCTTGTGGCAAAAATAAATGTGGATAAATACAGAATAAATGCCCGAAAAATAAATATGGATAAATACAGACGGAAATGGCAAAAAAATAAATACCATAAAACCGGGAGCCCTAATTGTGATTGACTTAGGGGAGGGAGCCTGTGTGCTTCCTGCTTCCACTGAAGCTGATTAGAAGGCGGTGTGGGAAGGGACTGAAGCTGAGGAGAGATGGCCGGCGGCAAAGGGTAAGTGGTTTTTTTTTTCGTCTCCTTTCCTCTTCACCCCTTCTCCCTGCCAGCCGCCACTGCACATTATGGAGATTGTGAAGAGCCACTGTTGTTTGTTATCTGATATTTTCACCCAGAGCCTATTGTACCCAACAGTATAGTGGAAGAAAGGAGGCCAACAGGGTAGTCTGTGTAAGACCCCACTGGCGGTTTTCACCCACCAAATGTGTGTGAGCTAAAAGGTATCATACTCTGTATTCTGGGAACCAGTCCTTCCTCCACCAATGAAGCCGGAGCCTCAAGCATGGTTTCAACAAACCAATCACTTGGGAGCTAAGCTTCAGCTCCCTCCAATTGATTAGAATCAAAAAGCCAATCCAAAGAATCAGAAAAGAAAGGGGAGAAATGCTAGCACTGCATCGAGAACACTGCAACTGAGTGTGAGCACTGTATAGCTGTCAGGGAAGCTGCTAGCACAAGCACTTATGGCTATTTGCATGACTGCACTTCAACTAGGAGTACCTGGGAAGTCCCCACCCTTGCCCCCTCTAATCAATCTTTCAGAGTTCTGGGGACTTGTGCCACTTACACTATGCAGAGCATACCACTTCCTTGCTTGAGGAGCGCCTTCGTTCCAGACCTTTTCTCTCCATTCACATATTCCCTTTCGGTGGAGATATGCAGAGGACCACACACACTAAAATTCACAGAAAAAATTCATGGTTTGCATGTACAGTTCACAAATGGAACAGGGAAACTTGGGTGCGCTGATGATGAAGATGCAAAATTAATAGAAATGTTAGTCACTTACACCTAGATTCATCAAAGAAAAATGGGCTCACAAAGGGCCAGATTCTGAGAATCTGGCCCTTTGCGAGCGCAATTTTTGCATTTGGGATTCATCATCCCAAATGCAGAAATCACTAATTGCGAAATCGCTAAATTGCGAGGAATTGCATTTAAGGAATCTCTATTTGAGATTCCTTAAATGCAATTCATTAACCATTTTTAAATTGCGAATTCGCTATTTTTGGCCGCTATTTACTGCGAAGTCAGACTGTGTGGTAAATAGCAAAAACTTAGAAAAATGCACTTTTGTGCATTTTTCTAAGTTGGATGTTACACACACACACATGTCCTTTGGACATGTGTGTGCGCAACATCAGTCTACATTGACATTTCAGGGGTGCTACAGGACACCCCCGGCACCCTTGAAATCGCATCCTTATTTGCGATTAGCAAATTGCTAATCGCAAATAAGGAATAACTCCACATTCATTCCTATGGGCCTAAGCAATTTGCTAATCGCAAATAAGGAGGCTGTAGGAATCGCAATTTATTTTGCGATTTCTACATGAATCCCGATTTGCAAGTCCTTAATAGCGATTCCTTAATAATCGCTATTAAGGACTCTCAAATCGGGACATTGATGACCTGGCCGTTAGATGACAGTCTGGAATGTCCACAAAAGTTCAAAGAAGAATGACTGCTACGGCATATATTTAGAAGTTTATTTGAATTAATTTTTGGAAACATGTGTTCTATTTCCGAACCTTCAGGAAACCCTGGCATGCCAGCAAACCATCACTCACACACCAAATGAAATTCGAACAACCCCACCTGTGATGTAATGGATGACTTCTCAAATGATATAAATGTCTAGTTAATGAATGGTATGACATATTCCCCTACTGCTGACATTATGAATGACACTACTAGGGACATTTATAATCTCTTTGTGTATATGTTGTGATGTAAAAACTTTGTCTGAGGTCCTCTTATTTATTGTTATAAATACCATCATTTCATAAGCATCGCATTTGGTATGTTAGTTATGGTTTGCATGGCAGGTGTGCTAGCTATAGGTTGATAAGCTAACCCTAACTGGGTAATTTCAAGATTTTTTTTATTTTTAGTTTGTGACCATAACTGCACATTAACTGTGGTTTGAAAGTGAATTTCAGGACTGTTTTTAAACATTATGAGTCTCATTACAATGTCGGGTGGACGTGACCATTGCTGTCTCGGGACCGAGGCGGATAGGCGGTCCCGACAACGCTATTACAATACGACCGCATATGATGCATTCACCTACTTCCATTTCTCTATGGGAGATTGTGTTGTGGCTGTAAACCGGCTGCAGCTCAAGCTCCCATAGAGAAATTGGAGCTTCTGTTAGTCCCTGCTCTGAGTAGCAGGCACCTCATTGTGCCTGGTACGCGGTGCAGGGATTACCAGGGGGGCACCATAGGTGCCTCCTTGGCCCCCAACTGGAGGCTGCAGGGAGAAGGGGTCCCTGCTAGGGCCCCCTAAAGTTACTTTCCGACAGGCTTTCCATGTCAGAAAGCCCTCCATGGAAATCCTGTGGAAAACTGACATCGTAATACCGACGGCGGGAACAGTCTTTAAAGGATTACGTGCTGGTTCCGAGTGGCCGACGGGCTCCTTGTGCCTGTCGTAAGCCAGCCGGAATGACCGGCCGGTTTCACTTTGGACTGCCATCATTGTAATTCATTGTAATTCGGCGGTCGAAAGTGAATCCTATGATGTTGGTCGTAAAGCCTCCAACCGACATCATAATAGGGCCCTATGTTGTTATGTTTTTAGATGGAAAGTTAAAAGTGTTTTACAGGTGGTTCATTGGCTATAGGTGGTGGGTGTGTGTAAGGCATGGTGGTGAATGATGATGCTTCTGTATCGTGTTGTTGCTAACCCCCAACCTGCATAGCTTTCTGTTTTGTACAGTGGGGGGTTGACTGCAAGGCCTAATCAATGTTGCACGTACGCTTCGGTCCTGTATAATGGTGGTCTGCTGTAGGCAAGCAATCTCCAGTGCGGACACCTGCTAGCCCTACATGCAGTTTGCAAGTTAAACCAAGTTTTGGTATCCAAGCTTTCATGCAAATCCATCAAATAGTATCAAATCAAAGCTTTTTTGATCCTCACCTGTTTTAACTTGACTCCCTATTGTCAGATGCATAAAAACTGGGCTTAACCTGACTTGACTTTCGGGCTTAACTACCAACAGAAGTCTAGCATGTTAAATTCCTGACACACATTCAGCAGATTTGTGAAAGGGAGCCATAGTTGTTATGTAGTGGGCACTAGGCCCACATGCTTGCAAATGAATCACGGAAACACACTGCATGGGTACTGGAAGTGGCCACGAGCACGTGCATCCGGGCCCTTTTATTAACAGGCTCACGTCGTGACGCCTGTGATAGATGGGTGTCAGGTGCATTTGTGTCCAGCCCTCGAGGGAGTGGCTGGAAAAAAACAGTGCCTGCTAGACACTAGAATGTGTCCAGCAGGACACAACAATCGTTCATAGTAACTGAACACTTTTTGCTTCCCCTCTTTAACCTTGTCCATCTTGACGAATCTACATGTAATGAACATATCAGAAGTCATTTGAACATGCCAAGCACCTGCAAAATGTGGTGCAGACCTATGAAATGTCACCTAAGTTATTAACAATGTAAGGATAATTGCCCCCTTTATCTTTGCCCCCTCTGATTGCATCCTAGTGAATCTTGAAATTAGTTGAACTGTATGTAACCTACTAACAGCCTGCAAAGTTATGCAGATTCGTAAAAAAGCATCAAAGTTATTAGTGAATGAACACATTTTTAACTCTGCCCACCGATGAATTTTCATGAAGTTTAAAATATAAAATTTAAAATATAAAAAATAAAATAAGCTAAACACATGAAGTGTCTGTCAATTGTCGGGCAGATCCATGAAACTGTGCCAAAGTTATTTTTATTTGTAAACCAATGAGTTTTGATGCCTCTCTTAACTGTGACCCCCTGTTAAGTAAGCAAGAACCCTGGCATACCTGTACCAGGCTTAACATGCTAAAAGCTTGGCATTTGTAATGCAGATTCTTTCAACAGTACCAACTCACAAAACATGTTGCCCTCTCTTTTAACTTTGCATCCGGAAGAATTTGCATAAACTTGCCAAACCCACAAAAGACAAAATATGTAAAATCGTGTCTGCTACATTTCATATGGATTTGTTATAGGAGGCCACAGTTCAAATGAACACTTGTTGACGCATTCTGTTAACTGTGCCTCTCTTTGACAGATCTGAATGCTTTTCAGAGCAGTGAAACTAAGCAAAACATGCAAGGGGTCTGCCAATTTTTGTTAAACTGTACCAAAGTTTTTGTTAAACTGTACCAAATGAAAAAAAAACACATTTCAACTATTAAAATATCTCGAACTTTTAACCCTTCCAATACTACCCAGCATATTTTTGTAACACTCATTTCTCAAAAACTACTGTAAGGATTTACACGAAATTAAGTAAAACATAGATCTAGTTTCATGCAAGTGTACAGAAAGGTGGTGTGTTATTTTGTACTGGAAAGCAAACATTCCTATGACGCATAAAAAGAAGAACTACTACTTTTTTACCCTCACTTTAGTTCCGCTACATACAGATCTGCTTGAAACTTGTCACAGTTAATCTAAATCTGATGATCTTTTTGTCTGGAAAAGTTTATGGAGATTCATAGAAGGCATGGATGTCATTAAGGGGTCGCATCTGCGGCACCTGGTTTGTTTGTTGCTATCCCTGGCACTGTCCTCGCGACTCCCAACATCAGGGGGGGCTAATGGGAGAAACCTGCCTGGAGCATCCGGTACAGGCCTTCCAAAACAGGTGCACAATAGACTATTTGATTGTCCCGTTTTGTGTGGAAATGTTTTGGGCCAGAATGTTTTCAGGGCTGAGACAGGGGATCTGAGACAATGACAAGGTCTTTACCCAGTTTAAACATAGTAAACTAGTTGTTTTCAACTTTGTAAACCAGTTCTTTTCTTTTTTATCTGAAGAAGGAAATAATCTAACCCAAAGATACCTTGAGGAAATACCCTTTCCTTAAGGTATCTCATGAAGTGAAAGGTAACAAACAAACAAAATTCTTTTTGACTGGCCGGATTGTAGGTTTATTACTTGCACATCAGCAAACATAGTACATTGTCCGAAATTCAGTGTCATATAAGCATACATGTTGAATCATAGAAGGCCATTCTTAGGGTAACAATATGTATATAATGTGAAATTGGTTTTGAGCGAATCATTTTTTGATAAGGTGTGTTTCTATGTGCGTGTGTGTGTTTTTGTGTGTGCATGCGTGGGCTTGAGTGTGCACAAGCAAAACTGTGGAAGGAGGTTTTGGGTTCATGAAATAATGTTTAAAATATGATTCAAACAGCATGCAAAATGTCAAGTAGAATTTAGAGCTTGGATGGGTCACAAAGTTCTCCCAAGAGTTTTCCAGGAATCAGGTGTTATTGAATAAAGATAGGACAGACCAATTCCCATGAAAAAGTTAAATACATTGTGTTTGGGTAGTTTTGGCTCATGTTTCTGTTTTAAAATAAAATTTATACTGATCTTTCCTAGAAACAATGTTAACATAAAAGTGCAGTGAAATGTAAAAAATATTTTTGGCATATATTTTTGTGTCTGACCTCCTTTTGAGCACTAAGGCCCACATGCATCAACATGGCCATTTGCGATTCCTTATTAGCGAAAAATAAGGAATCGCTATGCATGAAGAAATTGCTAAATAAATTGCGATTTCTTAAAATTCCTTAATTGCGACTCGCAAATTGCGAATCAAAATTAAGGAATAGCTCCCCATACATTCCTATGGTCCTAGAGGCCCATAGGAATGAATGGTAAGACATTCTCAATTTGCGATTTGCAATTTACGAATTGCAAATTGAGAATGTGATTTCAAGGTTGCAGGGGTGTCCAAAGGACACCCTGTTGCACCCCTGAAATCAATCTGTGCATATATGTTGTGCACACACATGCCCTAAGGGCATGTGTGTGCACAACATGAAATTTAGAAAAATGCACAAAAGTGCATTTTTCAAAGGTTTCGCAAATTACCATGAGGTTCAACCTCATCGTAATTTGTTCCCCTAAGTGCGAATTCGCTATTTTTTTTAAGTTTCATGCATTGCTTTTAAGGAATCTCAATTTGAGATTCCTTAAATGCAATCGCAATTTAAGAAATCGCAATTTTGCGATTTCTTAAATTGCAAACAATACAAAAATTGTGATGCATCCCAAATAATGAAATTGCATTCGCAAACGGCCGAATTTTGCGATTCGCACCCTTTGCGAATGCAATTTACATTGATGCATGTGCCCCAAAGTGTGGACATGATAACCTGGATTATAGAAACGATTTTCCGAGACATCCAGTGTAAATGGACAAGCAATTTCTTCCTCTCCAGAGGCAATGCTTAATTGTTTGGAAATGGCAGCGGACCTACTGCCTAAAAAGAGATATTAGGGTCAAACCTCTATATACGAGTTTGCATTTGGTGTAAGGTGGTTGAGCTTGGGCACATTATAGTTAATGATGGTTGAACCAGGGCTAATGACAGATAAGCAAGGACAAATTAGATGCAAATCTGGGCAAAAGATGGTTTAGCATAGTCCAATAATTTAAAGGTCTGTGGTTGAGTCTGGGCAGGTAAATGTAGAGCTTAGGCATTTGAGGATTGCATTTGGGTCTGCATAGGTTGAATCTGCAGCATATCATGGCTGCACACGGCATTTCACAACTGCAAAGTTAATAATGCTTGTTTAAAACAGACAGTGAGCTGTGTTTGCGGGCATGGAGGTATATCCCCATTCTCCATCAAATAGAATAAAAAGTTGTTTGAGGAAAAATTGAAATATTCGGTTTGTATCTCACTGTCAGAGGGCTTACACTGAAATATTTACCATTTATTATTTGAGTCAAAGGGAAACACAATTTTTTTTACTAGTAAGATATGTCCAAGGTTTAGGGCTAACAGTAGGATATTTGGATTTGTTAATTTAACTCAAATTCAATTTCAAGAAGTGTTTTCCTGTTCTCTTTGCTTTACAAGGGATCACTGACTAAATATCGAGGGACAAAATATAGACTACCCAAAATATAGATTCCAAAATATCGACGGACAAAATATCGAATTCCTATCTACAAACAGGTAAGTACCAAAATATCGACCCCAAAATATCGTTTATATATATATATACATTATAAAAATATTGAATTTCTTAAAATTAATGTAAAATTACAAAAATATTGAAAATAAATAGCTAAAATATACTTAAAAATACTTAAATTACCTTAAAATATTAAATAACTAATTTAACTTATAAAAAAAAATACAATCATATCTGTTAAAACATATTTATATATTAACATAATATTAATGAAAAATACACAATATTATTACCGTAGGATAGTGGAGGTGTAAAAATTAGTATTCCTACTCCATCGAGTGCAACAGTAGGGAAAGCGTTGGATAGCGCAGGGTTAAAAATCACTATTCCCACTCCAGAGAGTGCAACAGTAGGGAAAGCGTTGGATAGCGTAGGGGTAAAAATTACTATTCCCACTCCAGAGAGTGCAACAGTAGGGAAAGCGTTGGATAGCGCAGGGGTAATAATTACTATTCCCACTCCAGAGAGTGCAACAGTAGGGAAAGCGTTGGATAGCGTGGGGGTAAAAATTACTATTCCCACTCCAGAGAGTGCAACAGTAGGGAAAGCGTTGGATAGCGTAGGGGTAAAAATTACTATTCCCATTCCAGAAAGTGCAACAGTAGGGAAAGCGTTGGATAGCGTAGGGGTAAAATTTACTATTCCCACTCCAGAGAGTGCAACGGTAGGGAAAGCGTTGGATAGCATAAGGGTAAAATGTACTATTCCCACTCCAGAGAGTGCAACAGTAGGGAAAGCGTTGGATAGCGTAGGGGTAAAAATGACTATTCCCACTCCAGAGAGTGCAACAGTAGGGAAAGCGTTGGATGGCGTAAAGGCAAATATTACTATTCCTACTCCAGAGAGTGCAACAGTAGGGAAAGCGTTGGATAGCATAGGGGTAAATTTTACTATTCCCACTCTAGTGAAAATAAAATAATATAATTCACATAATTTTCAATTAATCAATTATTAAAATGTAATTATCAATTAAGAATTAATTAATTATCAATTATAAAGTAATTAACAATTTGTTCTAAATAAATACCAATAAATTAATTAACATATTTATTAATTATAATTAAATTCCTTCCCACCCTATTCCCCTATAAACCTACAACCCGCTACAGAAAATAAATTAATATTATTCACATAATTATCATTTAATCAATTAATTAAAAATAATCATTTAAGAATTAATTAATTACCGATTAAAAATTAATTAACAATTTAATCAAAATAAATACCAATTAATTAATTAACATATTTAAACAATTATAAATACATTACTTCCCATCCTATTCCCCTATAACCCCACAACCCGCTACAGAAAATAAATTAATATTATTCACATAATTATCAATTAATCAATTAATAAAAAAATAATAATTTAAGAATTAATTACCAATTACAAATTAATTAACAATTTAATCAAAATAAATACCAATTAATCTATTAAAATATTTAATTAATTATAATGAAATTACTTCCCACCCTATTCCCCTATAAACCCACAACCCGCTACAGAAAATAAATTAATTTAATTCACATAATTATCAATTAATCAATTAATAAAAAATAATTATCAATTAAGAATTAATTAATTACCAATTAAAAATAATGAACAATTTATTCTAAATAAATACCAATTAATTAATTAACATATTTAAATAATTATAATTAAATTACTTCCCATCCTATTCCCCTATAAACCCACAACCCGCTACAGAATTAAATTACACAATAATTAAATAACATAAAATTAATTACTTAAAATAAATTACAAAAATATATACACTTTTCACACATATACTAACATAATAAACACTTACAAAAATTCGATATTATAAAAAATTCGATATTTTTAATAAACTATATTATGTACTTCGATATTTTGACTGTCTATATTTTTAAAATCGATATTACATTACTTACCTTCAAAACAATATTTTTGATGTCTATATTCTGTCCATTTGATATTTTGTCCATTCTGTATTTTGGACTCGATATTTTGGTTTGTCTATATTTTGGAATCGATATTTAGCCCATTTACCCTTTACAAGAATACGGAGATAATAAAATATACTAATTTCCTTTTTTTACATTTTGGATGTTTCAAATGTGTTTCTTTTTCTCCACTTTTCAAGACACATGCATTTTCCAATGTATTAAGTCAACGTTTTTCATCCAAACCTATTGCTTTTCTAACTTTGGTACTCGTATTTGACCTCACATGTTTAACAGTCACATATTCGCATCCATCAGCGATGTCCAACAATCACAGACCAGTCACTCTCTGTTACATGTGAACGGCTCCCAAAGAGGGAGATAAGGCTAGATGCAAAGGGTGAGTGATGAGCAGTGTGGATGAAATGGTCCTCTCCAAAACCACCAGCATCTCACTAGATGGGGTACTAGTGCATTGTGGGTAGTCAGCATGGGCACTTTGATTCTGTTAACTAAAAGGTTTATTAATCAGAAAACACATCTCTTGCAGGCCCATGTACCAAACAGCAACATTAATCCCAGCGTTATACAATCTTACAGGCTAAACCCTGTCTGTCTAGAGAGCTGAATTTAAGGTTACAGAAATCTCACAGGCTTGCAATTCTAAAGGCGAAGCTATTCCTCTGGTTACAAGCAACTTTCAGGCTCTGGCATAGAACAGCAGACCTAGCCCACAGATTACAATGATCATGCCGGTTTAATCAGTTCACAGCAAACCTATCCTTTGGGTAGCACTGATCTGAAGTAGGTAAGCCACTCCTCCCCTGCCCTAGAGCAGGAGCGCCCACCCACCCGCCCCCAATCAAACCCTCCTGCTTTCTCGCAGTGTGAAAAGCAGAAACATAAAATGATATTTATAATGTCATTTCATGTTTCTGTTTCTCGCACTGCGAGAAAGCAGTGGGGCAACGCTCCTCCGCCCACAAGGAGGAGCCGCCCCTGCTTTGGACACCAAAGCTATCCCTTCCATGATACCTTGTAAGTTCAGGAATCTGACAATAAGGTATACAAGGAACCAAAAGGAGCCTTGAAAATGTTTAAATAATGTAATGGCTACTCCATGTTACAAAAAGCAAGCAAATCTAAGCTGGGAAGGTGAAGGGAAGAGATGTTTAATCGAAAAGAGATCTTTTGAAAAGAAGGTGCCAAGCACTACATTTTCACTGTTGAATCTCACAGTGACATAGGAAGTTATTTCCGTGCAGAAGCAAAACTGTCTCACCTTGTAGCATTCCTCAAGGGCAGCTCTGTCTCACCTTCTGTGTGCCTCAGACAAGCCCTGTGTAACAACAGAGAAGCTTTCCCTCAGATTACACATACTTACAGGCTCAGGTTTATGACAGAAGGGCTACGGAGATCTGATTGGTTCAGGCTTTGGGCGGCACTGCTATTGTTCAGATTACAGGGATCCTACCAGTCGAGGCATATGGAGACCCCTGACCTCAAACATCTTTCAGGCTCAGGTGTGAGACTGCATATCTAACCCCAGTTGTAACAATATCTCACAGTCTATAATTACCTACAAAACATAGGGACTCACCGTCGGGTTACAGAGATCTTACAGGCCAACGATTTGGCCACCAAAGTAAGTCCTTGGGTTACACAATTCTGATGGTACCAGCATCTGACAGCAGAGCTACCTAAGGTTAGTTAGACCATACAAGCCCTGATCTCCGACAGCACATGTGTGCACCAGGGTACACAGATTTTACAGGCTCAAACATCTTTAAAGCTGTTCCACATGTTACACCTAACACGCTTAGTAATTACGACTGGAAAGCTTTGCTTCGGGTTAATTATTTTGTAAAGTTTGGAACTCTCAAGACACATCATGGAAAACATCATTTGAACTTTTTAGAAAACCTAAGCTGCTTCACTCTTCCAGATCAGGCGTCTGGAGGAAAGCTGCAGCCCCACTCGTCCTAGCAGCAACCAAGAGAGTGCTACTGGAAGGGGCAATTCAAATAAAATCTCAAAAAAGCTTGGATGCCATATGCAGGTGACATTTTCTAACAGCTCCTACCCTGATATCCAGGCAGGTGCAGCTCAGCTTCCCTTATTATTTTATTTGTGGATGATATAAAACTTTATAAAATAAAAATAAAAATAAGTAAGGATTTGACGGTGTTCTCCATTGAATATGGGTCCCAGTGCCAAACTGCAGGTGAATCCTCTCGTCTTCCAAAGAGACCAGGCCATGTTAGGGTCAGGCAAGACCGGAATAATCAGCGTTCTAAAATACTCTCGTTTGGAGGTGACATGTAAGTGCAGATGTGGAACCCTCACACCTCATTAGTGAGTGTTGACATGTTTGTTCGGTGCTTCCTACATTACCACCTCATCCCATGGTTTTCCAGCATTACCCACAGTAAAATGCATGATTCCAACATATCTTTGCATAGGGCAAGCATTTGTAAAGAAAAAAACTTATAACCACTCGATACTTCAAAGTGGAGCACTCCAATCAGACCAATTGCATCGCTCTTCTGCAGTAGTGTCAGAAGTGTGGAGAAAGGACGTTTTTCAAAGCGTCATGGCGGTTCCGAGTCTCCTGTTCCCTTTGTTAAAGAGATGGCTGCATTACACCGCTCTCAACCGGTTCTGGCACTTGACAACCACATATAAGAAGAACGGCTAGGACTGGGGAGAACCTGATACATTTTGCAACTCCCCAGGGTAGATGTTAGACTGAGAAGGCCTTAACCCCTTCACTGCAGCGGCTATTCCACCGCAGTGCTAAGGGGGTGGGGCGGAAATGCGGCGGGCGCATGCTGGTGACGGAACCGCTCCGTCACCAGCGTCGGTTGCGCTGTGCTTATGACGGAGCGGTTCCATCATGGCCCCGCCCGCTCAATAGAATACTCAGTGCAGGCGCGGAATTTGCGCCGCGCATGAGCGGCGGGCGAGCCATGACGGCACCGCTCCATCATCAGCACAGCGCCACCGCGGCTGATGACGGAGCGGTTCCGTCATCAGCAGGGGAGGGGTTAAAGAAAGATGTCTTTCGCGATGTCTTGTAGAGGCTCTTCTGAAGACCAGGCCAGAGAACCAGGCTTTAGTTTTGCAATTCTACGTCGGAAGAGCCTCAAGTACAGTAGTAAAATACTGAGACCCACTCTCTCCAGCTGTTTTGTCTTGGCTGTATTCCTGCCTCAAATTTCAGACCTTCAAGCATGCTGGTGCTATGACAAATTTCCAAGGCATGCAGTTGCAGTGGGAGTTAGATTTAGAAAGGAATTGCTTTAATCCCCTAGCAACTACAAAAGTTCTGGAAGCCTTTAAGTCCCATACTTCTTTATGACACAGAATCACCGGGCGCTCTTCCCAAACCTACGATAGTAGGCATTGCAGCGAAAACTGGAATCTGTGTAAGCAACGGATATGATCCACCGCCCTTAGAGACTGCCCTGGATCAATGCATAGGTAAATGTTCTGGCTTGGGCGCTCAAGAGAAAGAAGAGGACTAGTACCAAAAATGGCATGCATGTGCGCGTGCACACACACACACACAAAAAAACAAACCTTGGACTTCATATAGGTGCCCCCGTGTTAAATCAACTCACCTGCAGCTTATGCATAACAGTGCCTGGATTTAATATACACCTTGTCCAACATTCCCACTCATTTGGGAACCCGCTTTTAGAATTGTAACTCTCGCATTTTTTTTACATTAGATTTTATCCTTCGTTTCTTTTTCTTCAACTAAGCAGAAGGGCGTTTTACTCCGACAGTTATTCAGGAAAATAATGCTATAAAATGTTGACAGGTTGCTGGGGCAGAAAATCCTCGACCAATTGGGAGATGATAAGAGCTTAATGATTAGCACCTAGAAACAAGCATTTGCAATGCAATAGGTCTCACATTTGCGCGAGTTTGAGCTATTGGCATTGTAAATGGCAATGCCTTTTATTTATGTGTTTTGAAAACCTTCAAGCAGTGCGTAAACATGCACTTTGCACTTCTAGTAGTTGCATACGAGAAGCAAGGCTGGCAGTAACTGCACATCTTTTACTGCCAGCCATGCTTCTCGTAAGTAAGGACTATAAGTACAAAATGCGAGACCTATTGCATTGTAAATGCTTGTTTTAATATAGTGCTTTATACTGTAAGAATGCCAGTAATTAGGGGCATAATGGGGTTAAAATAGATCTAAGAAGGGCTTTAAGTGGGATGAAAAAACTGGGGGGTCTCAAGGGGGTGTGGCCAATTTAATTAAGGGCGTGGCTTAAAACCAATAAGCTAAAAGTTTGTGCTTAGCATAGTGCAGAGGCGCAACTAATGTCAAATTTCAGGGGGGCTAAGAAAACATTTCGGGGGAGGCTGATTCTTCAAGCAAAAGACAGAGTGGAGCAGCAGGGGCTTTTAAAGACCTGTGAAGTACTTGGGTGCGGCTGTGTATGTGCCCAGGAAGCTGTCTCACCCGGGCTGCCACACACGATGGGGGGATCGGGGGGCTGAAGCCCTTTGAGTCTAATGGGCGTTGGGCACCTGGCATAGTGTGCCGCCCGACTGGTATTTTATTGTTTCTGTCATTGCATCCAGATATATGTTACAACAAGTAACATCATACTTACAACAAGCCAGGATTATTGGCTTTGTCAATTGTTGTTAGTTGCATAAGGGAAATAAGCAGCAAATGTGGCTTGTATATAATATTGAAAAAGCATCCACTTAAAGCCCTGGTGAGACCACGACAATGTTGCTACTCCTTAGTTCTGAAAAGAGAAGAGAAATCCAGAGATAAAATTACTCTCTTTAAAGGATTACCCTTCCCCTATAACGCTAAAAAAACGGACCTCCTGTGCCACGGCACAAAACAGAGCCTGATAGAGACCCGTTTTGATGCCTCCTTAAAAAAACTGCTGGTGCTCAGACGCGGTGAGACCTGGCCCACTTAAAGCCCTGGATCAAAGGGCATATAAAGTTCTGTTTTTTTTTTTTACACAAGCAGCTGGGAAATAGTCCTCAGAGTCAAGAAAAGGGTTGCCTCTGCTAATTGACGCCTTATTCAGTGGCTAATTCCTTCCTGGAGCTCTAGTTTTTGTTTTTGTGTTATCGTAATCAAAAATTAAAAACAAAGGGGCAGATTTACAAGCCCCCTGCGCCACTTTTGCGTCATTTTTAACATGGGAAAAGTGACGCAAAAGTGGCGCAAGTGGCTTGTAAATCTGCCCTAAAATACTTTAGCGGTACAAAAGGGGGTGGTGATGGACGGAGCATCTGAATCAATCAAACACTCACACCCAGTTAAAAGATCTGGGTTAAATCCATCACCGTTCTTTAGCCCACTCTGCCACCCCAGTTCAGACATGGCTATATGCAAACCAGTCTGACCCTGTGCCTCATGGGAACAGTCCAGCCCGAACTGCCAAGCCATGTCTTCCCTGGACCAGAAACAAGCTTCCGAGGACCGGTTTCTGGCATTCCAGCCGTCTTCAGCCCGGCTTGCTTGAATCCAGTGGCAAAGTGAGCAAGGGACTCACGTCTGAGCATACCCTGCCACCACTATTGGCGGCCAAAAGCGGTACAAAAGGGGGTGGTGATGGACGGAGCATCTGAATCAATCAAACACTCACACCCAGTCAAAAGATCTGGGTTAAATACATCACCGTTCTTTAGCCCACTCTGCCACCCCAGTTCAGACATGGCTTGTAAATCTGCCCTAAAATACTTTAGAACAGGCCATATGAATCAACGCACTAGGAGCACATCTTTGAGAGAAAGAAAGAGATTGTTAACTGGTGCCATAGGCGGAAATAGTTTAGAGTTGTGCTCTATTGTTGAAAGATGAACTTCGAGGAAAGGACTGCAGCAGAGAACTTTCCTGCAGGGGAACATAAAATAACAACCAGCTGATTTTTAACAAATCACACTTTTCTTTCAAGTTGAAGATGAAAGAGGCTAAAGAGAGAGAGAAGTGCACTGTCAGACACGTAAGCCTTGACTTGCTTCTCCGAGCGAGAGTCAAGATGTGGGGAAGACAATATTTGCGTCCTTATTGCTGCAAGGGAACTTACGTCAGCTGTAATGGCGGTCTGGTAATATGGGACAAAACAGCATCGTGGCCATCTGGTTGACACAACGAGCTAATCAACGGAATTGCTATTGACTCCGATGTTGAAGACGAACATGCGCCCCTTCTTGGTTTGAGCAATGAAAGGTAAGAAGGGATGGGGCATGGGCACGGGCCTGGCACTTTTGCTCTGGTTGCTATGCTCAGTGGCGGCTCGCATAGGGCATGCTGTGGGGCAGGGGAGGGGCAGGGTGGGAGGGAGGTAGTAAACTCGGACATAGGACGGAACGGGGGAAAGTAATGATTACTATCCTCCGTTCTGTCGTATGTCCGAGTTTAATACCATTCCACCCTGCCCCTCTCCCACCCCGCCCAACCGCCGCGCAGCACGCCCTCTGCGATCCGCCACTGTTTCTCCCTAACACAAAGAAAGAAACCCATCCTCTGTATATTGTCACAGCTCTTTCAGACAATGGGAGGGGGCAGGAGTAAAGGCAACATGAACAATGGACAGGGGCAGCTCTAGGCTCATGGCGGCCCTGGGCAGGGAGCGTAGGAAGGGGGCCCCGGGAAGAGGGGGTCCGGGCGGGGCCCCAAAGAGGGGGGGTCAGGGTGTTTGGAAGTGGAACAGAGCCGGAGGCAACCAAATCCCTGCCAGGGGCCGCCACGCAAATATGTATCCATCCTCAGAGGATTAATATATTAAGGATATATATTGGCGTGGCGGCCCCTGGGGTTTGGCCGCCCTGTGCAGGTGCACAGCTTGCACATGCCTAAGGCAGCCCCTGCAATGGATGGCGTTTGGAGCAGAGAGCTCCAAACATAAGCAGCAGGAAGCCAAGAAAATTAGCGGAGGCTAAAGAAAATGTGTGCGTCAACACTATATATGGCCGCTAATAAAATAATGCACGTAACAGGGCCAGTCTGCAGGCGGTAACTAAACAGCCAGAAGGTGGAACAAAGTTAAGCATTTACCTACTAAACCAACCGAATTTTTAAAGGCGGCCCAAGGTACCAATGAAAGCAAGGGTGTGGTGAAAGCCCAGAAGGAGAGATACCCATGTCGAGCGACAGCACATGCGCTGCTTAGGCTCCACCTAAAAAAGCACTAAATGTAAAAAAAATTTTTTACGAAATAACTATTCCAGAGTCTTCTTTTCTAAGCACACAGAACAAGACCAAGGAACATAGCCTGGGTCCCATTTTGGCCCTAAATGTAAAAATTTGGATATCTCTTGTTGGTTAGAAATAGGAGTTTCCTCCTGAATCCGGATATCCAGATAGGTGTTAATTCTGCATTCGTAGAGCTTTCCACAATCCCCATTTCGCATTGTCAAAACCCTGCAGAAAATGTTGGCAAAAAGCAGCTTGCCTGAGTGTCAGAATTACACGTGAATATTGGTGCAGAAACACTAGTTTCCGCAGTCATTCCTCATTCCTCAAGATAAATTGAAATTCTGTATTCTGGAATTAAAGAACACGGCTGTTTCAGTAATTCTAGGTGCAGCATTACCAGTGTGGCGTTCCCCGCTTTAGTTATAATGAGGGACTTGCATGGGACTCTTCCCTGCTATTGCAGAGATTGAGCAAATGTAACAAGTTTCCGTTGCTCATTAAAATAGCCCCACTTCTACGTTTGTGCAATATTTCCTTCACTACAATCCATCTGAACGTTATGGTTGTCCCGCAGCCACCAGGGCCGGACTGTTTGTAGCGGGCACTGGGCATTTTCCAGGTGGGCTGGATGGGTGGGGGTCGGCTTTGGACCGTTGGGGACTGGTTTTGTTCATGAGGGCCGGTTTTGCAGCAGTGCTGCAATATCAGCCCCCTGTAACAAAAGTGTGAGCAGTGCTTCTTACTAGCACCCCCACCCCGCTACCGAGGCCGGTCAAGCATATTGCCAGCAGTGGCGATTCCTCCATGGGGGCGTTTGGGCGCCGCCCCCCCCTGCTTTCTCGCCGTGCGAGAAGGCAGAAACAAATGGTAGTTATTTATAACTACCATTTGTTTCTTCCTCCTTGCACGGCGAGAAAGCAGAACTTCCTGGTTTAGAGTGGGTGGTGTTACTCGAGGGCAGGGGGAGTGGCTTAGGGGAGTGGCTTGCCCACTGTTGTTAATACTGACTGTTTGAGCAGCCTGAGGCCGCCCAAACAGACTGTATTAACAACGGTGGGAAAGCCACTCCCCCAAGCCACTCCCTTTGCCCTCGAGTAACACCACCCACTCACTCTCCCTGTTCTCTCTGTATGCTGCAGCAGCAGCATACAGAGAGAAAATGACGTAGCCTGGGGCAGCCGGCCGCACCAATCAAAAACGTGGCGGTGGAGAGGGAGGCTGCCTGCCGCTCCGCCTTCCTGATGACGTGCTGCAGGACTTGAAATCGAGGATGGCGGGATTCGGGACGGAGTCTCCGGACGGTAAGTTTACTTTATTTTGTTTTATATATTTGTTTTCGTTTCCAAACCCCTCCCGTCTCCACCCTCATCCCCTCAGGTCGTCGCGAGTGGGACCCCATTTCCAAACCCCCCCCACCCGCCCGTAATGCCGGCCGCGACTGTGTGAAGTCTAGTTTGCAAACCTAACTTATGGCTTTATGTATATACTTGTTTGGAAATCTGCGGTATGCTCTGGCATTCCCCTTCCGCACACTGCTCTAGAGCACAGCTGTGTTCAAGGTGCACTTTGCAGTCAGAGAAAGGTAAATAAAATGCAGAGTTCTGTGTTTAAATAAGGCCAGCAGTTTGCCAAAAGAGTTTGCGTGATATTTTCCAGTCTTTGGAAAAAACAAAATTCTCCTGGGCCTCTTGTTTGTTTGGTGTGGGTTTACTCTGCCTCTGAAGTCTGAACTCTTTCAGTGTTACCAGAGGGTGTTGTAGCTGCTCCCGCATCCCTATTGGAGTCATCTTTCAGCAAAAGCAAATCAAGACCCACGGTTAGAATCTGAAAGGGAAGAAATAATCAAGGTCAAAGGACTTCACTGCAGATTTCTTATGCAGGTTTATCCTTGTGTTTGTTTATCAGAGGACAACCGTTAGCTGTGAATACTTGCTGCGTGCTTGTATCATAGGGCCGGGGACGTCTAGCTCTGGCTTTAATTATTATACATGAAAAATATGTTTAAAAAATGATGCTGCCATACAAGCCAAAATAAAGCTATTTTCATTTAATACAGGTTGACTCAAAATGAAAGATGCTACCAGTAAACCAGCTGAAATTGTAAACTTGTTTTAACTCGTTCCATGCTGATGACGGAACCGCTCCGTCATCAGCCGCGGTGGCGCTGTGCTGATGACGGAGCGGTTCCGTCATGGCCCGGCCGCCGCGCCTGCGCGGCACTGATTTCGCGCCTGTGCGGCGCGTTCTATTGAGCGGGGCGGGCCATGACGGAACCGCTCCGTCATGAGCACAGCTCAACCGCGGCTGGTGACGGAGCGGTTCCGTCACCAGCATGCGCCCGTTGCGCGGCCCCCCCCTCCCCCCGCCCCCATAGCGCTGCGGCGGAATAGCCGCCGCAGCGAAGGGGTTAAATTAATGCGATGTCCGATTTAGGATTTATAATCTGACAGCATGGATCTGGCTACCTTCATGTTATAGTCGCTGCATTATATTTTATTAAAGCTTCCTGTTACCCGTGTTAGCAAATGATTAAACTAGCTAGAAAGGGAAAAGTGAAATATAGAAATGAGCAGCTGATTGCGCTGGAGGTCCTCGTCTACTGTGCATATCCATACATACTTTAAGATTATTTTCTTAGTAGTCCTATTGGTTTGGTAGTACTAGTAGTATGTATTCTGGCGACTGGTCGATATATTTTGTAGCAGATTCCGTGGGCTCGCTATGCACAGTTTTGTAAACGATCTCTACAATGGTGTGCCAATGAAAATGTGCACGACTGTACAAGGCAATGCTGTACAGACTGTCCAGGTGTGCAGTAGGAGAGGAGACATTGTGTACGCTGCCAGTGCTGCATCAGCGTTGAAAGTGTGCAGTGTTGAGTGTGAACTTGTATGTTCAGTGACAAAATGCATACACAGTTGTTCCAAAGATGCTAGGGTGTCCCGGGCTGCTTTTGAGCACAGTGCTGTGAGGGGAGTGAACAGCGTTGTGGGGGTGTGCTGTATGCCCGGTGGTGGGAGGGGTCTAATAGCATGCACTTGTGTTGTGAGAAGATTAAAAGTGCACAGTGTTGCACTGTCGTGCATGCAATGATGTTTCGGGATTGATGCTTACAGTGGTATCTCTGGTGACTGTGCACTGTACTGTGTAAGGAGTGCCAGTCTACTCTGCCCTAGAAGGCCCTACACCAGCATTGTCAAACGTCCTTCTGTGTGTAAGATTCTGTATCGAGTTTGGCCTTGTGCACAAAGCTGCACAGAGGCTGGGCATGTGCACAACAATGCTTCACCAGAATTTTACGGCTCACCACTTTCAAATGTCACCAGCCGCCACTGATTGCCAGGGCTGGTTGCTGTTGCCAGACTGGCCATGGCAGCCACTATGGAGGTGCGAGGAGTGGTAGTAAAGTGAAGTGTGAGCTACACAGCAGTGTGTGTAAAAGCATCAGGGGTGCCCAACCCAAACCTTATATTGTGAAATAGTGAATGAAGGAACTCTGGACAGTTCTACTTGCCTGAACCTGTCGCCTGGCCACGTATAAACACATTAAGCCGTGATATGGGCCCGCATCTATTTGTAGGGCAGCTCAAACGTGGAGAACTAATGTAAATTGACTTATATTTTTGATAGTTCCTATTAGGAAAGGGCAGCACATCCCTGGTCACATAGTCATGTACATCCAAGTGTAGTTTTCAAACTAGTATAACTTTGCACAGCAGCACCAGGCCATGTCTGTGCTTCTTCTTTTACTCTGGAGTGACCATCTTACCAGTCCCTTTCAGATCATTACACTGGATTCCAGCATTGTTAAATTACCCTTTGCTCCAAGAACACCAGATTGTGTTTAGAAGGGTCTGAATCTGGACTTTGCTGAAACCATTGTCATCAGCTCAGGTCCATCTCCTGAAACGTTCAGCTTCCTGTCAACAATTCCACAAATCAATGACTGGCAAGAAATAAAACACTCAACATTGTCATCTCATAGAAATATCACAATACTAGAATCCCACTCAGTCAGACAAATAGTTCACTAAAGAACTTGCAACCCACAAAGCCACTAAGCGAGCATTTTCAAGAAATGAAAACTATACAAAGAGTGTGTAAATCAGTGCTCTGACTCGCTACACTTCAACAAAGGACCATCTATAAAGTCGCATCTCGCCTCTCGTTTGCAAAATGCCAGGAAATTGTTTTTTTTCAGAATTACTTCTGAGTGTAAGAACCCAAAAGCTTGCTAAAATGAAATGACTCATTTCAAAAATATTTTGCAATGCCTTAGCCTCTCACTTCCAGGGAAAGGCTTAAGGACTACACACAATTCTGAGATCAAAGACACCAACAAATCACACACACTCGCCACTAAACCTGCATACCTCAGCATCCAAAGCAAGCACCCTAGAGACTTTCTCACCCAGACTGGAACAAACTTTGCAAAATAATACACAGCAAAATGCGCGGTTCCCCAGCTGACTCTTGACGTCAACCCCACCCACCATCCCAGCAAATATCAATGAAATCCTGTCTATTAAACACACTGCAGAATCCACTAAGACAATAACCAAAACATCACTCTGTACTGGCACCCTGCCAGATAACTTTAAATGTTCATCCATTAAGCCTGTCCTAAAACAGAGGCTGGTCTGGATGCTAATAACCATGTTAATTACAGACCAATTACAAACAGATGCTTCCTGACAAACTGAAAAAAGCCAACCTACTCTCAGACGCTATTGGAAAAAAAATAACACACTCTCTGATGAACAGGCTAGGTTCTGCCCCTACAAAGGGGCCAAATCAATCATCGTCTTTACTACGGGTGGGCTCAGAATGCAGGCGAGCGCCAATGGGCGAGCTGTGCTGATTCTACTAGACCTTTCGGTTGCTTTCAGTACAGCCCATCACCCAACATTACAGACCTTATTCCAGAAAGTGGTTATTCATAGCAAAGTCTTGGAATGGATGGCCTCTTACCTAGCAAAGAAAAACCAAAGGAAATGATGGACGGAGCGTTGACAATACAAGCACTCACCCCCAGTCTACTGATCTGGGTTTAATCCATCACTGTTCTTTAGCCCACTCTGCCACCCCAGTTCAGACATGGCCATATGCAAATCAGTCTGACCCTGTGCCTCATGGGAACAGTCCAGCCCGAACTGCCAAGCCATGTCTTCCCTGGACCGGAATCAAGCTTACCCAGGACCCGTTCCTGGCATTCCAGCCGCCTTCAGCCGGGCTTGCTTGAATCCAGTGGCAAAGTGAGCAAGGGACTCACGTCTGAGCATACCCTGCCAACTTATGGCAAATAAAGAAAAACCAAAGGAAATGATGGACGGAGCATTGACAATACAAGCACTCACCCCCAGTCAACCTACTCTCAGACGCTATTGGAAAAAAAATAACACACTCTCTGATGAACAGGCTAGGTTCTGCCCCTACAAAGGGGCCAAATCAATAATCGTCTTTACTATGGGTGGGCTCAGAATGCAGACGAGCGCCAATGGGCGAGCTGTGCTGATTCTACTAGACCTTTCGGTTGCGTTCAGTACAGCCCATCACCCAACATTACAGACCGTATTCCAGAAAGTGGTTATTCATAACAAAGTCTTGGAATGGATGGCCTCTTACCTAGCAAACCATAACCACACCTTCTCCCTGTCACCATGTACCACCAAACCCTACAGCCTGGACCACAGTGTCCCAGGGCTCAAACATCCCTCTCCTCTTCAAAATCTACCTCAGACCTCTCCTTGCATTGGCTCAGTCATTTGGACTTAGCTGTTTTCATTACTCAATTTACCCTACATTCTTTAAGTTCCAACAAATCAATTACACAATGCGCATGAGGTTGATGCGGACAAAGATTGGATGACCACTAAGCATTCTAATTTCACTCTATATGAAACAGATGTGGAAACTATCAATGGACAGATCCCAGCTTGGATTCAGACATAGGACAGGCACACCCTCAATTGACATAGTAAAAGGTCTAGGAGTTATCATCGAAGCAGACCGTAACAGATGCTGTCGTGAAATAGTGTCTGAAGGTGCTCATAGTCCTAGAATGGGTTGTCCCATACCCTAGTTATCCCAGCCAAGATCAACCCAAAGCCACGTTTGTACTCTCTCGCCTGGACTATGCGAATAAGCTTAATGCAGGAGTTCAGAAATTCCTGATTAACACTTTAAAAATCAGTGGCCTAGGTACTACTAAATCTTGACCCTTCTGTTCACTAAACTGCGCTGCTTCCAGGCTCTAACCGGATCACTTTCAGAGCAGAGGAAGGCTACTTAACACACCAAGAACTCAAGATTCGTCCAACAAAAATCCTGGCCTCCATTCCAACACGCTGTTGCAAACCGAAAGACCATGCTTCATCTAAACCCAACTGGGAAGGTGCTTTCACTCACTTCTCACTTACTCTATAAACAATGGCATACACTCCCAGCACATGGTCATCACAAAGCAACAAGACCTCATTTTAGGATTTCACACACTGAACCCAACTTTTACCACACTGGACATACAACCACATATTTCATAACTAAACATACATGTCCGCCTGCAATCGCTTGCATCAGTTTAAGCGCTGCAATGCGACACCGGTGGCACTTGCACACTATCCAAATACCAGAGAGCTTGACATAAGATTTACATTTACATCAGCGCTGCAGAGCACTGTGGTATTGGAAAACACAGCTGCACTCTCAAGAAATGGCGCCTCAAGAACAGCTCCCCGTTATGTCTACTCTAAAAAAAATTGAACTTGTTTGGAATCAAACACAAGTCTTATTTGTCTCTACTATAAGGCCTGGTTCACTAAAAATAAACAAAAACCGCGCAGCGTGCTTTAAACAGTAACTTCTAACAGTAATTTCTCACAAACTCACTCGACCGGAGATCCCATGCTGCTTTGAAGGGATTCCAAAAATAATACCTCTTTTCCAGGCCTTCATGGTTCCAGGCCCTATGCGTAATTTCTTCATAGTTTCCATGCCCTCTCAAGGACCTTTTGAAGTTTGGAAAGAGGTTGGAGTGGTGGCTTCTTCCAGAGGGCACTCCAGTGGCATGCGATGAATGGCACACACCCCAGATGCCATGCTTTTACTCTAAGGGCCAGATGTAGGTGGCCATTTACCGGCCGATTACGGCCGTTACCGACCGGTAAATGGGTTTTTGGGATGTAGGGGGCCAATTTTACCGATTCGGTAAATTTACCGAATCGGTAAAATACCGAATCGGTATTTTTACCGATTCTGTAACTTACAGATGTAGGTGGGACACTTCTGAGTCCCAAAGGCCTTTCAGATTCAGGGCCCGATGTAGGGGCCTCAATACCGGTCAGAAACGGCCGATTTCGGCCGTTTCCGACCGGTATTAGGCTTTTGAGATGTAGGGGACCTTTTTTGTAAGAATCAGTAATTTTACCGATTCGGTAAATTTACCGATTCGGTAAAATACCGAATCGGTAATTTTACCGAATCAGTAAATTCCACATGTAGGTGGCACTGAAAACAGTGCCACAGACCTTTAGGAGTCGGTATTTTACCACCCAATCCAATTGGGTGGTAAAATACCGAATCCAGGTGTGCATGCACATCTGTGCATGCACACCTGTGCCATGTGACACACAGACATGCCCTTAGGGCATGTCTGTGTGCCACATGGCACACATGCCTGTAATTGGGGTGCCAGAGGGTGTCAAAGTGACACCCCCTGCACCCTTGCAAAATTCGGTATTTACCGATTTGGTAAATACCGATTCGGTAATGCCCATTGATTCCTATGGGCTTCAATGCCCATAGGAATCAATGGGCATTACCAATTCGGTATTTATCGAATCGGTAAATACCGATTCCTTCCGATTCGGTAATTATTACAATATAATTACCTACATCTGCCCTCCTCTTTTTTACCACTTCTTAAATACCAATTCGGTATGAATCGGTATTTAAGAAGTGGTAAAAAAGTTTTACCTACATCGGGCCCTCAGTATTTTACCACCCAATCCAATTGGGTGGTAAAATACCGAATCCAGGTGTGCATGCACATGTGTGCATGCACACCTATGCCATGTGACAGACAGACATGCCCTTAGGGCATGTCTGTGTGCCACATGGCACACATGCCTGCATTTGGGGTGCTGGAGGGTGTCAAAGTGACACCCCCTGCACCCTTGCTGGAATCGGTATTTACCGAATCGGTAAATACCGATTCGGTAATGCCCATTGATTCCTATGGGCTTCAATGCCCATAGGAATCCATGGGCATTACCGAATTGGTATTTACAGAATGGATAAATACCGAATCTTAACGATTCGGTATTTACCGATTCTGTAATACCTACACCCCCCCCCTCTATTTTACCACTTCTTAAATACCGAATCGGTAAAATTCGGTATTTAAGAAGTGGTAAAATAAAATGACCTACATCTAGGCCTCTGAGTGTTGAGACGTGGATGGGTCCTTACTTGTGGAACATGGTACAGCTTCACAGACTGCCCCTCATATTGTGACCTTCAGCTGAGCTCTTGCTTTGGACTGTAATGGGTTAAAAGTGGTTAGTCGACGCAGGCATAACCGCAACTTTTGCCAGTGGCGTTGTGTCTATGATGGCATACTGGTCATTGGAGGGGTGGGCAGTAGTGTGGTTACTCAGAATCATGGACACCTTCAGTCTACCGTGAATTATGAGGGATGTTTATGCGCCTTCATGGACCATATTCAATATTGCATCCTCAAGTGTTATTTCTTTCAAAGCATGCTTGCTACATCACATTGCCAAGTCGTAAAACAAGGTGACACGCGTCTGGGATGATTGTTGGTCACGTTTGAGGAATGTCTGCTCTTGGCTGATTTGGCCTCTTTTAAAGTGGCATTTCCTATACATTATGGCACAACTCTTATGTTTTCTTTAAATCAAAGAAGCATACCATTGTGTTTCCTTCAATAAAAGTGTGTTCCTACAGCTGCTAACTTTTGGATAAAAGGGATGTCTCCTACGTGACCCCTGGAGCCAAACAAGAACACAATGACTGATTATTTTTTCTTGCATAAACACAAGAACAAATAATAAAAGTGTGCTAGACGCAGAGACCTCAAGACTCACTTATTGCACGTGAGATTCACCCATGTGGAGGTCGCTTTGAGATCTCACTCACAACCGGAAAATGCCACACCTGTGAGAAAGGGCTAGAACCTGAACTCTAAATGTAACTCTGTTCAAAGCTTTGTCAACTTATCAATTTTACATTTATTACCATCGGTTTATCATTTCACTGAAGCCGCGTCTCATTTTTCATTGAGGGTAAAGGTCGTGTGACTTCACTTTCTGTGATGTCATCAAATATGGTAATTAGATCTCACACCTAATAATTGTCAAGGCATGGGAACTCTGTGAATGGTTTCATTTTTCTGATGGAGGGCTTCTGGTTGAGAACCCAGGCATGCCCTGCTGGGCCAGAAATCCGTGCTTGAACCTCTGCCCCTAGTGAAACAAGCATTGGCTTAGCCAATAGGTCTCGCTTTTGGGACCTTATAGTTATAAGTATTTAGTTATGCAACACGATATCCGTGGTGCAACACCATCAGCTGTTGCATGGCTAAACCCTGTACCTTATAAGTGTTTAGCCATGCAACCGATAATGTGGTTGTACCAAGGATATTGTGCTGCATAACTAAATACTTATAAGGCAGCATGCTCCCTCGCCTCTAGCAAGAGCCCACAACACAGGAAGATGCTTTCCAGGCACATAATGAGCAACCACAGGTCCAAACAGATCACACAAAGAGAAGTCAAATCCCTAAGAAACCTACTACAACACGTGTCACAGCAGAAGTAGAGACCGAGAGACCGTCATTCCTGCATTATCCAAGGCACAAAGGGAATGATTCAAAAACAGCGCGTTGATAGCCATCATGGGCACATTTTTTTACTTCTCAAATAAAGGCTCTGCCTGATCCGCCTGCCCGCCTACATAGCCTGCAAAGAAAGTCTTGCTTTAACCCTCTAGGCAGGGTGAGGGGGCCCAGACAGGCAGGAAATTGTCATAGGTCGATTTCCTTCTTCAGGCTGTGACATCATCATACGACGATCTCTCAGCTTCCGGCAGCAGTCCATACTGGCTAGGCAGGCCTGGGAGGGCTCCAGTGGACATGTCCTGGTTGAGTCTAGGGGATGACAGTGGAGAAAGGGAAAGAGCCAAGGGTGAAGCCTCACCTAGTAGCTAGGGGACTGGGGCCAAGGGTAGGTCAGTGGAACTTTCCCTTTGGGGTGGGAGGGGGTGACAGCTGGACCTGGCATCAGGACATGACAGGAGCTGTCGGTGAGCAGCAGAACTTTGTCGTGGAGAGGGGCCGTTGATGCTACCGTTTTTCTAGAACGTTCTGACGATCACCAACTCAAAGAAACTGCGCTTGCGCGAGCGCTGACTTCACAATTTAGCATAAGCCTAGGTGATATTCGGAAATGTATCCACATATGCTTTTGTCCGGGTTTTGAATTTTGTCCAACTTTCATGGAATTCCTAATGCATTCCATGTGTATGCAGAAGATTCCTCAGAGTTCTCTGAAGCCTAATCAGTTGGTTACGTTTGGAAATGTACAGGAGTCAATTCCTACTTGAGAAAATGTGACACTAAAGCACATTGCACGTTCTAACTTCTTACTATTGTTTTCCCACAGGGATGTTCCCCGCACATTCTCATCTAATGTGAAAGATGGATTCACTCCACCCCTTGACCGGTGCAACTCTAAAATTGTTTACAGTCAAAGACCTTATCTGCAAAAGGTTTCAGAATACAACGAGAATAGTGAATTCGTGGCCATTCCCCAACTTTGCAGGTGTGTCCAAAGTGGTACGCCCCAAACCTGCTTCTTGGAGCAAGCACATTTACTCACACGGAAATTCTACACACTTATTTAATTTCGGGATGAGTAAATTACATTTAAAAAAGGGGAAAATCCTACTATTCATAACTGCGAATCAGGAATGAAATGAAGGAATGAATCTTTATTGTTCAGTTAATTAAAACTTACAATTAAAAACACCAGTTTAAAATGGAAAATACAGTAGAAGGACCAGTTGCAGCCTTGGTGTCTGAGTCTTTTGCAATCACTAGTTAAAAACATTTAATAAACATTGATACCCATTTTAAACTGGTGCGATTTGTAAAGATTTATTGCTGGGATAGTGCTCGGTCATAAGGAAAGTGCCAAGGAGAGTAAGTGCAGCGCATCATGGTGCAGTGAACCCTGAGCAGATCTGCGTGTGGTGAAAAGTGAGAGAAAGTGCCTAGTGCATGAGTAAATACTGAGCCCATGGCCTGGGCAGCGGGTCGTAGAGTAGGGCTCTGAAGGAACGAAAGTGCTCAGTGCTTGCATTACGACAGGGGAGTGTGTGCTTGCCAGCAGTGGCGTCACTAGGGGGGTGCAGACTGAACCGGGTGTCGCCCCATCTGGGATGACACCAATCTAGTTAGTTAGCTTAGCTGTCTGCCTGACTAGTGTACTGTGGTGCATTGCTGCACTGCTTTAGTGCTGTCACTGTGCAAGGCACACACACACCACCGCGCCACGCACCGCACCAGATGGATTGTGATGTTTGTCACTGGTGGTGCGATGCAGATGCACGCGGCGCGGCGTACTACCCAGCACTTTGGTCCCAGGGCCGTCAATCTTAGAGCTACCAATGACGGCCCTGGGACAGCCCCCGTGCGCTGTGCGCACCTGCTGACACGTCACGGCGCGGTCACGCGCCCCCCAGCCAGAGTCCAGACTGAGGTCGGAGACGAGAGTGCGTGGTGGGAATAATTAATACGACGACATCAGAGACTGCACCACCATCTTATGATATTGTGATTCGTGCATCGTCGTGGTCTCTCTCCCCTTCAAATTTTGGACGGTGAGACTGAGAGAAATAATATTCTTGACATATTTTGCTTTATTTGTATGAATAGTACTATTACTGCATGTGCATGCATGAACTAAGTAAGTTAAAAATGTGGCTGTGCAGTGGCACACAAATGAACTGATACGATTCAGTACATGCTTTTTTTTACTGGCACAAACGAAAACGCGGCCCTCTTCGGGCAGGTGCACCAGGCTAAGTTTTCTTCCTTCCTAGGCTTGGGCAGTCACAAATAGGCCTGGGGACTGCGCTGTAATGGCATTTTGTTTGCTTTGATACTTGCACATCATTGCACAAGTGCCACCATTGCCTACGAACGTAACGTTTGTTCTTGTGTTTGAGTGTCTGCCATTGCAGTATTATCGTTCTACCTGCGTTTGGTACTCCTTTGTAACATGCACATGCCACTTTTCTTGTTGTAACACACTGTACCTCCTACATTTTGTTTGCTTTAGATACTTGCAGAAGTGTGCCACCATTGCCTACGTAATGTTTGTTCTTGTGCTTGAGTGTCTACCATATATTGCAGTAATATTATCCCTCTTCTAATTGTACTTTATTTTCTCTCGAGCAGACTTCACTTTAAAATAGTTTATTGGGATTAGACAGTAGACACCTGGTGCAGAGATGATCTGAGAGATCTTTGTTTACCCAATAAATTCCAAAGCATTGTAGCTCAGTAAGATAACGTTGGTGGTGAATACACTTGCTGGAGAGATCTGTGTGCAGTCTAGTTACAGGCCGGCCTGACTCATACAAAGTGAAGCATGCACCATGCAGGTCACAGATTTGTATTTTACGTAGGAAGCTCAGTGAGTTACTGCTTTCATTGCAGACATTCTTGAGTGAGATAGGTTTCAGGTTACCATCCTTGTAATATACCTGCTTAATGAATTATGAACCATCTTTAAGGAATTGCATGCTAACTGCAAGGTATAAGTTTAGAAACAGTGCTTTTTGCTCAGTATTTCATTATTCAAATTTTTCACAAAAGTGTTCCTTTAGTAATAAAGAGGCATTAGTAATTGCTTTTATACACTGTTATTAGTTTAATTACTCGTGTAGATAATGCATCTGGCATTCAGACAGTGGATGTGAAGCTCTTACATTCAGGGATTGGAAAATTCAAAACCTGCCTTCAGTCATAGTTTATCTTTTAAGCACTTGTAACCTGCACACATGTCACTTTTTCCTCCTGTAATGCACAGTTTGCAACCTCATGTATTTTGTTTGCTCACAATTGTCACTTTTGCCTCTTGTAACTTAATGTTTGCTTTTGTAATTTGTTCACTTGTAATTTTCTCCTCATGTTTCATTACTGTTCCTATTGTGAAGCGCTCTGACGCCTTTGGGTATAGTCTGCGCTATATAAAAACTCATAAATAGATAGAAGACCCTGTCCGGCACGCCCTTCCAGCCTCCTAGGCTAGTCCTGACCAGGCGGTGCATTGTGCTTGCAGTTGCACACGGCCGGCTGCATGATTCATTGCTCAAGGCAGGGAGCAGGCCAGGCCTTTCCTTAAACTCGTCACTTCACTTGCAGGTGGTTCACTTCACAGTTAGTTCACTTCATACGTATACTATGAAGTGAACTGCTTTGGCTGAAATATGCCTGCTTTGCTGGCCGGTCTTCATCCTGCTGCCTTATTGTCCATCCTGGCAGTGGCAGCTTTTATGTCCCTGTGCTTTTGGCTGTGGATTTGTGTTTCTGCTGACTTGTGATTTGTTATTTTGGTCATTCCCTCGGTTGGGGCCCTGCTTCTCTGAGTACACTGGCTGTGCCATTTCTCTTTTGGGTTTCAGGTCTGTTGGAGGTAAAATCGGCGTTATGGGGTTACCAGTTAGAAAATAGAGCATTCATGCTGCGCCTTTCAAGTGCCCACAAAGAGAAGAGAGGAACCAGATTTTAAAGTGAAAGAGACAGTCAATCACGAGATGAAAATATGGTTCTGTGATTTCATCACATGCCGCAGTAAAGAGAAACTGTATGAACATATATATATTTGCCATCTGTGTCCACTGGCGGACTCGGGGCTGAGGAGGTCCATGCGGTAAGTCGTGAGGGGGTGACACCATGAGTTACCTGCACCGGGTGACACCAATCCTAGTGACGCCACTGCTTGCCAGTATAAGTGCTGATGGACCATAGCCATGGTTAGCGCGGTCAATTTTGATTCGGCCAGTGTCATACATTTCAGGAATTTACAACAGAGCATTAAATCCTCTGCCTGTGGGCAGGCTATTATTGGCTGCCTGCGTGTACGAGATCAGAAGTGGGATTTGATTCATAAATACCGCTATATGTGCACCGGAGTTTGACGTACAATGTTTTTTTAGCGTTTTGATTGCTGGCCAGAGAGATATTCAGGAAAAGTACTCCTAAATTGTATATGAGAAAAACAACATACAAAGGAAAAGTGAAGACAAAATGTTCATCATCCTATTATAACAAAGAGACATCCATGACAGAATTAGCTCCCATATGTGATATATCATGTGACTGGGTTAAATGCCAACACTTAGGAAAAGCATATCTACTCAACTGTATTTATGTTTTATGTCCAAATGTTTGAATACAATTGGAAAATTAAAAGACACATTCCTGTGTTTTGTCAATCGGTCATATGCCATGTATTCAGCGGTGCACACCTGGCGTAACAATGTGTGCTATTGCATGTCTCGAGCTATTTTGGATTTAGGCAAACTTAACAGACATGAGTTGCATTAAATGGAATTTAAGTGAACAGAATTAAATTGAATATTACATTTTTTTTCAAGTCTCACCAGGAGCTGATGAAAGTATTTCTAAGGGTAGTAAAAATAAGACGTGGATCTGCATAACACAGTGAGCACCCATCTCCTGTAACCACCGCCAGGCCTGTGCCTCAGGTCTCTCAATACCTCACTCCACTGCGCAGTCCTGCACGGATGCTAGTGCATAATGAGGCGGTTGCTTAAATGTGATGCCACCATCTGTCTAGCAAAATCTGAGTCGCTACACTCCCATTGGATTTGATCTTATAGGCAGGACCAGTGGAATTGTGTGGCAGGGGAGGACCAAATTATGCGTCAAGAAAATGCAATTTATGCAGCAAAATGCAGCACATTTTGAAGAAGGATTTCTTTTCTATTCTTTCATTGGTATGCATAATAGCAACGTACGAGCAAATGTGTCACCTTATTAATATTAGTGCAGCACCTAAATAGACCAATCAACAATTGAAAGCTATCCTGCGGCTGAGTGACAGAAGGCCTGCCACTGTGCGACATCACATGATGTAGCGTTTTTAGTAACTTTTGATCAGTTAGAGCTAGAAATATTTCTTTTTTTTTGTTAAAATCTCAAAGCTTGCAGTAGGATTATGTGGCAAGTGTGGCAAATTCATTATTATGCAGAAAACGCAGCGGCCGGACCGCAGACAAATTAGTGACATCAGCTACTGCATCATAACCCAGTACGCAGACTCAAGTGTGGCTATGTCCGCTGTACATCCAAACATCAAGGAGTGTGGTAGGAAGTGCAGACATTTCTTTGTGGCAAACTATAATCAAAGTAACAGGAGCTATCTGAAAGCTACCATCCACAATGTTGCATTGTTAAAACGGGACAAGATGTAGGTAACTCTAATTTACCGACTCATAAATACCGAATTTTACCGATTCGGTATTTATGAATCGGTAAATTAGAAGGAGGGAGATGTAGCTAACTTTGAATTTTGAATTACCGAATCGTTAACATTCGGTATTTACCGAATCGGTATTGCCCATTGATTCCTATGGGCCTTGAAGTCCATAGGAATCAATGGGCAATACCGATTCGGTATTTACCGATTCGGTATTTACCGAATCGGTAAATACCGAATCCTGCAAGGGTGCAGGGGGTGTCACTTTGACACCCTCTAGCACCCCAAGTACAGGCTTGTGTTACATGTGGCACACATACATGCCCTAAGGGCATGTCTGTGTGTCACATTGCACAGGTGTGCATGCACAGATGTACATGCACACCTGAATTCAGTATTTTACCACCCAATAGGATTGTGTGGTAAAATATCGACTCTTAAGGGCCTGTGGCACTCTATAGGAGTGTCACCTACATATGGATTTACCGAATCGGTAAATATACCGATTCGGTTTACCGATTCTGTAAATTTACTGATTCGGTAAATTTACAGAATCGTTAAAATATAGGCCCCCTACATCAGAAAACCCTAATACTGGTCTTACCGACCGATATTAGGGCTCCTACATCTGGCCCAAGGTGAGGCAGCTTTGTTTCACTTTTCTGTGGCTGATGATGAAGTGCCAGTGGCAGGTTTTCCCCAGAGACTGAGCTCCCAGACAGTCAGTCGGTCTAAGATATAATCAGCGGAGAAAGAAAGTAGACATGTTGCTCCAAAGGTAACTTGTCCTCATGAAAGAAAGAGGGACGTGAGGAGAAGACTCAACAATGCAATGTTCTGACACTGTCAAGATGGCTTATTTCATAGGCAAGAAACCAGAACGAAAAATAAACAGTGGAGAGGGGTGGGAGGGCAGAAATGTTATTGTGAGGTGATGAGTGACAGGTCACTGGCCAGTCTTTGATGCTCACACTGCTGTGCACTCAGTAGTGGTGGTGGTGCGCTGTAGTAAGGGACCAGATGGGATTGCCCTTTAGTTTAATCCAAGGTAAAGTACCCACAAACATCTGCGAGGTACAACAAACAACTGACCAACGCCGTCAAGTACCTCGCAGATACCGTTCGACTCCAGAACCAAGAATCAATCGCCTTTGAACATATAGAATGAACTTGTGGAAGAGCGTGCACTCAATTCCAAAACCTCGTGCACGGGCGCACGCTCGATACACACACACACACAACACTAAATGCGCCCACAGTCTGGAGAGTGTAGGACGTGTTGCTATTGCGTGACTGGGCACGCGTCATGTTGTATGTAGGGTCATATCACCACTGGCAGCTTCATGAGACCACACCCTGTCATCTGCCCTATATACTATGGCTACCTCTCACACTTTTCTAACCTGCACTGACAAGGCCTTGTCCTCCAGCAGCAAGGTTATGCTCGCTACTTATTGGGGCTGAAAAGTGGGTGGGGAGTACATGCCTGCAGTGTTTTTTGGTGGGAGTCGGCCAGTATGAGCCCAACATAGGGGTTCATACAGATGGTGCGCTCTATTTGTTTTTACAGACTAGTATCGTCTGCAGCTGCACTCATGACTTCTACGGAAAATGAGGTGCACGTGGGGTATGGCCTTCCGGGCTCCACATTAAGCACTCACCATAAACTTTGTGCAGTTGTCATGGCCATACGGTGGGCGGTGCTGCATACCAACGATTGCAAAAGACATTTGGGTGGACTTCAAGAACAAAACAAGCAACGCCCACACAACGACGTGGACTGGCCACAACCCTGGCCTCCAAAACAATAGCATTTGGTTGGATCTTGAAGAAAAGGAGGAGCATGGAGAAGGCATGGGACGCAGCGCAGGCCCAACGCTTCATCGATGGGTTCACTGCGGTATGAGTACACGCAGTTCTAGGCATCATGATGCACAGCAGCACAAGCACTCTTTTGCAGGTGGGCAAGAAATGGCAACAAGGATATGTTGATGACGTTTATCACTTCTAAATCCCCAATTACCTTTGCATTAACGTACCACTAAACAACATAATGTGAAAAGTCACTTGATGGCGCACTTTACAGTAGGAAGAAGTTTGGGCAGAATATCTATTTTCACCCATTGAAATTCCATTTCCATTATAATTTCGGCTTTGAGGACCATATTTGGGGGATGAACCGGAGAGTGGTGGAAACGGTTAGTTATTTTTCCACACAGCCAATCAATCGGCCTCCTCACTTCAATCATGACTTCCTCTCCGGAGTCCCTTTTTCTCCCCTTCTCTGCACTGATACCAACCTGACGCTAAATCACCTCCAGGTATGAGACGAAAGAAGAGGTTCCATTCTCCTCAGTCTCCAGTTCCTGTCACCATTGCAGTTTCAGGTCCATAAATGATCTTTCAACTAGCTATTGGTGGAGAATAGAGGTGTGATTTTTCTGCTAATTCGTTGTTATGATCAGTACAATCTGTGAGTAACAATGTTTTAAGTACCATGCACTAACCACTCCTCTCCTTTGCTAGCAAACATGGGGCCTCATTTATGAGAAATGACGCATCGCTGTGTGAAAGCAGCGATGCATCACTTCTCAGTGCGCACTCCTCGCGACATTCCTGATGTGTCATATTTAATGTATGACGCATCATGTCGCAAGGAGTTACAGATACGTCAGTATTTCTGACGTATCTGTAAGCGCAAAAGTGACACATTGCTGGAGTGTGTCACAAAAGTGACGCAACTCCAGCAATACATCCTTTCACATGGGCAAGCCCCATGTGAAAGGGCCTGCGTCAGTCTTACGCCTGCTGTGAGGCAGGCGCAAGATTTTGACGCAACGTCGTCCTAAAAGTGACGCAGTGAAATCTCATAGATTTCACTGCGTCATTTCTATGACCCTTCCTTGTGTCAATACGCCCCCCTTGCATACATTATACCTGGCGCAGGTATAATGTGGTGCAGGGGTTTACAAAGTGGCGCATCTACCTAGATGCGTCACTTTGTAAATATGGCACAACGAGGCACATTTTTTACGCCACTGGTGCATTACAAAAAGTGACGCACCGGCGGCGTAAAAGTGACGTACAGCCTCATTAATGAGGCCCATGATATTTTGATAACTTACGTTTTTAGTGATGGCAAACATTGAAAAGATCCTGCTACTAAATTAAGCATCAAGGCTATCTTTGTTTTAAAGGACTGTGCCTAGGTAATGAACTTTAAAGTTAAAAAATACTTAAAGTGGCTTAAAAGATCCAGCTCGATCATTTTATATAACAAAAACTAAGACGGGTAATATTATATTACACACAATTGCATTTATTTTTTACATAAAGCAATTGAGTAATCAAAAAAAGTTAGCCAATTGCTTTAAAATGCAGCTATCACATGGATCTTATGTTTATTTGGAGAAAAAATTACGCCAAATAATTCAATGTATTTGATTAGATTTCCCGGAAGTTAACAGTCTTTATGTTTCAAAATTAACCTGTTTCTATCACCTTTAATTTCTGTGGTGCACGCAATGTGCCCCCCCCCCTCCCCTGTGGGGCCACTGGATGGGCCTTAGTAAGTCTACATTTGTATAAGTATATCCATGATATTAATTCTATCGCTATTACCACTATTGCTGCTGCTGTTGCTACTTCTACTACTAGTTATAACAATAGTAATTCTAATATATGGAATAAAGTACACCCTAACGTACATTATCACAATATTACAAGTCACTGAGAAGCTCCTTGACCAAATGGCCCACTCTTCTATAAGATCATGAAATTCTAAGGTGACTTGCAATATCCTTTTAAAGTATGACAAATAGTATTTTACTCATTATAATACGTGGTTTCGCTTTCACCCATAAAATCCCTGGTCTCTTGCTCCATCATATAAATGTGTGTGTTTACAACAATGGAAAATACATGCAGAATCTGCAGTATACGATTAAACATTCCCATACACAGATAGAAATTTTGTTGCAAAAGCAAACTATATGCAATTTACCCTAAGTCACTGTCAGACATTTCCCCCCAAAAAAGCGAGGGGAAAAACACAAAGGGAAAAGAAGGAGGAAGAGAAAGACGGGAAAAACTTTACAAATGAAGAAAGCAGGAACCTGCAGGACTGAGATAAAAGAGAAGGGGGGGGGGTGTAGCATTGGATTAAAGAGGCCTGAAGTGAATTCAAGACTACGCAGCCTTGGTATTGGGTATGCTGATATTTAACCCGTTGGCTGCGTTGAACGTTCAGCTCCAGTGCTGAATGTTCGAAAAACGGGTGGGGCAGCGTCGGCCAACGGACGTGCGCAGCACTACCAAGGTAATGCACGCGACGACCGTTGGCCGACGGCAGCAGCCAACGGATTAACAGCGTCGGCCGTAGGCTTCTCATCAGTGCTTTGGGCACTGCACTCATCCTTTTACAAATCAAGCACTGAAGTTCGGCCAATCGCAATGCTCTCTGGAATTCAACCAACCTTCCCACTTGTTCAGCACCTGATTGGTGGCCAAGAGCTCTGAAGTGATCACAAACTGAAATGTTGCGATCCACAGAGCACCAAAATAAGTAAACATAAAGTGATAAAGTGTGAGAAAAAGATCAAGTCAAAATGTGAAATGCATTAACTTGATTAGCTTGGCTACTCAATCTGGAGGGAATAACAAATAATAGCAAATAAAATGACTAGTCAAAATCATAAAACCGGTGGAGAAAAAGAGAATGAGATAATGCATCCTCTACTTCAGAGCGGGGGCGGGGCAAATATTAATCAAGAATACGGCCAAGAATCTCACATGAGATGGAAGGCAGCACGGTTCAGATCCTGGTATAAAGTACCATGGTTTTTTTTTATAATTAAAAATACATAACTTGATTATACCATTTAATCAGTGCTCTAAGTGGGACAAGATCTGCCAACCCCCCAGCAAACCCAAAAAATGGACACTGAACCAGGGCCCCATGAGGCCCGCTACCACTATCATTTACTGGCTGAAGGAAAAACAGCATACCGTCCTGCCTGTCGCATGCTAGCATTACAACACTTACTGCCAGATTCATCAAAGACCCGTTTTGCGAGTCTTTAATAGCGATTCATAAGGAATCGCTATTAAGGACTTGCAAAGCGGGATTCATGTAGGAATCGGAAAAAATATTGCGATTCCTACTTCTTCCTTATTTGCGATTAGCAAATTGCTAATCGCAAATAAGGAATAACTCCCCATTCATTCCTATGGGCCAAAGGCCCATAGGAATGAATGGGGAGTATTCCTTATTTGCGATTAGCAATTAGCTAATCGCAAATAAGATAGCGATTTCAAGGGTGCCAGGGGTGTCCAAAGGACACCCTGTAGCACCCCTGAAATGCAAATTTACACAGGTGTTGCGCACACACATGTCCAAAGGACATGTGTGTTTGTAACATGCAACTTAGAAAAATGCTTTTAAAAGCATTTTTCTAAGTTTTCGCTATTTACCACAAGGTTTGACCTCGCGGTAAATAGCGGCCCAAAATTGTGATTTCGCAATTTTAAAATGGTTCATGAATTGCATTTAAGGAATCTCAAATAGAGATTCCTTAAATGCAATTCCTCGCAAATGTGCGAATTCTTAATTAGCGAATTTTGCATTTGGGATGATGAATCCCAAATGCAAAAATTGCACTCGCAAAGGGCCAGATTCTCAGAATCTGGCCCTTTGCGAGTGCAATTTAGCTTGATGAATCTGGCAGAATGTTGCCAGAAGTCCCTTTTGTGACACAGGGACAAATTGACCGGTAATTACTGTGGTTTACCATTGGTGCTCCAGAGCCGACAGCAGTATTTAGTTTGAACTGAATAACCAATGCATTGCCACTAATTTTTTAACTTATTTTGTCAAGTTTTTCTATTACTTTTGGCTGGATAAAGGTACAATATAAATTATTAAATAAAATATCCCTCTGATTGTGATTATGCTTTTTCCAGGGAGATACCATTTATGAATGTGTAAAGCACAGAAGTCTATCTCACATGTATTAATTAGATATGCCAAACTTGGCGTCAAGGCTTCTTCAGCCACGCCCATTTTTAGGCCCGCCAGCTTTTCCATCCCGCTTAAAGCACTTCATACAATAAAGTTTCCCTGGTCCTACAACCTTCCCCTCTGCACAGTTCTTTGCGCACAGTTCTTGGCAAACCAGAGGGCTTATTTACAAGCCCCTTGCGCCACCGGTACGTCTCTTCTTCCCATATTAACCCCTTGCATGCAGTGCAAATTTTCGCGCTGTGCGGGGATTTGAATAAGTGGGCGGGATTCGGAAGGCGGGGGGCCTCCCTCCGCACACGCCCACCGTGACGCGTGACGGCTCCCGGCCGTCACGAGCATGCAAGGGGTTAAAAGTGATGCACCTGTGGTAAAAGGGGCTTGTGGATAAGCCCCCAAGTGTGCAATGCACATTTTCCTCTGATAACATTTACATTTCCACTGAGCTAGTCTGTAAAATACAATTTTCAGATCGAAAAAAATGCAGCTGATGAGTGCAGAAATGCCAGCCAGTTTCAGTCACCAGATGTCCCCGTGCAGTCAGCACACCCAGGGGTGCTGGAGCTGGCATTTGCATTGGCAGGCACGCCTCCTTTTCCTGATCCCCATCTCTCTCCCACATAGACATTACTGCCAACACTTTGAAAGCTCTTGCATGGCACTATCTTTCCTCTCCTTTTATCTTCTCATCTTGTAATCAATATTTGCATGGGGAGGAGTTAGGGTGGGAGGTGTCTCGAACCACAGTCAAGAGTCACTGGTGCAATGATTCTCCCCATCTGTAATAAACACAACAGTACTGCCTGCATTCTATGCCAGTGGGAAGTACACTACTCCACAAAACAGCAGATCCTTTAAACCTAGTGCTTAATAAATCAAAATTATTTTTACCATAATTATTACCATTATTATTGTTCTTGCTATTAGTAGTAATAGTTCTACTACTAGCAGTAGTATTGTTGTTCGTAAAAATGTGAATAAGTTGTGCTCTGTGTTTAGTCATATCATGTGTATGTAAATGTGATTTATGCAAGCTTGTAGTTCTCCTGGCTCTGGCATGGAGTGTGTGATGCGTGTCGGTCAGTTGTGAGTGAGGCGCTTGGGAATTCATCTTGTGGCTGGTGCAGCGAATAAGTATATATAACTTAAGAGTAGCTGTATTAAAAGAGTTGTACAATTACCTGTGTCCTAAGATTGATCAAATGGTTATTTGAAATTAATCGTAGTTCACTAGCTGACCACTACCACATTCATGACCTTCTCCTTACCTCTGTAGATATTACATTTCTAACTCCAGTCCTAGCAATTTGTGCACTAACTGGCAAGTCGAGTTAATAGCAGGTCATGTCAATGGTCGGTCAGATTGAGGTTACAGCCAGCCAGGGTACAGATGTCGACGTATTGGTGGTGATCAATCACGGGCGCAACTAATATGACCACATCTAACTACTGCCAGAGCAGAAAATTAGGGGAATCCTGTTGGATCTCAGATCCGGCAGCTATTATGGAACAAGATCGGAGATCTGGTCTGGTCCCAGTCAGGGCTGGCTTGTTCCCATGAGGCACAGGGTCAGACTGATTTGCATATGGCCATGTCTGAACTGGGGTGGTGTGGAGTGCAAAAAAACGATGGATTTAGGCCCATATCTCTGTACTGGGGTGAATGTATGACATTCTACTGCATTCTGTCCATCAACTGTGGTTTTTGCATTTGTCACCCCGAGTGGGATCGGTATGCTCAGACGTCCCATGCTCTCCACACCACTGGATTCAAGCATGCCGGGCTAAAGACGGCTGGAATGCCAGAAACCGGTCCTCGGAAACTTGTTTACGGTCTAGGGAAGGCATGGCTTGGCAGTTCGGGCTGGACTGTTCCCATGAGGCACAGGGTCAGACTGATTTGCATATGGCCATGGATTTAGGCCCAGATCTCTGTACTGGGGTGAATGTATGACATTGTACTGCATTCTGTCCATCCACTGTGTTTTTTGCACAGGTCTACCAGCTTTGTCATAACTTTTCATAACAAACAGATCAAACCCATGGAATCTGGCATAACTGTTTTTAATTAACAAATAAGGGCTATAGCCTTTACCACTGGCAAGACACCACGGCCACCCAATGGGTGCAAACTGGCAAACATCATGCTGATAGTTATAAAATTACAAATACATATACAATTGGAGCTGGCAAAACAAAACGCAGCCACTCTCAAAGGGGCTTAACACAGATTATCACAGTGAATAGCTGTTAACCCTAATGTTTGTCAAACGGGAAGACTAACTCCGATACCCTTGCCTACTACGGTAATCTGTGTGATTTGATGTAACTGACTACCTGTCTATAGCCTGTAACACAGTGATGACAATCCACCTTTAAAGGCCTAATGCTTTTGACTAATCTTTTTCACAATAAATGATCCAGAGTTACTTCCATTGTCCTAACTTTTTATAATCACTTCGATGCTGATGACGAGCTCAGCTCGTCATCAGGCTTACCTGCCGTGTGCGGATGACGAGCTGAGCTCGTCATGTAACGCGGTAATTTCGAAAATTCCGCACACAGCGGGAAAAGCCGCCGCAGCGATGCGGATAATAACCAGGTCAGAACGATGGCATTGGACATAGCCTTTCCCAATTAATCAATCAGGATTATAGCCTTTATCGTTAGCTTGTCACTATAACCACCTCAAGCCTACTGTACTGAGAGTAAGCTTACCCACAGACAAACTTTAAGGCGCTTAGACATAAAATTACAAATATGTACAAAATTACAATTGTCAAAGCGGAGTACTATCTCTCCTAAAATGAACCTAACAAGGATTATCGCAATACAAATGTCCCAGACCCACAAATTGTCAGAGGGGTTAACCAATACCAAAACCCTAGCATACTGTGGTAATCCGTGAGGCTCTGTGTAACCATATACTTCCCTGAAGGCTTTCATACCGAGTAATAACAATCCAACCTCAAGTGCCTATTTAGTTTAACATATGATTTTCACATTAAAAACAGCCTTTAGTGTAACTTTTCATAATAAACAGATGAAGCCTAAAGCCTTGATCATTGACTGTCACCATAAGTAACTCTACCCTGCTGTAATGAGCATAAGCTTTTGCAAATGGCATAGTTGCAGTACAAACACTCTTTTTCAGTGGACGCACACAGTGTCTGCCCAATCAAATGCTGCAGTCAAGGGAACCAACATGTGGGTGATGGCTAAGCCCCTCTCTCAGTAGTACTTCTGAAAGCTTTTTTTCTGTTGCTCAGATAAGGTATGGCAACAGCTGCACTGTCACACTAGATCAAAACAAATGTTACAGAGATAGTTTTTAAAGAACGGCTTGATCCCTATATTAGACATGAATGCCAACAACCTTGTCAATAACATTGCCTCCTATATTGGCAATTTTCCATTTTTATTTAATTTAAATGTTTTATCAAGAGCAAACAAAAACCTAGAAAGGCATCTAAGTGTTATAGAAACAACAAACAATAAACACAATATTAAACATGGACATTTATGCTATGGTATTCAAATATTCTGTTTTTGCATGGCGCAGGAAATAAAACAACATACAAATAAAGTTCTACCTTAATTTCTTAAAGCATGAGTCAGTATTGTGCCAGAGTTACTCAGGCTGACTAACTATAGGTGAGATTTGCTGCAAGCCTATGTCCCTCTAGCAAGGACAGCCTCACATTTTGCACTAGTGAGATTTTATTACAAGTAAATACGCATTAATCAGCAATACAACTTTCAACCAAAGGTTTGGTAACTACTAGCGGTCTTTAGGAAAACCACCAGATCAGCAGGCGTCTCACACTTTCTTGTTGTTGCAACACAGGGACCTGTTTACCGAGGTTTAAGCATGCACATTTGAGCAACGGGCTATTGATTAATGTGAGTACTACCCTGCGGCACCTGGGACCTCTGAACTCATTCTGTAGAGCTACCAATATTTGAGACCAAGAAACCAATGTCCTGAAAATACACAGGATAAACTAACAGACGAGCCCTCAGTTTTTTATCTAAAAATGCATACTACAAGTAGAACAGAAGCCCATTCCATCACTGCTGTCCAATAACACAACATGGTCAACATATATCACGAAACTAAGGGCCTGGTTAGGATGTCGGGGGGGGGGGGTGATGACCGATGGCCGCACGGTGGAGGTCCCACCGCCATAGTAATCAGGCCCTAAATGTGTAACAGCTGAAAGTCAATTATCCCTACAGAATGCATTTAATGCGGAATCCAGTCTTTGTTTACTTTCATGTCAACAACTTGAAAAAGGTGTTCTTATGTTACATTGTTGTGCTTTGCATCTACGCCACTCATGTCCATTAGAAATTATATTATTGGTCTTTGTTTCTTTATTTGCCTCAACCGTTTACTGTTTTGACTGGCTTTGCATCAGTGTTTAACCGCATGCTCGCTAGCGGGTTTTCCCGCTGCGCGCTGAGAATTCGAAATTCGCGGGTTACGTGACAAAGCCAGCTCGTCATGCGCGCAGCGCAGGTAACGCCCATGACGAGCTGGCTTTGTCACCAGCATCGAAGAGGTTAATTACTTTGGCTGAGACTCATTTGACTTTGAATTATCTACAACTGTTTCAAGCTTATTTGAGAGGATAGATGATCTATAAGTTTCAATGAAAATATTTGGTCTAAAATGAAACATGTACACTGCACAATACCCAACACATCCATTGGACAGAAATCCATTACTTGCCAGGGTTATGATGAACATTCTGACAGCTAACACAGCAACCCCTGATCCACACCCAGAAGATAAATCAATTAATTGGAAAAAAACTGCAAAATAAATACCTGGCAAATATCAGAAGTACATATTTCTTGAACACAAGGAGCCTTGAGGACTTTAAAGCATGAGAAGGTGAAAATGACCACCTACCTGTGGATGTTGTCTTCCAACCGTTGGACTTTCTGCTCTTCTTCTTCACACTGTCGCCTCCTAGCTTCTTCCTCCTCTGCTGATGGAGCAGGCGTCCCTTGCATCAGCCATTTCTCTCGAAGCAGTTTGGACTACAAGAAAAGAAGGTAGGTGCAATGAGTCAAAACAACCTCTCAAAGTGACAGTTCCTCACCAAGGCTCCTGCATCAGGACAGACTGACGAAGCAGGGTTCTCGGATGCCTACTCCGACCATGCAGTTACCACGCCTAGACAAGCTTTATCAATACTGGTCACAAAAATCAATTGAAAGGATATGTACCTGGTCCTTGGGAAGGATATGGCCTTTTATTACACATAATTTAGTGTTTGTATGATGAAATGAAGAAATATGTAAACAATCAGTATGAACATTGAGAGACATTAACAATTTGTTATCATTATTCTGCTGCATATGTCAAGGAGAGCAGCAACATGCCATGACTTTGCAAATTAGTGCCACTTAAATTTACAGCATCAAAATGTATGGCTTAATTTGTAAATACAAAATTCCGCCTCATGCCTCTTTCTTCCACCACCCTATGCTTCCTGCCTCTTCATATCACGTAGTGCAGGTTACTTTTAATCCCTGCTTCCTCCTTTGTTATTGTTTTCTTTTCCTCACTCTTTCTCCCTATACAGCCTTCCTCTCTCTTACTTTGCTTGAAAGTCTGATGATGGAAAATAAGTCCCGGTGTGCTAAAGTGAGTACTTGTACCCACCACCAGCATCGCGGACTCAAATTATGCTCATGTGAACAGGTTGGAAATTTAGCATGGATCCACCCTCCTGTCCCTAGGACGGGCCCTTCTTATCCACAAGAGTTCAAACGACTGCCTGAAACAAGCGATCTTGTGCTATTGGATATATTTCATACATTTGGGTCTGTGATCTATGACTGCATCACCTTTCTCCATTTCCTTGACAAGATCCCTCAAAAAGCAGTGGGAATCCAATGACAAGAACACCTTCTTTGCGGCACTCATATGCATTAATTTCAATTTGGTTTCCACTCCCACCGCTATTCAAGCTTTGCCTTGGTGTCCCAAGACTCTGGGAGTTTAACGGCCATAAACTACAATTAATGTAGCGAGTTTAACCAGCCAAGGCTTGCTCAAGGGTGTGGTGTAGGATTACATGTTCAGAATACAGTGTGAAAGACAGTACCAAGTAATAAGGTCAATGTAGAGTTAGCTCTATATTCAAAAAGAGAAGAATTAATTACACCTAATAGTAATATACTCTAGAAAATAGGATTAACAGTGAATACCAGAAGTTCCTACAACTTTCTGGGCCAAAGATCCAATCCGAAATAGATTCAAAACTCCTATGTGTTAAGTACTACGGGGGAGGTTCATAAATACTCACATCTACTCTGAAGCATTTGAGTACCAAACTACAGTAGCTAGATTTGAGGAAGCTGAAGCAATTGTTTCTGGGGTTTTGATAGGACACGTGAAAATAATTAACCTCCACTAGAAGTAGCCCACCAAGTATCCAGAGTGAACCCAATCTATTCCCCATTTCCTGCTTGGATTTTAATTCCTTTGGGAGATGGCCTCCTGTCTCAAACAATCAATCATTCAGGGTTCTTATAGAATGCAGCTAATTACCCATTAGGGTTTCAAGGCGCTGAGGGGTTTGTTCTGCAGTTCACTCAAAGAGCCAGCTCACTTGAAGAGCCAGGTCTTGAGGTCCTTCCTAAATTGAGGCAGTGAGGGTGATTGCCTAAGATGTATAGGAAGAGAGTTCCAGGTCTTTGCGGAGAGCTTGGAGAAGGATCTTCCCCCGGACGTGGTCTGGCGGATCCATGCGATAGTGGCCAGGCCAGGTTGGGGGAGCCGAGGGGTTTGGTGGGATTGTAGAAGGAGAGGCAGTGGTATGCAGGTCTGATGTTGTGGAGGGCCTTGTAGGCGTATGTGAGGAGCTTGAAGGTGATTCTTTTGTTGATCGGGAGCCAGTGGAGGTTTCTCAGATGATTAACGATGTGGCTGTGGCTGGGGATGTCCAAGATAAGTATTGCAGCGTTGATCTGTCTGGAGCCAATCCATAAACTACCTGAGCCAGCTCAACCAAGACACAGGATGGGTGGTCACATGGCGCAGCACTTAAGTTGCTGAGAAATATGAAATTGAGCAACATTGAAATCCTTCACAGTGGGTCTCACACTCACAACTATAATTGCCGGATGGCCAATAAAAGGCAGGTGTTGGCATAAGGTTGCCACTGACCAATCACCTCTCAGGAGAAACGTAATAGCCAAACCTTAGCATGACGTGGCAGCACCGCCCAGTTCCTGACTGCCTTACACCTGCAGAACAGCAACATCGGGCCTTAGAAGTCAGTGTAAGGGCTTGAATCACTTTTCGGCCACTCTGACATTTTCCTGGTGGGCTGCCGGCTAACTGGCGGCTTCAGGGCTCGATGGCCTGCTAACTCCTAACTGTGCCTCTATAGTGTTAGTCTAGCCACGGGCACCTGCAGTGTGAGCTAGTTAAAAAAATGTTTTGCCCCAGGGCCGCCTATAGTTTCAGGTTTGGCTGTGGTAACTACACAAAAACCTTACCTGAAGTTATGCAGTAGCAAGCAAAGAAGAGAGTTTTATACAGGTGGTGGAAAAGAGATAATACTGTTCCATTTCTTTTTGCTCAAAAAGATTTAAGTGAAAGTCCAAGCGGGAATGGACGTCAAACCAATGAAATTTCTATGAAGTAATAATATCACATCTGCCATCTGAGAAATCTTGATGTTCTGGTCGAACTCATACCATTGAAGAAATACATCCCTTGACGAATTAAAACATATTGTCTGGCAAAAAATGTTTACGATTGTAGAAATGGTTACAGTAACATTCCAGGGTTAGTGGCGAGTTACTTCAAAGGAGCTCTTTTGTGCAGGTTGGTTCTGCTGCACTTATTTATTTCACATCACATATGGATTAATATGGAAAGGTTTTATATGTAACTTTTTTAGTCAGAAGACAGAACACAAAGGCCTCATTTATTAACACTTTGAATCTCAAAATTGATGCAAACCCACTACAAAGTCCTTGGTATGTTTCAGTTTAAATAGCAAATCATGATTTGCATCGTAAAATTGCTTAAAGTACCACTAAGTAGAACTAAGTGCTACTTTGCACTACCTTGCATCAAGTTAAAGTTGAGGGAGGAGGTTGCCTGGCGGTTCGGGCTGGATTGTTCCTATTGGAGCAAGGCCAAAACTGATTTGCATATGGGAGGGTCCAAAATGAGGTGGCAACAATGGACTGGGATGCAGCCCGAGTGATTACTAGTGGCTGAGATTAATTCAAGCATTCCATCCATCACTTATTGTATAGTTAAGTATTGTGCCAAAGGGTGAGAGAAAGAAAGTGCCATTCTAGAAAGATTGCCATGCGCTAACACACACACCCTTGCACTGTAATGCAAGAGTGTGAGACTTCCGCCAAGCATAGGTTTTGTATTGGAAGCTGTCTGCAGCACACATCTAAAGGTGGATTTAAATATATGAACAGTTTTGACACCTGTTTCGTTGTTAGGCGACACGCTTCGTTGTTGCCGTCCCGGTTGCTATCTGTGTTTCTCAGATGACAACCTCTTGATGCAGCCAAAATTCAGAATTTCATGGGTGGGTTGCAGAGCATTCTCTGCACAGGCATGATGAATCATCGTTCGCAGGAAGATCATATGAAACAGAGACAGAAGTGGGTGCGTCATATATGAAATTTAAATGGCTAACCCAGAACTCCGGCAAACTAGTGGGGACTAAAACACGCCCCATTGAGGGCTTAAATAGGAGCCGGTAAATAATTTCCCAAAATCTGGAGATTTCAATATGTCTACTAGCACACTGAAGTTGGTTCCAAGCCTCTTTACGCAAATCTTTTTGCGATTCTTTAAAATACTTTTGTAGGATGCACAGCAAGTAGCAACCCATTTACGATCTCTGGGAGAGGCCTTAATTGCTTTCAACAGACCTCGATGTGCCAAAGAAAACTGATTTTCAAACTATTTATAAGGCTTAGGCCCAGATGCATCAAACTGAAATCCGCTCGCAAAGGGGCAGATTCTAAGATTCTGCCCCTTTGCGACCGGTATTTTTGATTTAGGATGCATCATCCCAACTGGAAAAATCGCACATTAAGAAATCACAAAATTGCGATTACTTGCATTTAAGGAATCTCAAATTGAGATTCCTTAAATGCAATGAAGTTTAAAAAATAGCGATTTCGCTAATAGGGCTCGCAAATTACCATGAAGTTTAACTTCATGGTAATTTGCATTTTTCAAAGTTTCATGTGTGTGCGCAACATATGTGCACAGATCAATTTTAGGGGTGCAACAGGGTGTCCTTTGGACACCCCTGCGCCCTTGAAATCGCATTCTCAATTTGCGATACGCTAATTGCGATTCGCAAATTGAGAATGTCTTCCTATTCATTCCTATGGGCCTCACCCCAAAGTTTGGAATTTAATGACCTGTTACTACATACAAATCCAGTAAGTAGTGGCCTTTTATATATTTGTTTGGCCATTAAATCTTTGATTTCTGTCCCTAACAGGTCAAATGATAACTTAACTTCGCAAAGTAATGTGGCAAAAAAATAAAATCCATATCCTCAAAATCGTCTTTTCCTACTTCACCACCTCATGATGTGGGTGCGCTGCTATGTATCCAAATTTACTGCTTTTTTCCAATCCGTGAGCGTCCTCTTCACGCTTACTATCCCAAAACTATATCATTGTGCTCGAAAGGAGGACCAGCTAATATGTTAATAGAAATGTCCAGACACAGTGGAGATCTTCTTAATACAAAGGGGGCCAGAAGAAGTAGCGAAGGGTCCTCTGCTCAGGCGGAAGTGTGTCTCCCCACTGCTCTGTAAGCAGTTAAAAAACGGAAAAACAAAATGATAATAACGCAATGTTATTATCGTATTTTTCTGTGCTGGCTTAGGTGCAGGGTGGGCTGGGCTGGCCAGAGCATGGGAGGAGTGGCAGGCATTTTCTAAGTCTGCATGGCTGTTTGGTCGGCCATCTTGAGCTGGCCAAATAGTCATGTGCACTCCACTAGGATGTTTTGCACAGACTGGGTGGAGAGCATGCACAGACTCCCGGTCCCTCTCTGAGCACCGAACCAGGGCGCTCAGACCAATCATGATGCTGCTGTCATGCTGGTGACGGCAGCATTGTGATTGGCTAGGGGAGCCTGTATGCTTCCTGCTTCTAGGAGTCGACGACTGAAGAGGACCGAGAGGCGGCGGCGGCCTACAGGTAAGAGATTTTTTTTTTCATCCCTGCGCCCGCAACCCCATTAAGCAGCAGCCGCCACTGAGAGGAAGACTCCAACTGAATGTAAATTCATAGCTAAACCTAATGCAACCCACAGGAGGACACTGAGCCAAGTGCATACACAGCCACATAAATAAACAATACAGAATTGCTCAGCTACCTCTCCAAGGCAATTCCACAGTCTTACGCTGCTCGCTCTTAAAGACAATACTTCCAACTTAGTGTTACAACCAGCAAGTAACAGGCGGAGTACACCTCAATACTTAAAATCCTGCCGCCGTGCACATAAAGCGAAAGCTTAAATCTTGAACACAAAGTGCGCTTTGAATATGAGGACAGATATAGCGCTTTGAAAAGCCCCATGGCCCGTTTAATAAGTATAAGAAACAGTACCTTAATAGTGAGCAGGTTAAAAGGCATGTCCGTTTCTACCCATCCCATCGCCAATATGTGAAGTAGAAATGTCCAGGAACAGTGGATATCACCTTAAGTTTTATTGTCCTTAGCCAACATGCGAAAGAGCCCAGAAGAAGACTCCACCTGAATGTACATTCAGAGCGAAACGTTAACACATTCCACAGGAGAACTCTGAGCCAGCCAATGAGCATCTAATGATACAGTTCCATCACTATAACATCAACCCTAAGACACCTCCTAATACATTACAGGTGGATGTCCTACAGCTCCATCTAAACATGCATTTCTGGAATTTAACTAGAAAAGGAATTTTAGAAATATAACACAGAAAGCTTTACTATGCACAGTGCCTTCTGGCAAGTAAGATTAAGCTCTCCATGTCGTTGTGCGACCCTTGCAGCGGCATCAGGGTCTGTGTCCTCATCCCTGCCCAGATCTGGCAAGCTTGGCCTGTCCTCCACCTCGTCCATGTGTAATCCCATGTAAGGAGTCCCTCCTCCCCCCCCCCCCCCCCCACATCTCAGCTGACTCTCTGTGCTCCAGGTGAACCCTAACCCTCCCCCTTAAGTACCTCTTTCTACACAGCTGGGTTCAGCAAGGATTCCCTGAACCCTAGAAGGGGGGGGGGGGGGAGGGGGGAGTGCTAATGGCATTTAACTGTAGGAGAACCTTTCGAAGAGAAGTGTGATTTCACCTTCCTTTGACATGACATGGAAATATTTCAAAAGAGATATGATTCAATGCAGACAGCTGGGTGGGTGGGGGCACAAGTCACCCCCAGCCTGACACAACTATTGAAAAAAACGCATCATATTGATTTTTTTTCTGAACTGAATTTATCCACGCTGCTGTTTGTGCCAGTAAGCAAAGGTGTGCCCTTTCCTTTATGTATATCTTCCAATGTCCTTATTCGGAATTCCACTCCGTATACTTTTAAAACAAAAACTTTAATTGCGAAACGATACACAATCACCGCACATTTCTTACGCCAGCCAACAAAGTGATAAAGTGATTCAATAGGATATACTTTCTCAGTTCTGACATTAATTATCCTAGAATACTTCAGTGGAAGGCGTCCTCTCTCACAAGCACACGTTTGGTGAGCGCAGAACAAGTCCTACATCAAAAGGCAAACGACACCCAAGCACTTAACGTGCCCAATTAAATTCAAGCGATAAAAAACAGAAATCACATTTTAAAATGCAGAAATAAAGGCAAAGTACAACCTTTTTTTTTAACCAAAATTTCCGACAGAAATAAATCACTGTAGCAACCCCATTCTAGAAAAAAAGAACAGGATTTCAAATGCAATCTGTTTGTTGACTTGGCCCCACTGTTGATGACCGATGGGGCTTTTACCATTAATGACCGTCTTTTAATGTCAAAGCCTTCGAAATAAATTGCCTGGCCTTATCAGACCCCCGTCGGTGGTGGAGGCTGTTTTGTCTCCCTTACTGCCCAAACAATCACACTCTTGGTGCTACTGACAGATAACCTTTGCAAATGACATCACTGATCCGAGGGCAAGCACGTGACCCAGGCGCCTCTTCTGCCAATAAACAACAGGCTTTAGCTGCAGCTTGTGAATAAGCTCTACAAATGTCAGAAGTGGTGCATGGCCGGCTCCAGTCAATGCAAGGTTTTTTTTCAGTCAGGCTCCAGCTGGAGTCTGGAACTTTCGATGAAAGGTCACAGATATAAACCATGGGAAGGCACCTGCATTGTTTAATTTGAAAAAGAATAAGTGACAGGGCCCAACTATTTTGCTTTGAAGCCGTTGTCGGTGCTATCCAAGGCTGTCTGGTATTGATCCACCTCATAGCTCTTTAATCCACTACCCGACATTACCTACTTCTTTGCCTCAGTCTTGTAGGTTATTTTTAACTCCTCCTTTCTCCCATTGTCACTCTTTTTACGTCTTTTCTTCCTCATTCTTTCCTTCTTTTGTGTTTTTCTCTCTTGCTTTGGATCAAAGTGTGCTGAGAAACAATGCAGTAATTATCCTCTAGTTTGCCTTGAACTGCTCTGTTCATGCTGATTTGTCAGCTCAATACACACTTCTTTACCCCTGTACTTCTACTGCTTGCCCAACCCTGTCCTGTCTAGGCCTCGGAGTAATTATGTCTTGCCTACTAGACAACGCATGTGCTGCCTGGTGTAAGAAGTATTGTTAGCTTACAGTGAACTTATGCCCGACCATTGCTTACCATTGGTTGGCCTCATTGTCACTCTCATTGACTGGCGTCTGATTCATTAGTGTGTGTGTGGGCTTTCCCTTCCCTTCTTGTCTTTGTCCCTCCCCTGAAGCATGGTCGCATTACTTGTGTCCTTCTCTGTTCCCTTAAGCATTACTTTTTGTTTAATGCTCTACAAGAGTAATGGTGTTTTTCAGATGTCTCCTTTGTATGCTTCTGTCAAGTGTACGTTGCCTCTGACACCATGGATCTCGCAAATTATTTGTTTTCAAAGTCCTATTTATTGACAATGACTGCATAAATACTTTTAGCACATTACTTTACGAGTAGTTCAATGGTACACAATTGGGTGTGAAAAAATCATTTGTAGTTATCTCCTTAAAACACATTCAACATATATTAAGACAAATGATTTCCTAACATCAAAGTAAATCAACATGAGACAAATAAACAATACACAATGATGAAATTAATTAAGTTCGTATATCAACACTATCCTTAGAATTTGATATTTTCGGATTAACAAAGAAAGGGAGGGGGGTCCTACTGTGAATCTAGGAAAGGTTTTGTGAATAGCCTGGGGGTATAATGACTATTTTTCCCTCAAAGGATTCATTAATTGTCCTGTATGTGGCCAGGGAAAACAACTTCTTTCTAGAAAAGTTTTTTGCCTTAGTGTGAGATTCGTCTCTCACTATATGTCCTATTGCTTTACTGGATCATAGGGCATACAGTTCTCCTGGCCCGGAGGTTGAGCCTACGCGTTTCGACCTTCTAAATCTTGACAGGAAAGGTTTTTGGACAGGTCTTCATCGGGGCTCGCTGTTGGTGCTGTAGGACATCATGTTACACCTGGGGAGGGGTGTAAGGGGCATGTTTTAGTGCTGGGTTGTAAAGTGCAAGAACATAGACTGTGCTTTTTCAAGTGTTTGTTAGTGCGTGTTGAGGTCACGTACCCAATATAAGTAGAGGCGGTTCTGCTTGTCTTATTTATAAGTTGGTCGCAGGGTTCGGTGTGGTGATGTATCACGCGTTAGTCTGGTGTCGTTGTGGACCCGTCTGCCCACAGTCCGGGATGTGCTGTGGAGAGGGTGAGAAAATGGATTCAATGTCTTGATGTTTCACTGGCGTCCTATTAGCGTATGGCATGTTGCATAGAAGAAGCATATTGCAATGTTCGTGGGTGAAAGAGAAAAGGCAGGCAGTTGCACCTATTTTGTATTCCTTTATGTGCGTGGGGAGACTTGGCTTCGTCTTTAGCCTAGTTCGAAAGGCTGCTTGGTAAAAAACGGACCCGCCATGGGCGTCACGTACCTAGAGGTTGGTCGGTGACCGTTGTCGGCTTTTCTTTGTTAGGTTTTGCACGGCATCTTCTCGCGGGGCAGTCTAGCCGCGGGGTTGACGGCCGTTGCGGTAACCGCTTTTCTTTGACCGCGGCGTCTCCTCGCAAAGCGTTACACCACGAAGCCGGGTACCGCTCGGTTAAGATCCAAACAGCGCACGTCCGGCATTGTGTCTTTCACTTGGAATGTGAGAGGAAAAAGCTTGCTCATTGGTGGACTCACTGGCGAGTTTGAGAAAAGGCTCCTGATTGGTCAATGTTTCCGCATACGTGTACATGTGATCTCATTGCTAAGAGATCAGGACGCTTGCTGCAGTCGGCGTTGTTAAAGACTGTAGTTTCTACACAGAGTTTGTGAGACTTTATATTGTAATTAGCACATGAAGCTTGAAATTTCCGCTAATTCATTTAATCCATGATTGACAGTATCGAGATACATGATGGTTTTCGCTTCCTGCTTTGACAGGTTGTTGGCCACATCTTTACCTTTGATATATCTTACCACTGTCCATTTTAAGTCGTCTGGTCCATGGTTTTTTTCAATGCAGTGGGGGACCATAGGTGCATTTTCTTTCTTACACCGAATCCTAGAGCGGTGTTGGGATATTCTTGTTTTTATTGGTTGGCTCGTTTTGCCGACATACGCAAGTCCACATGGGCATATGACACAATAGATAACGTTATAGGTGTTACAGTTTGTGAAGGGCTCGTGTTTGATTTGTTTTTGGCCGTATGAAAATGTTGATCCTTCTATGGTACTGTCGCAGGAAATACAATTTCCGCATTTGTGGTGTCCTCTGACAGGAGGAAGGTTCAGGAGTGACTGAATGGAACTTTCTTGCCTTGGCAGTGATGTATCTGCTCGGACCAGTTTGTTTCTCACACTCTCGTTCTTTTTCAGTGCGAAAATAGGCGGGACATCGAAAGGTTTCAGGCCCCGTACTGTGTTCCAATTTTTGGAGACTATTTTCTTAATTTCTGTGGTTGCCCCAGAAAAGGTAGTCACACATACGATTGGAGTTTCTTCCTTGTTCTTTTCTTTGGGGGTCAGGAGAGTGTCTCTTGGGATGTACCAAGTTCTCTTCATGGTTCTCTTCAGTAGCTTCTTAGGGTATCCTCTCTCGATCAACTTCTGAATCAACTCCTGGGCGTGGAGGAAGTAATCAGTTTTCTTTGTGCAATTCCTGCGCAATCTCATGAATTGGCTTAGTGGTAGGTTTTCGCGGAGATTGCGTTGATGGAAGCTGGAGAAGTGTAGGAAAGTATTCCGATCAGTCTCTTTAGTATATAAGGTAGTATAAATGGTGCCATCCTCGTGTTTAACCATAAGGTCCAAAAAAATTATTTGTGTTTTATTATATGCCAAGGTGAATTGGATGTTGGGATTGCGGTCGTTTAGCCAGACAACAAATTCTTTTAGTTGATGTTCTTCCCCTCTCCATAGCATGAAGACATCGTCTATATAACGACGCCAAACTTTTATGTGGCCATCATAGGGATTGTTGTTATAAATCCAGGTAGCTTCGTATAGTGCCATGTACATAATAGCCATTTCTGGCGCAAATGGACATCCCATGGCGGTCCCCATGGTTTGGAGGTATTTGACGTTGTTAAATTTGAAAAAATTGAATTTCAGGCAGATTTCCGCTAATTTCAAAAGGAAGTCCGTGGGGACATTATGTGGTCTTTCTCTCTTGTCAAGGAAGAATTCTAGGGCTTCCAAGCCATCTTCTTGCGGGATATTGGAGTATAAACTCACAATGTCCATGGTGACCAGAAATTCCATCGGCTCGTCGAATGGTTGACCATCAAGAAAATGTATTGCTTCCATCGTGTCTTTGATGAAGCTTGTGGTTTGACCCACAAGGGGTTTAAGAAAGGTGTCGACGTATTTGGCTGGTCATTCTAGAAGTGAGTTGACTCCTGAGATTATTGGACGACCAGGTGGATTCCTGGGATCTTTGTGTATTTTGGGGAGAATATACATCAATGGTGTTCGTGGATTCTTGTTTATCAGATATTCTCCCTCTTTCTTGGATAGCCAGCCTTCCTTCCGACCTTGATTTACTAGAGTTTCCAGGCGATGTGTCAATTTATCATTCCAGTTGTCATTAGTTTTTTTGTAATACTTCTCATCCGCAATTTGCCGTTGGACTTCGGCTTCATACATTTCGCGTGGGAGGATAACAATCCCCCCGCCTTTGTCTGCCGGCTTGATGATGAGACTTTTGTTGTCTTGGAGTCCGTGTAGCGCAATTTTTTCTTCCATTTTGAGATTCCATTTGATATATCGTTTCTTCCTCTTTTCGAGCGTGTCAAGATCACGCAACACATTCTTTTCAAACGTTAACAGTTCCACAGGCATCTGGCTGGAATGTGGGAAAAAGGTGGAAGGATTTTTTAGTCCAGAATAATTCCTAATCGTTAGGTCTTGCTGATTTTCAAAAAATATTTTCAGTCTCATTTTTCTGAAAAGTTGGATTAATTCTAATTTTGTCTGGCAGATATCTGGACGTACTGTCGGAATGAATGTTAGTCCTTTCTGTAACACACTCATTTCGCTTGCTGACAGAATATGATTGGACAGATTGAATACTGCACTTTTATTCGGGTTTACCATCGGTAAACACGTCTCCTCGTTGTGATTTCTCCTTGGTATTGTTTGTTTGGACGGTTGAACCACCTGTTGCCTCTCGGGCGGCCACGAGATCTGCCTCTGCCTCTGTCGGAAAAAGGTGCCTGTTGGTAGAATTGGCGGGCTTGGTCATCTCTGTTGCTGGTGGAAGCGTCAGCGTCACTTGAGCTGTTTGATGCGGAGGAGTCTTCCGAAAATGTTACGAATTGCCTTCTGCTTCTGCCTCCGTATGTACGTAGGGCACCAGTGTTTTGTTGTTGTTTGTAATAGTCCTTTTCCAGATACGGATATGTTTTTTTCTCAGAGTAATTAGTGATGTCTTTCAATAGTTTTTGTTTTTTGAAGTCTTCCGTTGTTTTTTGGAAAATTTGATTTTCTTTTTCTAATTTACTTAGGAGTGCCTGGGCGTTCTCAATTGCTTTGTTGTTCTTGAAAGCTTCTTCTAGTTCCTTAATTAGCTCCTGCTCTTTAAGTCCTAGTCGTTCAGCAGTTTTGATTGAATGGAACATCCAATCTCTAGAGCATTTGGTGCCAATATGACTAAATCCTTCCAAATACTCGGGGTCATCAGTAAAGATTACCGGCACATTTTTTACTTGTAATCCAACCGGAGTGGTTCCTGCTCGTAAATGTTCTAGTAATACCTCCCCGTGGAGGGATGTCCTGATTTGTTTTTTCTTCAGGCGGGCAATTTTCTCCAATTCTGTGGATTGGCCAGCTTGGATTGCTGTGTTTCCAGGGTTCAAAGTTGATGGTCTCTTAAGTAGTGTTTCAATATCTTCCTCTCTAATGCTCAGAGTTTTTGGTTCGGACATTTAGATACCGGAAGGGTACTGATGTGGCTGTTCTTCTCTTTAGTATTCTAGGGTACATGAGGTTGTTGAGTCGCACAAGTGAAAGGGATAAGTTCATAAATGACAGAATTGTTCAAGTATCACACCACTAGGTACCGTGGATAAATTATAGCAGGAGAGGGGATTGTGCTCCTGCTAAGTGGAGCGTGACGCTCAGTGAGGGAAACTGGATTTCCAAAGTGTCCCTCGTAGACAGGTGTCTACACTATATTTAGCAAAAATCACAGGGGATTGATTCAGTTAAGGTAATCAGAGGCTGGAATCAAGGTAAATACTGTCAAGTGTACGTTGCCTCTGACACCATGGATCTCGCAAATTATTTGTTTTCAAAGTCCTATTTATTGACAATGACTGCATAAATACTTTTAGCACATTACTTTACGAGCAGTTCAATGGTACACAATTGGGTGTGAAAAAATCATTTGTAGTTATCTCCTTAAAACACATTCAACATATATTAAGACAAATAATTTCCTAACATCAAAGTAAATCAACATGAGACAAATAAACAATACACAATGATGAAATTAATTAAGTTCGTATATCAACACTATCCTTAGAATTTGATATTTTCGGATTAACAAAGAAAGGGAGGGGGGTCCTACTGTGAATCTAGGAAAGGTTTTGTGAATAGCCTGGGGGTATAATGACTATTTTTCCCTCAAAGGATTCATTAATTGTCCTGTATGTGGCCAGGGAAAACAACTTCTTTCTAGAAAAGTTTTTTGCCTTAGTGTGAGATTCGTCTCTCACTATATGTCCTATTGCTTTACTGGATCATAGGGCATACAGTTCTCCTGGCCCGGAGGTTGAGCCTACGCGTTTCGACCTTCTAAATCTTGACAGGAAAGGTTTTTGGACAGGTCTTCATCAGGGCTCGCTGTTGGTGCTGTAGGACATCATGTTACACCTGGGGAGGGGTGTAAGGGACATGTTTTAGTGCTGGGTTGTAAAGTGCAAGAACATAGACTGTGCTTTTTCAAGTGCTTGTTAGTGCGTGTTGAGGTCACGTACCCAATATAAGTAGAGGCGGTTCTGCTTGTCTTATTTACAAGTTGGTCGCAGGGTTCGGTGTGATGATGTATCACGCGTTAGTCTGGTGTCGTTGTGGACCCGTCTGCCCACAGTCCGGGATGTGCTGTGGAGAGGGTGAGAAAATGGATTCAATGTCTTGATGTTTCACTGGCGTCCTATTAACGTATGGCATGTTGCATAGAAGAAGCATATTGCAATGTTCGTGGGTGAAAGAGAAAAGGCAGGCAGTTGCACCTATTTTGTATTCCTTTATGTGCGTGGGGAGACTTGGCTTCGTCTTTAGCCTAGTTCGAAAGGCTGCTTGGTAAAAAACGGACCCGCCATGGGCGTCACGTACCTAGAGGTTGGTCGGTGACCGTTGTCGGCTTTTCTTTGTTAGGTTTTGCACGGCATCTTCTCGCGGGGCAGTCTAGCCGCGGGGTTGACGGCTGTTGCGGTAACCGCTTTTCTTTGACCGCGGCGTCTCCTCGCAAAGCGTTACACCACGAAGCCGGGTACCGCTCGGTTAAGATCCAAACAGCGCACGTCCGGCATTGTGTCTTTCACTTGGAATGTGAGAGGAAAAAGCTTGCTCATTGGTGGACTCACTGGCGAGTTTGAGAAAAGGCTCCTGATTGGTCAATGTTTCCGCATACGTGTACATGTGATCTCGTTGCTAAGAGATCAGGACGCTTGCTGCAGTCGGCGGTGTTAAAGACTGTAGTTTCTACACAGAGTTTGTGAGACTTTATATTGTAATTAGCACATGAAGCTTGAAATTTCCGCTAATTCATTTAATCCATGATTGACAGTATCGAGATACATGATGGTATTCGCTTCCTGCTTTGACAGGTTGTTGGCCACATCTTTACCTTTGATATATCTTACCACTGTCCATTTTAAGTCGTCTGGTCCATGGTTTTTTTCAATGCAGTGGGGGACCATAGGTGCATTTTCTTTCTTACACCGAATCCTAGAGCGGTGTTGGGATATTCTTGTTTTTATTGGTTGGCTCGTTTTGCCGACATACGCAAGTCCACATGGGCATATGACACAATAGATAACGTTATAGGTGTTACAGTTTGTGAAGGGCTCGTGTTTGATTTGTTTTTGGCCGTATGAAAATGTTGATCCTGGGGGGCGTTGTTTGAGCGCCGCACAAGATGGCGGCTTGACGGCGAGGCTCCGCTGATGAACCTTGAACGCCGGCGATTCTCTCAGCCTACACCGGGACTTCCCTGGACCACTGCACAGAATCGGCAGTCGGAATGTGAGGTGAGCAGGACGCTATATTCCCTGTCTCTCAATTCCGCCGGAATGCGCTCTTTTTTCAAGTGACGCGGTCCGCTATTCCGGCGGCCGCCATTTTCTTTTACCGCGATCTTTTCACAAGCGGTTTTCGCTCATGTAAGCCTCGTTTTCCCTTCTTAGAGACTGTCATATGAATCCCCCTTCTCAATCAGCCCCGTATTACTGCAACATGCCTATAAAGCTGCAATTTTTCGTCTTCTATGTTTTCAAGGCTCCACGCTGTTTTCACTAACTTGCCTCCTCACCTAAATGACCTCTCAACGTGGTTGGCGCCTTTTCTTCACGGCATTCATGCTTTTGGCGCATTCTATACTATTTTACTTATTTTGAAGAGGATTTTCATCCAAAAAGAGGCCACGAGATATAACTAACTTTTGCTCCTTGATTCACGCAATCTTTGTTCTTTCTTCTATAATATCACTTCAAAGACTGCATTCCTCACATAATCTTTTTTCTTGGATTCTGTAGTAGCACTGCTGTACTTTTCCCTTGCCTTATATGGGGAAACTGCGCAACCTCAAGCTTACTGCTTCCAAGACCGTTTCTCGTCAATCCTCAGACTCTGATTCCACGACGCAGACCATGGATGATCCAGCTCCCCTTAAACCGGAGATTACACATGGGGCAATTCCTAAAACTAATACTTCCAGTAAGCTTTTACAACCTGGCTCTACGAAACGTCTGAAAAAAGATCCTCCCTCTCCAGGTTCCTCGTCGCACTCAGCGTCCATGGATCTTATCCTTGAAGAACTTCGTGCGCTTAAACCCTTCATGGCCGAAACCACTAAAACTTTGCAATTTCTCCATGACAAATGGTCTACACTTGAATCAAGGGTTCTTTTGGTGGAACAATCTACGGAATCTCTTCAGACTTCTTGTGCAAAAATTTCGGTGTTAGAGAAGGATGTCTCTCTCTTAAGAAGGCAGACAGAGGAGTTGGAAAATAGAAATCGTAGAAATAACCCACGCCTTTATAATCTTCCGGAACTCACAGAAGGGTCAAATCCAACTGAATTCTTCCAAACCTTCTTACCGAAAATTCTAGATCTTCCTCCTTCTACTTCACTCAACATTCAACGCGCACATAGACTTGGTCCGAAAGTTTCCACCAAACCCCGCGGAGTCATCATGTTGTTCTTGCAATATACTGACCTCCTTCAAGTACTTTCAGCAGCAAAAGCAAAAAAACAAGTTATGTGGGAAGGTCACCGTTTATATCTTTCTCAAGATGTAGCTAAAGTAACAGCTGACCGTCGGAAGCAGTTCCTTGATTTACGTCCACGACTTCGGGATCTTGGTGCCAGGTTTGGTTTGCTTCATCCGTGCCTCTTCAAGGTGACCTACAAAGATAAGACCACGACTTTTGAAGAACCACACGTCCTTGAAGAGTTTCTCCGTCATCATGAAGCCGAAAACATGGACACTGCAAGACCTGTTTAATTATTCATGTTTTTTACCCTGTTTGACTAAAGTGTTTATCTCTTTCTTATCCTACCGTATCTAGTTTTTGTTTCCTCCATCCCAGTGATTACACCTAATCCTCATTTATTGTGTCTAATATTGTGCATTTACATATTTGGTTTCTCATATGTCTCTTTAACCTCCCCTTTTCAATTTTTGTCTTCCTACAGATCCCCTCCTCATGTTCCTCACCCTGGTGTATTTACGCTCTCTTCAATTGCTCCTATGCTGGTTCCTCGAGTGTTCGGTCGCGTGAGTTTCCGTTGTCGATGTCGTCCTCTTCTGGCGTCGTCACCCCTCTTTCTTCTTCTGTATTTGTTGGTATGTTTTCTCTTCTCTTCCCACCCTTTTCTATTTTCTCTATGCTATCTATTTTTCTATTGTTCTTCTTACTATTTTCTTTCTTTACTCTTTTCTCAACCTTTCACTTACCTTACTCTCAACTTTTTCTCTTTCTCTATTTCTCTTACAGATTCTTTTATTTTGCATTCTTACTACTTCTCTCCTTTCTTCTCAACTTATTTTCTACTACGTCTTCTCTTTTATATCATTCTCCTGATACTTTATATTCCGAGTAGTTACCTGGAATGTTAAGGGGTTAAATAACCCCATTAAACGTCAAAGAGTTTTAACACATTTGACCAGACTTAAAGCCGATGTAGCCCTCCTCCAAGAATCCCACCTTACAGAATTGGAGGCTACCAAACTTAAGCGTTGTTGGGTGGGTCACGTTTTTCACTCTCCTGCTTTAGGTAAGAAAAATGGTACAATTATATTATGTCATAAAAAGTTAACTGTTTCAGTTTTATCTCAAGAATGCGATGTTAATGGTCGTTGGGTTCTCATTAATCTCCTTATTGATAAAATACCTATAGTTCTTTTCAATATTTATGCTCCTACAGGTGTTGATAAATTGTTCTGGCCTGCTATTTCTGATAAACTTGTTACCCCTCAATGACCAATACGTTATTCTTGGCGGTGATTGCAACCAAGTCTTTGATCCCTTTCTAGATAGGAATTCAAAAGTTAAATTTGTTCCTTCCAAAATGCATTCCCAATTTGTCACATCTATACAGAACAATGCTCTAGTTGACATTTGGAGGCTATGTAACCCGGACCTCAGAGAATACACTTTCTATTCCCCCACTCATCACTCCCAATCCTGTATTGATTACCTCTTCCTCAGCAAACCATTAGCACAACTTGCCATTCACTCAGACATAGGCTCCATTTTAATTTCAGACCACGCTCCCGTTTTTGTGGATATTGACCTTATCCCCTTCTCCCCTCACTCAGGGCGCTGGAGATTTAATAACTCTTTACTCCTTGATTCCAATTTTTGCACCCAATTAAAAAATTTTACTACTGAATTTTTTACACTTAACCGTCTTCCAGAATCTTCCTTTGTCATGGTATGGGATTCATTTAAAGCGGCTGCACGGGGCTTCACCATTAATTTCGTTTCTCAAAAGAAAAAGCAATCAATCTCTAAATCAACTCAACTTTTAGATAAAATTAAGAAGCTAGAATATGCTTACTATAATTCTAACTCTGAATCTTCTCTTCGTGAACTTATATCCGCCAAATTTGATTTTAATAAATATACCACCAATGCTGCCTCAAATTCTCTTCTTAAATGCAATTCCCGCTATTACGGTGGACAGAACAAGATGGGCAAACTTCTAGCCAATTATCTCAAGATACGAAAAGAAAGAACAAAAATTGAATCCTTACAAGGCCCAGCTGGTGTTTCTTTCTTTAAAGACAAGGACATATTAGCTCAATTTGTTTCTTTCTACCAAACTCTTTACACTCCCGAATCTAATCCTGACCCTATCGATCTTCTTACATATTTTCAAGATATCCCCTCTCCGGACTCTTCTCATCTTGACTTCCAATCATTAGATTTGGATCTTACCCTTTCTGAAATCTCACATGCAGTCTCTATCCTTCGTCGAGGTAAAGCACCTGGGCCCGATGGTTTACCATTGAGTTCTACAATCACTTTTCCTCCCTTCTTCTCCCTAAATTACTTTTGTTATTTCAATCCTTTGCGGCTTCCGGTTCTTCTCAGGGTACTTTCCAAGAAGCATTAATATGTTTAATACCTAAACCAGATAAAGATCATACCCTTTGTAAAAATTATCGCCCTATCTCCCTAGTAAACACTGATTATAAAATTTTCGCCAAAATTATAGCTCTTCGATTAGATCCTCTACTACCGGAACTTATTGGCCCTGAACAGTCTGGATTTGTTAAAGGTCGCCTATCGTCAGACAACTCTCGTGTCTTCTTTAATATTTTGAGTAAGGCCGCCTCCCTTTCCACTCCCCTTGCTGCCATCTCCCTAGACGCTGAAAAGGCTTTTGATAGAATAGGATGGGATTTTATGTTTCAAGCACTTCGTTGGATTGGTTTCCCCCCTAAATTCATTTCTCTTATTTCCTTACTTTACTCTAGCCCCCATGCTTCAATCTTTGCAAATGGTATGACTTCCGATTACTTTCCCCTTCAAAGAGGGGTGCGTCAAGGATGCCCCCTATCCCCTCTTTTGTTTATTCTGGCTTTAGAACCCTTTTTAACTAAAATCAGACTCGATGATAATATTACTGGTTTTCATTATGGTTCTCAAAAACAAGCTAAATTATCGGTTTACGCAGATGATATCTTATTTTATTGTTCAAACCCCCAAACAACTCTCCCTTCCTTCCTTACTCAAGTTTCTTCTTTCTCAAATGTTTCAGGTTATCGCCTCAACACTGACAAATGCGAAATTTTACCCTTAAACCCTTTATGTCAAAAACATCTCTTTGACTCCTCTGGCTTTTCCTGGCAACCCTCTAAGATTAAGTATCTAGGTATTTGGTTCGCTCCTCGTCTCCCCGACACTCTTAAATTTAATTTTGAATCTCTCTCTAATAAAATTACTACATCGATCAATCGTTGGAACACTCTCTTCCTTTCCTGGTGGGGTCGTTTGGACTCCATCAAAATGATGCTAGCACCTTTAGTTCTCTACTCTGTTTCCATGATTCCCATCCATATCCCAGACCACTATTTCAAGTCGATAGACTCTCTTCTATTAAAATTTTTGTGGAAGGGTAAAAAATCTCGGATAGCACTCTCTTCTTTGAAAAAAGATAAATCCCTCGGCGGCGTCAAATTCCCTAACTTTAAATCATATCATAATGCTTTTTCCTTAAAACAAGCCCTGCGGTGGCTTTCTTCTGATCTTCCTCATATTCCTCCTCTATGGCTCACGTTGGAATCTTCTTTTCTTCATCCTTATGAATTTGAAGAAGTTCTATCCTTTTCCTCTAAGGTATCATCCCTTCGTTCCCCTATCATTTCTCACTCCTGCTCTCTTCTTCGTCCCTATTTATTGTCCACATACCCTTCTGCTTCCTCCACTCACACCCAACCTATCTGGCATAATAAGCTCCTCAAAATCCGTAACCGATCCTTATACTGGAAAACCTGGCATTCTCTTGGTTTAAAATGGATCTCACAACTTCTTTCAGACACTCAACCTCTTCCTTTTCATGATCTTCAAACGCAATTTTCGCTGCCTTCCTCTTCTCATAAACAGTATTTATCACTGATTCCATCCCTTACCCAAAACCTTTCTTCACTCCCGATCACCAACTCTATCCCTGTCATACACCTTTCGATTTCTAATGCCTTTGACCAATCTCTTTCTGCTTCATTTATTTATAAATCTCTGCAGTCCTCTAACGATCGTACAAAATCTAAAGTTGAGTTGGCTTGGGAAAAAGATTTGTCTCAAATTTGGTCCTTCATTTTATGGGATAAAATTTGGTCTAAGATTCACAGTACATCCAGAGCTGCAAACACTACACAAACCTTATTCTTTATTTACAATCGTACACTATTCACTCCATTAACTCTGTCATCATTCTCCCCAGACACTCCCTCCACTTGTTGGTCCTGCCCATACTCTTTGGCTGATTTGAAACATATGTTATTCGAATGTCCTCACATTTTACGTTTCTGGCAATTAGTTTGGTCCCAATTGCAAAAGATTTTCAACTTTACTTTTTCTTTTTCCATCATACACATTTTCTTAGGTTCCCTTTCTCCTGCTTTTACCGGGTCACACCACAAACATAAATTAATTGACCTCTTTATAGCCATTGCTTTTCACCATATTACATCACACTGGAAACAGGCTAAAGATGTTTCTTTTACTGCTTGGTGGAACGCAGTTTGCTTTAATCACCGTCTAGACACTAATTTTGTTTCCCCCATTTCCTTAGCAATCAAACGTGATCTTTTATGGCTCCCCCTTACTGAATATTTATCCAAGATTGCCAGACCTCCTCCCACTTCTCCGATACGTAATGTTGAAGTTTGTAAACCACCGTGAATGCATTTTCTTATTTGCTTATACTGTTCTCCATTACTTCTACTGTTTATCATATCATTTATATACTTTTATAATTCAAGATGTTCCCTCATTCCCCTATGTTCCTGACATTTATTGCTTATTCTATTTTTATGTATAAGATAGCCTTAATAAGTTTCGCCATTATGTAAGAGAGTTTTCATGTTTCTCATAACTTTTGACTGTTTCTTCATTTTCTGTCTTTGCTTCTTTTTATTTCAATAAACTTCAAACTTAAAAAAAAAAAAATGTTGATCCTTCTATGGTACTGTCGCAGGAAATACAATTTCCGCATTTGTGGTGTCCTCTGACAGGAGGAAGGTTCAGGAGTGACTGAATGGAACTTTCTTGCCTTGGCAGTGATGTATCTGCTCGGACCAGTTTGTTTCTCACACTCTCGTTCTTTTTCAGTGCGAAAATAGGCGGGACATCGAAAGGTTTCAGGCCCCGTACTGTGTTCCAATTTTTGGAGACTATTTTCTTAATTTCTGTGGTTGCCCCAGAAAAGGTAGTCACACATACGATTGGAGTTTCTTCCTTGTTCTTTTCTTTGGGGGTCAGGAGAGTGTCTCTTGGGATGTACCAAGTTCTCTTCATGGTTCTCTTCAGTAGCTTCTTAGGGTATCCTCTCTCGATCAACTTCTGAATCAACTCCTGGGCGTGGAGGAAGTAATCAGTTTTCTTTGTGCAATTCCTGCGCAATCTCATGAATTGGCTTAGTGGTAGGTTTTCGCGGAGATTGCGTTGATGGAAGCTGGAGAAGTGTAGGAAAGTATTCTGATCAGTCTCTTTAGTATATAAGGTAGTATAAATGGTGCCATCCTCGTGTTTAACCATAAGGTCGCAAAAATTTATTTGTGTTTTATTATATGCCAAGGTGAATTGGATGTTGGGATTGCGGTCGTTTAGCCAGACAACAAATTCTTTTAGTTGATGTTCTTCCCCTCTCCATAGCATGAAGACATCGTCTATATAACGACGCCAAACTTTTATGTGGCCATCATAGGGATTGTTGTTATAAATCCAGGTAGCTTCGTATAGTGCCATGTACATAATAGCCATTTCTGGCGCAAATGGACATCCCATGGCGGTCCCCATGGTTTGGAGGTATTGGACGTTGTTAAATTTGAAAAAATTGAATTTCAGGCAGATTTCCGCTAATTTCAAAAGGAAGTCCGTGGGGACATTATGTGGTCTTTCTCTCTTGTCAAGGAAGAATTCTAGGGCTTCCAAGCCATCTTCTTGCGGGATATTGGAGTATAAACTCACAATGTCCATGGTGACCAGAAATTCCATCGGCTCGTCGAATGGTTGACCATCAAGAAAATGTATTGCTTCCATCGTGTCTTTGATGAAGCTTGTGGTTTGACCCACAAGGGGTTTAAGAAAGGTGTCGACGTATTTGGCTGGTCGTTCTAGAATTGAGTTGACTCCTGAGATTATTGGACGACCAGGTGGATTCCTGGGATCTTTGTGTATTTTGGGGAGAATATACATCAATGGTGTTCGTGGATTCTTGTTTATCAGATATTCTCCCTCTTTCTTGGATAGCCAGCCTTCCTTCCGCCCTTGATTTACTAGAGTTTCCAGGCGATGTGTCAATTTATCATTCCAGTTGTCATTAATTTTTTTTAAAATACTTCTCATCCGCAATTTGCCGTTGGACTTCGGCTTCATACATTTCGCGTGGGAGGATAACAATCCCCCCGCCTTTGTCTGCCGGCTTGATGATGAGACTTTTGTTGTCTTGGAGTCCCTGTAGCGCAATTTTTTCTTCCATTTTGAGATTCCATTTGATATATCGTTTCTTCCTCTTTTCGAGCGTGTCAAGATCACGCAACACATTCTTTTCAAACGTTAACAGTTCCACAGGCATCTGGCTGGAATGTGGGAAAAAGGTGGAAGGATTTTTTAGTCCAGAATAATTCCTAATCGTTAGGTCTTGCTGATTTTCAAAAAATATTTTCAGTCTCATTTTTCTGAAAAGTTGGATTAATTCTAATTTTGTCTGGCAGATATCTGGACGTACTGTCGGAATGAATGTTAGTCCTTTCTGTAACACACTCATTTCGCTTGCTGACAGAATATGATTGGACAGATTGAATACTGCACTTTTGTTCGGGTTTACCATCGGTAAACACGTCTCCTCGTTGTGATTTCTCCTTGGTATTGTTTGTTTGGACGGTTGAACCACCTGTTGCCTCTCGGGCGGCCACGAGATCTGCCTCTGCCTCTGTCGGAAAAAGGTGCCTGTTGGTAGAATTGGCGGGCTTGGTCGTCTCTGTTGCTGGTGGAAGCGTCAGCGTCACTTGAGCTGTTTGATGCGGAGGAGTCTTCCGAAAATGTTACGAATTGCCTTCTGCTTCTGCCTCCGTATGTACGTAGGGCACCAGTGTTTTGTTGTTGTTTGTAATAGTCCTTTTCCAGATACGGATATGTTTTTTTCTCAGAGTAATTAGTGATGTCTTTCAATAGTTTTTGTTTTTTGAAGTCTTCCGTTGTTTTTTGGAAAATTTGATTTTCTTTTTCTAATTTACTTAGGAGTGCCTGGGCGTTCTCAATTGCTTTGTTGTTCTTGAAAGCTTCTTCTAGTTCCTTAATTAGCTCCTGCTCTTTAAGTCCTAGTCGTTCAGCAGTTTTGATTGAATGGAACATCCAATCTCTAGAGCATTTGGTGCCAATATGACTAAATCCTTCCAAATACTCGGGGTCATCAGTAAAGATTACCGGCACATTTTTTACTTGTAATCCAACCGGAGTGGTTCCTGCTCGTAAATGTTCTAGTAATACCTCCCCGTGGAGGGATGTCCTGATTTGTTTTTTCTTCAGGCGGGCAATTTTCTCCAATTCTGTGGATTGGCCAGCTTGGATTGCTGTGTTTCCAGGGTTCAAAGTTGATGGTCTCTTAAGTAGTGTTTCAATATCTTCCTCTCTAATGCTCAGAGTTTTTGGTTCGGACATTTAGATACCGGAAGGGTACTGATGTGGCTGTTCTTCTCTTTAGTATTCTAGGGTACGTGAGGTTGTTGAGTCGCACAAGTGAAAGGGATAAGTTCATAAATGACAGAATTGTTCAAGTATCACACCACTAGGTACCGTGGATAAATTATAGCAGGAGAGGGGATTGTGCTCCTGCTAAGTGGAGCGTGACGCTCAGTGAGGGAAACTGGATTTCCAAAGTGTCCCTCGTAGACAGGTGTCTACACTATATTTAGCAAAAATCACAGGGGATTGATTCAGTTAAGGTAATCAGAGGCTGGAATCAAGGTAAATACTGTCAAGTGTACGTTGCCTCTGACACCATGGATCTCGCAAATTATTTGTTTTCAAAGTCCTATTTATTGACAATGACTGCATAAATACTTTTAGCACATTACTTTACGAGTAGTTCAATGGTACACAATTGGGTGTGAAAAAATCATTTGTAGTTATCTCCTTAAAACACATTCAACGTATATTAAGACAAATAATTTTCTAACATCAAAGTAAATCAACATGAGACAAATAAACAATACACAATGATGAAATTAATTAAGTTCGTATATCAACACTATCCTTAGAATTTGATATTTTCGGATTAACAAAGAAAGGGAGGGGGGTCCTACTGTGAATCTAGGAAAGGTTTTGTGAATAGCCTGGGGGTATAATGACTATTTTTCCCTCAAAGGATTCATTAATTGTCCTGTATGTGGCCAGGGAAAACAACTTCTTTCTAGAAAAGTTTTTTGCCTTAGTGTGAGATTCGTCTCTCACTATATGTCCTATTGCTTTACTGGATCATAGGGCATACAGTTCTCCTGGCCCGGAGGTTGAGCCTACGCGTTTCGACCTTCTAAATCTTGACAGGAAAGGTTTTTGGACAGGTCTTCATCAGGGCTCGCTGTTGGTGCTGTAGGACATCATGTTACACCTGGGGAGGGGTGTAAGGGGCATGTTTTAGTGCTGGGTTGTAAAGTGCAAGAACAAAGACTGTGCTTTTTCAAGTGCTTGTTAGTGCGTGTTGAGGTCACGTACCCAATATAAGTAGAGGCGGTTCTGCTTGTCTTATTTACAAGTTGGTCGCAGGGTTCGGTGTGGTGATGTATCACGCGTTAGTCTGGTGTCGTTGTGGACCCGTCTGCCCACAGTCCGGGATGTGCTGTGGAGAGGGTGAGAAAATGGATTCAATGTCTTGATGTTTCACTGGCGTCCTATTAACGTATGGCATGTTGCATAGAAGAAGCATATTGCAATGTTCGTGGGTGAAAGAGAAAAGGCAGGCAGTTGCACCTATTTTGTATTCCTTTATGTGCGTGGGGAGACTTGGCTTCGTCTTTAGCCTAGTTCGAAAGGCTGCTTGGTAAAAAACGGACCCGCCATGGGCGTCACGTACCTAGAGGTTGGTCGGTGACCGTTGTCGGCTTTTCTTTGTTAGGTTTTGCACGGCATCTTCTCGCGGGGCAGTCTAGCCGCGGGGTTGACGGCCGTTGCGGTAACCGCTTTTCTTTGACCGCGGCGTCTCCTCGCAAAGCGTTACACCACGAAGCCGGGTACCGCTCGGTTAAGATCCAAACAGCGCACGTCCGGCATTGTGTCTTTCACTTGGAATGTGAGAGGAAAAAGCTTGCTCATTGGTGGACTCACTGGCGAGTTTGAGAAAAGGCTCCTGATTGGTCAATGTTTCCACATACGTGTACATGTGATCTCGTTGTTAAGAGATCAGGACGCTTGCTGCAGTCGGCGTTGTTAAAGACTGTAGTTTCTACACAGAGTTTGTGAGACTTTATATTGTAATTAGCACATGAAGCTTGAAATTTCCGCTAATTCATTTAATCCATGATTGACAGTATCGAGATACATGATGGTTTTCGCTTCCTGCTTTGACAGGTTGTTGGCCACATCTTTACCTTTGATATATCTTACCACTGTCCATTTTAAGTCGTCTGGTCCATGGTTTTTTTCAATGCAGTGGGGGACCATAGGTGCATTTTCTTTCTTACACCGAATCCTAGAGCGGTGTTGGGATATTCTTGTTTTTATTGGTTGGCTCGTTTTGCCGACATACGCAAGTCCACATGGGCATATGACACAATAGATAACGTTATAGGTGTTACAGTTTGTGAAGGGCTCGTGTTTGATTTGTTTTTGGCCGTATAAAAATGTTGATCCTTCTATGGTACTGTCGCAGGAAATACAATTTCCGCATTTGTGGTGTCCTCTGACAGGAGGAAGGTTCAGGAGTGACTGAATGGAACTTTCTTGCCTTGGCAGTGATGTATCTGCTCGGACCAGTTTGTTTCTCACACTCTCGTTCTTTTTCAGTGCGAAAATAGGCGGGACATCGAAAGGTTTCAGGCCCCGTACTGTGTTCCAATTTTTGGAGACTATTTTCTTAATTTCTGTGGTTGCCCCAGAAAAGGTAGTCACACATACGATTGGAGTTTCTTCCTTGTTCTTTTCTTTGGGGGTCAGGAGAGTGTCTCTTGGGATGTACCAAGTTCTCTTCATGGTTCTCTTCAGTAGCTTCTTAGGGTATCCTCTCTCGATCAACTTCTGAATCAACTCCTGGGCGTGGAGGAAGTAATCAGTTTTCTTTGTGCAATTCCTGCGCAATCTCATGAATTGGCTTAGTGGTAGGTTTTCGCGGAGATTGCGTTGATGGAAGCTGGAGAAGTGTAGGAAAGTATTCCGATCAGTCTCTTTAGTATATAAGGTAGTATAAATGGTGCCATCCTCGTGTTTAACCATAAGGTCCAAAAAAATTATTTGTGTTTTATTATATGCCAAGGTGAATTGGATGTTGGGATTGCGGTCGTTTAGGCAGACAACAAATTCTTTTAGTTGATGTTCTTCCCCTCTCCATAGCATGAAGACATCGTCTATATAACGACGCCAAACTTTTATGTGGCCATCATAGGGATTGTTGTTATAAATCCAGGTAGCTTCGTACAGTGCCATGTACATAATAGCCATTTCTGGCGCAAATGGACATCCCATGGCGGTCCCCATGGTTTGGAGGTATTGGACGTTGTTAAATTTGAAAAAATTGAATTTCAGGCAGATTTCCGCTAATTGCAAAAGGAAGTCCGTGGGGACATTATGTGGTCTTTCTCTCTTGTCAAGGAAGAATTCTAGGGCTTCCAAGCCATCTTCTTGCGGGATATTGGAGTATAAACTCACAATGTCCATGGTGACCAGAAATTCCATCGGCTCGTCGAATGGTTGACCATCAAGAAAATTTATTGCTTCCATCGTGTCTTTGATGAAGCTTGTGGTTTGACCCACAAGGGGTTTAAGAAAGGTGTCGACGTATTTGGCTGGTCGTTCTAGAATTGAGTTGACTCCTGAGATTATTTGTATGCTTCTGCCTCTCTGCCGCACTCAGTCATGTTGCTCTTTTGCTGCCCGTATGCATCTCTACAGCCTTTCTTGGTGATGGTCTCGTGCGCTTATCCCACGGCATTGCTTTTTCATCCAGCTACTTCTCCCCCACTCCATGTTTTGCTCTTTTATCCATTAGCTCCTCCCCATGTTCTACTTTCTCCGCCCTCACTCTCCATGTTCCTTTCTCCCACATGTGTCCTCTGTTTCCATGCTCGAACCCGTGCCCTCCCTGTTGCTTCCCCCCACTTGCGCCCCTCATTTTGTTGCGCTCTTCGCCCTCCTGTTGTTTACCCAGCCATCAGTTATTTCACCCACCTTCCCTCCATGTTTCTATCCCTGCACTCACAAAACGTTTCCATGTTTTTTCTTTATTGATCTAACTCAGATCACAAACAAAAAAGAAAAAAAAGAGCTCACATCGTTTTATAGGCATGCATCTACAATGACGCAGCCAGTCACGTTGAATGTATTTCTTTTTTTTTTAACCCCATAGCTGCGGCGGCTATTCCACTGCAGCGCTAGTGGGGAGGGGGGCCGCGCGGCGCTCCCGTACTCGTGACGGAACCGCTTCGTCACGAGCCTCGGGTGGGCTGTGCTTGTGATGGAGCAGTTCCGTCACGGCCCCGCCCGCTTAATGAAACCCGCCGCGCAGGCACGAAATCAGCGATGTGCAGGCGCGCCGAGCGGGCTGTGACGGAACCACTCCGTCACCAGCACAGCCCACCCAAGGCTCGTGACGGAGCGGTTCCGTCACCAGCGTGGAACGGGTTAAAAGCCATACCACACACCAACGGGGATGTTGCACAGCATGGCTAGGATGGGGCAAAGCCAACATGTCCCAAAGGTGAGACCTACTGGCTTTGCCAAGGCTTGTTTTAACTTTGCATGTGTAATGTCATTTAAACAGTGATTACTGGACTTGTGTAATCTCCTATTTTCTTTACACTTATGAAGACAGCGTGGCTTTCTCTCTCACACGCCGAGTAGAAATGTCTACAGCAGTCTGTGAAACCGGATGTGTGCTGCGCGTGCTGCGCTAGTAGCGTTCATGATGCAACTAACAGACACTGTATGGATGTACCTTGCTGGGGGTACCTCACTAGACTTTTGTACATGAGTGCATAGCCTGAGCATGCTTGCCTCGCAACTGTCTAAACAGTCATGATAAAAACCAACATGAAGGTTCAGTTTTGCACGAGGATCCATACAACCTGCACTTCTTGTGGCAAATGTGCGTAGACCGTTAAAATAAAAGGTAGACCACCAACTGTGTGTTTTTGTCCATTTGCCATTTGTATTTAAGGATCACTTAATTTCTTTTCCTTTGTGAAGTGGTCACTATGATTTCAGGGTTTCCTCTCCTGTTGGGACAGTTCACTCCCGTCTCATTGAAACATCAGCAGAAGGGTGCATACTTAATATCAGTGGTTAATTTGATAAAAAAACATAAGTGCTGGAGGCATATTGCACCAGCCCATTTATCCTGTTGGCGCAGCATAAAAAAGAACCAACTACTAACCCGGAAAGTAGGGAGAGGATGTGGCATAATGGCCAGAGCTGCCGAGTTTAGAACTGGGGAACCAGGTTTGCCTCTTGGCGTCAGCTCAACATCCTGTGTTTCTAGGCAAATCTCTTCCTCGCCCCGTGCCTACCATAAATGTGTCCCTAACTGGGGCTCATGAAAAGCGCTGGTGTTGATGATTACGCGCCGGTGCTAAACACTGGGAACCACCAGCTCAAATTAAGCCCTGAATATCACCCACCTTACTGCTAGAAAGATTTATCAGTCTTTCCCATTTGAGAGCCTCAAACAGAAACCATGCTCCCTACTTACAGATGGTAACTCTCCATGCACAGGGTATGCAAATCTCCCTTTCTTAATCCTATGAGTTAATTAAATTGCTTTTCGCGATATTTACCGAACAACATACCATCAATCACACTGTTTTGAAAATAGAAGCTAAAATAAGAAAAGTGGCAAATTATAGAAGAAGGCAAGGTGCCAGGAGGAAGCGCACAGATCAAAATATAGGGGCGTAAGCTCATTGGGAAGGCACGAAGAAACAAGAGATGCCTGCAATACCTACAGTGAGCAACAATTTGTCTGAACTCATTCCAACATGAGGGGCTTTCCACATCTAGTGTGGCACTATATCAAGTTATTTGATGTCTGAGGGCTTCCAAGAGCTCTTGGGTGGATGACAAGAGGGAAGCAGCAGAGCATATTAATTTCAACTAGGGACAGATCCAGGAGTGAGACTAGGTACATCTCTTGCACCACCCATGACTTCAAATGTTGGTCTATCAGGCAGTCAGTCAGTGGCATAACCCAAAATGATGGGGCCATCCTCAAAATGTGATGAGGGGCCCGTTAGTCACCCATTTCTCCCAGATATTCATTGGCCTTGGGGTGAATGGGGGTCCCTGGAAGGGTTAGGGGGCCACTGTGACCCGCAGGAGCTTCAGGGGCCTGGTGATGCCCCTAGAGCCAGTGATGTAACCTCTCTACTCAATCTTTAAACGCATGGGCAGTCAAAATAGTAAGGTTCTGTGACAGCCCGAAACAGACTTGTAGACTACCACGTGAAGCAACAAATACCCATACATAATATATTTATATTTCATCCCTTCACTTATGAAAGATGGAGCAGATCTATAATTTACAGCAGAGTTACCTTGTAGCTATGGTTAAATCACCATGACTTACTGGAAAGAAGGAGGGCTGTTATAAAGAAGATAATGGATCAAACTTACAGTAGCCAATGAGAAGAAGGTAGACAGTTTCCTATTCTGTAAAAGCCATCCTTGGAGGCAATTTGTGGCCTTCCCTGCACAAAGTATTTCACCTTCACGACACTAACCTTTCTTATCAGCAGCTGCACTCAAGTTAAGCTTCTTGTTGCCAAAAGGGGCACACATGGCTCATATAGGGATAAGGAAAGAAATGCACAGTAAGATCAGCCACATGTGAAGGGCAGATGTAGAGAAAAGGGGGAAAGAGAAAGAAATAGGAAACAAGCATTTGCAATGCAATAGGTTTCGCATTTACGAAGGTTTGAGCAATTGGCATTGTAATTGACAATGCCTTTTATTTATGTGTTGTTTTTAAAACAGATAAATAAAAGGCATTGTCATTTACAATGGCAATAGCTTAAACTCTTGTAAAGGCAAGACCTATTGCATTGCAAATGCGTTCGCCGCCCGTGCTATGACATTTTTTTTTAAAGCGTTCGGAGGGAACTGACAAAGCCATTTGAGAAAATAATGCTCATAGGCTGTAAGTACAGCCTACAGAGTAATGGGAGGTTGCAGTGGGAGGTTACAAAATGAGACAACACGGTACTAAGGAAGGAACACTAAGGCTATTCACCAATGAACAGCCACAATTTACAGTGGGCAAAGACACAAGTCAATGAAAAATATGGGCGGGGAGTAGGTCCTACCTAAATACAGCATGCCTCGCAGAACAGTGCATGCTCTGCCCAGGCTCAACCTAGCGAGAAAAGAAGAAAGAGGGCGGGGGAGTAAGATGGAGGCAGATACAGATGAATACACGGATAGTGGGGAGACACAACGGAGATCCAGGGAGAAGAGAGGAAGTGGCTGATAAGAAAGAAAGCAAGAGAAAAACAGAAAGAGATGGCGAGGCAGATGCACATCGATGGAAATATGAACAAGGCATAATGCGGAACAAGAAAAACTAAAAGTACCAGTGACCCAACTGAGCAGTGAGTGCATTCTCCAGCATCTATTTCAGGAGCACAGATGCTACTGGGAATAGCCTTTATTCCGTTAAAACAACAAATGCAATTCCTGGGAATGGAACAGGGCTCAGTGACCCCAGCATCAATCTGAATGAAACGAAAAGAGAAGATTCCATACAACTTCACATCCTTTTTTCCTATATATCTGTCTCATTTGCTGACCAGTGCATCTTTAGCGTTGTGCTTTTTCAAATGGCATTTGGTTCGTTTTTTGTCTTTTTTGCATTTTGAAAAATAAATAAAAAATAACAATAAACAGGACAGTCAGCGCCCATGCTTCAGCTGTGACTGCACCCAATAGTAGTAGTTCTCTCTTAATCTAAGACTCCTTTCCACATCAGTAATCCTTTAGGCGCTTACAATTTCCAGATACACTGGATTCTCATTGCCCAGGGCATTAAGTGGGATGTAAAATGTTGGAGGGAAGATGTTTCTAAAAGGGGTATGGTCAAAAAGTATATTTAAAAAAATCCTTTCCAAGAGGTGTAACTTATGTAGTTAAAGCCGTATTTAAAACATGTAAACTAAATTCTTATGCAGCTTGCCATCTGAACATTATGCGGGTGACTCCAGACATACTACAAAACGACAAAAATCTGCCTGAAACAAGCCGATCGTATTGGCTTTGCTAATAACTGTTTGGAGGATCAAATGAAGGAGAAACTATAATTTTTTTTGTGAAAGATTAGAATTGAAAATATTTTTTCAATTCTGCAAGTACGAGACTGTGAATTAGACATCACTAAAATGTGTAGAAGGCGTAGGGCTCTTTGTAGTGCCTCATTCACTCCTGAAATCCAACTCATACAACTTTCCTCTGCAGTCTCTAACTCTGTTAGACACTTAGGGCCATATGTATTATCAAGCTGATTTGCGATTCTGAAATAGCGATTTTTAAGAAATCGCTATTTCAGAATCGCAAATTGGTATGTATGTACAAATTCACATTTTTTTGCGAATTCTTAGTATTCCTTAATTGCGATTAGCAAATTGCGAATCACAATTAAGGAATACTTTCCCATTCATTTCTATGGGCCAGGAGGCCCATAGGAATGAATGGGAAGTTATTCTCAATTTTGATTCGCAATTTGAGAATCGCAAATTTAATTTCAAGGGTGCAGGGGTGTCCAAAGGACACCCTGTTACACCCCTGAAATAAGTATGGGTGTATATGTGGCGCACATACATGCCCTAAGGGCATGTATGTGCGTCACATGGCACTTTGAACAATGCAAAAATGTGCATTTTTCAAGGAATTCGCAACTTACCACCAACTTGAAGTTGGTGGTAATTTACGATTCCTTAAGGACAATTTGCATTTTTTTGGGGCTTCATACATTGCATTTAAGGAATCGCAAAATTTGTGATTCCTTAAATGTAATTGCAAAATAAGCAATCGCAAATTTTGCGATTCCTTGTTTTGCACCAGATTTTGCTTCATACATACAATTTAGCAAATTCGCATTCGCAAACGGCGAAATTCTGCAAATACATATGGCCCTTACACCCTTTTTTCCCCCACATATTTCTGAAATTATTCGCCTGCCTATAACACATTTTCTCTTTCCTATTCAGCGTGTCTTATTATTCTATTCTTCTGCATGGACTTCCTTTCATCTTCGTGCACCATACCCCCCACACAACCCAAAATGCACCGCTTGTAAGTAAGCATTGTATTTTCTTTTCCTGTGGTGCTGTCTGTATTCCGAACGTTTAGGACCTCCTTTGCACACTTTCTCACAATACAAATTGTCACATATGTGACCATAGGTCTATGTGCTCCACAGAGAGGGCAAGGATAGGATTTGCTTGTATTCTGTCCATCTTTAGGACCTACAGATAGGCGCTGTGAGAAACTTGCACTGCTTTTAGCCTCAGCCCCAAAGCGCCCAATCTTTTGTCGTCATAAACACCCACTCACAACCTGACACCCAGACATTTGAGTGCCATTCGTTTCACAGAAAGAGCCATGTAACAGCCATAAATTGCATGGAAAAAACCCACAACAGATGGAACAAGCATTTACAATGCAATGGTTTCGCCTTTGGAAAAGTTAGAGCTATTGGCATTGCTCATGACATTTCTTTTTTTTTTTTTTACTTATAAATAAATGGCATTGTTATTTACATTGCCAACAGCTCTCACAGCCCACACAGCTCTCACAGTCCACACAGCTCTCACAGCCCACACAGCTCTCACAGCCCACACAGCTCTCACAGCCCACACAGCTCTCACAGCCCACACAGCAGAGCGCCATTCACCCGCCTCCTTTCCCCACTTCCGCCCTGCCTCACACAGTGCAGGTCAGCGTGCTAGTGGTTGTTGACTGCTCTGCATAAATTCTTGTGCCCTGCAGGTCACCATTGACAGACGCAGCGACCCAGGCTGTGCAGACTACTCGCCTCATTTTATCAAACCCTGTTGAGCTGACTAATTGCTTTTAAAGCGGCTTTCCGCATTCTTTGCATTTGCGCCGTGTGCTTTTAAATTGTGATAGTATTCTTATCACGTTTTGGTGTTTCATTATTTTCGCGCTTAGCGAGTGTTGCCTACCTGCCTCATCACGCTCCAGACCCCGGTCCGCCCCGGCTGAGTGCCGCTTGTGCGGAGGGTCGCCTGCAGAGCGCCATTCACCCGCCTCCTTTCCCCACTTCCGCCCTGCCTCACACAGTGCAGGTCAGCGTGCTAGTGGTTGTTGACTGCTCTGCATAAATTCTTGTGCCCTGCAGGTCACCATTGACAGACGCAGCGACCCAGGCTGTGCAGACTACTCGCCTCATTTTATCAAACCCTCTTGAGCTGACTAATTGCTTTTAAAGCGGCTTTCCGCATTCTTTGCATTTGCGCCGTGTGCTTTTAAATTGTGATAGTATTCTTATCACGTTTTGGTGTTTCATTATTTTCGCGCTTAGCGAGTGTTGCCTACCTGCCTCATCACGCTCCAGACCCCGGTCCGCCCCGGCTGAGTGCCGCTTGTGCGGAGGGTCGCCTGCAGAGCGCCATTCACCCGCCTCCTTTCCCCACTTCCGCCCTGCCTCACACAGTGCAGGTCAGCGTGCTAGTGGTTGTTGACTGCTCTGCATAAATTCTTGTGCCCTGCAGGTCACCATTGACAGACGCAGCGACCCAGGCTGTGCAGACTACTCGCCTCATTTTATCAAACCCTGTTGAGCTGACTAATTGCTTTTAAAGCGGCTTTCCGCATTCTTTGCATTTGCGCCGTGTGCTTTTAAATTGTGATAGTATTCTTATCACGTTTTGGTGTTTCATTATTTTCGCGCTTAGCGAGTGTTGCCTACCTGCCTCATCACGCTCCAGACCCCGGTCCGCCCCGGCTGAGTGCCGCTTGTGCGGAGGGTCGCCTGCAGAGCGCCATTCACCCGCCTCCTTTCCCCACTTCCGCCCTGCCTCACTCAGTGCAGGTCAGCGTGCTAGTGGTTAAACGCCCCCTCCACATGAAATGGCGGAATGGCGGAAGCGCAGCGGACGAGCGCAGCGGGAGCGCCGACGTCGCGCCGAAGTCAAGCCAAAGTCCTGCCCGTCTGCGCCCGTCCGCGCCGGGCCGCGCCTAGCCGCCGCTCATCCTGCTCCTACGTTCCGCTACTCATCAGCGGACCTATGCTCTCTACAACACCCTGTTCCGCTGCCCCCTGAGGCTGTCAGGAGGGCTCAGGTTAGCGGTATATCCAACTTCCCTTGCACGGTGTTCCCTTCCTCGCTTGCCCCTGTTCCTTCTCCTGCCCCCTCTGACTCCCCTTCCCCCACTCCTACTATTGCTACCCTTAAGATCCTTTACCTCAATACGCGCTCCATGGTGAGACATCAACTCGAGATCTTCCACCTACTAGATGACACTAACGCTGACATTCTATTTCTGTCAGAGACCTGGCTGACAGAGGACTCTGTACCTGATATCCTAGCCGCTCTTCCTAACGGCTACTATATCCTGCATGCAAATCGGCCCGGAGGTCAAGCTGGCGGTGGGGTCGCAGCCATTATCCGCAAAGAACACGCCTTTTCCATGTTAGATTGCACCCCTATTCCTCACTCTCAAACCCTTGCCATTCTGCTTCGCTCACCCTCCACTTCCCTTGTCTGTGTTCTCATGTATAGACCCCCCTCTTATATGCCCTCCTTTGCTCTTTCAGTCGGGGAACTCCTTTCCCAGCTTCTTATAAATCACTCCAGAATTCTTTTTCTGGGTGATTTTAATTATTGGCCTTCCGATCCCCAAGAGAGCCGATTGTCAGAACTGTTTACGGAAACTCTTACCAGCCTGAATTATCAGCAGTTGATCTCCACTCCCACTCATTGTAAGGGCCATTTCTTGACCAGGTCTGGCTGGCTAATCTTGACTCTTCGCCCCCGCTGATCACCCCTTGTACCTGGTCCGACCATTATCTTGTCTCCTTTTCTGTTAACTTGCCCAGTTTTCACCGTCCTCCGCGCCCTGTTGGCATTATGGCCCGTAACTGGAAAAACGCCAATATGACCACTTTCCATTCTCTCTTGGCAGCCTCAACTCCTAATGCTCTTGAATCTGTTTCCCATCAAGCCTCCACTCTTGAGCTCTGGTTGAAGGCAGCTGCCGATGTTGTAGCCCCTCTAAAGTCCATCAAAATCTCTCGCCCCCATGACGCTCAGCGATGGTTCACGGACCAGCTTAAACTTGATAAACTGGCCCTTCGCCAGGCTGAACGTCGCTGGCGCCAGAAGTACGACCCTGTACTCAAGACTGAATTTACTACTCTACTAAGTAAATACAAATCTTCTATTCTTGAGGCTAAGACTTCTTACTTTTCATGCAAGATTCTGGAGTCGGCTTCAAAAGCTAAGGACATCTTTTCTATCGTCAATGAGCTCTCCCTCCCTGACCGCATCACCCTCCCGCCTGCTCCCACCCAGGCTCTGTGTGATGAGCTCAACTCTTTCTTCCTAGACAAGATTTCCACAATCAAAAACAACATCTCCCCACCCTCTCCCTCCAATTCTTTCCCTCTCCCTCCTGAAAATGCCCAGAACTTCCACACCTTCCCTCCTATTTCTATTACTGAATTTCACAGCCTCCTCCATAAAGTTAGCTCTGGTTCCCCTAGGGACTGCTGCCCTCCTCACATCTTTAAAGAAATCTTTAGGCTCTGCCCCGATCCTGCCCTAGCCCTTCTCAACTCTTCGTTGACATCAGGGGTTGTTCCTGAGGCTTTTAAGCAGGCCATTGTGCTACCTATCCTGAAGAAGCCTAGCGCAGACCCTCTCGTGATGAGTCATTACAGACCCATCTCTCTCCTCCCCTTTTTGGGAAAGATCTTGGAGACATATGTAACCAAGTGCCTCAGCTCCTTTATGGAAACTTCCTCTTTCTTGGACCCTCATCAGGCTGGCTTTCGCCCCCTACATTCCACAGAGACGGTGATTACGGCAGTAATGGACACTCTTAGAACCGGCGCCGACAATAACATCCCCCAGGCTCTTGTCTTGTTAGATCTGTCGGCGGCTTTTGACACGGTCGATCACACCATCTTGATCGACCGTGTCAATAACGCCGGGATCCGTGGGGTCGCCCTTGATTGGGTTCGATCCTTCTTACAAGGCCGCTCTCAGGCTGTCCACCTCTCCACTTTCTCCGCCCCTTTCTCCCCCCTCACCTGTGGTGTTCCCCAAGGCTCAGCCCTTTCCCCGCTTCTTTTCAATTTATATATGCAACCACTCCTGGCATCCCTTCGTCACTCCCCAGCCACCATATACAATTATGCAGACGATCTGCAACTGATTTTTCCCCTGGACACTTCCCCTACCTCCCGTCTTAACTTCCAAACCACAATGCTACGTATTTCTGACTGGATGGCTCATAGCCAACTCAAGTTGAATCCGTCCAAAACGGAACTCGTCCTGGTGGGCGGCCCCACCAACCCTTGGGATGACAACTTCTGGCCATCTTCCCTTGGCGCCCCCCCTCGTCCAGTCAGCACTGTGAAAAGTCTAGGAGTGATCATCTCGGAGGATCTATCCATGAAATCTCAGATCTCGGCAGTTACATCATCCTGCTTTTTCCAGCTGCGCAGGATTCGCAAGATCTGTAGATTCTTAACCAGAGAGGCACTCATTCTTACCATCTTGGCCTTGGTCATTTCCAGGGTTGACTTCTCTAACATTTTGTACGCGGGGATTCCCGCCTACCAGCTTCAAAAACTCCAGCTAATTCAGAACCAGGCGGCTCGCCTGGTGTTTCGTCAACCCAAACATCAGCATGTCTCCCCTCTCCTGAAGAGCCTTCATTGGCTCCCTGTGGCCAAACGGTGCTCCTTTAAACTCGGTTGCACCGTATTCAAATCCCTTCACAACCACGCCCCTGAGTTCATTTCTTCCAAACTCAAGCGTTATCTCCCATCCCGCAACCTTCGATCCTCTGCCGACAATCTCCTCTGCATTCCACTGATCCGTCGAAAAAAACACAGCGGCCTCCGGTTTTCCTTTCTAGGTCCCACGTTTTGGAATTCCCTCCCTGTTTCCTTTCGTCACTGCCCTACCTATGAATTGTTCCGAAAAACCCTGAAAACTCACCTTTTTAAGTTGGCCTTTGAGTAATGCTCCCTGCCTCAGTTTGTTATGTCTGTTATGAGCGCCAAGAAACCGTCTCGGTGTACGTGCGCGGTACAAATTTTTTAACATAACATAACATAACACAGCTCACACAGCTCTCACAGCCCACACAGCTCTCACAGCCCACACAGCTCTCACAGCCCACACAGCTCTCACAGCCCACACAGCTCTCACAGCCCACACAGCCCACACAGCCCACACAGCTCTCACAGCCCACACAGCTCTCACAGCCCACACAGCTCTCACAGCCCACACAGCTCTCACAGCCCACACAGCTCTCACATCCACTGCTCAGGACAGCCATCCATGACTGCCCAGAACACGATATCACAGTCAAGGGCAGACTGATTAATGTCCAGATGGATTACGTGACTACCCTACACTCTAACTAATGTATCACATGAATACCTTCTATTGCAACCTATGGATTACATGAATACCCTTTGTTATCCTATGGATTACATAATACACCCTCTACTCCAGCCAATGGGTTACGTGACTATCCTGTACGCAATTAGTGAATGCCAATGAATGTATTACATAAATACCTTTCACTCCAGCCAGCGTGTTTGCCCTATACTCCCGTCATTGTATTACATGAATACCTTCTACGGCGGCCAGTGTGTTACATAAACACCCCGGCATATTAATGATGTGAATACCCTCTACTCACGCCAACGAATGGCACGAATGCCTTCTACTGCAGCCAATGTGTTATGTAACTACTCTCTACGCCAGTCTATGGATTAAATGAAAACCTTTCACTTTAGAAAATCTAAATAATAGCCAAGCTGGCTCCAAAGAGCCCAAATTACATAACTACGCTGACAGCTAGCCAAGGAAATGAGCTGTAGATGCCCCAGGGCCAAGACGGAAACATTCACAGGAAAAAGTGAAACCAACAAAACAATGGGACAAGACAACGACAATTCATTATAATTCTTTGTTACTTCTTTTCACAAAAAATGGCAGAGTTCAGCGGGAGAATACTCAATGACGCCCCTCGCCAAACGACTCCAGCAGGTGGAAATGGGTTTATTAGAGAGAGTGAAGAGGGCGGCGGGCCAGAACAGAAACAGTTTATATGATATGTTATGTGTATTTGTATAGCGCACAACACGTGGGACTGCGTCCTGGTGCGGGGCTAAGTGAAAAGCCAGGGCTTCAGTTTCTTGTGGAATTCAAGAGCTGAGGAGACGGCTCTGATGAACATGGACAGGTCATTCCAGCCTTTACCTACTTAAAAACTTTATTCGGATAGCGCCATATCCATAAAAGCACATTCCAGGCTTTAGGAGTGAGGTAGGAGCTGGCACGACCGCCGTACAAAACTTCTTAATTTGTTTCAAACATACCCTCAACAGCGACACTCATTCCCCCATGATGGCTAAAATCAAATAAATATCCTCTGCCTCACCGCTGAATGCCTGAAGAGAACCATGTACCTTTGAAACGCGGTCACTAGATATGCTCCCAAGACGCCTCCTTGATCCTGCCAACCTCACAAAGACCTTACAGGTGAGACAGATCTGCATCGAACCCAAGGCTAAAAAACCTCAGCCCCAACAAGCCCTAAAACCTATCAGTTCACACACTTGAGCAAACTGCAAGACTCAGGCAAATGCAGGACATGGTTCAACTGACAAGACGCACCTATGCGAGACTGAATCCACACCGGGAGAGCGGCGACATTCCTGGAGGGAAAGTGAATACGCTAAAGATGGTGCCGGTGGCAAGGTGTCTTATCGTAAGCTTGACCGTCACAAGGCATTTTTTAACCATTGGCGACTATGTAGATGCCAGTGTGCCACAGTTGCTTACATCTGTAATTTAGATAAGCTGGGGGGAGGGAGGGGAGAGCAGCACAGCAAAAATCAAACAAACACTGGAAAACCAACAGGTCTGGGTTTAATGTGTTAATGCAAGCAAACTTAGCACATTAAAGGGAGACAGACAGGGTAGAGCCAGCAGGAAAGGCCGAAAGGGTTATCGCTGTAAAGTAGTCCCATATACTCGAATAGCCAATAGCATAAGGGGGGGAAACAAATACTTTACTGGCAGGGACCTAAAGAAGGCCCCTTGCGGTGCAGGGGGTCTCCCACCTCCACCTCCCCCTCCCCCTCAACTCTTCAGTGGCCCCCAAACCCGCCAGAAGGTCCCTATTGTCCACAAGGACAATGAATATCTATGGAATATGGGAGACTCTGGGAGGGGGCTCCCCCAGCTTCACATTCATTTAAGTTACACCACTGTTCACTGGCTGAGCCAAGACGTGATTGACAAAATCTCAAACCAATGGCTGAAGGAGGCTGGTTGAAGAAAGCGAATGTTTTAAAAGAGCAGACCCAATTCCTCTCTATGTGCACTGATAGCAATAGGTTCGAAAACCGAGACCTCAAAAGAAACCTGAATTCACACTCTACTCATAGTAAAAACAACTATTTGCACTCAATGTGGGAGTTACATTCAACTTTAATGAACTTGGAAGTTCTTGCCGCCGGCACCTGTTGGTCAGTTATCGTTTGCGGAGGGATATTGTCGGCCATAAGAACTCCGTGAACGAGGGTCCTGAACAGGATTTCTTTTTTAAATGTGGTGTCTAATGTAAGGACTTATTTACTCACCTTTGTTAGGAGTTTCCACAATTGTAGTAAAGTGTGAACTTTAACATCTTTTAAACACGGATACTATAAAGTGGACTCATACCGTGTCAAGATTTACATTCTATACTACTTAAAGTAAAATATCACTATTGACATGAATATATATATATACACACACTCATAATCAGGAACTCTCACTCATTCCGGGTCTTTGTTCGCATACAGAACGTCCATCCTAAAATACACAACAGACAATTTTGGAGATTTTGGGTGAGTGAAGGGAGACACATATGATAGGTTTGAGGCGAGACGAGGGCGGGAGTCACATATGCCAGGTGTGGTGATAGGTTTGAGGCGAGGGGGGGGGGGGGGCAGGGAAGGGAGTCACGCGCTTTATAGGTGAGTGGAGGGAATCACAACGGAAGGCAATGAACGGAGGATAGGGTGGAGGGAAAGGGGGCACACGTGCCAGGCACTGACAGGAGTTTCAGGGGTTTGTATGTGGAGAGGAAGGGGGGGGTGTGCACATATGAGGGGCAGTGTCGAGAGTTTTGGAGAAAAGTGGAAGGCAGGGAGTCACGGTCACATGTGAAAGGCGGTGACTTGTTTTTTTTTTGGGGGGGGGGAAAGGCAGTTTCGAGAGCTTTGAGTGCAAACTGACATGTGAAATCCGTGAAGTGGGGTTTGGTGGGGGGATAGCACGGAGGCAGTTAGTTACTTGTGCCAGGCATGGCGAGAGTGAGCGAAGGGGGAGGGGAGGGGGGGAGGCGGGTGAAAGTGAGGCGGGGCGCAGCAGGTGACATGGCGGAGGCTGGGAGCCCTCGGTGACACAGGATCGGGAGGGATCCTGCCACATCCTCCAGTCTAGGACCAGGCGGCTCGAAGCCAGCCCCCCCCCCCCCCCCCCGCCCCCGCAAAATGTTTATATACCACTAGACAGACAAAATGTGTTCTGTGAGTAGCCTTTCTTTCACATGTGGTCAGAATGGTGGAAGCAGGATGGTGGAGGAGGGAGTAGTTTAGGGAAGGATGTAAAAATCAGGAGTAACCATGCAAGGAAACAAGACCTAAGACTGCATGGCTTGACAGTCTCTCCCTTTCCCCCACTTGGTGCCATAGTAGTTCCTCAGCTCGTCACATCAAGGAGGCATCGGGCACCCACTTGGGCACTCCAGGGTTGGAGCGGTGGTCCAAGGATGTAGGCGAAGTGGGCCATGGGAGGTTAAGGGCCCGTTTCACTCCAATGGTAAAATCCGGTCCCAAGCAACACCACAGATCTGGAGGGGGAGGCCCCGGGCACAGCCTCTGCAGACGGGCTGGCACTGTGAGCCTGCCGCACCACGGCCAGACTACCGCCCCGAGTAGTGGAGAATGGGCCTCCGCCACAAGCTTCAAGGGGCGTAGGGCTGTGGCAGATGCTGTATGTGCCGCGGACGGAGCCGGTGCCTTAAGGAAGGGTCTGCCGACGATCAAGTAGCTTTCATTGGCCGCTGCTGGGCCCAGCTCCACTTATGACGGCCCACAGTGCTGGGGCCGCGAGACTCCTGGCCGTGCATTCGACGCTCCGCACATGGCCTCGCCACAGGAACCTCGGCTGGCCAGCACAATGTTCAGCCTCTGCTCAGGCCGTGTCCCGGTACGCCACACCTTCTGCCGAAGTTCTCTTCACAATATATGAATATTTGTGTATGCATGTGTGTGTCGGTGTGCATACATGTTTATATGTGTATGTGTGGACAGTCAGGGTTAGATGCGAGTATACGTTCCTTTCCTTTGAATGAACGAGTTGGTCACTTGGTAAGGATAAATCATTCTTGTCTTCATTTTATCTTAGCAGGAGTGTGTTGGTGCGCAAGTATGTGTGTGTTAGTGGGATTATTTGTCTGCACGGATGTGTACATATGTGTTTGTGTATACCGGTAGATCCATGATGGCGTGTATGCATATGTGTTTGTGTATGTTGGTGTGCATACATGTTTATATGTGTATGTATGGCTGGCGTCTTGGTGTGCGTGTACGTGCAAATGTTTGAGTACGTTTATGTGTGTTGCTGCCTGTGTATGTATGTGTTTGTGTGCATGTATGTGCACGTGTGTGTGCGTGTGCGTGAGTGTGCCCTTCACACGCGCCTCCATTGGAAACCTACGCCAAGCGTGAGTTGAGATATGGGAACAGGGCGTATTTCATTTTTTCTCGTTTCTTTTGCTATTTAAACTGTCTTCCTTTGCTGAATAGAACCCTGCGGGTTCTTCCTTTTATGCGGAAACTAAATAATGAAGTAATTTTACTACAGCCAGTAATTCTGTCCGACTCCAGACATTGTCATAAAATAAATTAGTAAATGCATGAAATGAATTTTTAATTTCCATTTATGCGGTTTCTAGTAAAGGAGGGGTGCAGCCCTCGGTGGTGGGGGGGAGAGGGGGTGCCCCGCTGGGTTCCTTCACTGTGCTCTTACTGTAACACGGCTCAAACACTGTCCTTTGTCACACGCGTGGCCCGAGGCGTTGTGTGTGGGGCCAGGCATCCTTCGGAGCCTTTCCCTTGTGTAGCGCTGCGAGTCCGGAGTTCGCCTGATTCTAAGCGCTTCCACGTTGTGCCTGTAGGGAAACAGAGGACTGTCCTTTGTCACACGCGTGGCCCGAGGCGTTGTGTGTGGGGCCAGGCATCCTTCGGAGCCTTTCCCTTGTGTAGCGCTGCGAGTCCGGAGTTCGCCTGATTCTAAGCGCTTCCACGTTGTGCCTGTAGGGAAACAGAGGACTGTCCTTTGTCACACGCGTGGCCCGAGGCGTTGTGTGTGGGGCCAGGCATCCTTCGGAGCCTTTCCCTTGTGTAGCGCTGCGAGTCCGGAGTTCGCCTGATTCTAAGCGCTCCCACGTTGTGCCTGTAGGGAAACAGAGGCACAGAGAGAGAGGATTTATCAGCTTTACTTCCTCAGGCCACGTTTGACACTGCACACGTCCGAGGGGGGGCATTAAAAGGAGAGTGAGAGAGGAGGAAGCAGGGCCCCAGCCGGGGGTTGTGTAGTTTAGGGGGGCTGGCGAGCGTCATTTCTTTAAAGTATTTTGCGGAGTTTCCAGATTCACCTGAGACTTGTTTTCCTCGTGCAGGTTTTCCTTGGATACTTTTCTTCAACTCATTCGTATACAGGTTACTAACCCATCGAATTTTATAGTAAAGAAGGGTCGTTCCCCAAAGGTGGGTGGTGAGACCGCATCTGGCCTGTGACGCCGAGAACCCTCTGGTGCTCAGTAAAACGTGCACGGGATTGCAGAGGCTTCTTGCAAACTTGAACATGTTTTCTGTAGGAGCTAGAATGGAAATCAGGCGGGAAAAAACACAAATTCTTATGATTGGCAAGAAAGTGAAGAAAAAATGCATTTCTAAAGGAAAGTGAACGTGGTTTAGAAGTAGTTCCAGTGTGAACATGGCGCCTCTTTAACGCGCCAGTCAGGGCGTCTACTGTCGCTGTAAATCAGATTTCTTAGCACAATTGTTGTCCTTTAAAGGTGAGTTACAATCATAAACTTTAGACACTACGTTGTGTTAATATCCGCATGTTTTACCTCCTGTGGTCAGTTGTCAGGCCCCCAATCCTAGGGGGTGTCTGCCCCTCGCTCTGTGTACATGTCAGCTGAGAGACGGCTGCAGTCATGTCTGACAGCTGTCACATACATTATTCAGAGCAACAAGGGGGGGGGGGCCTGTAAACATCGGATCTAAAGCGGCTTCTTAAAGAGCGTCTTCCGACTCAATGAGAAACAAAATAAAAATCTAAAAATTATTTTTGCAGAGAGTCCCAATAATCGAAGCGGGAGGGGAGACGGGCACACGGAGGGGGGGAGGGGGGATGGCGGGAGGGGGGACACGGAGGAAGGCAGGACCACACGGAGAGCGGGAGGGGGGAGAGCGGGAGGGGGGACGGCGGGAGGAGGGACACGGAGGAAGGCGGGACAGCAGCAAGCACGGCCCGACCGGACCAGATTCGGGGGCGTTCCCGGCTTTTGGCTGACGTAGCATGACGTAGCCAAAAGCCAAAAATTCTCGGGAACGCCCCCGAATCTGGTCCGGCCATGACGGACGCCTCTCTGTTCCAATGGCTAGCCTCCATTTATGGAGCTAGCCAATGGGACAGAGGGTGTATTCCAAGAGTCCCTACTGAACACTAGAGATTTCTCTGGGGGCGGAGCTTGCGCTCCGTTCCCCAGTCGAAACCTAAGGAGCTAAAAATCATTGAGAATCCAAGACCAAGTAAAATATGAAATATAAACATGGACTTCATTGTTGGAGTCGATTACTTTATGGGCATTATCAGTCATTGATCAGTGTTTTTGTCTTTAAAGTTAATGACATGAATAAAGGGCCATAGGGACCTGCTTCAAAGTCAGTTTTTTTTATTGCTACCGGATCTGGGGCCCGGGCCACTAAAAGCTCCATAAGTGTCATTTCTGTTGTAAACACATAACATCACACGTATTACATGATCCCAACATGTGATTCACAAGCTGCTCCTTGCATTTAAAATTATTGTAAACTTAAAAACTTTCAACCCAGTGGTGGGAGGTGAAAAGTTTTGGTAGTTGGCCAATAGTTGACCACGAGCCTCACAAGATAAGAGCTGCAAGACCAATAGAGGCGCGTAAGGATTCCTGGAGTGGATCTGAGCAGTCAGCATATAACACTTGGAGCCTAAATATGAATTTGGTGGTCCTCCTGTAGAACCGCCATCGCTGCGCTGCCAGGATAACTGCCAAGCCCGTGGTGCACCCGCCCGCCAGCTTCCGAGTTGAATCCAGGGCAGGTGGGCGGCAGCTGTTCTAGTCTCATAGGAGAGCCTTAACAGCAGACCGCTGCTGGGAGAGTGCCTGCAGCACATTCCTGCACGGTGTGGCATACACCATGTCATGCATGCCACACTATGCAGGGACGAGGGTGGAATTCTAGGAGAGCACAGATTGTGCCCCCGCATGCACCCCCAAGCCCAGAATCATCCAGGGGCCCTGTTAGGGCCTTCTTACCTGCATCTACACCACCCTCTTTATGGTGGTCTCCAGTAATTAAATGGGCACTAGAGATGTAAGTGGAATATGTTTGGCAGTTCCACACTGGCACGCCAGAATATTCAGGCACCTTTCTGCTCCCCCACCACCATGGGATCCAGGAACCCGGATCCCGGCAGAGGCAGCAGTACTGTGACGGCAAGAATACGGTGGGCAGACTTCTACCGCGTGTACTCCGTTCGCCGTACTCGTAACAAGCCCCTTAGACTGGGATCCTTCCTTCTGAGGAACCACATTGTAAACTACAATTAGGCTTATTGCCTGTACTGTAACTGTTATGATTCCCTGAATGAGGATGAATTACTCCTCTTATTTGCTTGTCCTTTCTAGGTCTGACCTCAGCCACAAATCCCATGTTGAAACGAATAGGACTAATATCTTGTAACGCATGCTGTCTCACTATAAAGGTACTCAACATGCCAAAATCCTGTTTTCTGTGGCTCATTTTACACGGAAGCCTTGAACAGTGAGTCAAATTTTTAATCTGGGAACAAAATAGTAAAACCATCAGTGGAAAGATGTCAGACAGTTATTCCTTCTTGGTACTCTATTGCAATGTTATTAACTATGTTATGACTACTACTATCTGATCCTAATCAGAATTTCCTAATGAAGTGATTCATAACCAGGGAGTTTCCGTGGACACCTAGGGTTGGCAATGCCTAATCATGGGGTTTGCAACTCTTTAGAAAATTAAATAATACCAGCGGATTAAGGAAGTATACATACATAAAAAGCTACATTTGTTCTATGGGAAGGAATTTGAAATTGAGGGATATAAATTAATTTGGTGTCCTTATATTGATTTGTGAGAGCAATGCAAGTACACAAAAGTAATCTAGTATGGGCAATTGGTGGCCCCTGTTGAAGCACTGGTAAACGCCAATAAAAAGAGCATGGATTTGAATCAAAAAAGACAAAATGATATGCTGGAGTCAAGCATATCACTTTGGGGGTGGGTGCGATACAGCCGGTAATGGCTCCGACCTTTGGTTGGAGCCTTTAGGGACGCATCGTAATGAGCCGGTTGGATTCCATTCCGACGGCCTCATTTGGATGGAGGCATTTGGAAGGGAATACGACCGGTCATTCAGGCTGGCTTTTGACGGGGTCGGAGAGCTCGTCCGCCAGTTGGAATGGGGCCTGTAATCTCAATGGCGGCTCTTTCCGCCCTTGAGATTACAATGCACAGTTTCCGACATGGTTTCCATGCCGGTCTGTCCAACATGGAAACCATGTCGAAAAGCGTGTTCGGGTCCCCCTGCAGGGCCCCCTTTGGTGCATGGCCTCTGGTTGGAGGCCAAGGGTTGATCCCTGCACCTTGTGCCTGTCATGGGGTGCAGGGATGAACTGCACCTCCCATTTAACTATGGGAGCTTGCATTACGGCCGGTTGATGGCGGTAATGCATGCTCCCATGGTAAAATATAGGAATACGACCGAACAGTGTTTGGTCGCATCCTAATGGAGGGGTCGGGACCATCGAACGGAAGACCCCTTTGTCTTTTAGAAATAAAACTTTTAAACAAAACAATCTTCTGATTACAATAAAAAAAAAATTCTGCATATGTTTGCATGTATGAATTAACTTCTTACGTGCATCGGATGGCCCCCGGCCGTTTGATGTCATGGTGGGCGTGTGTGTTTGCGCACGTGTGGAATTCGCTCGCACAGCGACGGAATGTGCGCCGCGGAGAAGCGGTTAAATAAAAAAGTTTGTAGTTTGTTTATTTAATGTACACTTGTTTCAGTTTATTCTGTATTGTTTGAGTTTTAAAACACTGAAGTTGATTAGCTCGGGTCCCCAGCTTCCAGCAGTGATTCCTTGGGGTTCCACGGAGGTGAAAAGCTTAGGAAGCTCTGACCTAATGCATGTATACATATGGCTACAAAGTTAATTTTTGCACCTGCGCTTTCACAGGAGACAGAAGTGACACATGGTGTAAATTTTGGTAGTGAGGTGGAATTGTGATACACTGCTATTTTGTATCCTTTTTCATGAGACTGTTTTACTTTTTTTGTTATATCTTAATTTATTGTTATCGTTATTTTACAGCCCTAACTGAAACAAATTCCTAGATTTGAATTTATCATGCATGGTAAAGGTGCATGGTAATGGGAACAATACCTAATTCATATATTATTGCTGAAGATGGGGTGATCGGAGTAACACCAATGAGTGGTTGCCCTTATTTCCTTTTCACTCTATCAGTGATAGAAGAGAGATGCACCTGCTACCCTTGTCTATCATACCTGACTACTATATAATCATGATATAGAGACTTAGCAACTTTCTGATTGTGGAATACCATAACTGAGAAACCATTTCATCTAAACTGTTTAATGGAAATTTTCTGAATGAATGGCATTTACATTTTGAGAGAAACAAATTCATAGAATGTCTCCGAACCCTAAAAAATTCCATTCTATGCCCAAACTTCAATCATTCCTGAACCCAAAAAAACCCTCATCGCCCTAAACATTACCCATCCCTGAACCCACGTGACCCACAGTAGTCCTAAATCCACCAAAGTTTAATGTAATATTAGACTTTTCCTTGAAATGATCTTTCCTTTTTTAATTTTTCCTTTAATTTTCGATGTTTTTGTATTTCCATAAAACTGTCTTTCCTTAAATTGGTTTTCCTTGAGTTGAATTGCTCCAATGTGGTTTCTGAGTTTTTGTTTCCCATTAATTAACACACATCAAGGAAAGTATCAAGTATGCGGTGTCAACAAATAAACAACTTAGAAGAAACAGCAATCTTGAGTAGCACCTTTTACAGAAATGTGTTAGAAAATATTACAGCATCTGACGGTGACAAAGTTTTGAAGAATTATTACACGCATGGTAGAGATATCACGGAGATGTTTAAAAAACTTATGCAAGGGTGCCAGACTTCTTTAGAAAAGTAGAAAGAAAAAAAAAAGCAAAGGAGGAATGAATTTCAGGGAAGGGATTACAACAGAAAGTCATGTATGTCCCTACTTGGTATGACAGATACTGTGAGGGAATACAGAGTTGTTTGAGGGGACAGTATTATGTCTTACAGTTAGCAAGTTGATGGAGAATGTTGGTGTAAAACAACGAGACTTCTCAGCTCATTGAGCTGTTGAAGTAACTGTAAATGTACTTATGAACTTTTGTATGCAATGTCTTTTTATGATTTTTACCAAAATCGAATAAAAGTATTTTGACTGACTGACTGACTGACTATTGAAGGTGTGTTATGTCACAAAATCCCGATCAGAGATATCTACCTGCAAGAATATCGACTGCAGAATATTGACTTCCACTAAATTATCAATGTAAGCATATATAGTTATGTATAGCTTTACACTTCTTACACCACATTACTTATCTGTATTGGTACGCACCTATACAATACTTAACGTGAAGATGTAAGAGTAATTGATATTCTGGAGGTGATATGCTTGCAGGGCGATATTAGACCTCAATGTTGCGGTAAGACACCTAGGAGGTGCAGAAGTAGCAGCTGGCCTTCAGAGGAAGGTGCAATCAGAGTGTTGCAGGACACGGGTAGACTAGGTCATTGGCAAGTCTACCTCCAATCAGAGGAAGGTGCAATCAGAGTGCTGCAGGACATGGGTAGACTAGGTCATTGGCAAGTCTACCTCCAATCAGAGGAAGGTGCAATCAGAGTGTTGCAGGACATGGGTAGACCTGGTCATTGGCAAGTCTACCTCCAATCAGAGGAAGGTGCAATCAGAGTGTTGCAGGACATGGGTAGACTAGGTCATTGGCAAGTCTACCTCCAATCAGAGGAAGGTGCAATCAGAGTGTTGCAGGACATGGGTAGACTAGGTCATTGGCAAGCCTACCTCCAATCAAGAATGGAAGAGGAGGAAGAGATAAGGAAGACTTTACAGCACCAAATCGCTGCCATAAGCAACAAAGATGTTCCCGATGCGAGGTGTTGGAAAAATGCCGCTTTACCCAGTCACTTCAGAGGCCCGGATACCAGGATGAGGCTGGATCCATGTGTTGTTTGTGTGCAAAACTAAAGGAATGGCTTAAACATTTTCTATTCCTATTATGTATTCAGCATCGATAAAACCAATATGCGTCACATGGAGATAGTGAGATGCTTAGCATTCACTGAGTCAACTCTGCATAAAGAGATCTACATTGCGGCAATTGCTGTCTGCATGTAAAGTAGTGTTTTGATGCTCCAAGACAATATAGCTTGAAAAACAAAGGCAGGAACCTGGGGTGGGGGGTGTAGAGAAGACAGTAATGCTTACATGTATCTGAGGGAATTGTTACACTACTGCTGATTCAAGTTGCTTCAATACTTAAAAAGAAGCAAGGCTTGTTTGGATCAGCAGATGTTTAGGAGTACTGGAACCCATAATCTCAAACATAAAACCTGCAGCATTAAGGCTTGGACCCATGAATCTCTTTCTTAAAAACCTGCTGAAATAATCTGTGTTGGGTAGCTTCTTTAAGACCAGGGGCAGGAAGCTGCCCTTAAGATGCACATTGTACTACACAAAAGCCTGCTGTTGTTTGCACCTGAAAAGGCAGTAGACTGCCTTGTGAAATGGGAACCTTCTTGTACATATCTGAAGAATTGCTAAGGCTCAGCTTCTGAGAGCACTGTTGTGAGGCAACACTGCCTGAGTGCAAAGAAGCCACACAAGACTGGAGTGACGGTGCTTCTGCCCAGCGCAAACTAAGAAGGGTGGTCAACGATAAGATGTTCATCTGTGCTGCCTGTCTAACCGATCCTTGAATGAGAGATTCATACTGTGCAAGGAGATGACCATACAGTGTGTGTGTGTGTATGTTTTCACCCCTACTTCTTCCCGCCGCTCTGTATAGCTAGAAATACCACTGGCCTAGCCATGCTTTGCCTCTGATAGGCTACCCATGCACAGTCGAACCCTGACGGTTCAATCACTTGAACCTCAGCATGGAGACAGTAGCCCTGGTGTGCTTTGCCTGCGCTCCGATGGAACGGGGTGCTTTAGGCTCCCTGTAGTCTGGAATCCATTCGTTTGCTCGACATTTCTTGCACACACACTTTCTAACTCCCATAGTCCACCCAAATCTCGTGCACTGACTAAGAGCCGCAGGACCGAACTCTGAATAAAGGGAGTCCCTATCCACTGGCGCTTCAACCTACATCGAAGGGACGCATACAAAATAACCATGAACAACCTAAGAGCACTCAGAATTTTCCCTTAGGCCAGACACACTACACAGAGTTACTTGACAGAAGAGGATGATCAGCATTGACTGATGTACACATCAGTTTTGAACTGAGCCTTAGCTCAGCAATTGGGATAATCTTCTACTGAGACGGATGGGCAGAGTACACCTTTTCAAAATGACGCCATTAGCCAGTTGTCATTACTGTTTCAAACTGTGCCTCATCTTTTAAAATTAAAAATATTACTTATATCTAATGGTATTTTTGCGGTTGCGTCTACTGTAAGTTAACGTGCTCAGCAATATTTTGCCATTCATCAGCTGGTCTTGTAATGGTATTTGTTTTCTCAAACTTTACATTGTGGGAATATAAAATAGCAAGCCTTAGGCGATTCACTATAAGATCCGCGCATATCCCATAATGCATCAAAACTCGAAACCATCATCAGATTCATCAGGTGAATCAGGCATTTAATTCTATTCTATGGATACAGGCTGAGCAAAAGGGAAAAGTGCAACACTTTGAATGAATGTTGCTGGGCACTTCCGGATTTATGTGATTATCACTAGGCAGTTGTAGTTCGTTATTTAAAATGTTTTCAAAGTCTGGACGCAATCAATGCTCAGAATTTAGCAATGATACAGCATGCGACTCTCCATTCAACAAGTAAGATTTTGCCACAAAATGTTACCATAAAAAAATCTGTAAGAAGTTTTTAATTTTATTCTTTTATACGAACATACAATATCAGCAAATCAAACCCCCATCTGAAGACCTTAGTAGATTTCTGCCTGCCCCTTCCAATCATGTAAGGTGACAATAACTCAGATGGCTTATTGCGTTACTACAGTAAAAGAAAATCAGAACATTCTGGAGTCTTCCTGGGTTAGCATCAAGTCAATGCACAGATTAATATTCATAAGATAGCTAAAAGATTCAGAATCTAGGGCTCTCAATAAAGTCTGAGAGGCTCATAATGATCTAAGACATGAAGCTAATGCAGGAACACCCAATAAACTCTTGCAAAAGTTTCCAAAATTATTTGAAAGAGTCTTGATTGTCAAGAGCTCCGTTGCCACAATATGCCACAAGTGTCCTAACATGATGTGTTCTTTGGAAGGTGATGCTGTGATTCTTAGCCCGATCATCTTCTCATCATCGATTCAACCTCAGCACTATGCCTTAAAAAACAGATTTTAGTGGTGAAACACCACATTGACGTTCACCAACCCTCTTTCCAGGATATACCCAGTCTCAGACAGGATCACCAGATATCTACTTCATCCCCAATGTTGCCACATGCACTACAATATTGGTCCGATGTATTTGGAAACACCCAGACTCCCGTGGGGTTCGGTACCAATTGATTATAATTAGGGCTCCCGGTTTTATGGTATTTATTGTTTTAACATTTCCGTTTGTATTTATCCATGTTTATTTTGTGTTTCAAGAATAATTGTAGCTATAAAATTGTATATTTTTGCATTTATATAACTCTTCGATGTGCACACAAAAACGGATGCCTATCACATTTTAGCACACTAAGCAGTCACGTATAACCAAAGACTACACTCACATTAAATATTAGCATGATACTACAAATATATGTTAACATATGCCTGTATTTAAGGAAATCTCATCCTGTATTTATCCCGCCATGCTGTCTGCCTGCTTAGCTATTGCCTAAAATTCATGAAAGACAAAAAAATTAATTAATTCAACCGTTGCCTTGCTGTCAGAAGTGTTGGATAAATATGAGTTGGGGAAAAAAAACACTTTTGGCCCATTGCCAATTGCTTCGACAAAATGATGGTCCAACCTTATTTACTTTTTCATCAAAAACCCTTAATTAAGAACAAATTTATGTTATTAAGGTTTGGAATCCATCCAACCAAAGATGGAACCCCTAAATGGAGGTCCAAATGGGCATCAAATATTTGTCGGCTATGTGGACAATATGATGAAACCTTGCTGCATATGGTAACACTATGCCCAAAAATGATGAAGGAACGGAAAACTATTTTAAAACCTATTTTTAAAGAAATGGGACTTAGGACTTGTAGATTGGCATTAATATTTTGCTTAAGCGGTGTCAACGTCCATATAATACACCAATTTGTAGCATTTATGCTTACAGTGGAAATGAAATTATGTAAGGTTGACACCCAAAGTATATGTTAAATTTGTTACGGCTGTGAAATGAGGATGTTGCTGTTTTTAAGGTGATGATGAATTATTTCTATGGCTCTTTTTAATGTACTAATTGTTTGTTTTTAGAGTACTACTTTTTAGATAATGTTCCATTCATAATGTTTATTATTTTTATCGAATGACATACGTGCACTTTATACCTGGAAAAGGCCAAGCCCTATAGACTGTTTTAAAAATGAAATAATAATTTTAAATTACCCCGAACTGGAAAAAGTTAATTGATTGTGGTCAACTTTATGCCTTGTATCCTGGAATATTCAATTAGGTAATGTGTTGTGTTGTATTTATTTCTGTCCTTTGTTGTAATGGTTTTAATTGATCAACAAATAAATAAATCAATCAATCATGAAAGACAATATGGAGAGTTTCTCACAAGAAGCCCCATTTTCAGTATATATATATCCGCTTTTAAAAATAAATAGACAGGAAACACATTGTTTTCTGTCTGTATTTATCTGTAAAAAGCAGCAAAAACGGAAAACCGGGAGCCCTTATCATAATCTTGAAGATTGTTTACCTAGCCATTGTCTCAAATAGCAAGGGCAGGCACCATGAATTGACCGATGTGCTAGAGTTAAGGCCTTGAATTTTATTATTTTGACAACTGGTAGCCAGTGTAGTTCTTTAATATGCAAAGAGACAGGATGTCGAAAAGGAACATTTCTGATCAATCTCGCAGCCACATTTTGTACCATTTACAACTTTCTGACAAGGTAAGCCGGAAGGGCAAGATTCAGGCCGTTTGCGGGGTTCAGCCGGGATGTCACTGTGGCATGGACTACGACCTGAAGACAATTTGCAGGTAGCAAATGTATACATTTCTGAAGGTTTTTCAACCTGCCAAAACATGCCCCTGTTACCTGCTGAATTTGGGCTGAGAAGCATAGGTCAATGTCCCATTTAACTCCCAAATGTGTGGCAGAACTAACAGGAATAGGTGGAGGGCCCATCTCCAATGGCCACCAGAGGTTAGCATCTGGAAGTTGGTTAGTGCCAAAAAACAGCACCTCTGCTTTATCGGCATTGAGCCTAAGTTTATTGTTGTTCATCCAGTTGGCGATGTCTTTTAGACATCCCTTGAGGCTCCTAAAAGAATCTTCCGACTGATCATGGAAAGGGAAAACCAATTGGGTGTCGTCGGCATAGGAAATCGACTTCACACCCCAGTTTGCTATCAGTGAGAATAAAAGAGCAAAATATATGTTAAACAGCAAACGGCTCAAGGCCGAGCCCTGCAGCACTCCACACCATAAGTGTTTACGGCTGGACCCATAAGGTTGTAAGGCCACCCGTTGAGTGCGTTTATGTAGGAAGGATTTCAGCCGGCAAAAGCCGTCCCCTCTATGCCGACATCTAGAAGATGTTGAACCAGTAGCGAATGATCACCTGTATCAAATGCGGCAGAAAGATCCAGGAGCACCAGCACTGCTGATGCCCCTGGATCCAGAGCCATCCTAACAGAGTCTGTCACCTCTAGCAGCGCTGTCTCGGTGCTAAAGCCAGCACGAAAGCCAGATTGGGTATCGGGCAGAAGCCTATGATTCTCAATAAAGCTAGCCAGTTGACGCTGTGCTATCTTTTCTAACATTTTTGCAGGAGCAGGCAGCAAAGAAATAGGTCGATAGATTTTCAGGTCACTAGAATCACCATTGTTTTTTTTTTTAAGGGGAAGGAGAGTGGCGTGCTTCCAAGCATCAGGAAAAATACCTGAAGAGAAGGAGGTATTCCATAATTTGGATAGCACATGAACAAGAAGATGTGCTAATTCATGGCAAACGGCCACTACAACGTGGCTGTTTCCATGCATAACCTTAACCACGCATGCATTACGCATGCGTGGTTATCACGAATAGCCTTTACCATGCATACCTTTACTACGAGTTACGTAGTAAAGGCATGTGTGTTAAAGACTAAAATTTTAAAAGGGGGCTTGGGGGCCTCCCCCCCAAAAAAAGAAATGTGTGCGAAGAAAAGGGGGCTTGGGGGGTCTCACCCCCAAAAAACGCACCTGTTTCCGTCACGATGTGGAGGCAATTGGCGTCGTTAGAGGAAAGGGAAAGACACTTCCGCTTCCGAGACGACGTGGAGAGGTAAGGGGAATTTTAGGTTTAAGGATTGAGGGGGTTGTGTTACGCAGGGGTCCGATTTTAGGGTTAAGGGCAGGGGAGGGGTATTTGTTAGAGGGGTTTAGGGGTGGGGGAATCGCGAAGGGAAACATTTTAACAGTTCCGGGCAGGGGAAATTATAAGAAGGATTGGGACGGGGGGTCTGGGAGTCGCGCAGGGGTACAGGGGAGGGGTATTTAAAAATAAATTGAGAATTAGAGAGGGGAGGGGGCAAGGGAGCAGTTATAGGAAACAGGCAAGGGGTCAGAGATAACCTTTACCAAGAGTAAGCCCTTACCATGCATACATTTACAACGAAAATTGTTGTAAAGGTATGCGTGGTAAAGGAATGTCCGCGGCAAAGGTTATGCGCGGTAATGGCATTCGCGTTGTAGCGCATTCGTGGTAAAGGCATGAGTTGCAAGGGAATGCGTTGGAAAGTCATACAACCCTAATTCATGCCATAATTTAGTGGGGCATGGATCCCCTAGGGATCCAGATTTACAGCCCTGTATCGCCCTGTATCGCAGCTAATGCATCAGTCTGAGAGACAGGAACAAATGCCGAGAAGGGGTGCACTTCTGCCTCCCGTTCTAGCACATCCGTCTTGATAGTTTCCACTGTAGGAGAGAAGGAATTGTAGATCTTCCGAAGTTTACGTTCAAAAAAATCCAAAATCCTCTCACACAGCCCCTCAAAGTGCTGGGCACCAATCCCAGTTCTCGGGGTTTAAGAAACAAATTAACCATCTTCAAAATTACTTTAGCAGGTTGCTCCACATCACCAATACACTTAGCTATAAAGTCCCTCCTCGCCTCCTTCATCAATTTATGCATTGCTTTCAGGGCATTCCTGTAAATCATTTTAGCCGGAATATTGTAATCCGCCCTCCACTGTCGTTCCAGGCGTTTACACCTGCCTTTCATGGCCCTAAGTGACTCTGCAAACCATGGAGCTAATGGTGATTTCCTCATAGATTTAGTAACTGTTGCTGGGGATATAGACTCTACTGCAGCAGCAAACCAGTTATTTAAGGTCAGGGATCACTGTTGGGGTCTAAAATCAGTACCGGTTGGCTAGCCAGCAATAGTGGACCTAAAAACTCTGCTGTAAGCATCTTCCGGTTTCTTTTTAGAAAGTAGCGTTGAATGAAATTTCAACTAAAGGAGGATATGTTATAATGGTATACATGGTGAGTGAAACCCCATGAATTTAGTTCCATCATTCCACATATTCACCGGAGGGTTCACAATGTCACCACTATAAAAATCAGTGGGACAATCCTTTTTTGTGTAGTCACAGAAGATTCAAAATGGATCTACCAGCCACTGCTTCATCCATACGTATCCAGTGTTTCTCACAGTTGACGATTCAAAAGCTAGACACGACTCAGCCTCTCTCTAGTAATCTTTAACATTAGACCAACATGCAACCCCTATTCCCAGCACCCCAGGTTCTCATGTGAAATTAGTACAGATTTTTTCTGAATTTCATGTGGATTGGTGGCACTGTTAGGGTAGCCTGGAAAAGATATAAAAGCATGAGCGAATATTTACCTTAGTAAGTGCTAGCATGCCACAAGATATAACGGTGGGACACCTATGTAAATAATTTTTAAAAGTATTGAGCAGTGTCACATACAAGGCACATTCCAGGTACCAAACGAAGGGGTGAGTTATACACCCAAAAACTTTATTTCACATTCTCCCCAGTGAAGAGTGATATCTCTGTCATTGTGGCTAATTCATGGCCCTACTTTGTCGAGTTTATTATCTCTAATTTACATAAATAAACTCCAAAGCCTGACATCTCTTGAAAGACTTGCAGTTCCACTAGAACCATCAGCAAAGGTAATAAGATATTATCTTCAAAAAGATGAATTCATTGTGTATCACCTTCATATTAAAAAAAAACCCTCTGTTTTGTCCCCTCTCACTTTAATTGCCTGTGGATCGATCGTCCAGGTGTAGAGAAATCGCGACAGGGGCAACCCTGTCGTGGTCTCTTGTCGGGCCCCTCGGGCAAGAAGGAACTTCTCCGTAATGTCACCTCTCTGTTAATGATTACAATTGATGTGCTCAATATACAGGACTCCAGAGACATCCTCTCTGTGGGTATCAATGTAATCGTGGCTTCCACCAGGGATCGGGTCACTTCCCCATATCTGCGAATTAATTTGATATTTCTGCCAATGTTGGGCAAGTAATCCCACAAGCATCTTATAGAAGGAGTCTAGAAAACCACCCGGAAATATAACCTTGAAATGATGCTTATCTATCATTGCCCTTTTCACCTCCTCCTTTGAAATCATCAGATCCACTTTCTTAGCCAAATCTGAAGATGTCCTGGGTATTTCTAACCTGTCCATATACCTCTTTTGTATCACGCTCTAGGTATCTCAATTTTGCACGTAATGTTCAATAATAACTAAAAAAATCCCCTATTTACTCTTTTTATTGATGATTATATACCTTAACATGCCAGTACTTTTGGGAATGTAAGCATCTGATTTCAACACACCTAAATGTGCCACTGGGATTTTGCTTGATTTATTAGCATGCTCATTAATGTATTGTTTCAGAATGAATAAAGCAGTTCCATTTTCCTCAGTAAGCCTCATGTTCTTTCGACCTCTTGTAGTATTCTTGTCTTGTAATGATTAAAGGGATCATATCTCTCTATGGCGTTCCATTGCTTCCCTCAGTTCCTTTTTCCACTGCTCTCATTGTGAAGTGCATATGTTGCCTGTTAGCCTTCATGGCAATATTCTTTCCCCATAAAACAGTCGTAAAGGCATCCCGTAATGTACCTCTACTAATGCCTCCAGAATCAATGTTCTCAAGTAACTCCTTGATTAATCTTTCAGAGGGGCTCAACAGAAGGTTTTTAACAGTTCGCATTGCAACATCAAACACAAAAATTGCATTCCTTAATTTCACCCCAATACTCATCTTTTGATAAAAAAACAACATTTTAAAAAAATTATTTACTGACAGAGTCTCAGAAGTCTGGGAGATATTGGGAATTATCAGGCTACCTCAATTGATACTCACTTGAAAAAACCTTTATAGATTTATAATTAGAATTCGCTATTCACACCAGGTCTTTCCACACATCTTTATAGCTGATGTATTTTGAAGGGTTGGACTTGGTTGATAGCTAAGAAAATAAAAATGTCTTTTCTTGTATTTTCCTAAAGGAAAGGTTATGGTGGATTATTATATTAATAAACAAAGGATCCAGGATGAATAGTGATAGACGGCTTCGTAAGGCTGTGAATGAGATGCTCTTTACCATTTAGCTGAGGAGAATGAAGTTCTATCGAAGGTTGTCACTGTATTGAATTGGCGCCAGATTGAAAAAGATAGGGAGAGTAGACGGTGTGAAATGTCCATGATGTGGGAGTGGAGTCGCTGCTTGGCAACAAGTTTAGGAACTGAACTAAAAATGATCTCTTTTGAATGGCGCTGACCAATGGTGTGAGAGGGATCTTACACGTAGAGGGCGGTCTCTAAATGAGAGTAGCTGTATAGATCTTACCCTCAATGGGCGATCACTGAGGCCCTTGTTTTTCATGAATGTTAATGGCAAAATTATCAGATGAAAATATATTTTTCCTCCACAAAAGGGAAGTGGAATGGTAATCTGAATAACGCGACTTGGAAAAAAGTAATTTGGCTGTGCAACGATAATGCGGAAGCATTTAACAAGACATGGGAAAAGTATTATCTTAGAGGAAACCTAGGAGTTTTTAGGTTTCGCCTAGCGGAAGCTGCGCTCTGCGCAGCTTTTCCGCGCAGGCGAAATCCTGTTGAGAACCGTAGGGTGCTTTGGTTCGGCCCTCGTCGTTGATTGGCTGGCTCCGTAAACGGAGCCTTGCCATTGGACGAGGGGCCTGTCCGTCAATGCCGGACCAGACACGGGGGCGTTCCCGACATTCTTTGGCTTTTGCCGACGTCACGGGACGCCGGGAACGCCCCCGTGTCTGGTCCGGCATTGCCGGCACCTCCCTTGCTCCCCCTCCCGCTTGTTTCCTGGTGTGGAACATTCGTAACCTAAGACCACTCGCTCTTGTTCCCTAGTTGTGAGGTACTTGGTGCAGCCGCGCGCGCCCCCGCCCCCTCCCGCCGTCCGTTCCTCTAGTGTCCTTTCCCGCCCCCCTCCCGCCCCCTCCCGCCGTCCGTTCCTCTCCCGCCTGTCACGTGGATAACTAGTTGTGAGGTACTTGGTGCAGCCGCGCGCGCCCTTTACTGCCCCTGAAAATCTGGCATCTTTATACAGAGAACTGCTGTGTTGCACGAGACGCAAGTGGATGGGTTTAAGCTACGGCAACAAATGACTGTCGGACCAAAGCCAAAACTGAACCCGCCTGCAGGATCCATCCGGTGATTGGTGGAGGTGTTTACGCACGCCTATTCTGCCGCCTTCTTTCCCCTGAAGCATGGATGCCTCCTGCACGCTGCACGGAACATGGCTTGCTGTTTACACCCAGCTCCGCCCCCTTCGGAGGCCAGCCCCTTGCTGTGTCCTGGTCCCGCTGTTGAATGAGCTGTGTCCGAGGTAGTTGTTGAACAGCATTGGAAGGAGTGGAGCGGCGGTGGGTGCGAGAACCGCGGTGCGGGGTGAGTACCGCTGCTGCGGGTGGCGTCCCTCCAGTGGCGTCTGGTGTGCGGCTGCTGCTGAGAGTGCAGTGAAGGGCCTTTCATTGGAAGGAGTGGAGTGGCGGTGGGTGCGAGAACCGCGGTGCGGGGTGAGTACCGCTGCTGCGGGTGGCGTCCCTCCAGTGGCGTCTGGTGTGCGGCTGCTGCTGAGAGTGCAGTGAAGGGCCTTTCATTGGAAGGAGTGGAGTGGCGGTGGGTGCGAGAACCGCGGTGCGGGGTGAGTACCGCTGCTGCGGGTGGCGTCCCTCCAGTGGCGTCTGGTGTGCGGCTGCTGCTGAGAGTGCAGTGAAGGGCCTTGTAGCAGCCTCGTGTTGTTGGTGTCACCGTCCCTATGCGCAGTGAAGGGCCTTGTAGCAGCCTCGTGTTGTTGGTGTCACCGTCCCTATGCGCAGTGAAGGGCCTTGTAGCAGCCTCGTGTTGTTGGTGTCACCGTCCCTATGCGCAGTGAAGGGCATTGTAGGTGCCTCGTGGTGTTGGTGTCACTGTCCCTGTGTGCAGTGAAGGGCAATGTAGGAGCCTCGTGGTGTTGGTGTCACTGTCCCTGTGTGCAGTGAAGGGCAATGTAGGAGCCTCGTGGTGTTGGTGTCACACTCTCTGTCTGCAGTCACAGACTGATACGCCCCCCTGCCACGGCGTCATCACTGCACTCTGGAAGTGCCGCAGTTGTGGCCTCTGCTTAGGTTAGTGCATTGTAGCAGAAGCCGCAGAGCAGGAACAATGCCAGGCCCCTTAAATGACCACCTCACTGAGGTACCCTGTTATTGAAAGACATGCGTCGCTGTATTATTAATCACTGGTTCCTATGATGCATTTGTCCAGAAGCCCTACGTCAAGTCACCGTGACTCAGAGGCCCATATATTATTTATGTGATGGTGGGCCCATGTTTTATGATCCAGGCATTCAACCGGCAACTTCTGCCCCCACACACTCACACTCACACTGTAACATAACCTCCCGTGCATTCACCCTGCACCGTATGCTCCAGCACACTGACCCTCCTTGTCTGCTCCCACACACCCACTCTGCACCGTCTACTCATACGTACTCAGCCTGCAGTGTATGCTCTCCTGCAATTAATGTGCACCATATGCTTTCACACACTCACTCTGCACCATCTGCTCCTGTGCACTGACCTGGCACTGTCTGTTCTTGTGCACTCACCCTGCACTATATGCGCCCACTCATCCTGCAGTCTATGCTCCCCTGCAAACAATGTGCACCATTCGTTTTCATGCACTCACTTTGCACCATCTGCTCCTGCGCACTCACCCTGCCTCGTTTGCTCCTGGCACTCACCCTTCATCGTCCGATCCCATGCACTCACCCTGCATAGTCTGCTCCTGACACTCACCCTTCATCGTCTAATCCCACCCACTCATCCTGCATAGTCTGCTCCTGACACTCACTTTTCATTGTCTGATCCCACCCACTCACCCGGCATAGTCTGCTCCTGACACTCACCCTTCATCGTCTAATCCCACCCACTCACCCTGCATAGTCTGCTCCGGACACTCACTTTTCATTGTCTGATCCCACCCACTCACCCGGCATAGTCGGCTCCTGACACTCACCCTTCATCGTCTAATCCCACCCACTCATCCTGCATAGTCTGCTCCTGACACTCACTTTTCGTTGTCGAATCCCACCCACTCACCCTGCATAGTCTGCTCCTGACACTCACCCTTCATCGTCTAATCCCACCCACTCACCCTGCATAGTCTGCTCCTGACACTCACTTTTCATTGTCTGATCCCACCCACTCACCCTGCATAGTCTGCTCCTGACACTTCACTTTTCATTGTCTGATCCCACCCACTCACCCTGCATAGTCTGATCCTGACACTCACTCTTCATTGTTGGATCCCACTCACTCGTTCTGAATTGTCTGCTCCCATGCACTCATCCTGAATTGTCTCTTCCCATGCACTCATCCTGAATTGTCTGCTCCCATGCACTCATCCTGAATCGTCTGCTTCTGACACTCACTCTGAAACATCTGCTTCTGACAGTCATCCTGCATCATCGTCTCCCGCCCATGCACTCACCTCACAACATCTGCTTTTGACAGGGATACTGCATCATCTGCTCCCGTGCACTCACCCCACAACATCTGCTTCTGACAATCATCCTGCTTCATCTGCTCCCGTGCACTCACCCCACAACATCTGCTTCTGACAGTCATCCTGCATCATCTGCTCCCGTGCACTCACGCCACAACATCTGCTTCTGACAGTCACCCTGCACCCTCTGCTGCCGCACACTAACCCTGCACCCTCTGCTGCCGCACACTCAGCCTGCATCCTCTGCTCCAATGCTCTCACCCTGCACTGAATGGGAACCTGCACTAACCCTAAGTGGCGGCTGACACAAGTAAAGAGTGGCGGAGGAGGTGCAGGGGAGTGTACAGCGGGTGGAGTGCACAGCAGGGGTTTTCATAAAAAAAGACTTACCTGGTTTGTGGATCACTCGCTGCATCTAATTAGCTTGTAGAGGTCTCACTGCCGTCCCGCCCCCTTGCTGTCCTTACTGGGTCTTCATGACCCTCATTTGCCTCCCCCCCCCCCCCTTTTTCCCCACTGATCTTTGTTTCAAATATCTGTTATGGCTCTTAACACTGAACGAGTGTCGCTCCGAGACTGGGATTACGTAGGGACCTTTAGAGGCTCTAAACACGTAAGATTTTGGTGCCCCATATATTTCTAATTCCAAAAATAATCAATAACTTGTAAACTAACATTTTATTATTTCACAATGAAATAAAACTTCGAGTAAGATGGATAAAGTTTGTTTTTGTATACTTCCACTTTATAGGTTCAGCTGCACCATTTGCAAGTTTGCATTATATGGTTCATGGTAAATCCGGCAATTGAAAATGTCTGTGGTGTCCCTTTTCCCTTGATGCCCTAAGCACATGCTTATTTTGCTTAATCCAGCCCTGCGCACACGCATTCAGAATATTTTAGAAGAGAATGGTGCATGTGTACCTGTCCTGAGCATATTGAGCTGTGCTGATCCAAAATACAGTGATATTATGGGTATTGCTACTTCTAAATCCATGGAAACCCCAAGAATCAACACAAACAGTAGGCAAGTCTCCCTGTCCTAGCAGCAGGGCTTTCAGGATGCTGACATGGAGTATCGTCTAAGTGAGAATTTGTGTCAGAACTCAAGTATTCATTTGTTTATCCACCTATACAGTACTCTGAGACTTGAGCACATTCCAGATATGTCTGTAATCTACTTGTCAGTCATTCCTTAACTGTACATATTCTGTGAGCGCTGAAAGTTTGTTTTTGTTTTTGTTTACGCTTCTGGATATGTTCAGTAGGGAATGAAATATTGGACTTGCGTCCTTTTATGAGTAAAGAAAGCTTGCTTTCCTGCTGACATGCCTGTTCTGTGAGGAAGTAAAGCTTGCTTTGCTGCTGCCCGAATTTGACCTGTTCTGTAATTGCAAAAGGCTGTACTCTTTCTGTCCAAGGTGTACCTGCTCTATACTGGAATGTTCCCACTGTTGCTGCCCCAATTTATGAAAAAGCAAATTATGTTGTGAGTGCACTTGCGTAAAATGATCAGTCAGAAACTTTCTTTTGTAGAACCGGAGGCAAAACGTAGCAGCGGTTCTCTGACCCAAAAACCTTGGGTTCACTCCTGGCTTCCCAGCTTTTCCAAACGGTGTCACTGTGAGCAATTAGTTTTCTTCACGGTTTCTCCTTTATCATTGTCCTCCCATTTGAGAGCACCATGAAATAATACCGGTTAAGGTGTGTGTGTTGCTCTGGGTGTGTGTGTGGCTCTGGGTGTGTGTGTGTGGTAGTAATTGCTGTCTGCTGAGCTCATCCGTAGGGTACAATAGGTCTCACATTTGCGAGAGATTAACCTAATGGCAATGTAAATGACAATGCCATTTATTTATCTGTTTTCAAAACCAAAACATAAATACAAAAGTTGTCATTTACAATGCCAATAGCTCTAACTTTTCCAAAGGCGAAACCATTGCATTGTAAATGCTTGTTCTATACTGACTTCATTCAATTGGCTGTTTGCAATTGCTTAGGGTCAACTGCATGATCATTTGGATTAATGATTTTTCTAATTCATGCTTTTGTATGGTTATGCTCCTTTGTGCATTGGAAGGCAGTCAAAGCTAGTCGCCTTAAGTAGAATAAAAAGAATGAATATTTATGTCAGGATTGTCTGTTTTTCAGAGTACAGAATCTCTCTTGTGCAAGCTCTCCCAGGGATTGTGAGCACGAGATGAAGTTTTTAAGAAAACTTGCACTTTGTGTTATTCCCGGAGTGTGGCCAGGATTAGGGATAGTGTTTGATTTTGCATTGATCATGGCAATTAAAATTGTGTCCTGAATGATAGACTTCGTGGCAATTATATGATTTTGGCAGGCGAGTTGGGAGTGTGTTTCCTCAGCCAAGGTGAGTAAGGATAAGTGCTTTAATGGGGGGTGAGTTTGGAATGTGTTTGATAGGTGGTATCATTTTATTTTGCTCCCCAGCATGAGCTGTTTTAGTGCCAGGCATCTGAGTGTGTGTTCTTGGTAATTTAGGCCTCTAGAATAACGTGGCTGTCAATCAATCAATTAAGGATACTTTATTCGGTTTTTTAAAGTGCAAAACCATAAAAGTGCTTTATAAAAAAACAGTTAAAACATCATAATTACATTTACACTCTCTAAAAGTGTTAAGATAAAAAGACAGTTTATGTCTTATCCATAAAAATATTGGGCGAGCTTACACAATTACGAGGTACTAACTTGGGTTATTTCATGCAGCTCAAATTTAAGCAATTTATAGACACAAATTTATTACGATATAATTACTTCACGAATCCTGTTCCAAGTTTGACCTGTGCTTTATACAAAGTTTAAAACATTTAGCGATATTCTTTGCTAAAAACTCCACTTCAAGATATTGAATCACGAGGAAAGCCAGGCGACATTGCCGAAGACCCAAAATTTCCATTATCTGTTTCATCCACTGCTTCCTTGGTTCATGGTCGAATTTGCAAAACAAAAACACATGCATCGTAGACTGACTTGACATTTCGTCACAAGGGCACACTGATAACAAGTGGGACAAATCATTGATTTTTGGAAAGGTTAGCAAGCGATGGAATGTATTCATTCTCAATCGAGTGAGCACCAACCTATCATAGCTACTCAGACTAAATGTGAGGTATGGCTGAATGGACAGGGTAGTTTGTACTTCGAGAATATGTTGGACTGAGCTTTTTGATGCCTCAGTGGTCAGACGCAATTCCTCCATGTGTGACAGACACAGTTTCTTTAGGTTTTTCCTATAGATCTCCTGAATCAAAAGAGGCTTTTTAAAATATCTTGCCATGCCTATGCCATACAGAACACTTTTAACGTATGAAATCCAACCTATCTTATCTGAATTTTCAAGTGAAAGGCAATCGTTCAGGAGGTCTCTGTTAAAAACCAAGTTTGGGGAGGCCCATATTCGTGCCACAAGAGAATCGGTTGGATTTTTACCAGATCAGTGATATATGGAAGACCAGTTCCAAATGGCAGCTAAAAACTGATGTACCTCCTGGGACCGCAAGAAGGAACCTCAGAAAACTGTTCTCCACCTTTTAGAGGGCGTCTACATTTCCATAACCCCACACCCCTGCACCATACATTACTGCGCTAACACATTTTGCTTGGTATATTAGGCTCATCTCCTTAGGCGGCCATGACGTCGAAGCACCAGTGGAATAAAAGTATTTCCATATTCATCCTTAAATAAATGTCAATAAATAAAAAAATATTGCATTTCTATCGGCCTGTTGGGAGTGGATTTGGATTGTCGCACAGTCTTAGTCAAGAGTTGTTATAGTGGAGTGGTGTGGCTCACTGGATAGAGGCGGCAGACCCGGAGGCAGAGAAAGGCCCGGGACCAGGGTTCAATTCCCGACGCGGCAGGGTCGTGGACCAGGGTAAACGGACTTGATAATTCTCGCCTCAGTGCCTACTCTAACCAGGGATCACACTCGGCAACTCTGGGCATTAAGCTTGCCTCATCTCTACAACGGCCCCCCACAGACGCCGGGGATGCCTGGTTTCACCTTGGAGATACCCAGAAGGGACCATCTCACAGGGAAAGCCAGGACGGGTTCCCCAGCGGTCTTCAGCGCCAGGACACCCCGAGATGGGGTAACAGTGCGCTTTACAAGTATCATCATCATTACATTCTACCAAGCCTGTGTGCAAAGTTAACTATCGCAGTAGTAGCTCTTATATACAATAATTTTCTGGCCTCTGTTGCCTGCCTCCACGAACACTTATTATCAATTAAAATTCCAAGGTATGGATAGGTAACTGTTCTATAAAGACACTCCTCCTTTTCTTATGGCTTGTCTCAGAGGACATAACAAAAGTTTTTTAATGTTACTCCTTAAATCTAAATTTGCCATATAGCTATGATACCTAGTTAAAGCACGCTGAAGTTCAAGAGGAGAGCGTGCTATAATGACGACATCGTCCGCGTACAATAGAGCAGGGACTGGATGATTTTTCACACAAGGTAGGTCCTGGAACCCTTTCAACATGGCTTGTTCTAGGCCGTTGGTGTAGAGTGAAAAAAGAAAGGGCGCCAGGACACAGCCCTGCCTTACCCCTCTCTTCACTCTAAAGGATGTCGCAAGTTCCCCGCCTATACCAAAACGGACCCTAGCCGTGGCATTCGTATACATTTCTCGCAAAAAGTTCAGCACTGGAAGCTCAATTCCTAACTCACTTAAAATAACCCACAATTTTGCATGGTCCACGCAGTCGAAAGCTGCTGTTAAATCTACGTAGGCCATGTATAGGTGTCCTCCCTTCGCGTTTTTATACTTCCTCAATAGTAGGGTCAAACTCAGTGCTTGTTCAGTGGTCCCCAGGCCCTCCATGAACCCGAATTGGAGATCCGACAAGATGTTATTGTCTTCTGACCATTGATGTAAACGTTCAAGAATAATACGTCCCGCTATCTTCCCTAGGGAGTCTAACAAAGAGATGGGACGATAGCAGGAAGGACTGTGGCGGTCTCCTTTTTTAAATATCGGGACCAGGATTGATTCAGACCATGAATCAGTAAGACTCACTGCACATGAGGCTTCCAGCACCCTGGTTAAGATCGGTATCCAGAGTTCCGTGTTAAATTTAAACAAGTCTACTAGAACTCCATTGGGGCCTGGTGCCTTGCCCCCTTTACTAGCCGTTACGGCGCGCTCGACCTCGAGCAGTGAGATGTTAAGAACAATGGGGAAGGTTGAGGGTTAACACGGGGACTTACTCTATCCCCTAGAGTTAGGGAGCTTGCTTCCTTATCACTTGTCCCAAATATCTGCAAGAAGTGTTCTACCCCTAGATGTCCGTCCATGGCTAGTTCTACCATTGGAGTATTACTTCTTTCGGATAGAAAAGGGGTTCTTACAGTTTTCCAAAAAGCCGCACTATCGTTGTCTTTGCAGCTTTTATGTAATTGTTCCCATGCCTCATTTTTTAATTCAGCTTTCCTTGTTTTGATGGCTTTATTATATTCCTTTCTGAGAAGTATTACTTCTTTTGGTCCCTAACTGCTTTTTGCAGAGATGATTTTAAATCGGAGTATGCTTTAGTGCATGCCCTATTAAACCATCCTTTGGGTTTTCCTTTTTTTCTCTGTTGGACAGTTAGAGCACCTTTTAGTTCTCGTGTAATGACCTCGAAGCTGGCTAAAATTTCTCGGTCCGAGGAGGTAGTATCTAAACATACCTCTATTGATTTACAAGAGTTCTTTATCACTTCAGTGGTAATCTGGAGCGGATCAACTCTATCCCACTTTAACGTGTAACCATTCAACCTATCTAGGGTCAAATCTTTTTGTTCTAGTGTTCTAGTCCGCATACTCTTGCTGGGTTTATTAGGAAATAGTAATTCTACACTATTTGGATAATGATCTCTAGTAGCGTTATTATGAGTTTTAAAATTTAGGATGCGGGACCCAACGTTCCTTGATGCAAATATAAAATCGATGATGGTGCTCGCTCATCTACCATTAAAGGTCTGATTCCGTGGTACCGGTGGGATCACTAGTTCATTTGCGAAAGCGAGTTCCAGAATAGATAGTCTCATTTAAAAAACTTCCACTTACTGAATGTGGAAAGTGAGTTATATTGTTCCCGTCCTCGTCTATTACACCGCAGGTAAAGTTCTCATTATACCCACAGGGTGTTAAGTTGAAATCTCCGCCCCAGATTATGGATACCTTTTTGGAATTCTTATGATTAAGGTCCATTAAAATGGAGCGGATCTCTTTTAAGACAGTAATTAACTGGGGTCCTTGGATGTTGTTGTAAAAATTAACCAGTACATAAATCTCGTACTTATTCATGCCGAGGATGATTATTTGTAAATTCTGTTCCAATTGAAGAGGGACTATTTCTTTACACTCAAGGAGGTTGGAGATGAACGTAGTCAGGCCCCCCTTGGCTCTCCCTGATATCGAGGGAATCGCGGGCAAAAAGTAAGTCTTATAGTCCTGCAGATGTATGGCGGTAGTGGACCAAGTCTCCTGTAAACAGAGGACATTGTACCTTCCAACAAATCCGAGCCATTCGTCGTTACCTAATTTAGAACGCAGCCCTGCTACGTTCCAAAAGACAATGTCTGCCCCTGAACCTCCACAAGTTTCTTTCTGGACTAGACTATGTTCCATGGAGCCCACATTGTCGTCATGATCAATTACATCCCCCATAACTTTGTGATCTATAGGAGCCTTATCATTAGGGGTAAAGCAATGCTCATCCCTAAAAGATGACAGTGACTAGGCTGGGGTGCAAGTTCGAAACTAGTTATCACAGTGGGAGAGCAAATCTCGGCATTTGGGCAGGATTCCCTGATGTGGGGGGCTGGTCCTTTCAGTATGTTCTGCCTCTTATGGTGTAGAGATTTCCCTTTTGCCAGTCAATCTATTTCTTCCAAACCTGACAGTACGTCAAATCTATTGTAGGTCTGGAAATTATTCCAATGGCCTTGGGAAGAACCTACTTTATTGATACTACGATTGTTGGCAGCCCTTTTGCGGGGTGGATAAAAAAAGCCTAGTGGTAAAACATTAATCCCACTTTCTAACAACAAGCTGCTGCTTCCTTCCCAGAGTATATTCTTCACGAGTCCAGGAGATTTAAATGTCAGGGCGATACAATCTCCTGGTAGTACCCTTCTTGCCATTTTGAAGACAGCGAAAAGCTGTTGAGTTAATCCAGTCCTTGTTCCCAACCAATGTAGTGATTTATTTCTTAGCGTGTCCCATGTTTCTTTTTCTAATGGGGCCTTTTTGGGCATGTTTGCCAGGATCACTACATAAGGGGTTGCGTCAGGTGGTAAATCAAGATGTTCGTCTATTGGATGTTTTTGCTGTACTTGAAATATGTCTGAGGGTGCGGGAGGTTGATAAAGCTGTGAGTAATGAGGGGGAGTATTAGTCCCATTTATACTTCCTCTAACTGTAGCATCCCTGTGCCCGGTCCCTTTCTCAATGTTACCTAGGAAATTGTTCGCCCTTATTTGTGGTGGGGTGCTTTTCCTATCTCAGTTGGTCTATCTGGGTGAGCGGGGTGCTTCGGGGGATCAGTTTCCCTAGCTCTTATATTACCTCCGCAGGGTTGCCCTGTTTGCATCATGTTACCTCTATTCGCAGAAGGTATCACAGTTGGTGGCAAGGCTATGTCTTGATTGGAATTACTTGTCAAGGATTTTTCAATGTTGGTCAATCTAGCGGTTAGTTGATCTAATGTTATTCTTACATAAAGATCCATTCTCTCGACAAGGGTTGTTAAAGATTTCAGATCAGCTTTATAGGTATCAGTTCTTTTATTACTATCTTCTTTTCCCCTTGTATGAACCTTTTCTTGTTCCCACTCTTTTCTTCCCTTGATGATCTTGTCTCATCCCTATAGGCGTGGGGGCCTTAGGTTGTTTTTTACCCCCCTCCCTAGTGGGCTGTTCACCACGTTACTTTACTGGGTTCTTTTGCTTTTTCTGGGGGGTTGTAACACCGATTCTGAATCGCTCGATAGAATCTCTAAAAGAGAAATTCTGCATGCAGCCATTTTTAGATGGATTTAAGTTTGTACTAGGGCCCGATAGTTCCAGAGTTTCAAGCTGTTTAGGTTCAGGCTCTAGGCTTGGGCTCCCCGCCTCCATTGATTCTACTACTGAGGATATCTGCTTGTCTAGTGCCCCCATTGCCCCTGTAATATAACTCAATAGAGTTTGTTGTGTATTGCTAACCCGTATTTTACCTCCTTGTTTAGGACTTATCAGCTTCCTTTTACCCATGATCAGTTTGAATATCACGTAGTAACTCAAAGATCAAAGAATAAAAAAATTAGAGGAACCAGAATATTACACTCGGGCCTTATACTTCTAAAAAACCCTTATGCTAGTTGTTGTTTAGCAAACTTACAAGTTAGTTAGCAGTAGCAATGATAGCAATCATCATGTAGTTACGAGGATTCCAGTTCGACCTTAACACTACCCCGGTGCAACGGCGGGGTAGAAAACAGAATATGTCCAAAAGAACACCTTTATGTTGATGATTAAGATCTTACTGTCATTAGGCCAAATGTTCCCACGCGAAGCCAAGAGAAAGGGCCCAGTCCAGTCTCATCCGGGCACTGACGGGCAAGGACGGGCCTGCCCTTGGCCGGGGCTTTGCCCGGGCAAGCCAGTGCGCATCCCACACCGAGGGGGCTGCCAGCTGCTTTTGAATGCTGGTGCTGGTCCTCTTGCGGCTCTTCTCGAGAAACCGCACTGCCTTCTGGGGATGTAGTGCCCCGGCTGTCTGCGGTCCGCGAGGGTGGCGATGGGTCGGGCAAAGTTCAAAATTGACCCCTAAGTTCTCCAAGCGGCACAGCAAGACGGCGAAAACTCAGGAGGAAAAAGCAAGGGTCCAGATAAACAGTAAGCGCGTCCCGCGCCGCGGGGGCTGCCAGCTGCTTTTGAATGCTGGCGCTGGTCCTCTCGCGTCTCTTCTTGCGAGACCGCACTGCCTTCTGGGGGATGTAGTGCCTCGGCAGTCCGCAGTCCACGAGGGTGGCTATGGTTTGGGCAAACTTCAAAATTGACCCCTAAGTTCTCCTAGCAGCACAGCAAGACGGCGAAAACTCAGGAGGAAGAAGCAAGGGTCCAGATAAACAGTAAGCGCGTCCCGCGCCGCGGGGGCTGCCAGCTGCTTTTGAATGCTGGCGCCGGTCCTCTCGTGGCTCTTCTCGCGAGACCGCACTGCCTTCTCAGGGATGTAGTGCCCCGGCAGTCCGCGGTCCGCGAGGGTGGCGATGGGTCGGGCAAAGTTCAAAATTGACCCCTAAGTTCTCCAAGCGGCACAGCAAGACGGCGAAAAAGTCAGGAGGAAGAAGCAAGGGTCCAGATAAACAGTAAGCGCGGGAAGTGGAATGGTAATCTGAAAAACACGACTTTGAAAAAAGTAATTTGGCTGTGCAACGATAATGCGGAAACATTTAACAAAACATGGGGAAAGTATTATCTTAGAGGAAACCTAGCAGTTTTTCTATAATAATTTCATTCAATTGGCTGTTTGCAATTGCTTAGGGTCAACTGCATGATGATTTGGATTAATGATTTTTCTAATTCATGCTTTTGTATGGTTATGCTCCTTTGTGAATTGGAAGGCAGTCAAAGCTAGTCGCCTTAAGTAGAATAAAAAGAATGAATATTTATGTGAGGATTGTCTGTTTTTCAGAGTACAGAATCTCTCTTGTGCAAGCTCTCCCAGCACGAGAGCACGAGATGAAGGGGGGTGGGGTTGGAATGTGTTTGATAGGTGGTATCATTTTATTTTGCTCCCCAGCATGAGTTGTTTTTAGTGCCAGGCATCTGAGTGTGTGTTCTTGGTAATGTAGGCCTCTAGAATAACGTGGCTGTCAAAAAGAAAGCCTAATTATGAATACAAGAACCTGGATAAGTCTTTCACTAGTAAAATTTGAATTTGGAATGGTTAATTGGATTGACTGTATTTTATTTATTTATTTGGAAAGTTTTATAAAGCGTGAACAAGACCCCGACGGGTATCAGAGCGTTGTCTAAAATAACAAACGTTGACATGAGGATTAAAGAGAGAAAAATGAAAGGATTACATGCATTGCATTTTGGGTATTATTGGGAATTTCGTATCATAAATGATTGTCTCTTTTTTGTTTTCTGAGTAGATGCTAAAAGACACCCATTTACTGTGCTGCTCATATATTTATATTTGATTTTAAGAGTGTATGTTGCTCTTAGAACCCCATGTCAGTGTTCTGTGCAACCTGACGCAGTATTCTGCCCCCCTTAAGTTAGCCTTAGCGACAGCATCAATATCTTAGGGGTGGGTATGTCTAAATACTCCTGATTATGGAATTTGGAGGGATACCATGAAGGAACTGATGTCTCCATGCCAAGTCCCCCATGTTTTCCCATGGTGTTTCACATGGCTATATTGACTGCTTTCAATAGTTGAGATCTCTGGGTCAAACATTACATCTTACAGTTCCGATGTAGTGGATAACTCCCATGGCTTGCCCTATTGGAGTTTAAGGGCCACTCAAAATGAGGGCCTTAGCACTGCTCTAGAATACACTATGTGATGTGGTATGCTTTATAAAATGTATTAAAAAGTATAACTGTATAAAAATTTCAACAGCATCAGTTAAGGCGCACATACTTTCTTCATGAGCCTTGGTCTTAACTTCACATTACCCAGATTGTAACTGGGCGAACTCTTAAGAATTATATGGCATGATCATACTGCCCTTGATATTCACAGGGTTAAAATGACACGCACTAAAACGCAAAGCTTTTTGAAGGTCACTCACAGATGTCAGAAGCGTTTGCTCTATAGTCACTCAATAAGTCTTGTGGACATGCCCACACTTGTTCTTCAATTACTCACCTTCACTTTTCAAAATATGGCATTTGACCAGGATTGGTTCTCATTGTTTTCTTGGCTTGGAATGATTCACGTTTAAAAACCATTAGGACCCTGGTTGTTATACTTTCCAACATTTATTGAACACACATGAAGCTTTTCTTCTCCGTGGTATTTTCTAACTCTGAGATAACTCCTGCACAAAGGGTGCCCTGCATGCTTCATACCACTTACTATCTTCTGTGATATTCTCTGGCAGCAGATTCATAGGCCATTTGTCTCACCAAAGCTCCCTTAGATATCCAAAGAGTTTAATTTATGTGGTAAGAATATCCAAATCCTGATTTACATTTTCCCGAATTTAACTATCACAAATTCGTTATTCGGACAAAATATCGAGCTGTGAATATTGAGAGATAGAAATATTGTGATGCAAAAATATCATGATGTAAAAATATTGTTTTCAAGAATTTTGTTTTTTAAGTAAGTTTTATCATTTTAAGAACATTGTGGTTTTTAATAAGGTTTTCAGTAATATAGGGGTAAATAATATCAATTTTAAATTTGTTTAATTTTAAATTAATAAATGTTTAAATAACTATTAATGTTTTTAAATGCAGTTTGTAATTTTAAGTGATTTAGAACTTTTTATTTGATTGTTAATACTCATTTATAGTGTTGCAGCAAGTTGATGGATTTGTAGGGGGTAGGGTGGGAAGCTGATTAAGTAATAATTAATTAGTAATGCTTAAATGATTATATGATTGATATGATTATGTTAATTATGTAATACCGATTTATTTTAGTTATATTTTAGTGTAATTTGCTAGGTTTTTAGGGGTATAGGGTGGGAATTTAATTAAGTAATAATTAAGAATTAATTATTAATTTAGAATTAATTATTTTATTGATGACTAATTTTGTAAATTATGTAATACTAATATATTTTAGCTACATAGTAGGTGCGGATTGCTAGGTTTGTAGAGGTTTAAGGTTGGAAGGTAATTTAGTAATAATTATTGAACAATTAACTATTAATTGTTAATTAATTTTTAATTGATAATTAGTTATGTAAATTGTCTAAAACTTATATATGTTAGGTATACAGTGGTGGCTGCTGAGTTTGTAAGGGAATAGAGTGGGAAGTTAAGTAGTAAACAACTAACAATTAAATATTAATCAATACTAAATTATTTATTTGATTATGAATTATGTAAACTGTGCTGTACTTATTTATTTATTTTTCTTTTAGGTGTAAGCTGCTTGGTTTGTAGGAGTATATGTTGGGAAGTTAATTAAGAAGTGATTGAATAATTATTTTAACAATATTGTTTACACAGTAAATCATTATTACAATTATTTTAAAATAGTAAATAATTATCATTAAAAAATAAAGAATCATTTATAATTGATAATTCATTATTTCATGTATTATTATTTATGTAAATTGTTTAATTGCTCTTTATTTTTTAGATAAATATATATATTAATGTAAATTAATAGTGTTTATAATGAGAGTTTAATATTTTTTCTAAATTAATAGGGTTATTCAAATATGGAACGTAATTCCCTACTGTTGCTTAGACTGCAGTTAAACTTGTAAATGTAACCCCTCTGAAGTCCAACACTTTCTCTACTGTAGCACAGACTGGAGTGGGAAAAGTTAATCTTACCCATCCGAAGTCCAACGCTTTTCCTACGGTTGCATAGACTGGAGTGGGATTAGTAAATTTTTCAAGGGTCGGACTGGCCGTAGCGGGCACCAGGCGTTTCCACAGTGGGCAGCTAGGGTCGGGCCGATTTTGGGCCCCAGGGGCCCCTTTTGTTACAGGGCCGATTTTGCAGCATAGCTGCAAAATGGGCCCCTGTAACAAAATCAGCCAAAACCGGCCCTGGCAAACAGCTCGGCCGCTCCCAGGGGGGCCGGCCAAGCTCTTGGCCAGGGCCAGTTTTGGTTCCCAGTCCGGCTCTGCATTTTTCCCCTCCGAAGCCCAACACTTTCCCTACTGTTATGCTGTTAGGAGTGCGACCAGTAACTAACTCCTCCAAAGTCCAACACTTTCCCTACTGTTGTGCTTACTGGAGTGGGAATAATAAATGTAACCCAGTCGAAGTCCAACACTTTCTCTACTATTGCATAAACTGGAGTGGGGAATGTATATCTAATACACAGACTCCCATACTTTTCATATTATTAGTTACATATATTTTTTTATTTTTATTTTTTTATATTATATTATTTTCTTACATGTTTATTTGTTTTAATTTGTTTATAATGTGTATTATAATTGTGTTTTTTGGTTTTTAAATTGTTTATATTTTATTTATTTGGTGATGTATTTAATATTTTGTAACGGAAACTTTAATATTTTTAATTTTATTTAAATATATTTATATACAGCTAGATAGATAAGTATGCATGTACACATATGATTTTCATAGAAGTAAATGTAAACAAATAGACAAAATTAAATGTAATATATTGTAAAATATATATTTGAAAATTGTGTTACTATATATATATATTTAAACACACACATATATATATATGTATGTGTATGTTTATATAAGTATATATTTATAAATAGTGTTAAGTATTAGAGGAAGTTATGTACTCACAATATATTAATGTACATACTAAAATATTTCAGATTTACTACTTTAAACTTGTATATATAAAAAAATGTATGTTTTTGGAGATATTAGTGTAAACCATACTTTATTTCCGATATTTTTGTACTTAACTTTATAAGTATAAGAACACAATATTTTTGTAAACTGTATTTTGATACAACATTTGTGTCAAACGATATTCACCTCGAAAGGTGAAACGATCACGAGAAACATATGATTTTTCAAGTTCTACAAACAATCTGCCAATCAGCAGGATGGCCACCAGCAGCTGCCCCAAGTGGACAAAAGGGGATACGACAAGGAGTGCTCAACGTCTTGGGAGTCGGAGGCGCCTGGTTCCATTTCCCCCGGCTTCCGCCCTTGCTAGCAGTGAATGGACATCAGCAGCCAGGAGATTTGCCTGGTCTCAGGGATGATTCGAGAAAGGACAGTTTGAACCTGCCGGTAAGTCCCGAGTTGACACATCAATCAGTGACACTTATAAAGCGCGCTACATACCCGTAGGGTCTCAAGGCGCTGGGGGGGGGGGGGGTGCCGCTACTGCTCGAACAGCCAGGTCTTCAGCTTCTTCCTGAAGGAGAGGTGGTCTTGGGTCAGGCGCAGGTCGGACGGGAGGGAGTTCCAGGTCTTGGCGGCCAGGTAGGAGAAGGACCTTCCTCCTGTAGTCGCTCTTCGGATGCGGGGGACGGCGGCGAGGGCGTGGTTGGCTGATCGGAGGTGGCGTTGGGGAGCGTAGAAGTTGACTCGGCTGTTGAGGTAGCTCGGGCCTTGGTCGTGTAGGGCTTTGTGTGCGTGGGTGAGGAGGCGGAAGGTGATTCTCTTGTTGACGGGGAGCCAGTGAAGGTCTCTCAGATGTCCGGAGATGTGGCTGGATCGTGGGATGTCGAGGATGAGTCTGGCTGAGGCGTTTTGGATCCGCTGGAGTCTCTTCTGGAGCTTGACGGTGGTCCCGGCGTAGATGGCGTTGCCGTAGTCCAGTCGGCTGGTGACGAGGGCCTGGGTGACGGTCTTCCTGGTCTCTGTGGGGATCCACCAGAAGATCTTCCGTAGCATGCGTAGGATGTTGAAGCACGCCGAGGAGACGCTGTTGACTTGCCTGGTCATGGAGAGGGAGGAGTCCAGGATGAAGCCCAGGTTTCGTGCATGGTCTGTCGGTTTGGGTGCGGTGCCCAGGGCGGGAGGCCACCAGGAGTCGTCCCAGGCGGAGGGTGAGGAGCCCAGGATGAGGACCTCCGTCTTGTCCGAGTTCAGTTTCAGGCGGCTGGTCGTCATCCACTCGGCTACCTCTTTCATCCCTTCGTGCAGGTTGGCTCTGGCGGCGGCGGGGTCGTTGGTCAGGGAGAGGATCAGCTGGGTGTCGTCGGCGTAGGAGATTATGCTGAGGTGGTGTTTGCGTACGATGGCCGCGAGGGGGCTCATGTAGACGTTGAAGAGGGTGGGGCTCAGGGATGATCCTTGGGGGACGCCGCAGATGACTTCGGAGGCCTCTGACTTGTACGGTGGTAGGCGGACTCTCTGTGTTCTTCCGTCGAGGAAGGAGATGATCCATTCCAGCGCCTTGTCCTGGATTCCGATGTTGCTGAGGCGCCGTACTAGGGTGCGGTGGCAGACCGTGTCGAATGCCGCGGAGAGGTCTAGAAGGATGAGGGCCGCTGTTTCTCCATTGTCCATCAGGGCTCGGATGTCATCGGTGGCGGCGATGAGGGCAGTCTCGGTGCTGTGTTTGGCTCGGAAGCCGGACTGTGAGGGGTCGAGGGATCCGTTCGTCTCGAGGAAGGCGGCCATCTGCTTGTTGACGGTCTTCTCGATGACTTTGGCTGGAAACGGGAGAAGCGAGATGGGGCGGTAATTCTTGAGGTCGGTGGGGTCCGCTGTTGGTTTCTTGAGTAGAGCGCTGAGTTCGGCGTGTTTCCAGCTTTCAGGGAAGATGGCGGTGTCGAAGGAGGTGTTGATGATGTCTCGCAGGTGGGGTGCGATGACAGCGTCGGCCGTGTTGAAGACGTGGTGAGGGCAGGGGTCGGTCGGTGATCCGGAGTGGATGGAGTTCATCGTGCGGATGGTGTCTTCGGTGCTGATCGGGGTCCAGGCGTGGAGGGTGGTGGTGGGGGGGGGTGGCTGGTCGGTCGTGGTGTGCGTTGGTTGGTTGTTGAAACTGCTGTGTATGTCCGTGATCTTGTTGTGGAAGTATGAGGCGAGGGAGTTGCAGAGGTCTTGCGATGGGGTGATGTCGTTGTTTCCTGCGCTGGGGTTGGAAAGCTCTTTCACGATGTTGAAGAGTTCCTTGCAGTTGTGTGCGTTGTTGTCCAACCGGTCCTTGAATGCTGTTTTCTTGGCGGCGCGGATCAGCTGGTGGTGTTTCCGGGTGGCAAGTTTGTAGGAGGTCCTGTTGTCCGGTGTCGGTTCCCTTTTCCAGACTTTCTCGAGGGCTCGGCAGTTCTTCTTGGAGCTCTTGAGTTCGTCGGTGAACCATGGGGCCTTCTTGCTGCCGGGTCTGCTAGGCGGGGTCCTCAGCGGGGCGAGTTCGTCCGTGCAGTTGCTGATCCACTTCGTGAGGTTGTCGGCGGCCTGGCTGGGGTTCGCTGAGCTGGCAGGAGGGTGTTGGCTCAGGGAGGTGGCGAGCTGGTCTGCTGTGATCTTGTTCCAGCTTCTGCGGGCGGTCTGTTGCTGGTGTTGGTGGGTCGTCGTTCTCTTGAAGGTGAAGTGGACGCAGCTGTGGTCCGTTCATTGAAGCTCTGTGGCGTGGCTGAAGTCGATGTCTGTGCTGGATGAGAAGACGGCGTCGAGTGTGTGTCCGGCGAGGTGGGTGGGGGTGGACACCAGTTGCTTGAGTCCCAGGTTGGCGAGGTTGTCGAGCAGGGTGCTGGTGTTGTGGTCGTTGTTGTTCTCCAGATGGAAGTTGAGGTCTCCCAGGAGGATGTAGTCAGCGGAGGGGAGGGCATGCGGGCTGACGAAGTCGGCGATGTCCTCGCTGAATTGCGTGCGTGGTCCAGGGGGTCGGTAGATCAGGGTGCCTCTGAGGGTGGTGTTCGGGTTGGTGTGGATCTGGAAATGCAGGTGTTCGGCGCTGGTCAGGGTGTTGTCGGTGCTGGTCGTGAGACGGATGGTGTTCCTGTGGATGATGGCGATGCCTCCTCCCATCTGGTTGGCGTTTCGGTCCCTCCGGACGATCTTGTAGCCCTCTGGGATAGCGATGGCGATGTCGGGAGCTGAAGAGGCGTTCATCCAGGTCTCCGTGAGGAAGGCAACGTCAGGGGCTGTGGCGTCTAGGAGGTTCCAGAGTTCGATGGCGTGTCTGTGGACGGAGCGGGTGTTGAGCAGGATGCACTTGAGGTGGGTGCTGCTGGAGTTCGACTTGGCGGGTGCTGGTGCGGGGCTGGTCCGGATGCAGGAGAACTTGCAGGCGTGGCAGCTGAAGGGTCCGTGGGTGCGTCTTGGAGTGGCTTGGTGGCATTCTGGGAGTCGGCCGGTGTTGAGAGCGATGAGGGTGGCGGCTGAGTACGTCAGGCGGGTAGGTCGGGGTCTTCGAGGTCCAGGGGTCCTGGCGCTGGTCGCGATCCGGTCGCGGACGGGCGCAGACGGGCTTACCTTTGGCGCGCCTTCGGCGCACAAACGGCGCGCCCGCTGCGCGTGACCGCTGCGCGTTCGCACGGTCGCCATTTAAGGCCAAGTGCGCGGGTGGGCGGAGCAGCTGGGAGGCGGGAGCGGGGAGGGTTACAGAAGGCAAAAAGGGGCGGGGACAAGCGGCGGTGGCGGGAAGGGAGGGCGGGGGGCGTCGAGGTAGGCGGACAACAAGGAAGGAGGGCAACACGGAACAAAAATTAAAATACAGTACAAACAGGCAAAAATGAACGCTAAAACAGGGAAAAAAACAAGTTTAGCCCAAACAAGCACAAAGAACCGTCAAAACAAGGAAACCACTCGCAGCGGCGGCAGCCGACAAAACGAGGCAGCAGCGAGGCAGAGGGCGGCAAGGGGCACACGCAGCAGCTGGTGGCCGTGCGGCGCGGGGGTGTCCCACAAGTGGGTCACACAGGAGGTCCAGGAAGCGGGAGTGGAACTCCCAAGCGGCAAGCGACTGAAAAATACCACCTCGGGCCTCGTCTGATGAAGTCATCATGTGGTGGAATAAGCCAGTTCATGAACGTGCATTACTGCCTACATGCTATCTCTCTCTCTCTTTCTCTCTTTCTTTGTTTTCCTCTCTCCCTTCTTGCGTTCCTTCAAGCTCAGTTATTATGTGATGCCATTTTTCATGGTGCTTCTGTGCAGCGGATGTTGTGTTTTGTGATGTCTGGGTAAAGGTGGAATGTTGTGTTGGCATGGGCTATCCCATGACGTTTGTTTAACACCTTGGCTGCTAGAGGTTTTCCCCTCCTGTGCTGCAAAGTAAGATATACCATTGTTCATGATGAGCTCAGCTCGTCATAAGCACAGCTCCACTGTGCCTCGTCATGAGCAGGGAAGGGGTTAAGGAGGGTGTTTTAACAGATGGGCCCTGCCCCTGTTAGGATGGCTGCAGCGGTGACGTCACCGCACGGTTCATAAAAGTGCAGAGGGAGTATACCTGGTGGCTAAAGAAGCAACCAACATTCTGTGTCCATGTCGTGCCCGCCACATTACTGTGGGTCATAGCCTTTACTACAGGTCACCGATCTAACAGGGGGAGGTGCTAGTTATCACACCTGATAAAATCGGAAAACCCGGGGTTTGGAATTTTGTCTGGTGCAATAAATTGCACCTTTTCTGGGTTTTGGGAAATAACGTAGACTTTGATGCTTACTGCATCATAATCAACGGGTCATGGTAAATACCATACTCTTTCCCTTTTACGTTTCGGGAGGTTTAACCTGTTGAAATGTAACTATAAATGGAGACTTAATCACACCCTGTCAGTATCAGGTGCGGCAAACTCCACAAAACTTCGGCAAACTAGGGTTTGAGCAGGGTTCGGAAAACTCCAGCATACTCATAATCAGGGACAATATTTCAACTTTGTGGGTATTCAGAGACATTCCCTATAAGCATTCGCTATCTGGAAAGCGATGTAAATTTTACTTCTTCAAAAAGTAAGAACAAGTGTTTTTCAAAGGTGGGAAGGGGTAGGGAACGCTTCTCAAATTTCTAAATATTCTAGGCCGAGAAAAATAAGAAAGTCGCACATGATAATGCACACGGCCACCACACGTACTCCTGTGGATTGTCTGCATGAAGACAATCAACAGAAATAAGTGTTGGCAGCACGAGTAGTCCATGCATACTCCTTGTATTTTTTCAGAACCCCTTAAGCCCTTGGGAGAGTGGGCGGGTGCATGACGGCCCACTCATCAGCACAGGAGCACCGTGATGCATGACGGCCGGGGGCCGTCATCAGTATGGAAGGGGTTAAAGACCAGAGGGGTTTTTGATATGTACATGGTAGAGGGTTTCAACATTTTACAAAACGTTACCCCCCAGCCTTACACCTAATACGTCTTCACTTATTATTAACCTTATGCCTGCCAGCTGCTCCACACCTGTTGTTTCATTAAAATTATAGTTGCTCACGCGTGTGAACCGACACACGATGGTCCATTAGGAATATGTTTAAGAGACCTCATATCTAGAGTGCTTTAGAGCGTCTCTAAATTCTAGATCCTGTAGAAGAAAAAAAACATGTCTCCAGAATATCACCAAACAATAGCTCACACTTCAATATGCTGAGTCTAGAAACAGGCGACAAATATTCATAGCCCTGCATAAGATGATGTAAACACTTCCATTTAGAGGGTCTGAAACACGTCCAGGTTGACAGCACCCTTTTAAAGCATGTCCTAAATTGAATCTTTAAACATTACAAACAGAATAGGGAAGATGAACTATCTCTGTGTGTTCCCTTGTCACTCAGCCCATAAACCCTGTCACATTCAATCAATCAATCAATCAATACCATTTGTAGAGTGCACTACATACCCGCTGGGGGGATGGAGGGGGGTGCTGTTCCTACTGGTCGAACAGCCAGGTCTTGGGTTGCCTCCTGAAGGTTAGAAGGTCTTCGGTTTATCGTGGGATGAGGGGGAGGGTGTTACAGGCCGTGGCGGCGCAGTGCGAGAAGGATCTGCCTCCGGCTGTGGCTCTACGGATGGTTGGGACAGTGGCCAGGGAGAGGTCTGCGGAGCGGAGTTTCCTGTTGGGTGCGTAGAAGGAGAGTCAACTGTTGAGGTAGGCCGGGCCTGTTTTGTAAAGTGCCTTGTGTGCGTGGATCAGGAGCTTGAAAGAGATTATTTTGTCGACATGGGGCCAGTGCAGGTTCCTGAGGTGGGGGTGAAGTGGTCGCGGCGCGGGACGTCGAGGATCAGGCTTGCAGAGGCATTCTGGATTCTTTGCAGTCTGTTGATGAGCTTGGTCGGTGCGCCGGCGTAGAGGGCGTTTTCGTAGTCGAGTCTGCTGCTGACTAGGGCATGGGTGACTGCTTTCCTTGTGTCAGTCGGGATCCATCTGCAGATCTTGCGGAGCATACAGAGGGTGTTGAAGCAGGTGGAGGAGACAGTGTTGACTTGTTTGTTCATGGTGAGTTTTGAGTCGAGGATGACTCCCAGGTTGCATGCGTGGTTGGTGGGTGCGGGTGGTGTGCCCAGTGATGCGGGCCACCAGGAGTCGTCCCATGCTGAGGGGTTGGGCCCAAGGATGAGGATCTCCGTCTATTCTGTATTCAGCTTAAGGTGACTGTCCTCCATCCTTTCGGCGACGGCCTTCATTCCCTGGTGGAGGTTGGATTTGGCGGTGAGGGGGTCCTTGGTGAGGGAGAGGATCAGTTGCGTGTCGTCGACGTAGGAGATTATGTTGAGGTCATGATGTCGGGCGATGCGTGCGAGGGGCGCCATGTAGATGTTGAACAGCGTTGGGCTGAGGGAGGAGCCCTGGGGGACGCCGCAGATGATCTCGTAGGCTTCAGATCGGAACGGGGGGAGGCAAACTCTCTGGGTTCTGCCGGAGAGGAAGGAGGAGGTCCAGTCCAGGGCCTTGTATTGGATCCCTGCGTCGTTCTGCAGAAGCTGCAGTTTAAGGGTTCGTGGAGGTGAAAGGTCATACTACAGTGCACTTGTTAGACAACAAAGTTACCCCTAATGCAGGCAAACACATATTGGGTAAAATTAAGATAAAATATGTGTATGTATCCTCTAGTACCATCAAGAGGTAGTGTAATTTCTACTTCGGTAACTTTGCACTGTGCATCACCTCCCACACCCTTTGCCCACATAGCTACTGCGGGGAAGTTGTAGCCCACACCACAGACTTTCATTTGTGGTGTCCAAAGGAACCATATCAGGGAACCATGGCACCGAAGGGTGCAGCCCCACCAAGTACCATGCATCAGGGGTCAGACAGGCATTTTAGTGCTAGGTCTACATCACTACACTAAAACACGTTAATCGCGCATTATAGATCTTGGACCCTATGCGAGGTGCTAACGAGGTTGCATAACAAAAACAGCCAATGTGCTTTAACTCGGGGCTAAACTTCGTTCTGACTTCTGTTTCTGAGGTTTCCAAGTGGATGTATGACATTACAACGCATGCTTTTACCACGCATGCCTTTACAACGCGGTTTTTACAACGCATGCCTTTACAACGCATAGTGCTTTGGGGCGCTGGGTAGTGAATAGTTTAATTTACTATTCCAACTCCAGTCCCCGTGAATAGTAGGGAAGGTGTTGGATAGTAAATTAAACCTATTCCCTATCCTAGAGCGCTCCCCAGCTCAATGCGTTGTAATGGTTTGCGTTGTAAAAGTTGCATCGTAAAGGCACTGCGTGGTAAAAGTTGCGTTGTAAAGGATGTTTCCCTTCCAGGTTCCTCTGCTCTGCCATGTCTTTCTCAAATTCATGCCCAGTTATGGGAGCTGGTGTTTTTACATCCAAGCCTCTGGCTTTATATTTAATCTCACATCTGTTGCTGGAGCGGGTACCATCACTGCATGCAGGGCACAATTCCTAAAAGAAAGTTAGGGAACTAACCTAGTCAGACAGTTGGTAAGTGATATCACACTGCATGACATCATGGCATGTGACGTCACAAATGGCATCACAGGAATTGACATCACAAGGAAGTGGCCTCAAAAGCTATGACTTTGTAGGAAGTGGCATCACAAAAAATGACATCAGATCTTAAGACCTCACATACAATTTTAACAAGTTTATCATGAGTACATTTGAGAGCATTACGAGTATACATGCAAACACTCCTGATTTAGGCTGTAGATATAAACATCTATAAACTACACTTCAAATAATGTTGCCTTTTGTCAGCGTAAAGCTTCCTTTACACAAGGATTGAACAAACTAAGTCCAAAGCCAGCCTACTCAACAGAAAGGCTGTGAAGGAGACTCGAGGGAAGAACACCAGCACACGATCCCCTGCATAAAAGGTCTCTGGAAATCGCCAGGTTACGTTAATGAAATAAAAGTTCAGCACGCTATCTTGGAGTTAATACTGGCTGCATAAAATAAGAAATGCGAGCAATAGGAACTCCATAAATCTTGCATTTAAATGGACAACACGCTAGAATCAACAAGCGTTGAATGCTTCATAATCAGGAAACCAAACAACAAGAAGGTCAAACGAGTAGAGACGCTTTCCCCTCGGCCTACTTTAATTCAGCCTCCTACTGAATAAGGATTTGTAAAAAACAATAACATCTGTTGCCCATTAAGGATCAAAGGCGATAAGAAGATTGTATTCACATATAAAAGCCCTTAGAAAATAGAGGATTAACAAACCCTGAAGCCCTGATGAGAGTCCCACAAGTTATAGAAGGACTTGAAACACGTTGGCTTGTTTGTTTGTGGACATAATCAGTTGAATGGTAACAAGACAAAATATTGAATTCAAAATATAGAATTACCAAAATATCGAAGTCAAAATATAGAATGGACAAAATATAGAATGGACAGAATATAGAATGGACTGAATATAGTGGTGAAAATATCGAATTGAAGGTAAGTAATTTAATATTGAATAGTAATTTTTACCCCTAAGATATCCAACGCTTTCCCTACTGTTGCACTCTCTGGTGTGGGAATAGTTATTTTTACCCCTACGCTATCCAACGCTTTCCCTACTATTGCACTCAATGGAGTGGTAATAGTAAATGTTATATTTATTATTTCAATAATTTTAAATTACTTTTAAGACATTTAAAAAAAAATGATATTTTGACTAACTATATTTTTTAAAACTATATTTTTGATTCGATATTTTTGTACTTACCTGTTTGTAGATAGGAATTCGATATTTTTGCATTCTATATTTTTTGTTCGATATTTTGGTAATTCTATATTTGTGAATTCGATATTATGTCAGTGATCCCAGTTGAAAATGTCAAACTTAAATATGATGACATCTGTCTTAATTGTTTTGTAAAAATGTTATGCTCTAAAGCATTAGTGAAAACTGGTGAATGAAGAGATAGGTGCATTCGTGTATGTTGTAAATGTCTCACAATGGTTAGTCACATGTTCATCATTATATGTGTATATCTTGTGTATAATTGTGTTTATTAATGCTCAAATGAATAAGTGTTTTCCTGATAATCTGACGTTTTTTAGATAATATAAAAGTGTTTTGAAATCTAAAAAGCATAATTAAATGGATAATCAGATCCAAGAGGATTAAAAAATTGGGTCTTATAGTGTTTGTTTAAATTAAGTAACAGCACTTCAAACCAGTAGTCAGGTATTCCCTAGAACTTGTAGCCTACTCAACCAGGCAAAATATTCCATATGCAGCACATTTCCATCTAGATGTCATTGCCTGTGCTCTCCGGAGGTGAGACACAATCCTATGCGAAGTATTCTTACTCAGCATTAGCCACCTGCACTCATTTTAGGAGACTGAGGCTCACCTTTTCACCAACGGACCATGACCCAAAGCAAGAGAGAAATACATAAGGGGAAGAAAGGAAAAAGAGAAAAAAAAACAATGATGAAGGCAGAAAAGGGGATAAAAGAACTTGCAAGAATGGCAGTTGCAGGGTAGTGAAAGAAAAAGGTTATGGCAACATTGGCCTTCAGCAACAAGACCCTAAGAAAAGGTTTGGGGCTCTGCATTTATGTTTTTACGAATTACACACTGCCCCCATAATGTCTTCTCCAGATTTAGTAGCAGACATCTCTCATGTTCTTATTATTGGCATAACAATATTAAACCACCCTCACAATCACCAGCGCAACCTAACAGCTCACCCTGGAATCAGTTCCACCAGAATGCCCACACCAAGAATGGACCATAAATTTCAACATAGGAGGTATTAGTTCCAAATCAATATAAACTTAAGCCGTGCAGTATCTAAGGATGAGAAGGAAATGGTGACAAAGGTAACTCACAAGAAAAAGGTACATGCAAGTCCAGTCACAACTAGCACTTTCACGAAAACATTGTCCTTCAGAAGGAAATATTACTAGATTCCATAGAAAAACTACCCAAGTGGGGATATGTAGGAACAGCAAGAGACACCACAAGCTATGGCCAGTAATCAGAAGTTACACTAGACTATGCTCCCTAATAAGAACTTTGAATATACTATACATATCACACTGCCAACATGACGCACTGGAGACGGCCACTTGACCTACTTGTTTATAGTAACACTGACCTGTGGGCTCGCCTATTCACTAGGTAAGCACACTTGATCTTTTGTTTCATACAAAGCATAACTCTGAATTACATTAGTCTCCCAGGCCTAAGAGCATTATAACAACAAAACTACCCTGTGTTATTGTGTTATAATACAGAGAATGTCGAACTTTGCAACATTGCTGCGGTAGGTAGGTGTGAGATGGGCAACAACCAAGACCACCCATGCCTCGGCAGGATAACAACTTGGCAAAAATGATCTTAGCTATATCCAGTGCTCTCAAATTTCCAGAGCTACAAAAAAGCAACTTGTCTTCCTTTCAAGGGAAACAGCTCTTCAATATTTAGTGATTGGAACTGGGAAATAAAGAACATAATTTCAAATGGTTGGAAATTATTTTTTTGTTGTGGTGTGACCTGAAATATCTGGGTCATGAGGGAGCAAGCTGGATTATGTAAGGCAATCATTCTTTGAAGTGAAAAATGCACAGTTGTGGCATCTGCCTGCAACCCACGGTTCAACCTCATGTGCCAAGAATTAAAGATAAATCATTAACCTTTGATGTAAACCAGGACAAATGGGAGAAATAAAGAGATGTCCATCTTATGGATGAAATGAGCAATGTGAAAGCAGAAAACTTGGGATCAGTCCCAGCTTCCCCAAATTATGTGATCTTAGGCAGATCTCTCTCTTGTGTTTGCTGTAATGTTGCACCATGTATAATAGGAATCTAAGATGCAGGGTAAGGAGGAACCAAATAGATTCACAGCCGGGAAGAGACCTTTGATGAAAGTTTGACAACAAGGTCTACCTGCCTCCTTATCCTCATGGAGCTCAAATAGGATGCTACTAAAGAAATGCTAACGTAGAGACCAAATGGGTTGGTTTGTATGGCATGTATGATTATGGTGAATGGAAGTTTCACAGTTGACTGCACACAAATAGGATACTAACGGAATCCTAGTGAGGTCCTGATGAAAGCTAGTGAGGCATTGGTATGATGGCTGAAACATGTTGACCCAGGGATGTAGAGAATACTAATTTCCTCAGTGCATCTCACCTGTTTTTTACTCTGTTAGGGTTCCCTTTGAAAATAAAATGAACTTTCAGGGCACCCTTTACTATTTTAAATCTAGGATCCCACCCAATAACCAAAGAGTTTCTTTGCTACCAAGGTTGAGTCCACCCAGATATACTAGGTATACGGACGAGGACTCTATGATAAAATATGCCACTTGGAATTCCAGTGGGTGAGAGTCATTTTAATCCCATAGGGTGAGCCCCTTGGGCTGTTATAGAGAGATAGGCTAAGCACTGAAGGGGGTTCCCTCCTGTTGTTTTGTATGGTTAAATGTTTGGCAAGGTGAGCGAACCCTGTATCAATTCTCACTCCCTCCTTCTTGGAATATAGTAACAAGAATCTAGGCCACTTATAGGATGCATTTGACAGTTTACTTTCATGTGGCTTCTGCCAGCCACACTCTAACCTCATGCACCAGGAACGAAAGACATAATATTGACCTTTTATGTGAAATATGGGAAATAAAGAGATGTCCATTTAGTGGCTGAATTGCACAAAGTGAATGCAGAAACCCTGAGTGCTGCCCTTAAAGTCTGTATGCCAGGTGGGGGCCGATGGTAATGATATAGGGCTGTCGCCCTGTTGCATTGCTTTATCGAGAAGAGGGCTATTGCTCCATGCAATGCTGTGACCTGAAGGGGGCGTTTACCTGTGTGCGCTGACACAAACCCTGTAAGCCAGGAGAAGGGCCATGGTGCAGTTAAAGGGCTGCCACCCTAAAGCAGTGTGCACCTGTGAAGGAGAAGCAAGCCATTACCCACGGAGGAAGAGGAACAATTCAACTATCCAACAATCCAAGAGGACCCAAGGCATTCTGCCGGATTCAGGGAGGCTTACCACGTAGGCGGAGAAGCGTGTGGATGCCTGCCACCTCTACCGTAGCATCTAGTCTTCTGCTCACCGCCGGGCTGCGGATGCGTGCCAGGGGACTCTAAACCTCCACTCCAGCGAGAGTGGGTAAGACTGAATACTGGGCTGCCGATACTGGGCTCGCTCTGACTGACACGCTACAGCGTGGAGGCACTTTGACTTTCTTAAAACCATCAGGGAACGTCTAAGATTTGAACTCACTAGTGGGACCTAGCTGGAACGGTGCCTCACATAGATAGGGAAAAACCTTGATCCTTTTACGTGGACTCGAGAGCTGATCCAAGGAAAGCTAGTGTTCCTGCCTGAAGAAGACTGTGTATATTATTTGCACACAAAATACATGGGTGGATGTACAGGAACGCCAATGTACCACCCATGTAATGCCTACCTGACACACAGTAAGGCAAGGCAGCGCAATGCGCTCCCTTGCGTTAGTTTTTTTTTACAAAACACACAAAAACTATCCTATGTGTCCAGCATACATGCAAAGAGGAATTAACAAGGAGAAATAAAGCTAGCTGTGCTTGTTACACCAGCCTCAGGTAGACTCATCAGTTTGGTGCAATCCTGTTTACAAATCTTTGTAAATATGCGTTTACGCCAAAATATGTTGGTCGATGCACAGGAACGCTCAAGCATCACCCATGTAATGCCTACCTGACGTAAGGTAACACAAGGCAGGGCAATGCACTATCTTTAGTTTTCCCTTTTTCTTTACAAAGCACCACAAACTGGATTTGTGTGGCTCTGTAAATCCCAACATAGATTTTTTTGTTAGGGTTGTGCCAATAAAAGGTGAAGCAACCCTGACCCAAAATCTGTGCCTCAACTTAAACATTATTTTTTTAACTCTGGCACAAAGAAATTGACAACAAGGAGAAAACTGACAGTAAATCTGTTCTGCTTAATTGATTGCAAAGTCTGACATGTACAATAACTTATGGGGTTAAGCCACCTGCTGCAGAGATCTGTGTGTTCCCAGTAAATCTGAGTGAATAATAATAATAAGATAACTCTGAAGATTAAAGCACTTGCTGGAATGATCTGTCTTTTGTCTAGCCCCAGTGTTGACTCAACTTAGCATAGAAGGTCAATGTGTCTCCTGCAAAGCACATCATGTAACATGCAGAGGACAGATTTTGTTTTATGTAGGTAGGTAAGTGGGCTATTACTTTGAACACAGAGATCCTCATATTACTTGCAGTTGCATTGCAATCCTTCTAATATAGCACAGTGATCTTTGAAGGGTGATATGTGACTTCTACACCTTGTAGTCCCCAATGTGTTATGTAACATATACTGTACATTGATTATTAAGCACTCTGACACCCTGCATTGGGATGAGTTGTGCTATAAAAGAAAAACTAGCGGTATTTAAATTGTTATTTCACCGCCTAAGCGCTATATATATCCAGTTTGTTTTGTGTAAATACCGAGAAAGACCAACACATCTTACATTCCTACAGTGCATGCGTAACTCTTATACAGGGATGGAACTAAGTCAAAAGCATGCCTCTCTTAACCTCATCCGTGCTGCCCCGATTTACCGCCGGTGCTGGGCCCCAATGTTAATGGGTGTGGTCATGATGGAACGGTTCCGTCATGAGCACAGCTCGATCGATGCTCATGACAGAACCGTTCCGTCATGAGCATTGAAAGGGTTAAGTACGTGTGTAGTTCTAACAAGGTCTGAGCCTTTGTTTCCCCTCCACTGCATTTGTATCTAGGTGTAAGGCTCTAGACCAGGGGTCTCCAGCCAGTAGCTCGTGACCTACTGTAGCTCTTGAGCTAACTCTGAGTAGCTCACCTGTGTGCAGCCCAGCTTATTAAATTAGAAAGATTTTGCATGATTGAATTATTATAAATATAAAGAAATCGAAATTATACTGCACTAATAATATTAGTAGCTGTTAATGTGTTTTATTGAACATAAGTAGCTCTCAATACAGAAAAGGTTGGAGAACCCTGCTGTAGACCATTCCGGGTCAGGAGACTCAAACAAAAGGAGTTCTGAGGACCCCTCAAATTCGGCCTTTGTTTTTGGGCCCAGCTGGAGTCTGAAATAAGAAAGCCCCCTTCCTGCCTGCACATTGTTGCGGAATTAAAGCAGACAACGTGCAGGCACTGCTGAATGCGTCCCGGTGTTTGAAAAGTACACCGGGACAAGTTAAGCATATTTTGCAGTGTGGCCCAACTTCTTGGTAGGATGGACTGCATCCACCCTGTGAAAATAATGGGTGGATGCCGTCCACTCGCGAAAACCCCCCGGCTTGTGGCCTGGCTGCATGTATTTCGCCTTGACTGTGCCACTAGATTATGCATACAGACATTATTTGTGTCTCTATGCCTCCTGCTATGATTTTTACGACAAATTGGAACATTTGTCGTGGGGAATACATTGAGGGGGGAAACAGGAAAGTTGGGGTTATGCAAGGTAAAACTTTACACGGTCTCCCACCTTGCTCGTATTTTACTATTTAGTCTGTCTTACTTTATCGTATGATATTTTAATTTTATTTTATCAAGGCCTGTTATTTAATGTATCTTGCGTTTATCATCTTCACACATTTTCGATAAAAGATTTCATTTCAGATAGTAAAGGGGCTAAATACCAAGGGCCACCATATAACAGACACGTTTCATTGGTGCAAAAAGAAAGAAGGGAAACCTGTTTTTCACGATTGCTGCTGTATGTGTGTGATGTTTGCACCAGTGATAACTATTGACCAGGTATATGTCACACTAATCCTGCTGAATTTATTTATTGGGAAATGGAGAAAATACATGTTTCTATTGTTTTCAATTGTGACCAGTGTGATTAAGCTTGATGAAAAGTCATTGCATCCACCTAGAACATAAGAGCAGTGGCTTGGGCCTTTCTTACATCAGGGTAATGGAAAGCCTGTGCACTGAGGGCTGCCTCACTGTCAACAGCATCCGGAAGGACAGCCAGAGATGTAATGTATAAGGCCAGTGTGCTGTGGATGCGTCTCTCGTACACTGACACCCCCAAGATGAAGGGGCCCACTTCCAATTGATGTTCAGAGCTTCCTCTTAAGTTATCCTCATGTTCTTGTAAGCAAAACTTTGGATGCAAGAGGCTAATAACCAAGAAGGGAACAGTATATTTGCTAGCAGCACAGGGTTCTCCAAAGTCGGTCCTGGGGGGCCGGATCAATGCCAGATTTTTAAGATAACTACACTTATCTACTGAATCACTAGGTAAAGCCCATTATTGGGTGAATGGACAGGCAGGAAAAGGGAAAATCATGTAGGGGTTTTCTGTCTTTCCTCTGTCACTATAAACTATGCCTTAGTCTGCCTCTTTAAGTTTGTATTAGTTTGGGTTAAATACTAGTTTTCCTCAAAAGCTTAAGTCAGTAACAATGAAAAGTACAATCCCAAATGATCAAAGTTAGTGTGTTGCAGACATAATGGATAAAGTAATTCATCACTTCAATTCAAAACATGCCAACACTGCTTAACCCAACTTTACTCAGGAGTCCCTCGCAAGCTGCACCAAACGCCACCTTCTCCTCCTAAACTATATACACTGTATTTCAATCCTCAGTTAGAGTGCCCGATTGCCACAGGCTTTGTCTATTCAGCTCAGCTGGCTGCAGTTACTCTGCTGGAAGCTCCCTATGGTTGACGGGCAATTGAGGGAATGGACTTTGTAACAGGAATAGTCCCATGGTATGAGTCCTGCCATTGAGAGTATAGGAATAAGACAATACACAGATTTGGGTAATCAAGGGTTCAATATCCAAACAGCTGTACAAGGGCACAGGAAGACCATGGCAGGCCACTTGATGGGCCACTAATTCTAGGCTTGGCTTGGCCTAGATTGCCTGCTCCCCTCCCTATAGCTGCTGAGCAAATAACTGCTCAACTGCCCCCTCCATGGATATCAATTGGAGGTAGTCAGGGGTCACATGTTTGACCTCTAGCTTGCTCCCTGCTACTCCTGCACTTCCTTTGTGACCCCTGGGCTCAGAAGAGGCAAAAGTGTTGTCACAGCTGCGACCATTGACTACCTCCAAATGACACCCACCCACTGATCACAGCCTGCTGGCTGCCTGAAATCTCCAACCCACCAACACCAAGTTACTGCATGTTCCCCGGCAGCGTCTGTGATGTCTTCAGACAATGGGCGGGCAGGCAGTCAACTGGCCAGACGAGGAGCAGTGTTTTGGCTGCGTTCTTGGTGCGCTCTGAATTTCCAAAGTTGACCTCAGTGAAGAGCGACTTGAGGATTAGTATCCAGCAGTCTTGTGACAAAGCACTGCAACCAGACCAGAAGTTGAGTGCAAGAGCAGGCTTCTTCCTTGAGAAGTACCAGGCTCAGCCTGCCTGCAGTCCGCCCAGGACAGTGCACCTTGGTCTGCAGCCCAGTAAGTGGCTAACACTGTGAGAAAGTGCGAAAGGAAATGATATGAAGGAGAGAATAGGAGTGATTGACATATGCAATCCACAGACAGGGAATTATTCCACGTGCAGTCTGATATTTTCAGAATTGAAACATTTCCAATTTTAATCCATAACAAACTCATTTTTGTTACTTATTGATCTACTTCTGCTAATAAGCATTGGCAATGCCAATAGGTCAGACTTGTCTTAGGTGTATGTTCATTGCTGAGAGATAGCTCTTGATATAGTGAGTGAAAACTCAGAGAGAGACTCCCAAATACTGGTCGTTGCTTTGATAGATTTCCAGAGAAAGTGTCATTCGAAGTGTCACTCTTCTGCTCACTGTGCCACTGGATTCAAGCTAGCCTGACTGATGAATTGTTAAACCCAGGAACCGGTCCCATGATGCTTGTTTCCGGTGCAGGGAGGACCTGACTTGGCAGTTTGGTCTGGGCTGTTCCCATGAGGCACAGGGTCAAGACTGATTTGCATATGGCTGGGTCTAAACTGGGGTGGCATGGTGAGCAAACGAACGATGGATTTAACCCAGATCTCTTAACTGGGGGAAAATGTATGATTTATTCAGCATTCCATCCATCATTTGTTTGCGTGGCACTCTTTTGACAGCAGCATGTCACTCATAGCCAGACTGAAACCATAGAAGTGTCACGCATAAGCGATTTGAAAACGCTGCCGCTGTGAGAGTGGGTGAGGGTTTGTGTCCTAAACAAACTAGTCTGTTTTTGAGGGATGGAGAGACAATACCACTCCCAATATAGGCTACATCCCACCACCTGAGACGATAGACATGGGGTACTACTCCATGTGATTAACAGAGACCTCTTAGTCAGCACCCTCTGCTTTTCCTTCCTCACATAAGAATAGAACAACTCGTACTGCAGCTGATAAACCTGGGGCCCTACTATTATGTATAGGGCGCACTTTCCCTGTTTGTGCCCGGCGCACCTTAAAATAGGTGCACCGGGCGCAAACAGGCAAAGTGCGTCCTATTACATAGAACGCGCTGCCCCCAGGACAGCCACAAACTTGTGCTGCCCTAGGTGCAGCGCATTCAAGTGAAATACAGAGCGGCTTTAAAGCAGCCGATCCGTGTTTCACAGTGCAGCGGCGACCCGCCTTCACTTTTAATGGGGTTTAGAAAGCCCCTTGCAGGCGGCTGCAGTCAGTGACTATACCTGCCTACAAGGGGATGTCTTTCCCCCTACAGAGGGCTGCTCTCAGGGGGCGCACTGACAGCAGAGGCGCAACTAGAGCCAAATTTCAGGGGGGTGGGGGCGCTAATAAAAATTTCAGGGGGAAGCTAATTCTTTCAGCAATAGGCAGAGTGGAGATGCAGGGGCTCTAGGAAGGGGTGAAAACACAACAAAGCCTCGTTAACAAGTAAATGGTCTTTTAAAGACCTGTGAAATACTTGGGTGCGGCTGCAATAAGACGATTGCCAGCCCGGGAAGCTGTCTCAGCCCAGGCTGACACACACGACGGGCGGGGGCTGAAGCCCTTTGAGCCTAATGGACGTTGCGTGCCTGACTGGCAGTACGCCACCGTTTAGATGGTGCACTGTCAGTGTGCCTCCTGAGAGCTTCTTTTCCTCTGCACCCCCGTCTGTAATACGGGGCAGGTGCAGAGGCAAAGGGATTCTCTCATTTGCATGGCCACGCCCCCATGCAAATGAGGCAACGCCCTCTTGAGGAAGCGCTGGTGCTGTATGTCTGTGTGTCTTGTTTTCTCCTGTCAGATCCCTTCTGACAGTGATGAGTTTTTGGATACCGAGGTAGTCACCTCATTACTCCACATTCATTTAGAATTTTTTAGTCGCTGTTTCGGTTGTCTTATCGAAGTGTGACTCTTTGTCACAGTTGGGGTTTTATCACATGGTCAGCTCAGGCCCCTTCTGTAATACCAAAGGGCCTGGGGGGGGACAGCAAAGGGGGGCACAATCGCCTGTTGTACCCACGGGCACCTTATGTTATATGGTCCCAGATGTCTACCCTGTTCTCTTACTGAACCTGTGGTGACCCAGTTCTAAGGGGCTTTTGAGACTTACGTTAGCAAAACAGGAAAGCACTGCTCACATTCACCCCTGAGAAGCACTTCAGTGTGCACAAAACAAGACCATCTAATCTAACACTGATTGTGACATCAATCAGCAGGTGGACTTCCACCTTGAAGGCAGCCTTCAAATCACGAGCACAGATGATGTCGCTGTATGTCTCATGAGGAACACCTCGGTGTACACAAAACGCGGGAAATTAGCTCAGGTTGTGACGTCAGTCTGAAGGGGAATTCAATAAACGGTCACTGGTGCCCGAGCTGTGGAAGGTGAGCAGACCTACAGGGGGCGTGGTGACAGCACTGACTGCCTGTGCGGATGAAGGCTCACTAGTGCAACTCACTCCTAGCCCCACCCCCCACCCCGCTTGCACAATGATAGGATAAAACACGCAGCTGAGCCAAAATCAGTCCTAGCTACAAAGCAAACACCACCTGCCACTGGCATCTTAATCAAACCTTGGCAAGAACACGAGAGTGGTTTTGCACAGTGGATGTTCTCCTCTCTTTGGGGTTTTACATGCAGGGTACGCATGCAGGTCTGGGCTGCTGTCACGTGTGTTGGGAAACAACAACGGGGCGTTCCAAGGACTGACAACAATCTCAGCCCGGTTGCCATTTTACATTAAATCTCGCACCTCCAGGCGCAGGATCAGATCAGGAAACTGCAGAAGTCAGCCATTGCGCTGTCAGGTCTGTGTCGGCCCTTGAAACGTGACGCGCTGATGCCTGCCGAGCACACACATGCAGCCCTGCCACCGAACACCACACACATGCCCGGGCGCCTCAGCGTTCACACCGTGATACCCTAACGCAGGCAGACAGCCCACGCCGGGGAGTGCCAGCAGCAGGCAGTGATGCTTTCACCGCTAACGAGCGCGGGCAGCCGCGGCCCTTCACAGGGGGGGGGCGCCATCTGCATATTTCATGAAGGCTGCCCTGCCGCCCCCATCGCCCCCACCCTCTTACCTTCAAATGCTGCAGCTGCAGTATCTGGTCCTCCAGGAGCTGCCGCCTGTCCTCGATCTCCGCCTGCCTCTTGCGCTTTTCCTGCAAAATGTGGAAACAAAAGGGACACCTCAGAATTGAGTCTGTGGCTCCGCGTTCCGTCGGGGGGCTGGCATCAGTCTCCGTGGCATCAGGGCATGCATGCCTGCGGTGCTTCCCTCCCCTGCTCTGCTGCTGTCAAGGTGTGTGTGTGTGTGTGTGCTTCCCTCCCCTACTCTGAGGGGAAGAGGGGGTCTGTGTCTGTGTGCTGTATCCTTGCCACGTGCCTGCACTCGGCTCTCTCACCTGTTCCCAGAGTCCTGTGAGCGTTCCCCTCGGCTACCAGGGTGCCTGCTCCTGTGTGCCTGCAGGCAGCATCTGCCTGCCTGCCCTGGACGGAGGGAACTGCCTGCGCGCTGACTTGTGCGTGCTTTCTACTCCTGTGGCTGCGCAAAGGCTTATATGGTGGTTATGAATTATGCAGCAGCGGCGACACGTGGGATTTATGTACACTTTAAATAAGTAATAGCACTTTGCTAAACAACAGGAACCGACAACTCCAATTCCTTCACTTAAAGCAGGCTGCTGTCAAAGTGTCACAGTGCAACGAGTTACTCGTTACGAGTGAGGCGTATTGTGTTATGGTGCCGGGCAAATCTGCGCATAAGTGCATGATAAAGACGGGATCTGTGGCATGCCCAACTGTGCGGTGCGACCTACCCCATTAGTCATTTCCCAGTGTGTCACCGCGTGAGCTGCCCCGAGCAGGGACCCATTGCCCAGGTACACTCATTACACCACCAACTAGTGATGCCAAAGGCTATATTCTTTAGTGTGTATAAACTCCACAATGATAACCATATCACAGTCTCAAACGAGCCCTCACATTCAATTCCTCATAGTTAAAGACAAGTCAGTGTTGACCCTGCTGCCCTGAGCATCCCTCTGCCTTGGTGGCCCAGGATACATGTCAACAAAGTCACAAGTGTGTTCACTTGTACCTTGGTACCTTGTCGGGCGCCAGGACCCTCCTTTGCTGGAGCAGCTGTGCGCGTAATAAATGACCATAACATAACATAACATAACTTGTGATTCGGTGTTCCCCTCATATTCGGTATATCCAACTAAAAAGAAACCTTTGTAAAACATTCTGACATAAATAGGGGTTGACTTACACTAGCGGGGTGCACCTGTGATCACTAGTGAACACACTATCATAGTTGTTGACACCAGTTCGACTACCACTCTTTGGGACAGTCATGCCCAGTCACCCTTAGCATATAGAACAGCTGCATGCTGGTTAATTTTCTGACATGTAAAGATGGTGTGAAATTGACAATTTGTTTCCAGCATTACACAATATAGTAAAAAGCAAGGCTATGATCATAACTGTTCTTGTACCAGTTACACATCGGTACAGCATGCCCTGGCCCTTTCACAGACCACTCTTTAAAAACTTTATTCAATTTACGAACATCTGTGGGGTGGCAATTTTTATTACTTTTTTTCAAATACGCAAAACAAAAGCTAAAATTGATGCACCTTCTTTATACTGTTTAAAGTTTCACCCTGGGATTTTTTTTTAATTTACAGTTTCAGGGTTGTTTAGTCCACATGTTTGAGAACATCTTACTTGTGTTTGTGAACCTTCACATGGTGCCTGTATTCAGTTAGTCAAAGTTAGCTTTAGAGACTCTGATAATCTATATCTAAAATCTAAATTTGGTGACCTTTAGTTTGGCAGATTTGCATACTTGAAAACCAAAAGTTTCATAAGGAGCACACAATGGGAAAGAAACACTTCCAGGAACTGCCCTACTCCCACCTAAGATTAGAGTTTGGTACTGCCCTACCATCATCCAAGATTAGAATTTGGTACAGCCCTACCACCCCCACCCTAGATTAGAGTTTGGTACTGCCCTACCCCCACCCAAGATTAGAACTTGGTACTGCCCTACCACCCCCACCCAAAATTATGGTTTGGTACTGCCCTGCCCCCACCCAAGATTAGAGTTTGGTACTGCCCTACCCACACCACCACCACCCCCACCCAAGTTTATTATTTAGTGCTGCACTACCACCCCCACCCAATATTAGAGTTTGGTACTACTACCACCCACATATAGGCCCCTACACCAATTCTTTTTACAAATATTTAGAATGGGATAGAATATATTTTAACAAATTTGCATCTCATGTGAGGGAAAGTTCCCACAAACGCATTTTTTGTGCCGCTGTGAAAGTTTGCTATCAAAAAGAGGGCTGCACAAGTCTCTGAAACCCATTATAGTAGTTTATCCACATACTGCAAAATGGGCATGCCGTTTTTAGCTACGGGGTCATGACCCCAAACAAATGGGAGAATTCCTTTGCCCATTCCTTTATACTAGGTTCAGGAGCATGGGCAAACTAGGTGCCGTCTCTTTTTTTAAATTAACAGTTAAAAAAATTCAATTCCCATTGATGTGTATTGCTTTCTCATTTAGTGTACCTCAATGCATCCCACGTGAGGCGGCAAGAAGAGCTCAAGTCCTCCCTGTCCCCTTTATCGATTTTCACATTCAAATATCCCCAGCCATACATGCAACATTCAAATTGGGAATGGTTTAATATCTTATCATAGGGCAGGTAAAAAAAGAAAAGGAGCTAGCTGTGAACGCCAATTTACCAAAATGCCTGAGGTAGCGAAAGTGACATCACACCCAATTTGACCTTTACTTTCCCTCACACACACATGCTTACACATACACATTAACTCATAAAAACACTCTGTCCTACTTAAGCACACTCTCACCTGCAAACACACACACAACAAACATTTAAAAGCATTTTCTCATTACCTCAGCTGCCAGACAGGGTCATATTCCAACTAATTGTACTCAATTTTTTTATTACATAAATAGTGGTTAATATGTTATTATTCACTACTAGTGTAGTAAAAAAACTGACTGAAAACAAGGAACATGGAACCCCAATCGAGGTCCCTAAGGCCGAGCTGCCCCTGTGTTCCTGGCACTGATTTTGCCACCTCTTGGGCCAGGGGTTGCAAAGGCAGTGCTAGGGGTTGCAAGAGGGAAGCCAGGGTCTCAGCTGCTACCCCTAAATGACTTCCATGGAGGTAGCTCATTGTAGGTGATGATGGAATATGCAGCGTATTTGTGCGTTTGAGGGTGGGGATCGAGTTGCCCACAAGTGGTATCTGGCACATTCCGATAGTTACCACCGTCGAGGGAGGGAATGGTTCTGGCCTTTGGAGGGCCACACATGAGAAGTCTGTATCTTCCCTTACCCTCAGAGACTCCAGCAAGGAAACCTATGTGACCTGAAAATGAAGGAGTGAAGGGAGTGCAACCTCTGATTGACTTTGGTGTTCTGTGGCAAGGGTGGGGGTGGTCACATGACCAGCATTAACCCCTTTGCTGCGGCGGCAATTCCGCCGCAGCGCTAGGGAGGAGGGGGGGGGGCGAGTGGCGCTCACATGCTCGTGACGGAACCGCTCCGTCACGAGCCTCGGTTGAGCTGTGCTCATGACGGAGCGGTTCCGTCATGGCCCCGCCCGCTCAATGGAACGTCCAGGGCAAGTGCGGAATTCGCGCCGCGCAGGCGCGCCGAGGGGGCCATGACGGAACCGCTCCGTCATGAGCACAGCTCAACCGATGCTCGTGACGGAGCGGTTCCGTCACAAGCATGGAAGGAGCTAAGTTGTCTTTGGGGGCACTCATCAATTCTGTTGGGCTACAATTAGGCTTTGTGGGTGTTGAAGAGTGCTAAATGAAGAAGTGACATTCTAATGGGCCCACCTCAGTGTGTTGTGTGCACAGCACTGTGCTATCAGCTGGGGCAGTCTCAGTGTCTCTTGTATTGTGATTGGCATGTTTTAAAATGTTCTAGAAGATGGGGATGAGGTGCTGCCTTCTGATTAACTACAGACCTTGGAGGGCCATGTGTTCCTTAATTCATTTTCTTCTGGAGAGTTCTTGGCTTCAGGTGGGACGCAATGGAATTTTCTAAAGGTTCTCGAGGTCAAGATTGAGATGTGGGTTGCTAAATAGTGGGTCATATCAGCAGCAGCATTAGTCTTTTAGAAAGAAACACTTAGCTTGAAAATAATTTTCTTTGAGACTTTTAATTAAAAAAAAAGCTTAGTTAAAAAACATATAGTAACAAAAATAATATTGAACCATTGGTATTTACTATTACCACAATGTACCAGAATCACACCCTGGCACAAACACCCAGATCGGCTAACACTGTAATTAGGTTTGTAAATCTCGCCTCGTGAAATAAGGGCAAGACGACGTTGAAGTTTTAGGCAGGTTAAGGTTGAATGACGAAACAGTTTTAAAAACTTGATATAAAATAGTTTTTAAAAATGCCAATAGCTATTACAAAATAATCTAATTTGTTGACTTAAAAATGTTTTTATTTGGATTTTAAAAGTCTGCCACCTTCAATCTATTTGCACTTTACATAGATGTTGTACAATTTCGAACCTGAAGGCTGTCCCTGTTCCAATTTGATCTAGCGTCACATGTCTCCAAATTGAGATATATCGTCTTAAAAATACTAACCACTGTATTACTTTTCATAGCCAGCACATGACAGAAAAACAGGGAGTAATGGATTTAACTTTCACGAACATCTCTCCGAATAGGTTGGAGAGAAAAGCAGAACACGCAAGCATTGAATGAAAAATGGGGTAAAGCGAGTCTGTGTGTTAGATCCTGAATTAGTTGTTTTCAGCAGCAGAAGCTCGGACCATGGTGCTGAAAGAAGGTCGTTTTTAGGGTTCTAACAGGGACTATGTGTGTGGTAGGTATCCACAATGAGACCCGGTAGAACAGCAGCTGCATGGGAGTCACCTGTATGGGCTGGGTCAGACTGGGACAGATGATAGACCAAGGCACAAAATTAAGAGTGGTCGCCATTGGCGAATCAAATAGCTAAAAGAGTGGTTCACATTTGCAAATCAGGGCAGTTTTAAACTTGCAAAGTCAAGAAGTATATGCATTTTGCAAGGTATGGGAAACTGCATACATTTGTGCATGTTGCAGGCGATTTTTGTGGTAATATCAGGGAAATCAACTGGGCCCACCCGAAAACAGACTCACAAACAGCCAAACAACAGCCCATACACATACCTGTCAGATTAGCCTTTCGGGGACTGCCAAATCACCCAATAGGGCAGTCCGACCCTGTGTATGAGAGCAGGACACAGAAACAAGGTACAAGCAGGTGTCAGTATTTGGGAGGCAAGAACTTTTGTTACATGCTCGTAGATGTTACATCCCAGGGCCAACTCTCCTGTACTGCTGCACTGCTGTGTTTCCTACCCGTTTTTCTGAGTGCTTTCTCCTGCTTTTGCCTCATTTCTATTTTACTTATTTCTCCTTCCTTTCCCCATGTTTTTCTGAGAGCTTTCTCCTGCTTTTGCTTTGTTTTTATGCTTTCTCCTTCCTTTCCCCCGTTTTTCAGAGTGCTTGCTCCTGCTTTTGCCTCGTTTGTTACTGCTTTTCCTTTTCTCTGCCTCGTTTTTTTGAGTGATTTTCCCTGCTTTTGCTTTGTTTTTTACTGCTTTCCCCTTCCTCTTCCCCATATTTCTGAGTGCTTTCTCCTGCCTTTGCCTCGTTTTTCACTGCTTTCTCCACAAAGCAGCTAGGAACTCCAGCGCCTTCATACCCTCACAAGCAGGGCACAAGTCCTAAATAAAGAAGTGGGGGGACGCTCAGAGACGGAAGTGACGTCACGACAGGAAGTGATGTCACGGAAGGTAAAAAACCTAGAAGTAGGGGGACGCACAAATACGTGAAGTGACGGCATAACCGGAAGTGACGTCACCAAAGGTAAAAAAAACTAGAAGTTGGGGACGCTCATGCGTGGAAAGGGCTATCATTTGTGTGAAGGGGGCTTGCGGCCTCGCTGGCATGTCGCATTCTGCCTGTGCAAACCCCAACCAGTTCAAAATTCAGTTAAAAAATAAATAATAATAATTTACAAAACGGCAACGAGTACCTAATATTGCAGAAACCTTTCATATATCATTCTACAGAGCTCATCTGAAAGTGACGTAATGACCTACTAAGAATGTCCGTAATCGAGAATAGTCTTACTTAGTAGACAAAGTTTGCAACAGCCCAACTTTTGCCCAGTGCACTCAGGTAAAACTAGATGTCGGAAAAGTGAGAAAAAAAACATGAGCCTTGCAAGGCATACACTGATGTCTAATGCAGTTGCTTTTACCCACTGAGCTAGCTAACCAGACAGTTTACCCCGAAGAGGAGGAGCGCAAGAGAGGCAGGGCAAGGCTCGGAATCGCACTCGAGGAGCTTTTGGAGGGGCTGTTTGTGCTTTTGTAACCTGACTCCAGCCATGACGTATCACTGAATGGGCTTGCCGGGGGGGTGCCTGTGTCGGTAATGGCTCACTTGCCGGAGTGGAGGCGCCCTGCCTGGGGCCTTAATTATACTGTCTTTGGGAACTGTCGGCTCAGCACATGACCCGGAGCCGTAGACAGCGCTAGCGCCAGCTCAGCACAGCTTTTGCACAGTGGGGATGGCGTCCACCCGGTAAGACCCCTTAAAATAAGTGGGGGGACGCCGTCCACCCGTGTGGTACCCCGACTCGAGCCCTGCTCACAAGTGATTTCCCGTGCTTTAGAAATCATGGTTGATTGATTGATTGATTACAAGGGCATGATATTTTGATATATCTATTACAATTGGATTTATATAACTCTTACTAACCCATATGAGGCATTGAATGCTTATGGTATGTGTAAAACCCACATGGCTACCTACTTAGATTTAGTATGATCTGTGTGTGTACCTACGCTAAAGACAGTCTACATTTGGGGTGGATTGTGGGTTATAAACTGTGTTGCATCTCATGTATCCCCAATTACTGCTGCTCTTGCCAGAACCAAAACACAGTGGGTTGAGTGTCTGTTGCAGAATACAGTTGAATTTTGCAAAGATGGTATTTGGCACGCAAAACTTTATCTAGTTCGCAACTATTGGCATTTGCGTCGTTTAGCGTTTTTTCCTTCGCTTCCATCCAAGAATAGTTTTTTGCATGTGATTTGCCAGCACTGAAACTTGAGAGCCTGATTAGGCCTTTGCAAGCTCTTTGCGGTTTTTGCAAAGAATGTGTAAAGCCTGTAAGAGAAAAAAGTTGTGACTTTGTGCACCCACAGTTTTATTTACCTGTAGGGCTGACGTCCTATTAAGATAACATGCATTCTCTTTCTTTCTTTCCACTTAATCAAATCATAATTCTCTGCCAACAATATCATACACTCACAGGTCACGAACTCACACCATCTGCAAATGATTTAACAGGACAATGTTCCTTACACATGAAACTAAACATCTACCAAATCTAGACAAGTCTGGAGCCGGGTAATTCAGTGCTCTATGCATTTATATGCAAGTTATACTCACTGTGTGCTTAACAGTAATAATCTGTGTGCAATTATTTTTAGTAAAATGTAGTAGGTGGTTGTATTTACCTTAGAAAAGAGCCACACATATATTACCGTAATGTAATGAAAACATTTACTCATGCTAAATGCACTTGTTTGGAAGCCATGTAAATCTTAAGGTTGGTCTAACTTGTAACCAGGCCCGAGGTGCATGTATTTTACATTTATAAAATGTTCTGCAAGTCTCATGTTTTTCTCCTTCTGCAGGCGTCTTATAAATATGCTTGTTAGCTACAACAGGCTTATTGTTATTGTACTGAAACTGTTAGATAGTTAGACATTAATTGGAATTTGGCTGTGGACACACAGATTGTGATAGTGGGAGAGATCCTCCTGTGCCAGGCCGACCTGACCAGTGATACAGCCACGGTTGCGTAAATGTGAGCTTAGTTGTCCAGCACTGGAAAACTAGGGAGTCTACTTAATCCCAGAGGACGGCCGATGTTGATTGGACTGTTTGGTGGTAACCGATATGGAGACTCTTCCACAATTTTTCTATGCATATTAATTATATGTTTTGTAGAATAGTTTAGCAGACCCTGTCCAGGCTTCACTGAGAGAAGATATCTTCCTAACTCTGCTACTTTACCCCACTCAGGGGAGTTAAGCTTCATGCTTGAGCACCCATACGTATCCTCTGCACCTTAACCCCTTCACTGCGGCGGCTATTCCGCCGCAGTGCTAAGGGGGAGGGGGGGGGCGGCGCTACCGTGCTCTTGACAGAACTGCTCCGTCAGGAGCCTCGGGTGGGCTGTGCTTGTGACGGAACGGTTCCGTCACGGCCCCGCCCACCTAATAGAATGTCCAGCGCAGGCACGGAATTCGCACCGCGCAGGCGCGGCGAGCGGGCCGTGATGGAACCGTTCCGTCACCAGCACAGCCCACCCGAGGCTCGTGATGGAACGGTTCCGTCACGAGCACACAAGGGGTTAAGTTTGGTTCATTTGATGCTGGCACCTTCTTGTTAAAAATTCCCTGTTCCCCTTTCAATTTTTATTTGGAAAAAGGGAAGATCTTTATGGAACTTGTCTACCTAATAATCTGCCTACCCTGTACTGCAAAATATTGCATCTGTTTCTTGATAATATACTTATTTAGACTACAGGGTCATTTGAATATACATAATTATTTTTTAGATTGAGTAAGTTGCTGAAATTTGATTCGCTTGTAACTTTGACCAATTTGCTAATAAAACCCTTAGGATTTGGAAGCCATCCTCTCGGTCGTCCTTGTGAAGTCACATTGGTTTCCCTGTACTTGTAATGTATTGGTGATTCTAGCTCATTTCTTACGCTTCAAGTCGACAACCAATTGACCATACGGCCATCAGAGACTCCTGTTTGATGACTATAGTAAACGACTGAGATACAAGGACCTCTGCTTCATCAAGTCTGATGGATGGAGCAAAACACCCAAAAGGTGGGACCACAGCAAAATTCAAACTGTGGTCTGACAGAGCGAGTGCTTCCAGAAGGTAGGACTAGGTAGCCTCTATTTTCCCCCTGGTGCTTGCTCAAAAAGATTGAGGAAAGACCAAAATAGGCCCTTTTCAGGTTAGTTGTATGTCAACACAATGCAGGCTTTTACCCCGCGTGCCATTACAATGTGGGCTTTACAACGCAAGTCGTTACCACAACTTGCGCTGTAGGGTGCTGGACTTAGGAATAGTAAGATTTACTATTCCAACACCAGCCTACGTACAGTAGGGAAGGTGTTGGAATAGTAAATCTACTAATCCTTAGCCTAGAGCGCCCTCCAGAGCAAGTTGTGGTAACGACTTGCGTTGTAAAGCCCGCGTTGTAATGGTAGTGCAGTGTAAAAACCGTGTGGTAATGGATGTTCCCCTTCAGGTTGAGGAGAATTCTCATGTTGGTAAAAGTCAGTTTTGTCTGGAGCACTGAAAATCCTTCCAACTTTCCGGGGTCTTCCATAGATATTAATGGAATGGGCCAGAAATGCTCCCACATGAGCTTGAAGGACATACTAATGACAGGCTCTGCATCAGACAAATTATGCTTCCCTTTACCCTGCATCAATTATCCAGAAATATTGAGAGCGCTTACAAGATGGCTGGCGAGAAGTGTAAAGCAATATATCTAACATTTTAAAAATGAGTCCATTCTATTGAGCCCAATACGATCCAGGTCCAGCATTCCACTGACTAGGTCTCCTCACTCACTACCATCAATCTAGAAGAATTGCGTCGAGAACATGCGTGCGCCAGGATGAGCTCGGCTGTGAATCAAGTCCTGAGGAGACATCTGGGCTCCAGGAAGAGACAGGAAAGTTTCCTTGTGCTCCATGTGTGGAACTGAGGTGGAAATAGAGTTTAAGTGATAAAGACACAGCAAGGTGAATCTTTTAACAACAGCTGCGAGATTCTGCGTCTGAGGGGCTATGCCTGAAAAAGGATCCGACAGCTCAGTCTGATCCTCTCCAAGTTTTAAAAATATGGAAGCCTAACTCACGGTGAGTAATAAAGTCTCCTTCCATACTAATATAATAAAGAGAGAGCCCAAACCTTTGAGGCGGGTAATCTCAGGAACCACAGCACCAATCACACACTACTGAACGCGCACTCTTAAGTGCATCAGCAGTGCACTGTGAATCGGAGCGTTTTACAGGCCTGTCACAGATAAGAAATGCTATCACAGCGAAATCCTACAAAACAAAACAATATACTACTGGCCGGCAGCAATTCATACCCGGACAACGTCGGGACGGGCTGCTAGTTACATTAATAAAACACAACATATCGTTTGCAACTGTTGGCAAAAGTGTTTGGTACTATTTCGACACAAATCGAAAAGATGGAATACTCTACAGGCCTATTAATTTCATTGTTCTTTCTTTACATTTCATATTGTCATTAATAATCTACTCTTATCAAGATGGAAGGCAGAGGGATGGCTTTACGTGGATATTTGAGCTCTTTCTACACATATAATAGGAGAAATATTAGCAAATAACGTTGTGTCTGCCTTCACTGGCTTAGTTGTGACGGGGCGTAAATGTTGACTGACAGTTGCCTCTATCAATTCTCACCATTAAAGGATCATTATGACAAAGAAACTTTTGATAAAGACACGTTAACTGGCCAAGTCGAAAAATGTGATCTTTCATACTGCATCATTAAAGCATGTTCTAAAATGATGATACGAAAACATAAACAAAAAGTGAAAACAATGATAACTGCACATGAAAGTATTTACGTGTTGAAAGTGTATAAAATACAGCTAACATACAGAGTTGTGTGACAATAATATCCAAATGTGCATTGTACATGAGATAAATACCTATATAATGAGGTTCTAGAAAGGCTTAAAATGCTAATTTAGAAAGAATCAGTATGGTGCAAAACTAAGCTTTCTGTAACGTTTATGTGGTAACACGTTTATATCAAAATGACTCATAAATAATTTGCTTTAAAAATTATAACATGCCAATAATGTCTGAAAAGATTTTTTATTTTAGTAGTACCTAATATTGACATATAGGGGATGATTACGATGGTGGAAGTCCGCCACCGCTGGGCCGGCGGTGAGGACCGCCGGCCCGATGGTGGTGAACTTCCCACCATCACCCTTAAAATTCCCACCGCCAAATTAGGATGGCGGTGGGTAGGGGAAAGGTACCTCGGCGGACGGAAAGACCGTCCGCTGTGGTCCCACAAGGCGGGCCTTTTCTGCCCGCCTTGCGGGACCAGATACAATGGGGCTGTGGCAGCGGTGCCGTGCAGGCACCGCCGTGAGCATTATGATGCCTGTCTTTTGCGGCGGAGTTTCCGCCGCAAAAAGACAGGCAGAAAATGCCTTTGGGGGCCCGTTGCGGGCCCCCAGGGGGGGGGGTGCTGCATGTGGGGGGTACTTATGGTACCCCCCTGCATTTGCATGTACAAGGTGGCAGGCACCGCACTGTGCCTGCTACATTGTACATGCAAATGCAAAACATGTATTTTTACATTGTGGCGAAACATACAGGATGCGCCGCCAGTATGTCGGGCGCATTCTAATTCGTTTTGCGGGACCGCCGCACCTATGGCAGGCGGTCCCTTTTCCAGCAGCGATGGCGTCATAATGAGCTCCATAGTCTTTGAAGAGAATAATGATTGAATTAATTGAGAAAAGTCTAAATGTGTTTGTGAATGTGTGGTTTATAATAATACTAAATGGCAGTGACTTAGCTAATTTTCCTTTAGGCCTCAAATACTTTTCCTTTCCTGTGCAAACGTAAAATCATACAAGGCAGTCGCTTTAACTACTGTGAGAACTTTTCGTATTTTTTTTCTGTATTGGTTAACAATGGACTCACCTGTTACTAAGAAACATACTTGATAGAAATGTAACAATATTGCAAACCCATGAAAGGCACTTGGGAATGGATGGACTGTGATCAAAATAAAGTTCCACCTACTCCTGTAGAAGTGATGGAAGAACAATACAATTGAACTTAATGAATCTAAAGGAATTTGCAAAAGGTTTACTTACTTCCGGATTTTTCTGAGATTCACCGATCACCACATACATCGCCCACTGTGAGTGACCAATGAGAACCCCATGTACTGATTAAATAGATATATTAAGGGGTGTAAACCAGGAACTGTTTAAGTTATAATTGCCCCATTGGAGGAGGAGTTGAGGCTGCAGGCTGTCATTTTCAATGTCTCCGCCTGACATGCTGTCGGACTGGCCTTTGATTCTCTTATGCTATTCCTTTGAACTGAACTCCCCCTAACTGCCTTCTTGAAACCTGTACTTTACCGGCTGGTAAAGTTTAGCAAGAAATAACCTTTTGGCTGAAGGGTTGGCTTGGCTGACTCCTTCTGTGGCACGCGGTGCTGCATTTCAGACTTGCAAATATCCATACTGAAGATGGACAAAATCTCTCAACTTTGCTTTGGTTTGTATGATTGATAACTTAGACTCAAATTTCATTTTGTGTTCACTCCACAGACAAACTTCAAACTGTCTATTAATTTTCTGTGCTGTATTGTGAGGCTACTAGTACTAATGATTTTGTTATTAAATCTGACCTGAAATGCAATTTCATGATCTGTCCATTCAAAGTAGGCTTTAGATAGATGTTTTTCCATGTGTTATTTGTGTAGATTCTGTCTCATTCTTTTAGTAATTTTTCTTGTCTCAAGGTGTTTATATTGTTGTCTGAGAAAAGGTATGAAATAGGTTTGAGTTGACAATTATTTATTCCAGGTCCTCATAAAGTAGTTGTCTCACGTTCTCCAAGTTTTCTAGTCCCTGTTAGCTCAACAAAAGATCCATTGGAGGACCATGATTAGGGTAATCAGGTTGATGATCAGGGTGTATGGTGTTTCAATGGGAGTATGTTGAAATGGACCTAAAGAAGTAAAGATTCGTTTTTTTTATAAAATGAAAACTTTGTAAAGCTTTGCATTGCAACAGATGCCAAGAGCAAAGGGAGAAAAGCATGAGTTACATACTTTGTAATGTGGCTACTTCAACACAATGTATTAAAGTGTATTCCACACAGGTCCATTTTGTTTTACTAGGATATGTTCATTGTTGCACTGTGTTTGTGGAATAAAATGTATGTATATTGTTTTTGTACACGGCACGCCAGAGAAGAAACTGTGGAAAGTGAAGGTCACCAGAAAGCGCAGCGCCAGATTTGGTATTGCGCAGCCCTCAAGAGTTGCAAGGCGCTGTTTGAGGCACAGACGCACTTGGTTGCCATATGTTGGATATTGCCACTTTGGTATATAGGGATATGTGACATGGCAGTCACTGATTGGCTGTTGCATGTGAGGGGGATGTAAGGGGAATACAAAAACTGTGTTTTATATAATTTGCTTTGCTTTAATTACCTCCAATTTCTCAGGTGAAGTGACTGAAATATCTACAACCCCGGATATCTGGCTTCTAGTAGGGAAGCCTATGGACCTTTCTACAGTGTGAAATAGACTGGACCAGCCGTGGACTGAATTAGATGCGAAAAGATAGTGTCTCTGCACAGAAGGGGTACCGGAAGGCCACAGTGTCATCTAAAATTTTTTAGTTAGCTCCGGCGATTCTGATGAGTGAAATATATAGAGCATAACAAATAATCCCTAACATACACTGTGCATACAATATATTTAATCTGGTGCTTTAATCATAGGCTGTTTTAAAGTATTCTGATAAAAATCTAATCGTTCTGAAGACAGCCTTGATTGGTGTTGGATCGAGGACCCTGAAGCCTGCACACCTAGCACACAGAGATAAAGCACCTTGTTAGAAAGTTCAGCGTTTTCCCTACAGGTGGGGTTTGTTGGCCTGTGGCAGGGTCAGTCACATGTCCTGCATTCCTGGCATTTAATTGAGTCTATCCCAGTTCTACGCCCCAGTGTTTCTTGTGCCCCACCTGGCACACATCATGTCGGAGGATGGTGATGATGTTAACATTTTGCCCCCCCCACCCCTCCCCCCTGGAAAAATGTCTGCGGACGCCCATGATAAGGAAGTGGGGGAATGACCGTGCATTACAGGTGTCCAGTGCTTAATTTGAGCTGGTGTTTGCAAGTGGAGCTCACAGGCATTCATTTTTGTGCACCAGCACTTATTTTTCCTCTTCAGACTATGACCCAGTACAAGAGGGAGGAAAACACAAAAAAGGGAAAGAAAGGAGGAAAACAGTGACAAAAGCAGGGAAGAAAAAGCACATGCAAAAGTCAGATAAAGTGGAAGGGAGTGTCTGGTGGTGGAGGAAATAGGCATGTGGTGGATGGAAGAGGTGTGTGATGGAATTAGGACTACACAACCTTTTTATTTGGCACCCCCTGACGGTCTGTAGCACCAGCAGCATGCTTCTGAGCAAATAATTAGGACCCGTCACTTATTCTTTTACAGATTAGGCACTACTAATGCCCGCATAGAAGGAGGTTACTGGCTGAGGATTTCCTTCTTTGGACAAGGAGTTAGGTCAACTGTACTGTATGAGAAGATAGAGTTAAGTATCCTTAATTTAATTTAGGAGTCATTTAGATCGTGTTTAATTTGAACATAGGTTCATTAAGGATTTTTCAAGCTGTTCATTAAGGATTTTTCAAGCTGAGCCCCCCTTTCATAAAATAACTTATCCATGGCACTATTAAACTGACATAGTAATAATTTCCCACAATTTGAATGTAAAAAGTTAACTATTTCAAGCAAGCTAAAATATAATATAAGTGTCGGGAGCACTGCCTTCACGAAATGTAGAAAAATAGATTGTTTTTAGTACTTTTCATTTCAATTCAATTTATTTGAATCATCGAGCTACGAAATGCAGTAAAACCATCATTGCTTGTATTCATATTAGTTATAATCTTAACAATTCTCTTCTAAAACAGGAGAGAATGTGGCCTAACGGCTAGGGCGGTGACCTCGGAGCTGGGGGACCGGGTTTGCATCTCGCTAGGGGGGCTCAACATTCTGTGAGTCTAGGCAAATCACTTAGGGCCCGATTTACAGAATGAACTTACTACTTTTGGCATTCACAGAATGCACTTACTACTTTTGGTATTCACAGAATGAACTTACTCATTTTGGTATTCACAGAAGTTAGGACTACTAACTTTAGGACGCCTAAATGCCTTCTGTGAATACCGAAAGTCTTAAAATTACGATTTTTCTCAATGTAGTAGTAGTAAAGTTAGGACTACTAACTTTAGGACGCCTAAATGCCTTCTGTGAATACCGAAAGTCTTAAAATTACAATTTTTCTCAATTTAGGAGTCCTAAAGTTAGGAGTCCTAACTTTACTACTACTTAATTGAGAAAAATCCTAATTGTAAGACTTTCGGTATTCACAGAAGGCATGTAGGTGTCCTAAAGTTAGTAGTCCTAACTTTACTACTACTAAATTGAGAAAAATCCTAATTTTAAGACTTTCGGTATTCACAGAAGGCATGTAGGCGTCCTAAAGTTAGTAGTCCTAACTTTACTACTACTAAATTGAGAAAAATCCTAATTTTAAGACTTTCGGTATTCACAGAAGGCATTTAGGAGTCCTAAAGTTAGTAGTCCTAACTTCTGTGAATACCGAAATGAGTAAGTTCATTCTGTGAATACCAAAAGTAGTAAGTGCATTCTGTGAATGCCAAAAGTAGTAAGTTCATTCTGTGAATCGGGCCCTTAGAGCCAGATGTGTCAAGAATTGCTTTTGCAATTCTTAAATAGCAATGTATGTAGGATTTGCAAAAAAAATAGTGAATCCTACATATTCCTTAATAGGAAATTGCAAATTGCGATTCGCTATTAAGAAATACCTTCCCATTCATTCCTATGGGCTTAAAAGCCCATAGGAATGAATAGGATTGCATTTGCAATCGGCGAGTATCATATAAGTACTCACAAATTATGTTTGCAATTTCAAGGATACAAGGGTGCCAAAAGGACACCCTGTAAAAGACACACAATTGATGCACCCTGTTGCACCTCTGAAATATAATTATTAACACAAGGAGGTTCCCCTGAAATGTATTACAGGGTGGGGGGTAATCACATTCAAAATAAATTTTGTGTCCCTGTTATGTGAAGAGCGGATTTCATTCGCTAAGTTAAATAGGAATAGTCTAACTTCAGTGAGATACTAACTATCTATACCCATGTAAATTAGAGACACATAAGGCAAAGTGGACAACTACACCAATGAATAGATTTAAGTAAATATACCAAGCAAACAGTAATTATAAACAAGCATTTACAATGCAATGGTTTTGCCTTTGTTAAAGTTAGAGCTATTGGCATTGCTCTTGACATTGTTATTTTTTTTTTTTTAACATAAATAAATGGCATTGTCATTTACAATGCCAGTAGCTTAATCTCTCGCAAATGCCACACACAAACACCCACGTAGAGCCCCCTCAACACACACACACACACACAGAGCCCTCCACACACACACCCACACAGAGCCCCCCACACACACACCCACACAGAGCCCCCCCACACACACCCACACAGAGCCCCCCACACACTGCGAGCCCCCCCACACACTGCTAGCCCCCCCACACACTGCGAGCCCCCCACAAACTGTATCATTTTAGCTCTCATTGAGGTGCTCTTGGCACCTTGCATAAACTGAATAACTTGGACTTACACATTCGTTTTTTTTCACTTAAGCCCCACAAACACTTCTGACAAACCTGGACTAAAGGCACCTTCACACATGAGGTTTTATGCATTTTCCGACCCAGGTATAATTAAAGTAGTTTTTCGCCATACAAGGACACAAGGGCAGAGACTGCTGGTAACTGTTTCAATGGGGCACAGCCTTCCGTCTCACAAGCATCATGTATATGTTTCTCTGGGAAACACCAGCTAGACTTCAGAAAACACCCCCAGCCTTCAGACAGCACCCCAGCCAGCACCTCCCAGCCTCAGACATCACCTCCCAGCCTTCAGACATCACCTCCCAGCCTTCAGAAAGCACCCCCAGCCTTCAGAAAGCACCCCCTCGGACTTCAGACCAATTACTTAAAATTAGAATGAATAACGTAAGTCGGCTAATATTCAGGCCCTGGTGTGGTACTCTGAGATGCATAGGCTGAGGGGGCGACTTGATGCAGTAAATACTGCATAGCCGACTCTTAACCACATTGCAGGACGATTTCCTTACTTAATCATGTCAACTACCCCTGTTTATATAGACATGGAATGTGACTACAGACTCACCGTGCAACCAGAGGAACTATGGAGCAAAACGTTTGCTTTCGAAATGCATGTAGTGTCTACCATACATGATTGTTGCATTATCAAGTGTGTTGTTTGCAATTCTGTGTGTAATTACAGGGATGATCACTATACCTAACAGATGTGCTTACTTAAACACTTCATTAGGCATCCCTTTTAACCTACACTGGATTTTACTCACTTTGAGGTGTTTTTAAAGCTATTGTGCACAGCACGCTTTACCTAACAGGTTGGTATGAAGTGTTCTGTTACCCTTGTATCTGCCATACACCATAGCAGGCTTGTTCTTTCCTTGTATATTGCAGGTATGAGAGACAATAACACCAAGTAGTTGGAAGGAATCCACCACAATAATCCTTGTTCAGCTGTTTTACGGAGAGATAGTATTTTCCCTTGACAACTGTCATTTTCTATATTAAGTAATTTATGGCCATACGCCTGAAGGTTGCCTTGTGGGAAAGCTTAAACTCGGTACGGGAGGCCTCCGTTGGTTATGGTCTTTAGCATTACTGAAATGACAGCCCTTTCTTTTCTGTATAGTTGACGCACTGGCAATACTTCCGTTTTCAGCCATGACAATAAAACACGTATGTAACGATGTGTCACATTATCCGCCAACAGCAGCCTCATTTATGTTACATGGAAAGGGTGCTCTTTTAACGTGCTGCAGAGAGTGCATTGTTTTCGCAGACGCTCTCAAGCACAATGAACTTTAGTTTTTCAAGGCCCTCTCTTACCAGGCTTTCCTCCCGACCCTCTCCCTGCTTCCAGTCACAAGCCTTGCCTCTCAAGCTGTGCTCCCCGGGGATCTGACCCCCGACCCTCACTTCCCAGGTCCTCCGCCCTCAGTGCTGTCATCCTAGACCATGTCCACCCAGATGCCACCCCGAGCATCTGCCCTCCCAGCTGCTACCATCCACACTTCTGCATCCCCAACATCTGCCCTCAACCTCCCCAGCCCCTCTGAACGTCACCTCTAGCTTCTGCCCATCAAGTCCTGCTGGCTCAAGGGTGTCCACCCAGGTTCTAGCCTACAAACCCCTACCCCAAGCGGTGTCCCGCGGCTTCTGCCCTTTAGCTCCGTGTCTCTAGCCATCCCAGCTCCTCCATCCCACTGCCTGGCCGCTTGTCTCCTATTCATCAAGGTCCTGTCCTTCTCCGTGAGGGTGAACGGGGGAGGGCCTGAGTGCAAAGGTGGGTGAGCGGTATTGGGGTTGGAGGACATGAGAGCTGAGAGGGCCGGGAGCAAAGGTGGTGAGAGGTATCGGGGTGGGAGGACCTGAGAGCTGAGAGGGCCGGGAGCAAAGGTGGTGAGAGGTATCGGGGTGGGAGGACCTGAGAGCTGAGAGGGCCGGGAGCAAAGGTGGTGAGAGGTATCGGGGTGGGAGGACCTGAGAGCTGGGCGGGAGGGTAAGGGTGCAAAGGTGGTGAGAGTGGACGGGTGAGTGGAGGGCGAGGAATGCGGGATGTGAGAGCCAAGCAGCCAGGGGAAGGGTAGAGGGTGGTGGTACCCTGGCAGGATGGAGGGGAGGGTGAGGTCTGGCCTGGGTAGGGAGAGCAGATATTCCTACATCAAACAGCCCTGGTCGTTTGTGGCACCTGCTGCCCGTCCTGGGCTTTCAGCCAGCCGCGCATGCATGATGGGACTGCAAACCGAAACTAAAAGCCCCAAAATGGAAAGAGCTGTTGGTGCAAAAGCCCAGACCGGCGGACTGCGCAAGAGGACACACGGACCCACCTGGAAGTACTGACTCCCCGTCCTGCAGGCTGAGCTCCGCAGCAGGCGCATGAACCCCCTGAACGCAACTCCAGGCGCGGGGCCAGAGGACACACGGACGCGCCTGGAAGCTCCGACTCCCCGTCCTGCAGGCTGAGCTCCGCTTCAGGTGCATGAACCCCCTGAACGCACCTACAGGCGCGGGGCCAGTGGAGGCTGTAGGCTTGAAGGAGGCACTGGTAGGTTGTGTGCGGGCTGTGGCCCTCCCCAGTCCTGAGTCCCCGGATGCAGCCGGTGAAGGGGCTCTCCCTTCGACCATTCACCATTGTATGAGGTGTGACTGACTCTGCCCAGCCGTCCTCTCAGAGGAGGCCTCTCTCTGGAGACAGTAGGGGCAGTATGGCAGCGAGCGGTGGGTGACATCGCGGGGGGGGTGGGGGGGGTTTGCTTTATGATTGGTTGATTGAAGAGAAATGCAAGCGTCATGCGCCAGGAAGGGTTCATCCTGCGCCGTTATGGCATCTGCTGTTTTCATAGCTTCGCTTCAGTCGGTAGAAAGAAATCTTGAAGCAGGAATGAGCGTCATAACGTGTGTGTATTTCAATGACCGGGCACTGCTCGATCATAGCAAGTGATTATACAAATCTTTCTTAATTGCCCATTTGTTAATTTCCTGCACAGGACTCTCCAGTGACATGCAAACATGATACACAGTCAAAGGCATCAAAATTAGAAAAATCAAACTCATTATGCCCAGCAGGTTCGCTACAAACATGTTACAAAACGGACAGCGGGAGGGGGGCGGGAGAGGACACGGACGGCGGGAGGGGGGTGGGAGGGGACACGGACGGCGGGAGGGGACACGGACGGCGGGAGGGGGGCGGGAGAGGACACGGACGGCGGGAGGGGGGCGGGAGGGGACACGGACGGCAAAGCACTCACGCAAGCAGGAAAGGGTGCCGGCTCAATGCCGGACCAGATTCGGGGGCGTTCCCGGCTTTTGGCTGACGTCGCGTGATGTAGCCAAAAGCCAAAAATTCTCGGGAACGCCCCCAAATCTGGTCCGAGATTGACGGACGCCCCCTCCTGCCAATGGCTAGCCTCCATTTATGGAGCTAGCCAATGAGAGGAGAGGGCATATTCCCGACCCCACACACACACATCAAAAGGTTTTTTGGCGCATGCATACTGAAGTACGCATCGCCAGTCAAAACCTAAAAGGATCCAAAAATGTATTTGTACCTCCCAACTGGGTTACAATCTAAAACATAATCAATGGCAAAAAATATAAAAGGTTTAAAAACAACCACCAACTGTGGCAATACAACAAAATTTTCAAGCAGTCAAAGTTAAAACAGTCGACGCGGCGTTTCGGTGCTTTTGGGTTCTTGACACCTTCTTCAGGACATTAAAAACATTTGACTCCGTATCTGTGATTTTGACAAAAATTATTTGAAGCGTTTCCAATGGCTTCCAATCTGTTACGACTTTCTCAGGAATTTCATATTTCCTTTAGTCTCTGACCACAGAGCTAGAATCCTCTATGTGCACGGAGGGGCCACCGTCAGTTGTGGAGGGGAAGTAGTTTTCCTAGATCTTTAGACCTGGTTATATGTGGAATGGTTCTTATTTATGCTCTATGCTTCGTTGGCATCGTATAAATTTAGATGATTCCTAAGATCGTCTCTTCATCGATGGAAGAAGAAATCTTGTGATGTGGTTGCGGCCTCCCTGCTCCTCCGTGCTCGCGTCTTCATGGGGATTCGAATCCCCATGAAGACGCGAGCACGGAGGAGCAGGGAGGCCGCAACCACATCACAAGATTTTAGGAATCATCTAAGATGAAGGTGTCAAGAACCCAAAAGCACCGAAACGCCGCGTCGACTGTTTTAACTTTGACTGCTTGAAAATTTCGTTGTATTGCCACCGTTGGTGGTTGTTTTTAAACCTTTTATATTTTTTGCCATTGATTATGTTTTAGATTGTAACCCAGTTGGGAGGTACAAATACATTTGTGGATCCTTTTTTATAATTACTGTTTCCTTGGTATATTTACCTAAATCTATTCATTGGTGTAGTTGTCCACTTTGCCTTATGTGTCTCTAATTTACATGGGTATAGATAGTTAGTATCTCACTGAAGTTAGACCATTCCTATTTAACTTAGCGAATGAAATCCGCTCTTCACATAACAGGGACACAAAATTTATTTTGAATGCACCTCTGAAATATGCCTTTGTGCACTTGTGGCGCATACATGCCCTAAGGACATGTATGTGCGCCACATGCCACTTAGGAAAATGCGAAAAAGTGCATTTTTAAAGGAATTTGCAAATTACAACCAACTAGAAGTTGGTGGTAATTTGCGATTCCTTATAGCCAGGTTGCATTTTTTTCTTGCTTCCTGCATTGCATTTAAGGAATAGCAAATTGCGATTCCCTAAATGTATTCGCAAAATAGGTCATTTCAAAAATTGCGATTACCTATTTTGCGAATGCCTTTTGGGATGATACATCCCAAAAGGCTTTTTCCCGTTCGCAAAAACAAGCCAATCCTGGAAATCAGCCCGTTTGCGAACGGGAAAACGCTTGATACATCTGGCCCTTAATCTCCCCGTGCCTAACAAAAAAAAAATGAATGTGTCTGTTTGTAACGTAACTGATACCTTGTAAGCGCTCTGATGCCTTCAAGTCTAGTTTGCGCAATATAAAACTCTGCAAAAAATAAATAAAAAGGACATTAAACCCAAAAATATGTAACAGGCACTAGATTGTAGGTGAGCCAACAATTCTAGTAAAAACAAATTGGAACAATTTGAAAGAAAAGTCCAGAAACTATGTTCTGTGGTGCTTCTTAATAGTATAATTTCATTAAGCTATAAATGTCTCTTCAGTGACAGAGCCAAAATGTACATAGGCCTTTTGGATGCAGGGAGCAAATATATATCAACAAAGATATTTTGACAATAATTGGTTGTTAACCTTTATTTTTTCATCTATGACAATTAGGGGCAGATTCACTAAATTTTGATGCAACGCAACACATCTACGGAAATTGATGCACCACATTGTGTCAAAGGGACAGAGCAAAACTGTGCCATATCTCCAAAGACAGTGTGCAGTTCTGCTCTCTCACAGCATTGGTGCACTTCTAGCTGCCTAGTACCAGTGCAGGCACCATTGCACCATGACGTAAGGGTGCTTGTGTTGTGGTCCAATAGTTTTTGTACAAGAAGGAATAACCTCCTGCACAAAAACAATTCTTAGAGGTTTACATGTGTGCTGAAGAATGCAGAATGCAGCACACATGCAAAGAGGAAATAAGGAGGAGAAATGATATTTCACCTCGTTACGCTAGCCTCGGCTAGACACATAATTTTGACACAAACCTATTTAGTAAATGCAGGTTTGTGTCAAAGTACATGGGTGGATGAAGCTCCACCAAACTAATGCCTCCCTCATGCAAAGGTACATACTTTCTTTTTTTTCAAAGTCATGCAAAGCCACGCAAATCGGGCTTTGTGTGTAGAGGCGCCACGGCTCCAGCTGAATACCACTAGTCAAAGAGAAAATATAAATGCAAGTTAATGGTGTCACAGGCGTGGATGTATTTCTCCAAGGGCACCAAAATAAAGACCTTGGTAAGTTTCTGGAGGTAAAACTTGACAAGGCTGCTAGATGTTTGTATTAGGAGGTAGTAATGCAAATAATGAATAGCGTACAGTTAGAGCAACTGGGTACTTTTTAACCCGTTGGCTGCTGCCGTCAGCCAACGGTCGTCGCATGCACTACCTTGGTAGTGCTGCGCACGTCCGTTGGCCGACGCTGCCCCACCCGTTTTTCGAATTTTCAGCACTGGAGCTGAACGTCCGACGCAGCCAATGGGTTAAAGGGAGATTACTTTTTTTGAGATTTAGTGCACAAAATGCGTTAGGATGTCCACCTTTCTCCAGGTCATTAAGGCCACTCTATCGAGTCTTGGACTTTCTTGTGATAGCCTAATACATTCTGAGTGTTGTAGTCTTGTTTTGTGTCAATTTAACTAATTAATTAACATACCTGAAAACAATGATCTGTAAGTGAAAAGTTCACAACTAGAGACAATGTTTATACAAATCTGGAGCCAGGAGGTCACCCTAGAAGGTCAGGAGAGGGACAAGAATAGAGTTGGGAGGAGGTGATTGCTCGAGATGAAAAAGTAAAGAAATGGGGTAGCTCGAAATTTGCAGGGGTGATAGGCAGGAAGAAGCTGGCTGTCTGGAAATAGGGAGATTTGGGGAAGATGAGGGCAGGACTAAAAGTGGGCAAGGAAAATTTACACAAGGTGAGCAGTAAGGTGACAATGTCCTCTTCTATTTTAACCAATGGAAGTACATTTCGATTTTCAGATGCCTAATGGTAACAATGATTTTATTGTATGTGACAGGGTGTTACAGTAATACATATGTTACATAACAAGTAAGACCTGGTTTTATGACTACATAAAAGCACTAACACTTTGGAGTGTGTGTGTGCGTATTTGTGTGTGTCTGTGTGTGTGTATGACAGGTTTGGAGAGTAAAAAACGAATATTCTGCATGGTAATGGTAAGAGTGTGTGTGAGGTTGCCATATTACTTTCAGATATTATTTTTAAGCTGCAATTCTAGCCAACAAAACAGGGAACTGAAAACGACCCTTGCTCTGAAAGCTGCAGAACTTTATGCAGTGGTTAGAGTTACAAGACCATTCTGCATCATTTAAATCTGACGTGGAATGAAATTGAAATGCTAGATTTGCCTGTCTTCTATCTGTTTGTAACAGAGGCACTGATATTTTTCCAGAGCTGTGACATGAGAAATTGTTCCAGAGGTCCGCCTACCCTCTCCATAGAGAATAACTGGATGGAGGGGGGGAGGTGGGGGGGGGGGGGCACAATTGAGCAATGATTTTAAGAGAGACAAGCCAAAGTGCTGATATCCAACTGTAGATCCGTTGACCAGTGGCGGTTCGTATAGTTATGCGCAGTAGGGTGGGGCGGGGCAGGGGTGGGGGTACAAGTGACATGCGACGGGATAAGGAATATAAAATAAATAATTAATTAAAACCACTCACCTTGCGCTCGCCACACCGCTGACTTGGCAATGTGGTGAGCGAGTAGTTTGACCTTATCTCGTTGTATGTTACTTTCACCCCCCACTGCACTGCGCTTACCTGCACGGACCGCCACTGCCTAATATACAATGCAAGTGCTGGACAACTACATCCATCTAAGGGTAGTAATTTGTATGAAGCGATGCCCCTTGCCCAGTTTGTATTTTTGTATTGAAAGAGAAGTGCTTAACAGGTGGAGTTGGTTCCAAGTGAGAAGTGTGGTTCAAGTGGTTGGAGCGGCAGACCCTGATGCAGAGGTCTGGCCCGGACCAGGGTTCAATTCCCCGCCTCGGCGGGTCTTGGGCTCAAAATTCCCAGGACCTGATAATTCTCGCCTCGGTGCCTATTCCAATCATGGAGTCCCACTCTGTAACTCTGGGCAATAGCTTGCTTCATCTCCACAACGGCCCCTCGCAGCGGGATGCCTGGCTTTCACTTTGGGGATGCCCAGTAATGGGTTATCTCGCAGGGGAATACCAGGACGGGTTCCCTAAGCAAGCGCTGGGACGCTTTCGGGCAGCCATGCGCTCTACAAATCAAATTTCATTTCAAGTGGTGCACACATGCACTCATTTTTGGAGCCCCGCAGTCATGTTTGGAGGACATGCACTCATTTTTGGGGGCCTGCACACCCTTTTCATCACCAGACTTTGACACAAAACAAGCAAGAGAAAGGCAGAAAAGGGAAAAGGAAGAGAAAGATATGTACATAATAACAAAGAGAGACAGCCAGGCTGAAAAATAATCTGCAAGAGTAAGATAAAGAAACAGGAAGTGTACGCCGATGGAAGAAAGAGAAAGGAGGTGGAATCCAGACCAAGAAGCCTTGGCATTTGACTGAAAAAGAAACGTATGAATGTGAGTCAAAGAAAAGAGACTGCAGTGCGAAGGCATGAAACCTTTTAAATATCAAGAGCCGATCAGCAGTGTTTCCTGTTTGAGAAACATGAACAGCAATGGCAGGAGTGGAAAGGAACTGTCAGTTGCAGAACAGGAGCATGTAAAATGTTGTCTCACTTTTCTTCGAATTGGACCAATTAAAAGGCTGGAGCATTGGTGCACAAAAAAAACCATATTGAATTTCCTCATGGGATTTTCAGAGGTGAAGCCCTCACAAAAAGTGCTCTGTTTCCCTAGGCCACGCAGTCCAAAATGGGAGCAGCAACAATGTGTAACCGGGAACCGCGCAACCTGGGAATGGGTAACACGCTGAGTGAGGGCCAGTCGCAGTCGTAAGCGGTAGACACATTGATGTGTACCCACAAAAGCTCCTTGAAAGAAGAAATCATCCTCTAGAGGAAAGGAAAACTGATCTGACTGCAGAAACCATCAGCAAAACCACATCAGGCACTCATTAGAATACCAAACAAAACCATAAAATGGCGGCCATGTTGATAGACGCTTGATTTACTCCTCTCCTCACAAGCAATAAGTCTGCTTTTGAAAAGGTGTTTCAGACTGTAACTGCAGTTAGGATTCGGTATTGGTGAAATTTTCATTACACCAGCGTAATCTAACATGATTTCATTAATTTCGCATTACGTTTGTTAGATGAAATTCCCGAAACTATGCTAATATGCCGCACTCTGTAATTACACACTGTTTACGGAAACAATTTAGAGCAAGCGCAGGCGAAAAACGTGAATGACCAGACCATGAGCGGCTGCTATTTGTGGTGCTTTTGTTTACTGCACCATTTTTATAGCATGAAATGCGTATTATGTCAAAATGTATGCATTGATGCCTTTCATGCTAGAAATAGCCGTTTTTGTTTGTATTTTGCATCATTACCCTTAATTTGCCTGAAATGGTGCCTAATTAAGCAAATGCAAATTACTTGAATTTTGCACAATCCTACTTATCTTAACATTTAATTATATTTTATGATAATGATACCTGTCAATAGCCGAAGTAAACAAAACAAGTTGGCATCACATTTTTTTAGGCCCATCCTACTGATTAATTCATTGTTATTGTAATGAAGGAAGCATGCTCAGTGTGCCAGTTGTTACCTCAGTTTTCCATGGGAGTTGCTCTCACATTGTAGCTTTGAAAGCCATGAGGAAGAGTGTTGTTTAAGAGGGAGAATCCGATTTCAAAAACCAGGAATTGTACTCACAAAAAAAGCGCCACCAGGTGTTCACCATCATAAAGAGTCTCACCTGCTTCCTTCAAATTGACCTTTGAACCTTCAGCTAACAGTAACACCATGTGCTTTGTGATTAAAGCATCAAACCATCTCTGTATCTTATACTCTCTCTGCCTTTCTTCCTCATTTTTGCATTGATGTCTCATTCTTGCATTGATGTGAACCCCACGTCTTGTCTTTGGGGGGCATACCTGGGCAGATCTCCTAAGTCCTAAGGGGAATAATATGTAGTATCCCTTAAGGGAAAAGGAGAACTGGCAAGTGTCTCTCACTCCTCACTACAACAAGTTATATTCATTCGGATAAGGAATGTTAGGAGTCAGGCAATCCTGTGAGAGTAACTCTCATTTCCAGTATTGTATATATAAATTGATCCACACCCTGACCCGTAGAAGCAGCAGGCACACACCGTTGTTGGCACTGTACAGTTATTTATCATGCTATACATCTAGTGTATCAGAATAATTGCAATGATTATGTCCATCTCAGCAATAATTTAAAACAACATGAACATTAGACCCTAAACCCTAACCATATTTCATCACTCATCCCTACATTTCCTATTCAATTAGTCTAGTCCCTAGCAAGAGGGTGGGCATGGGGCAAGACAGAACATATTACACCAATCTAGGTTATTACAAGGGGGTTTAAGCAGTGCTTAATGTGTGCTGGTGCTGGATGTGTTAGCATCAATTCTGGAGGCATTTATTTTCTTGATTTGGGAATTTTGATTATAACTTGACACAGAAATAGTCAAGAACATGATATTTCCTAGCACATTTTATCTAACATACAGCATGCTTTTTCAACACAGTTGTTATTTCTACTACAGCTGGAATGCCATGAGTTTATCGGAGAGATGCTGGTTTGAGGGTTAAATATATATTTGCTTGCTGATCACCCTGTGCTTTTACAATGCACACAATTTTCATAAAGGCACAACTATGATCTGCTGCTGCAGTGGAACAATGTCCTGGAATACTATGCAAGGCCCTGAACTATTGCTATACTTTGGGGGCTCCTGTAAAGACAATGGCCTTGTATGCAATACGTACAAGAATAACACCATATTTATTGATAATGTACATTTCCTGCTTTCTGACGTCTTTGCTTGTCTTGCGGTTATGCTATCCCTTGCCACTGTAAAATAAAATCTGCCATCATGTGTTCAGGGCCCTCACATGCTATTTCATGTACCTAAATATTAAAACAGCTATACCGGGGAAATTGTACTATAAAAATCCAGTTAGATCTCATATTTAAAGTATGCTCGTGAGGAGGAAAACCTCTTTGTCCCTCATACTCCCACTGAAGAAAGACAATCTTTTTTGCTAGACTGACTATCACAGTCATGCAAGGGGTCGTATTAAAGAATAATTCAAGGTTTTTTTTCGGCTACCATTTTGCCCTGATTAATGTACTTACTGGACTCCAATAAAAGGGTTCAGAGTCAGGGTTTTTCTCTGCATTTACTGTACAAAATGATTCTATACTCTACATTATGCAAAAAGTTTGCCATTCATTTTGAAATCACTTACTTTCAAACTTTGTGTTCAGAAAACATTGAGCTGAAAAATATTTAGGGCCTTATATAAGGTTAGGCGGATGGAATACTCTCAAAACATGACATATCCCATTCGCCATATTACAGGTGCCATAAGCTATAATGGCACTTGGAGTACAGCGGGTAGAACATCTGCCATGTATGTGATGTACTATGCTGTTCGCCAAACTCTAAATAACTCCCTTAGTGTAAAAAGAAAGTTTGAACATCAGTTTGACCACTTCCATAGCTTGGTGCCAAACTTGACTGTGAACCGATGATAGAATAAAAAATCTGAATAGTTAAAGGAAAGGCAAAGCAGTGTAATTGCAAATGCAAACGTAAGGCCAGATTGATATCTAAAAAACGTTTTTTTTTCCCCAAACCTTTTCAGGTCTGATGTACTAAGATTCCTAAGGGGAAACCATAAATTGCATCAAATAATGATTAGTAATTTGCGATCCCTTATTAGGAATCGACTTAAATGGGTTTGGTTGAAGTGTGTGCAGTTTGCACACTGACTTTTACCACATGCATTGGTATTTTGTGAACCAATCTATGAATTAATTAGTTGGTTCACAAAATACCAGTTCGTAGTGGGTCACAATTCTGCCTCATTAATATGCATGATGTAGGTTACAAACTGAGACATATTACGATTGGCTGGAGTCACAGGCATGGTGGCCAGCTGGGCTCAGCAGACCACCATGTCTGTGATTAATTTAAAGAGTATCTTACACAAAAAAATATCCAGAAATTCCAAAAGGATCTGAAAAGATTCTCTATCCAAAAATCTAACCCCGATCAGTACCTGAATACACTAGTAAGGACAAACAGGAGTATTTCTCGGATAATTACTCCTCAGATGAGGGATCTTCTGACATTGGCAGCTGGTCCAGTCGGGAGGATACAGACAGAAGTCTCAAGGCAGAAATAGAGGCAAACCATGGCCACAAACTTGGCAGAACTTTAATCAATTTCAAAACCCTATGAACATGCCTTAACAATTCTTTCAACACCCACAATCCCAACAATTCTTTGGCTGGGGTAACACTTACCCCCAAGGCCCACCACACGGCTTCCTTCATAACTAGCTCCCCCATTTTTATGGAGAGGAAGGGGAAGAAGAAGAAGTAGGGGCAATGGGGTTATCCTGGGAGTATTCCCAAACCAGAGTAAACACCAGAAGTATGGTGGGACAACCAACATGGACCCGATATAGTAACCAACTTATCTTCTGTGACCCTAACAGACACACAACGTAGGGTTTCTTACAAAGGGTTAGGATTCATAAAAACCTACTACTTAGTCTAGCCTACCCCAAGATGATACGCTCACAGTGATTAAAGAGGCCTCATAATGTGCCCCTGCAATCTTTGTTATGTTGGGAAGACCACAAGAAAGGTAAAGACACGGATCTGCGAGCACCGCAGTAACATACGATGCAAGAAAAACACTACAAGGAGGACAGATTACTTTCTGAGGGCTGGACACACCATCAATGACATGAGATGGGTGGTGAGCGAACAAATTGACCACATCCCAAAAGAAAGAGGGTGCACTACTGGAAAATACTGGAAAAAGAACAAAGATGGATTTATCGCATGTCCACCAACAAGACAGGATTAAATGATAATATTCCCTGGTACACAGTGCAACAACGATCATTTAACGTTTAGATCATAGATATAATTGCTGTGATATTGGCTGAGCAAATCAATATGAATAATTCTCTCTTATACGAATTGTAATTTTTTTAATGAATGAACCGGAGAAATAATTGCTGTAATAGTGATTTGAAAAATCAATCTGAGTAAAAATGTCCATTTATTTAAAACATAAAGGCATCTTTCATATTCAAGTATATGTGGTTGCAGCACTGTGTCTAATATGAACATGGACACAGAGAGCCGTTCCAAGATTGCATCTGTAGCTCTCAATGTCATGGCCCTGTGTAAAACCGGGCGGGCCCCCTTAAATAGGGGCGGGATAGCTGGGCGGTACCTCCATCAGGCCCACACCCGGGATATGCTTTCACGATGACCCGTGCCGAACCCTTCCCCCACCCCACGCGGGGGCTTCTCATACAATACAGCTGGGAAACTTGCCGTAAGTTATGACACTTCTCCCCGGTGCCCAATCACTTCTCGCCCACTCCTCATGAGGGCCTTTAACGCAGCACTGCTGCAATGTATGCTGCGAAGATGAAGCCTACCCCTGAGGCCCACTCACGATTAAGGCCAGTACAAGCAGGATAGGTAATTACCTATCACAGACTAAGCCTGTGAGTCCCCGGAAGCAGCACAGGTCAGAGATTCGCAATACTTAAAGCCTCAGCAACTAGATCCAGATTGGGATACAGACCATATGAGAAGGATCATTAGGTGTATGGGAGGGTGAGATACCTTGAGGAAGTAAGTGAGGGGGGACGTGGATTCACTTGGTGTTCACTGCATGACCTCAAGAACAGATCTTAAAATAACCAACACTATGTGTATATACATTTTTAGAGTGTGACTACAGGGGTCATCACCCAAAGTGATCCATGTTGTGGAATAGTGCTTCACACAGGTAGGTTTTTATTCAGGCTCTTTCTCATTTTGTTCAATGTATAAATATATCACACGGCCAACACAAACACAGTAGGACGTTTCCTAGGTTGTACACAAGGCATGATTGGAATGCGGTGGATAAACATTAGCCCGAAACCGGTCCTTGGATGCTTGTTTCCAGTCCAGGGTGACCTGGCTTGGCAGTTCGGGCTGGACTGTTCCCATGGGGCACAGGGATAGACTGATTTGTATATGGCTGGGTTCAAACTGGAAAGGCATGGTGAGCAAAAAAACGATGGATTTAGGCCCAGATCTCTGTACTGGGGTGAATGTATGACATTGGTCTGCATTCTGTCCATCACCTGTTGTTTTTGCATGTGGATAAACATTAGGCATTGCTGGAGGTTCCAGCATGAATGGAATGTAGTGCATGACCTCATATGTGCCCAGCTTGGGTTATGCCTGTGCTCCATAAGATAGGTTTGCCTAACTACAATCCTGACGAAAGCCATATTGACACACTTAGCATGAATGGCTGAAACATGTTGACCATGATAAGGGGTATATGAGTCCATTGACATCTCAAAAGTATCCAAAACACTGATTTTAAACCTTGCCCAAAGTCTCCAAGATTAAAATACCTTTTAGGTAGGTGACATTGAGTCAATTTTAAGTCACTTGCACATTTTCATTTCACTATAAAAACAACCAGCTCAGCTGTAATCAAGCGTTGAAGTACACTTTAGAGGCACTTAACTTTGGGGATGGGAACCCAATAATGAAACACGTCACCAACTAGGTTGGTGAGTGAGGGGGTCTTTTTAGAAACCCAGAAGGTTCCATCCTGCTTTGCTATAAGTGAGGGACTCTAAAGGATCCTTTGTTAGGTAAACAAGGTACTCGCTTTTTTTGTTTGACATAATTTAAAATGCAGGCTGTTTTCCTGAAAGGATAACAAACATGCGTTTAGAAAAGGAAATTAATTTTACAAACATTTTTTTAGGAGCAAGCATTGGTCTAAAGGACCACTGCTTGTGCCTAAAAATGTTTCTGTGAACACTCACAGCGGGGAAATGGGCCCCTCCCTGTTTGTGAATGATTACCAGTAATTTGGATTTGGTAGTAGAATACTAACATTTTGCGATTTCAGTCGCAAAACATTAATACACAAGGTAAGAAATTAGTATTTGGAAGGGAAGCCCTTGACACGCCTCTTCCAAATACAGATTTTGTGTTTAGTCTGAAACCCAAATTGAGATACAGTAAAGTGTTACCCAATCTGAGTTTGGGATTGTACATTTAAAAAAGCAATTTTCCTGTCGCAATGGGTCAGATATGCCCTTTGCATTCGTAAAATTGCTTCGTACATCAGGACTTTAATATTTGGAAACTGCTGAGGAAAGTGACCGAGGTGAATAACTAGAAAGTAAGTGCAACTGGAACTACAAGCTTCAAACTTTTCAGCTGAATTGCCTTAAACGGCTGCATAACACCTTGATTTTAGAAGGACAATGGGGCATATTATCAAGAAAGGCGATAAAATTATCGCCGCTTTAGCGTCAGGAAACTGCGGCTAAGGCGACTATAATGACCTTGATAATATGCCCTTGTGAATTCCCATAGCAGCCCGGGTTAACAGCAGAACCTGGGCTGCTATGGGAATACACAAGCCTGGGCTGCTATGAGAATTCACAAGGACATATTATTAAGGCCATTATCGCCGCTTTAGCTGCAGTTTCCTGCCGGTAAACCGACGATAATTTTATCGCCTTTCTTGATAATATGCCCCAATATTTTTTCCCCAGGCCCTCTTGAACGGTCTCTTTCCTGAGATCACCGGCTATTTCATTTGCAGAGACTCACAGGCTATTTAATTTTCAGAAACTTGATGGAAGTCCCTGACCCAGAAGCAGACCTAAGAAGCGCCTCAGCCTCCTGGGAGTGTTAATTTTAGAGTGTATTTTCTAATTTATTTGTTTTAGGAGTTTTTTAAAAGCACAAACGTTCACCCAGATGGGATATCATTGCGCTGAAAACCCCCAAAACAAAAATCAAGTGACTGAGTTAACTGCTGCAAAGAAGGGATGTGTAGAGAGGTTTAAACAAGCATTTACAATGCAACGGTTTCGCCTTTGTAAAAGTTAGAGCTATTGGCATTGTAAATGACAAATTTTTTATTTATGTGTTGGTTTTGAAAACCGATAAATAAATGGCATTGTCATTTACAATGCCAATAGCTTAATCTCTCGCAAATGCGAGACCTATTGCATTTGCACGCACACACACAGAGAGCCACACACACACAGAGCCACCCACACACACACAGAGCCACCCGCACACACAGCCACCCACACACAGAGCCAACCACACATAGAGATAAATGTAACTCTACAAAGCAGAACCACGCTTTTTTGAAGCGCAAAGTTCAGGAAACGACTGTTCAAATTTACATTAACCCAATAATAAGGACCTGCAATTTTAGTGTAGTTCCATTCGGCCTTTTTTTGCTATAGTGGTGAACACAAATTTGTATGAGACTTCCGGTGTGAAATATCCTTCCCAGTCTCCCCAAATAACGTTGCCACACTTTAACTAATCTGCAAATATGTTTAAATAATGATGAAACTTTAAATTAATTAACCTTAACTGAAGAGTGTAGGTTCAGGCAAACACCATAGCATCAGTCTGGGTTTTCCCAATGAACCATAGGTGCAGTCACTGGCACCCACTCTGGGAAAGATAGAGAAGTGTAGATAGAAATATACAGATCTTGCTGTAAAATAAACATTTCCATGGTGTTCTAGTACGTCTAACTCCCTGCCTAAATAAATAGTGCCCGTCCCCGTGGTCCTGGGTCTGCTTTTGCCCTTACACTAAGATCTCCTCAGACTTTCTCGGAATTGTCTCACAATCTACCTTTACTGCGCTAGCGGCGCTTTTGTTGTTCTCGAGGTGGTTGTTCATTGTTGTTACGTCTTTGCTTTCACCCCGGGCTTGGAATACTGAACCAAGCGTTCCCTTTAACCGCTGCCTCTCGCAGCACGTGTGGGCTGGTGGTGGCTTTAACTTCCAAATCAGTCAGAAGGTCTCCAGGGAGGAGGACGCTTCCTGGTAGCGAGGGGTGAGCACCCGAACCTGTTGCTGCTGGGTGTGTTTTCATGTGCCTTATGTTCACAGAGGAAGGAGCCAGTAAATGATACAGTAACAAGCAGGTGGGGACGGTGGCCAGCGAACAGGACATGGGACAGGGTAATCCAAATTCTGTTGAAAAACTTCCATTGTGGAAACAAAAGGAATAATCTCAGCGTGGGAGGGAGTATGTTGCAGATGGAGGGGGGGTGAATAATGTTATAATGGAGGGAATAAAAAGTGAAACAGGCGGCAGAGGATCACAAGGAGCGAGAGGGGAGGGCTCAGAGTATGAGGCAGAGGCATAGAGAAGTGATGCCCAAACTCTCAAAAGCTTAACTGGGACAGAGAGTCTAAAGAGCGGACAGGTGAGTGCAGGGACCGGTGCCAACAGAGTGGAGAAACTGATAGAGAAAGAGAGGCGTAAAGAGGCATAGAGAGCGAAAAGAGACAGGGAAAGAAACAGGCAACTGTTTAAGAAAGAGCGACGGAAACTTCGAGGCTGAGAAAGAGGAAACATAAGATATAGGGAGAGTAAAGATACTTCCACAAATTTATAGTACAGAACGAGAGACAAGGAACACCTAAGAAAGGTAAATGAGACTACGGGAACCATGAGAGGAGACAAACAGATGAGACTGACAAGAGAGAGACAAGCAACGTGAAGGGGAGAGACTGCTTTCTAGAAGGGACAGCGAGGTACCTGCCACACATCGATGTACAGTGCATCAGCGGGACGGCCCCCATGAGGGAGTGGTGACCACAGGGGAGCAGCGGTAACCAGAGAGGTGAGAGCCAGACCTGGGCAGAGCCAGGTGAGGAGAGACCCTGTGCCCACAGGGGGTGAGGGGCACGAGGCGAAGGCTTGCTGCCCTTTTGATGGGGTTTGATGAAGCCGGGGTGCCAGCAACTCAGCCGCAGGTGAGGAAGTGCACACCACGCTGCCAAATATAAACAAGGCACCCCCCAGCGCCACACACCCAACTGGAGACAAAAAAGCACGTACATATGCACCAATGCACTTATACACAATGGGGGCCGCTGCGAAGGTAACCCTAGCCTGGCTAAATAGGTGCAGGTCACCACCAAGACGCCACCGCGCCCCCTCATCCCTGCAGCACTCACTTCGAATCAAAGCCGTATGGAGCCAACGATAGCTGGGCACAGAAAGAACGTGCGTGAGGTTTCCACCGGCCGGAGACACGGACAGTGGGGTCTGGGGGGACGGAACGGGCACATGGACAGCGGGAGGGAGGGGGCGGGAACGGACAGCGGGAGGGGGGGCGGGAACACGAACAGCAAGGGGGGGGCAGGAACGGGAACACGAACAGCGGGAGGGGGGCAGGAACAGGAAGACGGACAGCGGGAGGGGGTGCGGGAACGGGCACACGGACAGCGGGAGGGGAGGCGGCGGGAACGGCCACAATCAAAAGCACTTACCTGGACCTGGACTTCCTCCGGCGGCGGTCGGCCGTGGAATGACCAAAAGAAACATGGACGAACAAAAAAATAAACCCCGCCCACCGCCGCACTGACGTCCTAAAAGGGGCTGGATGAGAAAAAATCTCAGGAACGCCCACGAGTCGCCTCGCAGAAGACAGACGCCTCTGTTTTCCAATGGCTAGCCTCCATTTATGGAGCTAGCCAATGGGAAACAGAGGCGGGACAAACATCCATACTGTAACTCAAAAGATTTCGTCCTGCGCGAAAGTCTGCTGCGCAGCTTTCGGCGAGGCGAAACCTAACGAGGCCCGTATGCAAGAAGGGCTCCCATCCACTGTACAGACTGGCCCAGGGGAGAAAGAGAGATTTTTAAAGGGAGGGGAGGGAGTGCCGCAGCCAGCAAAGTCCACTCTCAACGCTCGAGGCACCCAAACGCTGCTGACCTGCACCTCCAGCCGACACTGAAAGAGTGTCATCAGAAAAGAATACACAACCATGCTAAGTGCAAGCCACCCTGCTGCCCAACGCAAAGAATAAGTGAAGTACGCCCCACTGCGCTCCTATACACTGCCCCAGCACAGAATCAATGGGTGAGAACTACAATACATGCCCCTAAGGACAGTAGCACTGCCCGCAGTACCACCACCATAAGACTGTACAGAGAGTGTCCTCCCCCACACTGCCTTAAGACATAGTCACCAGTGGCCCACTTCAGGCAAGAAGAGAGCCAAACACCCCAAGTGGCAAGCTGCCACCACCGGAACTCGGAGGAGCAGACTCCCAGTCATATAGACAGGACAGGACCAGCAAGAGGCCCGTGCAAAGAGAACAGGCGCCACGTGGCCTAATGCCGCCACACAACATTTGGCCGGATGCCACATCACACAGCAAGCAAGAAGAAGAGAGCATGGCAAGATGCCAGATCATGAAGAAGAAATCAAAAGTAAAGGAGTGTGACAATCCTGTCAAACTGAAGAACCTAATGACAGTAGGTGCACAGGAGAAATGAACAAGGGGCAAGGCTGAGGACTCGCACCACTACCTGAGAGTGCACGTACCAATACAAGCCAGCCCCCGGGGTGCAGTGACATCACTGAAGAACGTTCAGCTGGACTACCGAACATAAGCCTCCTGCATGAACGATCCGCGTACTGCCCACGCTTCACAGGGCGACTGCCCAGCCACCTGTCACCGGCTGCTTGAAGAGAATGGCATCCCTGCTAGCAATGGCACATGCTGAAGAAGAAGAATTGCACCAATTATGCAATGAGCCACGTGGCTGCGAAGTCCCTCCAGCCACCCTTTCTCCATGTAAGTAATTTCCACCTGTCATGCAGGTTGTCAAATGGCAAAAAGACAACCATGCCATGTGCATCAACGTAACCACCAAAAGAGCATCTCCCCACCAAAGTGGAGCCTTACACCTGCAAACCACCAAGAAGGTGCTCCTGACATTGTAGGGACCAGAGACTATCTACTAGCCCACCCGCACCTGGGTCCTGTTGGTAAGCACCCCGACCATATATCAACCCTTGCGGTTGCACGAATGACTTGCCTGTGGTCTCTGTTGCGATCGTGCAGCGGCCCACACGCCGCCCTGCACAGTCCACATGGTCTTGTGGCAACCCTTCAGAACAGACCTCAAGGGAATTCCCACATCAGAGATGGTCTGGAAGATGCTCCACCAACAGGAGACGGGGAGACACTGGGGCTTTAGAGGAAGGCGTCCCAAGCATCGTCTACGCCATCCTAGTCCTGACAAGACTTGCCTTCACGGAACTAGGACGCCCTCAAGATTAAGCTCCGCAGTAGACTCCCCCGGGGCTCCTGATAAAGCAAGTTTGAACTGTTTGACACTAACCACATCAAAGTGAGGAAACAATGGACACTTACCCAACTGACATGCTGTCAAAGAATCCGGACTCCATCTACACAATGCTTGTTCCCAGTAGTAGCTGGTTAAACCATGGACACATGCAGAGATGCCCCAGTGCTCCCAGCTGCACCTGTTCACTGCTGTCCTGCGGACTGCCTTGAGGCTGATAGAATAAGTGGTATCTTGTCTTATTTTATTTCCATAGGTTGGACTCATTTTTATTTTTCATAGAATATGGGAGGAATGTAGTGTTTTGCTGGACACATACTAGGGTTTCAACCAGCGAGTGCCAGAGGGCTGCTTTTACGCCCACACCCATCTACCAGAGACATCACCGTTCAGGTGACCCTGCCAGAAAAAGAGCCTAAGTGCACGTGCTCAGATCAGTAACTATACCCAGTTTGACTGTGTCACTCATTTACTAGTATGCGGCCCTAGGGCCCATGACGTTACAAATGATGAAGGGCTTTGGAGTCGCAGATATTGCGCCTGCATTCCTGCCAACGTACAAAATCATTTCACCGTGTGAGGAGGGGGAGGTGGTGGGGCCTGGTGCAGAGCTATCTAAGAGGTACTCTGCCCCTCACCAAGCCAGCCACCCTCTCCAAAAAAACCTTAACAAAGGGTCACGGAGGCTGTCATAGATGTCCTTGGGTGTTTTCACACCTTTCAGTGGACATGGCTGCTTACAGCTTCCAAAAACGAGCTCATAATCTACTGTTTACAGTGGTTTTCAGCTCGTCCTCCCTGCCACCTTGTGATTTCGGCTCGTGGTACACGGCTCCTGCTTTACCTTTGACGTACCTGCGGCTCTCCTCCCTACCTACCCTTCCCATCCCGCCCCCCTCTTACAGTGCCTATCGATCTTTTCACATTGATTGCATGTTAATTTCGGAACGTCCTTATCGTAGTTAAATACATAATTGAATATCTGGATGAAATATAGTAACTTCATGTAAAATTAACGTGATTAGCCAGTACTGTCAACCGTGTGTGTGCAAGTGTATAAAAATAATGAAGATTCTGCTGCACTTCCTGAGAACGCCCACTAGGTGACCACATAGACCGCAAAATGGAGAGCCCTCGCTCTGATAATCTTTTGTCTTGTGTGTATTTGAAGCTGCTGCACGTACTTCCCAACGACAGGCTGATGGCAAAATAAACGAATTTCCGAACTTAAAATATACTATCAGATCGTCCCTTTAAAACAAGCCAAGATACATTTGTCTTTGCTTCTTTGTTAAGAGACGTTTCCGCATGCTTCTTAGGTAATTAATCACTTTTTTGGCAAGAAGAATGTCTTGGGAGAAAATCTATGCGTAAACAATTTTTCTGTGAAAGATGTTAAGTGGAATCTTTTTTTCTAGCAGACGTGTATAAGTGTTTGCTTCCCGGCTAACGATTAAAGGCAGACAGGCTGATTTTCAGTGGCGGTAGGGGATATGTGAAAGTGTTGATCCGTAAAAACCCGGCCCGACTGCTCTGGAGAGCCCAATTTCCTATTTCGCAGAATACTTAAAAAACAAGTCAGGTCCCGGGCCGTGCTGTGATTGGCTGACGTCACGGGGGTGTCCCGGGCGGCAGCCAATCACAGCGCGGGCCGGGAAATGACGTCACTGGGGTGTCCCGGGCCGACAGCCAATCACAGCGCAGCCTGGGACACACGACATCAAGGGGCGGGATTTAAAAAAATAGTCAGAAATGCCCACGATTCGCGTTCTGACCGGGAGAAAGGGATTGACGCTGATGTCTTCCAATGGCTAGCCTCCATTTATGGAGCTAGCCAAAGGAAGAAGGGGAGTGTTCAATTCCCCCTAGTGTAAACAAAAGCTTTCGCCCTGGGCGTAGCACCTGCGGTGCTACGGCCAAGGTCGAAACCTAAAAACAGGGTACCTGCTATAAGATTCTGCCTGTCAGCAGAGACAGAGAAAAGGCCAACCTCTCTCATTCAACTGCTGCTTGAATGAGAGGTTTTCAGTCAGCTGCAAAGCGAAACTGTTGTGCTGTATTCAGGTAGCTGGAGTTTGACCGCGTGCCGGTCTATGCAGCACCAATGGCGCGCTTTAAGATTTCATTAGAAAATGTGATTTTCTTCGTCGTATGTGATTGAAATGAAAGTGAAAAAAACAGTGAAAAAAGGTATTTATTGTATAGTTAGTTAAAAACATCACAATATTCCAATACATAAAATATTTTTTATCTACGTGGTAAAAATACCCCAGTTTCTTTGACATGAAGAGAGAGAAAGAAGTTAGTATAGACAGATAATACACCGCCGTCTTTGTTTAATACAGGCGCCGAGACACCTTCGGGTATTCGTGCGCTTAACAAATTCTATTAAATAAATAAATAAATTAAAATTTGATTCATTATTTCTATTTACAATGTTATAACTGTTAAAAGACAGAGAGGGTCCACTAAGCAACATTGTGGCTTGTATCACTGTATCATTAATTTCTCATAGCAGATTAAAAGTGTTATCAATTGGCAAATTTGTTGCGGGTCCTTTGAGTCCAGACTTTTTAGTATTGCGGATCTGCAGGTGCGGATGCCTCTTTCATTGAACTGTCTCCTCAACAGATGACCCTAAGGTTGGGCAGATACATATTAGATGTGTGAAGTCCTGTATTGATGACCCACATAGGCTGCCTGCTTTTGAGCCCTGGTACTTCCAGCTGGGGAGGTTGGCATTGGGGAAAAAAGAAACATTACTGCACTTAAACTGATTTATAGATTTCGACACGAAAGGCTTCCAGTTTGCCTTGATACATTACAATTATATAGACTGAAGAAAGTTGGATGCCCAATGATCTTGTTTTGTGTCTCCTTGTGTGGCCCATGAATTAGATTATTGCAAAGCAATTAATCACCTCGTTCCCAGGAGTTTGTTCTGATAAAATAACGCTTGAAAAGTATGCTCCTAGAACTGGTATTTTGCAAATGGCGTTTTAAGCGTAAATTGACTGAGACAGATTAGCCGCTCACTGCACTTAAGAATGCTGCGGTTCCTTTGCGCTGCCAGCAAACAGATCTAAATTGAATACATTGTAATGCCTCTTCCCATCAATCAGAAACCAGCATTAACAGGACTTTGATGAATCATGCAACGCAACATGTCACAGTATCGAAGAAAAAAACGTGTCAGTGGTACAATAATGCAATATGTCCTACATACTCACGCAAACACCATTGAAGACAAATGCACGCAGTAGCACATACACACAACAGAAACACATGCACACAAAGACACATAATTGCTCACACACTAACACTCAAACACACACAACAAACACACACACTAACAAGTGCACGTGCATACACACAAGCACAGGCAACACACAACACAAACATGCACGCACACACAACATACATGCAAATACACCATGGGCGGCTCCTCCGCTATGGCGGAGGCGCATTGGCCCACGCCTTAAATGCAGCAGACAGAAGAAAAAAAAATAACAATAAAACTATTTTATAGTCATTTTATTTTTACTTCCAGTCCGCCAAGTCTAAGGCGGGGCCATACCGCATCGTCACACAGCAGGGGTAGGAAAAGTGGTAGGCACTGAAAGTGAGCATGCTGGTGTGGCCAGCCATCCACAGGCGGCCAAACTGACATGCGCATTTGGATATCTCCAGGGTGCTCCTTGGGGATATCCTAGTGCTCAGGGGCACGGGCTCCCTGTCCCTACTGGAGCGCAAAACTGGCCCGCTCCGCCCACTCTCTGCAATTCTCTCATGCTGGGAGTAATAGCATGAGAGAAGCACTGGGATTGAGTAGGGAGTCTGGGAGGCTGTGCTCATGGGAATTGTGTGCCGAGACGGGAGCAGAAGACCAGCGAGGCGTACCGTGGTGCGGGAGCAGAAGATCGCAGCGGCCCATAGGAAAGGCAAGTTTATATATTTATTCCCCCCCCCCGCCCCCTCAAGCTCGGATTGGCAGCAGCCTTCACTGCAATATACACAAAGAAACATGTGCGCACACACATTGTAGCATTTAAACTAGTAAGAACCAGCAAGGCTGGCTGAAGGACACAGCAACAGGCACTGAAAAGGCCACCTTGAACTGCTTCTCCATCCAAGGGACTGAGCACACATGCATAGGGATGCGCTGCATTAGGGCCAGGGGTCCCGGAGGAGCCGTGCACCTTCCCTGCTTTCTTGACTCACTGGCCTGAGCCATGGAGGCACCATGGGGGATAGGTAGAGGCTTCCTTCCCCTCATCTCAGAAGACATGGGGTGGGAGACAGGAAGCTAGGAACGTAATTAGCGTCTCATTTCATGTTGCAGTGTTGTAGTGTCGCAATGGCGAGAGGGTATTTATCAGCGGCCAACTCGCTGCACCATCGCAACACTGGGACCAAGAAGCAGCGCAGGCACCGCTAGAAGGATCACACTGCCACCCACCTACCCAGGCCATTTAAGTGGTGGCGGATTATCAGCAAGCAGCATGGACTCCTCGAAGGGATAGAGAGCCTTTCCACCAAAAACCTCCCAAGACACTTGCTACCTTCTTACAGAATCCTTATTCTGCAAGAGACCTGCACACCAGCTTGGGGGCATAGTCTCACAGTTAACCAGTGTGGGTCGAGGGCCTCTAGCCGCTGCTCTCACATCCTCTGGCCCCTTTGGCAGCTTTGTATGGAGAGTCGGGACCATGGCCAGTCATCAATTATTATTATTATGTTTCTTATATAGCGCCAGAATCGACCCCCGAAGGGGTATCTCCGCGCTTGCCTTGGGAACCCGTCCTGGCTTTTCCCTGTGAGATAGCCCCTACAGGGCATCCCCAAGGTGAAAGCCAGGCATCCCGCCGCGGGGGGCCGTTATGGAGATTAAGCAAGCTTAATGCCCAGAGTTGCAGCGTGTGAACCCATGATTAGGTCAGGCACCGAAGCGAGAATTATCGAGTCCATGGACATTTGAGCTCAAGACCCTGCCGCGTCGGGAATTGAACCCTGGTCCTGGTCTGACCTCTGCTTCAGGGTCTGCATGCTCTAACCAGTGAGCCACACTTCTCCACAAGGGTGCAAGGAGTTTGGACCGCCCCTCTGGGATACAGGTGAGTTCACCTGGGTAGTCTGGGCAGGCGAGCAAAAGGAAGAGAAATGTAGCACTTAGTGCTGTGACATCTCAGGGAAGGCCTCTTTTGTAAATATATGCAAGCTACAACCATCGCTATTGACTGCCCAAGTTCTTAGATGCGCTATTTGTAGATTGTTCACCATGTACTGTAATGGGTTCATCTTGTAAATTTCTGTAACTGTTGACATCTGCTGTCTGATTTTTATGATTGTTAAGTTTGTGTGATGCTGTTAATAGACATGACTTTTTACCCATGGGGGTGTAGTAGTGGCTTGTCACTGATTCAGTTGAGTTGGGGGGGGGCGTGCTCTAGACTGGAGTCTCTGGGAAGTCTGCAGCTGTGGTGGAAGTCAGCCAAGGGAGGAAAGAGCACTGATGGGAGGAAACCACAATGCACCGGGGTATAGCTAGCCAGAACACCTGGGCGGACTAAAATGAACAATTATTATGTCAAGGAGTACCATACCTGGGCTCGAAAATAAAAATATATAACTCTATTAGGGGAATGGACATTTTCAGAAAAATGCCAAAATGATTAGTTTGTGGCCATGCTAAGCGAGATTATGCGCAGCTTATCACTAGCACCCAGCACATGTGTTCAAAACGATTTATGTACACATCTGGTAAGGCAACCTTGAAAAGTCATAGACTGCAAGCAGGGCCACAGTGGTGGATGCCTTCATGTTTTCTATAACCTGCCAGGGTTTTTGGCTCAGTTACTTCCTGGTGAAATGAGAGAGCAAGATTGTTTCGCTCTGGGAGCCAGAGGCAAGGGAAGGATAGATGCTCTGGACACAAAATAGATATAAGAAACAGTAGAAGAGTCTTTCTGTGTGACTACAGAACCTGGGCCCTCATTATGAAAAACCAACCTTTGGATTTCCTTCCAGCAATTTACAGCGAGCTGGAAACAGTTTGCAAACAGGGGATCGCACTTTCGAGTCTAGGCGTAAAAGCAGCCACTACTCCTACATCCCAAAATACTATAGAGCATCATATTAAGGGTGGGGGCTTATCAAGAATGGGTGCATAGTAAGTGTGGGTGCATATCAAGTGTGGGTGTATATCAAGGATGGGTGCATATCAAGGGTGGGCACATATAAAGTGTGGGTGCATATCAAGGGTAGACACATATTGAGGGTGGGTGCATATCAAGTGTGGGTGCATATAATAGGTGGGCACATATAAAGTGTGGGTGTATATAATGGGTGGGCACATATAAAGTGTGGGTGCATATCAAGGGTGGGCACATATTGATGGTGGGTGCATATCAAGTGTGGGTGCATATAATGGGTAGGCACATATAAGGTATGGGTGCATATAATGGGTGGGCACATATAAAGTGTGGGTGCATATAATGGGTGGGCACATATAAAGTGTGGGTGCATATCAAGGGTGGGCACATATTGAGGGTGGGTGCATATCAAGTGTGGGTATATATAATGGGTGGGCACATATAAAGTGTGGGTGCATATAATGGTTGGGCACATATAAAGTGTGGGTGCATATCAAGTGTGGGTGCATATAATGGGTGGGCACATATAAAGTGTGGGTGCATATAATGGGTGGGAACATATAAAGTGTGGGTGCATATCAAGGGTGGGCGCATATCAAGGATGGGTGCATATCAAGGGTGGGCACCTATTGAGGACGGGTGCATATCAAGTGTGGGTGCATATCAAGGATGGGTGCATATCAAGGGTGGGTGCATACCAATATCGGGTGCATATCAAGTGTGGGTGCATATCAAATGTGGGTGCATAGCAAGTGCAGGTGCATATCAAGTGTGGGTGTATACCAAGGATGGACGTCGCTCTACTTGCCCTAGACCATAACAAAACATGTCTCCTAATCCTGCTTGATCTCTCATTGGTGTTCAACACGGTAAACCATGCCAAAATACTAGATTGCATGAAAAATAGAATGGGAGTAGAGGGTACAGTCCTAAAATGGCAGCTCTTTCCTAGAACAAAGATCGCAAAAATTCATAGTCAACCAAACTTTATCAGTTTCATCCAGAAATACAATCAGAGTTCCCCAGGGCTTCACACTATCCCTGACGTTATTCAATCTGTGCATAGAACCAATCATGGAAACACTACAACAAGCAAAGATTTCTTTCCACATGTACCCTGATGACACACAGCTGTACATCAAAGACAAGTCGACAGAAGAGATAGGTATCATGAACCAGGCACTGAAGAGAACCAATCATTGGCTAACCAGTAACCATCTGAAGCTTAACCCACATAAAACCAAATTCCGGCTGATCTCCCACCAGAAAAGCTCCACGAACATTATTGAGCGGACCAATCTGATCACGGCATTAAACTTGAACATGCTATCACATGTTAACACAATGGCAAAAAACGCCTGGTTCCATTTAAGCTACCTCAGAAAACTGAAAACATTTTTAAATAAGTCAGACTTCAAAACAGCAGTTCAGGCACTTGTCATATCACTGATAGACTATGATTGCACAACGCTGGCCGGTCTTCCCAAGATCTCAACAGCCCCACGGAAAGCTCGTCTTAATGCGGCCACAAGACTTATAACGGGATGTCAAAAATTCGACCACATCGCCCCTCATTTGAAAGCTCTCAACTGGCTGCCCTACGAATCAAGAGTACAATTTAAGTTGGCATGCATCACTCGCAAAGTGGTACATTTCCAAACACCTGTGTACCTAGCCCAGAAAATCACTCTATCTGGAGCATGCCATATCTCTAGGAAACACGGAGATCTATAACTGAAACCGGCCTGTTTTCGTAAGATAATAACTTATGACCGAGCGTTCTCTGGAGCAGCTCCTAGAATCTGGAACGCTCTCCCTCCCAACATTAGAAAAATCCTGTCCATCTCTGCATTAAAAAACGAAGCAAAATCCTTTTATATGAGTAAATACCTCCCATAATCTCAACAGACTCGCCAGCGTCATGGATAGTTCCTGATCAGTTACACGCTACCTTTCTTTGAACATTAATCTTTTTGTGGCTTGTATATTTGTATATTAAGCTTAATGTTTTTGTTCTAAATCATTGTACAACAACGGATGACTTGGTAACATAATTATTTTGGAAATGAAAATGTAAAGCGCTCTGACACCCTACTCTGGGTCAAGTTTGCGCTATATAAAACACTAAATAAATAAATTAATAAAAAAGTGTGGGTGCACATCATATGTGGGTGCATATCAACGGTGTGTGTATACCAAGCATGGGTGCATATCAAGGATGGGTACATATCAAGTGTGGGTGTATACCAAGGATGGGTGCATATCAAGTGTGGGTGCATATCAAGGGTGGGTGCATATCAATATTGGGTGCATATAAAGTGTTGGTGCATATCAACTGTGGGTGTATACCAAGCATGGGTGCATATCAAGGATGGGTGCATATTAAGGGTGGGTGCATATCAAGGATGGGTGCATATCAAGTGTGGGTGCATTTCAAGGATGTGTGCATATCAAGTGTGGGTGCATATCAAGGGTGGGTGCATATCAAGGGTGTGTGCATATCAAGTATGGGTGCATATCAAGGGTGAGTACATATCAAGTGTGGGTGCATATTAAGTGTGGGTGCATATCAAGGATGGCTGCATATGAAGTGTGTGTGCATATCAAGTATTGGTGCATATCAAGTGTGGGTGCATATCAAGGGTGGGTGTATATCAAGCATGGCTGCATATGAAGTGTGTGTGCATATCAAGTATTGGTGCATATCAAGTGTGGATGCATATCAAGGGTGGGTGCATATCAAGTGTGGATGCATATCAAGTATGGGTGCATATCAAGTGTGGGTGCATATCGAGGGTGGGTGTATATCAAGTGTGGGTGCATATCAAGGATGGGTGCATATCAAGGATGGGTGAATTTCAAGTGTGGGAGCCTATCAAGTGTAAGGGCCAAGGGTGAGTGCAATATCATTTGTGGGTGCCGATCAATGCTGGGTGTATATCAAAGGGTGGATGCATATCAAGAGCACTGCATATATAAAGTACAGGAGGCATTTCAAGGGCGAGTGGCATATTAAGGGAACCTGTCATATTATTTGTAAACTGCTCATCAAGGGTGGGCAGCACCTCAGGGAAGGGGGCATAATTTGCTTCATCTGGCTAACTTCCTGTCTAACGGATTAGTAAACTATTGGAAGCAAAAACTGAAATGGGACAATTGAGTCAGTGGGTCCAGTCCACAAAGCTGGGCTTTCAAACTCAGAGATATACCCCCATACGAATACCAATAGGTTTGGAGCAAAATTCTGACTAATATTGAGTAATTACATGCAAAACATTGCAGACACATTTTTCTGCTTGTGCATATCTGAGGCAAACCATCATTTACACATCTGTGTTCCTGTGTGGGGAAATACATATTGTTTTATTCAAAATAACACCTCTCCCCGGACCCACATGGTATATGAGGTTGTTCCATTCCAGTTGCTACCCAAGAAATGTACTTCTTCCATTGAGAGAAGAAATGGTGCATGTACAGGGATATAAATGCAGCATCTGCAAGGGATATGTGAGTACCCACACACATGAGTTGGTGAAGCTCTCCTCCTCTTGCAGGTGGGACCCCTTGGAACCCCAATAAGCGTGTTAATAAATCTTCCAATGCAGAAGGTTCACCATAACAGCAGAATTTACTCATGCTCATATGTACCATGTACTTGTAAGAATCACAGTTCGTGCATGCAAAGTGAACATTTTGGCACACTTAAGTTCAACTTGAGTACCCAAAAGTAATTGTGAATAAGGCGCATTAATTTATATGGTAATATAATTTATGAAAATGTTCTATTCAAGGACAGTCTATCTCTGTACACTTACTGCTCTAGCACGGTAAATTCACCAACTTAACTGCGGGTCACGACACTCACCATTTTAATTTGGGAATTTGTATGAATTTTTGGTATTAAAAATTCCAGTACAGTTCCTGGGAGGCTGTGGATAATTCTCCAAGTGGGAACATGAACGGCCTAGCTTGGAAATGTGAGTTAAGGTAAATGTTAAATTGCAAAATCAAATATGTACAAATAAATGAGCAAATAAGATATGAAAGTCACCCAAACGAATTTCCCCACACTTTGGTCAATTTAACAGCTAGCATGACCACTCCTTGCATGAGTTGCTCATCCATATGTTCTTGTCAGCAGAAAGACCAAGACAGTGGCCCTGATTCACAATGGTAAACTTACACGTCTGTGAAGTTTACAATTGTTTGTTATTAACAAAGGGATTTAGGTGTAATATCTTTAAGAGTGTGGAATCTCTGCACATAAAACGTCCTATCTTTTTATGTGCGCAGACCCCGCACTTGTAAAGATACTACCCGGAAATCCCTTTGTGAAAAGGAAACAACTGGCAACTTACACAAAAGTGAAAGTTTACCTTTGTGTTTCCGGTCCCTAATGTGCCAATTAGGACATACTTACCTGAAAAGATTTAATGTGTGGACAGAAAATGTCAATGCCCACATTTGTTTTATTTTGTATAACTGAATGCCTAGATTTTTAGGTCTCGCGACCTATCGATGTGCGCAAGCGCATCGAGCGGAGCGAGAATTCATGTGGCGAAAACATCTTCAAACCAAAGGGCTTTCAGCCCAGCGGTTTTCATGAAGTTCACGTGAACATGCACGCGCATCGCATGCAAGCCCAGCCCAGCCTCCCGCATTCCCAGGCTCTCCCGCCCCCATCCGGCATCAGGCTTCCCCTCCCCTAGCAGCACTCCTCCCACACCAGCACCTCCCCCCTCCCACACCAGCCTGCCTCCGCTCGCTCGCATTCCCGCCCAGCATACACTCTCCAAGTGCTTCGCACACGGCCATCTGTTCCCCAGCTCCAGCACCTCACCTCCCCTCTCTCTCCTGGCACACAGCCTTACTTGTTTTATTTTAGTTTACAACGTGATTACATCGGTACATTCTTAAGTGGAAGCATCTTCTCCATCAGACAAGCATGTTGTTACACGAGCTCGTTCTCATGTGCCTCCTACCCCCCAGCGCCCCTCCCCCCTCCTCCCACAGAGCCAAGGTTCTCCCGCCAACACTACTGCATTGCGTATTACCATCCAGTCAGCGAATGCAAGCCCAGCCCAGCCTCTCGCATTCCCAGGCTCGCCCGCCCCCATCCGGCATCAGGCTTCCCCTCCCCTAGCAGCACTCCTCCCACACCAGCACCTCCCCCCTCCCACAACAGCCTGCCTCCGCTCGCTCGCATTCCCGCCCAGCATACACTCTCCAAGTGCTTCGCACACGGCCATCTGTTCCCCAGCTCCAGCACCTCACCTCCCCTCTCTCTCCTGGCACACAGCCTTACTTGTTTTATTTTAGTTTACAACGTGATTACATCGGTACATTCTTAAGTGGAAGCATCTTCTCCATCAGACAAGCATGTTACACGAGCTCGTTCTCATGTGCCTCCTACCCCCCAGCGCCCCTCCCCCCTCCTCCCACAGAGCCAAGGTTCTCCAGCCAACACTACTGCATTGCGTATTACCATCCAGTCAGCGCATGCAAGCCCAGCCCAGCCTCTCGCATTCCCAGGCTCGCCCGCCCCCATCCGGCATCAGGCTTCCCCTCCCCTAGCAGCACTCCTCCCACACCAGCACCTCCCCCCTCCCACAACAGCCTGCCTCCGCTCGCTCGCATTCCCGCCCAGCATACACTCTCCAAGTGCTTCGCACACGGCCATCTGTTCTCCAGCTCCAGCACCTCACCTCCCCTCTCTCTCCTGGCACACAGCCTTACTTGTTTTATTTTAGTTTACAACGTGATTACATCGGTACATTCTTAAGTGGAAGCATCTTCTCCATCAGACAAGCATGTTGTTACACGAGCTCATTCTCATGTGCCTCCTACCCCCCAGCGCCCCTCCCCCCTCCTCCCACAGAGCCAAGGTTCTCCCGCCAACACTACTGCATTGCGTATTACCATCCAGTCAGCTGTCAACCTTCATTTTCTGTCGAGCCTCCGCCTTTACGCTACTTTATTAAAGGTTTAAAAACATTCAGCACATGTCCCGCATCGACTCTATCCCACAACGCCGTCCGACAGGGCTCCGCAGAAACCACTACCTGGCCCCTCTTTCACCCTGACCCTGGCCCCTCTTGTAGGGTTTGCTTCCCGAATGTAAACACAACCGACGCCCGCACCGGCATCTTGCCACCCCTCAGACCTAATCCCTTAGGCGGAGCTGGGTTTAGGACGTGAGTCGGGTGATGAGCACACGCGTGCACATTTGTGGGAAGTGGAAAACATCCCCGCCATACTTATTCACCAAAACAAGAAGCACCTAGAGTGAACAATCCTTGTTATTTTTACAGAGCTCTAACCACACTCACATTTGTTTTAGGTTAGGGTCACCCAGTTTGTGTTTATTAAAAATAATTTACTTGTGCTAATCTGCTAGATTTACTTTACTTTTTATTAGGCACAGTAGATAATTTGATTTGTTCACCAGTGCAGGAGCAGACGTTCTTTATTTGGGCTTTTACCCGGAATGAAATACATTCCTTTTGAAGCAACTAACCGCTGATGCGAACTTCAGCGAGTCTGCACTTCCCTCCTAATCCGATGGCCTCCCCTCACTCGGAATCCCGCCCCAGGCTCTCCCGCCCCCATCCGGCTTCCGTCACAAGACGCCTCTGCATTTCCCTACCTTTAAAAAAAATTACTTTGTTTTCACTTGCTTTTGTTCGTCAGCATTTGAAGAATGTCCACTTTGCCAGCATAGCGCTGTTATTTATTACGGAGCTCTCAACACACCCCTGATGGGAACTTCAGCGAGTCTGCACCAAGCCATAATCCAAAAATTCAAACTTCCCATCTGGGCCCAAGAAAGCAGCAACGTGTGGTCATTGCTGGCAAGTGTTAGCCGCAGTATGTGACCTCCGTTATTTCCTTGGAACTTGAAGCGCTGTCCCGTGACTGCTGCAAGCATTAGAAAAGGACACGAGTGCTGGTGTTGGTTGAGCTGTCTTTTCACCCTTGCAAAATGGCACGTGTTTTGTTTCTAAAATACCACTCTGTCAGCAAGGGTGCTACTGACTCGTATTGGATCCAGGTCACCATTTCTAAACAAGCACTGGAAAAGCCAATAGAGCTCACCTCTACTAGATCTATTGACTTTTTAATGCCTTGTTTAGCCATGTACAGCTCTGCTGTGCAGCATGGCTGAAAGTAAAGAAAAAACAAGCACTGGCGTTGCCAATAGGTCTCGCAGTAGGAGAGTTGGAGCTATTGGTTTTGTAGATGACATTTTATATTTATATATTGTTATTGGCATTGTCAATAACAATATATAAATATACAATGTCATCTACAAAACCAATAGCTCCAACTCTCCTACTGCGAGACCTATTGGCAACGCCAGTGCTTGTTTATTTAGTTAAGAAGCACAGACCTCTGATGAAGCGAAGTAGAATCAGTTATGATGTGATGAAAAGTAAAATTCAAACCATATATGCCCTACAAGAAAGGATTAGCTACATTCAGCCACATTCATCAACGGAAATTCGGCTCGCAAAGGGCCAGATTCTGAGAATCTGGCCCTTTGCGAGCGCAATTTTTGCATTTGGGATTCATCATCCCAAATGCAAAAATCGCTATTATAGAATTCGCAAATTTGCGAGGAATTGCATTTAAGGAATCTCTATTTGAGATTCCTTAAATGCAATTCATGAAACATTTAAAAATTGTGAATTCGCTATTTTGGGCCGCTATTTATCGCGAGGTCAAACCTCGTGGTAAATAGCGGAAACTCAGAAAAATGCACTTAAGTGCATTTTTCCAAGTTGTATGTTACACACACATGTCCTTGGGACATGTATGTGTGTAACACTAGCATCCAATATCATTTCAGGGGTGCAACAGGGTGTCCTTTGGACACCCCTGCACCCTTGAAATCACAAACTCAACATGCGAATCGCTAATAGCGATTCGCACATTGATATGTCTTCCCATTCATTCCTATGGGCCTTAAGGCCCATAGGAATGAATGGGAAGTTATTCCTTATTTGCGATTAGCAATTAGCTAATCGCAAATAAGGAAGCTGTAGAAATCGCAATAAATATTGCGATTTCTACATGAATCCCGTTTTGCGAGTCTGTAACAGCGATTCCTTAATAATCGCTATTACAGACTTCGAAAAACATGCCGATGATGAATCTTTGTGATTGCTTCCAAGAATATAGCATGCAGGATGTCTAGCGCATCAAAGTGACAGAAATACAGGCCCCCCAGTGTGAACGAAAAATACGGTTCTAGAATGAAAACTCCAGCCCCTCCCCTCAGTGGTACAGTCCCCATGGTCCTTAGTAGAATGTTTCCTACAATAGAGGGAAAGTAGGGCATTGATATTGCAAGAAGAGTCGGCCATTGGCAGAAAAGTGCCAAACCACATAATGTATCCATTCCTGGCCGCCTCCTGCTGTCGTGTGAAAGTGTTGACTCTCTACAAGAGTAGTGCCTCTTGGTGGAAGCATGGGGTAGGTATTTTATTTCTTTTGTCTTTTCCTGATCAGTTTACATTGGATCCACATTGACCTGAGAATGTCTTTCTGTTAGTGCTCCTTCACTGTTCTCACAGCTCTCTCTCTGGACGAGTCAGTCCATTGCGCTGGCCACGGTGCTTTAGAATTCTTTAACGCTAGATGTTTCTCCTAAGCTCCCAGAAGGGAAACATCCTTTACAACGCAACTTTTACAACGCACTACCATTACGACGCAACTTTTACAATGCAAGTCATTACAACGAATTGCGCTGGAGGGCGCTCTAGGATAGGGAATAGTTTAATTACTATCCAACACCTTCCCTACTATCCACGGGGACTGGAGTTGGAATAGTAAATTAAACTAGTCACTATCCAGCGCCCCCCAACGCAAGTCGTTGTAACGACTTGCGTTGTAAAAGTTGCGTCGTAATGGCATGCGTTGTAAAAGCATGCGTTGTAATGTCATACATCCCTCCCAGAACCACAGAGCTACTCCTGGGGTCACATGATCCAAAAACGCTTGAGATCTACTATGTTTTAGGCTTCAGTTGAACCTTCTTCGAGCTATCCCTCAGCCCGTGCTCAGAAGGGTCGTGCTGTAACAGAAAATAGGCCTGTTAAAGATTAGACTGCAAAACGTCAACATTATCGGCGCCATCTTGCCCCTTTCCAAGCCCATTCGTGCGCGTAAGCGGCAGCCATTTTGAGCACCATGGCCTCCCTGCCCCTCGCTGATAGCCAGCGCGTCTCTCTCTCTCCCTTAACCTCGCAAGCATCCCCCCCGCACACTGACAACCCCCGCTCTCTCATGCCTTGGGTCATAAACCCCTCTTCAGCGCAGCTTCACCACTGAATCCCATCCTGTTCCCAGCGCGACACCTCCCCTCATTCCTTTCATGGCCTCAGATCCTTCTGATGCAAACCCCTTTTCCTGTGTCCCCGTTTGTCTTCCCTGTTCCCAGGCCGCCACCTGGCTCTGCGGATACTGTTTATTACCCCGTACAGTAGGAAGCTTCCCCTCCCCATCAAAAGACCCCCGAACCGATCAAAGCCCCCACCCCATGAGATCCGACCAACCCCATGCATTCCGTGAATCGGCGGAATGCCCTGCTGTGCGACAACCATCACCTGTTGTGACCGGGGTGGGGAATCCAACTGTAAATGTATGTGGGAACGGGCCTGAAGGGGAGATTCCGAGGATGTTCTTTCTAATACTAAAATGTTGCGAGAATGTGTTATGTGCAATAAAGGTCATAAACCCCAGTATAAGAGGCCAGGCCTCAGAGATGTGGCTAGAGCACCTCGTGATGATACTTGCTGTCTGAATTGATGTGTTCTCCTCCGGAGAGAATAAAATCCTCGTTTCCTGCCTTCCAGTCTCCAGCGCCTGCTTCTTCATTGATTAATATTGGTGGGTCATAGAGGCGATACCGCCGGGCAACATAAAAAGGGTTTTTGGTTACCGGTTGTCTTTGGAACCCCTTTTTAACAATTGGCGTCCCAAACGTGGGGCCCATCAGCGACTCGTGGATCCAGTGGGAGAGGTCCTGACGACAGAGTGAACGACTGCAACGATCGGAAGGTACCCTGTCCGATAGACCCTCGTCTGACAGCCGATCATCCGAACTTCACTGGTTCCGAACAGACCTCTCTCGAGTGATCTGCGGTCCTGACTGGGAACCATCAGGAGTGCCACGAGAAGTACGAAGAGAAGAGGACGATCGGGCGCTGGATTCGGAAGACAAGAAACTGTCCATGCGGTCCGGGTAAGGTCGTGTAAACACGACGAATTGCGAAAGTGATAGATAATTGAAAGTGATTGATAATTGTTGAGAAAATACTAGTATTACTTTTTGTTAATTTATTGGAGATTCGCTGCCTGCAAACGGAGAAACAACAGGCTCTCCCTTTATAAACAGCGAAGGATAGGTACGCACCCGTCGGACCTATCTTTCTCCCCCACTGAACAATTGCCCCTTCCCCCCATTGATTAACTGTTATAGATTGTTTTCTGGATATTCTCTGTCTGCAAACAGGGAAAAATAGGTCCCCTCTTTACAGATAGTGAAAGGGTAGGTGACGCGAACCTTTGCGAGCCTACTTATTCTCCCCATTGACCATATTGATTTTTTATTTTTGACCTAACATTGATTGATTGCTCAAGATTGGTTCATGAGGTATTCACTACGTGCAAACAACGTAGAATAGAAATATTCTGTCTAGTCTTTGCGCGCAGTGATAAGATAGGTAGTGCTGACTATTATCCCATTGTGATCCGTCATGCCTGTCTTCTCCCCACTGGTTAGTAGCCTGTTTAGCCCGGACCGCTTATTAGAGATGAACCATCCGGCTCCACTGGAAGGCACCCCTAATAAGGACATGTTCACGAAGCATGGATTAGTCGCTATAGCCTATAGCCAGCTGTGGCATAAATATACGAAAAAGGATCGAGAAAGTCAGTGGCCACTGATAGGATCCTTCGAAAACGATAGAATAATCACACTAGAAACAGCCCTTGGTAAAAACAAGACGACGTCCACTATGCTTGACAGCTTCGGCATGTGGCGAAAAGAAGCCGAACAACGCAAAAAGAGAACTGAGAGTAGGTTGGGAAAAGAGCTGCGGAAAGCAGCCCACCTAGCGGCCCAGAAACTAGAGAAAGAGATAAAAGAAAGAGAGGATACCAAACAGAAGCTAGAAATAGAAACATCAAGCCAGTGTCTGGTTAGAACTCCCTCCACGCTCTACCCTGAATTACACCCAAAACAGCGAACCAACGATGATCTGCTGCTAGGTCCTCCGATCATCCACATGCCCCCTCCATATGCCCCTTCCCAACCCTTAGCCCAACACCCACTATCCCCAGGTACCAGCGAGATTAGCCCCACGGCTTCAGCCCCCATGGCCTCCGTGCCGGCTGAACTCCTTGTATTAGATGTTACGCAAACGACAACGCCGGGCGACCCAGAAGCCCGAAGGGTTGGTCCTGCTAGAGCATATAGACTAAGCAAACACGAACGAGCAGGGGTCGACAAGATAGCAAAAATACTGGTAGAGAAGAGGGAAGATGAAGAGTCCATCACGGATGTGTTTAATTCTTATACTGGGAGTCACAGACGACACTTTACTGTACAACTGTGTTACCACGTCTTAAACGCATACGAGGACCGATATCAAGAAAAAGGTCCACAGAGCCTAACGACTCTGTACCGGAAGGTTGATATCGGGGATGAGAGTGAGAGTGATGTGATGGACCTCCTTACGCGTACGCTTGAGGTTTTCCGCCACCTCACCGAACAAAAACCAAAAATCGAATCCACTACATCTGTAGCAACCGACCCACAAACTGAACGACCTAACACTATGATGCCGATACGAGAGGCTGCCCCTTACTGGGTTCCTCCAAGAGGTGAAGGGACTCATGATGACGCAAACAACAAAGATGCAAAGGGAAGGGTAGTGTACAATTGGGTCTACCAACCATGGGACCGGCAAGAGATTCTGACCTTCCGGAAATCTCTGCCAGACCTACGTAAAAACCCCACTGCCTTCTATACTGAGTTGGGTACGGCCTTAGGATCGACGATTATGACTCTAGCTGACATCGACTTGTTTTTCGGGTTATGTCTACCAGCTGATGTGTGGAAGCAAATCCGGAAAGTCGACCACTCTGAGCTGTTTGGACATAACTGGTCACAACTTGATGGCATAGACAGACAACGAGAACCCGGACAAAAGCCTTTGAAAGCCATTTTAGACCTCCCGGATAAGATCGTACAGAAATTAAAAACCCTGATCCCAGAAAAGAAAGTGGACTGGTCGATAGTAACGGCTTGTCGCCAGAAACCTCAGGAGGATGTATCGGAATACTTCTCCCGGTTTGAAACTGTGTTCTCCGATTACAGTGGCCAGGACCTGACCACTGCAACCGGACACCATCTGTTTGTCCAGAATTACGTTAAGGGTTTATCAGTTTCAGTTTTTAACGTCTTTATTTCGATTTTTCATCATAAAAGACACATATATACAAGAAAAAATTTTCATTAACTACATTAAATACAATCAACATTAAATACAATCAAAATCGTAATGATATAAATGTTTAAATACATATAATGAATACATGTGATAACCAGAGCGACAAGATAAGTGAAGTTAAGATCTAAATTAAACATATAAGTAAAGACGTCAAGAAAAGTAGTAAAATCATTAAAACATTTATAAAACTTGCGGATCATCAATACTATTAATTTCACTGACCATAATAACAGAAAACAGTTTAAGAACATAGTGTACAGGTTGTTAGGATCTTGATTTATAAACTAATTGACTTAGACCTAATCAACCAAGCCCACCCGAGGAATTTCGCCAATCCTATAGTTAGCCATTCAGAAGTGTTCGTTTTCAAAGCGTACACTGCTTCACTTCTCACTCGGGTGTTAAGTCTAATACATACAGGTTTCAGCCACTTATTGCGTGGTTCGCAATAGGCAGTACAGACAAATAAAAAATGGTCTAGTGTTTCTTCACTAGCGGCGCAACAGGGACAGAGACTTGTTTCCGGCCTCTGCCAGCCGCTAGTAAAGGCCCTCAAGGGCAACGTGCCCACCCGGAGCTGATGATATAGTTTCCTATCTAGTGTCTTAGGGATTACATCCCAATATACTTCTTTGTTGGGAATTATTTTGTGGAGCAAGAACTGGCCTGTCAAGTTCACTTTCTCAGAGAGTGCTACATATTCTGTTTTTACCATGGACCAGAACAGACGTTTAAATTCATCCTTAATAGGAAAGGTTTGGGAGCCCGGCTCTGACCATAACAAAGGTAAGCCCATTTCAACAAGGGTGTTCTTGATTTGTTTGAGCCATGGTATGTTGCCTGCCCCCTCTTGCAGTCTCACATCTTGAAGCTCACGGGCAAACATGGCCAGTTCAGGGGTGGACCATATGCGTCTCCATAGAGCCACCATCCTGTACTGGGCCTGATGCTTAATGGTATGCATGCCCATGTCCATCAAAAGTGGAATCACTGGTGTTGAAGGAGGGAGACTAACTAGGTTACGTAAGAATTTATTCTGTATCCTATCCAGGACAGCTAAGTCCACACAGCCCCAGATGTCAGCACCATACAATATCGCTGAACTGATTTTAGCACTATAGATTTTGAGCGCAGGCAGTACTCTTTTAGTCAAGGAGCACCGCTGCTCTTTTACTAAACAACCAGTCAAGCGGGCAGATTTCAGACAGAGTGCCTCTACTTGCTCTTTCCATTTTAATCTATAATCCAGAGTAACCCCAAGATAGGTCATTACATCAACCTGTTCCAGTCTGGATCCATTCAATAAGATATTACCCCTCATAGGCTTTTTCTTGGTTAAGACCATAAACTTGGTTTTGTTGACGTTAATCTCAAGATCATTCAGATTACAAAAATCCATAAATTTGTTAATTGCAACCTGTAAACCCTTCTGCGTTTTGGCCAATATAAGCGTATCGTCTGCAAAAATTAAAAGGGGGAATTTTGTCCCACCCAGTGAAGGAGCGTCTGTGTGGGTGTCAGAGAGAAACTTAACCACCTGATTAATGAAGAGCACAAATAGGGTGGGGGCCAGGACACAGCCCTGCCTCACACCTCGGGTCACAGGGAAGGATTCAGTAACCTGGCCCTGCCTACCCCATCTGACTCTTGCGAAGTTACCCTCGTGCATCTTAATGGTAAAATCTAAAAGTGCAGAAGGAACCCCCATCCTTCTTAGTGCAGCCCACATCTTCCCCCTGGGGACCAGATCAAACGCTGATCTGAGGTCCACAAATGCAGCGAAGATCTTCCCGTCTCTCAGTAACACAGTTTTCCAATAGATCATGACAAATCTTAAAATCTGGTCAACTGTGCTAATGTGTGCCCTAAACCCAGCCTGCATTGGAGACAGAATGTCTACTTCTATCATCCACATATGAATTTTCCCCAACAGCATTCTGGCTATTACTTTTTGAAGGGCATCGATGAGACTGATGGGGCGATAATTTCCTGCATCAGATCTGTCCCCTTTTTTATGCACCGGTAAAATCTCTGCCCCTTTCCAGGAGTTTGGGATGCCAGTACCCCTAGCTATGGCGTTTGCTAAAATCAAGATATACGGGACCCAATGTTTTTGGTCATATTTGAAGAGGTCCGCAGGGATGCAATCCATGCCGGGAGCTTTGCCATTCTGCACTTGTTTAAGAGCAGAAATAGCTTCGGCTTCAGTAAAAACAACGTGATCAGATGAGATCAATTCAGGCTGCACACTGGCATCTTCCCTAATGGTAGTAAGGGAGATCCGTTCCGTGTGGCTGAACTGCGTCTCATAATGTTTGACCCATTGTTCTGCTGGAACGTGATTTACCGGACAATGTAGTTCCCCCGATTCACCCCATTTTACAACCTCCCAAAATCTTTGTTGGTTGGATGAGGTACTAGCCTGATATAGATCCAACCAACGCTGGTCATCCCATTTTGTTTTTGCCTTTTTTAATGCCTTCTTATAATTTGCCCTAGCTATCCTTATATCCACACATGATTTGGATTTGATGGCACTTAACAGAGAGCTATGGGCAATATTACAGGTCTTATCGTACCATTTAAGCCTAGAATGTGCTTGGGCTTTGTTACCTCCTTCCTTAACAGGTTTGATAAAAAAAGACTTAATTTTATTAAAAAGAGTGTCGTGTATTGCCCCAATTTGATCGAGTGGAGTACCGGCCTCGAGTATGGGTTCCATCTGTTTTGTAGCCACTGAAACCTCCATGGCTATCCTGCTAATTGTAGCAGTATTTTCTTGGAGACCAGCCCATTTAACCCTTCTACAATCATTTGCAAGGCCAGCGTCTGCAGTTGCAATGTTTGTGGCAGAGTTCATACAGAAGTCCTCGGATACTAATAATGATATCACCAAAGGGTTGTGATCACTCTCACATCTACTGACTACTTCCATATCCACCAACATTTTCCAGTACTCTATCTTAAGTAAAAAATAATCAATACGGCTTGAGTTCATGGAGTTATCAAATGTAACTTTTCCCGTCGGGTCTGATTTGGTCCTACCGTTTACTGCACGTAAGTCCCATTCAAGACAAAAACCCAACCATCGCATGACTGCCTCCGTAACTTTTTTAATAGGGACGGCAGACAAAGGGGGAATGTTCCAGATCTGATCAATTTCACCATAACTCTCACCATCAAGGTTGGGAAATGGTTCAAAGCAACAGTTGAAGTCGCCTGCCACCATAACACAACTGTCACTGCTTATGTCATTCAATAGGGAGTCGAGTTCAGCTACCACTCCCGCAGGCTTCCCACCTGGCATCCCTCTGGCATAGATATTTATCAGAAAAAAAACCCGATTATTATTATCTGTTAGTTTCAGTGCCAGGATATCATTACCCAAGGTAGGAAGTTCCGTGATGGTAATGGCTAAGGATTGTCTGATCCAGATAACCAAACCCCCTGATGGGCGGCCCTTCGGTCCTTTGCTGGCTGGTTTATAGTAATTAAGATAGCCAACCCGATGGATAGCTTCAGTTGACCAACTTTCTTGCAAGATGATAACATCATGTAGATCCACAAAAGAACCCCAAGCGGCCTCTGACATTTTCCCCTTCAACCCCGCTACGTTCCAAGACAAGGCTACAAGGGTGTATGAAATCTTCTCTGCCATAGAGGCAGATGGGTTAGCGGTTGCCTTAATAGTTGTCTTTCTAAGATTACCTGACAAGGATATTTCCATGTTATCCCCCCTCTTGGATTTTGCACTAGGTGTAAAGACAATCTCTGCCCTTGAAACACACACATTCATTTGAGAGCAACTTGGTACTGCACTAACACTTCCAGTATTCTGTAGTTCTACATCAAGTCAGTCCACGCCTTCTAAACCGGAGAGGGGAGCAAACCGGTTCACAAGGTGAGGATGGAACATTGGGTAGAGTGTGGTGTCAAAATGAAATCTCCCCCTGGGCCTGTCTCGTGTAGAATGTTGAAACGGGGTGTGGGACCTATTGGCATGTAAAGTTGGGTAAAAATAATGCAGTAATAAGGTTTGTACGTCCCCAACTCTACCAAATCTTGCTTCCCTGCCGATATATTCAGCAACCCAAGGCTCCCTAAAACTAACCACCACACAGTCCCCCTCAAGATCTTTCTTGCCATAACCAATCCAATCCACCCTCCTAACATTGAGTATTTCAGGATTTAAATTGGGAGGGAGTGGCCGGTTTTTGTTAAGCCAAAATGTGACCTTATTATAAAGATCCTTGTGCGTTTCCCTTTTACCTTGTACGAGTGGAGCCACGCCAGTTAGAACAATTGTATAAGGCACTGACTCTGGTGGAAGGTTCACACACTTTTTCTTTGGGATGGGTTTGGCAATAGGCTGATGAGTGGTGTTTTGACCCCTGACTGGTGTTGGATTAATCCTAGCCTGCTGGTTTTTAGTCGGTTTAGGCTTTGCAGGATTGACTGCAGGAGCTAAATTTTTGTCAGCGGGTCCTGATTTTTGCTGGACCTTTAATTTAGAGACTCCTTCTTGTGTGTTATTACCACCCCCTACTTTATTGTTTGTCGCAATCGTGGGCTTCGGATTTGAAGGAATTGGAAGGGACAAACCAGCTTTTCCTATGCTGGAGAAAATTCTATCAGAGGTTGCTATATTATCCTTTACCAACAGGTCTATGGTGTCCACTTTTGCGTTTAACAACCTTGTTCTTTCAAAGAGGGGCAGAAGAAGTGACTTGAGTAGCAACTCAATTTTGGCCAAAAATATTTCTTCGGTAATGCTAATCATTGTCATGGTCTCACCCCCCCCTTGTTGTGTAGAAGCATTAGTGTTAGGAGGCTGTGGGGGCGAAGCTGGGACATTTACCACTCCCTCTATTTGTTCCTCCAAATCTGGTGAGGCCACCCTCTTACGTTTCCCTGGATTCTGAGTTGGGGTCTGTTCTAACAGAGAGGGAGAGTCCGTTAGATCATTACTAATATTAAGTTTTGGAGAGTCTGAGAGACCGGAATTGTCCCCAGTGTGATCTAAACAAATAGTCCCACTGATGAGTAAGTTCTCCTGTGTAGTATTAAGAACAGTTTCCTGATTAGAGTTCAAAATCTCCCCAGTGTGATTCTCAGGGACAGGTGCCAACATTACATCTACATTGCTATCTGCATTCAACGTAGAGAGTGGAACTGGAGAGACCGCCTCACTTATTTTGCCCAGTGAAGAACGCTTGCCTGTAATAATATCAAGCGAAAGACGTTTTTCAACTAAGGCGATCTCCTTCTCTAATATAGCAGTTGAGCGTTTGAAAAATTGGTCAATTGTACCAGTAAAGGTACCGTTAGAGGTGGAGACCTGAACCTGTCTCTCCTTACCAGATCTTAGGGTCATTTTTAATAATCGTTTTGAGTAACGGTAGGCAAAAACAGCCTCAGTAGACGGCAATACCACGCAAGACACAAAGTTAAAACTATTAATATTATATAAATATAACCAAGATACAATTTTACAAATAAAACGTCAGGAAGGATATAATGTTAATAGTAGGGCCCAGCCCAGCCTCATCCAGCCCCGGACGGCCACAGACGGTCCCGCCCTTGTCCCGGGCTTCTCCCGGCGCCCTCCCGCGCGCTCCCGCGCAGCGGCACGTATTACTCCTTTTATGTTAGCGGGGAGAGTTAATGGGCGGGGTGGGCGGGGCCAGCAGGGAGAGCAGCCCAGGTGTTGCAAATAGGGCACGCAGGGACTCCTGGTAGAGCGAGTCCCTGCTTCCACGCTCGCAGCCCTGCCGGCAGCTCCTCACGCCCAAGATTAAAGCTCCTCACCCAGGGATGACACAGGCTCCAAGTGCGGCGCTGCGGGACCCGCGTAGCGGGTCCGGCGAGGTCTCTAACACACACAATGGAGATCAAAGGGGCAGCAGGATACGCAGACGACGGCAGGAATGGCCAGAGAACAGCAGACTTGACGATCCCGTAAAGGCAAGTTCCTCTCCCGCTTTTCACTCCGTGGGCGGGTGGGCGGGGCCAGCAGGGAGAGCAGCCCAGGTGTTGCAAATAGGGCACGCAGGGACTCCTGGTAGAGCGAGTCCCTGCTTCCACGCTCGCAGCCCTGCCGGCAGCTCCTCACGCCCAAGATTAAAGCTCCTCACCCAGGGATGACACAGGCTCCAAGTGCGGCGCTGCGGGACCCGCGTAGCGGGTCCGGCGAGGTCTCTAACACACACAATGGAGATCAAAGGGGCAGCAGGATACGCAGACGACGGCAGGAATGGCCAGAGAACAGCAGACTTGACGATCCCGTAAAGGCAAGTTCCTCTCCCGCTTTTCACTCCGTGGGCGGGTGGGCGGGGCCAGCAGGGAGAGCAGCCCAGGTGTTGCAAATAGGGCACGCAGGGACTCCTGGTAGAGCGAGTCCCTGCTTCCACGCTCGCAGCCCTGCCGGCAGCTCCTCACGCCCAAGATTAAAGCTCCTCACCCAGGGATGACACAGGCTCCAAGTGCGGCGCTGCGGGACCCGCGTAGCGGGTCCGGCGAGGTCTCTAACACACACAATGGAGATCAAAGGGGCAGCAGGATACGCAGACGACGGCAGGAATGGCCAGAGAACAGCAGACTTGACGATCCCGTAAAGGCAAGTTCCTCTCCCGCTTTTCACTCCGTGGGCGGGTGGGCGGGGCCAGCAGGGAGAGCAGCCCAGGTGTTGCAAATAGGGCACGCAGGGACTCCTGGTAGAGCGAGTCCCTGCTTCCACGCTCGCAGCCCTGCCGGCAGCTCCTCACGCCCAAGATTAAAGCTCCTCACCCAGGGATGACACAGGCTCCAAGTGCGGCGCTGCGGGACCCGCGTAGCGGGTCCGGCGAGGTCTCTAACACACACAATGGAGATCAAAGGGGCAGCAGGATACGCAGACGACGGCAGGAATGGCCAGAGAACAGCAGACTTGACGATCCCGTAAAGGCAAGTTCCTCTCCCGCTTTTCACTCCGTGGGCGGGTGGGCGGGGCCAGCAGGGAGAGCAGCCCAGGTGTTGCAAATAGGGCACGCAGGGACTCCTGGTAGAGCGAGTCCCTGCTTCCACGCTCGCAGCCCTGCCGGCAGCTCCTCACGCCCAAGATTAAAGCTCCTCACCCAGGGATGACACAGGCTCCAAGTGCGGCGCTGCGGGACCCGCGTAGCGGGTCCGGCGAGGTCTCTAACACACACAATGGAGATCAAAGGGGCAGCAGGATACGCAGACGACGGCAGGAATGGCCAGAGAACAGCAGACTTGACGATCCCGTAAAGGCAAGTTCCTCTCCCGCTTTTCACTCCGTGGGCGGGTGGGCGGGGCCAGCAGGGAGAGCAGCCCAGGTGTTGCAAATAGGGCACGCAGGGACTCCTGGTAGAGCGAGTCCCTGCTTCCACGCTCGCAGCCCTGCCGGCAGCTCCTCACGCCCAAGATTAAAGCTCCTCACCCAGGGATGACACAGGCTCCAAGTGCGGCGCTGCGGGACCCGCGTAGCGGGTCCGGCGAGGTCTCTAACACACACAATGGAGATCAAAGGGGCAGCAGGATACGCAGACGACGGCAGGAATGGCCAGAGAACAGCAGACTTGACGATCCCGTAAAGGCAAGTTCCTCTCCCGCTTTTCACTCCGTGGGCGGGTGGGCGGGGCCAGCAGGGAGAGCAGCCCAGGTGTTGCAAATAGGGCACGCAGGGACTCCTGGTAGAGCGAGTCCCTGCTTCCACGCTCGCAGCCCTGCCGGCAGCTCCTCACGCCCAAGATTAAAGCTCCTCACCCAGGGATGACACAGGCTCCAAGTGCGGCGCTGCGGGACCCGCGTAGCGGGTCCGGCGAGGTCTCTAACACACACAATGGAGATCAAAGGGGCAGCAGGATACGCAGACGACGGCAGGAATGGCCAGAGAACAGCAGACTTGACGATCCCGTAAAGGCAAGTTCCTCTCCCGCTTTTCACTCCGTGGGCGGGTGGGCGGGGCCAGCAGGGAGAGCAGCCCAGGTGTTGCAAATAGGGCACGCAGGGACTCCTGGTAGAGCGAGTCCCTGCTTCCACGCTCGCAGCCCTGCCGGCAGCTCCTCACGCCCAAGATTAAAGCTCCTCACCCAGGGATGACACAGGCTCCAAGTGCGGCGCTGCGGGACCCGCGTAGCGGGTCCGGCGAGGTCTCTAACACACACAATGGAGATCAAAGGGGCAGCAGGATACGCAGACGACGGCAGGAATGGCCAGAGAACAGCAGACTTGACGATCCCGTAAAGGCAAGTTCCTCTCCCGCTTTTCACTCCGTGGGCGGGTGGGCGGGGCCAGCAGGGAGAGCAGCCCAGGTGTTGCAAATAGGGCACGCAGGGACTCCTGGTAGAGCGAGTCCCTGCTTCCACGCTCGCAGCCCTGCCGGCAGCTCCTCACGCCCAAGATTAAAGCTCCTCACCCAGGGATGACACAGGCTCCAAGTGCGGCGCTGCGGGACCCGCGTAGCGGGTCCGGCGAGGTCTCTAACACACACAATGGAGATCAAAGGGGCAGCAGGATACGCAGACGACGGCAGGAATGGCCAGAGAACAGCAGACTTGACGATCCCGTAAAGGCAAGTTCCTCTCCCGCTTTTCACTCCGTGGGCGGGTGGGCGGGGCCAGCAGGGAGAGCAGCCCAGGTGTTGCAAATAGGGCACGCAGGGACTCCTGGTAGAGCGAGTCCCTGCTTCCACGCTCGCAGCCCTGCCGGCAGCTCCTCACGCCCAAGATTAAAGCTCCTCACCCAGGGATGACACAGGCTCCAAGTGCGGCGCTGCGGGACCCGCGTAGCGGGTCCGGCGAGGTCTCTAACACACACAATGGAGATCAAAGGGGCAGCAGGATACGCAGACGACGGCAGGAATGGCCAGAGAACAGCAGACTTGACGATCCCGTAAAGGCAAGTTCCTCTCCCGCTTTTCACTCCGTGGGCGGGTGGGCGGGGCCAGCAGGGAGAGCAGCCCAGGTGTTGCAAATAGGGCACGCAGGGACTCCTGGTAGAGCGAGTCCCTGCTTCCACGCTCGCAGCCCTGCCGGCAGCTCCTCACGCCCAAGATTAAAGCTCCTCACCCAGGGATGACACAGGCTCCAAGTGCGGCGCTGCGGGACCCGCGTAGCGGGTCCGGCGAGGTCTCTAACACACACAATGGAGATCAAAGGGGCAGCAGGATACGCAGACGACGGCAGGAATGGCCAGAGAACAGCAGACTTGACGATCCCGTAAAGGCAAGTTCCTCTCCCGCTTTTCACTCCGTGGGCGGGTGGGCGGGGCCAGCAGGGAGAGCAGCCCAGGTGTTGCAAATAGGGCACGCAGGGACTCCTGGTAGAGCGAGTCCCTGCTTCCACGCTCGCAGCCCTGCCGGCAGCTCCTCACGCCCAAGATTAAAGCTCCTCACCCAGGGATGACACAGGCTCCAAGTGCGGCGCTGCGGGACCCGCGTAGCGGGTCCGGCGAGGTCTCTAACACACACAATGGAGATCAAAGGGGCAGCAGGATACGCAGACGACGGCAGGAATGGCCAGAGAACAGCAGACTTGACGATCCCGTAAAGGCAAGTTCCTCTCCCGCTTTTCACTCCGTGGGCGGGTGGGCGGGGCCAGCAGGGAGAGCAGCCCAGGTGTTGCAAATAGGGCACGCAGGGACTCCTGGTAGAGCGAGTCCCTGCTTCCACGCTCGCAGCCCTGCCGGCAGCTCCTCACGCCCAAGATTAAAGCTCCTCACCCAGGGATGACACAGGCTCCAAGTGCGGCGCTGCGGGACCCGCGTAGCGGGTCCGGCGAGGTCTCTAACACACACAATGGAGATCAAAGGGGCAGCAGGATACGCAGACGACAGCAGGAATGGCCAGAGAACAGCAGACTTGACGTTAAGGGTTTATCACCGGAGGTCTCGCAGAAACTGCAGGCCAGCGAAAGTAGTTGGGCAGCCTCCAAACCTACGGCTATCCTCCAGATGGCCCAATATTATGAACATCAGAAAAACGAAAACGATAGAACGACAGAGAGGAAGAAGAAAGAATTAAAAGAGAGGGTGATGATAGCTCAACTGCAAGGGGTGACTCTGGGACGAGACCAGTACCGAGGAAACCATCAGATGAATGTCCCTAAAACGGCACCTCCCAAAGACCGTGCTTCAACTCCCCACATTGGACGTACAGACATTAGAGAGGACCAGTGTGCCTTCTGTAAAGGATCGGGCCACTGGAAATCTCAGTGCCCGGTTCTTTTGGAACTCACCAGAAATAGAGATCCTAGAGATTCAGCAAACGAACCAAGAAATAGGGGACCACAGCGAGGGCCCCCAAACAACGCAACTAATGATAGATCCAGTAGACCAAACACATTTGATCGACCCCGACAGAACCAATGCCAGCAATCTGACTACGATGACGTTCATGACTTTGCATAGGACTGCCTAGGGCAAGGGAGGGATCCAGTCGAGCTCCATGTTGACCAGCAAGGCCCTTATGTCACTGCTAAGGTCTTGGGTACAAAGTCACAATTCCTGGTAGACACTGGCGCAACACGTAGTGCATTATCTAAACGACTGATTCCAAGGGCACCCTTGTCTGGCTTACTAATAACATCGACAGGTTTCGATGGGACGCCCTCCACTAACCCTTTGTCCGCCCCAATTCTCTTTGACTTAGAACACAACACCACTGACACTACGTTTTTGCTTTCCTCCAATAGCCCTGACGCAATTATGGGACTCGACTTATTGAAACACTTCCGAGCGACGATTAGATGTTCTCAAGATGGAGTCCGAGTTTTCCTTTACGACAATCCTGTTCTGCTTAGACATTGCCCCCCCAGACACATGTTTTCCATCACCGACGCTGACACTTCCCTGCTTGACACTCTGCCTCCGTATCTGTGGGCCAAAACGGATTCGGATGTAGGGCGCATGATGATTGACCCAGTGCACATCACTGTTCGACCAGATGCAACACTCCCAAAACTTCCACAATATCGGATATCGCCCGAGGGCGAGAAGGCATTGGCAGAAATCATCCAATCACTGATAGACGCAGGAGTGGTAGAGGAAGTAGTTAGCAACGTTTGCAACAGCCCAATCTTGCCCATCATTAAGAAACAGGGAGAAGGAGATGAGAAAGCATACCGCTTCATCATTGACCTTCGAGAGATCAACAAAGTGGTGGTACCCCAGTACCCTGTGGTCTCGGACATTACCACCATCCTGACTTTGATTCCCTCCACTGCCACCACCTTCACTGTCATTGACCTCAAAAACGCATTCTTTTCCATCCCTATCCACCCAGACAGCCGATATCTCTTCGGTTTCACCCTAAAAGCCCGCTCATATAGGTTCTGCCGAGCACCCCAGGGCTACACAGAAAGCCCTAGCATCTATAGCCAGGCCCTCAAGAGACAACTGGATCAAGTCCAGTTACCCGAAGGAGTGGTGTTAGTACAATATGTCGATGACATCCTTTTGGCAGCCGACACCACTCCACTAGCTGTCACAGCCACCATTCAACTCCTGCATTTCCTTGCAGAAAATGGCCACAAGGTCTCTAAGAAGAAGTTGCAATTCTGCCAACCCCAGGTCACTTACCTAGGCCACCTTTTGTCCGAAGACGGAAGGAAGCTGACTCCTGACCGGATCCAAACCATTCTCGACACCCCCGTCCCTAAGACCCAGAAACAGGTCCGCTCTCTACTAGGCCTCACTTCCTTCTGCCGACAGTGGTTACCCAACTTTAGCCTTGTAGTAAAACCACTGCTTTCATTGCTAGCAAAGGACATCCCTCTCCCACTCCCTTGGACCCCTGAGTGTCAGACTTCTTTCATGCAACTACGAGATGCCCTCTGCTCGGCCCCTGTGCTGGGTACCCCCGATTACACGAAGCCCTTCTCCCTTTTCACGCACGAAAGGGAGGGGTGTGCTTTATCTGTCCTGACCCAGTCCATCGGCTCAAAGCAACGACCATGCGCTTATTTCTCAGCCACTCTTGACCCTGTAGCCAGAGCCCTGCCTGCATGCCTTCGAGCCGTAGCTGCTGCTGCGATCTCTATCCGACAGAGTGAGGGGATCGTGCTCTCGAATTCCCTCACAGTACTGGTACCCCATGCAGTTGACACCCTCCTAAACCAAACCAAAACGCAACACCTGACGAGTGCACGACTGACAGGATACGAACTGACTCTGCTCGCACCCCACATCACTCTGAAGAGATGCACCACACTGAACCCAGCAACCCTGCTGCCCTTACCAGAAAACGATCCCAATGCGCACCCTGTACACGACTGTGTGACCCTCACCGATGAACAGACCAGAAGTAGGGTTGACCTCAGAGACACGGCTTTCCCCGACCCCGACGGAGAGCTGTGGGTGGACGGTTCTTGCATCAAACTCCCCGATGGCACCACTTCAGCTGCCTATGCAGTCACCACGGCTCGAACTGTAGTCGAGACAGCCCGCATAACGCAACGATCTGCCCAGGCAGCGGAACTGATTGCCCTGACACGAGCCTGTATTCTAGCAGCAGGAACCACAGCAAACATTTACACCGACAGCCAGTATGCCTTTGGGGTGGTTCACCATTTTGGGCTCCTTTGGAGGGAGAGGGGATTCTTGACCTCACACGGCACCCCCATTTTGCACGGGGATCTAGTCTCCGCCTTGATCGAAGCCGTCCTTCTCCCCAAAAAGCTTGCAGTCATCAAATGTCAGGCACACAAAAGGGTGACAGACATTATTGGACAGGGGAATGCACTAGCCGACATCACTGCCCGAACGACAGCTGAAAATAGGACGACAACACGCATGTACGCGACCAGGTCACAAGCCGAAAAATGGTCTGACGCTAGGGACACTATTAGAGACATTCAAATGGCTAGCACACAACACGAACTGACCGAATGGACACGGGTGGGATTGAAGGATGACGAAGGCTGCTGGCGGACAAAAGACACAAACAAATGGTTGTTACCTGACTCGTATCTGATCCCCATACTGACTATGGCACATTCCCCTGCCCACATAGGATCAGCCCCCATGATTGAACTTGTCTCCAGAGTTTGGCACAATGATAAGATCACAGAGTCCGCCAAACGCCTGGTCCAACAATGTTTGATATGCCTGCAACACAATCCCGGGAAAGGAACTGTAGTACCCCGGGGAGGGTTTGGGGTCCCGAATCACCCATTTGAGGTCCTGCAGATGGACTACATCCAACTAGACAGATGTCAAGGCCTGAAATATGTACTTGTGGTGGTATGTGCATTTAGCAAATGGGTGGAAGCATATCCAACCCGTGACAACACTGCAATGGCCACAGCAAAAGTACTGTTAAAGGAGTTTTTCCCCCGTTACGGCCTTTGTCGAATTTTGTGGAGCGACAATGGCCCCCACTTCGTAGCCGAAGTTATCCAACTCATTTTGAAGGGGTTGGGTGTAAAACAAAAGTTCCACGCAGTCTTCCACCCCCAATCTGCTGGACTAGTTGAACGACATAACGCTACACTGAAACTAAAATTGGCCAAAATAGTAGCTACCACAGGACTGAAATGGCCAGACGCACTCCCCCTGGCATTGCTTTCAATGCGTTCCACCCCCACCAAACACCACTTGACGCCATACGAAGTTGTATTCGGCCGGCCTATGAATGTCTGGTCTGCACCGAAACCAACTTCCATTCATGACGTCCCGGACGTCCTAATGTCTGATTACTTATGTCAGTTGACTAAAACGCTGTCTGTTATCCATCAACAGGTGCTGCATGCCATCCCTGACACTTCCAGGGGTCCCGGACACACCATTCAGCCTGGGGATTTTGTCCTGATCCGGAATTTCCAGCGTGCCAAGAGTCTGGAACCCCGGTGGACGGGCCCCTGGCAAGTCCTCATCACCACCCGAACAGCCCTACGGGTGGAGGGAAAACGCAACTGGCTGCATGCACACCACTGTAAGAAGATCTCTTCGACCCTGACCTCGACTGAAAACATCGACAACCAAGAAGAGCTCCTGAACAAGGATCGACCGTCACTAACCTGCTATCCTGATACCGACACACTTGAACTTTCAAAATTCTCTGATCCCACAGTGCCATCAAAAGAAGGGTATTTCCTGCGTCGAAAGGAGGGAGTCTCGGCTAAGTAGACCACGGACTGAGTTAAATCTCAGAACGGTGACCTAAACACTACCAAGGGTTACCCGGAGAGAAGCAAAACAAAGTCTGTGGTTCTGCCCGCTACCGAGCCCCTTGAAGATGATGGAAGCGCCAGCTAAGAAGATGATGGAAGCGCCAAATAAGAAGATGATGAAGGCAACAGGAAATACCCACCGCAGAAACCCAAAAGCAGACAAACTCCATAGCCCCAAGACTATTGCGCTCTTCATCACAATCCTCTTCTGCTTTCTCCTCATGACCACACTCTGGATCGTGGAAGAAAATGCACCTGCTCACGAAACCTTCTTGACCACTGTCCAGCCTACCACCATGAAGGAACATTATCTGATTTCGCTCTCTCCCCAACTCAGAGAGAGGCGAAAGGAATTTTGGAATAACTCCTTCGTACAACTACTTCACCAGCACAACCTTGCCACCAATGCCACCAACTGTTGGATCTGTGGGTTGCTACCCCACGCCACTGGACACTCGATACCATTCATCCCTTCGCCTTTCTCAGTTCACGGCTCCTGTCTTGCCTGGCTGATGCTTCTGCAAGAAAGCTTTAAGGACAATGCCAGCTCCAGCAAAACCGTAACGCATTTCTACCACGGGGTCTGGCGGAACAGAACAAAGACACACTTCTGCCCGCAGACCAACAACTACACAATCCACTTGGATATCCCTGCTAAAGAACAAGTTGAAATGCAAGTGTTCAATAATCCAACCAGAACCACCTTCTCCTACCTGCGAAAACGAACGGCTGACACTCTGACTGTGGCCCTGTCAGTCATCAACGTCACCGGCCACATGTGCATGGAAGGGCTTGGGACTCAGCTGGTAGGCCACAGTGCCTGCCGGTTTTCCAGAACTCTGGACTCCGCCGACCCACCTTCCTTTGTGGCATCTCCAAACATGTATTTCGTCTGCGGCACGAAGGCTTACACCTGGCTCCCCAAAGGCTGGGGGGGCACTTGTTTCATTTCTTTCATCCTTCCTCCGACTTATGTGGCACCAGCAAATCATCACAGACAAAAACGAGCCAAGGACATCGAACAAGCCGATTCAACAGGAGCGCAATTCATCGATGCTATGAAAGGACTAGTCCCCCTCTGGGGCCCGATGGCAAACAGCCGTGCCATCCGACATCTGACTCAAGCAGTTGAGACAACAATGAACATCACGGCTGGTATCCTTGCTAACAACACCGCTGAACTTCAAGCGGTCCGCTTGGTGGCCCTCCAGAACCGCCTTGTCCTGGATGTGGTTCTTGCGGACCGTGGTGGAGCATGCCGCATCATTGGGTCCAGCTGCTGTACATACATACCGGACAACTCACCCTCAGTGTACAAAGCCATCGAACATCTTCACAAACTCTCTTCAGAAGTCCACCAGGAACAAGAAGAATGGTCGCTTGGTGGTTGGTTCTGGAACACCGTTAAGAACTGGGGTTGGAGACTGTTCACCATTATCCTGATTCCTGTAGTTGTAATATGCGGTCTATGCTTAGGAATTCAATGTCTGCCACCTCTGTGTTCATTATGTGCAAATTGTATTTGCCCTAAGACTGTGGACTTTGAAAAGGAACGTATGAGAGCAATATATGATGCCGAGGTTAGGAATTTGATGAAGATTGACATTGAGTAAGCAAGTTGGCTAAGATATGTTGAAAAGGGAGGACTGTTAAAGATTAGACTGCAAAACGTCAACATTATCGGCGCCATCTTGCCCCTTTCCAAGCCCATTCGTGCGCGTAAGCGGCAGCCATTTTGAGCACCATGGCCTCCCTGCCCCTCGCTGATAGCCAGCGCGTCTCTCTCTCTCCCTTAACCTCGCAAGCATCCCCCCCGCACACTGACAACCCCCGCTCTCTCATGCCTTGGGTCATAAACCCCTCTTCAGCGCAGCTTCACCACTGAATCCCATCCTGTTCCCAGCGCGACACCTCCCCTCATTCCTTTCATGGCCTCAGATCCTTCTGATGCAAACCCCTTTTCCTGTGTCCCCGTTTGTCTTCCCTGTTCCCAGGCCGCCACCTGGCTCTGCGGATACTGTTTATTACCCCGTACAGTAGGAAGCTTCCCCTCCCCATCAAAAGACCCCCGAACCGATCAAAGCCCCCACCCCATGAGATCCGACCAACCCCATGCATTCCGTGAATCGGCGGAATGCCCTGCTGTGCGACAACCATCACCTGTTGTGACCGGGGTGGGGAATCCAACTGTAAATGTATGTGGGAACGGGCCTGAAGGGGAGATTCCGAGGATGTTCTTTCTAATACTAAAATGTTGCGAGAATGTGTTATGTGCAATAAAGGTCATAAACCCTAGTATAAGAGGCCAGGCCTCAGAGATGTGGCTAGAGCACCTCGTGATGATACTTGCTGTCTGAATTGATGTGTTCTCCTCCGGAGAGAATAAAATCCTCGTTTCCTGCCTTCCAGTCTCCAGCGCCTGCTTCTTCATTGATTAATATTGGTGGGTCATAGAGGCGATACCGCCGGGCAACATAAAAAGGGTTTTTGGTTACCGGTTGTCTTTGGAACCCCTTTTTAACAGGCCCGGGTTCCAAAATAAAAGTGGCCCTCATAATCATTAGCGATTCAGATAACTAAAAATGTGGCCCACCTTTTCAGCCTGGCATAATTTAGACAACCCTTTTCATAATTTGGTCTTCCATTGCCGCATACTTTAAGTGTCCCTGTTTATCCCTAAGAAGGCCATCAGTGTGATGGACGTACAAACTTTATGCGTGCTCTGTGTAGCTCCAGAAGCACCACCACATGCAACTTTGTACCAGATGAAAAAGGAGGCAATAAGGAAATGCCCATCAACATTTTTTTAATTAGACTTTGCTATCTATTTATTGGTGTGCTGCGTTTTCTCTACAGTACTGTGCAGCGTGGTTTCTATGGTGATGTATACGCCAGAAGAAGCACTTCCTGATTTCCGGCGCCTATTGGCCACGGCTCTTCGAGGTGCAGCCAAAAACCTCCTTCACACCCACACATTGTCTTATTTAAGAGCCGCGCGCGCCAGCCTCTGGGACCAGTTTCACAGTTACAACGCGGCCAAGATTGGTTTCTGCTCGAGATTGATTTTATGTTGTAAGAAGGAAACACAAAGGAAGCTGCAGCAGGTCGGCTGAGTAAAATGCAGGTTTAATGATCAAAGACAGGAAACAGTGGCTTGAGTTCAGGCTCGTGAACTGCCATGAGACATGGCCCAGCTTCCACTGGGAAGGGTCACAAAATGGCAAAGGGAGCAGGCATTAGCAAAGCCAAGAGTTCTCGCCTTTGCGATCTTTTGACTGTGCAAGTACTTTTTGGCAATGCTGTACACAAGATGTGCCACACAACACTAATGGAACACAGGCCACTCGGTACGCATGCTTGATGACGTACCTGCGCTCATGCATCACCATACATGTACATGCATACTGAATGATGCGGGCATCCAAAATGGCGGACTCCACTTGGCTCAATAAGTGAAAACCAAAAAAAACCATCCAATAGTGCTAAGGCGTATTGCGGACTGGCAGCAATTGTAAGGTTACCCCCCCCCCCCCCCCCTTCGCCCCCAAGAAATGTTAATAATTTTATATAGTGATAAAAAGGACTCACAGAAGTGGGTGAGTAATTGAAGAATGGGTAGGGGCGCTACCAAAAGTAGGTGATGGGAAGGTTAAATAAAAATAATGCCACATTAGTGGGGGAGGTATGAAGAAGAAGGGGCAAAGCTTGAATTAAGGGATAGAGCAACACTGAGTCTGGGGGAGGTATTTAGTGGGTGGAGAAGCAGACAAGAGAGAGCAGCACACGAGGGAGAGAGCAACATGGAGAATGGGGTGAGCACACACATGAGCGTGTTGGAAAACACATGCACTCTAATGGAGTGCTTAACAGAAAAGATAAAAGTAGCTCTCTGAATGTGGGCAGACGAAGGATACAAGTCATACTGTCAAATAGATGGCAAAGAGGCATTTTCTCCAGGGTAGGAACACGCAGGAGAAAGGGAGGGATAAAAGCAAGAAGGACAAGGCAAGCCATAAAATAAAAAGCAATGAAATAGGAGTGACAACCAAGCCAACCAATGGTAAGCACCGGGTTGGCCAAAGCCTATATTTGCTTTTGGTATGGTGCATAACAGCTTTTGCCTACAGATTGAGAAATGCTTTCTGGTAGGCGATCCCTAACACCCTTGAAAAAAAGATATTTAATTGCTCTCTCTGTACCACCTACTACTGAAGATTATTCATGCACCAGGGTTGGTCCACAAGCTAAACAGAACTGGGTAGTAGCGTTCAATTTGTTAAAAAAAAAAAGTGCAATGACCCCAAAGTTTTTCTTAGGAGCCCGCTGCCAGTGCTGTTGAATATGGAGGTTGCCGATTACTAAGGCTGCCATGTTTTGGTTCCATCTCTCTTCTTTTCAAAGCACTTCCTCGCTCTTTATTTCAACTGAGTGGGTTCCTTTTCATCCTTGCTTTCTCACATAGGCGCTGTTTTTCTATTTTTCTCTTCCTCCTTCTTTCTATCTTTTCTGTATTCCTCTATCTTCCTCTGGGTCAACATCTAATGAGGATAAATAAAACCTGGTCCTGAAACATTCCGCAGCCTCCTGCTTGAATTAACCACTGAGGTGAGGTGGCACCTAATTGCGCCTACAGACAGGGCAGTCTTAACAGCTTTATAGGCCCCCGGGCAAAGCAGAGCACTGGGCCCTGCCTACACAACCATTCACAGGAATAAAAATGTTTAATAAATTCTGGCCTGAATGGGGTCCCTATGATCGTGGGGCTCCCGTTAACTGCCCAGTATGCTCATGGGTTAATATGGCACTGCCTACAGACAGCAACTGTTAATGTCACATCTACCACTGCATCGACAATCTGCCTTGCCATTCATTGTGCTGTGGGAAAAAGATGACATGTTGAGTCTCTCTGTTCGAGACTATTGCAGAAGCTCTGGAGCTAAATGCATAGTTGCACAAGTTATGCGTGAATATGTATATGTGAGACTGGACCTTCAGAGCTCACATTTTTTTCCTTTAAAGCTGAGATTGTTTACCTCTTAAAGCATGGGTCAAAGCAGACAAGATGTATTACCTATCTCCTCGGTGGAGAGCCTGCACACTCCTTCAAAACCAACCCTAACCCAATACATACAGAATTCGAGCTCAGGTCAAAAACATCTGTGTGTCAGTGTAAATAATATGTAAAAAAAATGTTGCAATCGGGCGTGTAAAATATGTTTTACAAACTGCTACAACGCCATTCCCACACATTTGTGCACTTCTAGACTTATCCTGTCACATAGACTAGTTTCAAGAACCATAAGTCGTCAGGGGTAATGTAAGTATAGGAATTGTGAAAGTGCATGGACCATCTCTATTTTTAGGTCGAGCCTAGAGCAGCGCGCATGCGCTGCTTGCAAGACTTTTAGTAAGGGGCTTCAGAAAGCTCACCAAGCTCACCACACGCTTTCTTAGAAAGACAGCACACAATTGGGCAAAGGCGGGTGCTGTCCCGCCTTTGCTCCACCCATGGCCTATTGCTTGCGGTTACCCACACGGGTGCCATGTGTTTTGAATTAACGTGACCAGACGCGTGCGCGATAATTCAAAACAAATGGCTTCCTGGCACCACTCTCGCTGTGCGTTCCTCGCGCAGAGGGGCGCTCCCTGTGCCTGGTGCAGGAATCCTCCTCCAGCTGCTGCAGGGCTCTGTCTCTGCCTGGCTTCCTTTACCTGACTGACCCCGCACCCAGCCGCAAGTCCTGCAGCGCGATCCGAAGCGCTCACCCGCACTGCAAGAAGGGAGCCCTAACGTACCGGAACATCCGAGCGCCAGGAGTAAACCAACATGGCTTCATCCCCAAGAGGCGGCGGCGCCCTCCAGGTGAACCTGGCCCCTGCTCCTGCCCATCCGCCCCGCATGGCACCGGTGCCCTCTGATCCCAAAGTGACAGGAGTCCTAGGCTCGACACGCAGCTTTGCCAACAAGGCGTAGTTTTCAAACTCCGCAGTAATGTCTCACAGTCTGAAACTTTCAACCCGTTATTACTCATAAGTGTCTTGTTCCAGTTAAGAATGTCCCACAACTGTCCATTCAGTTGCCTCCACATTTCTAACTGGTCCTGCTGTTCGGTTGTTTACCTATTTTAGCTAGGAGACCTAATTAACTTTTATGTTTGATTCCACGTTGTTTCTTTAACACTTTTGATCTGGGCTTTATCAGTTTCACTTTTACCTATTGTAACAAACATTTGTTCGCATAACTCAGATTTTGTCATATTTCCTGTTAACTAAACGCTTCTGAAAGCCACTGAATGAACCCATTTTTGACAACCGGTTCCCAGAACTGCTGTCCAGCCCATCCTGCGGGGCAACGCTTGGCACAGAACATTCATTGCATACTCCCTCCCCCATCAGTACTGCTGCTGCTGCTGCTAGGGCGTGAAAGGGGATCCCCAGAAACACCACACAGCACACGTTGTTGTGCTATGTCACCAACGTTCGCAGTTCTTCGTGCTGCATCCACTTTATTTCTGTCATAGTGAGCAGGTGGTGTCCAGTTCAAAGAAACTACATCCTGTACTCTGGGGATAATTCTGAAACTATCCAGCAAACAAAAGCATCCTGCTTTTTATTTATTTATAGATAAGTGCTCCTATTCTGCAGAGCAACCTGCACGTCAGGGACTAACTCTGGCGCTTCTAAACACAGGCATAGCTGCTGCAGGTAAAGGCATTGTACTAACACTGATTTAAATGGCTTTTAAGTTGATGGGAGTGGGGCAGTAAATGGAGGTCTCTTCTGGTCAGGTGCACTCTCATTATTCCTCGAAAGGCACTTGTCAAGTGCACGCACCCTCTTGCTGTTGAAATAACACTCTATTGATATTCTTGCATAGTTTTAAAATCATTTCAACTTAGATTTGACCCCCAAAGGTGCAATGCCTGCTTTTCCTGACATGAACTGCTGCCTGTACATGCAGCCAATATGTCCGGCACAAACTTCTGTTTGTGCGGATTTTTCAGCCTAGGCTCCATTATTTACAATGCACTAAATCAAGTGTTCATGACCAGTTCCCGTGTAGCATTTGTGCTTATAAGCTAGAGACGTATGTGCTCGATTACTCAACAAAATATTAAGAAGTATTTAAAACAAGCATTAGCATAGCCAATAGGTCTCGACTTACAAGTGTTTAGTTATCCAGCACAATATCCTTGGTGCAACAGCATTAAGTGTTGCATGGCTAAACCCTTATAAGGTCCCAAAGGCGAGACCTATTGGCTATGCCAATGCTTGTTTACTGAGGGTGTAAGTGAAAGAAAGTCTTCAAAAGGAAACAGGTTTTGCATGTGACAAACAATATTAGACGTCAGATACTGACATATGTGTGCAGATTTTCTGCAAAGTTGACAATCTTCACACTTATCATTGTTATTATTTTTAGTTAGATATAGCTCTAGCTAGACTCGAAGGAATCAGAGCGCTTTACATATTAAGTGATAACGTTCACGCGAGGTACATGAGGGCATTCGTAAGAATCATAGTTGAACAATACAGCATTAGGTGGTAATAAAGTCACACAAGTATAACACAAGGACGCATTGAGGAATGGCATCAGGGACGGAATAGGAGACTGGATGAGTTATTTGTCCCTCTTGTAGGAACTAGCCAAAGAGGGAAAGGTAGAACAGCTTATGCGCATGTTGAAGTAGTTGAACGTTAGGCTAAATACATGCTCACTGGAAGCGAGGACAACAGTTTTCCCCAACATAGATCGGTGGGTATGTAAAATGGGTAAAAGTATTATACTTCAACTAGTCAGAGCCATATACCGACGCTTTTGGGATATTTTACATTTTTGAAAGTCAGGTTCGTCCTCACTTTCCAGTACTTTTTGAGACTGAGGCCCTCTAGTGTCGCTGGCACTTCTGAAAGGGCAAATGGGCATTGCTTTCCATATTGGGATTATGAGCTGAAAGTAGGGGAAATCTTGCATGAACCACTGATCTCTTCACGTTATTCCCCAGAATCCCCCAATCATCATCAATATTTTGACAGAGCTCAACACCGTGAATCATGCCATCCTATTTGACCATCTCACGGACTGTGACGTACAGGCAATCCCATGATTGAAATCTTTCCTTGTGGGTCAAGGGTCACATTGTCATCCTTCCAGCTCATCATTCCAACGTTCACTATCTCACCTGGGATGCACCCCAATGGTCTTCTATCGGCCCAACAATTTTCAATGTGTAAGTTGCTCTAATGGCGAGGCACATTGCTTCATATAAGCTGCCTGTAATGGACTCCGCAGAAGATATGCAAATTGTCTCATGCCTAGATGAGTTTCCTGATCTTGCTTATTTCACGTGCTTCTCTTTTTGGCTCAAGGTGGACTACTGAAGGTAACACAACCATGTAAAGCTTCATACCCAAGAAATTAAAGTTTTGATTATTGATAGTTCTTCTGATATCTGGCTGTATAATCGGTGGCCATCCAAAAAAGGTTCCCGCCGTGTTCCTACTCACTCCGCAAAAAAAATCTGAGAGTCTTACCTTGACTCTCTGTTACCCTTTTCTGCTCAGATCAACACATTTCACTCCAGCTGTTTATTCTAGCTAAAAATGAGCAGGAAGAGTATTCATCTTATTACTAGGCCATGCCAAATGATGGTTGTTCAAACCCTAGCACTAACGAGGCTTGACTATGAAGAAGCCTTGTAGTCTTGTATTTTCTTCCTATCTTTTAGCTGTTTCATAACTCTGCCACTAGGTTTCTTTTCAAATTACCATGTCACTATCATATACTGTCCCTTAGCAGTCTACGCTCAGATCCCTACACATATACGTTCAAAATTGGTCCCTTATTTGCCACCACAAACTCTTTGCCCCTCTTCCCTGATGCTCCTTGACATTCCTCAGATCCCTATAGATTGCTTGGAAGTCCGGCCCCTCGCTTTCCTTGAATGTAAGGGCTGGTGTCTTGGTCCCAAGCATCTGGCTTTCCGTAAGTGTCTTAAAACATTTGTTTCCTCATCCAGCTCCCTTAATCGGTTTTATCTAGATGGTTTGTTCTGCATTTAATGCCAAGCGACTCCTTGGCTTAATAGTGTGTTGTATACATTTTTATCATTACCACCATCATCAAAGGAGATTAACATGAAAGCCAACAAATTATAAGCAATGAGCTAACCCAATGCCCACTCTACGTATTGGCAGAGTACAAAATAGATCTTCAACAGGCGAGATCTAAAAACAAGCATCAGTTTTGCCTGTGTAATGAATAAAGAGCTGTTTTCACCAATCATCGTCTGGGAGAAGGAAAGAGGTTCCTGGCAGACAGCATGGGAGTGGAGAGGATGTGGTGAAGCAGCCAGAGCTCCTGATTTGAGAACTGTGGATCCTGGTTCGAGTCTCAGCAGCACCACGCAATATCCAGTGGTTCTACGCAAATCACTAAATCTCTCCGGGTGATATATAAGTATACTGCAATAGTAAAAGGCAAAACTTTTTGAAAATATAGTTCCACCAAAGCGGATGTTAACAGTATTGCTGTGACAGGAAACTGATAAGAGAAGCAGATGAGAAATAAGCATTGGTAAATGCAGGAACATATGCTACAGCCAATAGAAATGGAGGAAAGGGGTAAGTGTCACACACAGGAACCAATGAGAAACCAGGAAAGAGAGGAGGCGGGATGCAAGTCCTTTTTAAGTTTATATTAAAAACAATATATTTCTCTGTGCAGGCGAAACCTAAATATGAAGGGACTGTCATGATAAATATGTTGCATGTGCCCCTGTGATTTTGTTCCCTGGGTGTAATGGCACAGACTAAGAGCGCCACCCCACTCAGTAAAAATGGTAGCGTTTTTCCAGATTGCTACGTGTGTCTGGTGCCATGTTGGAGAGGCTGCTGCAATAACGGGGATGAAGGGATTAGTGTTAAACCCTCGGTGATAGGTCTTTGTTTGATTGATATAGTTTGAGACTTGAACTTCTGAATGGGTAAAATGGCTGTATTTTATTTCTATGTAAGATATATATGACCAAGTTCTACACTTGGCTGCTGAATAGGACATAAAACAATGTGTGCTCCTGAGTTACCATTTGCAAAGTTCGCAAATGGTCTACCTTCTGGAATGAGAACTTCAGGTGGGAAAAAGTAATCTCCCCAGCCCTCCCCAAAGCCCTACACTATGACATATCCTATTCCTCTTTCAATATTCCCCCACCTCCACTCTCTTGACTCATCCCAAACCTCTTTTACCACTATGAATTCCCCTAAAAAACATTTCTAGACACTTCCCTCCTCTATCCATATTGTCCTATTCATCCACCAAACAGGCTCACATCTCCACCACTCCAACCACTCCCAAAAACAGTGTATATTAACCCACCACTAATCCACCTTTGGGTTCCGGAGTAGCGCGCTACTCGCTGAAAAGCGCTTCAAGGCCTTGTACAGGGTAGTAAGCGCTGTATAAATACAATTACAATTTCCATTCAATTTATTCTTTGGGCGATCTTTTGCATTGTAAAAAATAAATCGTATAGTGATCGCATCTTAAAACCTATATCCACGTGGGACACAAACATCACAATTTCTGATGCGCTGCTCTATTACTCTTTCCCAATATACCAGCACCAAATGCTTAGCACGCAAGCGCTTCTTTCTTGGATGTTGAAGCAGTAAAGCCTGCCAGAAAATGGCGCCTGCCTCTTCTCAGTCGCCCCACACAAGTGCATTGTGTGCCTGCGTGAGTGACTCGCGCTGCCCCGCAGACCTTTTGTTTCCACTGACACACTAAAGCCAATGTTTTGAAATGCATCACACTGAAGAGCAATTCATTTAAACTGAGGCAAGATGGACTGCTCAGGACAGATGTGCACTGTGATACACTGGCTGGCTCCCTCTAAGACGTGTTAACACACACACACAAATCCTCTTCAAGAAAAGGTCACAATCGGGTCAATGTCCCATCACGCATTATTCATTATAAGGAATGGAGTATTTTTTTAGCAGTTGTCACACTGGCTCGAGTGACAGGCAATGAAAAATGTATCTAGCGTTGTTTGCATGCTGTGCTGCCAAAAAAGGATAACCTGTTCCAGACGTATTTAGCAACTGGCAGGTTTATATTTTGCTTAGGTGGAATACTCTGCTATTAAATCAAGAAAGTACTAAATCTGAACATACTTCCCTGCTTCTGTGGTCCCCACAATGCAGAGTTGGATCTACCCCTTTGCCTATGATCAAACTGTTTCTTCTGGAGTGTGGATGGCCGGTCTATTCATCCCACCTCAGAAAACTACTGCTGCCTCAGCGCTCTTGACAGCCGTAATGCCACATCAAACAAGCATTTACAATGCAACGGTTTCGCCTTTGTAAAAGTTAGAGCTATTGTCATTGTAAATGACAAATTTTTTTATTTATGTGTTGGTTTTGAAAACAGATAAATAAATGGCATTGTCATTTACAATGCCAATAGCTTAATCTTTCGCAAATGTGAGACCTATTGCATTTGCACCCACACGCACACACACACAGAGCCACCCACACACACACAGAGCCACCCACACAGGAGTGAGGGCGGAGGGATGGAGGGAGAGAGCAGCGTGAATCTCTCCGAATCTAATGAAAGCCCTTCCTAAGCCTGATGTATTGCACCTGGCAGTCACTTGGTCTGCTCTAGCTATTGAATAATTGAAAGGGTCTGAACGGGGGGAGGGGGGACCTTCCCGAGGAAGTGTCTCTACACATGTACATTTCCAGGCGGACCTGCTCGGCTCCCCCTCTCTGGAGCAGCTTTAAGTGTTCCACTCTTGGTTGTGTGTCTTTCCTTCCCTTGTTTATTCGTTTCCTGTCCCTTGCGCTCTTTCTATGGCGGGCGTTTTTGCGGCGGTGGGAGGCGCTGTCTCTTCTGGTGACCAGAGAGAGCAGACACGAGGGGCACAGATTGAGCGAGGAAAGAGGAGGGGTGAGAGGAAAAGAGACGGCAGGAGGGGAGAGAGAGTGAGAGAACGAGAGAAACCGAAACTGTAAGAGGGAAGAAAGAAAGCTGAGAGGGAAAGATGTGGCGGCGTTTGGTGAGGGGGCTCGGCTCTCCCGTCCAATCGGAGAGCAGCGGGCTCGTTTTCGGTCGCGTTGGTACCAGCAAGGTACGGGGCCCTTCGTCGGGGGTTTACTGATCCCGGCTCGCGGTGGTGAAGCTGCACACGGGTTATTTTAGTGCGCTCTGCTCGGGGAAGGCTCACAAACCTTCAGTCTGCACCAAACACGTGTCGATGGATTCGGGGGCGTTCCCGGCGTCGCGTGACGTCGGCAAAAGCTAAAGAATCTCGGGAACGCCCCCGTGTCTCCTCCGGCCATGACGGACGCCTCTCTGTTCCAATGGCTAGCCTCCATTTATGGAGCTAGCCAATGAAACAGAGGGAGGGACTAAGAGTACACAGTACACACTAAGAAACATAAGATTTCTCTGGAGGCGGAGCCTAACGGCTCCGTTCCTCAGCGAAACCTAAAAAGGGAAGTGTTGCAAGCTTGCAAGAAAACCACAATCTGACTTCCTGCTCTAGGGACTCACAGCAAAACCACGCACGCCTTCCCCGAAGGAGGGGCGGGCGGTGGGGCCGCGGAGTCCGTGAGGTCGAGTTAGCGCCTCAGACTGCGAAGCAGCGCTGTAGTCTTCTTAAGTCACCAAAAACACTTACAATGCCAGGCTAGAATATACGTGAATACCTTGAATTATGGGTGCATCCCGTCGAGATATCCATCTAGCCTTTTTCACCAAACACGGGCAAACACGTCTTTAGCCCTCTTGTCACTCTTTAACAACGCACGTCACCCAACATAAATAGAAATGATGGTAAAATAATACATGCTCCTGTTACAGCATCAAGACCTCGACAAATTATCTCCATGCTAAAAAAAATCCAATAGAAATACTATGAACTACAAAAATAAAAATACAAACCAAAAATGTGTTCTGCTCAGCTGACAGCTACTACAAGAACAGTATCAAACACATGCTTTTGCAGTGTGTCGAAAAATCAAACATTTAAATAGAGTTACAGATTTGAAATCTTATTGGTATTGCCATATCGAGTACTATCCTATCCCATCGCAGTCTAAATGGCAACAACCTATCCCCATTGCTCATATTTCCTACATCACGTTGTGGGTTAGATACCAAGCCAAACAGAAATTAGGATTACTCGATTTTCGCACAATGAAACAGTGGATTTAGTTCATGCCAAGCCTCTTGATCCCCCAACTAATCTTTTGCCAATTGAAACACTTCACCTTATGTGGGGCGCTGAAGTGCTTGCCTTCATAAGCACTATACTACACCATGTCGGTAGTGTGGATAGAAGGTTGTTCTTTCGGTTTTGATTCCATGTGGGAAGTGCTTCCATGTTGTGCGTAACGACCACTGAGGTGCGGTTATCATGGTATGGGACACAAGGCGTAGCAGTGTGTTGGATGATGAAGCGTAAGAGGCAGACGTGCAGTTATTTGTTTTTTACCATGCTGGTACCTTGGAACTGCTCCATATGTCCCTTTAAAGCGTTTCATGTGATCTAGTGTGGCTATCAGATTAATGTGGCGCTGGCACTCCCCAGGCTTGCCCCTTCATGCACAGGTGGAATATGCGCAAGCAGCATGGCGTTCTGGGGATATACCTATAATCAAAATACACAAGAACTCATTATACAGTCACGCCCAACTGTACTGGTGCTATGCAGTGAGTCACACTAGTATATGCTTCTCTGGAGACATGTTTCCTCACCAAAATGGATCACTGCCCCAAGTCCTCTATAAACCAATATAAGCAGTGCTCCAGGCTTACACAATCCAAGTACAGAGACCAAGCCTGAGCATCAGGTCCAGATCTGGGCATGAGTCACAGCATATTTTATAGTACTCATCTGGAGAATTGTGTGCGGTTCTAGATGGCACACATGGAGCATCATGACCAGTCCTGTGAAATACATCTCCAGGACGATAAAGAGAGACTGGAGACAGACAACAAAAACAAGACAACCATAAGGCCATAAAAGGGACATTCATACGCCAAAAGGAAATATAGAAGACAGGAAGGTACAAAACTGGCAGGCAAAGGCGTCAGAGAATAACACAGGACACTATGAGAGTCAAAGTTCAGATGTAACAGCACTAAAGCTCTGCATAGTTATGACACGAACACGATTCAGACAATAAAGATATGGTCACAGGGTCTAGGAAGGATGATGGAGGAACATAACAAGGAAAGGAAGAATAAAGTCGTAAACTACTTATGGTATACTTATAAAGCGAAGGCAGGAAACATGAAGACTTTATGGGGCACCGTACTCTTTTCGTCTACACACTGTGCTACACCGCTACACCTATTTCACTTCCCCTCTCTTTAAACACTACCTCGCCGCTCCAGTGACAACGCCCATTACCTTCTAGTCCACCCACACTGCTCGAGATACCGCTCACTTCTCATGCCCTCTCCTACTACAGCTCCATTCTTGCCTTTCCTCTCCACTCCTCATTCTAATGCCTTCACGAGTCCCCCCACCCATTATGTCATCATCTCGGTGCTAACGCTTTACATGCCCATTTCCTGGACGTTGCCATCTCCTGCACCTTCGCCTCATCCTGATCATAAATGCCTCCACCGCAGCCCTCTAACCAAGTGCAGCACAGAGTTATGACCCCAGTGTTGTTCACCCACCCTGCTGCCCCTCCAGCCAGTGCTGGCCACAATCCCCCCCGTGCCACGTATCCCTCCTCCACCTGGACTGCACCCTAGATTTATGTCAGCGCCCCTCACCTGTCCGGCCCGGTGACAGCGGAGATATTTCAGCCGCTCGGCGGGGCTGCTGTCGCGGTGTGCTCCTTGCTCTGAATCCGTGCAGAGCCAGGGCGTGAGATTGAGCTGTGCCCTGCAGAGCAGGAGGGCGCGCGGCACCCGCTCAATCAGACAGCCGGACTCTGATGTATGTGCACCTTTCAGGGAATGCAACTTTCCTCCTGGTTTTCCGAGGCCAAATGCGTGTACAAATAAATGTCTGTGTTTGTATACGCATACATTTATAAGTGTGTGTTTTTAATCTATGCATTTATGTTTCCATCCCTGTGCGAGTGTGTGCCTATATAAAAAAGGTTTGTGTTAAGTACCTGTATATGCATTTGTGGGCATTATGATACTTATGCGTGTTATCGTTTATATGTAGGCGCCTGCAGTCCAGTTCGTGTTGTCTCTATTTTTATGTATCTGTTACTCTGATAATTTGTGTGATTGTTTACATCTCGGTTTACCTGCGTATTTTTGCATTTTATCTATTTACCACACATGTGTTTGTATGTGGGAAAGTTTATTTGCGCACGTGCATACGTTTGCATCTCTCCTGCGCAATTGTGTGTGATGTTCTACTACTCTGTGTATGTATTGGTACGCTTACTGGATGTGTTCGCATGTGTTTATGTGTTCATGTGTATTTGTCTTTGTATATTTGTGCGTGCCTCCGCGTGTAAATGGTTTGTGTGTGTCTCTGTGACTGGAGTGCTCACGCACGTGCCCATTAGTTTGTTACGTTGAATCGATGTGTTGAACATATCCCCAGAAGGATGATTGGATTGTCAATAAGGCTACATTTTCCGAACGAGCCCAGCCCTAATTAAAATGCCACACTCTTCCCCCTATCCGAGTAAGGGTCTGTGTGACATGTAATCGTCCCTTTTGCCACATACCGACCAATCGCGCGCTCTCTCCTCCCTCACCCACCACCGCGCCCTGACCCCACCCCCTTCCACTTATCTCACACATGCTGACCTTCTCGCTGCCCTCTCCCTCAAAATAATAGTTATTCTTCTCAAAGAAAGCCTTGCCCGGCAATAAAGCGACAGCTCTGATTCGGGCCCGTCCTCCCCGGGCCTCTGGGCCGAATTCAGAGGAGAAACTCTGGCGAGTTATTGTTCACACTCGCTGCGCCTCGGCCTCAGAAAGCACTGATTTATTAGGCTGTCAAGGGAAGCATTGTTCAGGAAGGCAATCAAAAACCACTTACCTCGCTAAACTAAAATTACTGCCTTTTCAGTGGCTAATTTGTATAACTCCCATGGAGGAACTTGGAAAGTGTTTGATGAGTCATAAAATGAGGATTAATGAATTTATTGCCCCGGTGCTCATCAAACAGGAGTAGTATATCTTTCTTCTATTGGGCCTTGTGTCTAATGCTAGGTGCCTGTGTAAAGCAAGCCCAATATGATCTCCCTTCAAGCCCCCTTTTAACCCCGTGACCCGGAGGCATATCTTCAAGTAACACAGGCAACATCAGGGGAGAGGGAGGACAAAGGCCTGCTTGATAAAAGGTGAAATGTGGAAAGTTGCTGCAGGGCCGGATCCTCTCAGTTTTCCTCAATTGCTTTGACAGCGGACATGTGAAGACTTTAGAAAATCAGAGGTGGGGCGAAGACGCAACAAAATGATAAACCTTTGAAAAAGCGCCCGGAAAAACAACTCAACTGCTTTTTGTGTAGGAACGGGTGAGAAAGGGGCAAGTGGAACAGAGTCACGCAGTCGTTATGTATTTTAGGGGTAAGTATGAAGTAACATTCCAAACGCTGTAAGGAAAAGCGTACAGTGGAGCATGGTGTATGCCTCGCAAAAAAAAATACAACATTATATGTAGGCAGCTAAAAATATATGGGTGGAAATGCATGAACACATCTGAAACAAGGGTAATTAGCACGCAAAGTAAGACCGAGAATGGTGGATCCCGGCAGATAAGTGTACATTGAGTGAATATAAATTAAAACGGACGGCGGGAGGGGGCGGGAGGGGGCGGGAGAGGACACAGGGGGCGTGAGGGGGGAGGGGGGCGGGAGAGAACACGAACGGCGGGAGGGAGGCGGGAAACGTGCCGGGAGGTGGGGCGAAGACGCAACAAAATGATAAACCTTTGAAAAAGCGCCCGGAAAAACAACTCAACTGCTTTTTGTGTAGGAACGGGTGAGAAAGGGGCAAGTGGAACAGAGTCACGCAGTCGTTATGTATTTTAGGGGTAAGTATGAAGTAACATTCCAAACGCAAAAGTAAGACCGAGAATGGTGGATCCCGGCAGATAAGTGTACATTGAGTGAATATAAATTAAAACGGACGGCGGGAGAGGACACAGGGGGCGTGAGGGGGGAGGGGGGCGGGAGAGAACACGAACGGCGGGAGGGAGGCGGGAAACGTGCTGGGGAAAAACATGCCCAGGACAGCAGCAATCACGGCCGGGCCGGACCAGACTCGGGGGCGTTCCCGGCGTCGCGTGACGTCGGCAAAAGCCAAAGAATCTCGGGAACGCCCCCGTGTCTGGTCCGGCATTGATGGACAGGCCCCTCGTCCAATGGCTAGGCTCCATTTATGGAGCTAGCCAATGGGACGGGGGGCGTGTTCCATAGTGCCATACTGTACTCAATAGATTTCTCTGGAGGAGGAGCCTACGGCTCCGCCCCCCAGCGAAACCTAAAAAAATGACATCATAGATGATGTCACCAAAGCACCAGCTCATGCTCCCTCAATATGATGAGCATTGCTCGGGAGCAGGGATTCGAAGGTTGCTTGAGTACCACTCGGGCCATTTCTAAAGCCGCACTGCTTAATTTGAGTCGGTGGTTTACGCTGCTCAGTACCGGCACTTAATTGTCAACACCAGCGCTTATAGCACAAACTCGTCCATTCACATTCATTTTTGGTAGGCATGGGGAGATTAGGTGATTTGTCCAGAATCACAGGATGTTGTGCCCACACCGAGAAGCGAACCTGGTTCCCGCGCTCCAAAGACGGTAGCTCTGGCTCTTATGCCACATCCTCTCCCTACTTGTAGGGTTTTGGTTAGTTCTGTTATTGGCAGCACTAAAAGGAACAATAGTCTGGTGGAAGCCACCTCCTGACGGGAGCCACGCACTTATTTTTTCACAAATTAACCATTGAGAGCAAGACATGACCAGATTGTCACTTAGGGCATTACCAGCAGGGGGCCGAGGTGAGTGGTAAAATACTGCTTCACATAGGAAGGCAAAAACCCTTGCACTGGTGTCTAGTGGCTACCTGTACAGTAGAGTCAAAACATATTGCTTGGTCCATTGCTTGGCATATAGGATTTGTCAACACCACACATTAAAGTAGTCCAAAGCAGATAGAGCAGAAGGAATTTAATGATAGTACCCCCACCAAACTCATTCATCCTTGCTTGACTTTCTAGGGTTTTCCTTGACGAGTGCAGCCTCCTGTAGAGCATTAATTATCCTGCGTGCAATGTATGTAAAGTCTCAACGCAGGAACTCCCTTCACGATTTGTGTTATTCCAGCACTTGCTCAGAGGAGACTGGGTAGTGAGGATCCAGATTTCGTGGGAGCAGCTTCCGAAGGAATGTTAACATCTGATGTTGTTTGGGAAGTTGGATTTTCATGCAAAGTAGACTTTGAGTCTAGAGCCTTTAAATGCTGCCTGACAGGGTAAGTTGTTTTGATAGGTAGCAGAGATTGTTGTTGTAACTGGTCATGGAGGTCAAACAGACTGTCTCGGAGGTTGCTCACTGTTCATCAGGGCGCCAGTGGAAGGAAATTGGGAACAGATACATTGTTCAATTCATTTCTAAAGAAAGTGTAGGTTTGTGAGAGGCTGGAAATTGCTGGGATTTAAAGAGGGTTAAAAATTAAAGGAGATATTTGGTCTATTGCATTTCTTGTATAACTTCGCTTTTATTCCTTCACCCCATTGAACCAGGTTGTTAACTCTGCTACCACGAGCCTTTTCATCCTATCCAGGTGTGCGCCCGCACTACTTTTCAACACAACAAAGGGGGGCTATCAGCTAAACCGAGGGCCATCTAGCAACTTTTTGACCGCTGTACTCAAAGTGGTCCATGGCATTTCCTCCTTGCAAACATACTGTCTTTTTAAACTCCCAGCCTGAATTTATAATTCCCTACGTAGAAATTAGGGGTTCCAAATCCCCATGTGCCGTGTCCTGATGCCTGCACCTTGTGTACCCCATCATGAGATCACTGCCCCCAAGATCCCTTCCTGCTCCTCACTCACTGAGTCCCAAACTATCCTAAAGCGCCATCTTATATGGTAGGACCAAAAGAGCAACTAAGGATAATAATCTATCTATACTAATATAATAAAGAGAGAGCCCAAACCTTTGAGGCGGGTAATCTCAGGAACCACAGCACCAATCACAACACCCAATACAGCGTTGGAAAGGGCAGTTGCAGCAGAAGGACATAGGCTATGCAGACGCCCACCATATACATTTAAAAGGTAAAAGAACCGTGCCAGCAAAGTAGTCCCTTATAGGCATGTCTGCTTTGTGCTGTGGGCGTGTGCTGGGGGCGTGACAAACGCTGGGGGTGTGTGGTACATTCCGCCCTTCATGCCATGTCTCATATCGTGTGCTGTGGGCGTGTGCTGGGGGCGTGGGCGTGTGCGGGGCGCAAGATTACGGAAAAAAATGAGCGTTGTGCCCAATATTTCATTGTTTTTTCTTCCCAGGTTCTGTACATTCCAGCTCCGGGTGTCCACCCTGCTCCCTTTAAATACCCCTGCACCCCATATTCATAACCCACCCTTACTCCTTAAAATACCGCAACACCCTTAAACACGAACCCATCTTAACCCTATAAATAAACCCTGTACCCCAAAACCCAAACCTAGCCCTGCACCCTATAAATACCCCTGTACCTCAAAACCCAAACCTACCCCTGAACCCTAAAAATACCCCTGAACCCCAAAACCCAAACCTAGCCCTGAACCCTAAAAATACCCCTGTACCCCAAAACCCAAACCTACCTTTGAAACCTAAAATACCCTTGTACCCCAAACCTAGCCCTGAACCCTTAAAATACCCCTGTACCCCAAAACTACCCCTGAACCCTAAAAATACCCCTGTACCCCAAAACCCAAACGTAGCCCTGAACCATAAAAATAACCCTGTACCCCAAAACCCAAACCAACCCCTGAACCCTAAAATACCCCTGTACCCCAAAACCCAAACCTAGCCCTGAACCCTAAAAATACCCCTGTACCCCAAAACCCAAACCTAGCCCTGAACCCTTAAAATACCCCTGTACCCCAAAACCCAAACCAACCCCTGAACCCTAAAAATACCCCTATACCCCAAAACCCAAACCTACCCCTGAACCCTAAAAATACCCCTGTACCCCAAAACCTATACCTATCCCTAAACCCTAAAACTACCCCTGTACCCCATAACCCAAAACTATATCTGAACCCTTAAAATACCCAAACAACCCCAAACCATATACCTCAGTACCCCAAAACATATACCCCTATACCCCTACTTACCTTATCCAAACATTAAAAAAAATGTTTTTACCATTCATGCACTTACAACGAATTTTGTTGTAAATTTATGCGTGGTAAAAGCATATAAAATGTAATGCCATGCGTTATATTGGCATTGCGGAGACATGGTACTTTCGTAATGAAAGTATGCAGAGTGATGGTATGCAGAAAGAAAGTTGCAGAATAAGAGGTGTTTACCCTCCCCCGGTAAGTATATTGGTGGCACGGCGGCCCACATCTCCAGCAACATACTCATATTTTTTCACCACCGATTTGAAAAATGCACAGGTCTCTTTCATTGATGGCCAGCACCGACATACACTTTTAGACACACCTCCCGCCACAAGTTCTAGAAATGCAAACTTTAGAGCTGGGGAGCTACGTTTGAATCTCAGCATCAGCTCAACATCCTGTGATTCCAGGCAAATCGCTTTGTCTCCCCGTGCCTATCACAAATGAATGTGTTCTTCTGTAATGTAAATTGTGCTCATGCCATGTTGTCGAGTTCGCGCTATATAACATTGCAAGGAAAAATAAAGTAGGGAAACTCGAGTTCACACACTACTGAACGCGCACTCTTAAGTGCATCAGCAGTGCACTGTGAATCGGAGCGTTTCACAGGCCTGTCACAGATAAGAAATGCTATCAAAAGGAAATCCTACAAAACAATATACTACTGGCCTGCAGCAATTCATACCCGGACAACGTCGGGACGGGCTGCTAGTAATAATAATAAAGACATTTATAAAGCGCACAGCTACCCCGATTCGGGTGTCCCGGCACTTACACAGACAGCAACAAAGGTAGAGGTGTACACATATCTAGTCATTTCGACAAAAGAGCCAGGTCTTCAAGGCCGTTCTTGAATTTCTGTTTGGAATGCATCATGCCTAGTTGGGAAGGTAGGTTGTTCCAGCAATTGGTGGTACCACCTCGAATGTCCTACCCTCCATTCTTGCCTTAGAAAAACGGGGAGTGGTGAGGTATCATTTGTGGTTGGACCTTAGAGATCTGTCCTAGTGGTGTATATTAAATGAAAACTGTAAATAAGAGTTTTCATGAAACTCTGCCAAAAATGTGTGCATTGGTCCCCTGTTCTGCTGACCATCCCTCACAAACAGCATCAATGTTCAATGCCTCAATCATCCATTCTGGTTTTTGTCGTCTGTACTTCTGCATATCAAACAACGTACATTGTTTTTGTTCCTAGGTACATTTCTGTTAGAAAGTTCTGGCCGCTCGTGAAAATAAACAGATTTCTTTAGAAATCTCCTTAAAGAGGGAGCCATCTGCGGTGTAGCTTTACAGAGTACTGGAGGTGTTGGTTGCAGTTTTGAATGTAATGTAGATTGGAACTTAAGAAATAACGAATTTGCCCTAGAGGCGCAAACGTTTTTTGAAGTTTACATTGTGATATTATGTGATAGGTCTGTATTGGGGTGGTAGATGTGATTATTTCATTTTTTCACCTGCAAATGTTTTTGAGAAAAATGCAGCTAAACCTTGACATCGTTTCCAAAGAACATAGGAAAGCAGGCTGCCTTTTTCACCAATTCACAAAGTTATTTGGGAGATTTATAACTTTGTTAAATTCACATTTATTTTATGGTGTGCAATAGCTTAGAAACATGCTGGTAAATAACACAATATTGCACACGGTATACAATAATATACACAAAACAATGCATCTAATCAATAAAAAGCATATTTAATAACAAAAAGTAAAATAGGAACGCATATTTCCGTTAAAAGTATGATTCTCTAGGATTTAATAATTCCTATCCCATTATTCTAAGATTATGTACAAATATACATATCAAACTATAGAGCTTTTTAGATGACTAATTCTCCATTCCTTACACAGCGAATGCGCTTCACAAAACTGATAATCGAGCCTGGTATTAGAGCAAAGACTGTAGGACTTTTTCACTGTATGTACACCATCCTCACTACAAACTAATGGCCAACATCCTTTGTACTCTGGCATATTATCTTCATATAGGTAGGTAGATCTGGCTGACAGAATACTGACTTTATACTGTTATCCCTTTAGTCTTACAGTGCTCTGAGTACTGTTCTGATTTAGCTGTAGAGATGTTTTTACTAGTGCAAGACTTGTTAATCTGTTTTAAGAGCAGCAGAACAAAAGGTGATTGGGTTTTATATTTTTCAGCATTTGAACTAGTAGAATAAGAAGATTTAATGCTAAGAGGAAAGCTGATCCAACCTTTCATCCTTTTGAGGAGAGGATGTGGCATAACGGTCAGATCTGCCGACTTTGGAAGTGGGGAACCAGGTTCGAGTCTCCTCGTCGGCTCAACGTCCTGTGGTTCTGGGCAAATCACTTTACCTCCCCATGAATACCAAAAATGAATGTATCCTTGTGCAATGTAACTGTTGCTCATGGAAACCACTTCAACACTTTCAGGTAGAGTTTGCGTTATAAAAAACGGCAAATAAATGTAGCACCACTACATTTATTAATCGTGAATGCTATATTTAAGCACCAACTGCGGATCATTTTGTGGCACGGCCAATATAAAGGACACAATTATTATTTTCTAACACCTGCCTTCTCCTGCCAGAGAAGACAGGCTCAGCCCAATGCCACACTTTCTTGCCCTCTCATGCTCTCTTCACTGGATTGCTTTTCTAACAAATGCAATAGAACTAAATCCACTCTCATGTTTTTTCTTTGAGAAATGGTGTGGGGATAGCTGCAACTCTCTTACCCTATTCTCAGTTGCAGTGACCTTTACCCATGTGGTCCCGCTGGTCATTGGCTCTTTAGTACTGACTCAGCGGAGGAAGTCTATAGAGATAGGCCAAACAAGGTTTTAGGGAAGTGGCGAATCAAACGAACCCAATACCAGATGGGGTAGTTCCTGGTTAAACAAAACCCCGTTAAGATGGCGAAAGGGGGCGCTGTCTTTTCAAAAAACCTCCTCCTTACTTACTTACCGGACTTGACAAACTGGCTACGCTTTCCAACTCCCAGTTCCGTGAGGACAGCATGCAATTTAGTGGCTGTACTCCGGGGCCAGTATTAATGTTGGAAGCGAAATACGCTGATGGGCAGCACAATTAATAACCCAGAAGGGGCCACTGTAAGGTGGTACAAAATAGCCACAAAAAAAAGGGGAAAAAAAAACATTTTTGCAACGGAACCTTATCTGAAACAGATTCCCGCATTTCAACGTGAAAAACTTGCTTTAAGTGCTTTTTCAGCCATTCTATTGTATCATTTTCACCAGCACAAACAGGATGTCTTCCTATGCTCCTGGTGTTCCTCTGCCACTCTGTTAAAAAGATATACGCCTTTCCAAATTCCCCTAGCCATAAAAAATCACAGGCATGAATCAGATGCTTGGGTACATCGAGCAGTTCACCTGTGCAGGCCTCAAAAGTTGGTTGGGAAAAGGAAACAGGTAGGAGGTGAAGGCAGGCTTTGGAAGCTTTATGAGTGCCCTTTGAAAAGGTTAGAGGCCACAGAATGTGGTACCTTTGAAGACTACATGTGTATGGCCGAGATGGAAGTGGTTGATCCCCAGATTTCATTTCATGCTTGCTTCCAGAGAGGGGGTCTATTTTAAAATTATTACAGGTTTTTATTTTTAGGCGTGACAGCATACTTGCCAAAAATTACAAAATGGGGATTGAGGATTCATTGATTGTACGCTCATCGGCAAATCTTGGCTTGTTACAACATTTCACAAATGCCTTTAATTTATAGTTGCCTATAAAACCTAAGGCTTGGAGCACATTTTTTACATACATTGTGCCCTATCTTTATCGGAATACAATGGAGTATGGGTAAGGAAGGGGCAGAAACCCCCTTTCTCACATCCCCTAGGTTACAAGGAGTAGGGATTACAAATGTTCAATGCTATGCAGCTGCCTGGGACATGGGGGATACATGGGATGGGGGGATTTTCCCTGTATGCATTAGGGCGCAGAGGATCCCTTCTACCCCACTGTCAATGTGTGAGCCGCGACAAGCAGTCACTTGGGAGAAATGATTGTTGCCAGTGCCGGTGATTGTGGCACTGAGAGTAGGGCTCAAAACAAATGTGAGTACTTCATAGTGGTGTAGCAGGTTGGGGGGCGGGGTTGCGGTCTGCCCCAGGCCGCATGAGTTTTGGGGGCAGTGGTCTCCCTTTACGCTCTTACCTGTGGCCGTCGCAGGAATTGCCAGCACCCCCCACTCTTGCATGAGGCCGCCGCGGGCGGCAAGTGCAGGGACCACCACGGGCGGCACAAGGGCTAGGTAAGCCACTGGTACTTCGGTTTTCGCTATATATGTCGGTGCAGGGCACAGGAATGGACCTGAAGAATTTCTCAGGACCAGTAGGAGAATCATTTGTCTTCCCTCCTCACATAATGAAGAGTGGGCTCTTTCTGTTATGCAGATTTAGGAGCGACCAAGCTATTAAATTAATATGGAGAGCCAAGTCAGAGCTGAGTCAAGAGTCTGGCTTGACACTAGGAGTCATAACACAAGCTAAGGGTCAATGTATTTGGCATGTAAATATATGTTGTGTTCCTAGTCATACCCTTCGCTCCAATGATAAGTCCCTATTATGATTATTCTTTTTTTGTGTGTTATTGATGATACCAAGGTTCAGTCGGGTGCCCATCGGAGGCAGGTCTTTTAAGCCTCAGCTGCCAAACTCCTGGTGACCTTATGCAAAACTTGTTCAATGGCGCTTTAGGAAGACCCTAATTACCCAGATGTTCACTCAATAGCAAATGACTGCTCCTATCCTTTAATCTGCTCTATGTCTCTTTTTAGGGCCAGAATGTTTGCATCAGTGTTTGTGCGCTTTATAAATATGTTAACATAAGATAACATGCAAATCGTACAACAAATATAACAGAAATATATGATAAAGGTGCTTCAAAATTCCAAAAAGTGTATGGGGCAGATTTACAATAAATGGCGCACCCTTGCATGTCAGCAGGGATGCGCCAGTTATTGTGCGTCACGGCTTCGCCACCATGGATGCGGCGCATTTACAATGCAACTTCTGCCATAAAGGCGGCGCATTGCTGGAGTTGCATCGCAAGGGTGACGCAGCTCTAGCAAGGCTCAGGGGTGCCTTATCTTTAAAATGCTGCGTCAATCCTTACGCCTGCTTCAAGCAGGCGCAAGGATTTGACGCAGCATGGCCTTAAAAGTGGCTGAGTGAAATCTTGTGGATTTCACTCAGCCACTTTTAATAGGCGTTCCTGCGCCGGAACGCCCTCCACCCCTCCCCCTCCCCCGCCGGAAAGCCAACGTATGGCGCAGGGCTTTACAACGTGACGCATCTCCCAGATGCTTTACGTTGTGTCACAAAAGTGATGCAACGGCGGCGTAAAAGAGGAGCAAGGGGCTTGTAAATCTGCCCCTATATATTTAACATGCGGAAGTGTTTTACTTTGATACATTGGATGGCTTCACTTCATTGAGTGGCATTTATTCCAAATGATAGTTTCTAAATTTAAGTTAGAAACAGCCATCTGCCATACCGCCCTGATGACGCAGCTATTATTGAACCACGAGGCGTCAGTTGTCATGTATACCTTATTTTGTGGTTTGTGTTGTTGCTATAGATGGAACAACTTTAGGCTACTAACGCATGTGCAAGAGAGGGTTTTGTACAGCGCGCACCGTAAAGTGATGTATTTCGAATTTTAGGATGAAGGACAAGCCAGCAAAGTAAAATAATGTGCCCAGGATCACTCTATTCGGGGAGAAGAGAGGTTGATCCAAGAGCTCCTGGTTTCACATTATGAACACACTATGAAGTTCATCCACTAGATCAGGGTTCTCCAATGTCGGTCCAGGAGGGCCAGATCCATGGCAGATATTTAGCATATCCCCATTCATACAAATGTAGTTATCTTAAAAATCTGGCATGGGTTCTGCCCTCCAGGACTGACATTGGAGAACACTGAACTAGATGAATATCTCTCTCCAGCATTTTACATCCGTGAATAATGCTTTCTGTTGATTTCTTTGAGGAGCTACATCAGTACTCTGTAAAATAAATATGTTATTTTGTGCTTTACCTGCCAGAAGCTTGAAATATTCATATAAAAAAATAACTATGTTAGCAGAAGGCATTGTACTCTGTTTAAATGTAGATATCACCTTCTTACTGATTTAACAGGCTAATTTCTGTTTCAACAGCTTCAGTGAAGGCGATTAAAGGCATTAATAAAACAAAGGTCTGGGGAGGCCCGCAGAGATTACGTGACGCACGTAAAGTGCAGAGCTCTGTTGCCAGGAGAGTGTCACAGCGAGACCACGCTGTGGGTTTTCTGCATTTATATTATCTCCTGTGGTCAGGGCCAGTGGGTCAGATGGGCAGACCATCAAGAACCTATAGAATGCTGTGAAAGAGATATGATTTTCCAACTCGTCTCACAATCTCTCACAACAGCATGACATCCCTCTCGGGGCAACAGTGGCGGCTCCTCCGCTAAGGCGGAGGAGCGTCGTCCCACTGCTTTTCAGCAGTGCAAAAAATAAAAATAAAATTATAATAACACAATGTTATCATTTTATTTTTCCTTGCTGAAGCATTTTTGCGTGTCAAGGCTGGCCTGCTCTACTCAAAGAACAGGGGGAGGAGTGGTGGGTGCAACCTGTCAGTACGCATGACCGTTTGGCCGGCCATCTTGGGCCGGTCAAACAGTCATGCGCACTTTGCATGTTCTCCACCGGCTGTAATGCACAGCCTGGGGGGAGAACATGCACAGGCTCCAACTGCCTGTCTGAGACCAATCACAACGCTGCTGACAGCAGTGCCGTGATTGGCTTAGAAGAGCCTGTGTGCTTCCTGCTTCCGTTCCGGCCGGGAGAGACCCAGAGAGATGTGGTAAAAAGGTACGTGTATTTTTTTTGATTTATCCTCGCTCCACAGGGCCACAATTCCCGATCAGTGCCAGCCGCCACTGATTCTTCACAGCGGTCTGGAGGGCCTTCTTCTGCGAAACAGCCACAGCCCTGGGCAGCAGCTCCTCTGCAGAAGGAGAGATAGGAGGGCTTGAGGCTGAGGCGAGAAAAAACATGAAAACGTGGCTCGTTTTTGGCTCGAGTGCCCAGGAGGACCTCAAGTTGAGCGAGGGTCAGGCATCTGACTTGAGCCTTACTAAGACCTTCAGAGGCTTGCCTACATCTATGCAGAATAGCTGCAGAAAGACATTGCAATTAATGCCTTTTGCTACTACTACAATCTTTAGGCTACTTAACTCCATCTCCGCTGGTGTCTTCGAGAACCACGTCAAGGCCAGGACCTATATTAGGCAGGTGTGTCTGCAGAATACATTGACAAACTGTGGAATTAAGCAGGGGGCACAGAAGGCCCTTGGTTGTTCTTAGTTTTGTGAGGAACACATTAGCAAAAAACAATGCCTGAGAACCACACCTGTGATATTTTTATGTGATACCACATGCCCTTCATCTAGACAGGATTCCATCATACGCTGCATGCAACAATACAGTACAATGCACGAAATAGCACTATTTTGGCACCAGTACATTACGTTCCGCCAAGTGCTTCGCAATTTTTTTAAATTGCGGCTTTCTTTTTTCGGCCTCGCGAATGTAAAAGTGAGGTCTCGCCTTCATGTTGTTTTGAATCCAGGATTGAACACACCTTTTACATTCAGACCCTTACAAATGTTACACTCAAAGCGGGTTCTGTCGCTTCGTGGGCTTCGGATGAACCAAGACGGCGATTCTCCGTCACTTTTTTGAAAGCGGTCATCTGTCGGTAAAACCTACTAGGTTCCCTGGAGCTATATTAGGGTACCGATAGAATATATAACACTTGCTATAGTTCGTTTTGGTAGTACACAAAGATTGTTTAGCAAATGCAGAAAAAAGGTTCCATTTAAAGTTGAAATACAGTTTTCTTCACACATATTTGGAATGTCCTCAGGAGCCACATTATACATTTTTGTTTGAGTTGACCAGCTGCACTTGAAAGGTAAAAACTACCAAGGCAATCTAACACAATTGCCATAAAGAGGTGCGCTGGAAGCACTTTGTCTTATTTACTAGTATCTGCTTTGCTTGTGCAATGTTGCTTTTGTTTTTCGAGTTATTTACACGGTGAATGCCAGCACTCTATTCCACTTTTATTTTATTTAATTCATTGTTATATTGTGATAACTCTTTTGGGAATGATCGAAATAAAGATCAGGAACAGAGATTAGTGAATAAAGATATTAAAAGAAAAAAACAAGAAATGAATCAACACAATGTAAGAATGGTGGAAAGAGAGGAAGAAAACCAATTCCCTTAAACCAAACCCAGTTGCTTCACACCTTCTCTAAATGTGGAGGTCTGAAAGATATAGGGACACAAGGCCTTAGACAAGTAGGATTTATAGAAAATAGAAAGGGTCATGAAGTAACAAAGGTCCTGCTATACTCATGATTGGTAAAGGTAGCACTACTGACTACAGAACTGGACTTACTTGAGGAAGGAATTAGATTAGTTCCAGAACAAGAAGTAATGGCTAAGGACCTAGGTAAGCAACCCTTCATAAAAAAATCATGCAGGGTTGGGAACGAGGCAGATTCGATGATTGAGCAGGCATTTGAAAAAAAGATCTACACATTACGCTGCAAACTGATGAAATGGAGTACAGAGAAGGATTAAAATTAACCCTTTCCGTGCTCGTGACGGAACCGTTCCGTCACGAGCCTTGGGTGGGCTGTGCTGGTGACGGAACGGTGTCGTCACAGCCCGCTCGCTGCGCCTGCGCGGCGCGAATTCTGCGCCTGCACTGACGTTCTAAAGAGCGGGCGGGGCCGTGACGGAACCGTTCCGTCACAAGCACAGCCCTCCCGAGGGCCGTGACGGAGCGGTTCCGTCATGAGTACGGGAGTGCCGCGCGGCCCAGCCTCCCCCTTAGCGCTGCGGCGGAATAGCCGTCGCAGCTAAGGGGTTAATAAAGAAATATAGGCCTTTAACATCATTGGAGAGTGATGAAAAAAGCTGTTTAGGCGAAATTGATTAAGAAGTAGGGTTGTCGCACAGCCTGGGATTTAAAAAAAACAACCAAATGTTTTGAAATTGTCTGCCTGCGAGAAACTTGGCTGTGCGACAAAACCCCTTTGTAGTAAGGGTATGTACAATTAAATACACCAGCTAGGAGAAGTCAGTCTGGCTGTTGGGTGGGTGGACAAATAATCATGATATCGACTAAAATAGGCAAACAAGTGGTCCCTCTGAAACTCAAATGTAAATGGTTGGTGGCCGGTAGAGTGCACCTCCGGGACCCCAATCATGATTATGATGGTATAATCATCGTAAATGTTCATATGCAGGGAGGTGGATATAAGGAATATAAAGCAGACCTGAGTAAGTTTAAAGAAGATATTGACAAGATATCAGACGCCTATCAGAAGGGCTTGGTTTTAGTACTAGGTGACTTTAATCACAAATGAGATCTCTGCAGAGTAGATTTAGGATGTAAAGCGATACTGATGGCCTATAATATAAATGTCGCCAGCTTTCCTAGGGGGAGGTTTTACTACACGAGATACAGCCTTATGTAACTTCATGGGCACAATGTGTCTAGTTTGTGCTAATGGAAGGATGGAGGCAGATCGGCCTGCTAATTGCACATCTAAGAGGGGTGATCAATTGTGCCCAATAGATTACATCTTTACCCATGCATGGACTTTTGAATTGATAAGAGATTTTGAGGTGATGTGGGTTGAAGGAAGTGATAACTTCCCACTTACTGCTAAGATAGTCGGAGGACATAAAAAATCAAGAGATACAATTATCCCTAAACAAATGGAGTATCCCAAAAGGATTGAAGATTTATTGATTGCACTTTCATTGGCAAATCTTGTCTTGTTACAACATTTCACAAATACCTTTTAATCTATTGTTGCCTATAAAACTTAAGGCTTGGAGCATGTTTCTTACATACATTGGGTCCAATGTTTGTCAGAATACCATGGAGTATGGCTAAAGAAGGGGAGGGCCTAGAGAAATTGAGGTCATTTCAGCAGGGACAAATATTAGAAGATATTCCAAGGATTGGCAACATAGATTGGTTCGAAAATGTAATTGTTCAAGTGGGGAAATGTCTAAGAGTTAAGTTTAAAGGGAAAAACTGTAGAGGAGATGGGAACAAGAAGGGACGTCAAGAGAAAAACTGGTTTAGTGAGGAATGCAGGAAACTAAAATCAGATATAAGAAAAGGGGAAAGAAGATTGAAATTGAAGTTTGATATAGATACGGTGATTAGTCTACAGAATTAAAGAACATGTTGTTGTACTACTTTATTCGATATTTGCATATCATAAAAGTACAAACAATACAAACATATAAACACATGTTTTAAAAAATATAATATTCAATATTCATTACATTTCTTTTCATAGTATAAAAAGATAAAATTCAGAGTCTTTACATTTAAAACAGAGAAATTCAATGATACATTTACAGCAGTGGGTATATACATCAGTTTGGCTGCCCAAGCCTAGGTCTTGTCATCAACTAACAGTCTTGCACGGATAAACCACGCGCTGGCTAAATATTTAGCGACCCCACATACAACTAACATAGATGTAGTATCTGATAAGAAAATACGCAAGGCAGTTCTGAACTTTCTCACTCCCAGCTCTCTACATACCGGTTTTAACCATCTTGTTCTTGGTCTTTTATATGCCCTACAAGCGAACAAGAAGTGGGGAAGAGATTAGCTCGTGCATGGGCACCCAGGGCAACTAAGAGAGTGGGCGTGAGCCCCCCTTCCTTTCCATCCCTCAGTGAACTTATTCAAGGGTAGAGTCCCATATCTCATTTTCAGGAAGAGAGACCTATCCCTTGGGTTTTGGATAAAATCTAGGAAGGGCTCAAGTTTCTTACAAGGTTTGAATTTCATAAATTGAGTTGTTAGTGCCACCCACTTTGCGTATTTTACTTCCTCCTCCTGTACCCAATTCCAGTAGATTTTTTTGATGATTTGCTTGTGGGGAGGGGAATGGGAGGTCCAAAATTCACCCAAACCTAGCTTCAAAACCAGCTGCCTCAGTTTGGTTAGCCACGGTATCTTATTTGCACTATTCAAGGTGATCAGCTCATCCAGAACCAACGCATAATTTGCCAGTTCTGGCGTCCTTCGCAGGCGCACCCAGAACAACAAAGGACGAAGGCGTACCATGTCTGCAATAGAATGTTTGCCCATGTCTAAAAAGAACATGTAAAAGAAGGGCATAAGGGGCCATAAAAGAACATATAAAGAGAAGTTCTGGGGGAATTTGCTAGAGGCAATAGAAACTAAGGATGTAAAAATGTTTTGGAAACTGGTCCAAGATGGGTCTGGGACGACACATGCAATTATGAATTGCGTAGGGGTAGAAGAGAATTGGGAAAGTTATCTGGGAGAAATATATAGAATAGGAGAACGGCAAGCAACTACGGAACACCTTATATTTCCAGAGATGGAGGAGGATACCGGGTTTTCATTCTCGGAAAGTAACATTAAACGCACCATAGCAAATTTAATACTGACTAGAGCAGCTGGCCCTGATAATCTCCCGGTAGTCATTCTAAAGACCCAATCGGATTGGTGGGCAATATTTTTTACAAAAATGTGTTCAGGTATTTTGGAGACAGGGGAGATGCCCCAAATTTGGAAAGGTGCAATCATTAGACCCATCCATAAAATAGGAGATGTAAAGATCCCCAAAAACTACAGGTTAATTACCTTTTGGATGTGGGTGAGAAACTATTTTCTAAAGTAATCTTAGGAAAACATAAAGAATGGGTGGAGGATAATCCAAAAATACCCCTGGAACAGGGGAGTGTTTAAGAAGGGGCAGTCTACAATAGATCACTGTTTCTCCCTTTGGTCCATCGCACGGAGGTCGGTGGAGCAGGGGGATAAGCTGTTCAGCAGGCACTTTTTGATTTGGTTGACTGTAATCAGTTGTGGGAGATGTTGATAAATATTGACGTCCCTAAAGACCTTTTGCCCATTATACAAGACCTCCATTGAATCAATTGGTAACAAGTTATTCTGGATACAGAGGGGACACTGTCAAAGAAGATCCCAATTGAAAATGGGTTAAGACAAGGGTGTGTCTTGGCCCCCATGCTCTTCTCCTTGTTTATTGCTGATTTACCAGTTATATTAATGAAGTTATGGGGTGCCAGCCCTAAATTAGATGGGAACCACATAGCCTGCCTCCTCTATGCAGATGACCTGTTAATTTTAGACCGAACAGAGATAGGTCTGCAGAGGAAGGTGACTGTGTTAATTGAATATTGAAGTCAGAAAATACTTGTTGTAAACCTAGACAAAACTAAGGTCCTGAGTTTTGGGAAGAAGAGAAGGAAATTCAGTTGGTTTCTGGGCTCCACTAAAGTAGAAGAAGTGAATGAGTATAAATATTTAGGGATATGGTTTGAAAGGTCCCTAACATTGGAAACTCATTTAAATGCATTAAGGATACAAGCGCAGGCCTCAGTCAGACGGTTGAAAAATGGAACAGGAACTATGGAGATAGGTCAGACAGACCTGTCTTGAAAACCTATATGGCCCTGATACCGCCTCAGTTCCAATATGGAGCTGAACTATTGTATCTGAGTGGCGAAAAAAGGAGGGATAAAGAGGAAGGGAAAATGTATAAAAAATGTACTATCCCTACCTAGATCATCTATGATACAGGTGGTAAGAATGGAAACAGGCTTGATTTCTTGGGAGGTACCGGCACTGTGGCATTAATAAGGTTTTGGCAATACTTGGGAAATGGGGAGCAGCAAAAGAAATCGCAGAATGGTGCAAAAGGGCAATTATACAGAGTGAATTGAAATGGGCATCAGGGGTGAGGAAAATGTTAGAGATAGTATGTAGGGAACTAGGGGTTAAACTTAACCCCCAGGACTTACAGATTGATGTTGTAAAACGAGAATTGAAGGTTCTAGGGAAAGGAATGTCTCAAGATCAGGATTACCAGTTTCTGGAGAGGAAAAAATCGGTGGGTTTTATGAATAAAGCATGGAACTCTGATCAACAGTTTCCGTATATAGATACATTAATCAGTTGCTACCTAAGAAACTAAGTTTTAAGATTACGAATAGGGACTAATCCTTGCTATATGAATGATGGGGAAAAAGCTGTTATGATGGATCCCGAAGGGAGTTGCACCTGTAATTTAGGCACGAAAACCGATATATTGGACATATTATTAGATTGTCACAAGGTCGTCGACACACGGAAACTGTTTTTACGACCAATATTTTTTAAATCTGGGATAAAGAACCGTGCACAGGCAGTAGAATTGTTAACGGAAACGACATGTTTGGACATAGTGTAGTAACTTGGGTCCAGACTGAAGGTAGATTTCAGGTAGATTTAGCCTGGCTAGGTGCTCAGCCCAAGACCAACTGTGATGAATCCAATGATAACATTCTAAATGACATCACATTTACAGAATTCCACTGGTGGAGTCAAGGAAGAGATGTGGACATACATATTAAGATATTACACATAGCTTGTGCACTGGGGAGATTTATACGTTTTTCGTGTTTATAAAATTGGGATTTTATGATTTTATATATGGACAATAGGAATTAGATTAGGAAATGAAATAATTATTTATTATGGTATTATAATTGTATAGTGTATAAATGATTAATGATACTGTATTATGGAAAGATGAAAATGTTATTATTATTTTATGTTTAAGGACCGAAGGTCTAAATAAACATTACTTTTGACTTGTAACTTGATACGCGCACAAGAAGCTAATGAACTGGAATAGTTACATTTTTTTAATGAAATGCAGAGAATCACAGCGTAAATCACAGAACCTCACAGAGAGACATTTATCCTTCCAGAACAGCTAGCCTAGGGCTGTAGCCCAGACCTCCAGAAGGGATTCTCTGCAGTAGCCTAACCTGGCAGCTGAGTCCCCTGATGCCGCTTTGCCAGCCTTCCTAGCCCAAGGCCGTGCAGTTATTAAATGCATTATTAATGTCGTTTATTGTGCTCAGTAAGGACTGCAGCAGCGAGTGCCAACTTTAATATTCTATTAGCACAAAAATGCTGATGTAATTCATTAGGGTCGGACTGGGGCAGGATATAGGCCCGGGCACTAAAATACAGGTAGCCACCATTTATTAGCGATTAAGATAGCTAAACAAGCATTTACAATGCAACGGTTTCGCCTTTGCAAAAGTTAGAGCTATTGGCATTTTAAATGACAAACGTTTTATTTATGTGTTGTTTTTGAAAACAGATAAATAAATGGCATTGTCATTTACAATGCCAATAGCTTAATCTCTCGCAAATGTGTGACCTATTGCATTTGCACCCACACACACACACAGAACCACAGAGCCACACACACCCACACACAGAGCCACACGCACCCACCTACCACACGGACCCCCTTGCTTTTAAATGATATCGACCCCCACTAACATGCTGTGCCTGGACAATTTATAGGTATGTTATGACTAAATATGAAGCTAAAGAGTAAGTCACGACAGAGAGCAGCATTAATTATCATAAATACCCTGCACTGTAATATAATGCTAAAGTTTCGTTTTTTGAATTACTAAACATAAAGCATAGAATAATGCGCAAGATGGTTGTTATTTTAAAATTGCAAAGCAGCAGCCCGGTAAAATAAGAGAAGTCGGAAACTGAATGTTACCACTTCCAGCGTAGAGTGAAGAATATTTATTTGACAGTGCACAATTATAACTAAACAGCAAGAGCGATCTTGAATTGGCACAAGCTCGCATCTCAGTGTTCATCTGACTGGGGATGCACAACTACTCTCGGGAGAGCTAGCAAAGCAACTAATTTCGAGAGCCGCCTTTGTGATAAACATGCCCGGTAAGCAGTAGCCTAAAGCCTTTCTTCTTGTCGCCATCACCAGCCAGGAGCTCATTTCATGGACCTGCCCTCACTCGAACTACCCCACTAACTCAGAAATACCACACAAATCGAATACATTGAAATGAATTCGAAGCAGATCATTCGCCAAGCCTGCCTCAAACATAACAAATCGCTCAACATTAGAGTCCCTGCTTCCTCCTCCATTTGTAGTCATCCTCGCACTGTCACAACCCATATATAAGCGATTCCCCTGCCTCGCTACCTCCCAGCGCCGCAGATCCTTTTCTCTACCCTCCCACCGCAGCAGCACCTCCCTTGCTGGCAGCCAAAGCCCGTCTCCCTATTTAAAATTTTGGCCCGGTTGTATAAATGGAAAGGCAGTGACGTGGGCCTCCAAAGCACCTTCCCATCCTGCAGAGTCTATATTAGAGAGCTGCAATGGCTCTATATAAACAGGGAGCCGAGGGGGGAGCCGCACAGAGGGAGAGAGGCAGAGAGCGAGGGAGGAGGCCATGTTGGCTGCCACTGCAGCTCCCAGCCACAGCGGCTCAGAACCCCCGGGAGCACGGGGTCCCCAAGAGCAGTCTTTACCACTGAAGGAGGATTGGAAAGTATTCCAATTGGGTTTTAGGATATTTCGTTTTATTTTTTGGGACGACTCATAAGATTAAAAACAAATCAAATAATCTTTAATTCGTTTGATCGAATTAGGGATTTATACATGTTCATCGTTAGCAAACAGTAGGATGGATTGTTTTTGGGAGGGGTTTCGGCTCAAATCCGCCACGTTTGGAAGGCGCTTTGCTGGCGGCTTTTGTTCACAGGCGCGCAGAGTACATGGCTTAAAATGGCTCCTTCGGGAAGAGAACATAATCGAGGTGCATAGAGAAAGGGTGAAGGGGTAAAAATAAAATAAAAACGCCGAATACGCTACCCTGAAAATACCAATCACGACTTCTGAACACCAACTTTAAGCCCCCGCCACAAAACCGTAGTATTTGCAAGTGAATCAAGTACTACATGTAACGTCTCCCAACACAATCCGCCGCCTTCACCTGGAAGGCTCACACACAGGTTCCCACCACGTAAGCTTGTGATATGGGTTAAAAAGCGCCCTTCCCCCAGATAAGTAAGAACACGAGAACAACGTGTGTTACAGGGTATCTGTGCACCACAACGCACTAGGGATTCCTTTGCTCGTCTCGGGACCCCCTTGCCTACCAGGAGCCTCTCGAGAAATATCACAAATCAACAATGCTCGACCTAGAGAACCCAGGTTAAAATATTGTTTCTACAACTCCAACTTGACTGTCATGATCCCACTGTAACGGAGTATACAATGTTAGGGGCACATACATATGAGAACTACATCTGTCCTGGGGAGCGACTGACACAATAGCCAAAGAATTAAGGGATGAGGGGGGATACTTGTGCTCCTTGCTGCAGCTGCCAAAAGAAAGGGAGGTCACAGGTGGGAGCTGGTTACTCGTAGCCCCTATGCCTCCACCCCGGAAGAGACCCCAAAGTGGCGAAATAGCATATCGGCTCCTGTCTGCGCACTAGAATGACCCCTTGGAAAGAGCGCCCTCACTACAGGGTGATCAGGGGGCATGCCCGGTAATGCTGTGCTACCCAAGAGGCGCCCTAGCCTGTCTCGGTGTGCGCAGCACATTCCGTCAATCCTCCCGGTGCACCATGCACTGAATGCTATCTCGTCCTTTCAGGCGGTGCGGGGTAAGGAGCCTTGGCTGGTATATAGGGAAGGGGGGGCAGAGCGGGACGACGGAGCTGCGGGGGGAGGGAAGGGGGGGGGCAGAGCAGGACCACGGAGCTGCGGGCGGAGGGAAGGGGGCAGAGCAGGACCACGGAGCTGCGGGCAGAGTGAGGGGGGGGGGGCAGAGCAGGACGAAGGAGCTGGGGGGCGGGAGAGAACACGAACGGCGGGAGGGAGGCGTAAATCCTGAGCTGTGGAGTTTATTTACTTACCTCTTCCCGAGCCGATTTTGAGGAAGTTGGCGGACGACAGCTAATGACGGACTACCTTTCTGGAACGGACTATAACCCTCTAATGGGCTGGGCTGACCAGAATAGGCGCCATTTGGATTAAAAGGGTGGCGGCGCGGAACAGGACTGATCTCTAGTGGTCTGCCTGAGTGAGCGTTTGATCAGTTCGTTCAGGGAGCCAGGTGACGGACCGTCTGCTCACGACTGAAAGCTTGTTCACGAGAGACGTATAGAGGCCTTGCAGGTTACGGGGGTATTACATTATGTGCAATGCAGGACGACGGAGCTGCGGGGGGAGGGAAGGGGGGGGCAGAGCAGGACGACGGAGCTGCGGGGGGAGGGAAGGCAGAGCGGGACGACGGAGCTGCGGGCGGAGGGAAGGGGGGGCAGAGCGGGACGACGGAGCTACGGGCGGAGGGAAGGGGGGGCAGAGCAGGACCACGGAGCTGCGGGCGGAGGGAAGGGGGGCAGAGCAGGACGACGGAGCTGCGGGCGGAGGGAAGGGGGGGCAGAGCAGGACGACGGAGCTGCGGGCAGAGTGAGGGGGGGGCAGAGCAGGACGAAGGAGCTGGGGGGCGGGAGAGAACACGAACGGCGGGAGGGAGGCGGGAAACGTGCCGGGGAAAAACACTCACGATGCCCAGGACAGCAGCAAGCACGGCCCGGCCGGAGGAGACTCGGGGGCGTTCCCGGCTTTTGGCTGACGTATCATGACGTAGCCAAAAGCCAAAGAATCTCGGGAACGCCCCCGTGTCTCCTCCGGCCATGACGGACGCCTCTCTGTTCCAATGGCTAGCCTCCATTTATGGAGCTAGCCAATGAAGCAGAGGGGCGTGTTCAAGTCACCCATACTAGAAACTACAGATTTCTCTGGAGGCGGAGCCTAACGGCTCCGTCCACCAGCGAAACCTAAAAAAGTGCCCACGTTTGCAAATAAGGGCAGCTTTAATCTTTTAAAGAGAAATATCTATGCGTTTTTCAAGATATGGGCGAGTACATTTGTGCTTACTGAGGGATTATGAAAATATCAGCAAAAACAAGCATTGGCAACTGGTCTCCCAAACCATGAAACAGGCCCGCAAACATCCACCTGTTAATGACACACCATGCTTTAGTAATATATCTTCAACAGCGTGCTCTAAAATGTAGCACTGGCAACATACTACACCTTTACCACTCTACTGCCGAATAGACGTTGCTGGTTTGCTACTCTTGTTCTTTGTGTGACGCACAATCTTTATGACTTCAGTGATGTTGCTCCCCCACCTCTGAAAATTGATCCAGCACCACTGTTTATAAGTCCTGGAGAATGAGTTATGATGGTATGTAAAGACAATTTACTTAGTAGAAGCCACCATGATCCTCTTGGACCATCCATCGATCCAACAGGTTTGATGTGGTTCTGCAAGAGATCCAACTGAAGGGGATTCAGTGGCTACAGAATACAGTGTGAAATTTGGTCTCAGTAAATTCCAGCCTTTAGATGTTTAAATGATGTCCAGAGATTCACTGATCTAAAGACTATGATTCCAATACTTGATTAGAATTGTTAACATAATATATGTTTAGGGCTTTGCTGAAAGTACGTCGTAAATTAAACAATGAAGATTAATATACATTCAATTTAAGCCACACACCTATAGAGGTGCTAAAGTGAGCAAGAAGCGTTGATGCTGTCCAGCAGTCTAGTTTCATGGCTTGCAGACATAAGGAGCATCCATTGATAGTCTCAGCAGCATAGGGCACAGTGGATCACACAATCTTAAGCCAGGGCATCTGAAGCACTGCTGTAGCATGGGTAGCCTTGTACCTGGAGGGCCACTCCTAACAAATAAAACCAGGACCAATGGTGATATGTGATGTCTTCCAAGACTGCACAATCTCACGCTAGCTCTTCAATGTTTACACATGTCTCCTGGCCAACATAACCCACCAGTATAACCCGTTTATGCAATGTATGCATGGCGTGTGCAGATTCTGCGCCACCTCTGAAACCACACCCTCTGTCTGGAACAGTGTGTAATATGGGCCCCTTGATTCCCTGTGGTGCAGGGGGTTAGGCCCAAACTCTCAGGGGGCCCACACTTTCAGGTGGCCCTTTCCATCCCAGGCCAGTGAAGATCTGTGAGAAATGTGTGTCTCAGGAGCCTCTTTTCACATTCAGCATTCCGCTCCATCATTTCATGTGATGCCACAGAAAACCATTCAGAACAAGAATTTGCAATGCAATAGGTCTCGCATTTGTGAGCCTTGGAGCTACTGGAATGGTAAACATAAACGCAAATGCCGTGCTGAAACATAAAGCACGGGCCCGTTTTGCAAACATGAAAGCGGGCGTTGTGCTGAAACATAAAGCGCGGCACCCGTCTATATAAAAGTTATGTGCACGATGGCTCACATCAAAGCGGGCACCGTGCTATAACATACAGCGTAAGTAAACTGTTGTTGGCCAGTGCGCCTTGAAATGAAACGGAAATTAGGTATGGGGAGCACCAACCAATAAGGAGCCAGAAAAAAGAGCAATGCAGGGATGAACCAATGGAAAGTTGCGCAGTGGGGATTCCGTGCCGGAACAGTAAGCAGGCATCCTCCCTCCCCCTTCCCTCCCCTCCCCCAAGCCAATCACAACACTGCAATGGCAGCATTGTGATTGGTGCGGACTGTGCCCAGCCGGTCGCCTGTAGGGAGGCCATTTTCTTTATGTAGGCTGCATGCAGCCTACATAGAGAAAACCCAAAGTGCGCATGACTGGGTTGCTCGGCCACAGAGGACTGACCAAACAATCAGGGTCCATAACATTGGGCGAGCCACTCATGCCCGAACCGCCCACCCGCCCGCCCGCCCCCAATCAGGCATACCATTCTGCTTTCTTGCAGCGTGAGAAGCAGAACCATGAAATGGTATTTAAAATACCATTTTATGTTTCGGCTTCTCGCACTGCGAGAAAGCAGTGGGGCGACGCTCCTCCGTCCTAACGGAGGAGCCGCCCCTGGTCTGATGAAAGGATACATGTGATCGCTGCATTGACAGTGAGAGGAGTGCTGCTATCTGATTGGGTGGAATATTTGAGAGGGTGAGTTGAAAAATGTGGGGGGATGGAATGTGGGGTGTTAGTCCGCTGGGCTCATTAAGGGGCACATGTGCCTTGGTGTGTGATCCTTGGTTGTATTGACAGGAGAGGGCGAGGGAAGAGCACAGGAGTTGTGTCCAAAACCACGAAAGCATTCATCTAAATGAAAAAATGATTGAGGTGAAATGTTGACAAAGCATATTTTGATTTATGACGAGAAGCTGGCTGTTCCTTTCAATTCATGTCTATTATCTGCAAACCATTAGTAAGTAGCCGTGTGCTGGATCAGACTGCGGGAAATATTTTTTTAGTCGCCCTTTAGGCTCAACAGAAGTCAGAAATATTTTAATCTTGCTTTTATTTTACCATCTTTCGAACTGATATTTCATTTAGAAAACGTATGCCACTGTGTATGATGATTTCAGGCGTTTTTGTTTTCTTTATTTATTTGCTGTTAAAATGTTGCTTGCCACCAAGTACAGTTCACGTGCTTTCAAATTATTTCACCCACAAGTACCTGACTCAATCAGTAATTGATATCATACATCTCAGACACCCAACTTCTACACAACCAGTTTACAGAATAAAAAAAAACATTTACTTCCTGGCATCAAATGCCAAGAAAGCAGCCAGCAAGTGAATGCATATGTGTTTTGTGCTCAGCGTGTTACTGATTGAGGCACCCTTTGGTGAACAGCATTTTCTGATCTTTGCACAAGGCATGATCCACCAATGGGTGTGTGTGGGGGAGGGGGGCTACAAGGTTTAATTTGATGAATAAGTGGCAACATACATTAGAAATAGTTGCAGTTTTATAATTATTGCTCTCTGCAACGTCTATCCAGTATTAAAGGTAAAATAATTGGTCAGATGGCTCAGTAGGGTAATGTCTGTCCTGCAGAATTCTGTGTGCACCCTGCATCAAATCAAAGTTGGGCTGATTCAGTGTTTCATCCTTCAGGGGTGATTACAAGAAATAGCATTTTACTGGGTAGCAACAACATCTGTTATAACCGATGAGTTGAACCAAAGCCTGTAAAAATTCTAAGCAAATGCTGCATGCCAGCATTTAATATCATGCATTAATGGCATCACACAGTGTCCAATGTATACCAACACTAGGATGGTTGCATTATAGTGACCAGACTTGAAAGCTGCTAGTGCTAAAAACAATAAATCAAAAGAAAAAGCGGAGCTGTGTCCTAATAATATACCAATGACAAGTATTATACATTACAAGTTTAGCACACGGCAAAAGGAGCAAAGGTGTGTTCAAATAATTTATGGGATAAAGTACCCCCTACTGTACAATATAAGGATATTGCAAATCAAGGGGAGTTCCATGACCGTATAGAGGAATGAGGCCAAAGGTCGAGTTTGTTTATACGTTTTTGGAACTTTGAGGTGACTTGCAATATCCTTATCATGTACGCCAGGGGTTACATTATCTCATATAATACATGGGCTCACAATCACCTTTCCCACTTAAAACCTTAGCGCATAGCTTAGCATATTTGCAAACATGAATAATAAAAACTCTAGTGCAAAATTAAACACATGAAAAAACCTGTTAGATATTTGTTGCAAACAGATATTAGAAACAGTTAGATACAAGTCAGTTTTGCTTTAAATAATAAAAGCTGCAGGAGCTCGGAATGTGTAGAAACATGCAGAAAGATTCTAGCTTTTCTCTAACTGTCTAACGAGTGCAAAAAATAAACATGTTCTTTCTGATTGCTATTGTGAGCTGAAAAATAGAGAAGAGAAAGAAAGAACATTCCATTTTCGTTGCTTTAAACATCCGCTTCAATTATGCTTCTGATCTGGCCTGCCTTTCACCTGACTCTGGCAACAGGCCTTGTGACGACAGGACTCGACTGTAATAACTTATAATAGTCAAGTTCTGATACACAGTGACTGGGTGCATCACAAGTCGCAGGTTATAAAGAAATTAGAGATAGGCGTTTATACAGGGATTACAGGATCCCATGTATTATCTACCAGTAGTAAGTATTAAACATTATTAGAGATGCACAAGCATGGGAAGGGGAGCGGTGTCCTTTTTATAGACTAAGAACAAGCATTACATTGGTGGGATGGGAATGTCCACTGCAGGGTATACAGATGTGCTCCCACCCCCTTGCAGGGTACACAGATGCGCCCCCCTGCGTGTGTATCCAGGTCCAAGGAAGGGAGTCCTCTGCTGAGTACTCAAAGGACTCCTGAGTGACCGGGGCTGGTGTCTGCTGGACAGCCAGTTTCCTAGAGATGAGAGGACATCACCTGAAGTCTGCACATTCTGCTGGAGGAGCTGAGGGTCCACCTTGTGTCTAGAAGCCTGTCTGCAGGTGGAGAGAGGGAATGAGTCTGCCCTGCCCTACAGGGAGTGAGACTGTTCAGGAGCAGAAGCCCAGAATTCCCCTGGACGGAGCCAAACTTAGAGAAAGCTGATCTCCTGAGAGCAAGAAAGAGCAAGCTGTGCTGCAGTGGGGCCCTGGTCTCTCCAAAGGTTCATGAGAGAAACCACAAAAAGCTTCAATGGCTAACTCCAGGCTACAACTGCCTTGATGATTGTGTCGGACGGTTAGGGCTTCAAACGCTTCGGTGATCATGTCAGTCCAGTCGGGGCTGAAACTGCACTGGCGATAGTGTTGGCTCAGTCGGGGCAGCAACTCGTGTGGTGACTGTGTCAGCCCGGTCGGTGTTATAAGTGCTTTGTAAAAGTATCAGCATGGCCTGGTCCGCAGCTGCCCTTGTGATTGTACCTCACCAGTTGGGGCTGTTCTTGCTTCGGCATTGGCCAGCAGCCCGTGTTGGGCTGTGTCCATCTCACGGCCAGGAAGGAGCCACAGCAGCTGAGGCTGCACCAGGGCTGCTGATTGATGCTGGGCTCTCTGAGAAGAGACGAGGGTGGTGCCCGGCCTCGTCAGTGGCTTCCTAGGGCTGCCTCCAACTACCGAGGGCCTCCACATGTGGAGGGAAGACTAAGCCTCCAGATCCATGCCAGTCGACCACAAGTGACTCCGAGACTAACTTTCTATCCACTTCACCACCAGAACATGCTATGAGCATGAACTGATTGCACATTTGAGGGCCCTAGCATCTTTGCCTGAAACTGATTCATGCTTCTTCCATAATTGCTGAGGGTCAAGACTATCAAGCATCAGTGGTAGATAGGTGGATTGGGAGTCAGATGGTGCAGCACCACAAGGGAGAACCGTGACCAGGATCAATGCCCTAAATACTGGATTGAAGTCTGTAGTATTTAGCTCTGTTGTGAGATTTAAAAGTACTTGCTTTCTAAAAACCTAGGCACAGGGTAGTACGTGGAATGTATTGTGTCCGTTGTTAAATGTTGAGTTCTGAGCTCATGCCCATGCTCTCCCTCATAGCGAAGCCCGTGAGAACTTGTCCTCACTTCCATAAGGGTCAAGTATTGAAATGAAATGAAATGAATGAAATGAAAATTATATTTGTATAGCGCACAAACTACCCTGAGACCTCGCGGCGCTTTGGCTAGATTCAGAAATGCAACAGTAGAAGTATTGAAAGGGTTATACTTGGTCCGGTTTGCAGATCCATAGTAGGACAACCACAACCACCACAGCTGGTGCCGGTGGCTCCCAGACGGTGTCTGACATACACATTACATGTTACTAGTGTATCAAACAGCAGTGCGGGGAGAGCTGTGTCCTAATAATATACCAATATTCCAGTTGGAAGTATTACACATTCCTAGAGTTGCACAAGGCAGGAGAAGCCCAGCTTTGTCATAATGACCTACCAATGACAAGTATTACGCACTACTAGCACAGCACAGGGCAGAGGGAGCAGAGGCGTGTCCCATGAATATACCAATATTAAGCATAACTCATTGCACATGGCTAGAGTCGCACGGAGTGGAGCTGTGTCCTGATACTATACCAATAACGAGTATTATACGCTACTAGAGTAGCACAAGGCAAGAGGAACAGAGCTGAGCCCTCACAAAATAGTAATAACATTTCTAGGGAAGCACATGGCAGATAAAGCATAGCCGTGTTGTAATCATGTTCCAATATTAAGTATTAAATGTTACTAGCATAGCACAGGGCATAGAGGTGTGTCCAAATAATATACCAATAATAAGTATTCCACATTACCATAGAGAGGGGTAAAGGTTCCAGAGGGAGTGAGGACGGTTAGCTCCAACGCTCGATTCAAGGTATTGCAATATAACTTTATTCACCAAACATACCTTACTCTACAAACCTTGCATGCTATAAAGGACCGTACTGGGACCCAAAACCTGCCCTGGCAAAGTGCTTGGCCAGCCCCCCAGAGGTTTGGGGGTGCGGCCGAGCTGTTTACCAGGGCCAGTTTCTGCTAATTTCGTTACAGCAGCCAATATTGCAGCCATGCTGCAAAAACGGCCCTGTAACAAAATCGGCCCCCAGGGGCCCAAAACCGGACCCCAACCCTGGAGGCCCACCGGGGAAATGCCCGGTGCACGCTACGGCCAGTCCGGCCCTGATACTATATACCCCACCCAACTTGCCTGCTGCACACGGTGCGGGCCCCAATAGCAGATTTCATACATATGGCATGGTCTTGCCCCTCCCTGTCTCCTTACTGGCATGCAATATTGCAAAATCTGAATAGGGCCTCCGGATGGGCGGAGCCACTTAAGATCCATCAGGCATTACTGGACCTGCTTCCTTCTTCTGCAAAGAAAAAATTGAGTAGGAAGTTTGTCCTCCTTGGCCTGGTTTTGGCGAAGCGCCGTCTAGAGATTGGGTGGCTTAGCCCACTACCCCCTACATATGTGGCATGATTGAAAGATGTTTCTGAACGGGCAGCTGCGGAAGAGGTGCACATGAGACATGTACGCAGGGATGATAATGTTTCTTCCTCTTCACTTTTTCGAATTCTCATGCGCATAGTATGTGACACACCTGTTCTGCATTAGAAATACATGTTTATATCTATGCTTACAGACCTGCGAAGTGAAAAATGGCACATTGTAATATGCTGACAGCTCCTTCATCACACTGTTTATGCGATATCACCCAAAACCAATAAAGTTTATTTTAAAAAAAGCATTACAGTGGTGTCACTAGGGGGGTGCGGGGGGTGCGGACCGCACCGGGTGACACCATCACATGGGGTGACACCATGACACCAAAGCAAGCAGACACAGTGACAGTTCCACAGGCCCACACTAGGAGACACTCGCAGACAGACACACAGACAGGCAGTGGAAGGGTCACAGAGATGCAGACAGGGTCACGGACAATCTGCTTCCCAGAAAGACGGGGTGACAGAAAAGCAGTCAGGTGGAAACTCTGGGTGTGGAGCCCCCAGACAGGGTGAATGACAGGTGTCACACACCCATGCACAGAGCGAGCCAAACCCTGGGGTGGGCAACCAGCATTGCCTCAGTGTTTACTTGTCTTTCCGGTTCCGGTTTATTCGCCTGATGGAAGTCGGACTCGGCAGGGGAGGGTCGGGCCCATGGTCTCTCTGCCGGTACGGAATCAGCCGGTACCGTGCTAGACCGGTGCAGCTCGCGCCGACAGGGTGGCTGCAGCCACTGCGTGCAGAGCTGGCAGATCCGCACCAGTAGAGCTCAAAGCTACGTCGGCCTAGACATGGGCTTTGCTCTGAGCTCTGCACGGAGTTAAGCAGGAACTCGGAGTGGCCAACTGAGGCCAACTGACCTGAAAGAAGGAGAAGAGAGGCCTGGATAAGAGCAGACATTGAGCAGACATCAAGGAGCAAGGTTCCAGATCAGGTAAGGATCCTTGCTCGGAGAAACGGTACACCATAAGGCCGCCTGACTGCTGCAGTGATTTCCGCTGGAATTCTGGGACCCTCATGCTGCGAGGAGACAATGTTCTGAGGGCGCAATTTTTACCTGCTGCCTACAGGTGAGGACACGAGGGGGAGCCAGAGGGGAAAGAGAAAAGAGGGGCATATAAATGGAAAGGGGTAGATAAAAGAGGGAAAGAGAAAGGTTTGCGGACACACGACACAATACACACACCACACTACATTTATGAGTACGTGGAGTAACACTACAGGGGTACTACCAGTGGCGTCACTAGAGGGTGCGGACCGCACGTCACCATGAGTTACCGCACTGGGTGACACCAACTCTAGTGACGCCACTGAACTATTACACATTACTAGCGTAGTACAGGGCGGAGCGAGCAGAGATGTGGCCTAACAAGACACCAGTAATGTGTATTACACACTACTGGAGGAGCCTATTGCAGGAGAAGCAGTGCTATGTCCTACAAATATACCAGTGAGAAGTTTTACACAGTGCTTAATTTGTAAAATATGAAGTGCAGGTGTTCAAATGTTTGTCGGGCCACACCTACTTTTTTCCAGCTCCACCCACTTCCTCCACTGGCTTGACCCACTTACTCTATTAGCTCCACCCACATCTTCAACTGGCACCGCTAAAAATCAGATGTAATTCCCGATCTGAATTTCAGCAAGGGAGCCTTCCTCATAGTAAGGTTTTGATCACACTAGAGGAATATTTTTTCTACGGAGCAAAATAGAGTACATTTTCACCATAACCTTGGCCTACAAATTAGAATCATCGCTCAAAGGTGTTGAACAATCACAGACCTGTAATGCCCTGTCTGGGAGCATAATGTAGCGGATGCTATAATAAAGGGTGAGGATTCAGCTCAAACCTTATGATTTAGACAATCTCGATGCACAAATGGGTGCAATGTCTGAGATTTATATGTTTCTAATCTCTCGTCTTTTGCTTGATTTTACTAACTAGAAAGTGTCATTCATAGTTGTTGAAATGTCACTCATAATTACACTGAATTGACTAAAATTATGAAAATGGCACTCATACTAATCTGAAGCCTTGGCAGCTATGCGGCTGGTGTCAGTGTCACTGGATGAAGGATGCACTGCACTACAACGAGAGCAGAAGGACTTCACTACCTGGCAAATGAAACTCTGCACTGTGAGCCCTGCTGCCAAGAGAAGCACACTTCCTTCCAGGCCTGGCGGTTCCCCATTTACTCATCCAGCCTCAGCCTGTGAGGGAACCAAGCTGCTTCCTGCACCATAGATTTTTTCCTGCTACCAATGTCTATACTTGCTGTTAAAGGCCCCCTACCCAACTTAAAGGTCCAATTCAAAGGCCTATAAGGGATAGAGGGCGACCCTTTAATAAGTAGTATTGACATACACAGAAGGTTAATAAAGCTGTTAGTATTTTGCCCAATGGTAATATGATATTCTAAATTGGAGGTAAAAATCTTGCAAGAGAATGCAAGCAGGCACCTCAACCAGTCCGTCCATGGTGTGGGCCCCAGGCATGCATAGGTAAATGCAGAGAACTAATTATTCAACTGTGGCCGGCCAGTGGCTGTCGGTTGATGCCAAACTACACTCACCTGCTAAAACCCCCAGGAGCATGCTATTCTACAGAAACCTAAAGGAATGCCTCCAGGTGGCTCCATACAAATGAGGAAAACCTTTTTTCTCAGTGCATCCTCTCTACGCGAACGCATGGAGACATCAGCGCAGGGCAAAGGAGCAGGTAAGGGGCCACACTGTGTGCCTCATATGAGTTGGTGCACTGATTGTGGCCACCCATTGCAAGGGGAGAAAAGGAGGTACTGTGAATGCCCCAGACATACCCTCTCTAGGCAGGTGCAGTTGCAACAGGCCATGTTGCCATTGCATTGTGAAAAGTGGAACAGCTACTTTAGTCAGCTGGTCCATTTGTTCACTAATGTGCTGCCTCCCTAGCAGTTTCAGTCAAGTGAGGTAGGGTATCAATCTACTGAGGTGGAGGGTCTCTCAGTCTAGTGAGGGGAACAATTCAGCCCATTCATTTGAGGGTCTCTCAGGCTAACAGAAAGGAGTCTAAGAGACCAGTTAAACAAGAGTGCAGCTGAGTGAAGAGGTCTTCGACCACTATTAAGGCAGGCATTTAAGGTTAGTGGCATGCTAGTGTCAGTCAAGTGAGTGAGGTGGATGTCTCATAGGTGACAGGTGTATCAGTCTATTTAGGAGGGTTACTCATTGTGACGATGAAAGTGAGTGTCTGACCAATGTGAGTAGGTATTTTGTACTAAAATTGTGTTTTAGACCAAAGACCTGGTGTCTTGGTTCACATAGTTACTTGGAGGGCTCACAACAAGTGACATACGATGTCAATACAGTGCGAAAAGGACTCAGAGGCTTTGTTTGTAATATTGGAGTTGCGGATTATATGAAGTTAGGTGGAGGTCTCATAATATTGAGTTTGGAGTCCTGTCAGGTCGGCAAGTTTGGAGAAAGCGCACCCCTTCAGGGTACGCGGCATCAGCCGTGGCATCAGCCGTGGCATTAGGACCCAGGTTTCCTTTGGGGCCGGGCCCATATCCTCCCCTGCTTGCTCTCATGATTCTTTGCCGGGGAGCTGCTAGTGGAAGGATACGTGAGGCACTTTATTTGTCTGTGATACGGATAGGTGACTGACTTCCAGTCCATTGAAATAATTCTAGGCTCCTCAAACATTCGTCCCTGCTGTAAGACCAAAGGCAGAGGAGCAGCTTTAAAACAAGCACGTAGGCAGGAAAATGTCATTCTGGTGCTCAGTATATCCAATATGGCCACCCCAACTTCTATATGCAAATGAACATGTATATGAAGCCAGTTACACACATCTTTGTGGACTGAAGGCGTAACAAATTGATCAGTGTTTGTATCTGGTACTCGGTAGCATGTCATCGGTATGGTAGCATTGGTAACCAAATTAATATTAATTGGAGGCTGACGGAGGCTCATATGAGGCAATATATGCATGTGCTTGAGAGCAGCTTCACAGAAGACACAATTAACTTACATTTAGCGGTCATACTACTATTTAACTATGGCATGGTTTCACTACTGGAAGTTAACCCATTGCCCGCGGCCGGAATTCCGCACCTGTGCTGCATATTCCGATCGCGGGCGTGGTCATGACGGCCCCCAGCCGTCATCAGCACACGAGCACTATGTGCCATGACGGCTGGGGGCCGTCATCAGCATGGAAGGGGTTAATCTATACTCACATCGATGGTCACATCATACAATAACTGCAAGAACTGATGGTGAACCACACATAGAGGGAGACCTATACGGTCAGTTAAACCACATTCTGAGTACACCCTGGTTCCCCTTGAATCGTAGTGAGTGGAGTAAAGTACATAGTACATTCTGCCGTTTTGTGTGCTAGGGCCTAGGGCAATTGATAACACATTCAGTGGGGTGGACAGTGGACTGCGTTTGTCTATTTATTTTGGAGCAGCACTGAGGGACCAGAATACGACCGCATTTCAGTGATTGCTCTTTATTTACTGATGATCATCCAATCTGATTGCAGTATATGAACTAGCGCCAGCAAATCATGTTTGTGTAACGGGGCAAGAAAATTGTAATTTAAACAGTGTCATGAAGCTCGACAACTGCCCCGTACACAGACGCTGGCACAGTGCCACACCAAGAGGCTCATTTGGCAGCCCAAGCTATGCCACAGGCTAGGGGAGGAGTGGCGGACAGTAACAACAAAGCGTTTATGGCTACTACCGCTTACTATAAAATTAATACTGCTATTTAGTAGTACTTACTACTTACGGTTACGTGTTGGACTGGGCTGGGCTGCCCTCTACGTCGTTGTGCTGCGGTCGCTGCCTTTAATAATGATGACTGCGATTGTGCCGGCCGTGGCAATCTAAACAAAATCAGCGCACGTTGCCGCACAGCCCCTACCCCTGAACAACCAAATCCAGCCCAATGCCCCGAACTCAATGTCCCGCCCACCTGCAAAAGCAAGTGCAACAGTGAATTAAGGGCCGAGGCTACCAATGCCATGATTGTCACCACATTTGAATCTTCTGTTGTTGGCCGAATCAATGCCTCAGGCTCTCTCAGCTGCCGCAACACTCATCCTCACCGTGACTCGGGAGCAGAGTAGGACTTGGGAGCAATCAAAAACAACAATCTGCGCCGAGTCAGTGAGTTATATAATATAATATATATATATATGTGAGTTATACTTATATATAATATATATGTGAATAATGTTGCGTGAAGCAGACGCGTAGGCCCGGCCCTGATAAATAAGTGTCGGGGCTAAGCACCGGCACAAATTAAGCACTGGGTTTACACATTATTAGCGTAGCAGACGGAAGCAGGAGCGGAACAGAGATGTTTCTTAATAATATACCAATAACAAATGTTACACATTACTATAGTGGTAGTAGTGCACCGCAGAAGGGCCTGAGGCGTGTCCTAATGTCCCTCTGCTCCCCGTGGTCTTCACTGACCCCTCCAACTCTCCCTTACAGGAACAGAGAAACTTATGTTGTCACGCAGCAAAGAGGCGTAACAAAGGCCCCCGAAGCGTGGGGGGCCCTGTGCTCCATCGGGTCTCCTCAGCGCAGTACCCTGGCCTGAGAGCTCCTGGGTGAGACCAGAGGGGGGCAATCCATGTACTTTACAAGGGGCCGTCAACTTTCGTTCGGTCACTGAAGCAGCACCTTGAGAGAGTGGCCAGGGGGAATAAACAAGGACAACCTTCGCTTCCTAAGAATAACTTTCTCACAATTTTAGGTTGCGCTTTGTCTGATGGCAAAAGACGGATTATGGGCTTACCAAGAACTGACAGGGGCTTACAGCTCACTCATTGGTTGGCTTTGTTGTCAAGAACGCAGACAGAGTCAGGAAGAGAAAGATATAAAAATAGTGACTACAGGTGAAAGCATGGATGAAAAAAGAACCTGCAAGTGTGAGGTAAAGGGGCAGGAAGTGAGGGGAAGGCATGAGGTGGCACCAAAACTTGGCACCCTTGATACCCACCAACTCAGCATTGGCTGCGCCGGCGGCAGGCTCCAAAGAAACCTTTGGCCCCTGGCCTTATTTATTTACAAACGAAGTATGGGACGTGTTTTGCCAGAAGGTCACTCAGCCCTCGCAGGAATGGGCTTGGGATTTCTCAAGATAGAGCAATGCTGGAACACTAAAAATAGAGGGGCATATTACCAAGCAATAGCGATAATTATCACTATTGCTTGGTTAGCGAGAAAAAATTATCGCCGAGTTGCGGCGATTTTTATCGCAGATAAACCTTGGTATTACCAAGGTTTATCGCAAATGCGATAAAAATCGGCAATAATGCATGAATATCGCTGAAAAGCCAGCGATATTCATGCATTACCGAGCTAATGCTCTTAGCCATGTTATCCGCCTACCATTGGATAACATGGCTAAGAACTGCTCAGGGCAGGTGTTAGCTTTTGGAGATATTCGCGGTTAGCGCGAATATCTCCAAAGTTGGTAATAGGAGATAGCGATGTTAGCGACTGTTTCCAGTCGCTAACATCTTGGCACGCCCACTTTGCATGTCATTAGTGATAAATATCACTGACATGCAAAGCGGGGCCCAAGATGGTCGCTATCTCCTACTAGCTGTCGCTAACACCAGTTAGCGACAGCTAGGTAATAGGGCGATAATTTTATCTCCGCCTTCTTGGCTTTTAAAGCCAAAAAAGCGGTGATAAACCCCCTTGATAATATGCCCCAGAGTTCTCTAGCTGTGCTTCTCGTTGTTAAATGTGTGGTGACTTTGCTGTGGAGAAGTGTGTTTTATTCAGTTACCATGTTGCCTTATTTTAACTTCAGTCTGTATTCTGTTCTCGCTCGTTATAAACAAGGCATTGGCAGTGCTCCTATGTACACCACGCACCTCAGCTTCGTTGTAAATAAGCCCATATTTTTTAATTAGTATACAGCCCAGAGCGTTTTGCTTGGGAGGGCTCCAGAAAGCCATGCTGTCTTTGAGCTACCAGTGCCACCCACATCTTCTCTGGAACACCATGGGGGGCAGCCACATTTAATGCAGCCAGCGAGGACTGGCTCAAGCGAGAGGCGTCAAACGATGCTTTCCAGATGTACCCACTAAATGTGCATATCACAGCATCTGAAAACATCCTTTACTGTGTATACAGACCCCACAACTGAAGAAGATACATCATGAAGTAAGGTAACCAGAGATGCACAGAACCCCCAGAACATTCTTGTGGTGTTAAGGCAAATTATGTAGTGTGTAGTGTGGTGCAGGGTTGTTTTGTTGTCAACGTATAATACGTTTTCTGCAAATTAAACAGAACATAAAACATTTGGATTTTATGTATACGTTTTCATCATTTTCTGCATAAACTAAAATACAAGTGATCTGATGTCAGTTCATGAAATCTGTCCCAGGGTGCTTGTTTCCTGTCCAGGGGGGACCTGGCTTGGCAGTTCCGGCTGGACTGTTTTCATAAGGAACAGGGTCAAGACTGATTTGCAGACCGCTGGGTCCAAACTGGGGTGGTGTGGTGAATAAAAAAAAAATGGATTAAACCCAGATCCTTGTGACTGAGGGTGAATGTTTGCATTGTCCAGCATTCTGTCCATCAATTGTTTCTTCTAGTTCATGAAATCTGACAGTGGATTGTCAGGGCACAAAATCAGCGGAAGCTACTGCTGGAAAAACAGTTCATCAGGGTTCGGATGGATGGCATCGTGATATCCTGGAGTTAGGGGAAGGCAAGCCGATGTAAGACGCAATAGTGGCATAGGATGAAGTAAAAAGACGTGGGTGAATAGAGAGGAAGAACGCATTGGAGGCAAGGAAGAATGGAAGAAAGGAATAGGAGAGGGACTGAGCGTTAAGGAAACACTTGCCAGTGTTTCAAGTGTACCAGCAGGATACATTTGGCTAATAGAAAAAGAGGTGAGAGAATATTCTCTGGCTGTAGATGCCCAATCCAACTTTGTGCTCATCATGATAGGTCCTTTTCCACTTGATAACGTAACACCTAGTGGATCGGGCTAGGCATATGAACGTGGAAACAGAAAATTGCACAACTGAGTAGGACACCACCTTCAAAACACCTCATAATTCCTTCCTCAATACCAGTAAAACTTCCAGCGGCGGCCCCTCCGCTAAGGCGGACGAGCATCGCCTCACTGCTCTCAGAGCATTGAAAAAAGGAAAAATAAAATGGTGATAACAAGGAGGAGGAGGAGTGGTTTGTACACCATAAATGCGCATTACAGTTTGGCCAGTTGTCTTGGGCCAGCCAGTCATGTGCACTGAGTATTTCTCCACCTGGCTGTGTTTCACAGCTTGGTGGAGAACAGTCCCAAGGCTCCCAGGCACTGTCTCAGACCAATCACAACGCTGCTGTCATGCTGGTGACAGCAGCATCGCGACTGGCTATGGGAAGCCTGTGTGCTGACGGGAGCCAGGAAGAGAAGTGGACGGAGGAGAAGCTGTGGCCGTAACCGTAATCAGATAAGTGGTGTTTTTTAAAAAAACGGTATCCCTAACCCGCCTCACCACCCCCGGTCAGTAGCAGCAACCACCAAAAATGACCAGTCTGGCCCTGAGGTACATACAGCCCAAACCTTCTGTAGGTGGCTAAGGAAGGAAGAACTACCCTGTTGGATGAGTTGACCCATCAGTTTCACAGAGTTACAACAGATCTTGCAACTGAATGAATCGAATCAGTTGACACAACTAAGCGGTGGGGTTACAGCAGATCTGGTAATCTTGATTGAATTGGGTCAGTCGACACAACAGACCTTTGGGGATAGAGGATCTTGTAATCTTTACTGAATTGGCTCAGCTAATGGAACAGATCTGTACTTTCGGCGTTTCCTGTAATCTTGAGGTAATGGACTGAGCTGCCCCAACAAATCTGCAGAGTTACAGTGGATCTAGTAATAATGGTTCATCCAGTAACTCAGATACGGGCCAAACTGGGATTACCAGGGATCTCCAAATGAGTACGTAAATGAAGACCCTGCAGCTTATTGTGTGTTGTTTTCAGCCCTATCCCCGGATAACTGAGACGACTGAGAAAGTGAATAAAAAATGAGGTAACAATGCTGCTTGCATAGAGAAGCCTCGGAAGTAAATAGCCCTATGTGAAGCCATACCTGCAGTTTAAAACAAAGGTAGGACTCGAGCGACATATTTTGTGAGCCAAGAATGAATTTCGAAGATGTATTAACAAGACTAAGGGCTGGATTCGGACTTGGCGACAGTACTACGTCAGTCAGGGTGGCGGAGTACATTACCATCACCACCCTAATGGGCTACCGTCTGCCAAATTTAGAGATGACTGTTAGCCCAGTGATAATCGCAGTCCCTTAAAAGGAACTACCATCACAGCGGTTCCGTTCAAAGTACAAAATCTTTGGTGGGTGGCTGCCATGAGTTTTGAAGGCCATTCACTAAACCTTTAAACCATTTTAGTTTTTTCTCAAAGTGAGAGTTTGTTTCTGAAAAACAAAAAAACTAATGACCTCCACACCCTGGGAATTTTCTTACAGAGCGTGGGGATCATTGTGTGTTTTTTTCTGTCCTACACCACCAGGTTTTACGTGGCAATGATGGACAGAAGTAAAAAGACATTACACCATCCACCTTAAATAGGTGGGTGGTGTAAGGCCCTTCCTTCTTCGACCCCTACTCTGTTGAGCCAATAGGAGTTCTATCGACAGAAAGCTTGCAGTCCACCCTTTCTCTAAGTGGGGCAGGCGGACCCAGAGGACACTCTGTCCGTCAACCCATAAATCTGGCCCTAAGATTTGTGTTTATTATCTGTTATCATTTCCTAAGTTATGGGCCTCTCCTTTGTCCTTGGGATATCCTTGTAAACATGCAACTTGCAATTTCTTTTTTTAATGCATTAGAGAAGTAGGTCTGCTTTGTTGCATCTCCTGTCATTTGAAGCATCACTGATTAATTTTGCTGTGGTCAAATGTTCTTTGCAGCAGTGAGACACAGGAATGCTTTTGTTGATATAGTTTTATTATTAGATCAGAGAAGTATATATAAAATACTCTAAGTGTTAGTATTGCTTTGCTAAATTTGGTTACCTGTATAAACAGTTTGTGCAGGCTTCTGTGGCATTATGATCTGTGTTAATGTCTTGTCGGATAGCGGTTTGCATTCCATACTTATATACTTTGTGTATATTGGCTTGGCTCTGAAAGTCGTTCTTATTCTCATATACAACACGCAAGAATTAATGATTTTGTCATGTTATTATTTTAAATATTTTGTCACGCTTTTTGGTTTTAGTTACAGCCCAAAATAAACTAACAGTTGATTTCAGTGTTTTGGTAGGCAGTGGATACAATTGATACTGAAAACTATTTGTACAATGATAATAATAATAAAGACATTTATAAAAGCGCTATGGTTACGCCATCCCGGCGTGTCCCCGCGCTAACGAGAGAAGAAAGCTCGCCAGGGGAGAGGACAGTGCAAGGCCAGAGACACTAATGGAGACTTACAAGGAGAACAGATGTGTTTTCAGTTGACGGCGGAATTTGGTTTCCGATGGCTCCAGGCGGAGACTGGTGGGAAGTTTGTTCCAGGCTATCGCCGCCGCCACTCTAAAGGACCGACCTCCCATTTTTTCTCTCCTATAGCGGTGGGTCACAAGCGTGCCCATTCCGCCCGACCTAAGCGGTCTGCTTGGCTCATACCAGGTAACCAGACCCGCCAGATAGCCGGGAGCTTTATGCCACAGGATCCGATGACATATTAGGAGGGCTTTGTACATTATTCTTTTTTTCACTGGGAGCCAGTGGAGGGCCTCCAGGGCGGCTCTGGAATTGGCTCTTCTTGGGAGTCTAAGTACTAGGCGAGCTGCAGCGTTTTGCAGAATCTGGAGTCGTCCTATACTTTTACTAGAAGCTCCCAAGAAGAGGACATTCCCATAGTCGAGGCGTGACGTAATCAGTGCCTGGGTCATAGTGCGCCGAGCCTCCAAAGGAAGGAGGTCCAGGGTTTTATTGAGAGTCTTTAGGACTCCAAAGCACTTGCCCACTAATCGATTGATGTGTGTCTCGTAAGAGAGTGTGGGATCCACCCATATCCCTAAGTTCTTAGCTTCAGGACAGGGTGTAGGCATAGAGCCTAGACAACTTGGCCACCAGTCACATGTCCAGAGCCGTTGATCACCACCAACCACCAAGACTTCTGTCTTGGAGCCGTTCAGTTTTAGACAGTGATTATCCATCCAAGTGGCCAATGCTTGCATGCAGGCTCGGAAGTTATTGGCTCCAGCTGCAGGTGTTTGGGTGAGGGTGAGTAAGAGCTGCGTATCGTCGGCGTAGGAAACAATCTCTACGCCGAACGATTGAACTACCTCAGCCAGGGGGGCCATATATAAATTAAAAAGAGTAGGACTCAGAGCTGAGCCCTGTGGCACCCCCTGTTCCAATACCATCTCCTCAGACTGAAACGAGCCCCACTGGACCTGAAAGCTTCTGCCCGTCAGAAACGATTTTAGCCAGCCGAGTGCTCTATCAGTCACACCTCCTCTGTTCAGACACTGTAGCAAGGTGATATGTGCTACAGTGTCGAACGCTGCACTAAGGTCTAGCATGACCAGTGCCATGGTTAGGCCTGCGTCAGCCCCTTGGCGTAGAGTTTCGGTGGCTCGTAATAAGGCCGTCTCAGTTGAGAAACCCCTTCGGAATCCCGATTGGGAGGAGTGCAGGAGATTAGTCTTCTCCGCAAATGCCATCAATTGCACATTTGCAATTTTCTGTGCAATTTTTGCAGTATAGGGTAGCAGAGAAATGGGTCGTAAGTTCTCCAGGACATCATGGCTTACATTAGGTTTTTTCCTAATAGGTAACACAATGGCCTTTTTCCAGTTTATCGGAAGGGTCTGGGAGTCAAAGGATGTTACAAGGACATGGCGGATGTAAGGTTCTAAAGCCACTATGCTTGCACCCAGGACCCTCGGGGGAGCGGGATCTCGTGGAGAACCCGATTTTATACTAGTGCAAATGGTTTCAAGTTCTTTGCTGGGCGGTACGGTAAAACACTCTAACCTCATCTCAGAATTCAGCAGTGCCACTTCCTTCAGTTCTACGAAGGTTTCTCCATCAGCAGGACAACTGGAGAAAGAGCTGTAGATTTTTTTAACCTTGTTGGCAAAATATTCAGCCACCTTATTGCATTCCATGACGGAGTCAGTCTCCGGAACATTGGAATTTGAGACGGCTGAGATTTCTTTGTAAATTTTAAACAGTTCTCTAGACGAACAGTCCGCCTCACTAATTCTGTTTCCATAAAATGTGGCTTTAGCAGCTCTAACCTGCTTTTGGTAACTTCTCTGAGCTGTTCTATACTGAAGTTTAGTGCGCTCATTCATATCCCTGCGCCAAAGTCGTTCCAGCTTTTTACATTCTGATCTGATTGACTGTAGATCTATCCTGTACCATAGGGCCGATCTCCTAACTCTGTTCCCCAGTTTGGCCTTGGCTAAAGGGGCTACCCTGTTCAAGGCATCAAGGATCCGGGTTTCTAAGTTTTGATTAGCACTTTCACTATCCGTGCCTCCCGGCATCCCACTTAAACTTAGCATCTCGCTGAAGATATGTTGTGAGAAATTTTTCCATTTACGGTATGGGTAACTATTGTTGCCTCCCAACTGGGGGTCAGTGCTACCTGAAGTGCAAATTTCAAAAGGGACTAGAAAATGGTCTGTCCAGGGAAGTGGGTTAGGAATACTCGTGGTTATGCCCTCCCAGTTGGCAAACACCGGGTCCAATAAATGGCCATGAGTATGTGTGGGTGTTTGATTTATCAGTTCCAAATCCGTATTTCGTAATTCCTGCCTCATCTCCGTGGCTTCCTTTAACTGGATGTCATCAAAATGAATATTTAGATCACCCAGAAGCAGGACCTTCCTATGTCTAAGCGCCAGGTGAGCAAGGTGTTCTTGCAGACTATGCCTAAAATTTCCCAGGGTCCCAGGAGGTCTATAAAGGAGGACACCCGAGATCTGGTCCTGAGGGCCAAGTTTCAATGCAAATTTGCCGGCCTCGCAATTCTCTACTCCAAGAGGTTCGAGGGAGCACACCAGGGGGGCCTTGCTGATCACTGCAATCCCGCCTACTCTGCCTGACGGTCGATCCACCCTGGCTATACTATATCCGGGTGGAAGGGCTTCGATAATCTCGGGGTCGGAATCTACCCCCAGCCATGTTTCCGTCAGAAAGAGTAAATCAAGGCACTCCTCTAAGAGCAGGTCCCAAATTTGCAAGGCGTGTCTTGGGAGGGATCGACAATTCAACAAGCCTCCCCTGAGGCCCCTTGTCCGCTCTTTGTTGCCTATCTATTTACTGGTTTTAAATGGGCAATGTCGGCATTTAATAGAAGATATAACCTCCATATTGTGCCTGCAACACATATTTATCGACGGGCATAAGTCCCATAGGTCCTGTCTATTATAGGTTATCGGGTCAGCAGGAGAAAGGGCAGGGGTTAGGGCCCTGGACCGCGCCCGACCGCGGACGGGCGCAGACGGGCTTGCCTTAGGCGCGGCTTCGGCGCGCAAACGTCGCGCCCGCTGCGCGACCGAAAAATGCACATAATTTATGTTGCTCCGGGGTTGTGGGTCGAGGGGGCGTGGCCTGAAAGGGGCGTGGCCTCTGCTCGAGGCGGGAGGGCGCGAGGGGGAGTATGCGACCAGCGTGCAGCGTCAGCGCTGGCTCCGCTGCGTGCAACGACTGTTTCTTCAGGTAGGTGAAATTTAAGAACACAAGCAATCTGTGACAATAAATTTCTAAAAACACAAGCAATCTGTGACAATATTATTAAAAAGATGGTTGCCTATCTGTTTACTGGTTTTAAATGGGCAATGTCGGCATTTAATAGAAGATATAACCTCCATATTGTGCCTGCAACACATATTTATCGACGGGCATAAGTCCCATAGGTCCTGTCTATTATAGGTTATCGGGTCAGCAGGAGAAAGGGCAGGGGTTAGGGCCCTGGACCGCGCCCGACCGCGGACGGGCGCAGACGGGCTTGCCTTAGGCGCGGCTTCGGCGCGCAAACGTCGCGCCCGCTGCGCTCGCCCGCTGCGCGACCGAAAAATGCACATAATTTATGTTGCTCCGGGGTTGTGGGTCGAGGGGGCGTGGCCTGAAAGGGGCGTGGCCTCTGCTCGAGGCGGGAGGGCGCGAGGGGGAGTATGCGACCAGCGTGCAGCGTCAGCGCTGGCTCCGCTGCGTGCAACGACTGTTTCTTCAGGTAGGTGAAATTTAAGAACACAAGCAATCTGTGACAATAAATTTCTAAAAACACAAGCAATCTGTGACAATATTATTAAAAAGATGGTGCCTCGCTCCCGGCTTTCCGCCTCAGGAGCTTACCTCTCGGTTTTGCTAGATGCCCTGACACGGCGGCTTTTATTCCGGAGTGGCTGGGGGCATGGCCTGAAAGGGGCGTGGCCTCCGCTCGAGGCGGGAGGGCGCGAGGGGGAGTATGCGACCAGCGTGCAGCGTCAGCGCTGGCTCCGCTGCGTGCAACGACTGTTTCTTCAGGTAGGTGAAATTTAGGAACACAAGCAATCTGTGACAATAAATTTCTAAAAACACAAGCAATCTGTGACAATATTATTAAAAAGATGGTGCCTCGCTCCCGGCTTTCCGCCTCAGGAGCTTACCTCTCGGTTTTGCTAGATGCCCTGACATGGCGGCTTTTATTCCGGAGTGGCTGGGGGCGTGGCCTGAAAGGGGCGTGGCCTCCGCTCGAGGCGGGAGGGCGCGAGGGGGAGTATGCGACCAGCGTGCAGCGTCAGTGCTGGCTCCGCTGCGTGCAACGACTGTTTCTTCAGGTAGGTGAAATTTAAGAACACAAGCAATCTGTGACAATAAATTTCTAAAAACACAAGCAATCTGTGACAATATTATTAAAAAGATGGTGCCTCGCTCCCGGCTTTCCGCCTCAGGAGCTTACCTCTCGGTTTTGCTAGATGCCCTGACATGGCGGCTTTTATTCCGGAGTGGCTGGGGGCGTGGCCTGAAAGGGGCGTGGCCTCCGCTCGAGGCGGGAGGGCGCGAGGGGGAGTATGCGACCAGCGTGCAGCGTCAGCGCTGGCTCCGCTGCGTGCAACGAATGTTTCTTCAGATAGGTGAAATTTAAGAACACAAGCAATCTGTGACAATAAATTTCTAAAAACAAAAAGCAATCTGTGACAATATTATTAAAAAGATGGTGCCTCGCTCCCGGCTTTCCGCCTCAGGAGCTTACCTCTCGGTTTTGCTAGATGCCCTGACACGGCGGTTTTTATTCCGGAGTGGCTGGGGGCGTGGCCTGAAAGGGGCGTGGCCTCCGCTCGAGGCGGGAGGGCGCGAGGGGGAGTACGCGACCAGCGTCAGCGCTGGCTCCGCTGCGTGCAACGACCGTTTCTTCAGGTAGGTGAAATTTAAGAACACAAGCAATCTGTGACAATAAATTTCTAAAAACACAAGCAATCTGTGACAATATTATTAAAAAGATGGTGCCTCGCTCCCGGCTTTCCGCCTCAGGAGCTTACCTCTCAGTTTTGCTAGATGCCCTGACACGGCGGCTTTTATTCCGGAGTGGCTGGGGGCGTGGCCTGAAAGGGGCGTGGCCTCCGCTCGAGGCGGGAGATCGCGAGGGGGAGTATGCGACCAGCGTGCAGCGTCAGCGCTGGCTCCGCTGCGTGCAACGACTGTGTCTTCAGGTAGGTGAAATTTAAGAACACAAGCAATCTGTGACAATAAATTTCTAAAAACACAAGCAATCTGTGACAATATTATTAAAAAGATGGTGCCTCGCTCCCGGCTTTCCGCCTCAGGAGCTTACCTCTCGGTTTTGCGAGATGCCCTGACACGGCGGCTTTTATTCCGGAGTGGCTGGGGGCGTGGCCTGAAAGGGGCGTGGCCTCCGCTCGAGGCGGGAGGGCGCGAGGGGGAGTATGCGACCAGCGTGCAGCGTCAGCGCTGGCTCCGCTGCGTGCAACGACTGTTTCTTCAGGTAGGTGAAATTTAAGAACACAAGCAATCTGTGACAATAAATTTCTAAAAACTTCAGGTAGGTGAAATTTAAGAACACAAGCAATCTGTGACAATAAATTTCTAAAAACACAAGCAAGTAACTGGGTAACAGTAACCAACGTTATTTACGGCACTAAGAAACGGCAAAAGTATAAAGCATGATACAAAATTAAGTTATTGAAGGCGAGGAGTTTGTTATGCATGCTATCATTTAGGGAAAACCCTGATTTATGCTCCCAAAGGCTACGCAATCATGACCATAGCAGCACTTAATTTGAGCCGGTGGTTTCCGGTGCTTGGCACTTAATTGACAACACCGGGACTTATGACAGCTATCACATGGTGGCGCTGTTTGTGTAATATAGAGATTACCACAACAACAGTTGTTTATTAAGCAAATAGACATTAAAACAGCTAATACCTGCCTCCCAAGCCATTCTTATAGCTTTTTGCGGGCCTCGAACAGTCTGAATTGTCACGCTTGTAGCAGTGTGATGGTTAGTAGTTGTGCAAGTACTGTCAGTGGCAGCGACGGCAGTGTCAATGGGTGGTGCAAGCTGGGGAGGCCTCCTGACGAGGGCCCTGGCACTTACTTTATTACACATTAAGCACTGGACCATAGGTGCCTTGTATTGATATCAGCCAAAGGCTCTCACGACAAATGCCCCACCCATGGAGTATGGAATGTAACACTAATGCAAGCATTGTCCTCCACTACAGACCACGCTTTCTCTATATAAGGTAATTCAGCAATGGCTGCATTCCTTCCCGTCCACTAGTCAAAACTGAGCTGGCCCAGTAGGCTTCCCAAGAGTGGCTGCCATAGATTCCTCTCCTCTCCTGTCAACATGGTCTCCAAATAGCCTCCTAAATTTGGCAACACTATCAGTAGGAATGGCAAGCATCTCAGGAGTTGTTGATGTCAGTCCGCGTGCTACATTCTTGTGGTCGGCTACCCCCGTTATAAATCAGGCCACCAGGGGGCAGGGGCAGATTGAGTGACACCTATAAATCCATCCATGGAATCCTGCAAAAATGATGTTTCTCAATGCGTCTTGCCTGCTGTCTCCCCATTTTTCCGACACTTTCAAGGAAAAATGTTGATGCTACGCTAAATTATTTAAGCATCAGAGAAACAGCTTATAAAAATTTGATGGCCGCTTTCATTGGTTGAAATTTAATATCAACATGCCATTTGAGCAGTAACTACTGCAATTGCTGGCTCAGGGCTGGGGTTGCATTCCCTCAGAGCACTTCCCAAGCATACCTGAACCAACTAAGGGTGGTTGCACCGCGTTGTGCGCGTCTACACGCTGCCATACTTGCTATGACGGAAGCCGTCAAGATAGAACAAAACAGCAAAGTGCAAAACAAGCATTTGCTAAGCAATGGGTATGGCTTTAAAATACCCAAACAAAGGCATCCACAAATGTGCTTCGCTAGCACAAACGGTGTTTAGTTGCTTCTGACCCATTGGCTCTCCTCGATGTTGGGAAAAAGTAACTAAAAAAGTATTGCCTCCTATATATAATGCATACAGGTCATAACAAATGAGGTGTGACAGTACGTTAATTTCAGACGTAAAATAGTTCCCCATGTTACAGCACTTAGGTAGCATGCCGTGAAAGAAAAATACTCCTCTGGGCAGGGACAAAGTCCACTTAATAAATATTTTAAAGAATTGTCAACAGGTCATGAAGACGGTTGCACTGTGAAGCCAGACCTGAAAATAAGCGTGGAGTAAGGATTTGTGCTAAGGAGAAAACAAGGGTCTTTAATCATTTCCCCTTACTTTATCAACCCTCTCGTACCAGTATAACTTTATATTTACAAAGGAGAACCTAAAATGCATTTGGGTTGATTCAAAAAGCTTTACCTGGAATAAAGAAGATTTCAGCCCATAGACAGATTTTCAAACCTTTTTTCCAAGTGTAAGGGAAAGCATAATGCAGGTAAACGTTTTAGACTCTACAAAGTATAAACGAATTCAGAAATTCAGGATGGGCCTAGTTTTACATCCATTGATGTTACTTGCAAGTAGAGTTGCACAAAGTTTTTATTACATGAAGAAAATCTCACGTAGACCTTAATTATTGCAGCCCCTATAGCGGAAGGAGTTTTTCACTCTTATAATTTCACAGCTTGGCCTAGTCTTGATTTTCAAACTGGCGGCATTTCCTCACAAGTGCTAGTTGCCACTGAAAGCCGACCGGACGTTTTCTCGCCATTACCTTAGAGTTGTAAAACGTGGTGGCTATTGCAATCTTTTCATCTCAAAAGAACTTAAAGGTAACACGATAGTCCAAATTTGTGAAAGTCCATATGCAGAGAACGTGCTGAGAGCTTTGCGACCAACAGCTAGTAAACACGGAGGCAGATTTACAAGCCCCTTCCGCCACTTTTGCGTCACTTTTAACATGGGAAAAGTGACGCAAAAGTGGCGCAAGTGGCTTGTAAATCTGCCCCAGTATGCACAAGAATTACTGGAACCTTCCAAGGGAAAAAGTGCAGAACGTGACACAATCCCTAGAAGTATAGAATTTCTGTAGCACCACTTAAACCGAGAGGGGGGAGGGGGGAGTTGTGGCTTGTTGTTTACTCGATTGTCCCGCCTACCCTCCCAGCTAACGCCTCCCTGCTGACCCTCCCATGCTCCGCCCCCCTCGACTATCCATTTAAGTCGAATGCCCCAACGCGCAAAGTCCACGCGCTACGGCCGCGCCGAAGGTGCGCCAAAGGTAAGCCAGTCTACGCCCGTCCGCGCCAAGGCCGCGCCCAGGGCCAGACCCCCTGGCCCTGTCCCACCCACCCCACCCGCATTACATACGCCGCCTCCACCCTCTTAGCCCTAAACCCCGGCCGACTCCCCAACTGCGCCCAAGCCGCCCCCGGACACACCCATGGACCCTTCTCATGCAACTCCTGCAAGTTTGACGGCACCAAGACCAACTCCTCATCCACTAACACCAAACAGAGACCTGACACCAACTACCTTAAATGCATCCTGCTCAACACCCGCTCGGTCCACAGACACGCCATCGACCTCTGGAACCTACTAGACACCATCTCTCCGGACGTCGCCTTCCTAACAGAAACATGAATGAACGCCTCCTCAGCTCCAGTCATCACCATTGCCATCCCGGAAGGTTACAATATCATCCGAAAAGACCGCACCAAGCAAACAGGAGGAGGCATCGCTATCGTCCATAAGAACTCCATCCGCATCTCAACCAGCTCAGACGTCAACCTCGCTAGCGCCGAGCACCTTCACTTCCAGATCCACACCGACCCCAAAACCACACTCAGAGGCACCCTCCTCTACAGGCCACCAGGACCCCGTGCACAATTCAGTGAAGACATCACTGACTTTATCACCCCACACGCCCTCCCCTCCGAGGATTACATTCTATTGGGAGACCTCAATTTTCACCTGGAAAAAAGCAACGACAGCAACACCACTACCCTGCTGGACAATCTCGCCAACCTCGGACTCAAACAACTTGTTAATACCCCCACTCACCACGCAGGTCACACTCTCGACCCTATCTTCACCTCCAGCAAACATATCTCCTTCAGTCACACCACAGCTCTCCATTGGACGGACCACAGCTGCGTTCACTTTATCTACAAAAAGACCACAACCCACAACCATCCTCAACCTACTCTGCAAAGAAACTGGAACAAAATCACCATCGACCAAATCTCCTCATCGCTTCTTCAAAACCCCCCTGCCCACTCTTCGAACCCCAACCAAGCAGCCATTAACTTCACTCAATGGCTAACCAACAGCGCTGACAGCCTAGCACCCCTGAAAAAACGTCAAATCAAACTAGGCAGCAAAAACGCCCCCTGGTTCAACGATGATCTTAAGAAATCCAAGAAACTCTGTCGCTCCCTTGAGAAGACATGGAAAAAAGACCCAAACACCAGCACCAGGGACGCCTTCAAAAACGCCATCCGCATACACCACCAACTGATCCGAACCGCCAAGAAAGCCGCTTTCAAAGACCGACTTGATAACAACGCCCACAACAGCAAGGAATTATTCAACATCGTCAAAGAGTTTACCAACCCCACTGCCAACTCCAACGACATCACTCCCTCTCAAGCCCTTTGCGACTCCCTAGCTTCGTTCTTCCACGACAAAACAGCAGACATCCACAACAGCTTTTACAACCATCCTGGAGACCAACCCAACCTACCTTCTGCCATACCCCCACCCCCCTTGAACATCCTTAATGACTGGAACCCAATCTCCACTGAGGACACCATCCGCCTGATGAACTCCATCCACTCAGGATCCCCCACAGACCCATGCCCTCACCACATCTTCAACAAAGCTGACTCCGTCATCGCACCCCACCTCCGAGATGTCATCAACTGCTCCCTTAACTCCGCCACCTTCCCGGAAAGCTGGAAACACGCCGAACTCAGCGCCCTTCTGAAAAAACCCACAGCTGACCCCACCGAACTCAAAAACTACCGCCCCATCTCGCTCCTTCCATTCCCGGCCAAAGTCATTGAGAAAGCTGTCAACAACCAGCTCGCCGCCTTCCTCGAAACCAACAAATCCCTAGACTCCTCACAGTCTGGCTTCCGAGCCAAACACAGCACTGAGACCGCACTCATCGCAGCAACAGACGACATTCGAACTCTACTGGACAATGGAGACACAGTCGCCCTCATCCTCCTCGACCTCTCCACAGCCTTCAACACAGTCTGTCATAGCACCCTGTTACAACGCCTTAGAAACATAGGAATCCAAGGAAAAGCACTGGAATGGATCACCTCGTTCCTTGCCGGAAGAACCCAGAGAGTCCGCCTCCCACCATTCAAGTCAGAGGCCACTGAAGTCATCTGCGGCGTGCCACAAGGATCTTCACTCAGCCCCACCCTCTTCAACGTATACATGAGCCCCGTCGCGGCCATCGCACGCCAACACAACCTCAACATCATCTCCTACGCTGATGACACTCAACTGATCCTCTCACTCACCAAAGACCCTAACACCGCCAAAACAAACTTACATAAAGGAATGAGAGAAGTAGCCGAGTGGATGAAGCTCAGCCGTCTGAAACTGAATTCCGACAAAACAGAAGTCCTTATCCTAGGTACCTCCCCCTCCGCCTGGGACGACTCGTGGTGGCCAGAGTCCCTTGGAAAAGCACCCATCCCGACGGACCATGCACGGAACCTGGGCGTCATTCTGGACTCCTCACTCTCGATGACCAGACAGGTCAACGCCGTTTCATCATTTTGCTTCAACATCCTTCGCATGCTCAAAAAAACATTTCGCTGGATCCCCACCGAAACTAGAAAAACGGTCACCCACGCACTGGTTACAAGCCGCTTGGACTACGGAAACACCCTATACGCCGGTACCGCCGCAAAACTCCAACGCATCCAGAACGCATCAGCCAGACTCATACTAGACATTCCGCGTAAAGACCACATTTCTGGTCACCTGAAAAACCTCCACTGGCTCCCCGTCAATAAGAGGATAACATTCCGCCTCCTAACCCACGCACACAAAGTACTTTACGAACTTGGACCCGAATGCCTCAACACACGACTTTCCTTCTACACCCCCTCCCGCCAGCTACGCTCCTCCCACCAAGCCCTTGCTGCTGTACCTCGCATCAACAAAACCACCATGGGAGGAAGATCCTTCTCCTACCTGGCAGCCAAAACCTGGAACTCACTTCCCACTCACCTTCGCCTCACTCAGAACCACCTAGCATTCAGAAAGCAACTTAAAACCTGGGTATTCGACAAGTAATTCCCCACCCTTCTCCAAGCGCCTTGAGACCCTCTGGGTATGTAGCGCGCTATATAAATCATTTAAATTGAATTGAATTGAATTGATAATAAGCGTTATTAGGTGAGCCCAGCAGGCTGTTCAGGGAACTACAGTAAAATAAGGTGGTGCAACTTTCTCAATCTTTGGGAAACCAGGTGTAAGTGGCACTAAAAATGTGGAAATGTCTACAGAACACTCCCAGCATTATAAAAGGCAGCCATCTTTTTGTACAGCAATGAATGCATGCTCTGGTGCATGGGGCACCCATTCAGCCCCAAACTGGGACATTGCCCTTTGACCTTTTACAGTCAGTTAGCTGAAAATTAGTGAGACGAGGTGAATATTAATCATCCATCCGAGCCTGTGCGCCCAGTCTCAAAACTAACATTATTTTATTTCACAACAAACAAAATTAGTAAAAATATAAGTGCAGGGGACCCAATGTTTTCTTAGGAGCTCAACGTCAGTGCAGCTAAATGCTGAGGTTGCTGAATACCAAGGCTGGCTGTTCTTGACCCCACCTCATGCCTCTTTTTTTCAACATCCACCATACACTTTGTCTGTTTCGCTCAGTCTTTCATGTTCTTTTTCAGCCCAGCTTTTCATCGTCAAAGCAAGGGTACCAATGACTATAATAAAGGCAAGGAAAAGGGCTCCCATGCCCTGGTTTGGTAGTTAAAAACAAGTAGAATTGAGGTGCATTGGGCCTCGGGTTCTTGGTGTAACCGAAACTGCTGCACTATCATCATGTCTCTGCTGCTTTCTCCCATTGCCACTAGTTTCATATATTCCTCTTCCTTCTGCTACCTCTCTTTAACGCCTTCCTCACTCTCACTCTTTGGTTAAAGTCGGATAACAAAAAATAAGTCCCAGTCCCCAAAATAAAGGCTGATGCCCACAGGGGCGGCTCCAGGCTCATGGCGGCCCTGGGCAGGGAGCCTAGATAGGGGGCCCCGGAAGAGGGGGTCCGGGCGGGGCGGAGCCCCCTGGAGGCCAGGAAGGTGTTTTAATTAAACGTCCAGAAAAGGCATTAGATGAGCAGTACCTGAGGCTGCTCCTACCCTTCCGAAGTTGTCTCAGAATTATAACATTTAGGAGGAGGTGGGTATATTGTGACACACGACGTGAGGGACTGGCACAGACAGCTGCAGTGCCAGGGCCATGACAGGGGCCCCGGACCCACAGCCACCCCACAGAGAAAGAATCGGTGGCCTCTTTGCCCGGAAACATCCCTGCCTGGGGCCGCCATGAGTATCATTCTGCTCATGGATATCATCATTTTGTTGTTCTTGTTTATGGTCATCAGCAATCCTCTGACTCTGGTCGGAGGATTCTCCATCTTTAGGTTTCCCTTGGGTGATAAACTTCAGGATTGCTCCTTCCTGTGATGCTACAAAAGCCTGCTGAGCCGCCTTTCTCTTTCATTTCGAATAACCAGATTTGTGTACTCGAATTCTCTTCATTTTGCTTGCAATGTTATATACGCCTGTACCAGCGGGCCAGCAGTGGGTAGGGAAAAAAGAAGCCAATCAGGAACCAGGAGGAACGCAGGCGCGGAGGCCAGGGAAGATGGGGGCGGTCAGGGTGTTTGGAAGTGGAACAGAGCAGGAGGCCGCCAAATCCCTGCCAGGGGCCGCCACACAAATATGTATCCATCCTCAGAGGATTATTATATTAAGGATATATATTGGCGTGGTGGCCCCTGGGGTTTGGTGGCCCTGTGCAGGTGCACAGCTTGCACATGCCTAAGGCCGACCCTGATGCCCAACACCTACATCTACTGAAGCAAATTAAACACTGACAACAGGGATTTTCTACTCAAACAGCAGCTGCTTTCTCAAATTGAATTGTTTCGACCTGCCAGGAATGCTCGCGTTGAGAAAATCTTGCTGGGTGGCATTCTAGGGCCTGAAAATACAGTAGGGTACGCAAATTGTCACCTGTGCTCACGTGCTGAAAAAAAGTCCACCAGGCGGTGGTTGGTGGAGTTTTTCTCAAGCTCCACGTTACAAGCGTAATGTGGAGTGGGCAAAACTCTGCAAACTCAGCTGGCAGAGCGGAGTTTATTGCCCACTCCTACTACTAATATAGATGCATGCAAGGTGTGTTTAAGATTCTGTGACAACTTACTAGATCACATCAGTGGCATAGCTTGAGGGAAGTGGGGGAGGTGAGCAAGTTGTGTCTGTCAACTACCACCATCTCCCTGATCCCGAGAACAAGTTAGTCGGCCACCAATCCCCTCCCCCCGAACCCGTCAACCCCCACCTCACCCAAAAGCTGTAACCGGATTGATGAAGCAGCAGCATGATTTAGGCCGATCTATTTTTTTTCTCGAAAATATACCTTTCAACACAAAAAAATGTATTATAGCACATTCAAAACTTTCCTTGCAAAATCGGTGGAATTTTTTTGTATCACCCAAACCATTTCATTGACGTTTTTAAAGTTACTTCGTACTCTGAGATTTAAAAAATGAACTTTTAACTTGGGAGCCTTCTTTTAGAATTGCTACTTCCTGTGTGAGGGATGGTGAGCTCCGGCTTTCCCCTGTCAGTGCTGATACTACAAAGTGAGCTCACTCCTACTGTCCTCTTTTTACAGCGCGCAAAGCTGATCCGAGGGCGTTAGAGCTAGGGTGACCAGGCATCCCGGATTTGCCTGGACAGTCCCAGTTTTTCACCAGCTGTCCCGGCAGATTTCAGGAAATTAGGCTCCTGTCCCGGTTTTTAAAAAAGGTCAGCTGAAAACGGTGGGAGGTATCTTTTTATGTTTCGCAAAGTAGGGATAGTTAGCAGCTGTTATAAGAAAGCAATTTATTTTGCAGGCAAGCTACTGGCTTTAACCCCTATCCTGCTCATGACGGAACCACGCCGCATGAGCCACGGTAGCCTTGTGCTCATGACTGCGTGGTTCCGTCATGATGCGGCCGCTCCGCACACGCGGCACGGGTTCCCCGCCTGTGCGGACAAATTAGTGAGCAGGCGGGGCAGTGACGGAACCACGCCGTCATGAGCACACGCCGCCTGTGGCTCATGACGGCGTGGTACCGTCACGAGCATGGCGGCGCCGTGCTCACCCCCACGCCCCATCCCGTGGCGGATTTCATGCCGCAGACAAGGGGTTAAAAATTGCATTTTATTTATGTTCTTACTGCCTCCTCTGTTATTCTCTGCTAAGGAGCACAGTCATTCTGTGCGCTGGATTGAAGTAAAATTGTAGCCCTTCTTTTATTTTTGGGAAACGTCCCGGTTTTTGGCTTTAAAATTCTGGTCACACTAATTAGAGCACTTTATGTGAGCCCCAATAAAGCGATTAGCCGAGGAACACAGGCTATAGAGAGGAGGCCAAGATTGGAACCTGGCTCCCCTGTTTCAACGTCAGTTGTTCCAGCCGAAAGACCACAGCTCCTTTTCGGCTCTTCTCCGAGCTGTCTAGTGACAGGTGTCAGTCACTAACCCACCTTTAGCTTCTCCACTACAGAAATCCGTGCTTACTTGCCAGACCCACAGCCTAGGGTGCTAGGTCGCTGTTTTTGCAGCAGAACTGCAGCCCCTGGCTTCATCTAAGCAATCCAACTGCTTTTAATAAGATACTATTTGAACCTGTTGAAAGGTCTTTGAGAGGTGAGATCATTAATTACCAGCACTGAAAGCTGCTGAGAGCACTGAAACGCAAGTCTCACAGCTGCCGTGGGAGTCACTAACTGGGAAACCGCCACTGCACAGCTGTTTGCTGACAGGGGAGGAGTCAGCGGCACACATTTCACTCCTTTATTTCCCATGATGTCACCTGGGTGGGACGCCCCACTGTCCTTACTCTGAGCTGGACCCCTTCTCGTATGATGTAATTTCCAGTGGCGTCACAATTGGGCTAACGGACATGTGATGTCACTTCCAGTGAAGTCATAATTATGCTAATTAGTTTCTCTGGAATCTGAAAATTGTTACCTCCGTTTGGTCACAAACTGTTGACAATTAAAATAGTGTTCATAAGCCATCAGCAAAATATAACAACATGTATATAAATATGGAAGAGTAAGAATGCACACATAGTAAACAATCTCGTTTTATTTACAATGCACAACAGTGCCAGAGACCTCAGCTTCATGGTTTAGGAAGGGGCAGCACAACGCATTTATAACACGTTGTACCTCCGCTCAGATTGTGCTCTTAAGTTTTTTTTACTCCAACTATAGGTTTGATCAATGCATGGAAACAGCAGGAAAAGAAACTTGAAATCCAATGTGGAGCAAACCAGTGTCTTTTAAAATGGATGCTCCTTGTGCCCTGCTGTTTCCTTAGTCTATCAGTGTACTTTTGGGGAACATGTAGGTGATCATATCGGTCGAAATTCGTCCTGTATCAACTTCCTATTGGAATGAAACAGTGAGGCTGTCTATAGGGCTTTTTCTGGGTTTCCCCAGTAACCCCTTGAGTTCTTGCATCATGGCGGAGTGTGCTCAACCAGATACTACTTTGGTGGCCCAACACTTCATAGTCTACACAAAAGGTCTTCAAACTGTTATTGATCTGAGTTCCCCTACACAAAATGTTTTGGAGTCAGGACCCCCTTTAAAACTTTATAGCAAGGTTTGGGGGCCGGTCGGGGCTCAGTGTAGGAGGTGGGTCTTTTCAGATAATTTCAGTGGTACCTTTCCTGTAGGACACCATTCGTAGTAAATGTCAGACTTATAAAAGAGCAAATGCATAAAACAACTACAGAAATTGACCATAAACACTGCTCCCCATAATTGGGTGTGTTGTGAGCCCCTCACACCCCTTGGACCAAATGCAACTGCATCTGCTGCACTAATGGTAGCTGCTGTCCTGAGTATCAGGCTGTCTCCTCTGCCTCATTCGTGATAGCCGTGCCTGTCCATCACTCCAATCGTGCAACAGACACTTTCAGAATAAAATGCACTCCTACTTATTACTCCCCTATTCGCAGTGAGGGTGCTCTCAGCCCTAATGCTAGCAAATAAAATTCACCCCAATACCCCTTTTGTAAAGTAACTGTGGTGCAGTGAGCCCCTCAAACCCATGGGACCCAGTACCAATGCACCTGATTTACTAGTGCTAGCTATTTTCTGCAAAGAGGGCTGTCTCCTCTGCCCTTTGTTTGCTCTTGCTTCACCCCTCCCCACCATCTTTCTGAGGCCCAGACTAAGGTGTTTCTTCTGCTTCAATTTTCCCCTCCTAGGCCCAGAGGTACACTGGTGCAACTAGGGTGCACTGCGTGGCCCTGATGCAAGCAAGGAAGGATAGTAAAACAGCCATGATTGGGGTTTAGTTGGTCCATCACACCCAGGGGCCATGTGCCATGCACTTGCAGCATCTATAATAGCTACAGCCCTGCGAAGCAGGCTGTCTCTTCCGCCCAAACCACTAGGCCATCCCTCATAGGCCCGAGGCATAAATCAGGCTGGCTGTCTGCCCCTTTATGTATAAGAAAAAGCCCCATAATGTGTTTTCCCGTGCTTGTACCCTGTTTCCTGCACAGCAATGGGGACTTGAATCCCAATGCTACCAAGGAAAATTGCTCCCACTTCCCTTTTTGGTAGTGAGGCAGCCATATTTGGGCTGCAGTGGCCCCTCACATATGGCTCAGTGGCATTAATGGTAGTGATGGGCCTTTCAAAAAAATGGGCTCCTATTTCTCATCCCTCCCCAGGACATTTCTCTGAGGCAGCTGCCTCTGTCCATTTGTAACAAAAATCAGCCCCCTACATAGGACCCATCCTTGGTGCAATCTCTTTGAGACTATTCATGGTTCTTGCTCCCTTCTCTTTCATCTTCGGCCCTTACTCTAAGGTCCCAGGGGCTCGGACGATCAGAACTCAGGATCTGATTGTGACTCTGCTGGCCACCTCCCTGCCACCCCCTACCCTCCCTGCCAACTCACTGCTGCACTGATAGGACATCTGGTCGAAGTGGCAGGATCTTAGGGGAATGGTGTGCCCATGTTTTATTTTAAATTACAAAATCAGTTCCAGTGCTTTTTATGAAAACCATCAGTGTCTGAATGATTAATGATGACCTTGAAGTGCTTTTAGCTAAAAAGGAGGGGAGGGGGTGCTCCTGGCTGTGAAGTTGAGGGATGGCCAGAGACAGAAGACTAAAGAAGAGACAGGCCTTCTCACCAGGTTGCCTGTTACCTAAAAGAAATATAGATGTGTGCAATTGGGTTGATGCTTGGGGACAGAATAGGTGTTAATTGATAGAGTCAAGTGAAGCTTCATAGAGGCAAAGATTTCTTGCTTTTGAGAAGAAAGGCAAGTGTTCTACCGGCTGAGTTTTGGAGCTTGTCCTTTTAAAGCACTAGGCACAGTCTGATTCTGTATTACTAAAATATAGATTTTTAAAGCACTTGTTTCTATCTTAAACACTATATCAGATATATTTAGTTTTATTGTAGACATTAAACCATTTCGCAGCAACCGATCATATACTGTATATAATGAAATTTTAAAATACTGACTTACATAATCACGGTGCTTTCTGTCACCGGCTGGGACCTCATAGCACTATAAATACGCAAGTCACTATTGCCCACTGCACCAACCAGCATTCAATTCTGTGACCCTCTGGTCACACACACACAGACATCTACAGTAATTGCAATAACCAGTTGAGGTTTCATAACATAAAAGAGTACATTGCCCATAATTAGTCTAACTTGAATATTTTTTCCTTTAATGTGTGCATTAACAACAAAATAATGAAAGAATATTTTGTTCTTTTTAGTCATTCCCGTCTGCAAACTCAGTGACCTAGCTACCGTGGCACTCGGGATCACAGTTCTAGTATCTGTTTATGCACTTCAACCCTGAATGTAAATAAAGGCAGCCTGGAGATGCACCAAAGAAACAAGGTCATCTTTATTTACCAGTGTTGCTAGGGCATTTGTGCCTACCTGGGATTGTAACCAAGGACCCCTATGATGGAGTGGACCATGTAATTCAACAGCTCCCTGGCTGCAGAGCTGTGAAGTAACTGGCCCTGAACTATATCCAAATGTTAGGCCAACCTCCCTCTCTCTTCCCACCAGGCTACAATACACAGAAGTGTGGCAAGGAACACCAGGTGTAAGGGGTGAATCGAAGATTAAGGCTCATTGTTGGCACAGAACAAGCGAGTGGTTACAATACAAGATGGCGCTGGGGCCAAAGTTGATTGCCTGCAAAGCAGCCTGCTAAGGTAATGCTAGAGAATGTGGCCCTACCCTTGGCATAAATAAGTGCAAAGTCCTAAGGCAACTCAAATGACACTCAAAGATGCTTTATTCGGTATGTAAAAATACAACCATATAGCGACAAACATAATAAACAAAAAAAATGTAAGTAAGTACAACATACATATGTATCAATTTGATTTGCAAAATACCTTAATAGCTTAAATACATTATAGATTTGACAACACATATCCGACAATCTTTAAAGTGCATTTTGGTGCATTTGTCTACTAATATATGTACAAAATTTAGCAATGTTAAGGTACAGATCAAAACAAAACATTTAAAATAAACTTGAAAGAACCATTTTTTACCCTTGGCATATGCACATTGAGAGAGCTCTGGACTGGCAGAGCCAGGGCCCAGGTAAGCTGGACGCTGCCCTTTGGTGCCGCCTTCTGCCTACAGTGGCGACTGGGCCTAGGGGCATACACAGAAGAAAACAAGCACTGGGCAGCCCCGGAGCAACCAAGCGGGATGCCCTTGAATACACAGACTGTACTGCTCGTAATACAAAAAACAGAAACACGAGGCGAGGTCATGGCTGTGTGAATCAAATGCATAGACTGTAAAGAATACTCAGCTCAATAGCACACAGAAGCCAGTGTGAGAAGATGCTGGCCCGGCTGCTTTGCACAACTGTGCTTGAGCCTTGATTATAAATGTTAGCGGGATTAGACGTCAGGGTGCATTAAGGTTCAACTTTAGTGATCACTGGCTGATGCTGAGCAATCTGATTTGCATGTGAACATTTCTACCAAATCCCAAGGTGCGGTTGTACTCCAGTTCAGGAATGGCTGAATCCTCCCAGTTGGAGCCTCTCCGTTATTTAGCAGTGGAAGATTTTCTATCACTCCTGGAGGGTATAAACATCCAACAGTAAGCCTGAGGTAAAGTTTACTATCAAAATATTTTCACTCCAGGGTCCTTCTTCTCCAGTCTTACAGTGGCGAAGGAGAAACCAAGTAAAACAAAGCGCCCAGGGGGTGTTATGGGCATGTGAGACCACTGTTTGTGCCCCAGGGGCACTTTGGGATCACAGAAGGGGTTACAGAGGTTGCATGGCCTCTTTTCTACCAGGTCGCACTGGCACTTCCCCAAGGGTGGTTCCCCCACATTTGCATAGGTGCAGGGTTGTCTTAATAGCATTATAGGCCCCCAGCAAAGCAGTGCGCTGTGCCCTGCCTACACAACCACTCACAGGTGGAGTGCGAAGGAGCAACACCTGGTTAAATTCTGGTCTATGCATAGATTAGCACGTGATCCTTATGCTCATGGGTTTTCGGGCAACTGCCCCGCATGCATCAAGACGGCACTGCATAGGCGTGTGACCCCATGCAAATGAAGAAAAACGTTGCCTGGGTGCACGTGCTCTATTCTAACTATAGGTAAAGAGGCAAGGGAGATGTCAGCGGTGCATAGACTATGTGCCACAAAGGACTGGGGCTCAGCCTGAGTGGCCCTTGAGGGCGCCCCTTGGAAGGGGGAAATGGGGTTCAAAGAACCTCCCCCTAGCATTTTACTGTAGGTGACCCCCGAAGACATCCCTACGTAGGCAGATGCACTAACTGCATTCGCCTGCAGGGGAGTCTCAGCCCCATTTGAAGTGCAGGCCGGTTGGCACCTGCATAGAGAAAGTCGACCGGATGCTTTAAACGTCTGCTCTGCCTTTCTCTATCACACCTGCCCATAGTGGAGGTGCTGGGGGCAGAGCCTTCATTGTGATAGAGCGCGCTGGCCCAGTCTGTGTCCAGCACCCCACTGCACTGAGGCGAAGACCTGGTCTGTGCGCCCTATCTGTAATATGGGCCCAGATGTACAAAGACTCTGACCTGACAGACTCCCTCCTGGACCAGGCTATAATGGAAGGAGGGCCAATGCTTTCATACGGTGTCGTAAGGCCTTTTTAGGACGTCACCTCCTGATGGCACAGAATTACTGAAAAAAAGGATGAAAATGACTTTTTTCCAGTCTTTCTAACCAGTCTATCTCACACATTTTATTTTTTTGTTCACTCTATAAAGTAGTGAGAAAAAATGTATCACCCCAATGCTGAGAAAATTCAGTTTACGTTTTTCTACAGAAGCTCTCTCAGTCTCAGTAATACTGGAAACGCCATACATATGTTTTATGATTGCTTCATTCTTACAGGCCGCCCTAAAAAACCGAAAGGCAGCCACGATAAGGGGAACACTTTTGAGTGACTGTTAATTTATAGCTTCTGGAGACTTGGGTACTTTAAACCCTTTCATATAGTAACTGTTATTCATCTACACTGGTGCGCTTTGTTTAATACTCAATCTACTAGGCTCTCACAATTTTTTTTTACTATTTAATTGATTGTTTTTACTTATTAGCTATTGTCTTTTAATAATTTTTAATGGTGTTATTAATGGATATTTTTCAATTCTTATATATTGTACATAGACTGTTCGGTTGTGTTGGAAATTTAGTAGAAATGTACATTTTATGTACTTTTTAAGCATTTTTCTAATGCGAAATAAAGTTGATTGATTGATTGACTTTTTCCCGTCTAAGGGGAGCCTTCCAGCATGCAAAATACTATACTGGTTGGAGTGCTAACATTCCCTACAGCATTACTGCATTAACACTTCATGTAACTCCTAGACAGGGTCGGATTGGTAAGGCTGGTACTCGGGCAATGACTGAGGGGCCACTGTCCGAGCTCCAACTGTGGGCTGCTTTTTCGGGCCTCCTGGAGGGCTGATTTGGGTGGTGTCTGTGTTGTTCGGATGCCGCCAGCGGCCCAGTGGGTGTCTGACTGGCCTTTCTGGAGGCAGATGGGCCTCTATTACCTCCCTTTTGTCAACAGGCGGAGGTGTCACTCCCTTTCTCTCACTGGGCCGGCTCATTAATATATGCATATTGAGCAGGGGCAGGGAGCCTGAGCCAAATGGTCTCACTTGCATTCACGTGTGGCTCAGCAGTTTTGAACTAATCCGTGCATTTTTTTATCTAAGTAAAGTTAAGAAAACATGGCTCTGTCAGAGACCCTCCCCCTTCTTTACATAAAACTTTGCCGAAGCAGTGTTTTGCAGAAAGACAATATGCAAATGTAGGCCACTTTTTTTTGGCGTGCCAGGGCCGATTTTTAATCCCAATCCAACCCTGCCCCTGGACCTCCCATTACACATCCTCTTCCTCAAGTGGCGCCATTTTCTTTGGAGCAGACCAAGGAATGTGCTATTGTTATGCTTCCTCACACTTCCGCGCAGCATACTTCCATGTCTGGCAGGTGTTTAATCTCCCACCCACCCAAACAAATCCTTTCTCCCTTGCTGAAGGATTACTTCCGAGCTCAAGGCAGCAGCAGCTGAAAAACCTCGGAACAGAAGAGTTCAGCTTAAAACTGAACTGCTGGCGTCAAACATGAACAGGTGTCGGCCTCTCTCCCCCGCCTGCCTTCCACAGGAGCTCTGTGATTTAGGGAAGAGACATCCAACTTTGCCAAAAATGAATATTTAATTAAGGAACTAGATAATTCACATTTGTGAGGTACACTGGCTCGCACTGTGGGGCAGGGGCGCGTGCACATTTTGTTTAGCTGACAAATTAATGTTGCGCATCTGTACGACAGCGAGACCATAAAAGGTTGAAATTCAACTACATGATTTCACAGAGTGTTTATTTTTTCGTGTGCTAGGCTTGGAGCAAGTAGCTTATTTTCAATCGATCCAAATTGTACTTGATAAAGGGGAAGGCTGTCCTCGACGAGCAGTAAAATACAGTTGGAATTTCAAGAAAAGGAACAATCACGTAAATGATGTCCACGCTCCCTGAAGTTCACTGGGCCTTATTTATGAAAAGTGACGCATCGCTGCGTGAAAACAGCGATGCGTCACTTTTCACTGCGCACTCCTTGCGACACCAATGATGCGTCATATTTAATGTATGACGCATCATGTCGCAAGGAGTCACAGATACGTCAGTATTTCTGACGTATCTGTAAGCGCAAAAGTGACGCATTGCTGGAGTGTGTCACAAAAGTGACGCAACTCCAGCAATGCGTCTTTTCACATGGGGAAAGCCCCATGTGAAAGGGCTTGCGTCAGTCTTACGCCTGCTGTGAGGCAGGCGCAAGATTTTGACGCAACAGCGTCCTAAAAGTGACGCAGTGAAATCTCATAGATTTCACTGCATCACTATTACGAGGCTTTTTGCGGGGGAACGCCCCCTCTGCATACATTATACCTGACGCAGGTATAATGTGGCGCAGGGGTTTAAAAAGTGACGCATCTACGTAGATGCGTCACTTTTTAAATATGGCGCAACAAGGTGCATGTTTTACGCCGCCGATGCGTCACAAAAAGTGACGCATCGGCAGCGCAAAACTGACGCAAGGCCTCATAAATGAGGCCCACTGAGTGTAACTGCTTCTCAAATGTGAAAATGATGGAGCTCCAGAAAACCTGACCGGATTTCGCTCCTCAAGCGGCAGCCTAGTCATAGAATTATTGAAAATGGAAGTGAAGTGTCCAAAATCATACAACATGCCCAAGTGCTTGAAGCCAGGCTTACAACTCACATAAAATAACGCATTTATCTGTAAAGCACAGGTTTACCCGTAAAAGGCATCTAGTTACTAGGTAACAGAGGTTTACTTGTACTTAGTGCTTTACAGAGAAATATAAAAGTGCAGGTGTTCACTATTTAGAGTACCAGTTTTCTTCTGCAAAGTGCTGGTACTATCCTATTAAATGTATTGCAGCAGTTCTGAGGTGTGCAAGTACTCTCCCTTTCAAACTAAAGAAGTGTAGGTGCTCAGTACCGTACCGGACAGTACATGCCCATTTAAAGCACTCTTGGTACTCAGCTCATTAGAACATGTTTTATCAACCTTGGAAGGATAAAAAGCTGAGAGGACTTACCAGAATTTGGACCTTTAACCATAAAGTCGGACACCAATCCCTACAAAGGTTGCAGTATTCCAATGAGCCACAAAACCCAAAAGTAGCTTTGTTCATTCCAGAAGCGGTATTTTAGGCACAACATTATATCTGCTCTCATCTTTGTTCATACTTGCCAGCGCATTAGGTATTAGCAACGTATGTTGGTTTATGCCAGTTGTGATGTGGCATTTCAAATGAGGTGCACTCCATGTATGCTATGTATGCTGATTTTCAAATGGATTAAGACAACACATTCATGTCACACATGCGGCTAAGCACGTTGCCAGTTACTAAAGCACGAGCACTGCTAATGTAGGTACAGTCATCACGACAAGCTCAAAGTGAAGGGTTCGGTACCACCATGACCACCCGCCAGGGCCGAACTGGCTACAGGGCAGTTGTGTGTGCTGCTGAGCAGGGGGATGATTTCTCAGTGGTGTGCGCTTATTTCATTGATGGGGACCTGCGTGCGCTTAGAAATTTTATATCTCCTTTTTTTCCATATGCGTATCATTGTAAAATTTCTATGTATGTGTACCTCTTATGTGTGCAAAAATAACCGGTGATGGACAGAATGCAGAACAATGTCATACATTCACCCCAGTACAGAGATCTGGGCCTAAATCCATTGTTTTTTTGCTCACCATGCCTTTCCAGTTTGAACCCAGCCATATGCAAATCGGTCTTGACCCTGTGCCCCATGGGAACAGTCCAGCCCGAACTGCCAAGCCAGGTCCTCCCTGGACTGGAAACAAGCATCGAAGGACCGGACTCGGGCTTTCAGCCCTCATCAGCCTGGATAGCTTGATTCCAGTGGCATGGAGAGCACGGGACTCACGTCTGAGCATACCCGTCCCACTCGGGATTCGAAAGGACATGGCTTGGTAGTTCGGGCTAAAAAGACATGGCTTGGTAGTTCGGGCTAAAAAGACATGGCTTGGTAGTTCGGCCTAAAAAGACATGGCTTGGTAGTTCGGGCTAAAAACATTCTGTCCATCAACTGTGTTTTTTGCAATACCTCTTATGTGTGGCCTTCGATCTACATATTTATATATTAACTCTCACTGCAGAGAAAAAGATGAACTAATCTCCTCAAACCTCATCAAACTACCACTATATGACTCATCCTATTCCTTTTCTAAAATATCCCCTACCTCCACTCTTAGACTCACCCAAACCTCTTTCACTACTATGAATTCCCAAACAACTCTTGTCAAACTCTTTCCTACTCTATCCATCTTTTATCCTATACATACAACTATATTTCCCCCTAATAATCCACCACTAATCAAATTTGGGTTCCAAAGTAGTGTGCAACTCACCGAAAAGTGCTTCAACGCCTCGTAAGGAGTGGTAAGCACTATAATTACAATATATATATATATATAGGAATGTCTTTACGGAAGCCAATATATATATATATATATACACAAAAAGAAGCAGAGAACTTCGGGTAGTTTTCAAGTTTAAGTGGAAGCAGTTCCTGTGTAGAGCACCCTCAACACCAGGAACACTCTAGATCTGCTCACCTCAAATGTCCGCTTTTCTATCAAAGTCTTTAAGCAGAAGACTAGCAGAGTGCTATCCATGCTGAGCTGTAACATGACAAAAAGCCTTTTGTTTCAAAATCTTTTTATTGAATTTGGTATCAATACAGGAAAATCATGGCTGACATATCCAGTACATCAAACAGGTCAAGTGTTACAGATGGCTACCAGGTATATACAGCGTGTTAACGAGACTTGGCCTAATAGGTGACTAAGCTTCTAGGTCCCAATCTAAACCTTTAGCATCACCTAGTGTTTCCCTTGTTCAAAAAACAAAGTTAAAGGGATGTTAGAGTAAGGTAAAATGTCAGTTTAAACACATTGTTTGTAACTAACAAAGCCACTGAAATACTCCAGCTATACTTATCTCAAGTCAATCAATCAATCAGGAGTTTGTTAAAGCGCAACTACTCACCCGTAAGGGTCTCAAGGCGCTAGGGGTGGGGGGGGGGGGGTGCAGGGTGAGGTTTCTTGCGAAGATGGGGAGCGATGTTGTCTGTCTGAGGTGGAGCGGAAGGGCGTTCCATGCTTTGGCCGCGAGGAAGGAGAAGGAGCAGCCTCCCGATCTGGTCTTTCTGGTGCGGGGGACCTCGGGGTAGGAGAGCTGAGCTGATCGTAGGGTCCTTTGGGGTGCGTGGAATTTGAGCTGGCTGTTCAGATGTGCTGGTCCGGTGCCGTGGAGGGCCTTCTGTGCGTGGGCGAGCATCTTAAAGGTGATTCTCGCCTCGACGGGGAGCCAGTGGAGTGTGCGCAGGTGCTGGGAGATGTGGCAGTGTTTTAGCAGGTTGAGGAACAGTCTTGCGGCGGCGTTCTGGATGTTCTGTAGCTTGCGGATGAGGTTTTTGTTTATTACGGCGTAGAGTGCGTTGCCGTAGTCGAGTCTGCTGGTGACCAGGGCGTGAGTGACTGTCTTTCGGTGTTCGAGGGGGATCCATCTGAAGGTCTTACGAAGGAGGCGGAAGGTGTGGAAGCAAGAAGAAGAGACAGAGTTGATCTGGCGGTCCACTTTGAGCTCGGAGTCCAGGATGATTCCCAGGTTGCGTGCGTGGTCTGTGGGGGTTAGCGGGTTTCCGAGGGCGGTGGGCCACCAGGTGTCGCTCCAGGCGTCGGAGTTTGGGCCCATGAGGAGTACTTCTGTTTTGTTGGTGTTTAGTTGTAGGCAGCTGTTTTTCATCCATTTGGCGACGGCTTCCATGCCTTCTCGAAAGTTGCATCTGGCAGTGTTGGGCTCGTTGGATAGGGAGAGGATGAGCTGGGAGTCGTCTGCGTATGACACGATGTTGAGTCCGTAGGTTCTGACGATGGGGGCAAGTGGAGCCATGTAGACGTTGAAGAGCGTCGGGCTGAGGGAGGAGCCCTGGGGGACTCCGCAGGTGGTAGGTGTGGGGTCTGAGAGGAAAGGGGGGAGTCTGACCTGTTGCGTCCTGCCGGAGAGGAAGGAGCAGATCCAGTCGAGGGCCTTGTCCTGGATTCTTGCGTCATAGAGTCAGGGTATTAGGGTGCGGTGGGAGACTGTGTCGAACGCCGCTGATAGGTCTAGGAGGATGAGGGCTACTGTTTCTCCTTTGTCCAGTAGGGTGCGGATGTCGTCTGTTGCGGCGAGGAGGGCGGTTTCCGTACTGTGGTTTTTTCTGAAGCCGGATTGGAAGGACTTATTCACTTTTTCCTTTTTTTCTCTTTTTTGTGGGTGTTCTGGAACCCACCTGAGACATCAACATCTTTAAGTTTGGTTGGGGCTGCAGGGGGAACCCAAGGGCCCTGAGAGCCCAGCCGCCTCCCCTGCCAGCACCATCGTGGGTGCCGACAGGAGCTTTCTTTTTTTATTAAGTTGGTGCTCCAGTGCACAGCTCAATTTTTATTGGGAGCCATGGGGCGAACCCCAGAACCCCTTTGGCCCACCTAGCACACCTGACAGAAGCCAGACATTTTTTCAACTTTTAGCAGGGGCGGCTCCTTCACAAGGGTGGAGGTGTGTTGCGTCACTTCTTTCTCGCAGTGTGAGAAAGCCAAAACATAAAATAGTAATAGCTAAAAGTTATTACCATTTTATGTTTGCTTTGGGCATTGCGGGTGGGCAGGGCTGCTCTGCTCTGCTCGTTGCACAGGGGAGAAGTGGTTTGCTCACTCCTGAGTGCACACAGACTATTTGTTCGTCCCTTTCGGGCCGCCCAAACCAGTCATACATACTCTGCCCTTCTCCATGTAGGCTGCAGTGGCCACCCCATTAGCCCCTGGCTGGGCGGTGTCCCGACCAATCACAACGCTGCTTGCAGCGTTGTGATTGGCTTAGGGGAGGGAGCCTGTCTGCCTGCTTCCTATTTCTGTTGGAGATAGGAGAGCATTTAATTTCCCTGTGATTCTCTCCCCCACTACACCCCCTGCAAATACCCCGCAACTGCTCGCGCCTGCCCCACCCACGAGCAATGCCAGCTGCTACTGACTTTTTGGTGGGTGCCCACCCAGGTAACCCACAATACAGGACATGTTGGGGACCGCAGGGAAAGCCCCAATGCCCTCTGACTCCCTGGCCAGACCATATTGGGTGCTGGCACGAGCTGTCACCTCTCCTTTGCTCCCTCACAGGCAGGAGCATCCTTTTTTTCACTTACCAGCCGGTGGGACCAAAGTTCTGTTTCCTGCCCAAGAAAGTGCAGGCAGAAATGCCCGCACCCTCCCGGGCAGGAAACCACAGTTTCCTGGGGGTGGGATCCCTGGGACACTGCAGAGTATCTGGTCCCAGGGATGGGGTCAGTGGGGCTAATCTTGAGTTGGAAGGGTGGACCCCCACGTTATTTAAATAATTGGCCACGGGGATGGAGTTCTCTGGTCTGAAGAGGCTCACAGAAGGGAGCTGCTTGACCCCTCCCTTAAAAAAATGTATTGGCCCCAGGGATGGGTTTCCCTGGGCCTGAGGAGACTTGGGGAGGGGACACATGCCCCCTCCCCTTATTAAAAATGAGCTAATAAAAAGCTGATTTTGGGACGGTTTTAAGAAGTCAAAAACATGCTTGAATCGAACGTAACTTGCATCTTACAAAGGGCCTTATTTACAATATGTTGATGCACAGCAAGCCTTCCTGTTGCGCTGCCGTGCGTCAATAGAAAAGAGCAGGAATGCGCTGTATCTACAAGATATGGCGCATTCCTGTCCTTTTCCCCTGTGCTGGTGCACAATGGGCTGTCATGCGCCAATGCAGGTTGTCTGCCGTGTAAGGGTGATAGTTTTTGTGCAGAGAAGAGGCACCTTCCTGCATAAAATCAATCATGAGAGTTGTTTTCCTCTTTCTATATGTGCTGCAACACACATAGCAAATGGGAAACGAGGAGAAATAAAGATATTTTTCCTCGTTGCGCCTCCCTTACGCCTCCCCTGGAGAGCAGTGCGAATCTGATGCATTCCCTGGGTTACAAAACTTGTAAATCTGGGAATGTGTCAGGTTCCATGGATGTTGGTTGGGAACACCCACAGCAACACCCATGGAACGCCCCTTTCAGACAGAGTCATGCGTGAAAGCGGTCCATATTTACAGGCCCATGAAAAGCTACCCAGTATTACTTTACGTGGCCTTGTAAATATGAGCAAGCTCATTGCACCGGCGGTGCATCAAAAAAAGTTATGCACTGACCGCACAATGGGTTTGTAAATGAGCCCCATGGTGTTTTGGCATGCGGGAACCGATTCATAGTGGGGAAGAAGTTAGAGGGAAGAAGACTTAAATTCAAAAGGGCATGTAGAAAACCTGCAAATGCTACACACCAAAATGACACTCCTAAAATGATTAAAACCTCGTACACACAGATCACAGAAGCTGGTGCACACCTCACCAAGTTATCACAAAAACGTAAACTAGCCATTTCTCACTGTGACCTTATGAAAGAGGAAGATGTTTTAATACTACTCTTTTTGCCCCGTAAAGTACCTTCCTATCCCGCCACTTTGACTGCTTCCTCTTCCTTAAGCTAGTTTAAAAAACATATATTTTCTAGTTACTCCCTGGCCTAGTACCACATGTGTGGATCACAGTAACGCTTAAGTATGGCTTCAAGTGGGATGGGTGCCCCCGGGTCTCAGATGCGGCAGAAATCAAAACTGACTTCAAAATGTCATCAGGCCCGAGTTCAAGTCCTTAACTTTACAGGCAAAAACACCAATCGATTTCTCAACAATAACCGTGAGAACATTAAGGTAATCCATGTAAGCTATACACCCCCTCTTTACATTTCCCCTTTTTAATTAATCTTGCATTCCATCAGAGAATACTCTGATGGAATGCAAAATTATGTTTTGCGTTTTCCAGGATGTTGTGTTTCTGTAGTGTTTTTCATGCCACATATGGCTCCTCTATAGGTTGGCGATGCAGCGTGCGCAATGTAATTCGTTTTATTTATTTATTCATTTACTTAACTCCGTTAGGCTGTATGCCGGAGTTTACTACCCCCCACCCTGCCCCTCCCCCACCCCGCTGGTGCAGAGGGCATGGTGGCATGTTCCAATTGTTATTGTAATTCCATGGGAGTGCGTATGAAGAAGGAACAAAACCGTCAGAATATTGACAGGGTCAAGTTAAAACAAAATGCAGTGTTTACAGGTGAGTAGGCGCGTTGTGTGTGAGCCACACCTTAATCACACAGGTCACACCTCTTAGAGAGGATTTGTAATGACGCTTCTTTGGCCGCACTGCTCATAGAGACCCTCCCTCCCCGCCCCCACCTTTTTAATTCCACTTAAAGCCCTAACTGTGGGTGTTATTCTTGGCAGTTTGTCCCTGTCTCGCTTCTCTCGCAACGCAGTTAAGGCAGACCCTTTAGATCTCACGTCACAACTGTTCTCTATAAATAAATGTGTATTTAATGAGTCTCCCAGCTCAGTGGGGTCGCGTTGTGTCTGGAAGTTTCAAGAACGTGAGCCGGTATGTTGACGCGCTGTAGTCTGTGGCTGCAGGCCCTACCTCGGGGGTCGGACAATGGCGGCCCTGTTCCCTCAGCACAAATGAAGCACAGCTGGTGTGAGGCTGCGCCGGGCGACTGTCACCGGCAGAAAGGAATTCGATATGCCTACGTGCACTGACCGGTGCTGTGACAGGGAGCAATCCTGACAGGGCGGGCCTTTGGGAAAACCGGATCCAAGGTCATACATCACTTGCTGCCATTAGGCCTTAACAGAGACACTGAGCCCAACAAGCATTTGCAACGCAATAGGTATTGGTAATGCAATAGCTGAAACTCTCGCAAATGACAGCCCTATTCATTGCAAATATTCGTTTTTTTTACTAGCGCCCACATTCATGAAGGCAGCGCCTCTTTCTTTAGACACGTCGCGTCTAAAGAAAGGGGCGTGCCCGACATTAAAGTGAAACCGCGGCATGGGGGCTTAAAAAAAAAGCATCTGTTTGTCAAGTTGACAAACAGATGTTTGTTTTGGTAAAAGCGCCCATGCCGCACTTTCACTTTAATGTCGGCCGCGTACCTTTCTTTAGATGAGGTTTGTGTAAAGAAAGGGGCGCGGCTGGTAAGAATGTGAAAGCGCCGCTTGGGTGTTAGTAAAGAAAATTAATAAAGTAAGTGCGGCCGCTAAATGCGGACCGCACTGCAAAAATAAACAAATAAAAATACGCAGTAGCTATAGTTAAAGCAGACTGCCATTAGTAAAAATTAAAATAATAGCGGGCAGTGTGCTGCGAGGTAGTGGGTGGAATAGGGGAAGAGCATTCAATAAAATAGTGCTCACCGACTTATAAAGCAGACCATGTAACAACAGCAGTAAAATGTTCAGTCGTTATGGGAGGTAACAAATGCAGACAAGCTGGTACCAAGGAAGGACTAACAAGTCTAATAACGACTCAGAAGCCAGCGTTTGCGAAGGACAGTGACACAAGCCAATTAAAAACATGTGCGGAGTGGGCAGGGCTTCCAAGCAATACTTCACTACGGCATGCCTGGCGGCAGAGCATGCGCTGCCCAGGCTCGACCTAAAAATGAGACACGCCATGTGGCCGGCCCACCTCAGTCACTCAGGCTTCACCCTCCCACCCTTTGGAGCTCTGAAAGGCTTTCAAATTTACCACAGCAGACCTGCCAACACACACCACAGAGCCACGCAATGGCGTATCGCAAAATGATTGGGCCCCCGCGGAATGTGATAAGGTATCCCCTTATATCCAATATTTCACATTTATCCACATAATTTGAGCTGAATGGAGGGCCCCCTGAAGTGTTAGGGGACCCCTGAAGGGTTGGGCCCCCCATCCTCCGTAGGGAATGCAGGACCCTGTTTTGCACCCCTGGCGCCTCACAATATCATCTCTGTTCACACAGTCTCCTAGTGAGGAGTCGATATCACACAGTGGGGGAAAACTTGACCTGGTAACTTGCAGACTGGGTTTCCAGTTGGTATTAGGAAGCGGAGCACAGCTAATGGCAATAGGTGGTTTTGCAGTCTCAGTAGGGCATCAGCTGCAGTCTCAGAATCTTTTGTCTGTGTTTTTAGGTCGCAGCGTACCAGATGCTAAAGACATCTTGGGGACTTTCAGAAAGTTTACCTAGGAATACATTCCGCCCGTGGATTACCATTGGCTTTGTGGTTTGTAACTCACATTTTATTACTTTATTTGCTTTAGGCTCTCCTGATTCCGTTTGTCCCTCCTGTTGCCTAAATCGTGTTTACTGTATTCTTCCACAAACATCCATGACACTCCACTTTACTTCTCTCCACGCCACTCAACTCTACTGTATACCACTCACCACTGCATAACACTCCATTCTACTCCACTTTACAACACTCCTCTCAATGCTACTCTCCTTTACCCAACTTTTATACATGTTGAACAGCAGCCATACTTGTGTACAACATTGCTAAAAACATATTGGCAAAGCCAACAGCTCTTGCATATGCAAGACCTATTGGCTTTGCCAATGCTTGTTTCTTGGGTGGGGTGGGGTCAGCGCTTGCTTCAAATCCCTGCCCCGTGCATGACCCACCATCCCTGGCATTGGGAGAGTGAAGGACTCAAGGCCCCACCCCTTCCTTTGAACCTCTCCCTGTCAGCCTCCTCCTCCCCCACACTGAGATGCATCCCAAGGTTGGGAGGTCCAGCACTGTTGTTCCTCAGTGAAGATGCCATAACTGGTAGAAGGCTTCGCCAGGCTTCAGACAAACACCTGTTTTCACCTGAGCTATTTTGGAGGAATTTGGGCATTGCAAGGCAGGATTGACACTTCGCAATGATTTGCACTTGCATTTGTTCAGGGCTTTATACCCATGGCTCAGTGCAGCAGCAAGAGAGCCAGGGGCTCAAGTGCAGCCAAGCTAAATGGCCCCCCTGACTCATGTTTGCATGGGAAAATAAAGCAATAATCAGGGTTCAATGGGGCTCTTTGGCATTTGGAGCCAATACTGACAGGGCGCTAAAATGCTTTTGGTGGATGGGTGGTATACTTATCTATACATTTTGTAGCATTTATTTAATGCGATTTTATATAGCACAAACATTACCCGCAGGTGTCAGGGCGCTTTACAAAAGAACCAGTTGTGCTACATAAGGACTTTGGATTACATGAGTTACATAAGAGATACAAACTGAAAAAAAATTGCAAATGTACAAGGTGTAAAGTCACTCAAGGAAGAGATATAAACAGGAAAAAATTGCACATGTACAAGTTGTAAAGTCACTCAGGGAAGAGATACAAACTGATCAAATCTGAAATCACATAGGAATGGTAGTAAGTACAAAGGTGTACTACATATACTAGTGATGATCAGGGCCACTTGAATTATGCGGCAGGAGAGGGAAAAATTATGAGCAGGGTTGAGTAAATTATGCTGCAATTATGCAGCAAGAATAGGCAATTTATGCGGCATAATGCAGCACATGTTGCAACAGGTCTGGGGTCTGAATATTAAAACTGCATAGCAGGGCACAAGTCCTAAAAAAAAAAGTGGGTGGACTAACCTGGTTAGGCAGTATTCAAGTGACATCATGGTGCGCGACATCACGGCACATGACATCACAGCACATGACATTACATGTGGCATCACAGTAATTGACATCATAGGAAGTGGCATTACAAGCCACGACTTTAATATTTAGGTGTGATGTAAAGCGCTCTGACACTCTGCTTTGGGATAAGTAGGGCTATACAAGAAAAAAACAGTGGTACTTAAATGATTTCAACGCCTCCTCAGGGGTAGTAAGCGCATTTAGTAATATGAAAATACTGGGAGAGACCAACACATCTGACATTCCTACAGGGCATGCATATCTAGTAAACAGAGCCTCAAAGTGGAAAGCTGCCTCTCTTAAGTATGTGTGAAATGCTAACCTTTGTTTTTACCCTCTGCTGCATTTGCTTTTAGGTGTGAGGCTCCTGACTGCTCCCAGCCAAGAGACTTGAACAAAAAGAGGCCTGATGACTCCTCAAATTCGGCCTTTGTTATGGGCCCAGCGGGAGTCTAAACAAGCATTTACAATGCAATGGTTTTGCCTTTGTTAAAGTTAGAGCGATTGGCATTGCTCTTGACATTATTTTTATTTATGGTTTTTTTTAACATAAATAAATGGCATTGAATTGACCCCTTGTAACCGAATATGAAACTGGGTTAGTGGCAGAACAGTCACCTGAGAGGGGCTGCAGCAGGGGAGGTGATTGGGGGAGGGGAGAGGGGTTGAGGGGAGATGGGTGGGTGGGGTGAACATGCAAAAACTAGAGGTGGGCTAGAAGGTTCGACCCAGATGCCCTGTTCTGGTTCGGCTCGAGGTCCTCTGGCAGTCTCGAGCCAAAAGCAAGCAGAGCCGAGAAGCAGGTGCTACTGCTGGGTGGAGAAACTAAGAAGAGAGGGCGAAAGGCAGAGCAAAGGAGCCTCAGCGAAGCATTCTAGAGCCAAAGAGAGAGAGAGAGTGCGGAAGAGAAAGAGACAAAAAGAGAGACAGAGGAGGAGGGAGAAAACGAGGGGGCGAAAAGAGAGAGTAGCAGACTACGCACACTTGCGGTCCCCAGCTTTACTTTCGTTCACCCTCAGCTCACGGTTCTGTTTTTAATCCGATCAGCACTTTCCTAGCCCCGGTTTGTGGCTTGCCTTGTTGCACTCACTGCCCTTCCCCTGGACACTCGGGGATGCGCGTACTTCAGACCCCTCCCTCCCACCCCCAAATAGAGCTGCCCCACCACCACATCCTGCACCCGCCAGCAGAGCTCCCGAGCCCTCCTGCATCACCGAGGCACTCGGGAAAAGCAAAACTACAAGTACCACAATGCAAAGCGAAAAAAGAAAAACCAGCGTCAGGACTAGGGCAACCTGGTGCGCGTGCTCGCCGTCATGACATCAGAATCGCGCGCACGGTCATCCTGATCCTTATGTGAATTTTTAGGACCCCACGGATTAAACAGTTTGTGTACTTGCAAGTAAGAAATACTACAACTCCCAGAATGCACTGCTTTATTAAATCAAAGCCTATAACTGGTAAGAACGCGCTCGGCGTTAATGGCCCCGTCCTTACTCCTAAGGAGTGAGTGTCACGCCCAGACACAGTGTTTCCATTTCTATTCAGACACGTGTGATCCTGCGTTTAAAATGAAGTTATTCGGATAAATGGCAACAGCGCAGTGTGATTGCAGCAGGAGAGGGAGATCGGTGCTAATGTAGCGCCTAGAGGTGTTGTTTCACTTACCTAGCGCCGCCTTTAAGCTCCCAGAAGGCGGACGTGCAGCGCGTCAGGGCGCCTCTGGTGCTGGGAACCGTCCGAGGGCTCCTGCCACGATCCAGACACCCCGGGGTGGGAGTGGGTATCCGAGCCCCCCACTTCAGCAGGGGTGAGTGTGAGAGCAGACCTCGGAGCCCCTCACCTTCAGGGGTCCCTCCACGAGACACAGAGACGCCAGGAAGACCCCAAAGTCAGCCGCGATCCGTTCACACGTGCATGCGAGACCCTTGGGAGAACACACGCACCCTGATATCCTTCCAAGCTCCACGGGCGGGGGCAGGCTCCGGGTGTGAGTGCACACACGTGAGCACGGACACCCTCGGTGCTTCCTTCAAGGTCCACAGACGGGATGGGGCTCCGGGTGTGAGTGCACTGTGCAGACTCCAGTGAGCACGGACTCCCTCGGGTGCTTCCTTCAAGGTCCACAGGCGGGAGGGTGCTCTGAGTGAGAATGCACTGTGCAGACTCCAGTGAGCACGGACTCCCCCGGGTGCTTCTTCCTGGGTCCACCGATGGAGTGAGGCTCTGAGAGTGAGTGCACTGTGCAGACTCCAGTGAGCACGGACGGGACACCCTCGGGTGCTTCCTTCAAGGTCCACAGGCGGGAGGGTGCTCCGACAGTGAGTGCACACTCAGTGAGTAGTGAACACTGACTCCCTCGGGCGCTTCTTCCTGGGTCCACCGATGGAGTGAGGCTCTAGTGAGCACCCTCGGGTGCTTCTTCCTGGGTGCAGGCGGGACGAGGCTCCGGGTGTGAGTGCACACTCAGGGAGTAGTGAGCACGGACCCCCTCGGGTGCTTCTTCCTGGGTGCAGGCGGGACGAGGTTCCGGGTGCGAGTGCACACTCGGTGAGTAGTGAGCACGGACACCCTCGGGTGCTTCTTCCTGGGTCCACCGATGGAGTGAGGCTGTGAGTGCACACACGTGAGCACGGACACCCTCGGTGCTTCTTTCTGGGCGCAGGCGGGACGAGGCTCCGGTGTGAGTGCACACTCAGGGACTAGTGAGCAGGGACACCCTCGGGTGCTTCTTCCTGGGTGCAGGCGGGACGAGGCTCCGGGTGTGAGTGCACACTCAGGGAGTAGTGAGCACGGACACCCTCGGGTGCTTCTTCCTGGGTCCACCGAGGGAGTGAGGATGTGAGTGCACACTCAGTGAGCACGGACACCCTCGGGTGCTTCTTCCTGGGTCCACCGATGGAGTGAGGCTGTGAGTGCACACTCAGTGAGCACGGACACCCTCGGGTGCTTCTTCCTGGGTGCAGGCGGGACGAGCTCTGCGGCGATCACTGAGTCGGAGACGAGGTTGGGGGCTCCGGGGTGAATGCAGGACACCCCTCTAGCTCGCTGTGGTGTGACTGCTGCCGGGGGTGTGTCCGGACTGTTCCTCTGGATGGGGGGGCGCTCACGTGACCCGTCCCCCTCCCTCCACTCAAAGGCTGATAATCTCCTCAGCTCTCTTATCTCAGCCTCTTTCAGAAGTCGAGAAAGATCCCATTGGCAAACCGAGGAGGGAGGCACCGCGCCTCCTCTTAAAGGGACCGGCCGGGTGAAATGCGGAGCCGTTGACAATCATCCACCCATCTGCAAACAGCAAGGAACTGCTGAAATGGGCGTTTCAGTGAGCGAGGACAATGAAACATAAACAAAAGTAATGAATAACCACACAAAAGAAACAAAGGCCCGGACTGCCGAGCGCCCAGAAACCAGGGGGAGTGTAAGTGATGCTTTCCGCACTGATTCTGCCCCAGCCCTGCAGTCCTTTCTCTCACCGTGCAGGTCGCCCGGCGAGCCTCCCGCAGCCTGAACCAATGGCAGCGCGGCTCCAGGGTGACGTCAGCGGTGGTTCCCTCGGCTTCTCCGTGGCCCCGGGGCTGCGGCGGTGATTTTCACGGGCAAAACGGCTGTGCACACGACGGCCGGAGCAGGAAGGCGGGCATCAGGAAACAAGCGGGAGGGGGCGGGAAAGGGGGGAGGAGGGACGCAGAAGTGCCGGCAATGCCGGAACAGATTCGGGGGCGTTCCTGGCTTTTGGCTGACGTCGCGTGACGTCGGCAAAAGCCAAAGAATCTCGGGAACGCCCCCGAATCTGGTCCGGCATTGACGGACAGGCCCCTCGTCCAATGGCTAGGCTCCATTTATGGAGCCAGCCAATGAATGACGAGGGCCGACCCAAACCCACACTACAGTTCTCATTAGGTTTTCGCCTGCGCGAAAAAGATGCGCAGAGCGCATCTTTTCGCCAGGCAAAACCTAAAAAGGAAAGCCCCGTCCCTGCCTGCATGTTGTTGCTTGTTGCAGATGTAAAGCAGGCAATGTGCAGGTGCTGCTGAAAGTGCCCTGGTGTTTGGAAATTACACCGGGATGAGTTCAGCACATTATTTAGTGGGGCCAACTTCTTAGCAGGGTGGGCGGTGTTCACCCCGTGAAAATAGTGGGTGGATGCCGTCCACCCACGTGTACCCTTGACTTGTGCCCGCTGCAAAGTCTTGCCTGTTTAATTCAGCACCACACACTCCCTGCAGGGTCTTTTTCGAACCTGTTCGCTTCCTTTGTCACTGTTTTCCTGTCTTTTTCCTCCTTCTTCTTCCTCCAGCTGTTTTTTTCTCTCTTACTCTCGGTCAAACCCCCACATGCATCATTGTTTCATTTTGCACTTCCTAATTTGCGATTTTTAGGGAATCGCAAATTAGGAAATGCAAAATGGGGTGCATGTACATTTTCGCAAAATATTTGAGAATCGGTAAAAATCGCAATTTTTACCGATTCTCAAATATTATGCGATTAGCAAAGTGCGAATTCGCAATCCTCATTTATTCCTATGGGCTAAAATGCCCATAGGAATGAATGGGAATTGCGAATTCGCACTTTGCTAATCGCAATTCAGCAATTCATTTCAAGGGTGGAGAGGGGGGTCCAAATGACCCCCCCGTGCACCCATGAAATGTACTTTTCAGTACAGGTTACATACACACATGTCCTAAGGACATGTGTGTCTGTAACTGGACAGTTTTAAAAATGCATTTTGAAGCATTTTTAAACAATTTCGCAAATTACCACGAGGTTGAACTTCGTGGTAATTTGCACTTCCAATTTACAAAATCGCAAATTTTTTAGGAATGATGCATTGCTTTTCAGGAATCGCAAATTTGCGATTCCTTAAAAGCAATCGCAATTTTAGAAATCGCAAAAATGTTGCGATTTCTAAAATTGCATGATGCATCCCAAAAAGCACTTTTGGAATCGCAAACGGCCGATTTTAAGGAATCGCACCGTTTGCGACTCCAAAAATGCTTGATGCATGTGGGGGAAAGTCCGTCTAAAATGAGTGCCGGTGGGCCCTACCTGCAGCCACCGGCTCAAATGTAGCTCTGGAGGGCACGCTTCCAGCATGAGTTCTGTGCCCTGGGCTATGGAAAGTTGCTTCATTAAGGTTGAAACATCTCCATTTAATTTCAGAAGCTCTGAGCTGTAATTGAGATTCCCACCAGAATTACAGCCCTCCTCCTAATTAACTCGCTCTATTTCTTTCTCCCCAACAGCCCCTCCCACCGGGCGTGTTTTACTGAATGTGCACACTAGATATCCAGGGATTAAGGCATCTGGGAGTCTAGGTAACAACAAAGGAGTTCAGGGGAGGTAAGGTATTGTGTGGACAGGTTGGTCTACAATGATATGTAGTTAATGAAAGTGCTAATTCTTTGGGCCAATCTCATCCTCGCTTCTCTATGGCAATTTATTACTTCATTTATTACACATTTTTTATACCACATGCTGCTGAAGTAACAACATTGATGCAGAGCATCTATACAAAAAACATCCCCATACGAACACTGGAAAGGGATGTATGACATTACAACGCATGCTTTTACCACGCATGCCTTTACATCGCAGTTTTTACAACGCATGCTGTTACAACGCATGGCGTTAAGGGGTGCTGGATAGTGAATAGTTTAATTTACTATTCCAACTCCAGTCCCCGTGGATAGTAGGGAAGGTGTTGGATAGTAAATTAAATCTATTCCCTATCCTAGAGCGCCCCCCAGCGCAATGCGTTGTAATGACATGCGTTGTAATAGTTGCGTCATAAAGGCACTGCGTGGTAAAAGTTGCGTTGAAAAGGATGTTCCCCCTGGAAAGTAATGTCAAAGAAGAACAGCGCGGGTGATGAAAAAAATAAAACAAGAGAAGAAGGTGGGGCAGGAGGACGTAAGAAAAGATTCACAGCGAGGGTGGAAGATGAGGAAGAGGAACCAAGGATCTGTCAGGGGAAAAGCATAGGTATAAGAACTTGGGACTAATTTAGCACAGGCAGGTCCAACTGTGTAACCTTTTATTTTTCAGTGCAACCTATTTACTAGGAGGGTCACATCGTACAATTCCCATTCGCATGTAGTAGGAAAACAACAAGCCTAATGAACATCAACTAGTCAAGTTGCAATTGAGTGATGGGTGACAAAACAACTTTTTTAGGAAGTCCCACCATTAAGGAAATGAAAGTGATCCCCCGCACTGTGTGTTGACCTGGTGGCTTTGGGGACATTCTGATCTGCTAAGGAGAGTTGAGGGGTTCTTTTGGGGTCTTGGTATTTAGAACTCAGTTGGTTCTCTGGGTCAAATCTTGCATTCGTACAGAAGATAGAGCCTTTGTCGAGAACTGGAATTAAGCATTGGCAAGGCAAAAATAGATCCTGTTAGCAGGTACTTTCTACCAATGGTCTATATTCAATAGTATGGACTAAGATCTGAAAAATCGTCATTTTAATGCTAGTGTGCAGCTAACAGAAAAGACCTTCTTCCAGGAAAGGACTTTGTTCATGAAAGATCTGATGCTTTAGCACCAGCTTCATTCTGGTTGTCTAGGATCACTCGCTTAATTTGTTGAAACCTCTGGTTTCTATTAGCCATGGCCCTTCATATGTTTAGTTTGGCCAATGATTTTCCACCGTCATTTGCAGAATCCTCTCTACTGGGCCACTGCCAGCCAGTACATTCTAATAGGTCATAAGCCACACCGGTTTCCCAATGTGGCTCCAATTGATTGGTAAAAGATATCCCGCTAGCTAATCATTGTTATGTTGTGATGTTGTTGCACCCATCCATCAAATGTGCAGTGACCACTCACCCCTTAGAACTCACCAGAACCTTTTGACTTTCATGAAAAAGGCTGAAAATGCATGTGTTCCTCCTCCATCTGACCTTCTACTGAACATCACATCCCTAACCCCCTGCTTGTAGGGCCCGCCCCTACCCTGTTCCTGTAAGGTTTATGAGTATTACCCAGTTCTTCATATACTCCAATGCAACTAACATTGCTTATTGTGAAGTGCATTAATGGCTATTGGCACAGATGCACTATAAGAAAAGGTTATGTGTGTTTAGTTACATTATATGCTTTATGGCACATGTAATGAATTTCAGGGCACTACTATTTCATGGTGTTACCATTTTTGTTCTGGTGAATAACTTTTAATGTGCTCGTCCATAACAAAACTATCAGAGCGAATACAGGATTTGCACACTCAGAATGTGTGCACTCATCTTAAGATATGCTTTGAACACAACATGTAGATATATGAGACAGTTTTAAAGCGGGTTGACATGCAGTATACACTACTCAACTTCTCTTTACAGTCCGAGGCGCAGCTCAGCCAGTAGGCACGTGTGGATAGGAAACAACAAACGTGGCATTCCATGTTGGTAAGTAACTGCCGCTGGAATGTGCTTCACCCACAACTTTACCACAGAGCTCCCTGAAAGCCAACAGGGATGATGACAAATACCGCTGTTGAGAATTCCAGTCGAGCAGCTTGGCAACCAAACTACGCTCAGAACCAATGACATTGAAGGACTTATAGAAACCAGTGCTAGTCTGTAATTCTGTGTACAATGATATTCATAGAATTCCAGTGAACCTGAATGAGAGAAAAGTACAACGTGTGTCTGCCAGCTTGAAGTCTAAGGGTGAACCCCATCTGTTTCATAGTGATGGCAATGCGGTATGATTGAATGCATGGTAATGTAACTCCTTTGCTGCTTATATGGGTAAAACATTGGTACTCATCTCAAACTCTTTTTAAAAAACCTTTTATTATTTTCTCACATGGAAAACAAATCGTGTATAATGTTGGTGCCATTATGTTATCACATTTTTTTGTATAGTGCACTGTACTCCAGAAAGGGGCATCCTGGCGCTTAAATGTAAGCGAGCCAGAGAGATTATTATGGCTCTTGGAAAAGCCACGTTTTCCGTTTTTTTCTTGAACTGTGTGAAAATAATGGGCTTCTGTTGAATGGAATATGGTAGATCAGTCCATTTCTTCACAGCTAGGTAACAGATGGGGCGGTCACCGCTGCGACCATGGTTAACTAGAAGCAGCAGAGCATAACTACTGCCCGGGGCCACAGACTGAGAGTATCTTAGTCGGATAGAGAGGCAGTGGTGGCCGGCACAGGTAAGAGCGGTAGGGCGGTGAGTCGGTGCGAGCGCGAGGAAGTCGACAGATGACGGGATAGGTAAAATTCAATAAAAAACATAAAACCACTCACTTTGCACTTGCCGCATTGCCCGCGCTGCGGTGAGTGCAAGGTAAGTTGTTTTATTTCTTTATTTTATTTCATTTTACCTATCCCGTCGTCTGTCGACTTCCCCCCACCCCCTGCCCCGCCCCACCACTTTTACCTGTGCCAGCCATCACTGTAGCAAGGGCCCTGCACCAGTGCTTAATTTCTAAAAATGTAAGCGCCAGCGTCCTTCTCAGGAGGTTACTTCAGCTTGCACCAATGATTGCCCCTGGCAGTACTGCCAAATCCAGTACCAAAACAACTACTAACTATCACACTCCTACAAGTGTGACAGTTCAGACTATTCCTGCCACCCAAAGCTGTAAGAATGTTCTAGGTACCAAGTATCATTATTTTTAATGTATATTTAATTATTAAACACAGTTCTTGAGCTCATCTCAAAATTAGACAAAAAGCGCAACCCTGTGGTGGACTGTCGTAAGTGCCGGTGTTGAGAATTAAGTGTTAGTGCTGAGCCTCCTCAGCTCAAATTAAGCACTGCAGGCTGCACCCAAGGAGACAGCCTGAGGCACCGTGTAATTCAGTAGGGTATAGTCACAGTCACAACAGTCACATTTCGAGGATTTGACAACCAGAGGAAAATCTTGTCTTGGGCCGGTATATTAGGTCTTTAGGGAAATCTTGTCTTGGGCCGGTATATTAGGTCTTTAGGGAAATCTTGTCTTGGGCCGGTATATTAGGTCTTTAGGAAGTTTGTTCCACATCTCCTGGTCTTCAGGTAATTTTCATCCATTCTGAAATCTCAGGGGCCCATTCACTGTACCACAACTCGTCTTTTTGCCAACAATAATAAAAGCAGAAGAAATTTAGACTTACTAACATCGTAGATAGGCATCAGGGTGGCACTCTAGTCTTTACCAGTCTCAACTTATTCCAGTAATCTTCTACCTTACTGCACCCCAATAAGGTAGCAAGAGTGGACCATTCCAAATAAAGTGAAAAAGCATGGTATCTATCAGCTTACAGTTTGGGCAGTTATTGTCGTTGTAGGGGCTCCTCAATGTAGCTTCACCGGAGTTGTATAAGTTCTGTGCAGCATATGGACATGAGTGAGATGAACTCTGGTATTACACGAGATCTGGACGTGAAGAGGAGAACATTCTCCCATTGGCTATGTGTGAATTCCACCCAACCCATTGCCTGTCTCCCATTTTGTCGCACACGCAGTGGCTGTGTCCCGGGCTCTGTGTGTGGTGTGATCACAGTGAAACACTCTGGTTCAGCTTCAAATCGTCCAGGGAGAGCACAATTGGAGTTGTGGGTTTATACTCTGCCGCCCATTGTGTTACAATAGAGGGGCCGCAGGGAAATGTTTTCAAAAGCAGAAACCAAGTTCACTTTTAGAGTGTCATTCACCACCCAGTCTGCAGAAACAGTGACTTCTCAGTACAACTCAAACAGGCAAAGCGGCTCTCTTTATTATTGTCTTTATTTTTAACCCAACACATTGTGCATTCAGGGAGTACACTAGACAAGTGACAAACTAAAAAAGTATTGACAGTCTTTGGCCAATGACTGGCTAGAGCTGTAAAATGCACTTTACATGGGAGCCAGATGGCTGTATCTGTAAACAGTTTAAAAGCATTGGTACACTCATGTGTGTAAGCTTATGTTGGCCACACAATTTGGTTTGGAGTGTCCCTGTGAACTGCTTGATCCACAAGCTGAAATATTGAGTGGTAGCGATCCACACCGTGAAATATAGTGGTGGCGATCCAATAGTGAAATATAGAGTGGTGGTGATCCACAACGTGAAATATAGAGTGGTGGTGATCCACACCATGAAGTATAGAGTGGTGGTGATCCACAACGTGAAATATAGAGTGGTTGTGATCCGCAACGTGAAATATAGATTGGTGGTGATCCACAACGTGAAATATAGAGTGGTGGTGATCCACAAAGTGAAATATAGAGTAGTGATGATCCACAACGTGAAATATAGAGTGGTGGTGATCCACAACGTGAAATATATAGAGTGGTGGTGATCCACAAAGTGAAATATAGAGTGGTGGTGATCCGCAACGTGAAATATTGAGTGGTGGTGAGTCACAAAGTGAAATATTGAGTGATGGTGAGCCAAAAAGTGCAATATAGGGTGGTGGTGATCCACAAAGTGAAGTATTTAGTGGGGGTAATGCAAAAAAGCGAACTCTTGAGTGGTGGTGATCCCCAAAGTGAAATAAAGAGTGGTGGTGAGTCACAAGCTGAAGTATTGAGTGGTGGTGTTCACCTTACTAGTCAGCAGCTCAGGCATGAAGTCTGGCTTCAATTGTTTTATATCTAACAACCCACTCTTATTGTGTAAGACCCTGGACTTGGCCTGCAGTAGCAGGGCAGGGGTAAACACAGATACTGTGTACCCTTTTCTTAGGCTCCCTCCAACTCGTGTAGACTCCTTTAGCTCAAGCGTTGGATTCTTACTTTTCTGCTGAAAACATGCCAGCACTAATCATGCAATGCTTTCTTTGTGACAAGGGTGCTCACCCAGCCAGGACCTAATCCCATGTAACCTGAGTGCTAGAGAGGGAACTTTCCTAACCCAGGAAACACATTCGCAAGTGTAGCTTCTGGCAGCCATCTTGCATCTGAATGTTTGTAGTAGAAGTTCTCTCACACTCTTAGGAAACTCCAGGAACATAATATGATTTAACACCATCAGCTCTTTCTATATATGCCACCCTGTCTGCTGTAAATTGGACCTTGGCACCGGATGGGACATAGAATCGGTGGGTTAAAGATATTCCTTTTGGTACACTGTAGTTTCATTGATGAACCTCATTTTATCTGAAAAAATCAAGGCCTACAGCTCAATGTCGAAAATTCCACATGGTCTCAATAGGAAATATTTCTAAATGGCTTAATAGAATTTCAACTGGGGAGCTTTTCTTGGTACATAAGAGTTTTGTAAACAGTTTTATATAAGATTTTACTTTATTTCTTACACGTGAAGAATAGGACAAAAGGTATGTGTTTTACGTTATTGTCGTATTTGCTTCAATTCATGCATTTTTGAAAAAACATTAGCAAACTGTTCACATTTGGGAAGCAGGCAGATTGTTATTTATGCCATGTATCCGTGGCACAGTAGCTAGCTGACAAAATCAGCAATTTATTTTGTTTCCGTGTTTTTTATAGTGAGGAATTTTATCAAAAGCAAAATGTTATCTACATTCTCTATGTGACTGGTTTAGAAGAAAAATGCACCAAAATAAGTTTACTCATTATGTGTTTGGTGCAAACTCAAATGAATTTCGCAGATTGTGTAAAAAAAATGATCCAAACGGTTATGTTCCATAATATAAAAGTAAATAATATCGCCCAGCAAAGATGCTGAACCCTGAATATCAGCTACTACCATATTGTATAGGTATGTATACATAAGTAAATTTGCAATTTGAAACACCAAATACAAGTAAGTTGATGATATATATATTCGAAGGTGCGTAGATGTGGAGTTTAGAATATTAAATCAATATAGCGATAGCCGCTATTCTAAATTCACGAATTCTGCAGGATGGAATAAAAAAAAAAAAAACAAGGTAGAACACCAGACAAAACTGGGCATACACAAAAGTATGGCCTGTGTATTGTATTGTACTATAGCATGTGTATAGCGCTTAATACCCATATGTGGGGCACTGGAGTACTTGCCTACGTGAGTAGCAAGCTACACCATGTGTGTGGTTGAAAGGGTGTTGTTTTTGTTTTGATTCTATGTGGGAAGTGTTTCCATGTCGTGCGTGATGACCACCGAGCTGCGTGTTCGGGTTTTGGAACAACACGTAGCAGCATAGAGTGAGATTTATTTCAACATGTTGCACAACATATAGAGAAATCCTAATTTGTTCTACTGGCACACGAAGGAAATTCGTGTGATGGTCCACTGACAAAAGGAAGCAAGAAACTAATAATGCTCTATCAGGGGCTGTCACAGAAGGAAACCTGTTATTCCACAGCAGATAGAGAGCGCATGATAAGAACGGGGGTGGCAACGTGTGAACTTTAACAGTGGTGGGCGAAAATAGCGGGCCCATCGCACAGAGTGAGCAGTCTGACTTCCATCAGAAGATAGTTTTGGAAAGAGAGTTCTCCACAAAAATAATCTGAAAAACGTGGACAAAAGTGTGCATTTTTTAGACAAATTCTCAAATAAATGGGAGCCACAAAAATAATCTGAAAAATGTGGACCAAAATGTGTATTTATTAGACAAATTCTTAAATAAACGGGATTAGAATGACATAGGGCGTGAACGTACATGTATGGCAGAATTTCCCTGCATTCACAAACTCCTATCATTCCTCTTACCACTGTGGTAACAGTAAGATTTTTACTCATGTCCAGGGCTGGAATAAATTGGTTTCCAAGTTGGGAATGGGACCCGATCATTCCCAGATTTTGGTGGGGGTTTATGGGAAGTTACTTCTCTACAGGGAATAATCATTTCCCTGTGAAGAAAAAAGAGTTCATTTTGACACGGCCTCCAGTTCCACCTGTGTGGAGTTAATCACTATGGGGGCTCTGCAAAGAGGGAATGGGATCCTGATGACCTTCCAGGAAGTGTGCCTGAAAACCTATATGCCTTGTGCAGCTATCCAGGCATACTTCTATGAACGTTTGGGATTTCCAAAAAGTTGGAAAAATACGTCTAGGCGGATATCTCTGCCTGTAATTTTCTGAATTTCTAGGTGAATCCGGTCAATGCGGCCTAAAGGCACTTCAAAAAAGGCACCCCTGAAAAAATGAAACATTAAATTGCCTTTATACCATGCCAAACATGCCTGATCGTCCCCCAGAATGTTGGAGGCTCTTCTTCCCCCAGAATCATATTGCACAATAATTACGAAATTGTGCTCTTTTGCAGTCAGATTTCCTAAGAGTTGGCTATTGGTTTTTCAAGTAGTTCAAACAATCCCAGCATGAATATATAGCTGCTGAAGTAACGGCAACTGTACTACGGTAAAACGTGTTGTCTGCAACAATGAGAGTTGCCTACACATAAGCCATGGAAAAACATCACAGCAGCGACTGCCCTCTGGCACCAGTAAAATAACACCAGCATGTCAAATTTAGTCAATCTATGAATTTGGACTCCAAATGCCAGCTTGTTATTTTTCTCAAGTGTTGACATCTGTTACTTCCCATCATTGACAAAATCTACCTTCATGCTAACCATAGCTAATGGTAAACCTTATTATGCAGTGTGCCCATCAGAGGTTCTGAGTAGCCACCATATTCTAAGGGGTAGCATTCTGTGATTGACGACCACCACTATGCCTGAAATGGCTACAAAAATGCCACGGACGCCCACAACATGCCAAAGAGAGGCACTTTATGCCAGAGGCACCATATTACTTACAATACTCGCAATGCACCAAAAAAGGACACCTCATGCTAATACCACGTGGTAGCTACAATGTCCGTATTATCCCACATGCAAGAGCTCTCACAATGCCTAAAATCACATAATAGGCCAGGGTGGGCCATTTTGTTGAAGACCATAATAATACCTAAATGATAGCATTATAAGGCATTTGTTTTAACCACATGGATGCTGCACAAATTCCTCTGCTGTGCTGGACAGCAATAAAAACGGGTGTCGTCATGAGCACACGAGAGGTGTACCTCATGACGAGCTGAGCTCATCATGAGCATCGAAGGGGTTAACCTGTTATACTATTCTACCAGGAAGGCAGCCAGTAATCCAGATACCTCTATCCCTTTGAAGCAGGTGCATGAACTCATCAGGCTGGCTTGCTCGGTTTAAAACCTGTGACCTACAGGTTACACACAGATCTCAGCAGCAGAGACTCATCTCTATCCCATAGGCATTTAACCTTTGATCTGTGGGTTGCAACATTCTTTTAAACATGATTCAATGCACAGAGCTATTAGCGATGTATTGTGTGCTCTATGTACTGGGGCATGAGTGCAAGGTGCAGGTCAGTGTATAGGTGCAGTGCGAGAGTCCTATAATGTATCAGTATTTAGTTATCAATGCATAGCGGACATAAGGTCTGGCCAGCCTATCAGCACTGGGATTTTAGTGCAGTGTGCAGTATAGGATACACTTTGACAACCCCACAAAGCTCTCAATGCTGGAATATCAGAGCAAGGTGAGGTCAGACTAGAGGCATCATGTGTGGATAGGGGTGGGAAAGTGGTGAATGATGGAGATCAGAATACATGCGCCATATGAAACCTTTGGGATGGTCTCAATACTGGAATATCAGTTCATAATGCTGGTAAGAATAGGGGTGCATTGCGAAACCCCTATGAGTGTCTCCAGGAGCGGCTCGTGACTGGCAGAAGAGGCAGGCAGGGTCGGGGCGGGAGGTGGGAGGGGGATGACAGAGATAAATTAAAATATTTCAAAGAACTTACCAGCCACACTACAGAATCTCGCTCTTCCTTCTGCTCCTCTCTACTGCAGGCACAGGCTTCCAGACTGCCCTGCAGCCAATCCCGAAGCTGCTCTCATGCATGAGAGCAGCTGCAGGATTGGCCTGAGAACCGTCAATTTGCGCTCCTAGACAGATTGGGAGCCTGAGCCTGCTGTTTCCACCCGGCAACGAAGCTCAGGTTGGAGAGAGCTTCAGTGCGCATGATGGTTTGGCCGTCCTAAGACTGCCGACCAAACCATCATGCACATTGATAACAGTGCCCACCACTACCCTTACAGTAGTATCAACCCCCCCCCCCCCTGGCCCGGCCCCTAAGACTCGGGACACAGTCACTTGGAAGATAAATAATATTGGTTTATTTTTCAGGTTTTTGAGGGTGCTGGCAGGGGCGGCAATGCTCCGCCGCCACATTGGAGAAGCTGCCGCTGATTGCCTCAATACTGGAATATCAGTACATAATGACGCAGATTCTTGGTTCAGCTTGCTTCATTACTTGAAAACTAGTGCATGATAACAGTCAAAAAAGAGGTGCTTAATGGCGGCAGTCGCAGTTTGGGAGACAGCCCCAAGGCGTGACAGGTCCGGACACCAGTGCAATTTCAGAGTGCTTACAACGTCTTAATTCGAAGCTAGCAATGCAGTAAGCAATGTATCCAGGCTACCGAAGCAGGGTGCTATTCTAGAAGTGCATTGTTTGCTTCCCAAAAAATAGAATACATTTATGTTAGATGTGGAGCTCATCCCGTCACACATACACTCTGGGGCACTCGAATTATGCGATTGTGCTGCCGCGCCAATTTTCGCATGGTTATAGATTTGCCACATTTGCCACATAATCCATCATCTTCGTCATAATCTGCAGATTTTAACAAAAAAATTGTTTCTAGCTCAAAGGGTTCAAATGTTACTAAAAATGCAATGAAAAGTATTGCCTTGCAGCGGAAGCCTCTTTGGAAAGCTGGACTGGTCACCTTTCTGTTGCTTATTTCTATATTTGGATGATAAACTAATAGTACAAAGGAGGACCAACCAATGCCCACTGAGTGTTACCAAGTTTAAAAATCATGAAATAAAGAATTACTACTATTACAAGATGTGCCGCATTATGCCACATAATTAGCCTTTTCTTGCCGCATAATTGACTCATCTCTGCAACATAATTTGGCCCTCTCCTGCTGTATAATTCCAGTGGCCCTGCATATACTGGTTACTCAGGCTGCTACTGTCACTCAGAGAGGCTGCAAGTGGTACACCAGGTCCTGTAATGTACAGAATTGGGTGCGGTGATTTTAGTCTCTCTTAGTGACACATTTAGGCTTATGGTTGGGCTACATCCCCTTGCCCCTGTAGATGAGCTGCCAATGAGAAAGAGTGAGCAAATGTTTCTACATTGTTATGTTATGTTAAAACGGGACTTTTATAGCGCACGGCTACTCCATGGAGTGTCCCGGCGCTTTGACAAAAACCCGAAAAAAGAGACCAGGGCCGATGCAGGGCAAGAAAAGAAAGGGAAATTACTGGGTAAAAAGCCATGTCTTCAGCTCCTTCCTGAAACCCAGTAAATTACTAGTCTTCCTAAGAGCGACGGGCATAGAATTCCAGCATCGCGGAGCCAAGCATCAGTGTTCACAGGCTAGGTCTGGTTTGATTTTATAAACTGATTAAGCAACATAACAAAGAGAAATCCATCCATATGTTTGACTCACACATGGCATTGCCATGTACTATGTTTTTTGGCCAGGGAGAGATAACATTTATAATGTGAAAAACTTAATGGTCAGGGCGATTGGAACCTGTGTTCTATGAGGTGACACTTCCTCAGTGGAGCAACACATATGCATGGATGCCTTAAAAATGTGTTGAGTTCATCTAGGTTTATGCATAGAGCTGATATGGCTCTGGGAGCCAGCTGGCTTATGGTACCATCAGAAATGTCCGCAAGAGCTACAAGATTGCAAGGGGAGAGGGAGGAACCAAATAGGAGACTATAATGTTGATATAGGCTTCAAAAACACAATTTTTTTCTCCTAAATGTCATCATCCGTTCCCAAGTCACTCCACCCATGAAAAAAAGTGCATTAGTGTGGTGTTGCCTCGTAGGTCCAGGCTGGTCACTGCTGTAATACCCATAGTCAAGAACAGAATGGGAACTGAAGCTCTGGTAGAAGCTGATAGGAAACTATTTTAATAATTATCAATGTCATCAACCCAGGGTCAGATCCCAGGCGGGTGGAGCTGAGAGTACTCCCAGTAATATTCTACAAATAAATGACATTACACTTCTGACATCATTGTGTTAATGCTCAGATAATCTCTGCAGTACATGCCATTCCTCTGTCTGTAGAAGGAACCATGGACTACACCTACATCCTGCACCCCTGAACAGGATATGAAATAACAATGTTTAGATGCAAATCTGACGTGATGGAACCAAGCCAACTAGAACAGTTTTTGCAGTTCTATTATACATTCACAGATATAAATAGGGAGCTTGGATCTGGTGTGTGTGTGTTGGGCTCGGGGATGTGGCCAACTGCAGAGTGCTTCGGCACAGTTTGGATATTTACGCTGCTGGTCAACAACTTTCAGCCAGTTCTTCTCAGAGGGTAGCATGTTTCCGTTTGGGCACGGAACTCTATTGGAGGACTAATCAACTTACATGATTAGATGTAAAAGTGCAAGACAGTGCTCATTATGGGAGTAATTTGACAAAATAACTTGGGAACATGCATTTGTGAAGCGGCGCAAAGGTTTCATTGTTGTATATTACAACATTATAGCCCACTGCCATGAAAGACCCTCTTCTTAACATATGGCCCAAGATACAAGCGAGAGTCTATAGCAAAGGAATGGGCCTTTGAGGACCGGTGTAGCCCAAGGCAAAAGGGCAGTAAGGCCATTAGAACTTTCCACTCGCACAGGGTAGAATGTACTAAATTAAAATAGGGAGAAACAGAAATACAAGCATTAGGACATGGAGCAGGTCTGTATCAGACATTATTGGCCCTCAGCCAGTCTATTGTGTTCAATGGGGCTCTCAACATTCCAATGTTCTAATAAAGCAATATCACCCAAAAATGAGGGCGCTCTAGGTTAGTCATTGACCTGTGTGGATTCTGCGGGCCCGTGTCCATGGGCCCTACTCCACCCTGGGCAGTAACTAACCAGGAGTGCCCAACCCTTTGGATAATAGTGTTATTGTAAATCGGACCCACAAAAATCTGGGGTGAAATTCATGAAATTATTTGCTAGATGGTGTGTTTTCCATGCCACTATTTAGGTGAAACATTGACAAAAACTCTTCCTGATCCATGTGAGAAAAAAGTCTGGCACGCTGAATAAAACGTGCTTCTCACCCCAGCAGCAGCCTATCAGTTGGTTCTCCAGTGCTCAACTGTAGCCTCAGCGTACACATCTAATGAACAACTAGAAAGCTAACGTTCTACGTATGCCATCTTGCGGGGAGCATATTAACCTGAGCACTCACTCCGGTTACTTCAGCCAATGTACATCTTGCTAAGAACAACATACTCTAGACTAATGCTCAGCTTAGAGCTGCTTATGGATGGGGACGTAACTTTTAAGTAAAATCATGTATAAATTAAAATTATTTAATAATCATCAGATGAACTTTTGGCAGCTTTAATGTCAATTCTGGAAGGATAACCCTCTACAGTTTCTAGGCTTAACTCACTCACCAACTGTCCATGTTGCTTCAGCCCCAGAACACACTGTGAATGCGCAGAGAGTCCCATAAACATGCCCTTGAGCCACTGCTATTGGCACTCAAAAAGGCCACTACCAATTGTGTCCTCTCCTGAGATGATTCAAGCTTTGCACCTTTATCATAGTACTTCGTTTTTCCTGTCCACTTCCACCTTTGGTGAAGGGAGGTGGTGGTGCAGGTAGAGAACAGTTATCCCTCTCACTCTGCCTTACTTCTGGCACAGACCCTTTGGTGGGTTATTGCTCCAGCACCCAGTGCCCCTTCATGCCCAATCGCCTTTTGCTTGCCACATAAAAGTGGTGGGATTTCTTTGATAAGTTTCCTGTAATGGAGCTTATACTGCGGGTGACAGTGTTTCCCTTATCTGCATGGAGAGCCCTCCACGAAAATGTCTGAATTCCTGAAAAGGATTAAAAGAATTGGGCACCCCAAGAGTCACACTGGGTATCACCCCAGACCAAGTAGAATAACAAAGGCCCTTGCAGCCCCTGCAATATAAGAGGGGCCGCACCATTCATGGGGCTTCCATTTAAGATAAAGTCCATTTATGTCTGTGAGAGCTGGTTGTTTTAGGGGCCCGTCATCATATTCTCATTCTACGGGGGCCCAAATATTTCCAATATGCTACTACCAAGTGTCAATTATCAAACATCAAAAGGACCTCATTTATAAGAAACTGACACATTGGCATCGATGAGTGAGTTGCCTTGCGCCAAATGTTCTTGCAACGCCATGGATGCACTGTATTTACAATACAGGGATACACGGAACAAGGATTTAACAGATGTAAATGTAGCCGTATTTGTAAAGCGCACTGATACCCCGGCAAGCAGTGTGTCCTGGCACTGTACTCATACCGCTAGGGAACCCGTCCTGGCTTTTCCCCATGAAATGTCCACTCCTGGGCATCCCTGGGGTGCAACCAGGCATCCCCAGCACTGTAGGGGGCCGTTGTGGAGGCTAAGCAAGCTATTGCCCAGAGTTGCAGCGTGGGACTCATGCTCAGAGTAGGCACCAAGGCGAGAAATCATGTCCGAGGAATTATGAGCCCAAGAACCGCCGAGATTGGCCGAGATCAGCCGAGGCAGGATTTGAACCCTGGTCCCGGCCAGGCCTCTGTACCAGGGACTGCCGCTCTAAGCAGTGAGCCACACTCCTCCACATCAGATCCATCGGTAATTCTGACACATCTGTTGGCGCATAAGTGACGCATTGCTGGAATTTGTAGTAAAACTGACACGCCTCCAGCAATACATCAGAACACACAGGCATGACCCATTGTAAAAGCCCTGCGTCAATCCTTACACCTGGTCTGAGCAGACGTAAGGATTTTGATGTAGTCAAGTCGTAGAGTGACACAGTGAAATGCTGTAAATTTCAGTCCACCACTTCTACGTGCCTTTTTTGCGTGGGACCGCCTACCCTGCATACATTATACCTGGCGCAGGTATAATGTGACGCAGGCCTCTGCAAACTAAGGCATTGGGCCCAATGAGTCAGTTTGTAGATATGGAGCAGTGTGAGGCACTAATTGCGCCGCCCCTTCATCAAAAAGAGTGAAGCAGCACAAACTCCTCGTAAATGAGGCCCTCTATGGGCCTCAAATCACAGAAATTGACAATGCGCGTCATGGGTATACAACGTTTACAACGCGAGCGTTACAACGAAGTACCATTACCACGCGGTTATAACAACAAAAGTTGTTACAACGAATTGCGCTGGGTGGCGCTCAAGGATAATAAATCATTTAATTTACTATCCCAACACCTTCCCTACTATCCACGGGGACTGGTGTTGGAATAGTAAATTATATTTTTTAAATTTGCGCCCCCCCCCAACGCAAGTCGTTGTAACGACTTGCGTTGTTACAACCGCGTTGTAATGGTACGCGTTGTAAAAGTGTGCGTGGTAGTGACGTACATCCGCGTCATGTTGTGAGTCTAAGTGCGTCATGTTATACAGTTTCTTCGTGAGGTGCATCTGCTTGTTGTTACCTGACGAGGACAAAACTGAAGGCATCGGCAGAAAAAAATAAAATTCAGAACATAACATTTCATGACACAGAAGTAGGAGAAGGAAAATAAATACAGCACCAGTAGCAATGCTTTTATCAAGAAAATAGAAAAAAAAATCAAAGTAATGAATTCAAAAGAAGAAGGTTGGTGTACATACAGTTGCACTCCACAACAGTTCCAGAGCTGGACTAACCAGGGCCGGAACGGAAACCTAAATCACCTCTAGCAAAACAGCTCAAAGCAGCCCCTGCATCCACTGCAGGAGGCTGGGAGTAGTATGGAGTCATGGGAGGTGGAATAACTGGGTCATGGAGCCAACCAACTCCCTAGCATGCAGCCCTGCAGGAAAATGACAGATTGACAGAATGGCCAGTCTAACCCTGGGATTGACTTAATATAAAGTCCACACCTCCTTTCTTTGACATATACCCAGGGCCACTGAATGATGCGGCAGGGGAGGGTCAAATTATGCGGCAGGATGGAGTAGATTATGTGGCAAGAAAAGGCAATTTATGTGGCGTAATGTGGCACATTTTGTGATAGTATTACTTCATTCTTTTTTCATTTTTACACTTAACACTGCCTGGGCATTGGCTGCACCTAATTAGTACCAGTTTAACACCAAAATATAGCAATAAGCAACAGAAAAGTGACAAGTTAACCTTTGCAAAGAGCCTTCTACTGCGCATAAACACATGTTGCTTCGCTTTTAGTAACTTTTTAACAGTTTGAGTAGGAAACAAACACTTTTTTTGTTCACATCTGCAGATTATGCAGCAGATGACGGATTATCCGGCAAACGCGGCAAATCTATAATCACGTGAAAAACACAGCAGATGCTCAAGTGCATAATTCCAGTGGCACTGCATATACCATTGGCAATAGTTGAATGTCAGCAGAAAATAGCAACATTTAGGCTTCTGGCATGAGATTACTAGTGTTGTGGAAGTTAAGTACGATTTATTTCAACTAATAAAATTCAACACCGTGCAGCCCAGAATTTATTAGGTGCTACAATTGAAACCCATTATGAGATTTGCCTTAAAAATGGTCCATAAGAGGGAGGAGCTGGTCGCGTGAGCACAGGGCTCCCGAGACCCTCTCCGCCTCCCGCATCTATCCTGCCACAAATCCTGATATAGACGACGGGTTCTTCTAGATGTCACCCTGCTGACACGGAATCTCTTTCCAAAAATCGATTTGGCCGCCGGGAACCGGACTTACTCCACCTCGAAACTTCGCGGCCTACATCGAAGACTAGCCCGGGACTCGAGTGCCCGAGGTACCCAGGTGGCAATTGAACAACAACAGCCAGAGGGACTCGGCCACTGCCCCTGTGGTACTTTCGGTTTCGTTTTTGGCCTTTGTCTACTGAGACTTGCTGCCTGTTGCCACTGCTGGCCGTGCTTTGCTATTGGCCGTAAGCTTGTCTTCCACCTCGTCCCCGGACTCTACAAGTCAGCTTTGCGGGGGGCCATTCAAATCAGGTCCCAAAAGCCCCGTCGGGCCTCGCTGCTCAGTATGGCGGGCAAGCCGGAGAGCGAGAAGCGGGCCACCAAGGGCACGTACCGAGGGGGTACCACCCAATTCAATACTATGGACCACTTCACTCGCCCAAAAGGATCCCCCGGTGGTGTGGGTAAAGTTCTGGCCGAGACAGGGGATGGCTCTCCCGCAACTGCAGAACTGACATTGAGGGACGTCATGGGCGCCATTGCAAGTATGAAGACGTCTATGGGCCAGCAGTCTGAGACACTGGCTTCGAAGATTGACACGGTGGCGATTGGTGTTAACTTGATCAGGACTGATCTTGCGAAGACCAACGAGCGGGTCAAGTCCCTGGACATTAAGACTGCCAGTCTCACTACCGATGTCTCCGATCTTCAGACCGAAGTTCGCAATCTTCGTTCATCTAACGACTTGTTTGCCCGTCGGCTGGATGATTTCGAAAGCCGGGCCAGGCGCAACAATGTGCGTATCATCGGGGTTCCGGAGAAGCCCATTGAACTATCTACAGATCTCCTCGTGGAGGACCTCGTATTGAATCACTTGACGCCCAAGGGCCTCAGCAACTTTTTCGCGGTGGAGCGTGCTCACAGAGTCCCAGGTGGGAAGCCTAAAACGGGTGCCGTCCCGCGGCCTATCATAGCCAGGATTTTCAATTTTCGGGACAGAGACGCTATTCTAAAGGCATCACGGACCAACGGTCCCACAAAATTTGAAAATGCATCGATTAGTTTCTACCCGATTTTACGCAGGCCGTGCAAAAACAGCGCATGGGATTCACGGGGGTGAAACTGGGACTTTGGGACATGGGACTGAAGTATGCCATGCTTTTCCCGGCCCGACTGAGGATTGAGTATGAGGAGCGTGCGCTCTTTTTTGACCGACCTGAGGTCGTCAGTGACTGGCTCGATACTTTGCCACAGCATCGAGATCACCCGGAACAATCGAGGGGCGCTGAAGGTGGCTCGGAGGAGCAGGAGGAGTGAAGCCTTACCGGCGTGCGAGCTCTATAGACTTACAGCAGTGGTTCGATGATTCTTTGTGTACATATATTGGTAATTACCCGGGGCGGGGGGAATCGGGACTCTTCCTCCTCTAGGGGTTTCTTCTCTTTTTGTAGATTAGTTTTACTGGGGCGACAGGCACACTGCAAGTTGGGGTGGCTTTTTGGTCTAACGCAGGGGTGCAGGGTGGGGGGATGTGTTTTGGGGATCTCTCTGGGGGTGGTGGGGGGGAACTTGTTGTTTCTTTGTTTATTACGAGGCCACACATTGCTGTATATTTCGTTTTTGGTGCCTGTTTCTTTGTGGGGGGCATTGTCCTCATTTCTGGGATGGGGGTAGGGGGCTGAGGGTGCTGAGTTGGAATGTCAACGGTCTAGGTGACAGGATAAAGCGGGGATAGTTCTGCAGTATCTGAAACATCTCTCCCCGGATATAGTGTTGTTGCAGGAGACACACCTGATAGGGAGCACATGCCATGCATTGAATAGACGGGGCAATCGTCTAGTGGCACACTCCGGATTTACTACTGGGTCGAGGGGGGCGGGCGTTCTTGTCAGGAGCTCCCTCCCCCTGGAAATAGACGACACTGTACCAGACGATAGGGGTCGATATGCGGCTATTACGGACAGGTGGGAAGGGAAGACGATCTCCATACTTTCTGTGTATGTCCCGTCAGCCTTGCAGTCCGCGGAGAGAGTGAAACAGAAACAGAGGAAGAGTGGAGAGGCCAAGACAGTGAAGGGGCAGGAGAGAGTGAAACGGAAACTGATGAAGAGTGGAGAGGCCAAGACAGTGAAGGGGCAGGAGAGAGTGAGACAGAAATAGAGGAAGAGTGGAGAGGCCAAGACAGTGAAGGGGCAGGAGAGAGTGAGACGGAAACTGAGGAAGAGTGGAGAGGCCAAGACAGTGAAGGGGCAGGAGAGAGTGAGACGGAAACTGAGGAAGCGTGGAGAGGCCAAGACAGTGAAGGGGCAGGGGAGAGTGAGACAGAAATAGAGGTAGAGTGGCGAGCCCAAGACAGTGAAGGGGCAGGAGAGAGTGAGGCGGAAACTGAGGAAGAGTGGCGAGGCCAAGACAGTGAAGGGGCAGGAGAGAGTGAGACAGAAATAGAGGAAGAGTGGAGAGGCCAAGACAGTGAAGGGGCAGGAGAGAGTGAGACAGAAATAGAGTAAGAGTGGAGAGGCCAAGACAGTGAAGGGGCAGGAGAGAGTGAGACAGAAATAGAGGATGAGTGGAGAGGCCAGGACAGTGAAGGGGCAGGAGAGAGTGAAACGGAAATTGAGGAAGAGTGGATAGGCCAAGACAGTGAAGGGGCAGGAGAGAGTGAAACAGAAATAGAGGAAGAGTGGAGAGGCCAAGACAGTGAAGGGGCAGGAGAGAGTGAAACGGAAACTGAGGAAGATTGTAGAGGCCAAGACAGTGAAGGGGCAGGAGAGAGTGAAACGGAAACAGAGGATGAGTGGAAAGGCCAAGACAGTGAAGGGGCAGGAGAGAGTGAGACAGAAATAGAGGAAGAGTGGAGAAGCCAAGACAATGAAGGGGCAGGAGAGAGTGAGACAGAAATAGAGGAAGAGTGGAGAGGCCAGGACAGTGAAGGGGCAGGAGAGAGTGAAACGGAAACTGAGGAAGAGTGGAGAGGCCAAGAGAGTGAAGGGGCAGGAGAGAGTGAGACAGAAATAGAGGAAGAGTGGAGAGGCCAAGACAGTGAAGGGGCAGGAGAGAGTGAAACGGAAACTGAGGAAGAGTGGAGAGGCCAAGAAAGTGAAGGGGAAGAAGAGAGTGAAACGGAAACAGAGGAAGAGTGGAGAGGCCAAGACAGTGAAGGGGCAGGAGAGAGTGAGACAGAAATAGAGGAAGAGTGGAGAGGCCAGGACAGTGAAGGGGCAGGAGAGAGTGAAACGGAAACTGAGGAAGAGTGGAGAGGCCAAGACAGTGAAGGGGCAGGAGAGAGTGAAACGGAAACAGAGGAAGAGTGGAGAGGGCAATACAGTGAAGGGGCAGGAGAGAGTGAGACAGAAATAGAGGAAGAGTGGAGAGGCCAAGACAGTGAAGGGACAGGAGAGAGTGAGAGAAATAGAGGAAGAGTGGAGAGGCCAAGGCAGTGAAGGGGCAGGAGAGAGTGAGACAGAAATAGAGGAAGAGTGGAGAGGCCAAGACAGTTATGGGGCAGGAGAGAGTGAGACAGAAATAGAGGAAGAGTGGAGAGGCCAAGACAGTGAAGGGGCAGGAGAAAGTGAGACAGAAATATAGGAAGAGTGGAGTGAAAGGATAGAGTGGTGTGAGAGGAGAGAGTGGGGAGAGTGAGGATAGTGAGGAGAGGAGAGATTGAAGTTAGAGGGATGTGAGAGAGGGAGGGGAGAGTGGTGAGAGGGGAGAGTGGGGAGAGTGAGGAGAGGGGAGAGGGGAGAAAGGGGAGAGGAGAAGAGAGGAGAGAGGAGGGGAGAGGGGAGAGTGGAGAGACTGAGGGGAGGGGAGAGTCAGGAGATAGAGGAGAGGAGATTTTATAGTATTGTTAGAAAGGAAGTGAAACTAAATAAGGGGGGGATGCAAGAGGAGGATGATATGGGAGTGACCAAGAGCGTGAGAGATAGAGAAATATATTCTAGGATAGCTGAGTGGACTAAAGCGATTACCCGAGACATTTGCCTGGGACTTGTAGACTAAAACTAGCGTCACATCTTTTTGACGCCAAAGAATCGAGAACCATTGAGTCGGGTAACACAGACACCTGTTTGGCGCGCCTGGAGATGAGTGGGAGTCTGCAATGCGCTGTATCAAAGGTCGCTATCAGCTGTCCAAGAGTCAGAGACTTTTTTTTTAAATTGTGTGCGTGTCTAGATCCCATGAAGGGATTGTGGGTCTGAAAGCAGATGCACTGGAAGAAGGGGAGAAGGAGGTGCTGCAGCCCCCACACCTATAAATCCTTTATGGCGTTCAGATGTAAAATTAATAATGAAAACACCTTAATTTTTTTGTCCTGAAGCACATTTACCATGCGTTCAACTACAAAATGTTACACGGCAGCCAACTTCGTTTGATAAAGTGCTGCTAAATATTTTAAAATGTTTAGCTGTGCCTGCAATTCCTTTCTCTTACAACACTCTGGAGTTTATTTTTTTAATATTAACTTACGAAACTCTTGGTCGGGTGCAGATTGAAGAAGTCCCTGGTATTCAAGAGGTGTTCTTACATATAGAAAGACACGTGCTTACTTTACAAAGTACAAACAAATCAATATAAACATCCGCCGCATGGGAAGTACAGTCTAAGGGCGCTTAACTTAAGTTTGGAGATGTCAGTGTAAAGCACCCTTCTCCAACAAGCCGGGGTGCCAACCTTCGTGTAGCGCTGTGAGGAGGAGGGAGGGGGGAGAGAGTGCGCTGTGCATACAAACGGTGAAGGAGGGCAGGTCTAGCTGAGACTGCAGAGGAAGAGGCTGAAGGTGGGAGGGCGGGGGAGATAGCGAAAGGGTGAGAGAAGAGGCATGGGGGCGGGGGAGAGCATTCCTTTGAAGAGTGAAGCTCTCGGCATTGCTGTGGTGGGTCTGATGCGAATACAGATCGTTATGTGGTGGTCTGCTTTTACCATAATGTAATGCCTACTTTTGTAAGGAGTTAGTTCAACTAAAATTGCGATCGTATTTGCCAAATGATTTCTTGTGTCTTCTGTTTTAAACTATGTGGGACCCGAGTTGATGTGATGGTCTTGAATCCTCCAGATTTCTATTGAAGTCAGACTGGTGCCTCTGAAGACATGAGACCATCTGAACCCTTAAGAGGCACTACCGCTCGCCCTAAAGAGAAGGGACCGTTGCGTGATTGACTCCTAACAATGGAGAAAAATAAAAATGACGTCAGCTTTTTAGCTTCTTCCCTGCTCCTGCATTTCGTCTGTTTGTCTATGTAGGTGGCATCGCCCGGTTGGAGACTTGATGTATGTTCTTGTCTTGTGCATAAAGGTATATTGGTCAGTAATCTGCGCTAAGCAGAGTGTGCAGCTCTTCACACGTTTGTGAAAGACTGTCTTTTGTGCAGATGCCTGCTCCTACTTACTCCGCCTCCTTGCACAGTGCACCTTTGGTACGACACTCAAGCTGCTCCAACCTGTTCTCATCGCCATTGTAGACATGAGTCTGGAATGTGCTGCTCTGACAGTTTGTGTGTGTGTTTGTACGTGGCCGCGGCTCAGTACATCTGTTGTGCTGGTTGGTATGGGGGGGAGGGGGCGGGAACGCATTGGCGAGGGAGCAGCAGCCTGGCTGGTTTCGTATACCCACTTCAACCTAAGTAGTTTCTGTGCTTCACGAGATGGACATGGGGCGTTGAAAACGAAACTGCAGGCTGACCGTGAATAAAAAACAAGCGTTGCATTTTGCATGGGTTTCCGTTGACAGCCAGAGATCCATCTCCATTTAGCCTTCAGGAAGTACGTCAGAAACAAGCAACCCGTCACCAGCATTTATTTCTTGAGTATGTGTGTGCGAGGCCTTACACATGACAGGGAAGCGCTACACAAAAGCTGACAACGTAACATGTCCGCAAACTGGCATGCTGTAGTTAAAAGGCACAAAGTATGTAAACAGAAAAAGATCCTCTTCCCAAAGTGTCACACTGCTAGGTCATCAGCCGTATAACTCCTTGCACGTAACAGAAAAACTACTCTAGCTCCTTATTTTCGACGCAAACGTAATCTTTTTTGGAACAAAGACTTTCCCCCTTGGTGAAAGGAAGAAACCGTTTAAGCAGAGTTTGCTGCATGTTTATAGGGCTAGCATAAAAGCGATAGCATCAGTGCATGGCTTTTGCTTCCAAGTTTCAGGCACGACTTTACAAGCAAGCAGGGGGCGGAGCGGGAAGAGCTGCTGGCGTGGTAGGGTGATTGATATGCGGGGCAGTGCTGGGGAAACCTTTGATGTGGCCTGGCGGCCGTGGAGGAAGGCTGCTGGCAGTGGGAAGGCTCGGGCCTGCTCGTCCACGAGGGGAGGGGGATGAGAAATCCGAGTAAGGCTGTGGAACAGATGGCTGGGCAGAAATGCGAGTCACGGTAAGGGGAGCCTTTGAAGAGCAAGGCAGGTGGATAGAAGCGCGGTCACGAGCACGTGCACTTCTACAAATCCGGATCGTAAAAGTCAGCTTTGTGGATGGGCGGCAATAGGTCTCTCTGCGAGACCTAAAAAGCGCATAGTGAGGGTGGTAAAAAACTTGGGCACGCATAATCAACCCTTTCGTCTTTCTCTCTTAACTGCGGCATAGAGAGACTCTGTATTTCAATTTTTTCAGAAATAGCGAAACCACAGCAGCTCAGCAGAACCTGTGTAGGCAAAGCTTAATTTGTAAAAGAATACGTTCCAGGCCCAAATTTTTCTCAGATGTCGGCGTCACTGCTGAATGTCAGGTTGCCATACCAAGGATGTTTGTCTTGATTTCACGTCATGCTTCTTTCATCCACTAACATTCTCTCCCTCAATCAATCAATCACTAAAATTTGTATAGCGCGCTACTCACCCGTAAGAGTCTCAAGGCGAGGGTCTCCCTCGCTCTAAACCTCACTCTTGCAAGCTATTTTCTCTCCCTGCTTTCTCCATTTATCACAATTTCCCACCTTTCTCTTTCTTTGTTCTCTTTTGTTCTCAATCAAAGTCTGATGTTTAAAAAATAAGCCCCGTTCTGTTGGCGGGGCCCCACCACCAGCTCAAATTAAGCACTGCGTATGTAGCCTTTAACTCTATTGGTTCATACTACCTGCAACAACCAAACAAACAGCAGGACTGGCAGAGGGACGCTGTGATATGCAAACACAGCATTTTAACCCTAACCAATTGCAGTTCATTTCTTATCGTAAAACCCAGAATTGTTCTGTCTGCTGTCTTCCCTTAGAAATATTTTCTATCTATTTAATATCATATTGATAGTAATTAATTTCCCAATCATCAGAATAGCAATAACCCATTTTCAGATGAAAAAATACAAGCAGAATATTACTTTATTTTAGTTGTAAAGTGTGGTTACTGCTTGACGCACGACTGCTAATAAATGCTATAAAGTGTATTCCTCGCCCTAGAACATGTGATAATACTCGGCATCTGCTCCATTACTCCTCCAGCAATGCCCCTGCACGCAGCAAAGGGGCCCCATCAGCCGGGTAGGGAGTCTCGACTCCCTGCACCCACTGGCCTTGCCCGGTAGACGCTAGTACAAACGAGTCACACACACTTGTCCTCCCATTTTAATAAAGAAACCATTCGGAGCTGCCGACGGGCTCCGTGTGCATGTGAAATATTAATCGGATTGAGCCTGGCTCTCGACGTGTTCAGGCTTGAAGCCTTACGCGGGATCCCCTGTGCCACCCTCGCTGCCATGCCAGCCTCCGCTGCTGCCTCCCCAGGGGCGGGAGGACCCGGAAGCGCCAACTCTCTCTGGGGCCGCCAGACGGCCGAGGACAGGCCTGCGCTACACCCCCACGCGCGCGTCTCGCTTCAGTCGCCATGCCGAGGGACACGCCGGAAGTGACATGGCTGGGAGCGAGTGAAATGCAGAAATCCGCATTTTCATCACAGAAGGAGGGCAGAAATGTCCTCCTCTTAATTAATCCTGTGATGCACGTGACATATCTTCCACTTATTATAAATATTAGTAAATTTAGTAGTATTGTTAGCATTATTAGTAGTAGTAGTATTGTTATTATTATCATTATTGTTATTATTATTATCAGGGCCACTGGAATTATCGGCATACGAGTGCCAAATTATGCGGCAGGGTGAGTAAATTATGTGGCAAGAAAAGTAAAATTATGCAGCGTAATGCGGCACATCTTGCTGTGGTATTACTTCATTTTGTCACTTTTAGTTTGGCCATTGGTTGCATCTCTTTAGTATCAGTTTAACACCCCAATATAGCAATAAGCAACAGCGAGGCGACGAGCCTACCTTTGCAAAGGGCCTTCCAATGCCCGGCAACAAGTGTCTCTATATTTTTTAGTAACTTTTGAAGCGTTTGAGCTAAAAACAATTTTTTTGTTGTTAAAATCTGCAGATCATGCAGCAGATGATGAATTATGTGGCAAATCTTTAACCCCTTGCATGCGGCCGCGATTCTGCGCATGTGCGGCAAAATCGCAAGTTGCAGGTTTATGATGGCCCCCAGCCGTCATCAGCACACGAGCGCCGTAGTGGATGACGGCTGGGGGCCGTCATCAGCATGCAAGGGGTTAATTATGCAAAAAACACTGCATCCGCACAATCGCATAATTTCAGTGGGCCTGATTATTATTATTTAGGAATAATAATAACAATAATACTAATACTGCTAATAATTTGGTTGTTTTGTAATAATAATGACGATCATCATTTTTATAACTGGTATCAACAACACTGCTAAATGTAAGAATATAAAGAGTACCAATGACAACAATAATGATAATTGATATTAATGATTTTAATAATATGACTACAGTACAGCTACTGCTTAAACTAATTATAGAAAGAATAAGAAAAGATAATGACAAATATTAACAGAGAATCATGATTACAATAATTGACGTAAACAACACTTGTAGTAAAAGAATATAAAAATTAAGATGATAATTAATGACGATGATTATTACAATATCACTGCAACAGTACCACTACTCTTTTATCCCAATACAACACTACTACTAATAATAGCAGCAACCATATTAATAATGGCAATGGGGTCGCGCATTTCCAGCCTGAGACTGCCGTGAGGGAAACGGCCAGAGACAGCAACTTACCAGCTGTCACCTCGCCCTGCACACAGCCGTGAGGGAAACGTCAGCCCGTGCACCCCCAGCTTCCTCACGCCAAAAGCACGCTTGAGGACTACACCTCCCAGGGGGCCTTGCAGAAAGCCGGAGGCCCTCAAAGGCAGCGCGGCCCTCCCGCAGCGCGGGACGCACGCAGGCGCTGCCCGGGTGCACACCGGGCCAAGGGCGAGCCTGTCAAAAACAGGAAGAGGCAGGGCAGGGCCACCCCCCTGAGCGGCTGCATTTTCCCCCACTCTGAAACTTAAAGTAGGGGTAAGATTTACTTTAATCTATATGCCCACAATAACTTGATGACTTTGACCAAAAACAACAATAGCATTTGTTTGTCCATCCAGTCATTGGGACGATTACGACGCTACTGTTTAAGCACCCCCTTGGAGAGAAGGTTGTGTGCAAACGAACTGGTAGTCGAACTGGGGGATGCATCTGTAATTGTGTCGACGGGTGGTTCATATTCTGAGCTGAGCCCTTTATGTGCCAATAAGGGGATTCAGATACATCTGCACAGTGGGGTAACAAGGCTACTCTGTGAAATTGAGCGGTAACGACATCTGCTGTAAAAATGGGTAAAAGGTTAGTTGCCAGCAAAATCAAAACAGCTTGTGAGCCCCCAACCACGGCGATAGACAAAATGCTCCAAAGAGCCATTGGGGTGGTGTCCACGGAAATAGAGCGCACAGAAAGGAGGCTCTCCCATACACCTGATATTTGGATACTAGACTCTGAGGCGTCCCCGCCACCAACCACCTCACATACATCGCAGCCCAGTCCATTGTCCCTCCCCCCCTCCGGCCACTCTCCCGTCTTGACAACTGGGGTTCAAGAAATACAATCCCAAACTTCCAATAGGGTGCCCCCACCGCGGGTCACTCGAACCCGTAAGCAACTAGATAGGGCTAGTATGCTTACTAATACCACAAACTAAGGGAAACGTAAAGCAACTCCAGGTCTAGGATCAAAAAACAAAAACAACGTGCAAACAATCAGGCTGACTCACTGGGCTCAGATGAACCAGTAAAAAAAATCAAAGGGTAAAACCCAAACAGACAACATAACTGGAGAACATACAACGTTGGTAGATAATTTGATGGTTGACCTTTTAATTAAACTAAGAGCCACCATTCAAAAAGAATTAGCACCCCTAGTAGCCCGTCTAGACAGAATGGAGAGAGCGTGGCAGGGCTTTGGCCCATGAGTATAAATTGACCCCGGACCTAGCAAAGTGGGTGGAGGATCTGAAACTGGTAGACATGATGTTATTCAGTGTTCAGCCCATGTACAAGGTGGGGGCACCCTCTTACCTGAGATACACACAACCAGTGGTTTACAGAGGTAAGCAAACACCAAAACTACATCAGCCACCCAAGAGACCAGTCGCAGAAGGAGTATTCTGGAAGCAGGTGGAGGGGTCATGGCTAAGACTGCGAGTAGGGTGGTCACTAGCAAACAAACTTCACTACCCGCCGAGGTTCTTGATAGTGAGAACAAGCTGACTTCCCTCCCTAGTATAAATCTCCCCCCAGCCTGTGCCCCATATGTCGCTATTATGACAGGCATTCCCTCAATTGCACACAACTCGAAGGAGTCTGAGCTTGACCTAAGGAACAAATGTCTATTTTGGCTCACAAGGTTTAAGCACTTTGAGTATGCCAGGGCGGGGGAGATAATCGGGTCCGCAGAGTAGGTTGGTTGGGCGACGCATGAAAGACTGAAGCGGGGGAGTGTGTTGTCATTAACTTTAACAACTCCAATACGGCTAGCAGACTCCTATCTACTCCTAACGCAGATCACCACACACCCACAGGAATAAGCCATTGTACGCTGGATTATTTTTACCCTCAACCCAGCTTAAATCAGAGAGGTAGTGCACTTTTGCCACTCCTCACTGTGGGTCCTGGTCCCCTCATGGAAGGAAAGTGGAGTAACCCCTGTAGGCGCCCTTGGTACAATATACCAGTAATTAATAAGTATGAAAATCTTGAGGAGGTTGACTGACTAGGGGAGAGTCATCTTACTGGCGACTCACAGAAGAAACAGCTACTCGATCCTCCATTGAAGAAAGCCTCCCTGCGAGCAATATGAACGGAACTAGCGGTAGGGTATTTATTGGACCACGTGCATGATTTTCAAGTAGTGAATAGCCACCAAAGTAGGGAGGCTGTACCCAATTCCCTTTATCCCCAGCTGGAATGCACTGACAGGGGTGGAGGTAGGGTAGCATCTGCAAGTCCAGATAGGATCCATCAGGCTGTTTACCCCCTCCCCCTTTGTCTTGCAGGGAGGCTCCGATAGGGGCAGGATTGGGGAATAGGGAGCTATGAATTCTTTCTTGGAATTTAGCAGGGCTAAAAAACAAACTACCATGTCCAGAATGGGGGTCCTTTGTGGACAACCAAGACATTTGCTTATTCCAAGAAACATGGGCCTGCGAAGAACATCATAGGGTAGGATTTGCCCAATTTAACCTTCTGGCCACAAAGAGCAGGAGAGGGCGCCCGTCGGGGGGGTCTCACAACTTGGGCGGGCACACATCTTGGGTGCAAGGAAGAGCATATGATAACTCCCAACAACAATATTCAATGTGTCTTGCTGTTATTCCCTGACAAGACAAAAATTGCCCTAATCAATGTCTATTCTAGACCTGTAGTTAATAGACTAGAATCTGACACTATAGACCATCTTAGCCACTATCTCCCAACTTTGGATCCGGCAATTTGGTTAATTCTGGGAGGTGACTTTAACTGTCAGTTCGAACCTCTAACTGAAAATTCTCAGGAAGACCCTTCAGAAGAAGATCTTTATTGGTCAATGCATGAACCACAGATCACCCCAATCAAAGTCTGGTCACCTTTAGCCATACAAATTAATTGTTTCACGTTGTCCAATTCACTAAGGGCATGCAACGGGAGGACTAAGTATGACCTCCCAGGTAAATCCACATTCAATCGCAATGATCAGCCATCGTTAATCGACTATATTATGGTGGAAACAAGAACTTGGGAGAAGGTCCTAGACTTCAAGGTACAACAGAGGCAAGACAGTGACCATAATGCTCTGATTGTAACATTGAAGCTGGGGAATCTGGGCGCGGCTGCCTCCAGCTCAAAACCGGTGACCAGCATTGATGGTCTGGTAACCACTAATAACTGGAGAAAAATCAAATGGAATTATGGCCGGCAATCCCTCCCTAAATTGGCAAAGGTGTACCAGCTTGCAATATCGATTATAGATAGAATGAGAGTGTTGGGACACGTAGAGTCATTGGAAGAGGAAAGAGACAATGCTAGAATAATTCATGAAGATCTAGTAGCAATCCTGACAGATGTACTTTGCCCGGAAATCCTTAAGAGGGAAATAGATCGACCCAAATGCTCTTGGTATAACAGCAAATGCCGTAAAGCAAAACAAGAGCTTGTAAATGCATTGAAAGCCAAGGATAGGCAAATCATTAAGTCAGCCAGAACAAAGCACAGGAAAACCTTGTATCAGGAAAAGAAAGACTGGGAAATAGAAAGGTGGGAGGCTTTGGGGACGGCCCTTAAGGCTAATGATTTTAAACTATTTTGGAGGCTAGTTAGCTCAGGCGAGGAGGGGGATGTGCAGCTATAGAACCCAATATAGCGCCCGAAATATGGGAGTCACACTTTGGGGCCCTGCATGAGTGGAGATGGAAGACAACCCAAGCCCAGAGAACTTGAGTAACAACTCGGAGCTTTGCCTGGAGGGAGGCGGGTACATCACGTTGACAGAGGTTCGAAATACGTTAACCAGCTTACTTTCCAATAAAGCCCTGGGCCTCGACAAACTCACGGGGGATCTCTTTCGGGAACAACCCACAGTTTGGGCCCCATACCTGAGAGCCTTATTTAATGCAATCCTGAAGGGCATGAACCCCCCCTGACACTTGGAAGGGCGCGGAAATAGTACCCATATTGAAAAAGGGTTGCCCTCTCCTACCCACCAATTACAGAACCATCAGCTTAATTGATAATACCCAAAAGCTGATGGGCAGGGTCTTATTGCTTCGCATACAGGGGTGGATGGAGGAGCAGGATATCCTGAGCCCCTATCAGGCTGGCTTCAGATCAAATATGTCCACCGTGGACCAGATATTCAGATTACAGCTACTTTTCTGGAAAACGGTGAGGATGGAGGGTGGCAGCCTCTATCTCATATTTGTTGATCTGAAGTCCGCCTTTGAACTTGTGAAGAAAGAAGCTGTGGGAGGTGCTTGGTGAGCTTGGGTGCCCACCATACCTTCTTAATGTGTTGGTGAGGCTACACGCTGATAACTACGCACAGGTCAGATGTGACAAATTCAGGGAACTTTCCTTGCGCTTCCCTGTCAGAAAGGGGGTTAGACAGGGCTGTGTTCTAGCCCCTACACTATTCTGCCTTTACATCAATGGGCTCATTGCTTTTTTAAACAACATTAAAGATGCGAATACACCGAAACTGGCCACTGGGAAAATACCTGGTTGATGTTCGCAAACGATCCTTGGCTATTGTCTAAGTCACCACTAGGCATACAACGCATCCTGAATGGGTTTGCCCAGTTTTGCAATATGAGAGGTCTGGAGATACATTTATTCAAGACCAAATTTATGGTCTTCAACCCTCCAAAGATCGTGCGCCCTAACCCCTCCCTATTCTTGATAAAGTAAGGACATTTGATTATCTGGGTATAAAACTGTCCGAACAATTCGGGTGGGCCCCTCAGATTACTAAAGCACAGCTTAGGCTCACCCAGACATCAGGGGGGATAATGAAAATGCTTAAATCATCTACCTTCAAGCCAGCTGCCCCTGTGGTAGAGATATACAAGGCTCAAGCCAGAGAGGCCACTTTGTATGGGGCAGAGCATTGGGGGCATAGTTCTACTACAGAACTTATGAAGCTAGAAAACAACTTCATGAGACAGCTCATAGGGTTGCCACGCAGCACCCCACTGGTGCCCCTCCGCATGGACTTTGGTATGAGGCCAATTGATCAAGAGATCGCCCTCAGGACCTTGACATTTTGGAGAGGGCTATGGGTAACCCCCGAGCTGAGTGCATTTAAAGAAGAGCTGAAAGAGCTCCTCCCCAGACTCAATCCCAGCAAAACCCCATGGTTGTCCCACATCAGAAGCCTTGCCAATAGGATTGGGACACCGGATCTTTGGCCATCTCCTGAGTTATTCTGTCCCACGATATACCGGGCGGATCTCGTTAAACAGGTTAGGCAATCCAATCTGCTGCTATCACAGGAGAGCACCAAAGAGGGCAGGTTGACCAGGGAGTTTTTACAAGTAAAGGAGATGTACATAAAGGAACGATTCCTGGACGCTATCCAGCCACTGATGGCGAGGAAATTGTATGTGCAATTTAGATGGGGGAACCTACCTCTGGCAGAGTATACTAGCTCATGGGCTCCGGAGAATTTGAATATGTGCCCTAGTTGTAAATGAGCGGTTAAAACTGAGTTGCATGTCCTATTTTTCTGCCCGGCATATGTGCTAACCCTCAAACGCTGGGTAACCCAATGATGTAAAAATTTAGGGTTTACCCTTTGTGCTGAGGCCTTTAGAATTTTAAAATATGATACCGAACCCCCTATTGTATTCGCAGTATCACGTTTTTTAAATGCCATGTGGCACATTAGGAGAAGTTTTTTAATACTTGCGTAGGGTAGGAGTAACTTGAGATACCCTGTTGTCTGTTTTCTTTTACTACTTTGCCATAGTGTATTTTAATGATTGTCCAGGTCATTAATTCCTTTTTAGAAAATTGTATTGCGTAGTAAGTGTTTTTTAACCATGTATATATTATGAAAGGAATATGCTACTTACCAGTATGCATCTGTTCTTGGCATAGAGGGCTGCAGAGTGGTACATTATGAATAGATCGCCATCTGGTGTTGGGCTCGGATGATTGCACTTTGTTTTTCTCTTGGAGAGTCTTTTGTAGCTTGGTGACTCCTCCTTTCGTTGGTAGTGCGCATGGGCATCGGCTCCATCCTTAAGATTGTTTTGCCATAGTAGGGTTAGATGGAGTAGTATGATAGAATACAGATAGAAATGCCCATGTAAGTGTATCTAAATAAGATATTGTTGGAACAGACACAGGTTTCCGGGGAGGCTGGGAGGGCATGTACCACTCTGCAGCCCTCTATGCCAAGAACAGATGCATACTGGTAAGTAGCATATTCCGTTCGAGGCATATGGGCTGCAGATGGTACATTATGAATAGACTATACAGCAGTTCTCTCCCTAGCGGTGGTACCCGTGTCTGTTGCAACTGTCTGAAATAAAGTCTTTAATACAGCTTGTCCCACTCTAGCTTGTTGTGTTGTGTGCACATCTACACAATAGTGCTTTGTGAAGGTGTGCGGTGTAACCCAGGTAGCTGCTTTGCATATGTTATCTAGTGGAATGTTTCCCAAAAATGCCATAGATGCTCCTAGTTTACGTGTAGAGTGAGCTCTAGGAGGAACAGTTAATGTCCTCTTTGCTTTTAAGTAGCATATTTGAATACATTTTACAATCCATCTGGCAATGCCCGCTTTAGAGATGGGATTGCCCTTATGTGTAGGAGAAAACGCAACAAATAGCTGTTTTGTCTTTCTGAAAGTTTGTGTTCTTTCTATATAATACAATATTGCCCTTCTGACATCCAATGTATGTAGGGCCCTTTCCGCTAACGTCTGTGGTTTTGGAAAGAAGACCGGTAGTTCCACTGACTGATTGATGTGGAATGCAGAAATTACTTTTGGTAAGAATTTTGGGTTTGTTCTAAGAACCACTTTGTTTTGGTGTAACTGCATGAATGGTTCTTGAATCGTAAAAGCTTGTAACTCACTTACTCTTCTGAGTGACGTGATAGCTATGAGGAAGGCCACCTTCCATGTGAGGAATTGTATTTCACACCTATGCATAGGTTCAAATGGTGGTCCCATAAGTCTGATAAGTACTATGTTGAGATTCCAGACTGGGGAAGGTGGCCGTCTTGGTGGAATGACTCTTTTGAGTCCTTCCATGAAAGCTTTAATTGCTGGTACTTTAAACAGGGAAAGATGTTGCCTGTTTTGTAGGTACGTCGCTATAGCTGCGAGATGAACCCTGATAGAGGTATATGCTAAGTTACATTGCTGCAAGTGTAGTAAATAGCAAATGATTTGTTTAGTGGATGCGTCCAGAGGGTTGATGTGATTACTGTTACAGTATACAGCAAACCTCTTCCATTTTGCTGCATAGCATGCTCTGGTGGTAGGACGTCTTGCTTGTTTAATGATTTCCATACATTCTGGTGGTAAATCTAAATATCCAAACTCTATGACCTCAGGAGCCAGATCGCTAGGTTCAATTGTTTGGGATCTGGGTGCATTATTTCTCCATGGTTCTGTGTAAGGTGCATGGGTAATAATCTTAGCTTTTGATGTGGCACCTGTGAGAGTTGTAGTAGCGTGGTGAACCACGGCTGTCTTGCCCACGTGGGTGCCAATAGTATCTTTGTCATTGAATGCTGTTGCAGTTTCCGAACCACTAACGGAATTAGTGGGAGAGGGGGAAAAGCATAAGCAAATCTGTTGGACCAATTTATCCATAGTGCATTGCCCTGGGACCGGTGGTGTGGGTACCTGGATGCGAAGTTTTGGCATTTTGCGTTCTGATGATTGGCAAACAGATATATCTCTGGTTGCCCCCATCTTTGGAAGAATGGCTGCAGTATCTGGTCGTGCAGCTCCCATTCGTGTACTTGTTCTGACTCTCTGCTTAGGATGTCTGCTATCTGATTTTGAACTCCTGGTAGGTGTTCTGCTAACAGATAGATCTTTTGAGGAATGGCCCATCTCCAAATGTCCTGTGCTAGTTTGGATAGTTGGAGAGAGTGTGTCCCCCCCTGTTTTTGAATATAATACATTGCAGTCATGTTGTCTGTTCTGATCAGGACTGCCTTGTTGTTTATTTGCATTTGGAAAGCTTTTAGTGCTAGAAATATTGCTAATAGTTCCAAGTAGTTGATGTGCAGTTTCTGTTGCTGCACAGTCCACTTCCTCTGCACTGTGTATTTGTCCATATGCGCTCCCCATCCGGAGAGCGATGCGTCCGCTGTCAGTACTACTTGTGGAATCGGTTCTAGGAACGACCGTCCTTTGGAAATGTTTTTTGTGTTCCACCACTTCAGAGAGCGATGCGTACGGTCGTCTACCAACACCAGATCTGTAATCTGACCTTGAGCCTGATTCCACTGTGTCGCTAGAGACTCCTGTAGTGGGCGCATTTGTAGTCTGGCATATGGTATTAGCAGTATGCAGGAGGACATCATGCCTAACAGCTGCATAAACACTCGTGCTGGTAGTGAGTGTTGTGGTTGAAATCTTTGTATTAACTTGATCATTGTCTGTATCCTGATTAGATTGGGGTATGCTATGGCTCTTTCTGTGTCTATAGTCGCCCCTAGGTATGTTGAATTTTGTTTGGTTGCAGGTGTGACTTTTTGTAGTTCACCGTAAACCCTAGATGGTGCAGCAATTGAATGGTTTTCTGTGTGTTGTGAAGGCATTTTTCTTGTGACTTGGCCTTTATTAACCAATCGTCCAAGTAAGGGAAGACATGTATTTGTTGTCTTCTTAGGTGTGCTGCCACCACAGCTAGGCATTTTGTGAACACTCTTGGTGCCGTTGTGACCCCAAACGGAAGGACTTTGAATTGATAATGTTGTCCTTCCACTACAAACCTTAGGTATTTTCTGTGGGCTTTGTGAATTGGGATATGAAAGTAAGCGTCTTTTAGATCCAGTGTAGAAAGAAAGTCCCCTTTCTTCAGTAAAGGAAGTACCTGTTGGAGCGTGACCATGTGGAAATGTTCCGAATTTATGTATGCATTGAGAGGTCTTAGGTCTAAGATTGGTCTTAGAGACCCGTCTTTTTTGGGGATTAGGAAGTATAGAGAGTATACTCCTGTCCCTTGTTGGTGTTTTGGAACCTTCTCTATGGCATGCTTTTGTAGCAGTGATAGTACTTCTTCTTTTAACAATGTCAGATGATCTTGACTCATTGGACGCTGTTTGGGGGGATGTTTGGTGGGGTAGCTGTGAGTTCTAGGCAATAACCATGTTGGATAATTTGTCTCACCCACTTGTCTGATGTGATGTTTTCCCAGACAGGTAGGAACTGTGATAGACGTCCCCCGACCGGTGTTATGTGGTCTGGGGGAAGTTGTATTAAGTCACTGTTTTGGGGTTGGGGAGTTGCGGTTGTTATTATTTCCGCGGCCTCTACCCTTGTTGTTGTTACCTCTGTAACTACCTCTTGAATTACCCTTGGGTGACGTAGGTGTAAAAGAGGTGGATTGCTGATTTGTTCCTGTATTTTTTGAGCCTCCTCTATAGGTGGATCTACGAAAGGAACCCCTTTGTGTTGGCTGTTGTAATGCTCCCATTGACTTAGCCGTTTCTGTATCTTTCTTCATCTTTTCTAAGGTCTCATCTGTGCTTGAGCCAAAAAGAGTTTTCTGATCAAAGGGTTGGTTCAATAAGGATGTTTGTACTTTTTGTTTGAACCCAGAGACTCTAAGCCATGCATGTCTCCTTAACATGATACTGGTGTTGATGGATCTTGCTGCAGTGTCTGCTGCGTCTAGGGCGCACTTAATGGAAGTGTTAGTTATTATCTTTCCTTCCTGTATTAGCTGATCTGCCCTCTTCTGATGTTCTTTGGGGAGATGTGTGATGAGTTTTTCTAACTCATCATAATGTGCCCTGTCATAACGTGCAAGTAGCGCTTGTGTATTGGCTATACGCCAGCTATTTGCTGCTTGTGATGCTACCCTTTTTCCTGATGCATATATTAATTTTGACTCTTTATCGGGTGGAGGGGCCTCTCCTGTAGATAATGAGTTTGCTCTCTTGCGAGCGTTTGAAACTACAAGCGAGTCCAGAGGTACCTGTCCTTTGATAAATATTGGATCCTTTGGAGCCGCCTTATATTTTTTATCAATTCTTGGGTTTAACACCCTAGCCCTCACTGGGTCTTCGAATATTTCTGCTGTGTGACTGAGAAGACCCTTCAACATAGGTAGAGTACCTGATGTTCTTTGTGCAGTAGGTAGTGTCTCTAATAGGAAATCCTCTACCTGAGGTTCTGTATGTAGATCTACCTTATGGTATTTTCAAGGCTCGAAAAATCTGAAAAATGGTACTAGTCCTGCAGGTCTAGTACCTTGGAAAATCCACTCGACCCAACTGCAACCTACTTGACCTCCGTCTCTGAAAACGGAGCAAAAGTGACAAGTTAACAAGATTTAAAGGCATCTTTATTGCTCAGTCCCTTTGTGAGCAATAAAAATGCCTTTAAATCTTGTAATCTTGTCACTTTTGCTCTGTTTTCAAAGACAGAGGACAAAAGTTAGTTTGTCTTCCTACTCACCAGAAAGGGCGAGTAGGGCCTAAAAATAGCTCGTCCTCATCCATTCTCCCTCTCAAATGCGAGAGGGCGAGTGGATTTGTGGAGCCCTGATTTTGCTGCTCTATTAATGAGCTGCACAAACCCTGTGTTATCATCAGGTGGTGAAGGCTTTGAGGGATATAACTCTGGGTCGTTGTCATCATCTGACCCTGCGTCATAATTTTCCCATGGGTCATCCTCATCTGGGATGGTGTCATCATCCCCTTGAGGTTCTCCCTCCCCTGTGTCACTGTCTACATCTGACTGAGGTGTAGATGGTCTTGGTGTAGAAGGTGGAGGAATATTTGGCATAGTGTGAGGAATAGGAGAAGAGGGTGTGACTTTGGGTCGAGGAGAAGTAGGAGGAGTTGTATTTGTCCCCAGTGTTCTCTTTTTAGAAGGAAGAGGTTTGTCTTCTAACTGTTCATTCTTCCTCTTCTTCGTCACTACTTTGCCAGTTTGCGGATCTATAAACAAAATCTTTTGTTTGGGATCTGTTTGCTGCTCCTGTGTCGGTACCGAAGCTTTTGGTTCCGAAAGGTGCCTTTGTTTTCGATCGTCAATGTTCGGTGTTCTCGGCACCGAGTGTTTGCTCGATTCCGATTTTTTCGGTGTCGAGTGAGTCTTCGACGTCGAATCATGTTTTTGTTTCGACATGGAGTGTTTCGATGCCGAGCTTTCCCTTGCATGAAGCTTCGGTGTCGAAGTCGATGTCGACCGCTTCTCGGATCTGACATGGTGGGAGGCCGAGAGTTTCGGTTTCAGTTTCGGTTTCTTTGCCGGGCCCGAAGGTGGGGCGTCGGAAACTTTTTTCTGCGGTTTGACCGGGCTCGAAGGCGGGGTCGTTACCACACGGGGTCGGTTTTTTGGTAAGGGGACGTCGTCACTCACGGTTTGTTGCACGTTGAGTTCCTCGACATCCGACTCGTCCCCTTCCGACCCCGACTGATCTTCATGATCTTCTTCTTCATCGAGGTGCTGGTCTTCGAACAGCTCCGGGATCGCCTCCGACTGCATTCTGGAAACCTCGTGTCTTTGAGCTCGACGGTTTCTAATCGTCGACTTGGAGGAGAATGCTGCGCAGGCTTCGCGGTCCCTGGATTCGTGTTCAGGCGACAGGCAGAGGTTGCACACCTCGTGTAGGTCCTTGTGTGGGAACTTAGCACCACACTTTGGACATTTTTTAAATGGAGTCCTTTCCATGGACTCCGGGCTTGACCACGTCGAGAAAGGCCTCCTTTCGTCGACGTAGATCAAAGTTTTTCTTCGATGTTGGAGTCGTAACGCGTCGGAATGGAAATGAAATCGCGTTCGATAACAATACCGTCGAATTGGAAAGGGAATACGCGCCGATAAATCACTTCTTTCCGAAGTCGATCTGGAGCGTCTCAATCCTCATCCGAACCCGATGGCGGAAAAAAACAATCTAAGGATGGAGCCGATGCCCATGCGCACTACCAACGAAAGGAGGAGTCACCAAGCTACAAAAGACTCTCCAAGAGAAAAACAAAGTGCAATCATCCGAGCCCAACACCAGATGGCGATCTATTCATAATGTACCATCTGCAGCCCATATGCCTCGAACATGTATTTATTGCATGATTTATGTACATACGCGGTAACTGTTTATATTGCACTTTTATGGCGTAATTGGCCGAAATAAAGTTCTTACAACAACAACAACAAATAATGGCAACAACAGTTGATGCTGGGGATTATATATTGGAAAAGGTACCCTCTGCCGAACATTATAAGGATATTGGAGGTCACATAAGAGTTCCATGTCTATATAGAGGAGCTTAAGGCTGAGGTAATAGAACTCCAAGGTTACTTAAAATATCTTTATCATGTACTGCAGGGGGTACTTTATTCCTTATAATAAATACATGCCATCGATTTCCCCACAAACCAAAATGAGAGAGGGCAAGGATTGGATGTGCATGTAGTCTGCAAACCCATATTGATTGGAACTGTGAGAAACGTGCACTGCTGTCTGCCTCAATTTCAGAGCTCTCTATCAGTCACATGCACCTCCCACAAACTAAACTCATTCAGACTAATGAAGGCTAATCAGTCCAAAGTGTGCAGTATAAGACAGTCTTTTGTTGCATGAAAAGATGTAGAGAAACACAACAGTTTGTAAAAAGACAATAGAGGGTATATCAGATGAACTAAAACCTGAAATATGAACAAGGATTGTTTCACTGATTTGGAATATTATAGAGAAATGCTTTAGTGTTTTTATCAATAAAATTGCCAAGATTATAGAGTCAGATAGGAACCTTTTTCAAAGTAATTTTTTATTTACTGCCCGGTCTGTGACCCGTAAGGACCTGGCCTACCTAAATCCCTGTCTGCTAGTAAAAACAAAATGGAAAAAGCGGTAACATCTGGTATTTTCCCCATTTAAAATCTAAATATAAAACAGAAATAAAATAAATAAAACACTTAAAATGTGTTTGAGGGCTGTCTAATTAATTTTAACTCTATTTTTAAAACGGGGTGATAATTGCAATCTACTAAACAATAGTGAGAATTGTACACTAATTATTTTTCACCGACCAGCAGTTGGCCCTTCCAGTCTAGCAAAATGTAAACAAATGGTGAGTATCGTTTTCTGAGAAAGGAGGAAATCCTAGTCAATATTAGACTAAAATTATAAGGAAAACTATATTGTGGCTTTTGGAAAAAACACGTGTTCATGATCCACTGATAAATTTTTGCCCTAAAACGGTAATCACTAATAAATGCTGCTGATGTGTGATCAGCAGTGGAGTTATCGTCCTGATACTGCACAAGACTAGACAGGTTGGCATAATTTAATGCGCTGCATATAATTTAGTCTCTTCTCCTATGTTTTTCCTCTTTTCTATTGTTTAGGTGATAATTGATGCGTTCACAGTTGATATTACACTTATGCAAAAAATACAACCCATTTTAACAACCAGAAAGAGTGGCATAACTTACTCCAAAGAACATGATTTAGTCTCTGTTCTGATATGCCTTGGTCCTAAGTATCTATGTTAACATATATCTTGTCTTGACATTTTGAGCCTTTCTTGTATTGCATGCTTAAAGATGGTTCAGTCATGGCAACCTAGTTTTCATCTGCAACTCCTCTTTGATCACTAAAAAAAAAGAATCTCATCTGTCTTCTATTTCTACTAGAGTCATTACTTATAGCTGAGGCTTTCACTCTTTAGCACAACATTCTCTCTCTCTTTATCCCTCATTCTTTCTCTCTCTGACCAGTTTAAAGCTGAGTGTTGAAGGCCACGATGAATGTACTTTGTTGTGCCTTTGAAATGCCGCCTTAATTTTAAATTATTCATATTTTGCATGTTCATAAATCCGGTCATATTTAAAATATTTCAGTTGCTTACTACTTATATATGGGGGCTTTGTTACACATCTTACGATGCACCTTGAACTACTTGCTTTACGGATAGGCCGGCAATATTTTTGTGGCCACCTTCCTCCACCCACAACTTTTCTTTCCTCTCTTTTCAGATTTATAATGCCACTGTCTTTCTTCTATTTTCATTAAAGTGCTCATGTAGGGAGCAGGATGTCACCTCGAATTGGGATACAATCTTACGGGCACAATGCACCCCAGATTCTCAATCAAATAGGTTTGTTTTTTCTGAAATGTTAATATGCTGCTAGTTTTGCTAAAGCAAGCCTGCATCTCTCTCTCTTTCTCTCTCTCTCTCTCTCTCTCTCACTTTCTTCCTCTCTAATAAATACATTTACAGTGATCACGAAGTGCTGCCTCAGCTTTGATGTTTTGTGTATAAATGACCCCACTTTCATGCCACTCATATCTGATGCTTTAGGTATGTTTATGTGTTTTCCTTTTTTGAAAACATGTTACTAATCACAATACGAAACCACAAAAAAAGGATTACATAGTATTTGCATAGTGTTGACCAGTCAAAATCTAAACATCTGAATCATTTCTACCGAAAATTCATTGGACAATCAGTATAAGTCAATATGCCCTTATAAATAAACAGAATAGCACAACTGGACACCTATTTTTTTACAAGCACACAGTTGGAGTAGAACTCTATTGTATATTTTTTAGTAAAGATGACATAACGTATCATATTTGTACAGAAATGTCATCCTATGGTATTGGATAATTTGATATCAAATCAAATCATCCACTCTCTGCATAGGAATTCCACTGCTTAACAACCTGATGTTCTGTACAATTAGAGAACATAAAATACACAAGTTCTGAGTAGCATTAAAATGAGAACACTCATCTATATAATAAAAAACTCAATAATTTAGCTGTACTTTATATGGAGTTACAGATCAGCTCTATTTGATAAAAAAAAAAATCTAAAATGGAAAACCTCATCATGAAACGTCACCACCTCTCTCTGGCAATCTTATAGAATGCTCAAATTCTGCAGAACAACCAAAATGCCTCCTAACACAACTTTGAAGTGTAAGGTAACAGATTCGCCACCCATAAAGTCATCCACAGCAAGCTTAAATGACACATTTTGAACGTCTCACATTAAAATTCAACTTGGACAAAGCAAAGCCTTTACATATGTCCGACCATACTCTGTCTCCTCCTTTTGTGCTTCCCACTTATCACTACATTTCTCTCTATACTTGTTAGAGCCATCAGGGCAAGCTACATCAGACACCAGAAGTGACCTGTAACCAATTGATGTCAGCAACATACTTTTTTTTTAAAGTACACGTAACCGGTGTAATAGCACAAAATATCAGAATGCTTCATTTAGTACCTTCAGGGGGGAAATAGGCAACCATAGTGCCAGAGGTGAAGACCAGAAAGTCTGGAGGACACACAAAGACAGTTTTCAAGTACTATAAATCCCAAAAATTTGAAGAATTGAAATTCCCCATGTCCCAGAACTAACCTGTGTCTTGAAACCCATTGGTTGTAAAGAAGACAGAGAAGCAAGAATGACGTAAGTAAGTATCAAAAGTCACAGACCCCAAAAAGGGAGGAGAGCCCCTTACTCCATACCGCAATGAATGAACATCAGTGTTAATTCACAGGGGACGAACCAGGAATAGAGGAGCGCCATGAGAAGTCACCAAACCTCAGAGGAGTCTAAAGGATTGGCAGCCTTCTGCAAGCCTGTCAAATCCCTTTGTCTTACTCACTCCTCAGGTGTGCAATACCTCAATCATTCCCTTCGCTCCTCTACAACTTCATTTTCTTCAAAAGGAGGCCAAAGGAACATTTTCAGTCTCTCGCATTTCCTTATGTGTTCTGGATGCACTGATTATGCTACCAATTGTTGTACACTTTAAACAAACTGCTCTATGCAAATGTAAATAAACCAATAAGTAGACTAGCACATTAAAACAAATTTACCACAAAGAACATTTGGTAAGCACATTTTTATCTCACTGCACGGCTCTCTAAACTGTTGTTGATGTTTTGTTAGTTTGTGATCGCATGCAGCACGGATGGTTTCTTAAATTTCCTTTTGAAACCGTAGGACAATCTAGCTTAGTATTTAAAAGGATAATGGTAGAAATCGCCATATAATTTGCCGTGCAATAGTTTACGAGCGGATTTCTTGCGAGATAAAAGTATATTCCTAAGCTGGAGTTTTAGTACAAAAGCCACATAAAAACCGTGCCCATGCAAGTCAAAGGATTTGTAAGAAAGGCACGCACCGAGTGTGGAATTAGTCTAAGAGGCTTTCCTGTATTCCTTTGCATGCCAGCCGACAGCAGCTGGCCTGCCTAGCAAATGTCAAAATGTGCCTTTGCTCTTTCTGAACATCAAGGACATATTGGCAAACAGACTCTTCAAAGTATGTAACAACATTTTCTAGGCGTGAACCATGGTAGAGTATACCAACGCTTTTTAAAGGACTGTCTATTGTTGGGGTGTGTAGAGATGCGAAGAGAGAGAGAATAGCAAGTCTGACAGGAAGCGAAAAACTTGTTGGTCCCCTCTCACTTTGCTACATATTTCTGTATCCATACACTACATCTCTGCAAATAGTCCCAGTGTTTACAGAGCAAATTGTCTGGGTCCCCAACAGCTCTGGTCGCATCCTATAGCCTCTTCCCGTTTCAGAAGCAAATTTTACAACCACATGAACGAGCAGGCAGTATTAGCTGTAGTTCTTAAACCGTAGGACAAGCATAACAGTGTAGCATCCTGCTACAATAACCACAGACACCATGGATTGCTATCACTGGAGCTTTATTATTACACATCCATCCTCGTCCCTGTCCCTACTCTAACTGTCCCCTTCCTGTGTCCGCTCCTCCTCTTCCTCTGGCCCCCTAGCTCCACCCACTCCCAACTACTAGTATGCTAACATCATGACATCTCCCCCTTTTGTGGCAAAACAAACAAAACATACTGACTTCTCAGTCCGTCTCTACGATCAGTCTCTTGAGTGGATGTATGTCACGATGAGGTCGTGGCGACCTGGCTCTCGGACTATTATTACTTAGTGTCTCAATGATCGGAGCAGTGTTCTCACTATCATCTGAGTGCAGTTCATCCGAACTGGGCGTGTCCATTTCACTCATCAGGAGTCCGGAGGTATCCTGTGACAGCTTCTCAAAGTGCGAGATGTTTCTCGTGACTCGCCACTGCTCGGACTCCGCCGTCAACATAGTTTCTTTCCTCTTCATGATTGCCAGTGGTTCGTCTTTGAATAGACAAGCTCTGTTGCTGATGTCTGGAGAGATGGAGCCTCCTGTGTCTGAGGTGCCTTTGGCAAGCTCAGTTTGATATCGGCAGTCTGTCCTCCTTTGTGGCTCTTGCTCACGTGACGATCGGCCTCTCTTCCAAAGGGATGTTATCCTAGTTCCCTGGCGAGTGTCTCCATGTATTTTTACTTCCTTTTGCTTTGTCAGGTCAAGAACAACACTGTCTTCCTGTTTCGAGTCTGGGATGCCAGCCGGTGGGGTATGAACGGTGGAGGTCATCTGGGTATGACTTGGAGATTGATTTGCTGTCTCGGGTTGTCTCTCCCACGCCTGCTCGCGCCTAGACCAGGCAGACCCTGGAACCGGCTGAATATTTGCGTGTCTTGTTCTCATCCGATGATGCTTTGGCTCTCCTGACATGTCTGGCTTCCTTTGCAGATCGACTGGTTGGTCCGTTATTATTTGGGTGCTAATGGCCACGACGTCTGATTCCATTTTATAGGACCAGGACCAGGGCCTTCGAGTCAACCTTGCTGCCCCTACCCGGGGTGACGGTGTAGTATTAGTGTCGCGATGCACCTGTGCTCGATGTGACAGGTTGTCTGGTGGAGTGATCGAGTGTGCATTGACATTGGTGTGGGACACGTCGCTCTTGACGGGAAGAGTGTCCCTTGGTTCACTGATGTGTTCAGGTGGTTGGCTCCATGGCCGTTGTCGGGACCACGACCCTGTCGACTCAAAGGATCGGACCGAAATGCTATCTGAATCAGAGGAGTTCTCCCTCACTTCCCTCTGAGAATGTTTCTTTAAGAATGCTGCGTGTGGTCGTTGTCGAGACCACGACTCTGCCGACTCAAAGGATCGGACCGACATGCTTTCTGAATCAGAGGGGTGCTCCGTCAGTTCCCTCTGTGAGTGTTCCTTTGGGAATGTCTTACCAGGTGGTCTTCGGAACCGGGTAGTCCGTGACGAGCTGCTTTTCACCTCGGAAGTGTCTTTGAAAAGCTTCTCCGTGTGTCTTTGTTGGAACATCTTCAATGTTGTCTCATTTGGGAGATTGTTTGAAGATTCCGTGCTTGTTCCTTGTGCTTGATCCCAAGCTTTTGCCTCTTCGTCCTTCTCGCCTGATGTTACACATCTACGCTCTGCTTCTTCGTTGTCGCGGGGCCCATGGATGCTTTGGGGCCCATGAATGCATGGATCTTTTCTTGCTGGTTGTTGTTGTTGTTGTGAGGGACCAGTCCGTCTTGTGTGATCTGGTTCTCCTTCCCAATTGTTTGATGCTCTAACACCTCTGATTTGGGGTTTATGTGTTCTCTGGCCAGATATTTCCTTGGACTCGTCTTCACTGCTTGTCGACTGATGTTCCTGCGCCGACTTCCGGTGTTGACCAGTGCGACCCCTTCTTCTATGGTTAGTCTTTCTCTCCCACTTGCTGTGTAGGATGCCTTCTTGTCCAGGAGTGCGATCGGTCCCACTTGATGCTCTTTCCTCATCAGAGTATGGTGTGTCATACTTTGGATGACTCCTTGAGGAACTCCTGGGGGGTGAATAACTTCTTGGAATTGTCTTTTGGATGGTTGACTCTGGGTCATCTGACTCTGAGTAATCCGTGTCATTTTCTTTGTCACTGTATCTTTCCCGTTGTCTTTTTGCTGGTCTGTCTTCCCTCTCTCTCCTTTCAGTTCTGTTTGTTTTCTGAGTTCTGTCTTCCCAGGTATCTTGATGGTTTGCTCTTAGGTGCACGTCCTTCAATCCTTCTCTTGCTTTGATTTGCATTCCAATTTCGGCCTTCTTGATGATTTCCTTTAACGACCAATGCCCTTGCAGGATCTTGCGCTTTGTGTCAGGGTTTGTGCAGCCTTCAATTATCCGAAGTCGAACCGCATCCTCATTTGTAAAAGTGTTGAAGTGGCAGCCTCGTACCATACTTTGCAACCGAGTGATGAAATTTGGCAACGGTTCGCCTGGTTCCTGCCGTGCTGTATTGAAAACCATGCGATTATGGTCCACATCTGTCTGTGCGTTGAGATGGGCACAGAGTTTCCTTTGGAGTCTTTTATAGATTTCTGTATCCTTTTTGGAAAATGTCCTGATTGGGCATCGGCCCTCCGGACCCACCAAATGGAGGAGTAGCATCAGACATTTTCTCTCTCTTTGCTCACCATTGGCTTTTAAGAAATCTTCTAATGCTTCGAGCCACCGGTGTCGTTTGAGATCCGAGATCCAATCATCAGTCTGCATCGCTGGAGGCGGTACTTCACTGTATGAAGTGACCCGCTGTGCTGCGTCTCCTCCCGTCATGAGAGAGGGAGATTCTGGATTGACGTCTTTTGCTGGTCGTTTGCTTAGAAATTGATAGTCTTCGCCAATGCTTGTTGGTCTTTTGCCAATGTTTGTTTGGTCTTCGCTAATGCTCGTTTGGCCAATGCTTGTTTGGTCTTCTCCAATGCTTGTTTGGTCTTCGCCAATGCTTGTTTGGTCTGCATGTATCAGTGCTTGCGTCTCTTGGCATGGAACAATGCTTGTTTCTTTGCATGTACCACTGCTTGCTTACTCTTCGCCAATACTTGTCTTTGCATGCACCAATGCTTGTTGAATTGCATGTACCAATGTTTGTCTAATTGCATGTATCACTGCTTGTTTATTTGCATGTACCAATGTTTGTTGAATTGCATGTACCAATGTTTGTCTAATTGCATGTATCACTGCTTGTTTATTTGCATGTACCAATGTTTGTTGACTTCCTTTTGCCAATGTTTGTTCACTTTTTTGCCAATGCTTGTTCACTTTCTGGCTGTTGCCTGACTCCAAGATGGCCGCCTATGAATCACACAGGGTATGTCCTTGAAATCCGCCTGACTCAAAGATGGCCGCTCGCCTGAGATCTCACCTCTCACGAGACTTGCTTCCATTCAGTCTGCCACTCACAGGAATCTCCCCGGCACTCACCGGCAGCCGGTTTCTTCATGCAGCTCACCCTCCGCACCTCTCCAGATGCTCCTCGGGCACCGGAGCAGTCAGACACGATCCAGGTGAGCTCCCGATTCCACTTCGTGGCTCGCAGGCAATGTCTCACGCATCAGGGGTGAGCTTTTCTTCCGTTTTGGCGCGAACAGCGCTCTCACTCTTGGGCTCACCCACGGGGCTTCCGCAGTGCTCCAGGCGCCCTCTTGTAACCAGGGCATTAGGCAGGATCGGGGTGGGCTCCCGATTCCTCCTTACTTTTAAATTCCCGCTTTCCTTCGCCGGCACCGTGCCAAACCTCACGCATCGGGCGTGAGGTTTTCCGACCTCAGATCTCCCTCGGGCTCCGCGTTCAGCGCTTTCAGCAGCGCTTGGCAGGCGGTCTTCGTGGGGCACCGTCCTCCACGCTGAGGCACTTTCTCTTCTCTTTGGGGCTTGGCAGAGTCGGGGTGGGCTCCTGACTTCTGCTCGTGCAGCACTTACTAGTCTTTGCACGCTTCCTGCGTGAGTCGCGTTTTGGCGCGAAGGGGTCTCTTCTTCTTCGAGCGTTTTAACGCTCGGTGCCTCGGCTCCCTCTTGGATCCCTCTCCGCTGCTGGGGGAACAGGGTCACCTGCTACTGGCTTCTTGTCTCAGGCAGCAACTTCGTTTCCCTTGGGCAGCGTTTTCTTCTCCTCGAGGCTGCCAGGGACAGGGCTCTCTTGTGGCGTTCTGTGGGCTGGGTTCAGACCCATCCCACCTTCGTCGCCAGTTGTAGCATCCTGCTACAATAACCACAGACACCATGGATTGCTATCACTGGAGCTTTATTATTACACATCCATCCTCGTCCCGGTCCCTACTCTAACTGTCCCCTTCCTGTGTCCGCTCCTCCTCTTCCTCTGGCCCCCTAGCTCCACCCACTCCCAACTACTAGTATGCTAACATCATGACACACAGTCAAACTGTATTTCGCTGTGGATCTGACATTCATTGACATTTCGATTCTTGTACCCAGGATCTAAATTTCTAACTTCTCTCACGAGGTGGTATTAATATTTTTGAGGGTCGGTGAAATATCCTTCAGAAGGGGGAACACAATCACAACGCAGAACCCACTTATCCTATATTACTGACGAGACTGCATTGCATCTGTTTAAGCTCAATGTCCATCAATGCCTCACAGTTTCTCTTGACAATATACTTCACACGTGCACTGGCACCTCTGTCTTCCTATGTACTGAAAGGGCTGCAGTGCTCCCACTTTCCCACAAGTTAATTAAATACATTTCTGCTTCCTCTCTAAAATTGAACCCAAACAAAGCTGAGTTAATTGTACTCCATACAAGCAACTCTCCTACCTAAGTTAAAAAAAGAGCTCAACTACCATCTTCCATAAACATCAACCCTCTCTTGAACAATCCGCAAAATCCTTTGATTTCATCACTGATTTTAACATGAACCTACCCGCACATATCTATAAACTTGCCAAATCAGCCACAGAGCAACTACACCTCCTAAGGAAAATCAAATTGTTTCCCCCCTGCATATTGAAGGGTTGTTGTTCAATGCCTGGCCCTTTCACTCATCGAGGGAGGCAATACTCTTCTTCCGGGACTACTGAAGTGATCATTTGCACCTTTCAAAGAAACCCTAAATACAGCAGCCTGGCACGTACCTAATGCAAAAAAGTCAGAGTCAGACCATAACACCCCTATCCCTAATCAGCTACACTGACTCTTGAAGCCCACATTAACTTCAAAATTGCCTTCATTACCCACATGGTCATGCACGCTGGCCTTCCGTCCTACCTCAAAGACAAACTCAGTACAACTGATGGTGAAAGATCTACGGAGGGTAAATACACTCCCTTCTTGAAACCTCTCAATAAAGGAAAAGTAAAACCATCAAACAAGCCATGTCTTTCCTGACCCCAACAATTTAGAACTCCATCCCCTAGAGCCATCCGATTAAGTTCATGTAGCCTTTCATTTAGGACTAATCTCTTCAAAGAGATTTCCTGTCTAATCTTCCACCTCTTCAAATGTACTGCCCCATTCTCTGTTGCAATTCCATGTTCCCTTTCCTTTCCCCAACACCTTGTTAACTTCATGTTATTTGTATCTTTAACATGTTCTCTGTAAAGCCCTCCTCTGCGTTTGCAGATATTAAAATATTCAAGGCCTGGCGTTAGAATGGTAAAACAGACTTTTGTCCAATAGGTGGGATATTGCTATGCTGCTCCTCTGAATTTCAGAGGAGGCATAGAAATGCATGCCCTACCCAGTAGCAACCGATGTCTCGATAGAGTGGTGTGGCGGGGGGTTAGGGGATGGACAAATGATGAGACAAATAAAGAAAAACAAAAAAACACTTACCTGCCGCATTGCGCTCCATTCCACTGCAGGCACAGGCTCACAGAGTTCACTGCGGCCAATCCTGACACTGTTTTCATGCTGCTGGCAGGATGAGAGCAACGTCAGAATTAGCCTGAGTGCCCTTGAGTTGCGCTCCCAGTTAGACTTAGAGTCTGTGCCTGCTCTCTCCAACCCCGCAATACAGCTCAGATTGGTGAGAGCTTCAGTGCGCATGACGGTTTGGCCATCCTGAGATGGCCAGCCAAACCGTCATGCGCACTGATAACAGTGCTTGTCATCCCCCAGGCCCCGCTCCCAAGCCTCGGCTTGGAGAGCAAAAATAAAACATTAATAAACAAGGGTTTATTATTGTTTTAGTTTTGATTTTTTTGGGCTGCTGACGGTGGGGGCTACGCTCCTCCCCAATAGCAGAGGAGCCGCTGCTGGCACTAACTGGAGGTATAGGCAACTTGGACGCTATCAGAAGGTATAGATGGACAGGGTCACTTGGACGGTTAAAACAGCTAGTGTGATGCTAGACTAACTGAGCAAAACTGTGACACTGCTGGTGTGTGAATATGCCTCCTAATTTCTATCCGCTTTACTTTGACACACCGATTGAATCAAGTGACTTCAATCAAGTTACTTGTTCTACCCCTAAAGAGGAAATGTACCAATACAATAAACACTTGCTTCATCTCTCACTAGACTGCCCAAAGATATGGTTTATTCAATCAGTCATTACAACGTTACTCCCGAAAGTTCCATAAATTCTATGAAAACTTAAACACAACACTTGTAACAACCAAGGCTACCGACACTAGAATGTTAATTTGTGCTGGAAGGTGTACTGTTTGGCAATGTGTAATTGGCACAATTGGCACTTCAAAAGCAATGTCTCAAACTGGAAATGTGTTAATGAGTATTTTCACCTCTGGCAAGTTGTTATGTAGGCATTACACGTAGCCATTGTGCTTGTCCCAAAGGTTATAAAGGCCCTCTGTTGATAACACAGGCCAGAATAGTGAACTTTGACTCAGTCAGTCTGAGCTACCACTGTCTGTGATGCTATTTGCCACACTTTCCAAAGAATTGGGGGGGGGGCAGGCATTTGTAGGTCTCGCGCCAGGCGTTGCAGTGCGCAGCACTGCACGTGCAGCACAAGACCTCGTGTTTGGGCTTCAGAAAGCTGACCACACGCTTGTGCGTCTGGATTTGCTTTCTCCGGCGGCAATTGGCTTTAGCGTGCTATTAAAAAAAATACAGTGCGCAGTTGGGCAAAGTCGGGTGCATGTCCGGCCTTTGCTCCGCCCATTCCCATTGGTGTCTATTATGCGCAGCAGGAGCGGCACAGACAACAGGCTCCCTCGTCCCGCTCCTCTGTGGTGCGCGCGCACAACTGGTTTCGATTCCCACCCCCACTCCTCTGTGGTGCGCGCGCACCACTGGTTCTGAGTTATGGCCTACGTTCCAGATCGGCATTTAAGTAGAAAAGCAATGCTGGGAAGCATTTCACGCAAATTAGAGTAAACCTGCATAATGATCGTGTTCAAGAGACTCTTTTTTTACATACGTTCCTGGCATATGCTCGTTTCTGGTACAACCTTTGCGCTTCCAAAGCTTAGAGATTTAGCATGTGACATTGGTTTCCTTTTAAACACACTGTTTACGAATACTAGGAATGTTTGTTCACTTTCCCACAGCTATACCACAGACGAGGATTATTCTGGAGTTGGTTTAGAAATGTAATACGTGTGGGAAATGCATTGTAAATGTTTATGAGCCCTCCCAAAGTTACTACTCTCTGAGCGTTCATCGTAGTTGCATTCGCGTTCTGTCTGAGCCTTCTCAGCCCTTTGGTATGATGACGTAGTTGCGCTGCTGTGTGTGTAACTATTGGGAGACTGGCACGTGGGAGAGACGACAGACAGAGCTGCCCTTAGAGCAATTGTAGGAGCAAAGTTTAATTGGAGAACACGATGCGAGCAGGTACATGGGCATCAGCTGTTGGAAAATTACACTTGCTTGCTTTCTTCGTGCTTTGTTTCTTGTGATGGTGTGATTAGGTCGCAAGCTCAGGCATTATCTGAAGCTGGCCTGTACGTGATGGAACATCAGCGTGACATCAAAATCGCTCTGCAGCAAGAACAGGTGCAGCGTGTCTTTTAATCAGTGTCACTCATGCTGCTGTGATGATGTCTCGAAGGGCCGCATTTCTGGTGCCATGGATTCTTCTTGCTGTGGTGATGCAGCGGATGCCCGTCTTTGTGGTGAAATGGATTCCTCCTGCTGTGATGTCACAGATTGCCTTGTGAGCCCGCCCAGGGACGTCATACTGCCTATCAATAGCCCATGCTGTAAAGTCACGCTGCCAGCTGCTGTGATGTCACAAAGCTTCTCTCTGATTAAGCATCCCTGCATTGACGTCATAAAGCTCCAACTCTAAAGTCCTCTCCCAAGCTGTCAATATACCATGTGTTCTGATGTCATAAAGACTCGCTGTGTTGTAATAAGGCTCCTGTGCCGTCATAGTGGCGTGTATCGTGAGGTCATAAAGCCTCCCTGCTGTGATGTCATATATCCTCCATACTGCTCCTCCAGCAGCGACATACACTTTAAATTAACTGAGAAGGGCACGGTATCACACAATTTACTTAAGATCGGAAGCTGTGATTAATCCAGGTTTTTTGGTTTCACTTCCTGCCTCCTGATCCATCCGCTTTATTAGCTTGCTTTTTGTTTAGATGTTTTCAAACCTGCTGATTGTAAACATCAAACAGCTCATGCATACCCACAACCACTCGACTGCAGAAAAAAACATAAGTAGGAAACATTGCCATTACATCGCCAGTAGCTCTAACTTTCACCAATGCGAGACCTATTGCATTTAACTTGTGTTGTTAGGAGGCAATGAAGGAGGTAGGAACAAATATATGGCCTAACCATCCACATGTAGATCTTTTCCGCCTTGGGGCTCGGAGTCAATCAAAAATTTCTCAGGTGTCGCTCTTCTAGTCTATGACACCCTCAGCACCAATCAGTAGAGACACCCTCAGCACCAATCAGTAGAAAGTCATCCCTGCAGACGGTGAGCCTGCCACAATTCTATGGTTCAAGAACTCAATCTGAAATGAGTTAATCTACCAGAAGACAATACAGGAGTATTCAGTCTAAAAATATTGTCTCATCTGTAGCTCACACCTCCTCCCGCATTGATCCCATTGCACCCATATACAACATTGAAGCCCAGTGGGCGAGGCTAGTGATTGTGCTGACCCCATCTCCCTTATGGGACAGACCTACTGCTCATACAGCTTGAAAGGATTGATTTACTTCTTAGTCTATACCCTGCTCTCAATCACAATTGAGGAGGGGCCTGGCAGCCCCGATGGATCAAGTACGGTTTATTCTGTACTTGTATTTATACTCCTCTCATGTGTGTTTCACAGAGGTAAGCTGGTAGCTCACATCCATGCCTGCTCTCATTGAGCTCTTTGGAAATGGGTACATTTGGCATGGATAGAAGCTTAACTCAAAACATCGCCCCATTATCCTCTGTGGGGATCCTGATGAAAGAAAGGTTACTATTTTCGATGAAAAACGTAACTTGGAATGTGAATACCTATTTATGTATGTGTTTTACGTAGTGGCAACATATGGGAACCACCGGCAGCTGTGTTTTGGAGAGACGTTCAAACACAGAAGGGCAAAAAAGCATAGGCGTTAGATGCAAATGTCTTCCACTGACCTTATTGTTCATAATGTTTAGACTTCTAGTGGATTAAAAAAAATGATGAGGACTGATGGAGCTCAAAAATCTGATTTATTTCCTATTGGGGAAGCCAGGCCTGCAGTAGCAACAATGAATTCCAAACTTCACATTTTTTAATTCTTATTTTATATACTTTGGTGCTGATCCAATTAAGGTCGCTTCCCAATGCGCTGTAAAGCAATCTAATCGAGCTGCAAGGTGTAGCATGGCACTTTGGTTACCCGTAAAATCTGGAAACCTAAGCTCTGTTTCGAATAACTAATTTTGCTACTCCAAGTTTCGTATTTTCTAATAAAAATCCTTATAATTTACCATAAACCTTTTCAAAGATCCTAAAAACATTTCGCGAATTATTCCTAAAGCAGGAGAATCAACTTCTACACACAAACTGAAATAAATCAGATGGTATGTCTTGAATTTGAATAACTAAAAAGTGATCATTAGCATTTAAAGTAAAATTCATTTCAATATTATACCTCTCGCACTGATCTGCAAACACCTTCACAGGTTCCTCTGCCATTACACATTGATGGAGGGATTGCCCTCCTTTCTGTTATAGAAAGCAAACCCACATATGACCCACAAGAACCTGCAGGAAAAGGTCATTTTGTACACATAGTCCCACATACAATGAAAGACAAATTTGTATAACACTCAACTGCGACTGATGTCCGAAATCATCTAACTCAACTGCGACTGATGTCCGAAATAGGAAAGCCATCTGTCCAACACTGCCTTATGATACAACTGACTCCATCTATCCAACCGTATCTGCAGTATGACCTGACGCAATTTGAAAAGTTCCTTCTCACCCGCTTCAGGTTTAATCTCTTTCACATCATGGTTTCATTCCCGTCACAGAACATTTGGTCACCTAATACGATTCTGTGCCCCTGTGACTCTGTTTCATTTCAGTCCACGATACATGTTCTTTTCTTTTGTAGATTTTATACGCCACTTCGCAAAAGGTGGATTACACCAATTTTAAAAGTTATGAAGATCCGCAGATGCCGCCCAGCATACCTGGCGCTGCAGTTTCTGGAAAACATCTTAGCAACGAAATCTGTCGTACACTACCTAAAACTGTGCCTCAGGCATCGCATGAACTTATGAAAAATAAATAGCTGCATCAAACACGGACTTTAGAGACAGTATAGTGCTCTCTGTGAGAGATTAATCTTTTATATTAATCTTTTATATTTTTGAATCTAATGATGTCAATAACTTTCTTGGTATTTTTTATTGTGTATATTTGTACTTTTATGGCTTTCATCACGAAAACCGAATAAAGTTCTTTTTGATTTGATTTTGTATAACATTAGTAAACAATATAAAGTTAATGGCTAAGAAGGCCAGTATTTTTCCTTGTTTAAACATTAGCGGAACTTCGTTTTCCACTTATCAAAAGTGACCCAGGTACAGGGGTGACACATCTCGCAAATAAATTAGAAACTAGCCCCCCAGGCCAGATTTTTTTTAATTAATCAACTAGATAGCCTTACTCCTCATGTTGTTCCGTAATATCCTAAGCACAACACTTTTCTGGTACTTTCAGGTCAGTTAGCACTTCCTTCTATATTGCCCTATATTTATTTATTCATTTATAAAGTTTTATATAGCGTGAACAAGATCCCGAATGATTGTTCAGGTACAGAGGTTAATATATAGCTAAAAATATAATAAAGGCATTAGGAGAAATCGTGAAAATCAACCGATTGTGTAAACAAGCCATTTTTGGAACATTAACTGCAGGTACAACAAAAATCAAACTAGACTCATTTTTGAGATGCAAGTACAGTATATTAGACACGTTACCAGGTCTGAAAAGAGGGAAAGTGTGTGTTTTGGCAACAAAATGGTCAGTTAACAGCGAAGCTCATGGTTGATGGTGCTTTGTAAGCAGTTATTGACTGGAGTAATTGCCTCACTCACTCATGATAAAACCTGGAGCCTGCGAGTTGGTGCACTGGTGTGGCACAAATAAAAAATGGCTGTCTCTACTCACAATCATACAGAATCTTATACGCTGTTAAAAATGCTGGTGGAATCAGATGAGCACGAAATAAATGCCTACTTAGGGCTTGAAATGACTACCACTGTAATCTCGATGGTCCCAGTAATCAAAGTTACCGGCCCGATCAGAATTATGAGATCCACAGGAATACAGTGGCTCTGTTTACTTTCACTTGGAGATTTCCAGGTGAAACTCTGGGTGTGACAGGGGAAGTAAGGATTTATGCTTCTATTGCTACTCCTTGAGGTGTGGGGTTTAACTGAATACATGTTTGAAGACTGCAGGGCATGACAGTGAAGTTCTTTTTGCGATATCAGTATATGTGCTCAGAATCTGGCCTAGTTTTGGAGTGGCCAAGGACTATCAACCATGGCGTCACAAAGGCCCCCGCAGCCACAGCAGGGTGGAGGACCCACCATGCTCCAGGGGGCCCTCTCAGCACAGTACAATGACCTGAGAACTCCGGAGTGAGTCCGGAGGGAGTCCCCTCCATGTACTTTGCAGGGGGGCCCAAATACATTTAGTTACACCACTGCACTCGACATATGGGTGCAGTCTGTGTTTGTGCCCCACTATAGGTTGGTCCCTCAGGGCTTCTGCGGCCCATTTGCCCTTCCCAAACTGTGCCCTCAGGGAGAGCCAAACGGGTCTTTTTGCCTATGCACCACCATCTGTATTATGCTGCAGGCACACATGCAAATGCTTTGCCTCACTTGCATGGCGGCATTTCCCCATGCTAATAAGAAAATGCCCACTTTGCTTTCTTTGGGCACAGAAGGAAAGGGTCACACAAGTATCTGAGGTATCTTCTGAAATACTGAAGAGCATCATGGCTAACACAAGGCCAAGGCCATGGTCTGAAAAAGTGTTTTAGAAGTCCACCTCCTGGCATATTCGTTCCAGTAGAAACTATTGAACTCACAAGCATGTCTTGAAAACACGTAAGGAAGGGGATTGATGTTAATCAGTGTTGTTTTGTTCACTATGAGGATTGAGGGAGGGCTGCCACTCAGGGCCGGCTTTAGGGCAGTGCGACTGGTGCGCCCGCACTGGACACTGACTTGTTGGTGGCGGCACTGACCTCAGGTGTTGTGCTGTGTTTAGCAATATCTTATGATTGGAGAGATGAGGGGCACTTTTGCCAGTGGTAGAGAGAGAATCCGAAGAGGCGGTCACGGAGCAATGGGGGCATCAAAAGGGATTGTCGCACCAGGCACCACCAGCGCGAAAGCCAGCCCTGCCACCACTCTTCCCACAAAAAAATACTGGCCACCTGTTTTAAGATTCTGGAAAGACCTAGACATCATTCTTAAGTTCAACTTCATACAAAGTTGTCTGTATTCATTTTAAACAAGCCCTTTTTGCCACTATTTACTTTAATTATTAGTCAGGGGTGATTAGGGCAACTGTCAAACACAGTTTTAAGTGCTTTATTCTAATATTTATTGTATAAAGTGTTTACTGATAGGGGGTGGGGGGTAAAAATGTCATTTTGAAAAAAGTCTAGAGAATATATTCATCCCATTGAGTTATATTTAAGCAGAAGCAATTTTAGGCGGGAGACAGCTAAATATGGAAACTTTGGCTTCCAAAATCCTGTCTCTCCCGCCGGTATCGGGTCTATTGGCATGCCTTCTGAACAGAGCCTCGGAGCACGTGCTTACACTGCGCGGTGCGATGAAATCTCATTACACATACATGCCCTTAGGTCGTTAAAACGGCTCCTCGACTGACAAAGCAGCATAAAAGACTTCACACACGCTACACACATGAAACCCGAGAAGTGGAGCGGGCCTGTTTCCCTCAACAGGCCCCGCCCCTGCCTGAGAGCTGCAGCCGATTGGCATGTGCGGCTAAGAATAGCCGCTCTCAGGCAGGCCCGGCCGGCTCTTGCCGCACTCACCGGATAAATGAAAGGAGACCACATTAAATTCATCTGTGTAAACACACCAGAGCGCTCCCTCACAGAACCGCCATGCAGGGTAAGAGCAGTGGCTTGGAGCAGGGCCCTGCTCTGCTGCGAGTTTCGCAAACCCCATAAAGGCTCCCCTCGGCGACCCTGGGCTGGCCTTCAATTGTTTCTGTGGTGTAAATGAAAAGCAAGGGGCGAAGCAAAGGGTGTGTAATGTCTAGACTAGTAGCATGAAATGAGGTCACTGTAAGGAAAGTCTCTGTGGCACCAGAGAGGAAGTGGAGGGGGCTGTTCGCTGGTGCCCACTCTATGGCCAGTCAAGAGGCATTTAAGAAATCATCTGTTGAGCCAAACACTCGTAGTACTAATCTCAGCCTCTCCAATATACCACCTGTGTGATCCTCGGCAGTGAAAACAGGGAGCACTCCACATAAGTTCAGAGGCACTATTCACCACCATCGGTGAACAGGAGACAGTGGCATAAGACAGGTCATCTGAAATTATGCACTAGGGTAGGACCAAATTATTTAGCAGGGATGACTAAATTATGCTCCAAGAAAAAGCAAATGATGCTGCGTAATGCGGCAGATTTTGTGATTATTACTTTATTATTTTGTTATTTTTCCAAATACTAACACTGCCTTGACAAAGCTATCCCCTCCTTACTACCAGTTTAACACCCAATTACTGTGGTGACCAACTGGCATGGGTAAAAATTCAGGACAGTGAGTGTAAAATTTCAGGACAAAGGGTCAAAATTCAGGACAAAAATTCAGGACAGGAGGTCAAAATTCAGGACAAAAGGTAAGTTTTACAGAAACATCAGAGGAGGTTGCCCAATAGTATATAAATAAATAGACAACCACTTAAGTACAAGTGAAAATAAGTTTATATTAGGTTGAGACAATTGTGCACTTCATGGTTTTTCAGTATGCACGCAGCTTTAAGCAAATGTGCAGGTCTTTTTGTGGTAACAATACCGCCCCCACCCTATCTTTCCAGCACACAGAGAAAACACCTGATGCTTAGTCCGGCCAGTCTGGCCTTGCTACCACCCTCCAATGGTGCCCCTTGTAGGAGAGTAGGGTCTGCAATCCTATGGTCACCCCAGATTTTTGCTTTTTGCTTCACTGGTTTACGATTTTCCCTGGCTGTGGGCCTGCTAATCAGACCCACAGCCTAGCTGTTCTCTCTCTAAATTGACATCCATGTACTTTAGGTGCACTTACTAATTGGTATTGGGTCACTCTTGTAAGTCCTTGTACAGTGTACCATAGGTACCCAGGGCATAAGTGAACCCAAGGCCTACCAGGGTCTGCAGCATGTATTATGCCACCCCTGGCTGGCCATCCAAATCTGACACAACTGGCTGATCAATCAGCTGGGGCAGGGTGGTGTAATCACCCTTTGCTTTAGATATAGTATATCTATATCTAAACCTAAAATGGACACATATACTCCTATAAGTCACTCCTATGGCTGGCTTTAACAATCCTGAAGGCAGAGTGCTTGGAATTATGTGAGATAGTGCTCTGGCATGAGCTGAGCCTGTCTGCAGGTTTCGGAACCAAGTCCTTTAGCTGTTTCCATGATAACGCTATACCATATACTCTTAAGTGCATTATAACCTCGCTGTTATTGCTAACTTTGGCATAGCATTATCAAAACATGTTGAGTAAGGTGTCATACGAATTGGAATACTACCCCCTCGCCAGTTCTGGCGACGGGGGTAGCATTCCACCCTTCTAGAGGGACACGACATGTATGTAACTGTGAACCCCGGTTAAAGTTAACTCGAGCCTCAGCATCACAAAATGGATGCTGCCACCACAGACACAAGTCTGACCTCCTGCTGCTGGGAGTCCTTCCAGCGAGGGAGGCTTGGACAAAGGGTTTCCTGCCTTGGGAGGTGCTAGCACCACCCCAGACAGGATTTTGTGTATTAGGTAGGACAGGCCTGAAAGGAATGAGACATGCCTGGGGCACACAAGGTGCCCTGTGCATACACCGGTTCAAACCAGTTGCTGGGGCACTCCAGCCCCAGCTCTGGCACGAAACCGGACAAAGGATAGGGGGTGTAACCACCCCCCTTCCTGGTCCCACCCATAGGAGGGATCTAGTCATAGTACAGCCCCCTTTAGGAGAATAAAGGTAGGAGCTGGTCCCATTCCAAATTAGATTATCCTGATTTGAAACTCTACAAGAAGAAACTCTGGACTTCGACGTTCTGCTCCACAGAAGACTGAAGAAATCTCCCTTGTGGGCAAGGAATGTCCACCCTGCACCTGCAGGCACCATCAAGCGTCCTAGCGGTTCACTTTGTCGTCTTCACGAGTGGATCCAGACTTTAGAGCCTGACGAGACCCGGATTCTCAGACCTCTCCGACCTCTACCTACATCTGCAGCTCAGCTGAGATCTGTGGGTGCGACGAGACACAAGGGACCGGCCATCTTGGAGAAACTGCACTTCGCACGACTTCAGAGGCATCCTCGAGAAAGTGCTTTGGGGATTGAGAAGCCCCAGCCCCGAGCAGCTCCTGCACAGAAGACCAGCCCTCCAGCATCCACGAGATCTGCGTGGGGCCCTTTTGCTTGATTGCTGCTGGACGCGTTGTCTGGTCACTTGCCGGCTGGCTAGTGGCCTCCTAGACGCCGATCCTTGAAATCCACACCGCTGGTCTGGTTGCTCCAAACTGGCCCTTGCTTCCCTGCAAAGGAGAAGCACCCCGGACCCTCCTGGTCCGCACCAGACGCCTTCTCCACTCACAGCGTGGGTTGCCTTTGCCAAGGCCTGTTGACGCCGAATCCGGATCCAACACCGCCGACAGCGAGAGCCTGCGTGGGACAGCTCGTGCCTCCATCCTGGTCGTCGAAGACACCACCTGGTCCACGTGGCTGCAGAGTCAAGCGTCCACTCTTCACCTGATCGCGACAACATCATCTGGTTCCTTCCTGGTTCCACTCCAGTCCCTGGCTAGTGACTGTGAACATTGTCCCCTCTGCTTTCAGGTCCTCATCTTCCTTGATCCACCCTTGGATCACTCTGGACATCTTCCATCTGGCCGCCTGCAGCATCTTTTCTTCCAGGCTCCATAGACTTCAACGCGGAAACCCAACACACTTTGACACCTATGCACCCGCAGCCCGTGGGTGAGGTAACAAGAGCATTTTGGTGCTCAAGGGTAGATTGACTCTCCTAGTGTCCAGATTTCCAGTCGTTTTAGTCCTAGCTAGTCGGAACTGTCTAATACTTACCTTTTCGTAATTTGTACTGTCCATTGACTTTGTTACGAATCTCGCGTGTGAGTTCACACTCTGCACACGCGTCCCGTGGGCCTCCTATTACTTACCTCAGGTCAGGATAGTGTAGTCCCAGCGATCCTACATCCTCTGGACAGCTCCATTCCTTCTATCGATTTCCTTATACCATTTACTTAGTATATGGTTTGTCGTGCCCCTAGGGCACCATTGTAATTTGTGCAACTTAACGTATTTTTCTTAAGAGTCTTGTCATGTGCTTAGCCCTCTGATCTCATAAAGAGTTCAGAGGTGTATGTTAGTTAATAAATATCTTGTTTATTTTCATAACTACCTGTGTGGTGTCCTTTCATTTGGTATTCAAGGCGTTATATGTGGTAAAACAGCTGGCTTCATATGCCAAAAGAGTTTAGCCTAAGACTGCTTTGTCCATGCTACCATTAGGATAGCTGGTCTATAAGGTTGACTTACACCCAATCACCTGAAGGGTTGTTTGGACTAATACAAGGTGATCACTAGAACTAGTGAGCATCATATATCAGGCCAACTTCTCACACCCTCATCTTCACCTAGACCCTCTCTCATGTGTATTTATTTTCTTTTATAGTCCTACTCATCCAAAGTATGTAGGGCAGAGTGTCGGAGTGCCACAGCACACACATATTATATAGAGACAATGACTCATATAAATGTGAAAGTCAATGTATAGGAAATGTTGCTTCAGATAATGAGGCTTACGATGTGTAATCATACTTTCATCCATCATTCAGTCTTTCACCATTCATTCTGTCCTTCCAACTGTGTGCCCATCCATGTCCATATTCAACCATTTACAAACCTATCCATCACGTATCCTTTCATCCATCATTTCACTCATCCATCCCTCCATCCACCCTTTTAATCATCCATCTATTATCCATCCATCCACCCTTTCACCCTATCCATCGGTACACTCATCCATCCACTCTTCCACTCTTCCATCCATTCACTCATCCATCCAGACATTTACCTATCCAGCCATCCTTTCACTTACTCACTCATCCACCCAGTCACTCATCCTTCCACCCATCTAGCTGTACATTCATCCATTCACCCATCCTCCCCTTCTCTCTCCATCCCCTTTTCACTTAGCCGTCCATCCTTCCATCCACCCACCCATCTACTCATTCACTCATGAATCCATCCATTGAACCTATCACTCATCCATCCTTTCACTCATTCATCCATCCTTTCTCTCATCCATCCAAGCTTTCACTCCTTCACTCATCTATCCATCCTTTTGTCCATCTACCTGCCCTTTCACTCACTCATCCAGCCTTACATTCACCCTTTTACCCATCCATCCATTCAACCTTTAACTTATCAATTTATCAATCCATCCATCATTTCTCATCCATCCACCCATTCACTCGCCCATCATCCCCCTTTGACTCATCCATCCATCCATCATTTGACTCATCTATCCAGTCATCCATCCACCCATCCCTTTACTTACTTACTCACTCACCTTTTCACATTAATTATGAGCTGAGCCTTTGTCTGCAGAGTTGCAGACAGAAGAGACCCATCAAGAACTCCACCCTCGCTGTAGTTCCTAAAGCAAGGGGTGGGGTAGGGGAGGGTTCACTATGCTCCTGTACATAGGCAATCTGAAAAAGTGGAAGGCATAAGTCATGCATGTTGCGCAGTGCCTGGGCATGAGGTGACTGTGACATGGTGTTGTTTCCAGAGCTTTAAGTGGGATGAAAAAACTAGGGGGTCTCTCCAAAGGGAGTGTTCGATGCAATTAAGGGCGTGGTTTAAAACACCTAAGCTAAAAATCTGTGCTTAGTACAATGTGCGCCCAACTGGTATCTTTGTTGCTTCTGTCGTTGCATCCAGATATACAATACAACAAGTAACGTTACACCTGAATCAAGTAACGTTACACCTACAACAAGCCAGAACTATTGGCTTTGTCAATGGTTTTTAGTTGCATAAAATAAAAAAGCAGCAACCATGGATTCCTTGAATATAATATTGAAAATGTGTCCGTTTTAAAATGAAGAGACTCTGAAAGAACTATAATTATTTCCTTTGAACTTCTTTCACCCCTTCCTTTGATGAGCTGGATTCTCACATAGCAGCAGCATAGGCGTTTTTGCGCTTCCATATGACAGAATGTCCTGCCCTAGACCAGGGCAGGAGGAGGCCATCATGTGGTACCAGCCCAGACTGACCCATTGTCATTCTGTATGTGGCAATCAGCCGCAGACAGATGACAATGGGCTGGGTGGGGCTGCTCTTGTGCTCAAAGGAGTGCGAGGCAGGAACTGAGGCTTTTTGCAGGGGAGTAGCTCTGATCCCTGAAAGGCCCAACATTACAGACAAAAGGCGTCGTAAAAGGGATCCTTACGGACAACGGACGTGAGGTCCAATTTACCGATGGTCCGTGAAACTTACAGACGGTTGGTCACCCAAACAAATACAGCAATATGCATCAGAAAGATGACCAGTCACCTTTGCATACATGCCAACATTTCAGAAAAGGAAAGTGGGAGATTTAAAAACAAATAATTGGGAGCATGTATTTATCTCATTGACTACTATTGATGCCTGAATCGGGTCTATTGTCATGTATGGGATTTCCAAGCGTGCTGGTGCAAGATCAGATATCTGAAATGAAAATACACATTTAGTTTTCCTTACCTGTCAGGACGACTCAGGAGCACGGAGAGAGCGCTATGGCAGGCAGAGAGAGCATGCCAAAAATGTTGTGCACTGGCCTGCAGGAGCAGGTTACTGGTTGTGCATGCTCCGAGTCACACAAGACCAGTCCCTGTTGGAAGAAGCTCTGAGGAATCGGGTTTTTGCATGCAGCAATCAAGAGGGAAGTTTATAGTGGCTTTAGATTCGTAACGGCTAGAAACTATTATATTTTTTTGTTAAAATCTACAGATTATGTAGCGGATTATGTGGCAAATGCAGCAAATCCATATTAAGTGGAAAACACCGAGAAGCAAAACCACATCATTCTAGTGCCCATGCCATAAGGTAAGGCATATTATTGTGAGCTAAAAATCAGATATGGATAACCTCCTGCACTTGATATGGTAAAAAGAGAGCGCTCCGTCCTCAATGCTATGAACATGTGGTTTCATATTGCTATATTAGTACCATGTTTTACAGTACCTTCACTCCGTGGTACTTATTTTAATGAGGGCTTAATTATATACTTATGTTTGGCCGTAGTCCCCACCACACGGCGGGCCAGGTGTGGCGGTCGCTCTTTCAAACTCCTCACCCCTCAGATATGGAGCACTCTTCCTGTGTCCTTAAGAACCACGGTCAGTCTGCTCCCTTTCAGGAAGTGTTTAAAGACCTGGTTGTTCACCCAATAAAGCTATCCGGCCCTCCCACTCCGCAGTTTAGTGTTGGATCCTAAGCGCCGGGACACTCTTCGGAGTAGCCGAGCGCTATAGAAAACCCCCCACATAACATAACATAACATGTTTGTAGCACCTTTACTTTTTCACCAATTAAAATAAATAATTTTGGTGCTAGTTTGGCAGGTGCGTTGAGGGTCATGTGTCTACATGGTATTTTGATGGGAATTTTGCACAAATGTTGAGCATTGTCAAAAAGTACTTCATGCATATGTTTATCTTATGCAGAAACATTTTAAAAACAGTCGGCCGCATCTGGTGTCACTGTAAAAAAATGTAACCTGGCTATCAGCAACATACATTCTATCCTCCGACTCACAGAAGTATTCCACAAATACTCAGGAAAAATCATTTATTGCGCATATAGAACAAGGCCTAAGAAGACCATTGGTTTATCGATTGCCCCAAGTAGGCAACACAGGTTTGCAAAGGGTCAGAGCACTTACACTGCTATGCGATGAACCACATTGCGACATCAGAAGACAATTGATCCCACACAAAGACTTGATCACCAAGTTACAGGACCACTGTGTCTTTAGATTTCATTCTAAAGGAAGTGCCATCATCCAACACAAAACCACAATCACTATTCTGGACTTGGGCTGTCAAAAAATGTACACCCAAAGAAAGACACTCAGTGGGCAACTCCACAATTGCAAACACACACTTCATGGTCCAAGAGATTTAATGGGCCAATTAAATGGCCGGTGTGTGATGGGTCAAAACCACATCCCATAATATTACGTTGCTATGCACTTTATTACCTAGCTGAATGACACTTGCTTGACCTTCCAATGGGCACTGTCAGCTGTGAAAGGCACTGCTCAAATCCAAACCATCTACAGGCCGGAGTGGTGGTTTCGGATATGGAGCAGCTTTGATGACTCAAAATGGAGCTGCAGCTAGCAGATCCCAGTAGTAACAAGAGCAAGAACACTATTTCCAAAATTCTATTGAAAATGTTTCAATTCTAACAATACCTTAAGTTAAAAAGCAATGCATAACACTTCCTGCTGCACTACCAAAGGAGCATGAAGACGGTTTAGCTACCTGACCTTCTGTTTGCTGTCTAAGACTTCTTATTTCAGGTCTGTACACTAAGCTATCATTCGGTCCAAATTCAGCGGTTTCAATTCTTTGTGCAGGATCCACACAGAAGCTGGCTTACACCTTGAAACTAGATTGAAACACCATGATCAAGCCATAGTCTTTTGAAGCCCAGTCATCATAGTCTGTTCTTCAGAGGCAGTCTTTGGCTTCAGGTGTTGCATTCTTGGTTAATAACAGCTTCGATTTGCAAAAAAGGCACTGAGTCTTCCCAGAATGCAGATAATTAAAGGGGATTCAGGAAGCAGGGCTGTTGGTCTATTCCAGCCTGTTGGCAGCACTCCTGGCGACTCCATGGACCTGTTCCAGGAAAATTGGTGCAAGTGAAAAGTGAAGGAAATTTTCTACGTGGAGGGATGTGGCTAGTGTCTTAGCTGCCAACTTCAGAACCTGATGAAAAACTGTGAGCTACTTCGTAATAGAGGACAAATTGCCTAACTCCCTGCGCCCAAAACCATAAACATATGAAATAAATTGAATAACTCAATGATGAAATTACCCTAGTGAATGTACAGCATTTTGTTGCTTCTCAATTAAGTTGACGGCATACTAATGCTAATACTTGCATACAAAGGGGGCTCATCAGTGTCCTAAATGTAAGGTCAAATTTCCTGCCAGGACAATCGAAATTTAGGAAAGAGAATTCAAACAGCTGCACCTTCTGATCCCAGCTCACTGCTCTTCACTTGCACAATGTCTGATACCTTTTCTAGTGCAGTGTGTCTTGTTTTAGTGCATCTGTCACTGGGAGCCGTGTGAAAGGAGAAAAGACAGGATTTACTCAAATGAAGCACACTGAGGAATAACAAAAATGATTCATGTAAATTGTTGCTAACTTGCAGCCTATCAGTTTGCAATATAAATACCTAGGCACTACACAACTAGGAACGATTAACACCATTAACAAAGGGACGAGGTACCCACAGTGTTTAACAAAAAGTAGAAGTTAAATAAAAGTTGAAAGAAATTAATGTATTACAAGTAGACTGACTTCCAACAACTGCATTTATTACTTTTAATAAACTTTCTAAATTATTACCCGGTACATCTCTTGATAGGAAAATACCAGAAATAATTATTGTAACAACAAATATTATTATTTACTATTATTATTATTGCTCTCTACAATTTGTCTGACTTCTAGATGCTGATAACAGATGTTAAGTATGGGTTTATAGGTGCAAAGGTGTTATGGCAAGGCTGCTCAATTACAATTTACTACCGTAACATATATTTTTAGCTTTGAGTTATTTTGGGATCTATTTCATGTCAGTGGGTGTTCAGTTGCTGCTGCCCTGTGCCGACCTGGCCAGATTTGCTTTCAAGCGTCCCAAGACCCACCAGTTTGACTACTCCCTCTCATCTGTGCTGCACCCCCTTCTGCTCCCCTTAGTGGAGCGATCAGGGGCTTCTCTCACATAATGGCGCTACAATTTTTGCGAGGCCATGTCGCCGGCGGGTGCAGGCGTCCTGTGTTGTGCCCACTACACACCTAAGGGGTATCTCTGGGCTCTAGCTCGGATGTCTGCTCCTCGTCAGCGCTGCGATCTCTCGCTCTTGTGATGGAAAAAAACCTGCTCTCAGACTGCGTCTGACTCCACGGATTACCCTTTCTTCCCTACATTTGGTTTCCATTTAGGCCCGCCGAGGACTCCTGCCAAGGCCTGCACATTACACCCCACCCTCCGCTGGTTACCGGTTTAGTCGACATCTACACTTTTGGGCTTAGACGTGTCTGTAACAGGATGTGGGCCTCTCGGCTTAGCCGCTAATGGCACGGCCGTCTCGGCGAGGTCCTGTCAGGGCCCGCGCACGTGCTGCGACACTCCCCCCTCACAGAAGGCGCCATTTGTCCCAGGGGTTGCGGTTTAGCAAAACAGTGGCACGAGCAGCTCAACAGTGGCACGAGCGGCTCGCCGCGCGCCAGGGCTACCAAGAGCACAACAGCGCACGCGCCAGGTTTGCACGCGCCAGAGCTGCCGGGAACACAACAGCGCAGATATAAACAGTCAACACTTTTAACAATGCACGGTTGGTTTCTAGAGCCGGCTGTCGGATTATTCGAGGCTGGACGTATTAAATGGATCACAATGCCCGGCGCAGAGTGGGGTCGGTTAGGTCTTGTGTGATCAAGGCCCAGGCCCAAATTACATGACGTGAGTAAATGAACCAAGAGACCCCACGAGGTGCGTTTTAAAAAGGAGTTGCGTCATAACGTGCTTCATTGAACACTGACCTTTTCAATAAGAGTTCCAAATTGTTTTCAAATGTGTTGCAGGACTTGCGTTTGTAGTTCCAGTTCAGACGGGAGACTCCAGAATTTTTATAGCAAAAAGTGCTTTATTTTTGCATCAGTGCTTGAAATGGAAAAATAGAAGTGCAGGTACTCTGTAAAATGTTGGCATGTATGGTTTATATCAAGGCTCGTCATGCATGGACTGAGAGGTACAAATAGCCATGTTTTACTTTCAAAATTTCTCAGCCTTTCTTGTTTACCTATACATCGATGGCTTTTATTACGAGAGGGCCTCTCCTCCTGCACAACACAGAAGCAGCAAGTTCCCCTCCACCTGTGTTTCTTTTTTCGTTGCAGGCGGAGTTACGGGGCGATCCGGAAGAAGAGAGGTGCAAACGCTGGACGTCAGCGGGCACATAGGGGTGCCAGAGCATAACCTCAGAGCCTAACCTGTAACCTCATGGGAGGTGCAGGAATTCGTGTCGGCGCCCCAGTAGTCCTTCGGGCGGTTGTGGGCCTGTGCAACCGGGGGTTTGCCTAGTCACGCCCCGCAATGGGCGTGTCAGTATAATTATGGTAATTTTACAACAGTTGGGTGGTTCGCCACTGTGTTGTTTGGCTCAACAGGCGGGCAGGTGGCGAGAATGCGGCCTGCCCTAGGATCGCCCGTAAGCTAACCCACCGTCATTACATATGTTGTATGTAATAAACCTGCAGCAATTTTTCCCAAACCTAACACTTGTGTCTTTGTGTTATTTGCGGGTTTGGGCATGTGGGGCGGGGGTTCATGTGGCCCTGATGTGACTATGGAATTGAACAGTAGCGGTCGCTCGTGGGAGTGCTGCCGAGCGGTGACGGTGCGCGCACTGCATCGCCAAATCATTTTAATTGTTTTTATGTTTACTTACCTGTAATCAGCCATAATCCATAGTTTACTACTCCCCACCCTGCCCCTCCCCCTCCCCCTCCCCACGTCACCGCCCGGCAGCACTCCACGACCGACCGCTACTGGAATTGAACCTGGTATTCCTGAGCCTGCTCATTATTCCTTATTAGGGTTGCCACCTGGATGGTTTTCTACTGGTATTTTAATGTTCACCTGGTACAAATATAAGCACGAGCTGGTATTTTTAGCTCTTATCTGTGCATACTTCAAACAGCAAATATAAATATAAAAAGAGGCAGTTCCTCCACAATGGCGAAGGAGCATCGCCCCACTGCCTGGCTCAGAGCCAGAAAATGTAAAATAAAACAATGTTCTTGCATCGTTTTAATTTGCATTTGCCAGCGGTGTTGGAAGGGGCGGAGCTTAGGCATGGGAGGAGGTAGGAGTAGTGCTAGTCCACTCCACTCCCCAAGTGCTCATGTGTGTTTGGCCGGCCGTCTTAGGCCAACCAAAACACACATGTGCACTTATGTTTTTTCCAGTCCAGCTGCATTGAGCAGCCGGGCTGGGGTAACCCCACAGACTCCCTGGTCTGAGCTAGGCATCTTTCCTGTCTGCTCAGACCAATCCCTGCGCTGCTCTGCAGCTCGGGGATTAGACAGGGAGTCTGTCCCATGGGCTGCTGGGACTAGCAGGCAGGAAGAGTAAAGGTGGCGCAATGAGAGGTGGCGCAACGAGACGCGACGCTGGAGCGGCCACCAGCATAAGGTACGTTTCACTATCCTTCGTTTATGGTGGCCGCCAGTGAATATAAAGCACTTTTAGATGTGTTTTAGAGCTTTGTCAATGATCCCTGACTATTATAGTACACAAGGGCAGAAAAGCGATTTTACAAATTAATACATATGATTTTGTTTAAAGTCCTACGTAGTATCATATCTAGGCCTATGCAGACCTTTAAAACTGCAACAGCGGACCGATAATTTTCTCTTGGAAAGATGGTAACCATTTACCTATTCTGAGTAATATAACTTGGAATCGCCATATTCAGGAATGGAGAAACAAATGGAAACTGGAGACTCCGGAGTCTAGACCCCTAATAACCTCTCTCCTAAACCTGGTGAGCTCAGGAATGAGACCCTAAATGTGGTATTCCACGAGGAAATCTTTAGAGCTCCCACAAAGTAGCTTTATGTAGTCAAAAGACACTGAAACTGCCTCATGCTCACAGATCCACTGGTCCCTGGTATCAGAACTCTGATTTGGGCCTGCGCAGCAAGGAGGGACTCCTGCTTCTACCCGCCTCAGTGGACATGCCAGTTTACAATCAACAGTGTTAACTGGGTCCAATTGTGGCACCTGGGTCTCTACACATTAGTCTCCATGCTTACAGCTGAAATAAAGACAATGCATATTTCAGTGGCATAAATATCATGTGAAACAGATACATCATTAGCCATCAATAAAATGTTCAGGTTTTGTCCAGAATAGTTCAGTAGGTATGTATGCATGTGTGTGTGTGTGTGTGTGTGCACGCTTTGTAAATGTATAACGCAGCCTAGCTAAGAGGCAGCAGGGAGCTGTTCAGGTTTATAACCCATGTGCTTAACCACTGAATCCACAATGAGCCATCTATAATTGCTCAAGCGGATGTTCCATCATGGCTGCAAATGCTATCATTTCCTGTCACCAGCACCAGCTGCTGCAAAGCATGGCTGCAATCTGTATGACTCAGCCATTTTCATGTTATTGTTGGTAAAAGCATTTGAAAAACTGGGCTTTTACCCCTTTTAAACTAAAATAGGAAATCTAGATCAGAAACAAAATGAGCCCTTCCAAGAAGTCAAACCAGTTCTTAAATCCACACGGGGCATACAGAATCAAAATCATGCGCTAAAAAGAAATCCCGGCTCTTATGCAAAATGTGCTTGGCCCACGGCCATGTAGACATGAAGGAAAAGCCAGCATTTTATTTTAAGAATGCGGATAGCCTATCAGAAGCGCAGATGGGAATCCTTGGTGATGTCAGATAACTCAGGAGTCAGAATAAGCACCTGCCATAAAGGAAAGGCGGGGCCGCAGGTATGGCGGGGCGCACCGCCCCCACCCGCTACCCGCTCTCGATGTTGGGGCGCGCCCCCATCGCGTCACCATGACCCGGCGCGCGCGCCTCAACCGGGATTGGGCCCCGGGTCCCGGAAGTGATCGAATCATTTCCGGGTCACTATGGAACAAAGGCCAGGCCGGTTAGATCCGGCCTGGTGGATGAGGGGTTAAAAGGCCGGGGAGCGTGGGAGTCCGCCTCTTTGACTCCGCGCTCCACGGCTTGCCCCTCCAGCCTCTAGGAGGCTGTAATTCTTTTTCTTGTTTTTTCTCCTCTTACAGGTGCAGGGAGGAATCGACGTCAAGGGGCCAACGCAACGGGAGGAGCAGTCTGTGAAAGGAGGGGCACCGCCGAGAAATCCCGCTGGGAGAACCCTCTGCAGGGTATTCCCCATCGAGAGCCTTTAAGCGAGGAGGGGCGAAGCGAAATACAAAGACCGCTGACCACCTTCGGAAGCCGGCAGCTGCGGAGTTGCTGAAGCGATCGGCGTGCGTTTCACAGAGTCAGGGGAGTGCAGAGTGAGCCAACGGACTGCATCGCCAGGAGCAGCAGAAGAAATGACCTAGGTAAAGATAACCTCCTGCTCGTCTTGCTTAACTGCTTCATGGTGCCAATTTGGTGTGCACTTGTAAGCCTTTGTGTTTTAGCTTTGCGCGCTCAAAGTACCGCGCTGAAACAGCGACGGGGCCGATGTCGGCCCCGCCTTTTCTGGCAGCTGTTTTGAAAGACTTTGGTCTGAGTTGCACGCGTGGGTACGTGCGCGCTCACTCAAGCACACACACAGGCTTGTGGGAAAACACGTTGCCCCTTCCAGCAAGCTCCTTAACTGTCTTTCAAGTCACCTAGACGAAAATATGTCACACTGCACAGGGGGTTTCTCACCTCACGATTCATAAATTTCAGGTTTATTATTTTAATGAGATTCTCAGTGGGAGCTGCACACACTGGGACGTGTGAATAGAAGCTCACTGTGTGCGCAGCACGAAAAAGGGGTAGGTGGATTGCAGGCCAGCAGCTTTTTCATGGTCTTCGTGAGGTACCAGATTTCGCTGCCCCGTGGGTGACTAGTTAGAACAATCGTCTTCTGCCCCACAAAATGAAGGAGCGTGTCTGAGAGGCAGCTGGGGCTCTTGTAAAGCGCTCTGTTACCTTCAGGTCAAGTTTGCGCTATATAAAACGCTGAGAAAGAAAGATAGGAATGATGGCGGATGTAGGTTAAGGCAGCCCATTGGGCACAGTTCCTGTCGGCCTAGGCACCTTCGCTCCACATGTTCGAATCCCGTTCGGGCCTTTCCCACCTTTATAGGGGTACTCTACTTCATTCTGTCTTTGGAACCATTTGAAATGCTTTTAAGGTAATCGCTTAGCGGGTACGCCGCGTGTGAGGCAGATGTAATTTATGTGAGCGCTTCTGCAGGGCCCAAGTATCCAGATAGTGGGCACATGTTTATTTAAGGTCCTTAGAGCACATAATGTCACAGGAGCATTTCGGGGGCTGCAATGTTAGTCTCACGCTTACAAGCGGTCAGAGCAAGTCCCCTCACAGCAAGTGCAATATAGATGGCGTTGTGTTGAGAGCTTATGTATCCATGGGACATCAAGCACCGTCAACCCAGTTGATTGGAGTCACTCGCTTGAGTCATCCAGATCAGCTTTCAGAGTAGTACCGCTGTGCGCCACGGTGCCTCCATGTACCTGGTTTTGATTCGGGCGGCATTAGCTCTGTTCCCAGATTAATATCAGCATTTGTGAGGTCTCTGCTGTGGAGCCACTACTGATCAAGTGTTTGTTTCAATTGCGAGAGCGCGAGCAAATCGCTCTGGAGGTCATGTTTCAAATCACTGAAAATTCTTGTAAAGTGTAGAGGAAAAAACTTTTAAATAACACTGTGGGGGGGGAATGTTCCCCATGGTTTAGCACTGCATTATCTATTCCACTGTTTTGGTTTTTATTAAGCGCTGCGCAATGTGTTCAAGTTTATTGTTTCTATGGCAATAGTGCGAGCAGCTCGCTCTTGCCAGGTATTTAAGCGCTGAGGCTGTGCCTGCAGAAACGGTATAGTGTCCAGACCATGCTGTGTCAACTACACACACAATGATAAACATAGTCTGAAAATGACGGGGCGTTTTGGAGATCCATTTCTGGCCTGCGAGCGGAGAGGGCGGTGCAGCGACTGCTGGCTCCGACTGAGGCGAGGGTAATCCATTCACTCCAGCGCTAGTGAGGGATTTATTCTCCGCCGTTCCCCGGCTCTGCACGTCCCTCCACCCTCACATCCCCGAATCCGCCATGGAGTGCTGGAAGGGCAGAGTGCAGGCGGGGTCGCTTAGCCCGGCCATCGCCAGGTTTCGGCCCACCTGAGGGCGAGGGGGTTGGGGCTGCCCTCTGCAAGCTCAGGCCAGCAACCTCGGACGAGGCTACTTGGTCGGGTCAGGCGGCCCCCGGGCAGGAACCGGCCTCGAGTCGGCCCGGGGTGCACCAGGGCAAAGAGAAGGCGTTACCGAGCAGGCGCTGTGCGCTCTCGGAGGCTATGGTGCTAGCGCAGTACGGGTCATCTCATAATATGACCCGACACGCTGTCCTTTCTGTGCGTGCTGCGTTAGTCCTCTCTAAGCCCCTCGTGCTGTTGCTCATCCTCTTTCCCAGCGCACTTGGTTGCTCGATTTTGGGCCCTCGGCTCTAATCCATGAAGCCCCGGTTTAGTCCTTCCTCCTTGTTTATGCGGCCTCTTCTCCACCATGTTGTGAGTTTACGCATGCTCTTGGCCGTCTCGGAGGCTCGCCGATGTGCCAGAGGCGTTGAGCGCAGGAACGGCAGAGGAGGCAGCCAGCCGCACCCCGTGCAGGAGTAGGAGCCTCCGCCCCGGCAACGGGCGGACAGCAAGCGAAGCAACGGGTGAGTGCAGCCCGTGGGGAACAGTGCCTGGGAGGACAGGGCGGCTCTCCTGTTAAGGGGGCTGGGGTGGAGCAGAGTGTGCAAACATGTACTGGGGACCACTCTGTGCTTTCGGGGAGGCTCAACTGATTCTGTGTGTTGTTTTGCTGGTGGAGTGTGAGTCGTGGGGTTCAAAAGGCAGCTTGAGTGTATGTCGGGGTGTTTTATTTCAGTGCTGGTGGGCGCGCGCATGTGGTAGTCGCATATTTGAAGGTGGGGGATGGTAGTACTGAGGCTGGTGGTTGTGCATTGGGGAGGGGAGTGTTTCTTGTTCGTTCGTGTGATTTTGGCTGGAGATTGGTTGTTGGTGCATCATGAAGTAAAATGTTTACTTTTTAATATTGCCTGTTAGTACCGGAGCATACCCAGTTGCCTGTTTGTTAGTACTTTCTATTTTGGCAGCGAAGGAAATCCAAGCACAGAAATGTTAAATTTGACCAGCATCAAAGTGTTATCAGTGCAGCAAGTGTGTTTATGGCAAGAGATGCCTCATCCCTCGGTGCCCTCCCTCTTCCCTACCCTGGCTGCCCCAGCCCGTGGAGGGTAGGAGGAGGAGCTGCCTGCATGGGCTGAGCTGGCAGGGCCGCGGTTCAGCCTTGAAATGGAGAATTTGGACTGAAACCGATCAGAGCTGGTCATTTTCAGACAGCTCGCAGGGCCGCCATCAATCACCCCGCGCACTCACACCCTCCTCCCTCCCTCCACTCTCCACCCCGCCCCCCTCTGCCCCTCCTCCCTCTGGCAGCACCTCAGATTCTTCAGCTTTGCTTCTCCTCCGTACCCCCTGATCCCCCTCCTCTCTGTACAGAGGGGGGCAGACACCCCTTCCCTGCACCCCCCAGCCCGCAGACAGAAGCCCCGCCCTCCCCGTGTCCAAGCGGAGCCAGCGCTGCTCTCTGGCGCCCCGGCCCTGCAGATGTGGCCATCAGAGCTCACCAAGCCAGAGGAGGGTCCCTATTCCCAGCAGGGGAGTGTGTGTGTTAGGCTCTGTGTATGTGTGTTGGGCTCTGTGTGTGTGTGGTGGGCTCTGTGTGTGTGTGTGTTGGGCTCTGTGTGTGTCTGTTGGGCTTTGTGTGTGTGTGGCTCTGTGTGTGTCTTTGTGGCTCTGTGTGTGTGTGTGTGGCTCCCTGTGTGTGTTTGTGGCTCTGTGTGTGTGTGTGTGTGTGGCTCTGTGTGTGTGTGTGGCTCTGTGTCTGTGTGAGGCTATGTGTGTGTGTGTGGCTCTCTGTGTGTATGTGTGGCTCTGTGTGTGTGTGTGGCTCTGTGTGTGTGTGTGTGGCTCTGTGTGTGTGTGGCTCGCTCTGTGTGTGTGGCTCGCTCTGTGTGTGTGTGTGGCTCGCTGTGTGTGTGGGTGGCTCTGTGTGTGTGTGTTTGTGTCTGTGTGTGTGTGTGGCTCTCTGTGTGTGTGTGTTGGGCTCTGTTTGTGTGTGTTGGGCTCTGTGTGTGTGTGTGTGTTGGGCTGTGTGTGTGTGTGTGGGGCTACTCACACTTTACTCAAAGTCTACTACTCTCTAATACTCTCAATTCACACTCTACTACTCACTCTCCTAATCACACTCTAATACACCCTCTAACTACTCTCTCTACTACATACAAGTCACACTCCTCACTACTCACTCAATTATACTATCCACAATTTTATACTCACTCTCTACTACTCTACTACTCTCTACTACACTCTAATTCTCAAAAGTACTAACTAACTACTGCTCTCTAATATTTTCTCTATTCTAAAAATCATTCACTACTCACTCTACTGAATAGATATACTACTCCATATACTATCTACGACTCACTACACTAAATCTATTTCTATATAATACTTTTCATTATTCACTACTACTCTTTCTCTACTACTCGCTAACTCCTACACGCTCTCTACACACTTATCTACTACTCACTCTATACTACTCTCTACTAATCTACACTACTCACTAACTACTATAGCCTACAACTCACTCCTACTCTACTCTATGCAAGTATACTCTATTAATAAACTAGTCACTCTCTACTAACTATTAATCACTGTTAATACTCTCTACTACTCTCTAATGCTCACCTATTGCCATTGTAAATGGCAATACCACTTATTTATGTTTTTTTTTTTTTAAACAAAAAATGAAAAAAATGCCATTTGCAATGCCAATAGCTCTAACTTTAGCAAAGACGAGACCATTGCATTGTAAATGCTTGTTACTTCATCTTGTACCAAAATACTATTCGGGTGGCGCGCTATAGGGATCACAAAAATGTAGTTATTGTTTAAGCCACACTCCTAATTATATTAGCCACACACCTTTCAGAGATTCCTCCCACACACACTTTTGCATTCAACTTTAAAGTCCTGGTTGTGCGCAGTAAGCATCATTAACTCCTTTAAAGAACACAGATAGGAATTAATTCTAGCAGAAAACTAGAAAACCGAACACATACTTTCATTATGGTAGCTCAGTGTGAGGTAGGCGTGAATTAAAAATCAGCAAGCACATGTGCTTGGTCACCAATAATAAGTACATAGCCTCATTTGCAAGCAAACGGGTAGGAATAGAATAAAGTATGAAACATCTACTGCTGTTTGATGCAAAATACAAATCTGTAATACAAAACACTGTCAAATAAGTGACTCTTTGCTTGACTGAATAAAATGGTCCTTCTGTGGTTTTTTTTTGTTTTAAGTATTTTAATACTGATGTGTATTAGGTTTCTAAGTAGTCCTAATTTTCATGTGTAAAGGAAAGACATAGACCGATAATATTATTTGCCCAAGATCATACAAACTCAATCAAGTTAAAAAACCCATGCCACATTTCAGGGTTTTAAAGTTTGTAACTATGCTGTATACCATATCTCCTTCCACCATTGCCCAATTTAGTGCCCAATTCTCTTAAATTACTGCGTTTGCGCGGAATCTATTTGTTTACGTTTTAATGTACACTTTTAATTGAAGTTGGACCTTAAAGTTCAATATTCTTAGTAATCCCATTTTTGGACTGCATTAAATGAGGGATAAAATGAACACAGCCACAACAAACGTGAAATAAAGCATAACTGGGATGGGCCTTGCATGTTTGATTTGGTAACAATTTGTTCAAAGAACACTGGGTTATAAGGAAGACATAAAAGGGGGTGTTTTCAGTGCTCGTAGCCACACAGTGGCTTTGTCTAACTCTTTCTCAAAAACTGTTGTGTCAAACTTGCCATTGATTTGTTTGCGTGATAAAAAAAACACCACCATAGTGTTCTATGGAGTGGATGCAGGAGTTAGGTTTGTTTCAGCTTTGGATTGGATACAATTTACGCATGCACCTCACACTTGCATGGCAGTCAACGAGGAAACCTACGGTGACATCACAGCTCAATGACAACATACATACGCCCCTTACTGAAGAAAGCAAACTTGGACCAGCTGAACCCTGACAACTACAGACCCATTACAAATGGACAGTTGCTGGGCAAACTGATAGAAAGAGTAGCGTTTGCCCAGATGTCACAATTCATTGAAGAGATTTACATACTTTCAGACTTCCAAACAGGATTCCGTCCGGGAAGAGGCACTGAATCTGCCCTCCTTGCCATCTGGGATTACCTAAAGAATACAGTTGACCGCAACGGGGTTGCTGCGCTCCTCCTCTTGGACCTCTCAGCTGCCTTTGACACGGTTGACCATGACACTCTGAAACCAAGACTCTATGAAGCCGGCATAGAGGGAACTGCTCTAGACTGGATTGCGTCCTACCTTCAAAACAGAACGAATGTCATCCATACCCCACCTTTTTCGTCCAAACCATACTCCACAAAAGTAGGGGTCCCTCAAGGTTCTATCATCTCGCCCATGCTTTTCAACATCTACATGAAGTCATTACCAGTATTGATCAATAAATTTCACCTTACGTGCAATAACTATGCAGATGACACGCAAATACTCCTTCAACTGGAATGCCCAAAGACATTGGAAAATCACCAATTTTCAGCTGTCTCCGAGCCGTGGATCAGTGGATGACCTGGAGCCATCTCAAATTGAATGCTTCAAAAACTGAAATACTCACGTGTGGCGATTGGAAACATTACAACCCGCTTGCCGCATGGCCTGATGAACTGGGATCACTGCCTAAAGTATCGAAGGAAGTAAGAAACCTCGGAATGACCTTGGACTCCAAGCTGTCGATGAATGCCCAAGTGGATAAACTAGCAAGATCAAGCTTTGCTACTATAAAAACGCTGTGACTAATTTTCCCTCATTTGGGATTTCCACACAAGGTCCAAGCTACAATCTCCCTAGTTCTGTCCAAACTCGATTACGCCAATAGCCTCTACCACGGATCACCTTTAACGACCATGAAAAAACTACAACGGATTCAGAACTCCGCTGCCAGACTACTCTTGCATATCAAACCACAAGACCACATCTCCCCTGCCTTGAAAGCCCTACATTTGTTACCGGTTGCCAGCAGATCCACGTTCAAGCTGCTTTGTATCACCCACTAAGCAATACATGGAATGGGACCACTCTTCATCAGGAATAAAATCACCAAGCACATTCAAAAAAGTAACTTCCGCTCTAAAGGAGCATCTTGCCTCAAAATCCCACCATACAAGAAAAAAACCATGGGTGGCACATCCTTCTCTGTTCAAGCAGCCAAACTATGGAACTCTTAACCCCCAACATAAGGTCCTCCGACAACCACCTTATCTTCCGAAAACTACTCAAGATTTGGCTCTTCCCCACATAAGCACCATACGCAAACAGAAATTTACAGCATATGCCTCTGTATACAGGCATTTTTTTCACTATAGATATGTACCTATCTTTGTGTATTACTTTGTATAAACATGTAAAATAATTATGTTATTGAGAGGAAAAAAAATCATCTTTGGTCTACACGTATATACTTCCATTGTGCATCTATGTACCTTCCTTGTACTGGAATCTGTGTGTCTGTTACTTTTCTCCTGAAAAAGTATATCCAATGCACTACCCTATTTCTCATCCTGTGCCTCTATCAATATCTTTAATCTACATATACTTACCTCCTTTATGTATCTATATACTTTCAATGTAATTATGGATCTATATGTTTATCACTTTCTTCTAATTTAGAAATTTCCAATGCACTACCCTATTTCTCATCCTATACTTCGCTCAATATATCTTCTAGCCCAACCTTCTGACTCATCTCAAACTTCTTCTACTACTCCTTCCAATGCACTAAACTATCTCTCATCCTATACGTCTAGCAATATATCCTCTATATCCACTCTCTCATTTATCCCAAACCCCATACCACTATTATGATTGCCAAAATAACCCTTTCTAGACTCTCTCCTATTCTACCCCTCCTTGCATCATCTGACACCTCTTTTACTATACCGATCCCCTAAAACAAACCTTTCTAAACTCTTGCCTATAAGTCCTCCCCTCCAAAACTCCTTTTTACTCATCCAAAAGCCTCCTCCTACTGCTAAGACCTAAAAAAAAATTTGAAAAGAAATCCTTCACTTTTTTATCCCTCCACTATCCTTTTCAATTGAAATAAACAGGCTAACATGTTCACTTCTCAAATTTCATATTAAACTATACTAATATACTACCCAAAAACCTGAATAACATATCCACTACTCAAATTACTTGATATTTTTTTTACTATACTATTTTTCAACAGTACTCCTTGATAGGTTCCGGAGTGGCGTGCTACTCGCCAGAAAAGCGCTTCAACAACCATCAGGGGTAACAAGTGCTATATGAATGCAAATCTTTCTTCCCCTTTTATCCCTCCGCTATCCTTCTCTCTCCAAGTAACTGACTAATATCCACCTCTGAAATTACTTCATATTTCACCATATTAATTCAGCACTAATCCTTTGTAGCCTTCCTGAATAGCGTGCGTAAACAAGCGCTATATAAATAGAAACCGTTGTCCTCCTCTATCCTTCTGCTATCATTCCAAATCCAATTAACTGACTAACCTATCCACCACTTAAAATGTACTTGCATGTTTCACTATACTAATTCAACACTAATCCTCTATGGGTCCCAGAGTAGCGTGCTACTCGCCGAAAAAGCGCTTTGACACCTCGTCAGGGGTAGTAAGCGCTATATAAATGCAATTACAATACAATAAAATGTAGATAGTATATGCAGGTTAATAACAGTTATGTGTAGTTATATATAGATCAAATCTGTAGCTCAATCATGTACATGTAGATGATAGGTAGATAAATGACATTTGTATACTATACGTAGATGTGTAACATGCATGTGTGGGTAGTATATGTAGATCAATGTCATGCTCATTTGGATGGTATATGTAGCTCCATGGTAATCATACGTAGATAGTATCTGTAGATCAGTGACATAGAGATAGTGCATGTAGATATCTAATATGTTAGCAGAAATAGTTTATGTAGGTCAGTCATATATTTATGAATAAAGTTATCAAAAATGGAAAAAACAACTTTACTGAGGGAGTCTTCATCCCATTGCAAAATGAATGCTCTCACACGCTCAATCCAATAAAATTATCCATCCATAGAATTCGATCAAAAACTTTTCATTTCTGTTCATATGCCTAACCTGAAACAGGCAGGATGTCAATAGATAGACATTCCACCAGTTTAAAGTTAAGATTTGGATGAATCTCATCTTTTTATTTTTTGTCCTCGTGGAAAATATTTTACCAAGTGAATAAGGGCCAAATGTATCAACATTCCGTTTTGCGATTTCTCAATAGCGATTTTTAAGGAATCGCTATTTAGAAATCGCAAAATGGTATATATGTAGAAATTTGCTTCTTTTTAGCGATTCCTTAAAATTCCTTAATTGCGATTAGCAAATTGCTAATCGCAATTAAGGAATAATTTCCCATTCATTTCTATGGGCCAGGAGGCCCATAGGAATGAAGGGGAAATTTGCGATTCGGAATTTGCTAATCGCAAATTGAGAATATTTTCAAGGGTGCAGGGGTGTCCAAAGGACACCCTGTTGCACCCCTGAAATCTGCATGGGTACACATGCGGCGCACATACATGCCCTAAGGGAATGTATGTACGTCACATGGCACTTTGGAAAATTAAAAAATATGCATTTTGAAAGGAATTCGCAACTTACCACCAACTAGAAGTTGGTGGTAATTTGCGATTCCTTAAGGCCAATTTGCGATTTTTTTTGGCTTCTTACATTGCATTTAAGGAATCGCAAAATTTGCGATTCCTTAAATGCAATCGCAAAATAAGGAATCGCACATTTTGCGATTCCTTATTTTTAAAGCACATTTCCTTCATACATACCATTTGTCCAAATTACATTCGCAAACGCCGAAATTTTGCGAATTTCGGCGTTTGCGATGTCAATTTGGCTTGAGTCATATGGCCCTAAATCACTTCCAAGTTACCCTTTATCACTATGGAAACGTTTAGCTGTTTTTCTGCATCCTATATCTGCAATTGCACCAGCCTTTTTGACATCAACATTAAACGTGATAAATGAATGTGGAAATCTATTGAGAAGGATTGTGAATATCAACAAAACCCTCACTGCATGGGTTTTTGCTAACTTCCCAAAGGCTAGCTCCCTTCCCCTGGGACGATCCATGTTCTCATCCCAGTTCAAAATTTACGGGTGAAATGTCATCTGTACTGGTTGGTTTTCCAACTTAGTGTGTGCTTTCTGTGAGTGTAATCACCACTGCTGCATAGCCCAATGAATCAGGATCCGCCATTTGTGCCAGAGATGGTACTTGTGTAGATGTGTAAAACATGCACGCAAAAGGTTTTACTAATTAAGCTTTTCACAAGGAATAAAGTGCAGTTATAAACATCATACACTTGTACAGTTTTAAGGCTCTATTGGTGAATATCCTCTTCCACTTGCTCGTTAGTCGCTGAAGAAGCAGTGGCACAAACCTGCTTTGTGCCATTTCCCAGTAGCATCCTGGTACACAATTAAGGCTTCAAACCAGCGACTGGGCTGGGGACCCATGATACGACCAGACCAATCCCTTATTATGAGGGCTGTGCAAAATTGCATACTATTCAGCAAAAATTCACGAAACTTTGTGAAATTACGCATTTTGAGCACAATGTGGTTTGTTTGTGTATATATATATATATATATTCACTGAAAAAACCATAGGTTTCACACCAGTTATAGTTAGGAATTAGCATTTAAAAAACCTATTAAATTCACTGACAAAACCAGTTATAGTTAGCTGGAAATTTTACTGACATAAAACCATTGAAATTCCACGTTATAGTTAGTTGGACTCACTATAACTTGCGCGTGCAATGCACTGCTGATGACGTCACATATTACATCACTCATGACATGGTCAGTGACATCACTCATGACATCACTGATGACACCATCCAGTGAATATGTGTCTTTCTGAAAAATAAATATTAGTGAGTAATGTTTAAATATTTAAATATATATATTATTGTTTCACTTTGTGTATAAGTGGCTACATGTGTTGGTAAGTAGCTACATGCGTATGTATATGGGTTATTAGATGTTTCTCTTAGTATCAGTATGAGTGTCTATATGGTTTGGTGGGGGTATTACTTAGCACATAGATGCATGAGTGACTGACTCGCTGTTTGTATGTGTTTTGAAGACAGCATATGTGCAGGACTGTATGGATGGATGAGTGTGTATATGTGTTTGTTAGTGAGTGAATGACTGTCTCACTAGTGTCTTTATCAGTAACTACATATGTTTTAATCTAGTATATGTGAATATTGATGTATATAAGTGAGTATATGTGAGAGTAAGAGATTGTAAGAGTTCCTGTTTAAATAAGTATGTGTTTCTATAAGTGATTGTTTAAGAGAATAAATATGTGTAATTTTCAATACAAGTAAGGTGGAAGTGTGTGTATAACTCTATATTCAAATAAATGGATGTTCAATAGTTTATTTGCACGTGTGAGTATGTGTGTGAGTAACTTTTGGATGACTGTCGGTGTGTAACAGGATGTATAGGTGTATCACTTCATATGATAAGTGAGTATATGTATGAGTGACTATATAGAACTGTTGGTGAATGACTGGATGTGCATATAGATGGTGGAATTACTGAATTGCTTGTTGCAACTGATATGGGTATCTCCATTTTTTTTAAATTTCAGTTTCTATTTTTGAATATGTGTTTCAAGGGTTACATTACAGTGAAAGGAGGTCTGTCACTATGTCACAAGGATGGTGTCATCAGTGATGTCATGAGTGATGTCACTGACCATGTCATGAGTGATGTAATATGTGACGTCATCAGCAGTGCATTGCACGCGCAAGTTATAGTGAGTCCAACTAACTATAACGTGGAATTTCAATGGTTTTATGTCAGTAAAATTTCCAGCTAACTATAACTGGTTTTGTCAGTGAATTTAATAGGTTTTTTAAATGCTAATTCCTAACTATAACTGGTGTGAAACCTATGGTTTTTTCAGTGAATTTCAAAGGTTTTTTAAATGCTAATTCCTAACTATAACTGGTGTGAAACCTGTGGTTTTTTCAGTGAATTTCAAAGGTTTTTTTAATGCTAATTCCTAACTATATAAGACCTGAAAGCCCACCAGGAATCTCCAGTATGCGCCAGGGGACTGCATTGCAGAGAGGTGTAATGAAGCCACAACCCTTTTTACACCTCTCTGCAACGCAGCCCCCGTGCATGTTTGAAGAGGGGAAACTAATTCCCCTTGCATACTGGGGGCCCCTGGGGGCCTATTAGCCCACCTGGAACCTCCAGTATGCGCCTGGGGCTGCATTGCAGAGGTGTAATGAGACTATGCCCCTTGTTACACCTCTCTGCAACGCAGCCCACTGCCGCGTTTGCAGAGGGGGAACTAATTCCCCTTGCATACTGGGGGTCCCTGGGGTCAACTAGTCCACCAGGAGCCTCCAGTATGCACGAGGGAGCTGCATTGCAGAGAAGTGTAATGAGGCCACACCCTTGTTACACCTCTCTGCAATGCAGGCCACTGGCGCCTTTGCAGAGGGGGGACTAATTCCCCTTGCATACTGGGGGTCCCTGGATCATATCTGCCCAAACACCGATATTCCGAACGATTGTAAATGACTTTTCTTGAGAAACATTTGGATTTGGATTATCATGTCCTATACTTTGGAATTTTTGAAAGACTGACTTTGAGGATGCTATAAATTACTCAAGTCTGCCCGAATTGTGTGGGTAAAATTGATACCTAGTCACTTTTAATAAGAATATACTTATGTCTCGTCTAACATTTGGAAGAAATATCTAGTTATATGACAACGGGATACCGACATAACTTGAAGGAAATAAGAACGCCCTGAAGAAGTTCTGTTGTACAGAACGAAACGTTTCGGCTGGCTGTGGTACATAAACTTAAGGAAAATAAAAGCATTTGAATATACACCAAGATTCAGCGCTTCAATAAGTACTCTAAGTGATATGATTTGATTGGACTCATTGTGAAAGTGGTGCTGTGCCAAACTTTGGAATATTCTCCACTACTCTCTACTACTTACTCTCTCCCACTCTCTACTACTCACTCTCTACTGCTCTCTACTACTCACTCTACTACTTACTCTCTACTACTCTCTACTACTCAGTCTCTACTACTCACTCTCTACTACTCTCTACTACTCACTCTACTATTCACTCTACTACTCTCTACTACTCACTCTGCTACTCTCTCTACTGCTCTCTACTACTCTCTACTACTCACTCTCTACTCTCTATTACTCACTCTCTACTCTCTACCTCTCTACCTCTCTACCTCTACACCTCTACCTCTCTACCTCTCTCTACACGCACACATATAGACATATATGCATATATATATGTGCATATGCATTTATATATATGTATGTGTATATATAAAAAAAACAACTAAACATTTTTTTTTCTAATCAGCTACTTTTAAAACTGTCATTCTTTTTCCCCATGGTACACTCCCCGGTACGCTTACCGGTGCGCGTACCGGGCGCTCACCCCGCGAAAATCAAAAAAAAATTTTTATTTTTTTTTTGCCCCGTGGGGCCCTTTTATGGCCCCCACATCAAACCTAGGGGGTCAAGGGGGGTCTACTCTGCCCCCTTATGGTCATTTCCCCCTTTGTTTTGGCCACCTCTTGTGTCTCGATCCTACCGAGACACAAGATGGCGGCCGCTCCGGACTGTTTAGAATGTTTACAGACACCCCAGAGCCAATCAGCTTTCTCCGCGCAAGTCGCGTGACGCGCCCGGTGCGCGTACCGGTGCGCTTACCGGAGCGCTGCTATAGATATATATATTTTTTTGAACCTTAATTACTCAAAATCCACTGGAGCACATATCTTGAGACATAGCAAAGGCACATCGGGCTACCAGTCCCTACAATTTTGCCAAGTTTGGTGGAAATCCATTCAGCCGTTCGGGCTAAAAGTGAAATCGACCGCCCTATGGAAATTAACATGGGGAAAACGCGTTTTGGGACCCCCCTTTTATCTCGGCCCCCGCTTGACGAATCCCCCCCAAACTTTCAGGGAAGGACCGGACCGCCATGAGACCATTTTCCTGAAAATTTCAGGCAGATTCGTCAACCGGCGCCAAAGTTATTCAAAATAGAATGTTGAGATTTAACATTGAAAATTATCCTAACTATAACTACCTACTGGCGACCGCCAGTAGGTAATATATATATATATATATATATATATATATATATATATATATATATATATATATATATATATATATATATTCACTGAAAAAACCATAGGTTATAGACCATATATAGTTATGAATTCGCATTTACAAAACCTTATTTTACTCACACAAAACCATTGAAATTCCATATATAGTTAGTTGCACTAACTATATATCGCGCACCCGCAATCCACTGCTGATGATGTCACATATTACATCATTCATGACATGGTCAGTGACATCACTGATGACATCACTGATGACATCTCAAATGACATCACTGATGACATCTCAAATGACATCACTGATGACATCATTGATGACATCTCATTTGACATTACTGATCACATCACTGATGATATCATTCATGTGATAATACGATGAACCTCTTCAGACTCTAATATAACCTTAGATACAATCAGTGTAAACAGACACTCACAGACTGTCACTCATCCATGGAGTTACTCACACACCTAGTCAGTCATGCAAAGAATCAATCACACCTCCATTTCCTCAACTATACAGTTATACAAACTTTACTTATTCAAACATATACTAACACATATTTAGTCTCTTATACAATCCCTGATACAAGTTCACAATGATCCATACAGCCACTCACACATTCACTGGCTCTTATGCACAGTTATTTATATATGTCAACTCTCACATATACTGTGTTTTACATATGTACTTACTTTGACATGTAGCACTGAGATATCCATTCACTCACCAATACACACATGCACACAGTCAACCGCCCATACAGCTGTTTCCACATGCACTTTTGAAACCATACATCTAGTGAATCAACTGCTCACACATCTATGCACAGAGTCATACACCTCCCAGCCACCCACACACACACTCAGTCTCCCATACAAATACTTGGGCAACCAATCAATAACCCATATAGTTACTCATATAGCTACTTATCAACACATGCAACAGTTTACAGAACAACAGACATAATGATGCACAAATTAAGACAGTTTAGTCACTAACCCATGCACTCAGTGAGACACATTTAATCACTCACTCATACAGTCAGTCATGCACCTACTAAATCCTTCATCCAGACACTTATACATCCACTCATTCTTCAATATGTAAGACATATTTTAACTTTACAGAAACATACAGTCACTGGATGTTGTCATCAGTGATGTCATCAGTGATGTCATTTGAGATGTCATCAGTGATGTCATCAGTGATGTCACTGACCATGTCATGAATGATGTAATATGTGACATCATCAGCAGTGGATTGCGGGTGCGCGATATATAGTTAGTGCAACTAACTATATATGGAATTTCAATGGTTTTGTGTGAGTAAAATAAGGTTTTGTAAATGCGAATTCATAACTATATATGGTCTATAACCTATGGTTTTTTCAGTGAATTTTCAAGGTTTTGTAAATGCTAATTCCTAACTATATATGGTCTATAACCTATGGTTTTTTCAGTGAATTTTCAAGGTTTTGTAAATGCTAATTCCTAACTATATATGGTCTATAACCTATGGTTTTTTCAGTGAATATATATATATACATACATATATAAACATATATCATCTGTATATCTATATAAATACAAACATAAATGCATGCATACATATACTTATATGCATACAGATGCATGTTATTTACATGAAAGTTGAAAAAACACTAATAAAAGCAAAGCTAAAAAGCCACCTCATTACAAAAAGAATGGCTTTAACTTAAACGAGGGCGAGATCTATTGCATTTTCAATGCTTGTTTACTTTGGTTCCATCAAGAAGGCATTCAGATGTGTGACACATTTGCCATAAATTCTGAATGTTAGCACTCTAGTTGCACATTAGATCACTGTAGTAAAGCTACTGCTCACCAGGGACGTCTGCTGCTGGTATTCAAAGTGCATGTTTCAGTCTGCATGTCAGAGTTTTTTTAATGAAATAAAAGAGGATTTGAGAAGTCACTCAAAATGATCCCTAATTTTTCTTTCTGAAGCACTAATCATACTTTCTATGGCAAAATTAACCCCCTCATGTTGTTCCTTTTTAAATTGAGTGTTTTCAGACTTACCACTTCATTCCAATCAAGATGGCTTCTGGTGTGCCATACTTTTGTCATAAGTAAGACTGTTAGCGCTCTAGTTGTTCTTTAGAACACTCTGGGACATTCTGTCATTGGGCTATACTTGGGGTACATCTGGGTGATATTTGGGCTACATTTAGGCTCTTTTGTCTCTGGTGGCCATCTTGGGAGACTGTATGTCAGAATTTTTTAATGAAATTGAAGAGGGTTTGAGAAGTCACTCAAAATGTGCCCTAATTTTTCTTTCTGCAGCACTAATCATAATTCATATGGCAAAATATACCCCCTCATTTTGTTCCTTTTTAAATTAAATGTTTTAAGAGTTACCACTTTATTCCAATCAAGATGGCTTCAGGTGTGCCATACCTTTGTAATAAGTAGAACTGTTAGCGCTCTAGTTGTTCTTTAGAACACTCTGGGACATTCTGTCATTGGGCTATACTTGGGCTACATCTGGGTGATATTTGGGCTACATTTGGGCTCTTTTGTCTCTGGTGGCCATTTTGGGAGACTGCATGTCAGAATTTTTTAATGAAATAGAAGAGGATTTGAAAAGTCACTCAAAATGTGCCCTAATTTTTCTTTCTGCAGCACTAATAATACCTTCTATTGCATAATATACCCTCTCATTTTGTTCCTTTTTAAATTAAATGTTTTAAGAGTTACCACTTTATTCCCATCACGATGGCTCCAGGTGTGCTATACCTTTGTAATAAGTAGGACTGTTAGCGCTCTAGTTGTTCTTTAGAACACTCTGGGACATTCTGTCATTGGGCTATACTTGGGCTACATCTGGGTGATATTTGGGCTACATTTGGGCTCTTTTGTCTCTGGTGGCCATTTTGGGAGACTGCATGTCAGAATGTTTTAATGAAATAGAAAAGGATTTGAGAAGTCACTCAAAATGTGCCCTAATTTTTCATTCTGCAGCACTAATCATACTTTCTATGGCAAAATATACCCCCTCATGTTGTTTCTTTTTAAATTAAATGTTTTAAGAGTTACCACTTTATTTCAATCAAGATAGCTTCAGGTGTGCCATACCTTTGTAATAAGTAGGACTGTTAGCGCTCTAGTTGTTCTTTAGAACACTCTAGGAGGCTGCAGTAGAACACAAAGGAATCAACTGACAGTCTCTGTCCTTGTTGGATGTACATGTTTTACTGAGAATGTCAGACTTCATTTTCACATGACTGAGAAAGATAATGTGAATTTACAGAAAATATGCTTTCAGTTTAGCTTATAGATCCCCTTCCAAACCACTGTGGGAAAATCATGAGATATTAGTTTTCTTTCAAACAATATTCATGATATCACAGCAGAAGGTTTTTTCACATGGTAAAATCACCTTAGAACCCACCACAATTCCTAAAACGAGTATGGTACCATCAACAAATGATTTATAATGTAACTAAAGTCCTAAAACCCTCTATTAACTACAATGCTTTTTAATGAGGTGCTATCATGTATATTGGTCCCAAGATGGCTGCCAACACTTCTTGGATGAAGTGCTGACAGCCAATCAGATCAGATGTGTGGTTAGGCTCCGCCCAGATATATATCTTTTTTTTAACCTAAATTACTCAAAATCCACTGGAGCACATATATTGAGACCGAGCAAAGGCACATCGGGCTAACAGTCCCTACAATTTTGCCAAGTTTCGTGCAAATCCATTCAGCCGTTCGAGCTAAAAGTGAGGCCAACCGCCCTATGGAAATTAACATGGGAAAAACGCGTTTTGGGACCCCCCTTTTTTCTCTGCCCCCCCTTGATGAAACCCCCCCAAATTGTCAGGGGCTGCTCAGAAACAAAATGTTCCATTTTCCTGAAAATGTCAGCCAATTCCGTCCACAAACGCCAAAGTTATTAGACATAGAATTTTCAAAAACCCCATAGAGAAAAAATCCTAACTATATATACCTACTGGCGACCGCCAGTAGGTAATATATATATATGTGTGTGTCTGTGTGTGTGTGTGTGTGTATATATATATATGTGTGTGTGTGTGTATATATATATATATATATGTATGTACCTGTTGCTTGTTTACACCCATCGCGGCTCCAAATCAGAGGGCTCGTTGTCAGCTTTGGACCAACCAAGCCAGGTCCGTTTAATATTTAAAATCACTTCGAAACAAGGAATGACGACGCCGTGTTCTGGTCACACTCAAAATGTATTGTCGGATGATAATAAATTTTGAATTTGGCCAGAAGACAGCGTCGTCATTCCTTGTTTCGAGGTGATTTTGAATATATATATATATATATATATGCACATATAATTTCTGTAGAGCGAACCTTGTGAAAATGGCAGCGGAGTGCTGAACATTGTCAAAAACAAACATAAAGACTGTGTTCAAGAGACAGCATACCTTGTGTAAAAAAAATCATGTGAGGCACTGGCAAGAGCGAGATTCAAGGAGAAAATGTCTCTTGGCAAGACTTTTTCTACACGAACCAGCCTGCAGCAGTTGAAAACTACACAAAATTGCTTAATGTGCAATTTTGAGAAATTTCGCAAACTTGGGTGAATGGGAAATTCAGAAACTCTGGAAATTTTCCAGGTGGTATGAACATTTCACCTAGGCCTATCAATTATATAACCAACTTAGCAATAGTAAAAATGGAGCAGCAGGGTTTAAAGTTAGATTCATGATGCACACTCATAAAGGACCTGGTTCCTTGCAGAGACACACCCCCCACTTCCAGTTTCTTCTATAAAGTTGCTAATATTGCTGTTTAAGCTTCTTTACTAAAATGTTACTAAAATGTCTTTCATTTTTTAACCTCCTCACCTATCAATCCACAGAGTTATTGGCCTGGCAGTCAAAGTGTATTTGAATCACTCAAAAAGCACGTGTTTTACCCACATTTAAAAAAAATACAGGCAAGAAAATAAATGGTTTTCGGTCTGTATTTATCTGTAAAAATCAGTAAAAACGGAAAACGGGGAGCCTTATTGATAATGCACAAGTGAACTGGGCAAACACTACAGAACTTGGGCAGGGCCAACATATGAAAACTTTATTATGGTTTGCACCAGAATGCCAGTGAACACGGAAGGCAGTCTCCTTTGGAGAAGTGGGGAGGACCGCTGCACTCCTGTTCTGAAAAGCTGCTCTTGCCTCCAGCTCGGAGTGCGCAGAGGACACGTGCTTTCACAGGGAACCTCAAAGAACACAGACAGCCCACAGCAGATGTCACGCGTCTTCATTTCTGCACTGCTTGCAATATGCAACAGCCTTCAAAGTCTCACGGAATACCAACAGCTCTGGGCCTGCACTTCACTCCACTGGGAACACCAAACTCACATTACAGACACACGGGGCGCTTTTCAGCCTGGCACCGTCATGCCACGGGGCACACGACACAGCCTGCGGAATGCAGGCTCCACAGCCACATGCCATACATAGGCATTTCTGCACGAGGTCCAATCCCAGACATGTGGCGCTGAAGAAAAGAACTGGAGGCCATACCCAGCATCTCACAGCCAAAGGTCGAGGGTCACAGAGGCAACTCTGGAGGTAACGAGCCCCACAGAGGTCACAGCGGGAACACATGTTCAGCATTACCGTGCGACCCTGACTGTCACGAACCGTGCCCCCCATCCGTCAGAAGAGAATGTGACACATTGCATGCACATGTCACCTCTCTTAGCCTGCACCTCTCTCGCTCTCTGTGGCTCTTTAGACCCTCTTTAGGTTTTACTCTGTCTGTTTCTATCTTCATCTTCCACGTAGCAGACGCTCTCTATCTGCCTGTCTCCCCCTGCATCTGTCTGTCTCTAGTATTCCTTCTAACCCCTCCCTGTTTCTCTACACCACTCTCGCTCCTTTCTGTTTCTCTCTTTCCCCGTCTGTCTCTACTTCTCTCTCGGTCTTCCCCCTCGCTCCTTATGCCTGCCTCCGTCTCCCCTATCTCTCACTTTTTCTTTCTCTCGTTACCTGTCATTATTATTCCCTGAATGTCTCTGTCTATCCAAATACCCCGGTATAATTTCGAATTGCAATTGTTTGTTTAATAAATTCATAATGTTTGTACGTTATTTCACGTGTCCACGCGTCTTTAACAAGCCAGGCTGATCGAAAAGTGCGCGTGTTAAATACAGAGGCATGCGAGTAAATCTGTTAAACTTGCTAGATTCTTGGCTGGTCTGAGCAATGGGTGTTCTGATAAGGGCGTTCACGTGCCTTTTGAATACCCAGTTGATGGGCGCTGCTGTGCTCGCGCTATGTTGCACTCATCCTCTTCATCAATGCGATGGGGGCTTCTTGTACCTGAAGAGGACGCCTTTGTGCTACTAAGTTCTGATCAGTCGCGCCACGCCCCACCTTCTTCCTCACTCTCATCCCCATCGGTTCATGATCGATTCTTCCCCATCACCTTGATGCTACTAGAAACGATCTCACTATAGGTCAAGGTGTGGCAAGAGATGCCCAGTGCCAGCCCAAGATCACACCACTATACGCGGGAGCAGCCAGGAGGCAGCAGCGGAAGAGCTGCTTCAAACTTCTCAGGTGCTCTTCCGCCTGCTGCACCCCCTCGGGAGGGGGCAAACCCCCGATGCGCGCCCCCAAACGCAGACCCATCATGCACGGCACCGAAGCAGGCAGGGACTCACCGCGATGGCTTGCAGCCTCTCCCTGTGCAGCTCAGCCTCCGCCATCCTGCAGGGAGCACGCGCCGAGAGCGATCTGCAAAAACACGGCTGTCACCCAGGGAGACCGAGCGAGCCCAGGCTCCGGAGCGCGAGCGGGCTCTGCGCTGCTGCTGTGGGAGTGAGCGGGCTGCGGGGGAGGGGGCTGCCCGCCGCCCAGCTGTGCTGCTGCTGCTGCTGCTAGCCGGAGCTGGCCGCCGCCGCACAGGCCATGTGTGCACTGAGGGCCTCAGCCGGCGCGCGCCTCCTCTGGGGGCGATGGGGGCTCCCGGGAGCTGCAGGCACGAGCCAGAGGTGGGGTGGGGTGCGACAGCCCGGTGGCGGGGGGAACAGAAGATGGAATTCCGTAGCTAGGGTCTACCTAAGTGGCAAAGGCGGTCTGTTTTTGTTTTAGATATGCAGCAACAGCAAGCGGTTGAAGGAGGCAAAGCAGGGCGTGCCTAGCTTTCGTACAGCAGGTGTAGTGGCACCCGGGCTAACTGCACCTGTTGTTTCAGTCATAACAAATGATTACTGTCGTTGCTACAACCAAGGCGCCCCTAGCTTGCGTCAAGGTACCCCCCTGAGGTATATATATACACATACATATATATATATATATATATATATATATATATATATATATATATATATATATATATATATATATATATATACACATATATATATATCTATATATATATATATATGTGGTATGAAGTTATACCTTTCTCTGTCTCCACCTGATAGTTTCTCAAACAGAAGCGTTTCCAGTGCGCGCAGTTATTAGATATAAGCCCATTGCATTGTGATTTTTCGATTTTCAAGAAAGCAGATGTGCTCATTGCAACTTTATTTAACACATTTATTTGACATTTTAATGAATATTTAGAGCTCTGTTCCAGGTAATCGTGTTGCTTAAACTCCCTAAGTGAAGCAGGCCTTTAGAGCTCTGATGTCCTTAGGAGTTTGCAAACTGCGAAAATAAGTTAGTTTTCTAGTGACATTATCAGGAGCGGTCCATAAAAGAGCTGTTCCTTGTACACTGATGGGCTCTGCAGGTGTGCACCTGCGTGGCCCCAAAGCATGTTTTCCTTACACATGCCTAAGACACAGGTTGTAGCAGGACAATGATTGGAGGGGAAGCTAGAACAAGCCTGCACGTACAAGAGCCGGGTACAGGAACGGGCAAGTATGTAAGAGAAAGCATGGGGCATCACATCTTAACCTCAGCTGCTCGGCCATTTGGAGGGAAGATAAAGCAGCCAAGAGATGAGAGAGAGAAGAGCGCCGAGGCTTGATAAGCCATGGCAGAACAGCTTATAGTGGGGATGGTCTTGTCAAGTCTGAGACCTACTTTAATTAAAAAATGACTTTGAAACCGTTCACTACGGACCAGGCCCTTTGTTCATGTCATTAACGTTCCAGGCAAAATCACAGATCAAATTCTTGACAATGACTGCAAAAACCCTTAAGGTAGCCTATATCAACAGTGCAACCTCTGTTTACATTTGACAAGTTTCACTTAATCTGCGTTCCATACCAGTAATGTTTCTGTAATTGTTTTCACGCAGCATACCATTTTTATAACACCCACAGTCAAATGAGTGGCCTCTACTAGTCTAGGTAAGTTCAGGTTGTGTCTGGATGTCACTAAAGCAAACACAAGGAGATGATGGACGGAGCTCTGCAACTTTTCAGACACTTACCCCCAGTCACAGATCTGGGTGGAATCCATCACCACCCCGGTTCAGACACAGTTATATGCAAATCAGTCTTGACCCTGTGCGTCATGGGAACAGTCCACCCAAACTGCCAAACCATGTCTTCCCTGGACCGGAAATAAGCATCCCGGGACCGGTTTCTGGCTAATCAGCCATCATCAGCCAGGCTAGCTTGAATCCAGTGGCAAAGTGAGCAAGGGACCCACGTCTGGGCATACCCTGCCAACTTAGGGCGAACAAAGCAAAACCAAAGGGGGTGATGGACGGATTGTTGAACATTGCAAGCACTCGCCCCCAGTCAACTGATCTGGGTTTAATCCATCATCATTCTTTAGCTCACTCCGCCACCCCAGTTCAGACATGGCCATATGCAAATCAGCCTGACCCTGTGCCTCATGGGAACAGTCCAGCCCGAACTCCAAGCCATGTCTTCCCTGTACCGGAAGTACATTAGGTATGGGTCAGTGTTTAAACATTATCAAAAATGTAACAAAACTTGCCAAAAACACAAAATTCAAAAGTTCACGACAATGCTATACCACATTTCATATTTAATAGACAAAAAATTCTGGAGAATCAACAAAGCAATTTTATAATTTCAAAAGAATGAATCAAGAAAAGTTTTCAAACAATTCAGTTTTGGAAATGCCAAGGTGCATAAGTAACTCTTGTAAATCAAAGTTATCTATCTCATATTAAAATTTGAACGTGCTCTCAGTGAAGAAGAAAGAAGTGTTAGAGCAGGATGGGGTGATAAGGTAAGTGTGGGACTGGGTAAAGGTGGTGTGACAATAACACAATCACAAAATCGTTAGAAAAAGACCTTTACAGTCTAATACGATCCATAGTTCCCTATGTCTCTTCACATATAGGATGGATATCTCGATATATTTGGATCCTATAATGTGAGACAGTAGTGTAGTCAGTCTACGTTTCGACTCCGCTGGATTAAAGGGCTATTTGCGCCTCATTCTGGAGTCTTCATCAGGACAAAATTATATTAGAGCACCTAAAATTAAAAACATGTGTACAGTGTCATAGTCTGACAGTCTAAGGTGAACTTTTATACATTAACGAGGGGTATCGAAGTGCATGATACCTACATTAATGAACAACCTCTCAATGACCGTCTGTATTGGACCTTACACTAGTTCCTCCATTGCTCGGTTAATCTGAAAAAATATAAAAGGGGTCCCATGTTTAGGCTCTAGGACATGTAATTGTTGTCCTAGTGTATGCATTGGTATTGAATAAGGGAGACTTACTGAGGTGGGGTCTGGATGAAACCGGGTATCAATCTCCTGGTTATTCTGCATGTAGTCTGAAATATTATTATTGCCATGGGGGGCGTTATCAATCCGCCTGCACGGGTCGCTAGGATAGTCAGGCCCTGATAGTGGATCTGGAAGGGGGGGAAATTGAAAACGCGTGCATCAATTGCCATTATACTGTCATAGTTACGAAAGTATAAAGCAGTCACTGAAAGCCATGTTTCGTAGTCAAGAGGTACAATTAATTAAATCCGGGTCATGTCAAGCCCAGACTCGAGGCATTGACTAGAAAAGGGGGTGGGGGGATTCCCTAATCACGAAGCGTGTCAGTGGGTCATCGAAATGCCAGCTCGCTAGAGGGACGATAAAACACTTCCGGCCACTACAAATGACTCAACACCCATGGGAACTCGCGTAGCGTGTCTGGCGGTCGTGGGAATGCCAGCTCGCTAGAGGGACGATAAAACACATTCGGCCACTGCAAATGATTCATCACCCATGAAAGCTCACATAGGGAGCACAAAAAGGGTTTGCAGAGGTTAGTAGCACATGGAACATACCCCAAGTGCCTGAGGGTAGCACCAGACCTCGGTGTTTAATCTAGATGAAAAACGGATCGCCGAAGACGTATCCCTACCTGTATAGCGCCACCATCACTGCTTGGGTCAGAATGAGCCAACCCAATCGCGTTAATTAATAGGGAGGTACACGAGGTGCAGGCGCTGGATGCTGCTCGGAGGCTCGTTCAGCTACAGCCAATCGCGGTGCTCTCTGACGGGAGCCTCGAGGGGACGTCAACAAAGAATGGTGGTGGTTGTGTCATGTATCTTACAAGGGAGTGTCTAAAAAGAGTGAAACCCTATCCTCCTTTTTTATGTTCATAATTACGGCAAAGGGGAATCATTCCCATAACAACTACCAGATTATCATCACGGAGATGAGATATGAGAGTTACACAGCATGTTGCTTCCTCAACAGAGACATAATTTGCTAAAAACAAAATTGCTGGGGCAGATAACAACATATTATTGCATAATGAATGTATAACAGGAATTAATATATTTACAGTACAGTCCTATGGGAACCGTCCAGTCCAAACTGCCAAGCCATGTCTTCCCTGGACCGTAAACAAGCATCCTGGGACCAGTTTCTGGCTAATCAGCCGTTATCAGCCAGGCTAGCTTGAATCCAGTGGCAAAGTGAGCAAGGGACCCACGTCTGGGCATACCCTGCCAACTTAGGGGGAACAAAGGAAAACCAAAGGGGATGATGGACGGAGTGTTGAACATTGTAAGCTCATTTTACCACTGGATTCAAGCTAGCCTGGCTGATAATAGCTGATTAGCCAGAAACCGGTCCCAGGATGCTTGTTTCCGGTCCAGGTAAGACATGGCTTGGCAGTTCGGGCTGGACTGTTCTCATGAGGCAGAGGGTCAGACTGATTTGCAAATGGCCATGTCGGAACTGGCGTGGCGGAGTGAGCTAAAGCATGATGATGGATTAAACCCAGATCTGTTGACTGGGGGGAGTGCTTGCATTGTTCAACACTTCATCCATTATCCCCTTTAGTTTTGCTTTTCTCTTGGATTCGGCTTGTGGAGGTGTGTGCATATTGTGCGGTGGCAGACCGTGTCGAAGGCGGCTGACAGGTCCAGGAGGATGAGGGCTGTGGTTTCTCCATTGTCTAGCAGGGTTCTGATGTCATCAGTGGCGGCGATGAGGGCGGTTTCGGTGCTGTGGTTGCTGCAGAACCCGGGCTGGGATGGTTCTAGGATACTGTTCTCTTCGAGGAAGCTGGCCAGTTGGCCTTCTCAATGACCTTCGCCGAGAACGGGAGTAGGGAGATGGGTCGGAAGTTCTTAAGGGTCTTGGGGTCGGCCTTGGGTTTCTTGAGTAAGGCGTTGATTTCGGCATGCTTCCAGTTCTCCGGGAAGGTCGCTGTCTCGAAGGAGATGTTGATGGCTTTCGGGAGATGGGGTGCGATGGTGGTGCTGGCATTGTTGAAGATGTGTTGTGGGCAAGGGTCTGACGGGGGTCCGGAGTGGACGGTCTTCATGATCTTGATGGTGTCGTCGTCATTGATGTTGGTCCAGGAGAGCAGGCGGTTGGTGCAGATGGTGGTCATGGGGGCGGAGGTCTCAGTGGTTGCCGGGGCGGTCATGGCGTTGAAGCTGTCGTGGATGTCTGCGATCTTGTGGTGGAAGAAGGTGGCCAGCGAGATGCACAGGTCTTGCGATGGTGGGATGTCGTTAGTGTTGGAGCTGTGGTTGGAGAGTTCCTTCACAATGTTGAAGAGCTCCTTGATGTTGTGTGCGTTGTTGTCTAGGCGGTCTTTGAAGGAGGTCTTTTGGCGTTTCTAATGAGGTGGTGGTGTCCGCGGGTGGCATTCTTGTGGGCTGCGTAACTTTCTGGGGTTCGTTCACAGATCAACGTTTTTTTTTAGCTTTCGACATGTTTGCTTGGAGGCATGGAGGTCCTCAGTGAACTAGCTGGCTTTCTTGCTGTTGTGGCTGTTGGAGGGTTCTTGAGCGGTGCAAGGGTGTTGGCGCAGTCGTCGACCCACTGTCTGAGGTTGCGGGCGGCAGCGTCAGGGTCAGTCGGGTCTGCAGGTGGGATCCGGGCGAGGGTGGTGGATAGCTGGTCTTCGGTTACTCCGCTCCAGCAGCGGCGAGGCATCTGTTGGGTGCGGTGGTGCGCTGTGGGTTTCTAGAGCTGATGTGGATGCACCGGTGGTCGGTCCAGTGGAGCTCGTGGTGTGGTTGAAGGAAACATGGGAACTTGCGGAGAAGATGGGGTCAAGTGTGTGGCCGGCGGAGTGGGTGGGTGTCGTGACGAGTTGTCGGAGTCCGAGGTTGGCGAGGTTGGCGATCAAGGTGGAGGAGTTGGCATCATTGTTGTTCTCGAGGTGGAAGTTCAGGTCCCAGAGGAGGATGTAGTCCGTGGAGGCGAGGGCGTTTGCGCTGACGAAGTCGACAATGGAGTCGCTGAACTGTGGTCGAGGTCCAGGGGGGCTGTAGACGAAGGTTCCTCTGAGGGTGGTGTTGGGGTTGGTGTGGATCTGGAAGTGCAGGGTTTTGGCGGTGCTTAGGGTGTTGTCCTCCATTGGTGCGGGCCCTGTGGGTGATCTTGTAGCCTTCCGGGATGGCTATGGCGATGTCGGGTGCCGAGGAGGGGTTCAGCCAGGTCACTGTCAGGAAGGCGACGTCTGTGGTGTTGGAGTCGAGTAGGTCCCAGAGTTCAACGGCGTGTTTGCAGGTGGAGCGGGTGTTGAGAAGGATGCATCTGAGGTAGTTGGGTTCTTTCCTGGTTGGTGGTTTGGTGGGCCCGAGGCTGGTGAAGCTGCAGTTCTGGCAGGAGAAGGGTCTTTGGGTGCGCTTTGGGACAGCAAGGCAGCAGGTACGTGATCATCTGGCGTTGCGAGCATGGAGGGTGTTGGAGTCGTAGTTGAGTCTGGTGTTGCGACGTTCGCGGGGGCCAGGGGTTCTGGTTCTGGGCGCGGTCCAGGCGCAGACGGACTTGCCTTAGGCGCACCAGCGGCCGCCATATAAAGGTGGCGGAGCTGCGCGGCGTGGGGAGCGACCTGCCTGGAGGCAGGGTCAAGGGTCGCTCTCACTGCAGTGCAGCGGGCGCCATATAAGGAGTGGTGAGAGGGAGGAGCAGTTGGGAGGCAAAAGCGAGGAGGTGAATGGGCGGTGAGGGGGGCAGGCCGCAGTGGACGCAGCGGCGGGAAAGCGGGAGAGGGAAAAGAACTGCGGTTGAAAAACAATAGGCAACAGTGGGGGACAAGCGTTAAAACCAATGAGCAAAACCACAAAAAACAAAAAAACAGGCACAGTACAACTACAATAAAGCAGCACAGCACAAAATATAATTAAGCAGGAGAAAAATGAGCAGAACCTATGGCGGTGCTAGAACCCAGACACAGAGGCAGCAGCTGAGAAGGTGGCACTGGCGCAGTCAGGTGGAGCTTCGCGGAGTGGGGAGCGAACTGCCTGGAGGGTCATTGAAATTAGCGTTTTATGTTAAAGTGTTTGGAGGAGGTACACTGCTGTCAAAATGCTGACAGCACCAAATGAAAAGAAAATGCTGTGTTTACAGATATGGACGGAGAGAGAGAATTGTGCCTGTGACAGAAAGAATGCATGGTGAAGGGGAGGTGATGCAAGGAAGTATATGTAGAAGTGCAGAGTGAAAGTGATAAAGTGTAAGGAGATGATAATTGAGAGATGGAAATACCAGAAAGATATGAGGAGAAAAAAGGCTTAAGTGCCTGTAAGAGTGAGCGGCTGCAGAGTTAGTTGGTGGAAAGGGGAGAACAGGAGTGACTGAGACACTTCGAAGACGGGAAACAGCCTTTTTACAATGTTGCCATAAGCATGCACGCCATTTTCCCGCAAGCGGAACAACAGGCTGGGGTTAGGGTAGTTTTTTTGGGGTTAGGCGACTGAGTTTTATGGCTCAGGATAGGGGATCAGGGTAGTTAATAGGGCAGGAGCGGGTAGATTACAACTCAGGAGGGCACAATTTTAGGGCTCAGGGCAGGGGGGCTGGGGTGGGATCTTTGCCACACATGTACCTTTACCATTCATGGATTTACAACGAAATTAGTTGTAAAGCCATGCGGGGTAAAGACGCAGTTGTTGTAAAGACCGCGTGGTTAAGTCATGCTTGGTGTAGGCATGCGTGGTTGTGTCTTACAACCTGCAAAGACCACTACCCCTTCTGCCGACCTTACTAATATTCATTTCACAGTCTCATTTACAGATTTGAAACATTTTCAATTTTAGTTTCTCAGAAGAAAATCCTGGCTTTCGCTAATTAATCTCATACTACTAACTGGTATTGGCAAAATCAATAGTTCTGGCTTGTTTCTGTAGCGCAGCAAGGATGACCTAGGCCCTGATGTAAAAATGTTCTCTTTGACCGCTCTTGGTATAGTAAATACAGCAGTTATCAGGGTTCACTGGGCCCATCCGTGCTCTGGGCCCCAGTGCCTCTGCACCTACTGCACCAATGCTAGTTACGCCCCTGGCTTGTATTAGGTGTACTTTCATTATTCTGAGGTATGTCTGGGTGCAGTAACAGAAACTCACAGAAAGGCACAGGATTTTGAATCTCATGTGTTATGCCACACCCAAACTAAATAAGACACCCCTCTCGGAAAGGGTTCCTAATTACACTTCTTTGGCCATGCCCCTTTTAGGGACCCTCTCCAACTTTTCAACCCACATGAAGCCTTATTACTCTGTTTTGTTTTTTAAACAGGTGAATTACTGAAACAAACTGTTCATTGAAAGATGGCACTTTCATGCTATTGGGACGTGTGCAGTTTATTTTATGTCTCTTTTACCAGTGCTTTTTGGGATATTCCAAGTCTGGCACATGATAAGGCGAGTAAATGCCCCTCGTTCCACTTGAGCAGTAGTGCTGTAGCATGGGGTGTGCACTCCTGAACAAAGACCCCAATGGTTTGTATTAGTAAAAGGGCACTATTAGGCTGTACTGTGTTACACAAAGGGCAACGTTGTCTTTAAAAGGGGGGCAGCTGTATCATTCTAGCCACAGTATGCGAAGATGCAAATATATCAGGCATAAACTCTCTCCGTAGGGTTGTCGTAGAGGAAGGGTCTTTCACTATACTGGTGATTTGTTTCACGTCAAAAGGCCTGAAAAACATAAACAGAAATAAAAAGCAAAGAAAAACAAAAAGTTACACAAAATGTAGACATAGATACATTTAAAGAAACTGCAAGGAAATAGTCTTCCACACTACACATGTGCCGAGGTTTTAAGTATACCAGATGCATACATTCAGGTGTAGTGTCCAAAACCTCTGCAGAGACTCTGTGCGCTAGCAAGCGTTGGCCAATTCGGACTGCTGATGCTATTGTCTAACGACCCAGTAGCAATCACTGATGGCGCTGTCTTTCCCTGTCTGGTGACTTATCTGCTGAGATGACAACTGTTACCATTGGCTAAGCCCCTGATGGTGTTCTACAATTAATTCCAGTTCCACTCTGAGACATGACTGGTTCCAAGTTAGGTAAGTTGCTTTTAATGATACTGGTGCATTGACTCTGGTGCACAGACCCTTTGTGCTTGTTTTATGTAGGCCTAGGTGTATTCTTGTGTCATTTTCAGCATTTTGTGTTATGGTTGCGATGCAAAATTCCCCAATTTATGCCACATTGGCGATATTTGAAGTCCATTCGGGTAAAAATCCCATCGCTGGAGCACAGGAACAACGTGAATGAACAGAAGGCGCACAAGTGTTGTTTGTTCATGTTATGTTATGTTATGTTATGCGTTTTTATTAGGCGCACAGATGCTCCAGCCAAGGAGCGTCCTGGAGCACTTGTGTTTTTTGCGCTTTTTTTGCTTCCAAAATGGTGGCAAGGTGCAATTTATGATAAAATATAGTGCTAAATGCCGAGTGCATTTTGCGTAATTTCACATATTTTTTCCTACATTTCGCATAATAATCGAAAAAGAAAGTACATGAATTTTGCCCACCCTCGTTTTATGGAGTTTTTTTTCCAGACGAGAATCCCAATTCACCCACTTGATTTTATACTCAGGATATATCTTACATTACATTTGCATAACACTTTCATTTGTTTTCTTTCTTAAAATAATACTGAGGTTTGGCCTTTCCTTAAGTTTAAGAGTATAGTTCACCCTCGAGATGTGGAAGAAAGGATGAGTCCCCCATGCTTACAAATAAGTACCCACAGTGTCACCGTATTTGTCCATGAACTTAAAAGCTCCCTCATAACGAAGAGACGTATGCCATTTATTGGCGTGCCACAATATTATGTCCTGTATAAATAACCATAATTGACCTTTAATTTACACACACATCATACTCTCCTCTTTCAGGGAGTCTAAATTTTAAGTGTATCTTGGTATGTAGCCTCATTCTGCTTTGATCCTACATTTTACATGGTGTATGTGCATGGCAAAGGTGGTACAACTGGTGATGCCTGTTTAGGCAGACGAAATGTTCAAGGATGAAAGGTATACCTTCCTAAAAACATGGATTGTGGGAGTCATACAGGTTGCTGTTTTATGCATATTCCACAGCACCAAAGTTTTGAAACCCATTGGTAATGCTTGGTATTGATGATACTGCACTTAAACTGATATGCCCATTCGGTATGCGTACGCGTTTCACGAGAGTCACTGGTTGATGTGGCTCATTAAGTGGAAAGAGTGGCACACATATCTTTACAGAAGCAATAGCAAGCTCGGTCCCACAATCCATAATAGTATTGTAAATAAAATAAAATACTGTTATGAACCTGAGTGAGCCAGGAGCTCTTGGAGTGCTGACACAGAGGGCTGACTCACAAAGCTTTGCCTGTGGGTAATTGTGTCTTACTCTAGTCTTTCAAGTAACTTACTAATATACTTTACAGTAGTAAGACTTTGTTTCTTGCGGAAAAAAACATTTATTTGTGAAATTCCAGGCATATGCTTGTCTTATTACTGGAAATTTCTGAGCTTGTCACTTCTGAGTCTTGGGAACGAGCAACTACTCACAGGAAATGATTTGTGAATCAGACATGGAAATTTAGCAGTAATTCACTACTAAGACAAGACTAAAACACAACTACTTGTAGATAAAGCTTTGAGGATTGATGTCTGGGTATTTCAACAAAAAGGATGAAATAGCTTTTCTTGGTGTACTTGTCAATGACTATTAACACCATAGCAGTTGTTAGACAAACATACACCCGTTTTGAACTTCGTTAATTTAACCTGCCTGGGCCCAGAGGAATCCCCAGGTGTGCTAATAAGCCACAAGTCTAACCAGAGTATTTCCTAATTAAGCCACACGTCTACATATGGCTGTGCATGCCTTTCCACTTTCAAGACCCCAAAACTGGAGTTTAAGGAAATCTAATGTTTTTATTTATAAAAAGTTCCCAGCTAACGGTTTATTAAGTCACACCGTTGGCAGCTCTTCTGGCAAATGTTTTGCAAGCACTAGCTGCTTTTGGCCTAAGAAAATAAGATTTTCTCCTTTCTGAAAATGTTCAGACTTTGAAGTCACACACACCTTTATTTGAAGACAAGTCTTGTAATTTCTCTTAAAACTGGATCAGAAATCTCAAAATATGAAGAGAACATAAAACTGACTTGAATGTTCTTGAGTCAGTTCTAGATTGCGAAGTTGCTTTAGTGTACTTTGATCTTGGTTCTTACCTTACTAGAGAGATGAATCATTTAAAAAACAGTGAGCTAATTGTTAGTACGCATAGTACACGTGCTTGTGTTCAGGAGATTCTTGTGCTCTGTGGATAGCTGCAGTGGTTTGTGAAAGGAGATACATTTTTGAATGGTTGTTTCATCTTTATAGATTGTAGAGGGGGATATTACAAGACGCATAACTCTCAAACATGTGTAGCAGCGTGGCTTCAATTTTAGCAGGAGACTCCGCATTTTTTACATGCCTGTCTCTTTTTTTAATCCATATATTTAGAACAGACTAGATATCTGATTAAAGTGTATGCCATATTTAACAGAGTATTGTTATTTTATTCGTGGGCACTTTGTGATTCACTCTTCTCCCACTCTGCAAGTATCAGCAAGATGCTGGAGAAATTAGCTCAATGAGTTGAGGTCACAAGTTCGAATCCCATCACCTTGAAACATTTGTGCATCTGCCTGTTTTAGCTCATTGAACCAGTTCTGTTGGCTTTGCCAAACACCTTTTACAGGGATACGGAGCAGGAAGGACAATGGGTAAGGGCCAGATAGAGAAAACGACAGAAAAAAAAATACGGCCCACAGGAAAAAACGAATTCATGTACGAAGCAGATAATTTTATGGAGGAAGATATGGCACAGCGGCCAGAGCTGCCGACTCGGGATCCGGATCCGAGTTCAAGTCTTGATGCAACATGCTGCCCCATGTTTACAAGGCCATGCAAAGCCACCCTGTGTGCTTTTCATGGCCTTATAAATATGGTCCGTTTTCACTCATCACTTTGCTTGAAAGGGGCATGCCATGGGTGTTGCTGTTGGTTGTTCCCACGTAACACCCATGGATTCTGCAGCATTCTCAGATTTACAACATTTTGCAAACCGGTGAAAGCAGCAGAGTCCTACACCTCCCCAGGGGAGGAGTAAGGAGTCGCAACAATAAGAAATACTTTTGTTTCTACTCAGTTTTTTCTCTTTCTATGCGTTTTGCATTCTGCAGTACACATAGATAGAGAAAAAGGCCTCTTGTGTTTGTTTTCGTGCAGGAAGGTGTCCCTTCCTGTACAAAAACATTCATCCCTGCAACTCAGGTACCCTAGGGAGAAGAACAGGGATGCTCCATATTGTTGTAATTATGATGCCTCCCTTTGCTTTTAAAATGACGCAGCTCTGCACAGCAAAATGGCTTGTGGGTGTTAGACTTGACTTTTTCAGCGGATTTACCCCCAGGCTTTTTGCTTTTTAGGACTCTGGGTACTTTACCACTGTTAATCAATGCTGAACTGCATAGGCTCTCCAGGTAAATTGTTTTTGTGGATTGGTTTTTCCATGATTGGCATATTTGATTTACTAGTAAGTTCTTAGTACAGTGCACTGAGAGTGCCAGGGCGTGTAAATCAAATGCTACTAGTGGGCCTGTAGCACTGATTGTGCCACCCACAGAAGTAGCCCTGTAAAGGTATCTCAGACCTGACACTGCAGTGTCTGTGCGCAGTTGTGACTGCTATGTTGCATTGGCAAGTGCACCGACTTGCCCGGCCCTAATCCTCCCTTTTCTTACATATAAGTCACCCCTAAGGTAGGCCCAAGGTACCCTTGTGGGCAGGGTGCTGTGTATGTCAAAGGTAGTACACGTACTAGTGTGTGTGGCGTGTCCTGGTAGTGAATTAGAGTGCATTTCGTTTTTCACTATAGAAAGGCTATCTGTCTCATAGGATCAAATGGGAGTTTATTTATAACATCTTATAAATATAACTTTCCATTGGGTCAAGATAGGAAAGTAAAGTTTGGTATGCCTGGGCTCAGAATGTAAAAACGCATCTATAGTAAAGATGATTTGTATGTTCTCTGTGTGAAAATACCACTTTTAGAAAGTAGGTATTTTCTTCCTTAGCCATCCTGTCAGCCTCTGCTGGTTTGTTGATTGACTGTCTGACTTTGGAGTGACAGGGGCTGGGGATGCACATTCTCTCAGACAGCCTCTGGGGGGTGGGGTTGATGTATGTCCTATCTTTCCTGAATGAGTCGGGCTGGGCTGAATAGACCTGGGCTGCATTCAGAGTAGTGGGAGGAGTTTTCACTAGCACCCGAATAGGCTTGGTCTGGTTTAGAGTGGTAGGAGGAGATTTGCCTTGCACCTGAATAGGCCCTGTTTGCCTCGGACAACGCTGTCTCCACCTCCTGCTGAGAAACTGGGCCAGAGAAGACAGAATTGGTTTGGTCTAAGCACAGACACTCTTTGCTGGAGAGAACAAAGGAATTTTGAGTATAAATATTGAGGCCCAGCCCCCAGAACTTTAGAACTCTTTTGCAACCAAGAACACTTCCAAGAAGAAGAGCTGGAGAAGATGTGAGGAGGCACTACCACTTTGCTGTGTGCTTTCCTGTGTTGGTCTGCAGTGGCAGCCTCTGTCTTGTGCAGGGAAAGGACTGGACTGAACTTTCTACAACTTCTTTGTGTGAGTGGGCTTGAGGTAGAGCTTGCACCCTGCTCAAGAAGTCTCAGGAACAGCAAAGTCTTCAAATTCATTTGTTACCAGCACTGGGGGCTTTGTGTTTTGTGCTGCAACAGAAGGAAAAGTAACCCAATGCCGTCAATAACGCTGCTGCCGACTCTGTGTCCTGAAGGCACAGCAGAGGGCACCGCCGCACTTTGCACTGCAACCCTGGTCTCACCAACGACACCACCTGACACCGCCACTGAGCCTCTGCTTGCACCGCAACCTGATGACACCGTACTCCTCAATGCCATGCTTCATGCCCCCGCCCAGGTATCACCGACGACTCTGTTCCACGCCAACATCAATGCCGCTGCTTGCACAGTGGTTTGAGGGCACCGCTTGTAAGTTACACGATCACCGTCCTCTTCCCGCACTGCAGTCTTGGCCTACTGACTCCGGCGCCATTGACTCCAGTTCGTCAGCTGACCACAGCGCTTCAGCAACGACGACATCACAGCTTGCACCGTGACCTGCCAGCACCACGATGAGCACCCCATCACTTTGCACTGCAGCCCTGGTCTCACCGACATCGCTGGACGACAGTCACCGAGCCGCTTCCTGCACCACGACCTGAGGGCACCGCATGCCTCACCTCTGCACTTCGCACTGCAGCCCTGATGCCTGCCGATGCCGCGGCTCCCAACTTCAACCCTGAGGAGTTCAATCTGCAACGTGTTTGACTTCAAGGGCCTGACGACTCCTGCACCAACCTGCGGAAATGACGAATGCAGACTCCAGCTCTTCGGGGCTCATTGAGAGGTCGCCAACGCCCTGCATTTTCTAAAAGGTACTGTTTTGCGGGTCTACCCAACACCATGGCTGGCCCATGATACCACGGTCAGCAAGGACTGTTTAGAATTGTTGTTCACGACCACGTGATAGTCCCGGATTGAGTTTTCAACTTCAATGAACTGTATTTTAAGTCTAGTTTTGATTATTGAGATTTCTGAGAGCTGTATGGTGGATTTTTATCATTTTTGGTCTTGCTTACACAGATAAAATAATGGTTATTTTTCTAAAACTGGTGTGGTGCCTTTTTGTTTTGTTTTCACTGTATTACTGTTGGTTATGTGCAAATGCTTTACACACTGCCTCGGAGATAAGCCTGACTGCTCGTGCCAAGCTACCAAGGGGGTGAGCAGGGGTTATTTTAGGAGTGTAACTTCCTTATCCTCAGTAGAAGGAAGGGTCCCTACTTGGATAAAGGTGCAAACCATTGCCAACTAGAGACCCCCATTTCTAACAGCAGCGCATCACCATTTTGTAGTAAATAGGGCCCTTAATCACCCGTGCCCACGGACAACTCCTGGATACCCTCACAGGTGACAAGCCGCTCTATATAAATCTACAAACTTAAACTCTTTAAAGAATTGGTAACAATAGGTTCAAGGACAGCTGCACTGACTACCCAGACCTAAAAAATGCAACTGACTGTGCTCTTACAATAACATTGTTTCAGACCTGCTTGTAGACAGTGATGTCTTAATCTTTGTAGCATATGACAAATAAGAGTGGCATACTTTCTGCATGAAATTAATTGCTTTAATATGGTGGAAGAACCCTTCTTGTCTACCTCATTTTCCCTCTAGTGCAGTGGATGTGAACGGTTCATCCAACCAGCAGCGGCTTCTCTGCAATGGTGGAGGAACGTCGCCCCACTTGCTCAGCCAGCAGCTGAAAAATAAAACTATATTGTTTTATTTTTCAGCTTCTGGCTGAGCTAGCATGTGTGGGGATGGGCGGGGACGGGCCGGGCAATGGGAGGGAGGCAGAGTGATGTGCACTACTAACTGGGGGTGTTTGTTTGGCCAGCAGTCTTAGGCTGGCCAAACAGACATGTGCAGTAAGGTTTCTCCAAGTTGGCTGTATTGTACAGCTAGGTTGGAGAAACAGTACAAACTCCCTGACCTGAGCGGTACACCAAAGCAGCCCACTCAGGCCATTCCCCATGATGCTCAAATGCAGCATGAGAGCAACGTGGGAATTGGATGGGGAGTCAGTTGCTGTCCAAGTGTCTGATGGGACCAGAAAGCCGAGGAGCTCGGGGGGAGATGGCAGAAGCAGCATGAGATAAGTTTTTTTCTTTTCTTTCTCCCGCTGCGCTCCCCCGTGCTCCACGCGCTCCCTCCACCTGCCCCAGCACTGTCAATATGTATCGCCACCACTGCATCCAACACACTAAAACAGAAAGGCTTTTGGTGTAAGCACAGTCAAGACATGAGGGAAGATTTTCCTCCGCATCCCCTGTTTGTCTTTTTTGTTTGTGTGACTGTTAGACGGACCGGGAGGGTCGGCCGAGGACAAGGGGAGAGGTCTCCGGGGAGAGCCGTCTCCAGCGATCGTACAGACGAGTAACTTCCCCCCCACAGAGGTACACCACACAGAAGTAAGGTTTAACGTTTCTTTATAAGTAATTCGATAAGTACGGTAGAATGGTACAAGGAGGTCTGGACTCAGGGGTCCCCTCGATTCTAGTCTCTTGGTTTGGGGAGAAGGGGTAGCGGGACAGTCTTGTTACCAATCTGGTAGATACGATGATAAGATGGATAGCTCACAATCCTCGAGCTCAGCGTTCTCGATGATCGGGCCGCGGCAGAGCCAGCAGGTCCCGAGAGGGTGGTAGTTACAAACGGTCCGCGGCCACGCCAGCAGGTCCCGACGAGGATGAAGGCTTCAGAAGGTTGCGGCATCGCCAGCAGGCAAGACGGTAGTTCGCAAGGCAGGACTACGGCAGCGCCAGTAGTCCGTCAAGGATGAGTTCTTCACTGCGTCTCTCGACTCCAGAATACAACTGCCTTCCTGCTCTGGAGCTGCCCCAGTTATAGGTCTGGCGCCCTTTGATGTCCGGACCCTCGCACTTGGAGGTCGGGAGGTCCGGGATGAGGGAGTCCAGACACCCAGCAGGGGGGTGGAGCCAGCGCCTGGGGGAGCTGGGGGCGATCGGCACCTGGCGGGGGAGAGCCATCGACACTTCTTTCTCCCATTGACCTGCCAAGTGGTCCGTTCACCTCCTGGGTGGATGGTGGTGCCGGGATGTCGGGGCCTGGCCAGGCCCAGGGTTAGGGTCGATCGGAGGCCACGCAGCCTCGTGGTGCAATGTCCAAGATGGCGCCCAGGCCGGGCGAGGGGGCCGGTAGTGGTCCGGACCCATGATGCAGGGATGTCCGGGGCCAGGGGTCCCGTATGAGACGTGGGGCGGGTGGTTACTGTGGGTTACACCTGGAGGGCCGGGCTCGGGCCTTGTCATGCGGGGAGGGAGCAAGCCCTTCACGTGGCCTGTCCAACATGTGTCCCCCCCAGCTGAAGGCGGGGAGAGTCACCCATCCTCTTGGGGACTCTCCTCGTCGAGGCGGAAAAAGCGTGACAGGCCATCTGCGTTGGCGTGGTCTTGCCCAGGTCGATGTTCCACAGTGAAGTCCATCCCCTGCAGGGAGATGGACCAACGCAGTAGTTTCGGGTTTTCCCCCCGCATCTGCATTAGCCACTGCAAGGGCCGATGATCGGTCTGTACCCGGAAGTGGGTGCCGAAGAGATAAGGCCGGAGCTTTTTGAGGGCCCACACCACAGCGAAGGCCTCCCTCTCGATGGTGCTCCAGCGTTGTTCTCGGGCCAGAAGCCGTCTGCTGATGAAAGCCACTGGCTGGTCAAGTCCTTCGGGGTTCAACTGGGAAAGGACCGCCCCAATGCCATGGTCGGAGGCATCCGTTTGGACGATAAATTCCCGACTGTAGTCGGGGGCCTGGAGCACGGGGGCGGAGCACATGGCGGCCTTCAGCTTCTCGAAGGCCGCTTGACAGTCTGGGGTCCAGTTGACCTTCTTTGGTTGGTTTTTGGATGTGAGTTCCGTGAGGGGCCCCACAATGCTGCCATAGTCCCTCACGAACCGCCTGTAGTAGCCTGTGAGTCCCAAGAAGGCGCGGACCTCGGTCTGGGTGATGGGGGGCTGCCAAGACTGGATGGCAGCGATCTTGAGTTGCAGAGGGGCCACCAGACCGCTTCCCACCTGGTGCCCGAGATAGGTCACGGACCCTTGGCCAATTTGGCATTTGCTGGCCTTGATCGTGAGGCCAGCTCGCTGGAGGGCCTGTAGCACCTCTGTACACAGCGATATCGTCCAGGTAGGCGGCGCTGAATTCTTCGAGTCCCGCCAGGACCTGGTTTACTAGCCGCTGAAATGTTGCTGGGGCATTCTTCATGCCGAATGGCATGACCTTGAAGTGATAGTGGCCATCCGGGGTGGAGAAGGCAGATCGTTCTTGGGCCCGGGGTGTGAGACCGATCTGCCAGTAGCCCGTTGTCAGGTCGAAGATGCTGAGGTAGCGGGCAGCTCCCATGCGGTCGATTAGTTCATCTGCTCGGGGAATGGGGTGTGCATCTGTTCTGGTGACCGCATTCAAGCCCCGGTAGTCGACGCAGAACCGGAGCTCAGGCGTGGTGCCAGGGGCGGCCGCTTTGGGGACCAGTACCACTGGGCTGGCCCAGGGGCTGTCTGAGGGCTCGATGACCCCGAGCGTGAGCATCTTGGACACCTCCTCTTGGATGCAAGCCCGTACCCGGTCTGGTACGCGGTAGGCCCGATGGCGGATAGGGGGACTGTCTCCAGTGTCCACGTCGTGTAAACACCAGGGGGTGACCCCTGGGGTGAGGGAGAACAGGGTGGCGAACTGCAGCAGGAGGTCTCGGCAGCCTTGGCGTTGTTCCAGGGTGAGGGCCTCCGAGAGTCGGACCCCATCCACGGAGCCGTCCTTCTCCCGAGTCCGTAGGAGGTCCGGGAGGGGTTCGGAGTCCTCCTCGGCTCCATTGTCTGTTGCCATCAGGAGGCTGAGCTCTGAGCGCACAAAGTGGGGTTTCAGTCTATTGGCGTGGAGGACCCGGAGAGGGTTCCGTGAAGATTCCATATCGATGAGATAGGTGACAGGGCTTTTGCGCTCGACTACTTTGAAGGGCCCCGTCCACTTGTCTTGCAGGGCACACGGTTCGGTGGGAGACATTACCCACACTTGTTGGCCGGGTTCAAATTCGATGGAGGAGGCATTTTGATCGTACCACCTTTTCATGTCTTCCTGACTGGCCTCCAAGTTTGCTTTTGCCATCTCTCTGAACCGTCTGGTCTGGTTGCGGAGGGTTAGGAGGTATTTGAAAACATCTGGAGGGTTCTTTAGAGGGGGCATTTCCCAACCTTCTTTGACTAGGCTGAGCGGCCCTCGCACAGGGTGTCCATACAAGAGTTTGAACGGGCTGAAACCGAGGGACTTCTGGGGGACTTCTCGGTAGGCAAAGAGGAGGCACGGCAGTAGCACATCCCACTGGCGACGGAGGGGCTCTTCCAACCCCCGATCATCCCTTTGAGCGTGCGGTTGAACCGCTCAACTAGTCCGTTTCCTTGAGGGTGATAGGGGGTCGTGAATCGGTAGGTGACCCCACACTGTTGCCAGAGGGACTTCATGTATTTTGAAATAAAGTTTGTGCCCCTGTCGCTGACGACTTCTCGGGGGAAGCCCACCCGGGAGAAGATCCCCATCAAGGCCCGGCCGACTACCGGGGCTGTCACAGTTCGCAGGGGAACAGCCTCGGGGTAGCGGGTGGCGTGGTCCACCAGGACCAGGATGAACCAATGTCCTTGCGCTGTACGGGGGTCCAGGGGCCCCACAATGTCTATCCCCACCCTCTCGAACGGGGTGGTGACCACTGGGAAAGGTTGCAGAGGTGCTTTAAGCTTGCGGCCGCTCTTCCCGCTGGCCTGGCACGTGGGGCAAGACCGGCAGTGCTGGAGTACGTCGTTCCTCATCTTGGGCCAGAAAAAGTGGGTCACCAGGCGACTGTAGGTTTTGTCCTGACCCAGGTGGCCAGCCAGGGGGACATCGTGGGCCAGGTTTAGCAAGAAGTCTCTGAAGCGGAGGGGCACCACTAGCACTCGACTGGCCCCTAACTCTGCGATTCTCTGTTCGCTGTACAACAGGTCATTGTCCCAATAGACTGAGTAAAGAACAGAGCACGTACCCCGCCAATTGATCTAATGGTCCCAAAAATGGGATCCAGGTATATGAGGGGTGAAGAAGCTAGGAGTTGGCACTGCACCTGGACAAAATATATACAATCCAGATATATGCAAGGAAGAGGGTTTTTTTTGTTACCAAAAATATATTTTTTTATTATTTATTCATCCATATACTTTTTTGGTCAGCATAAATAACACATAATATTGCACAATCAGACATCAAAAGTTACAAAGAGATAAACATAACAAGGATACATTTTCACTATAAGCGCCTACCCAGCAACAAACCACACTTCATTCATACTCTCATTCTCTCGGAATCTTACCAACAAATTCTACCTAAAATTCTATCACTCCACTAGCATTCATCATTACATTTCCATCATTCTGTTGTATGTCACACATAGGTGGTAAATATGTGGCATAGAACAGAGTCTTATTCAATACAATAACTCATTGTACGGCCCCTTATTAAGAGTAACATGATAAGCCGTAATTCATGAGACATAAGCCGACGCGCGTTTCGGTGTATGGGCCCAAAGGGCCACACCTTCGTCAGGGCTGGGGACTGTTGGCTGGGAAGTTGATGATGATCTAAAAACAAAACACAATGCCTTAATATTTTTCTAAAAATCAAAAGTTCATAATTCATTTATCATGATACAAATCTGGCTAATCAGGTGTTTTCAACAAATGCAGTTACTTTAAACCATGATTATTATCATTTTTCTTATCTTCACATAGTTGTCATTCTGACCGTGTGCAGTAACCAACTACCTAAAAGCACTCCCACTAACAGCCTCCCAAAAGGTGAGGTCTGTAAAGGCAATTGGATGGCCAGGGCTAAGTAACCAATCAGGGACACAGTTATTCTTCTTACACACTTAGCCATATTTCGCATTATACCAACATTCATTTTGAGACACATATTTGACCAGAGATGGAGCAAAGAGGTTATTTTGAGTCACTACAAGCTACCATATTGGGGATCCCTCACTTTTACAGTCAATTTCTCCGAATTAGGAGAAATTGTTCCGACATGAATGACTTTCTGACCCAAGCCGATATCCTGCAAAAAAAACTTCGGTTTCGAGGATATCCAACCAGACTGATTAAAGAATCATTCAAACGGGCAAGATATACTAACAGAGAGGCGATGTTCACACCGAGAGATTCAGAAAAAACCAACCAACTTGTGTGTGTTACACGCCACTCTGAAATGAACCATAAGATCAGACAGGCCATAAACTCTAGTTGGCATATCCTGAATGTTGACAATGAGAAACCACACCTTACCCGACCGATATTTGCTTTTAAAAAAAACCCTAACCTAAGAAACCATTTGGTTAGAGGCAAATTTCAAGATATGTCAGAATCGATCCAAACCCCCATAACCGGACTTGAACCCATTTATGGTAACCATAAATGTGGGACATGCCACATCTGTCCTCAGGCTATCGTGGGAGAAGCAGTTACTACCAACACTCGCACGATATCCGTACGACGGAATGCAAACATGACAAATTGTCGGACAAGCAATATCGTATATCTAATTCTGTGCCCTTGTAATCTCCCATACGTTGGAGAAACCGGCAGGGAATGTAGAATACGGATAGGGGAACATAAGTCTAACATCAGGAAACAAAAAACTACTGCCCCTTTGGTCAGCCATTGGGTTGAGAAAGACCATAAGGAATACGAACTCCGTTGGTTCATTCTCGAAAAAATAAAAGCGAACCCAGGTACTGACCCCGTAGGTTTGAGAAAAAAACGGGAGGTCTTCTGGATCTTTTTTCTGGACACTGTGAACAAAGGTCTCAATGAGGAATGTCCCTGGCACCAGGCCTTTCTGTAAGAGATGAACCCCCAGACCACTGTGACTGACCCTAGTTTTTGTGAACAAAATTTTTTTTTATAGTAGGAAACAACTGTCCTATATCGGAGATACGATGTAAAAAGGCGAATTTGCATATTTCCGGGTACTACAATATCCAGGTACTTATACCTATAACAGCAATAAGGTACTTATACCTATAATTGCTATAATGCTCCTTTAGGCTTGTGTCTATATTGTGGTGATTGGTTTAATCAGCGAGATCAGGTCATAGTCTAATTCCCTAGTTATTATGCACATAATCAATCTTATAGGCACGTGAATAGTACCACTAGACAGTGATGACAAATTCAATAGTACTGTTGAAATGCAGTGTTAGATGTCACTTGTGTCTCCTTGAGAAGAAATCTTATAAAAAAATTATTATAAATACATTTGATACTCTATAAATCATAACGTAATATGTCTCTATTATTAAAAAATAATAATACGCTGCTAATTAGACAAATACAATTTTCGGCTAAACGAATGACCAAACGCTACTATAGAGCTGTCTAGGCAGTTTGTGCCCGTTCTAAGATGGCCGACATTAAAACACCGGCTAACCTCCTAGTCCGTTATCGAGCTCTCTGCTCGTTAGCAGCTGACAGACATCAACTATGGCGCGAAATATCGGCTATTTAAATCTAGACAGGCCTGGCTTGTCCATGCTTCCTGACGTCCGTTAGGAACGGCCGACTCGGCTAACCGGAACCCCATTCTCGGAACTTTTCGTCTTGATTTAAGGTAAGTGATACTACCCGATAGACTAAGATCCTCGCTCTTCGGAAAAGAATGCGCTTAACCGCATCTTTTCATGTGCCCTCCCTCTTTGTTGTTTATACCGTAGACGACATCCTTGGCAGCCACGCGCCTCTTCTACTTTGGAGGAACCCAGTCTCCGTCCGTGCACAGGCGACACCCTCGGCAGCTACGCGCCGCGTTCATTCTGGAAGTAACCTGTGGTCGGTCTATCTATCGGCACATGTAAGGAATTCCCGATACTAAAGTATCAGTTAGTTTCGGTTAGCTTTGACCACATACCCGCATTTACTTGCTCCCCTATGTGTAAAAGATATGTATCTTGTCTCATTCTCCATTAGGTACTAATATATGCCACCCTTTGCACATCACATATCGTCTGACGGAACTATACTACATAGACCTAGAGTTCAATCTTCCTGCAATTTCCGGTTGGTATAAACCCCTAATGATTTTACCCTGAATAAACCTACATACGAGTGGAGTGCCTATGTTGATTATATAATTCTACCCTAGGGAAATTGTACCTGATAACATCACAATCACGAAAATATATTGACCTTCCAGCATCCTCTTCGCAGCCTACCAGTAGCAGTGCAGCCTACCATTCCTAAATATTATTTTCAGGACCCAGGTAATTAAACTTTGAATCCTTGTCGCTATTTAACTAAAATAAATTACCAGAGATCCTAGACAATCAGAGCTCATTTTTTATCATCTAGGAGATCTCTGGCTTCCTGAAAACATATATAAAGCACCTCTGCATTAGAATATCCTGTGAATATTTTCACCAGGTAAATCGCATTATGGATATTGTTGAACTTTTATTGCAGCTATAGACCTAGGCAACATGCAGAAAAACAGCTTCCTGACAGAGTCGTTGTCGTAGTATCTACTTTGATCTTTATGTTACTTCGCCCCGTGAAAATAAAAATAAAAATAAAACTAAAAATGACTGTAAACATACCTCCTACGGACTAATTGTGTTTAAAAAGTTCCCTCCTCTCCAGTCAAAGTGAGGGATCCCCAATATGGTAGCTTGTAGTGACTCAAAATAACCTCTTTGCTCCATCTCTGGTCAAATATGTGTCTCAAAATGAATGTTGGTATAATGCGAAATATGGCTAAGTGTGTAAGAAGAATAACTGTGTCCCTGATTGGTTACTTAGCCCTGGCCATCCAATTGCCTTTACAGACCTCACCTTTTGGGAGGCTGTTAGTGGGAGTGCTTTTAGGTAGTTGGTTACTGCACACGGTCAGAATGACAACTATGTGAAGATAAGAAAAATGATAATAATCATGGTTTAAAGTAACTGCATTTGTTGAAAACACCTGATTAGCCAGATTTGTATCATGATAAATGAATTATGAACTTTTGATTTTTAGAAAAATATTAAGGCATTGTGTTTTGTTTTTAGATCATCATCAACTTCCCAGCCAACAGTCCCCAGCCCTGACGAAGGTGTGGCCCTTTGGGCCCATACACCGAAACGCGCGTCGGCTTATGTCTCATGAATTACGGCTTATCATGTTACTCTTAATAAGGGGCCGTACAATGAGTTATTGTATTGAATAAGACTCTGTTCTATGCCACATATTTACCACCTATGTGTGACATACAACAGAATGATGGAAATGTAATGATGAATGCTAGTGGAGTGATAGAATTTTAGGTAGAATTTGTTGGTAAGATTCCGAGAGAATGAGAGTATGAATGAAGTGTGGTTTGTTGCTGGGTAGGCGCTTATAGTGAAAATGTATCCTTGTTATGTTTATCTCTTTGTAACTTTTGATGTCTGATTGTGCAATATTATGTGTTATTTATGCTGACCAAAAAAGTATATGGATGAATAAATAATAAAAAAATATATTTTTGGTAACAAAAAAAACCCTCTTCCTTGCATATATCTGGATTGTATATATTTTGTCCAGGTGCAGTGCCAACTCCTAGCTTCTTCACCCCTCATATACCTGGATCCCATTTTTGGGACCATTAGATCAATTGGCGGGGTACGTGCTCTGTTCTTTACTCAGTCTTTTTTCCCCCTACGACCTGCCTAAATCCTTAAAGAAACCCTGTGGGGAACCCCCTTCTTTCGCTTTGTTCTCACAGCCTTGTGCTGTGGGGGTTATCCGGGTGTCTTCCTCCTAAGTTAACCAATTCAGGATGGGTCATGATAGATAATCGGTATGACTGAAATAGTGCGTTGAATGTAAAACACATTACTTGACTTATAGCCCTTGAGGATAACTAGAGTTTTCTTTAGTGGGGATCTCTTTCTGATACTATATATCCTGTATTGGATTACAATCATTATGGACACCATAAAAACATTCGGGTTCACCGATGACGATTTTGCCAAAATGCTGGGTCTCCCAGCAGATGGCAACCAGGACTTTACCGTCCCTAAAGGTTTAAGCGGTGATTGGAACAAACTCTTAAACCTCCGTAAAAAATCAAAAAGGACGGAACTACACGCCAAATTTATGCTTGACTATCTACGAGCCGGCACTATCCCAATCGGACTTAGAGTCCGAAACATCCCTGGGATGTTCATTGAAATCAGACAGTTCCTGGAGCGATGGGCCCTTATCTCCAATCGTTGCTCCAGGGACTGGATGATGCTCATTGTAGAAACAGCTCGCGCCGTGATAGATATCCTGAATAAGGAAATCCGTGAACTGGAGGACAAATTGAAAGAAGGCAATGCGGTTGATGACGGTAAAAGAAAGCTCGAGGAGATCCAACTAGAATTGGAATCCTTCTCTGATTATCTCCTGAAGCGTAAAACTGAAAAACTAAGAAAGGATATCCGCATGTTTACCCAAGAGAGGGCATATCCATTCTTGGCCCCAAATTTCTATACTGCCCAGGAAGAGAATGCTCCCCGGGGACAGACATCTAGATGGGGACAGGGAAGAAAAGTCACCACCTTCTCAGAAACCACAGACTCTGAAGGGGACACCCCTGAAGAGTATGACCCTAGTTATGATGAAGGACATAACCACAACCAGGGACATAACTCCAACCGTGGCAACAGGAATGGTAATTACAATCACCAACAGAATCGTTTTTTAGGAAATCGCCGGGGAAACACCCGTCCCCCGTCAAGAGCACCCCAGACGAGGAATTACCGTCAGGGTCGCGGACAGCCGCAGATGTACGTACAAACTCGTCACCATCAATATTGGCGAACATAAGGGGGCTCCCTGTGTTCGACCTATCGAATGAGAACATTGATCCCATGGCTATACAACTCTTAACTAGGGGCTTATCCTTTGTACCATCAGCAAACTTTAACAAATTCGAACTAAATAAGGACTTGCAGCTATTTTTCAGGAAAGTCCGTCTCCAAAAATTCTTCTCGGAGGCCCCCCCCACCAACAGTGAGAACAACAGATCGGGATGCAAACCTCCATCTTCCTTCACACCCTCATTGGAAATGGTGGGCCCGGAGGTCAGCATCTTCGAAAAGACTGTCATGAATAAAATCAATAAAGTGACTAAATATGTTCCAATACCAAAAGCTAATCTCCCCCAGGTAGAAAACAATGCCTTGAAAGAGCTTGAATTGAATAAAAGTATCACAATTAAACCCTGTGACAAAGGGGGTGGGATTACTATACTTGACACCAAAGACTACAAGAGAAGAATGACTGAACTGCTTTCAGCTTCAGGTCATTACATCCGTGTCACTAAGAACCCTGAAAATGCCCTAAAAAAACGAATCCTAAGCATGGTCCAAAAAGGTGTCAATCAAAACCATATTTGTGAGGCGGAAGCAGAATTCTTGACCCCGAGCAACACCAAAATGCCAATTATCTACGGGCTTCCTAAGACCCATAAAAACAGTGTGGACCCTCCCATGCGACCGATCGTATCAACCATCGGCTCTGCCACCGAGCCATTGTCAAAATATATTGACAAATTTTTGAACCCAATGGTGACTGAACTAGAGTCATACGTAAGGGACACGGGACACCTCATTCAGCAAATAGAAGGGTTACCATTCTACGCGAATTCAGAAATAATGGTTACCCTCGATGTTGAATCACTGTATTCTAACATACCTCAAAGGGGAGCATACGAAGTCATTGAAAACATACTTCTACAAAAACCAGAGATCAACAACCATGAATTCATCTTGCAATGCCTCAGGATAGTTCTTTTTGAGAACTATTTTGAATTTGATAACATCATATACAGGCAAGCTACTGGAGTCAGCATGGGGGCAAGTTGTGCCCCTAGCATAGCGTGTCTATACATGGGTGAATTCGAAAAAATTAACATCTTTAATGAAATGGCCCCCTTCTTCGAGAACGTCATGAACTGGAAACGGTTCATAGACGATATCTTTTTTATCTGGAAGGGGGACGAAGAACAGCTTTCTGAATTTATCCAATGGCTCAATTTGGCGGATGCCAATTTGAGATTCACCAGCCACACCAGTACCTCGAAAATCGAATTCTTGGATGTTTGGATTGAACATGACAAAAATGCCATCAAGTTATCATTATACACTAAACCAACTGCTCGGAACACCTTGCTCCAATACTCCAGCTTCCACCCGCGGAGTCAGAGGGATAGTATCCCTTACAGTCAATTTCTCCGAATTAGGAGAAATTGTTCCGACATGAATGACTTTCTGACCCAAGCCGATATCCTGCAAAAAAAACTTCGGTTTCGAGGATATCCAACCAGACTGATTAAAGAATCATTCAAACGGGCAAGATATACTAACAGAGAGGCGATGTTCACACCGAGAGATTCAGAAAAAAACAACCAACTTGTGTGTGTTACACGCCACTCTGAAATGAACCATAAGATCAGACAGGCCATCAACTCTAGTTGGCATATCCTGAATGTTGACAATGAGAAACCACACCTTACCCGACCGATATTTGCTTTTAAAAAAAACCCTAACCTAAGAAACCATTTGGTTAGAGGCAAATTTCAAGATATGTCAGAATCGATCCAAACCCCCATAACCGGACTTGAACCCATTTATGGTAACCATAAATGTGGGACATGCCACATCTGTCCTCAGGCTATCGTGGGAGAAGCAGTTACTACCAACACTCGCACGATATCCGTACGACGGAATGCAAACATGACAAATTGTCGGACAAGCAATATCGTATATCTAATTCTGTGCCCTTGTAATCTCCCATACGTTGGAGAAACCGGCAGGGAATGTAGAATACGGATAGGGGAACATAAGTCTAACATCAGGAAACAAAAAACTACTGCCCCTTTGGTCAGCCATTGGGTTGAGAAAGACCATAAGGAATACGAACTCCGTTGGTTCATTCTCGAAAAAATAAAAGCGAACCCAGGTACTGACCCCGTAGGTTTGAGAAAAAAACGGGAGGTCTTCTGGATCTTTTTTCTGGACACTGTGAACAAAGGTCTCAATGAGGAATGTCCCTGGCACCAGGCCTTTCTGTAAGAGATGAACCCCCAGACCACTGTGACTGACCCTAGTTTTTGTGAACAAAAAAATTTTTTATAGTAGGAAACAACTGTCCTATATCGGAGATACGATGTAAAAAGGCGAATTTGCATATTTCCGGGTACTACAATATCCAGGTACTTATACCTATAACAGCAATAAGGTACTTATACCTATAATTGCTATAATGCTCCTTTAGGCTTGTGTCTATATTGTGGTGATTGGTTTAATCAGCGAGATCAGGTCATAGTCTAATTCCCTAGTTATTATGCACATAATCAATCTTATAGGCACGTGAATAGTACCACTAGACAGTGATGACAAATTCAATAGTACTGTTGAAATGCAGTGTTAGATGTCACTTGTGTCTCCTTGAGAAGAAATCTTATAAAAAAATTATTATAAATACATTTGATACTCTATAAATCATAACGTAATATGTCTCTATTATTAAAAAATAATAATACGCTGCTAATTAGACAAATACAATTTTCGGCTAAACGAATGACCAAACGCTACTATAGAGCTGTCTAGGCAGTTTGTGCCCGTTCTAAGATGGCCGACATTAAAACACCGGCTAACCTCCTAGTCCGTTATCGAGCTCTCTGCTCGTTAGCAGCTGACAGACATCAACTATGGCGCGAAATATCGGCTATTTAAATCTAGACAGGCCTGGCTTGTCCATGCTTCCTGACGTCCGTTAGGAACGGCCGACTCGGCTAACCGGAACCCCATTCTCGGAACTTTTCGTCTTGATTTAAGGTAAGTGATACTACCCGATAGACTAAGATCCTCGCTCTTCGGAAAAGAATGCGCTTAACCGCATCTTTTCATGTGCCCTCCCTCTTTGTTGTTTATACCGTAGACGACATCCTTGGCAGCCACGCGCCTCTTCTACTTTGGAGGAACCCAGTCTCCGTCCGTGCACAGGCGACACCCTCGGCAGCTACGCGCCGCGTTCATTCTGGAAGTAACCTGTGGTCGGTCTATCTATCGGCACATGTAAGGAATTCCCGATACTAAAGTATCAGTTAGTTTCGGTTAGCTTTGACCACATACCCGCATTTACTTGCTCCCCTATGTGTAAAAGATATGTATCTTGTCTCATTCTCCATTAGGTACTAATATATGCCACCCTTTGCACATCACATATCGTCTGACGGAACTATACTACATAGACCTAGAGTTCAATCTTCCTGCAATTTCCGGTTGGTATAAACCCCTAATGATTTTACCCTGAATAAACCTACATACGAGTGGAGTGCCTATGTTGATTATATAATTCTACCCTAGGGAAATTGTACCTGATAACATCACAATCACGAAAATATATTGACCTTCCAGCATCCTCTTCGCAGCCTACCAGTAGCAGTGCAGCCTACCATTCCTAAATATTATTTTCAGGACCCAGGTAATTAAACTTTGAATCCTTGTCGCTATTTAACTAAAATAAATTACCAGAGATCCTAGACAATCAGAGCTCATTTTTTATCATCTAGGAGATCTCTGGCTTCCTGAAAACATATATAAAGCACCTCTGCATTAGAATATCCTGTGAATATTTTCACCAGGTAAATCGCATTATGGATATTGTTGAACTTTTATTGCAGCTATAGACCTAGGCAACATGCAGAAAAACAGCTTCCTGACAGAGTCGTTGTCGTAGTATCTACTTTGATCTTTATGTTACTTCGCCCCGTGAAAATAAAAATAAAAATAAAACTAAAAATGACTGTAAACATACCTCCTACGGACTAATTGTGTTTAAAAAGTTCCCTCCTCTCCAGTCAAAGTGAGGGATCCCCAATATGGTAGCTTGTAGTGACTCAAAATAACCTCTTTGCTCCATCTCTGGTCAAATATGTGTCTCAAAATGAATGTTGGTATAATGCGAAATATGGCTAAGTGTGTAAGAAGAATAACTGTGTCCCTGATTGGTTACTTAGCCCTGGCCATCCAATTGCCTTTACAGACCTCACCTTTTGGGAGGCTGTTAGTGGGAGTGCTTTTAGGTAGTTGGTTACTGCACACGGTCAGAATGACAACTATGTGAAGATAAGAAAAATGATAATAATCATGGTTTAAAGTAACTGCATTTGTTGAAAACACCTGATTAGCCAGATTTGTATCATGATAAATGAATTATGAACTTTTGATTTTTAGAAAAATATTAAGGCATTGTGTTTTGTTTTTAGATCATCATCAACTTCCCAGCCAACAGTCCCCAGCCCTGACGAAGGTGTGGCCCTTTGGGCCCATACACCGAAACGCGCGTCGGCTTATGTCTCATGAATTACGGCTTATCATGTTACTCTTAATAAGGGGCCGTACAATGAGTTATTGTATTGAATAAGACTCTGTTCTATGCCACATATTTACCACCTATGTGTGACATACAACAGAATGATGGAAATGTAATGATGAATGCTAGTGGAGTGATAGAATTTTAGGTAGAATTTGTTGGTAAGATTCCGAGAGAATGAGAGTATGAATGAAGTGTGGTTTGTTGCTGGGTAGGCGCTTATAGTGAAAATGTATCCTTGTTATGTTTATCTCTTTGTAACTTTTGATGTCTGATTGTGCAATATTATGTGTTATTTATGCTGACCAAAAAAGTATATGGATGAATAAATAATAAAAATATATATTTTTGGTAACAAAAAAAACCCTCTTCCTTGCATATATCTGGATTGTATATATTTTGTCCAGGTGCAGTGCCAACTCCTAGCTTCTTCACCCCTCATATACCTGGATCCCATTTTTGGGACCATTAGATCAATTGGCGGGGTACGTGCTCTGTTCTTTACTCAGTCTTTTTTCCCCCTACGACCTGCCTAAATCCTTAAAGAAACCCTGTGGGGAACCCCCTTCTTTCGCTTCATTGTCCCAATAGACCCAATGGGTTCCGGAGGTATCCCCCGCACTCTGGGCGAGGGCTTGTTGGCGGAGTCCCTCGAGGGAGGGACAGATCTTCTGCTCGTGGCGAAACTGTTCCTGGGTAGGCCCCCCCTCCTGACGCCACTGAGCCAGGTCGGGAAGGTTCTGAGGTTGAACGAGCCCCTCGGGAGTTTGCTCTGGGGGGACGGCCCGGTCGGTGTCTTCTACTGGGGCGACTGGGGGAGGAGGTGCTGGCCATTCAGGTTCTTCGGGTCGGGGGATGGCATGGGCAGCCATGGACCGGGTGGTTACGCACGCCCAGTCCGGGATGCCCAACATCCCCAGGTGCTCTCTTCTCTCTACGGCGGCCCACGGGGAACTCTCAAGATCATTTCCCAGGAGACAGTCTACGGGGGCATCATCTCGGACCGTCACTTTCAACATGCCGGAGACTCCCCCCCACTCGAAGGGGACGCAGGCCATCCGACATAGACTCTCCGAATTGTCGGCTGAACGGACAGGGCAGAGAACGTTCGGCAGGATCTGTTCTGGGGTCACCAGGTGACAGCGGACGGCTGTTACACTGGCCCCGGTGTCACGTAGGGCTTCGGCCCTGCGTCCATTAATGTTCACCCACTGACTGTACTTCCGGGTGTTGGCGGGCAGGGGGACCCGCGGGACCATGTCTTTTCCCCCTAGGCACGCTAGAACCATGGCGGCTGGTTCCCACTCTTGGTGTTCTTGCGCGCACTCCTCTTGTTCTTCGGAGATTTGTTCTTCCCCCAGGGCGGCGGCAGCCATCTGGCGAGGTTTCGGAGTCTGACTCTGTGGACAATTCGGGTCGTTTGCGTAGTGGCCGACTCGCTGGCATCGGTGACACGTGACATTGGCTCTGTACCCCGGCCGCGCCGGGGTGTTGCCCCGGTTGGCCGGGGGTGGGGTGCTGGTAGCGGGAGCGGCCGGGGCGTTGTCTCTTCCTCGTCCCTGGCCCCCTCCTCCTCCTCGGGGACGGTGCTGACCGTGGTTGTTCCGGTTCTGTTCATGTGACCCATTTCGGCCTACTCGGGTAATTTCCCACCGGTCAGCCTCGACGGCGAGCTGCCGTGGATCAGTCAGTTTACTGTCGAGGAGGTGCTGCCTGAGCTCGACGAAGCAGTTGTTTGAAAGATGCTGCCATACCATGAGATTGAAGAGTTGCTCGTAGGTCGTTACGTTGCTTCCCTTGATCCAACCCTCGAAGGCTCGGCTGAAATAGTTCACGTATTCCACCCAAGTGGTACCCGGGATCCGGGTGCAATCTCGGAAACTCTGGCGGTACATTTCGAGTGTGAGCCCATAGCGGGTGAGGAGGGTAGCTTTCATGTGGTCACAGGAGGTCATCAGATGGTCTGGGAGCTGTAGTAGGGCATCGCGGCCCTCATTGACGAACCTCCCCCATAGACCGGCTCCCCAGTCGCTTCGATCGATCCTGTGGGAGGTCATCGCGATCTCGTAGGCCTTGAACCATTGCTGTATGTCGTCATCTCGGAAATATTCTCGAACGACATCCTTGGGGATGTGTACCTTCTTTTCTGTTGCCCCCGGGGTGCGCGGTTGCTCGGGCACCCCTAATTCTTTGTTCTGCTTGCGTAAGTCTATCTCAGCTAGTTTGCGCTCGTGTTCATACGCCAGCCTCTTCTCTTCGAGTTCTCTTTGTCTCTGTTTCTCTTCCCGTTCTTCTCGGAGCCGCAGATGTTCCAGGTTCAGTTTTTGTACGGCTAATTTGAGTTCGCCATCCATTTTGAGCCGGGCCATTTCTAGTTCATGTAGTCGGTTTCTTTCTCGTTCTTGGATCTCCTCTTGCGAGAGACCCGTTCTCCGCTCCTCGGGAGCCGTGGTGTCTTTCTCTGCTGCTGCGACATTTTGGTCCGGGGGTCTGACGGCCCCGGTTTCTGCCCATGACTCAATGGCGTGCTTGAAATCGTCTTTAGTACTCAGACCGGTGGTAGCGATACCTAGTTCAATGCAGAATTGTTTCAACTCACGATGGCTGTATTCTTCCAATTTCTCCATCTGGAATCTTTTGGTGGATCCGCTTTCTTTGGTTGACATTGTGGTTTTGTCGTGGGGTGAGCTACTCTCTGTACGATTACGCGTTGATTCGGATCGCGCCGCTGGCCACCAATGTTAGACGGACCGGGAGGGTCGGCCGAGGACAAGGGGAGAGGTCTCCGGGGAGAGCCGTCTCCAGCGATCGTACAGACGAGTAACTTCCCCCCCACAGAGGTACACCACACAGAAGTAAGGTTTAACGTTTCTTTATAAGTAATTCGATAAGTACGGTAGAATGGTACAAGGAGGTCTGGACTCAGGGGTCCCCTCGATTCTAGTCTCTTGGTTTGGGGAGAAGGGGTAGCGGGACAGTCTTGTTACCAATCTGGTAGATACGATGATAAGATGGATAGCTCACAATCCTCGAGCTCGGCGTTCTCGATGATCGGGCCGCGGCAGAGCCAGCAGGTCCCGAGAGGGTGGTAGTTACAAACGGTCCGCGGCCACGCCAGCAGGTCCCGACGAGGATGAAGGCTTCAGAAGGTTGCGGCAGCGCCAGCAGGCAAGACGGTAGTTCGCAAGGCAGGACTACGGCAGCGCCAGTAGTCCGTCAAGGATGAGTTCTTCACTGCGTCTCTCGACTCCAGGATACAACTGCCTTCCTGCTCTGGAGCTGCCCCAGTTATAGGTCTGGCGCCCTTTGATGTCCGGACCCTCGCACTTGGAGGTCGGGAGGTCCGGGATGAGGGAGTCCAGACACCCAGCAGGGGGGTGGAGCCAGCGCCTGGGGGAGCTGGGGGCGATCGGCACCTGGCGGGGGAGAGCCATCGACACTTCTTTCTCCCATTGACCTGCCAAGTGGTCCGTTCACCTCCTGGGTGGATGGTGGTGCCGGGATGTCGGGGCCTGGCCAGGCCCAGGGTTAGGGTCGATCGGAGGCCACGCGGCCTCGTGGTGCAATGTCCAAGATGGCGCCCAGGCCGGGCGAGGGGGCCGGTAGTGGTCCGGACCCATGATGCAGGGATGTCCGGGGCCAGGGGTCCCGTATGAGACGGGGAGCGGGTGGTTACTGTGGGTTACACCTGGAGGGCCGGGCTCGGGCCTTGTCATGCGGGGAGGGAGCAAGACCTTCACGTGGCCTGTCCAACAGTGACCGTCAGCACACACAGCATGCAGATGTCACACACGGGAAACTGAAACTAGTATCCGCCATTAGGCTTGACTGCTTTTAGTCTGATCGATGCTCGAGAGCCATAACTCCCCCAGCACAAATCAATGCAAGAAGACAATATCCCCTTTGCAATGGTAGCTCTCCTGAGTAGATCCCAACTTGCGGATTCAAGGTGGAGGGCGTACCCCAAGTGGAGATTCACACTCTAGCCACCAGAGATGGCATTTAGGGGGCAGTGACCTGCCCGGCATCAGTCTGTAAAGTATCAATGTTCATTGCATATGCTGCATTAGAGTAAATGTCACAATTAATGAAGTACGGAACATCATTGAATGCATAAATTACCTCGACTATTAGCATTATACAAAGTGGCATCAACAGTGCTATTTAGGTTAAAGCTGAGTCGGATGGAAATGGTCATAAATCGTATTACAAGAAATTGTTTGTTGAGATTGCAATGCAAATGATGTAAGCATCTTAAAAAAGTAAAAACGTGGTACCCCACTGGCTGCAAACTATGAAGTATTGAGCCTGCAAAATTACTCAGTGTTGATCATGTGAACAAAAGCACACTTAGACTTAGATTATGCCATTATGCAATATTAGACTTTTTTGGGGGTTTGGACTGGCATTCTCAAAAAAAAGATCGCATATGTCACTTATGTAACTTAGATCTATAAACATTTCACCTCGTTTTAAATTTGTAAGTCAGGATGCTCGCTACATCAGTGGAGCACCTGCCCTTCTTCTTCTACATACTGGACTTTAGGTCAGCCCTCTCCGTCCGTTGTTGAAGACGGCATTATCTGTTCAGTTGTCATTCATATTTAGTTATCAGGATAACTTGCAGCATAGGGCAGTAGAGTAGCCCACTTTCGTCATAAGCTGCCTGGACTGTGAATAATTAGGAATACAAATGGAATGCATGAATTAATCTCAGCCACTGGTAATTACTTGGGCCGCATCCCAGTTGATAATTTTTTGTCCACCATCTCAGTTTAGGTGCAGTCATATGGAAATCATCCTTGACCTTGCTCCAACAGAAACAGTCCAACCCAAACTGTCAAGCCAGGTCCTCTCTGAACCAGAACACAAGCAAACTAAGGCCTGTGAATAAAGGTGGGCCTGATTTATGTTTTGGCGGATGGCGTAACCTCTGTTGGCCTGGCAGAGGACGTAATGTTCTTGAGGCTGAGACTACACCACTTGCCAAATTTAGGAATGACTGTCAAGCCGACGATCATTTCTGAACCATTGGCAGGAACCGCTATCACAGTGGTTCCTGTCAATGCTGTTTAAAATGTTGTGCATGGCTCTGTCAGCATGACAGAGCTATCCATCAAACCAAATTGTTTTTATTTTCAAAAAGAAAATGCCCCCCTCAACATGGAAGCTATCTACCATGGCAAAGGGAGCATTTAGGAATTTTCACTGCCCACTACCACCAGGGTTTTCTTGACAGTCATGGGCACTGAAAGCTGAACTCCATTGCCTCCTAAATAAGGTGAGCGAAATAAGAGGTCAACCTCTGACAGCCCTTACTTTTTCGATGCCGTTATAGGGGTTTAATCACAGCGGAACATAGTAGTATCCACTGTGATTAAACCCAAGTTCTGCCGGCATTTAAATCGGGTGAGCGGAACATCATTGTGGAGGTAAGCATAATCCAACCCTTCCGTGTCAGGGTTGATAGGCCAGTCTCTGCTTTCATTTTTGCTTTAATTTTATATCTTTTTTATTTATTTTTGTGATGGATAATTTTTTATTTATTCATTTATTTTTTCAAATATGGACACTACCTTTTAATGGTGGAATTAATTTCTTTTTATTGTTTTTACAATTCTAATGCCCAAAGGAATAAAAACAATCACAGTTGCCTAGGCCAGACCTACTGGCTGTCCTAATGTTGGCTGCCTTTTGAAAAGTCCCACCTAAATTTGTTTAATTGTATAATGCAAATGCAGTTTCATAAACGTGTATGTACTGTACCTATTTGCCATTTTTCTTGCAAAGTCTCTGTGGTCCATGCAAAAGAAAGCTTCATACACAATCTCACAGGAGTCATCTCTGTTCAATATCAACAAAGTAAGACTATATAGGGAAGTGTATACTTACTATTATAACTTTGCATCTATCAATACTCAATATATTGGTAGTCAGTATTCTGTAGTCAATATTAGGACAGGTTGATATTTATAGTTCATTATTGTGGTACTATCCATGCTACCAAAGTGGAGTGTCCTATCATATGAAAGGGGGAAATCCCTGCTTAATACAGGTGAAACAAACCTACCTGAAAGCCAAGGCCATTGCAGATTACTGTAACACTTCTTTGTACCAGCGTGTCCCAGAGCTGTTCAGTGTGTTGTTAGGTGTTTTGCAACCAACAATTTTCCCTGTTTCTTTTGCTATTTTGGCGAATGGCTGTCAAGAAAGCATTTGGAAACAAGTAGGCTACCCGCAGTGGAGCCTAAGGAAGCCAATTTCTACCTATCACATGAGGTCTATATACATATAACCAAGAAAATTGGTTCTGGTACTGTCTTTTTAGATTGATGGAGGGCAAGGCCGGACTGGCCGCAGCGGGCACTGGGTGTTTCCCCAGTGGGCCGGAAAGGTGGGGGCCGGTTTTGGACCAGTGGGGATCATTTTTAGGTCTCGCCTAGGCAGCGCCCATGCGCTACATAGGAGAAAGACCTTAGCCATTGAAGCGCCTTTTCAGGCCAAAACGTGCATGCGTTCCATTGCCTTCAATGGCAACGCGTGCACGTCTGGCGATTCCCTTGCGGGAATGAGCTTTGGAAACCATATCTTTGTAATTAACTTGCAAACATATGGTGCCCCTGCTCGTTCCAACAAGGGAAACAGGCGAAGGCCCCCTCCTGTCTTCCCTCCTCCTGTTGCTTCCTTGGTTAGCACGACTCGCACGCGCATGTTTTTTTGTTTTCTTTAATGAAGGTGAAATAAAGCAGAACTGTCTTCAGCTTTTACAGTTTTTTGCGCGTGTGTTTGTTTTCTTTTATGGGCAAAGTTATTCCGGGGCTTGCTTTGTACCTGTGCCACAATATACAAAACAAGCCCCGTAATAAGTGTGCCCATTAAAGAAAAAAAACACGCATAACTGTAAAAGCTGAAGACACTTCGGCTTTATTTCACCGCCATTAAAGTTTCAAAATTGTACTCCACATTTTTTTTTCTAATGGTGACACAACGTTGAAAAAAAATGCTGACTACAATTTTTAAACTTTAATGGCGGTGAAATGAAGCCAAAGTGGCTTCAGCTTTTACAGTTATTTGCATGCCCTCTCCTGTCTTCCCTCCTCCTGTTGCCTCTTTTGTTAGCGCAACTCGCGTGCGCGTGTTTTTTTTTCTTTCTTTCTTACATGTGCTTGTTCTCCCGTATCATGGCGACTCCAGCTCTACCTCCCCACGACAGGACGGTGTTGTCGGTTGTGGACACGCTCACAGGCGGGAAGCCCTTTCGGATAGTAGCGGACGGCCTGCATCCATTGCGGGTTCCAGACTCCTTGACAAGCGCCGCTATGTGCGAGAGGAGCTGGACTCGCTATGCCGTTTGCTCCTGTGGGAGCCCAGCGAGCTGCCCGAGGCCAACCTGGGAGTGCTGTTCATGCACAACGAGGGCTACAGCTACATGTGTGGCCACGCCTTGCTGGGTTTGGTGCCGGATACCCCGAGACCCAGGTGAACATACACTGCCCCTGCGGGCTGGTGACAGCCTATGTGGAGACCGCGGGGGTAAGAGCTGTAGGTCCTGCTTCCAAAGTGTGCCTGCATTCGCCTTCTTCACAGGTAATAATCAGGGGCGTATCATGCTGGTTAAAATACATTATACGAGATGCAGGGCAGGAGGGGGCCGTATGGAGCAGTTGCAGGGGCGAGGAGTGTGGATTATGAGGATTTCTTGTGAATCAAAGTTTGGTAAAATAACTATCTTTAAGACCTTCGAAACTGAGACAAGAGTGTATGTGCATGAGTTTTTGTTTTGCCTGCATGTGCATGTAAAAATTCCAAGTGAGATTCGACAAACATCTCACCATACCCGACTTAAACCACCTTTACTCAACTATTTACTACAGAATATGTACTGGGGGGGTGTCACCCCAAATACCGCTCTGAAGCTACACCCATGGTACTAATGTACAACTGTTGAGAAGCTCTGGTACTCTTTCCCTTTTAGATGAAAGACGTGCAGTTGCACAGTATTCACCCATTTTAAAGCACTGCTTATAATCTGGGCCACTGAAATTATGTGGCAGAGGAGGGCCAGTATCTGCCACAGTTCCAAATCATCTTACTCAGCCCACATTCAGCGCTCAGGAACATTCCCAAAACACCTGCAAGGAGCAGTGTTGTGTCAGTTTAGGAAGTCTTCCATCTGGCGTTGGGTGAGCCGCCTGGGCTGGGGAGCCTGTTCCACAGCGTCCCCGTCCGAGCTGGAAGACGGCTTCCCATTGGTGCACATATCACCCATTGTCCTCTGCCAACATTTGACATGACTCATTTATAAACGTATTGGAGCTTCATGACGTTCACTTCCGAGCATCTCTCACTCTCAGATAAACATCTCAAACTGAATGCGCCGCTCCTGGTTACTCAAGACTTAATGCCTGGCTCATTAATTTGGTGGCCTGTCTATAAACCTTTCCATTTCCCCAATGCCCCTTGCCACACACAGTGCCTAGAGGCGAGCACGCTACATAAAGTAGGAACAGGCGAAGGCGCTCCGTGTACGCTGTTCCGAGAACTCTAGTTGCCTTGTTATGGACAGCACTCCCAGAGCAACGCCGGGAGTAATCCCAGCTCCCCTACTCTGCCTACTGTGCCAGCCTGGGCAAGTTGTGTGGTCTTAAATCCATATGGTTCCTTTTCCGGTAGAAAGAGTTAGTGTTTCAAATGGAGCAAGTCGCCCAGAAGCCAGCTATGTACAGAACCAATGGGAGTGGCTAAGAGTTCCCCAGATCCTTGCCAGTTTGTGTTTGTGTTGTGATCGTGTGCACATCTGCGTCCTAATAAACAAGCATTGGCATAGCCAGTAGGTCTCGCCTTTGGGACCATATAAGTGTTTAGCTATGCAACAGTTGTTGTTGCACCAAGGATATTGTGCTGCATAACTAAATACTTATTAGGCCCCAAAAGCGAGACCTTTTGGCTATGCCAATGCTTGTTGTTACTGGGGGCGGTTTTGCTGCAGTGCTGCAAAATTGGCCCCTTGTAAGAAAAGCACAGCGCAGTGTTTCTGCCAACCCCCCCACAACGCCTCCCTCCAGCCAGTCAGACATAATTGCCAGGGCTGGTTTGTGTTCCCAGTCCAGCCCTGGTTGAGTGCATAGCGTGCGGTCAGTGCGCTTCTGTAAAAGCACTGTATTTTTTCTAAAGCACTTGTTGCCATAGTCCTATGACTTAACAGATGCCTCTGTGGCCCACTGAATATAACTGACTTCATCTACCCAAAAAGAGGGGAAGACTGGCTTGGCCTAACCGGGAACTAGAAAAGCACACCGACCTGTGTATAAGGTGCATTAGCACTCTGAGCAATCATAGAAATAGCAATCATTTTTCAATCTTTTGCACTCATGCAAGGAAATCCATTCACAATGAGGTAAACAATGGTAGTAGTTAACATTTATACTTGCCATGTTTTTCATTTGTTTGTTGCACACCAATCTGCGTAGACTCTCTGCAACAAGGTATGTTGTTTAGTGAAGATCTGTTAGTTTAACATATGTGGAACAAAGGGTTGGTCCAAGTTCTGTTGTGCAACTTGAAATGTCTTCAACAGTACCTTCTCTCAGCCTTACCTCTCTGAAAGCTATAGTTGCAGTTTCAAGTGTCTTCCAGTGACTAATATTGAATTATAGCCCTCTGATGAGGGCTAGACTTGCGTACTTTAGTAAAAGGCCAGAGCCCAAGGCGAGGAGCTATAATGAGGGAAAGAAAGGTCCTCCAATGACCAGTGTAGGCCAAAGCCGAAGGGCTGTAATGTTTTAGAACATTCCACCTACTGAGGGTAGAATGTTCTAAATTAAAAAGTTACACACAGAAAGACAAACAATGAATCTTGGAGCAGATGTCTGTACCAGCCATTATTGACCTTCAGTCACTCCAATGTCTTCAATGGAACTCCCAACAATCCGATGCTCTAATATAGCCTTAGAGCCAGACTTAGCTGGCTTAACCGGCAATTAAATGCCTGCATCAGTGTTAAAGGCCCGAGCCAAAGGCGAGGGGGGAGAAATCCCCTTGGGCTCCGTGAGGCCTTTGTTCACAGCAACAACTGTGTACAAACATTGGAATGTTGATGCTCCGGGCTTCTACCAGCCATTAGAAGCCCAGAGCACTCCATTGTCTTCAGTGGAGCGCTCAACATTCCAGTGTTTTAATTATGAAAAGAAAGAGCTATTTAATTTCCTTCTCATGTTTTACATTTCCAAAGAATTCATAGATAGTAAAACTTCAAAAGCTTAGACACCTAATTTCAAGGTCTATTTATTAGCGTTTTTGCAGAACACTATACTGTATTTGGGACTGCTATACTCTGTTGACATTTTCAATAATTTTGAGCTAAATGTCCTAACCATATGCTTAAAGGATTAGCATAATAATAATGATAATGCTGATAATAATAATAATACTACTACTATACTACTACTACTACTACTACTAATAATAATAATAATAATAACTATTATTATTATTATAAGAAACTGGGTGACTGGTTGAGGGAGGTAAATGGGGGGCATTGTCATTTGTAGTGCCGGTGGCTTAGGCTTGTGTAACTGGGGGCCTATTGCATTGCTTGTTGTTTTAGCCTCGCTGGTTTAGGCCACTGCAGTATTTTACTGTACTGTATTATAGCGCTTGTATAGCATTTACTACCCCATGTTGTTCGCTTATACATGCAGGTACCACACTACACGCTGTGGCTTGTGTGGTTGGAAGTGTGTTGTGTTTGATTTTGGCCACAGGTACTCATAGTACGGCCCGCGGGCCACCAGCAGCCTGTCAAGCCTTCTTTGGCGGCCTGCGGACCTTGCAGACATCGTACCTGTGTTTTTTTTGTTTTTTTTAAAGAATGTCAGCAAACACTGCCGGTTGCAGCAGAGACAGGGACAGCAGAGACAGTGACAGACAGAGACAGATAGAGGCAGAGACAGGGACAGACAGATAGAGACAGAGGCATAGAGATAGAGGCAGAGAGATAGAGGCAGAGAAAGAGGCAGAGAGATGGAGAGGGAGAGAGAGGAAGAGAGAGGGAGTGAGACAGAGGGAGGGTGACAGAGATGGAGAGGGAGGGGAACAGAGAGAGGGAGACAGAGAGAGGGAGACTGAGAGAGAGGGAGTCAGAGGGAGGGAGTCAGAGGGAGGGAGACAGACAGAGGGAGAAAGACAGAGGGAGACAGACAGAGGGAGACAGATGGAGGGAGGCAGAGGGAGGGAGACAGACAGAGGGAGGGAGACAGACAGAAGGAGACAGACAAAGGGAGACAGACAGAGGGAGACAGACAAAGGGAGACAGACAGAGGGAGACAGACGGAGGGAGACAGAGATAGACAGAGTAAGGGAGGAGTGTGATGAGTTCCAGGATACAAAGTAAGTCCTTATCATCCCCACAATTTGAAATGTTGAATTCCACTGAGCTAACTGGACACAACCTCAGTCTGAGTGACTTTAAACCTTGTACATTTGCAATTTTGTTCTGTTTGTATCTCTTATGTAACTCATTTAATCGAAAGTCCTTACGTATCGCAACTGGTTCTTTTGTAAAGCGCTCTGACACCTTCGGGGAATGTTCGCACTATATAAAATCGCAATAAATAAAATAAAATAAAATAAAAATAAATACAATATATTGAAATAATAATTAACTATTGTTGTGGTTATCTCCAAAGTAGCCAAACAGTGTCAACTTGTGGCAGACTGTCACAAGCGCTGGTGTTGACAATTAAGTGCTGGTGCCGGGCACAGGAAACCACCGGCTCAAATTAAGCACTGCTTTGCCCCCACCCCTCCTGTGAAATGAAGTTGGTGCCATGCAGTACAACCCATCTTCACACAAGTGTTAGTCAATATAGACTGCTGTGGAATACAAGTACAGGTATCATGCTGCGTTTCAAGCTCAAGCCTGGACTGGACAATAATCCTCTGGTGAGCTCTAATGAGAGTGAAACGTGTGTCAGTGGATGCTTTTACTCTGCTCCTACTCGGCTTGCATGGTGTTCTATTGAGTTAAAATCTATTAGATTGGTACAAATTTGTGTTATTGACCAATGTTTTACTTCTTTGTGTGCTGGACACATGCATAACTCATATGAAAGCTGTAATACTTTGCCTGGAATGGTAAATGCTTATGTCATTTTGTGGCTTGGAATCATTGGTATTTTTCCAATCCAGTGCTTAACGCAAAATTGTGCCCCCATGTACTTTGGGGGGGGGGGGCTTAAGTGCTGCGGGCGCCCCTGAACCACAGGGGCCTGCGTTCCACCCTGGCTTCAAGACTTTGCCAGAATGCAGACATTTGAGCGCACAATTTAGAATGTTGCTGGTGTAATGATACACTTCATTTGGGCTACTCTCCACCTAAGAGGAGCGCTCATGCAGAGTTAATGACATTCTAAGCTTCTCAGCCCTTTGCTTCCCTTCTAGTGCATGTGTCTGCAGTGAGCCATACTTCTCTTGTGTGCGCCAATAAAAGCAAAATATTTGGCAGCTCAGGTTCCTGCTCCATTCAAAGACAGCTTAGATGATACTTCAGTGAAATGAATGCTATTGTAATTTTTTTTGCTTTCTGGCGTAGCCTAGCAGTATTTTGGTTGCAGTGGCGTAACGAAAAATAATGGGCCCTCTATGCAGGATGTGAAAAGGCCCCCCCCCCCAAAACAAAATCTCCCCTTTCACACAGCTATTTATTGACTTTGTGCTAAATGGGCCCCTTCTCATGGGTTCAAGGGCCCCTAAAGGGCTGGGGGCCCACTGCGCAGCATGGCCTGCTGATGCTTGTGTTACGTCACTGTTTGCTAGTTGACTGATAAACTCTGACAAAGACACCTGGGGCCAGATGTATGAAGCATTTTACCGCTCGCAAACGGCCCATCGGTTCAATTGCAACCGGTAAAATGCTTTTTGTCTTGTACTAGCCATATTTTGCGAGTCGGTGACCTATTACCGACTTGCAAAGTAGGGTTTGCAACTCGCTATTGGGAAGGGGCATGTAAAGGGTGTCTCTTCCTAATAGTTAATCGCACTGGTATGCAGGAATGTTTTGTGACAGGTAATGCAATCGCAAAAAATGTGCAGTTACCACCAAATTCAAGTCCCTAAGGGCCCCCTTCGCTTTGTGAATGTTGGCGGCAACATTTTCTAAGAGCAGGCTGTGATTGCACGGACCACTGCATACTCTTAAACACATGAAAACAAAACTTTTATTTTTTAAATTCATCCCGTTTTTCTTTAAGGAAAACTGGCTGCATTTCAAAATCAGTCAGTCAGTCAAAAATCTTTATTTCGATAAATTAATATCAAAAAAAGGCACGGTACATAAAGGAAAAAAAAAACACATTATACAATGTTAAAAATAAACATCTTTAGATTTAAAAACCATGTCATAGTTTACTAAAAGACAAAACAAGAAAGCAAAAGATTTTTTAAAGACATCACTAAATTCATAAAAAAGCTATATCATAAAATATTTAAAAATCATCATACCGCCATCAACCTAGTTCCTGATATATGGTACTATTTAACTACTAAAGTGCAAGGTGCAAAGCTTCACAACAATATGGCCTATCTCTCATTCTCCATAAGTCTTTTCTTGGTGTGTACCGCACACACCAAATAATTGGCTACGTGAAAGACAGTGCTGGGATGGTTTAACAGCTGCAAATAAAGAAGTGCTGGTCTGACTTGCAGAAACCCTGCCTTTTTTAAGATTGGCACAAGATACTTCCTCCTTTCCGCTGTAAAGTGCCCACAGAACATGGTGAAATGTATAGTGTCTTGGATAGAAAAACTATTGCAAGAACAAGGTGGAAATTCAACAGGTTTGCACCAAGTTGTGTATTGACCTAATATCAGGTGAATCATATTTAGGCGGAAACGAGTTAATAAAAACCTATGAAAGGGGCGGTTAACCAGAGTGAGATAAAATTCAGGGCCTGGAGGAGTTGCGACCAAAAGGTGTGCTCTAACCAAAGGTTTTATCAGCTCTTTTTCCTCTCTTAAGAGGGACAGCCTCATGAGCATATCACTTTTAGTTCTAACAATATCAGTCCGCAATATAGTCTCCGGTGAAGAGAAGAGGTTAGATCGTCCCAGAGCGCTAAAACCATTTTTAACATAGGTTAACCACTTGATTTTGTGGGCATTGTCAAGTAAAAGACAGTCTTTCAAAATGGCCTGAATTAAAGATAGTTCATTATTAAGCCAAATTTTAAGCCACATAATTAAAGGGGCCACTCGGATTTTGTCTGTTATAAAATCAGCCCCCAGTTCAGAATGAACCGAATAAGATGGTGTAGATTGAGGTACAGACAAGACTGATCTAAAAAATTTATTTTCAGAAACCTGAAGACAGTCCATCGATCCATATCCCCATAGTGAACAGCCATAGGTTGCAACAGACACGCACTTAGCGTTATAAATAGTCATAAGGGCTGGGACTGGCCTAGCCCCCAGCCTTCTGCTGAAACTCAAAATGGCAGAAGATGTTCTTACTAGGGCATTATTTCTGTTTCTTATTTGGGGGCCCCAACTCCCCTTATCTTCAAACGTGACTCCTAGATACGGGAATGTCGATACTCTTTGCATTTCTGCTTTACTACAATAGAACGTTTTAACTTTCTTGCAGCGTGAGCCTTTACCCACCATCATAATTTGTGACTTTTTGGCATTTATTTTAAGGTCTAATGAAATCATAAAAGAGTCAAAGGCATCTAGTAACCGCTGGAGTCCCAGCCCTGTGCGGGACAAAAGCACTGCGTCATCCGCGTACAGGAGGACAGGAACACAGGTCTCCCCTATACGCGGTATGTCCGGTGTTGCTGTCTTTAACTCAGATTCAAGGGCATTTATATAAACTGTGAAGAGCAGGGGTGCCAAAATGCACCCCTGTCTCACCCCTCTTTTGGACTTAAAACAACTAGTACGTCGTCCCCCTGAATCAACCCTGCCAGATGCCTGGAGGTCTGAGTGGAGATCGGCTAAAAGATTTACAAGTGCCCGATCAAGACCCATCTCGGCAAGGATGTGCCACAATTTAGAGCGGTTCACGAGGTCAAAGGCCGAAGATAGGTCCATGAACCCTAAATATAACGACCCATCTTTTGCCCTGGTGTATTTATCCACTAACATCTGCAGATTAAGGCACTGGTCCATAGTGCCCCGTTTCGTTCTAAAAACCGTACTGCAGATGGGATAAGACCCCTCTATCGTCAAGCCATGCCTGGAGTCTAAGTAGGATGACCCATCCCATAATTTTTACTGATGAATCAATAAGAGATATCGGGCGATAACATGCTGGGTCTACCCTACTTCCCTTCTTAAAGACGGGGATAATTACAGACTCCTTCCAAGATGTTGGAATACTACATCTAGTTATGGCATTAAAAACACGGCACAACACCCTCGACCAAAGCTTTGGTTCCGTTTTAAAGAAGTCAGCAGGGACTCCATCTGGCCCAGGTGCCTTATTTTTTAAGGTCTGATCGATGGCCTTTTCCACTTCAGAGGCCTCAAAAACAACACCCTGCACCTCCAGAGAAAAGGAGAGGCCATCTGACAAATCATCCACTAAATTACTCGAATATATTGCCTCAAAATGATCAATCCAAACACCATCCGGGATATTTAGTTCAAGGGAAGCTTGATCCTTATCTGAAAAGAAGGGCTGGTTGACTACCCTCCAAAAGTCAGCACTGTTTTTGACAATCTCAGGGTGAGACAGTTCTAACCAAGCAGATTCCCTGATCTCCTTCTTCCTATTTTCTAAGGCTTTTTTATGTAAAGATTTTTATAGTGGTTATTAGTGGGCGGTCTTAAGGAACAGCTTTAAGGGCCTTAAGCAAAACAGTGTGTGCTTTGGAACATGCATGATCAAACCATTTTTTCTCCCTATGCTTAGATTTTTTTTCTTATTAGTCAGGCTGATGTCAATGGTTTTACAGATATTACCAAAGGCAGACATTACTTGGAGATTTGATGCCCTTGTATCCAAACATGTTAACACATCGTTTTCAGTACTATCAAGGACGGCATGAAGAACATCCTCGGGGACAACAGAAGACCACTTCAATCTGCTACCCTGGTCCTTTAACGCCACGTCTTGACTTCTATTCCCACCTGACCCGCACGTGATTCAAAAAGACAGTTGACAACACCTCCACTACTACAGGGTTATGGTCGCTAAATACTGAGACCGTAGTACCATAGTGAACCACCCTCTCCAAAATCTGACAAGACATAAATATATAGTCAATTACTGTACCGTTGCCATTACCTTTAAAGGTAGGAGTTCTGCTATCAAATTCCCCACAACTAGATTCATACAGATTCCAAGCATTCAGGTAGGATTCAAGGGTCTCCCCCCTAATAGAATGCTCAAAGTGTGTTAATAATGAGTGCGGAGGCCCCTCTTCTGAGGGACCTGTGCATGACTGATTGCAGGGATGAATATTAAAATCACCTAATAAAATAACTTCAAACTCTTTTACCTTGGTTCTGTAGACTGACAAGAAAGATTCAATAATATCCAAATTCTGCCTAGTGTCATCATTTGGGCTACAATTATAAAAATTAATAAACAAAATGTTTGAAAAAGAGGGAGGATTAAATTCCACAATCAAACAGTTTTGGGAACCGGAATTATGTTGTGATAACACCCCTTTTAAAGACGATTTAAACAAAGTTAACAGGCCCCCCCTTGGTCTGCCTGCCCCACCTCTAGTAGCAGGTACGGAAAAATGTGTGTAACCATCCAAAGAGAAACTGTTCGTTAAGTCCCAAGTTTCCTGGAATGCAAGAATGTCGAAGGTCTTCACTAGTTTAATCCATTCATCAATCCCTACTTTGGCCCTAATACCGGCAATATTCCAGGTCATTATTCGACAATGTTCATTTAAGGAGCCCTCGTTGGTGGACAGTCAATCATTTTCACTTAAAGATGATAGAGGGCCGAACCGGTTAAACAAGGGCAAAATTGGAAGTGATTGTGGGTTAGGCCTACACAAATTATAGCAATATGAGTCCATATTCACAAGCGGTTGATGATCTTGGGACATCCCAGGAAAAAAGGCCTGCCTGTTTGAGGGGTAGGCGGGAGTCTGATGACCAACATAAGAATTAGGAGTAGGAGTCATGCTCAAATGGTTATAAAAATACCCCAACGGGCGCACACTTATATTGTCCTCAGTGACAGGTAAGGAGGCCGCCCTTAACAATACAGTTGCGACGTGCTGCGGGTGTCTTAAATTTACAATAACACAGTCGCCTCTGCATGATTTTCTAGAAGTGCCAATCCAGTCAACCCTACTCACTGACACTATGTCGTTACAGAAAGCAATGGGAAACCCACAGTATTTATTTAGCCAAGCAATAACTTTATTGCCTAGAGAACTGGTCAGCTCTTCCCGGGCTTCAAAAGAGTTTGGGTCAACTGTCAAATTAAAAACCTGCTTTATTTAAAAAGCAGTCACAGACATGGTGGTCTGTTGACCCCAGCAGGCCATTGTCTCTGTGAGTACTAGCCATTCCCAATGGGTTGCAAATTGCGACCTGACTCATGAATATTAATGAGGCAGGTCCCTTGCGACTCATTGGGAATCGCAAACAGTGTAAAACACTGCTGTACATAGCTGTTTGTGATTTCCTAATAGCGAATTGCAAAAAGTTACTATTAGGAAATCGCAAACGGAAGTCTATCTACATTGGTGAACAATCAAGCAAATGGGATAGAGTGCCCAAACTGCACAGAGAAAGCATAGTGCAAACATTGAGCCAAGTGGTACATTCTGAAACTCCATTTTCCATACAATTGGAATCCCCAGGCAGCACCTGTGAAATAATTCAGTTCTTTATGGTCTGTTGGATGGCTACACAACATTACTTCACAAGAGCTGGATCCGTGCCGGATTTTTCATACATTCAGAACGGACACATCTTAATAGTGTAACTAGAAATGACAAGTATTTACATAGAAAGTGGTTATCCTGAAAACCAGGCTTTAATTGGGCTCTCTGAAACGCCAGACACCCTGTTCTAAACAGTGAGCCTGAGACTCTCAGAAGTTCGAAGAAAGGGACCAATTAGCAAATTTTCACAAGTAAATTGACTCAAAGGCAAGTTTTATATAATCTGGGATCTGGGCATGCAGGCTAACATGTCCTCCTATACTTAAAAAATAAATAAACCATACTCTATTACTTCTACCTTGTTCCTTCCATTTCCCATTCTGTCCCCAACGCCACACGATGTGATTGAGAATCTACTTGAAAGGAGAAGAATGCAATGCCACAATCTCAGGTCTTAGACAGCAGAGATATGTCATCTTAGCTTGAAAGTGTTTCATATGGTCAGAAAGCAGGGCAATTGAATTGAATTGTGTTGTGGCATGTGTATGGCAGGGGGGTTGTAACTCACATAATTTGCTGTAGCCTAATTATGTGCAATGACAGCAGAGTTACACCGACTAGGCGGAATTACACAAGGAGCATAACCCTGCATTTAGCGACATTTTCTTAGTGCAAAATGCACCTTCACATCCAAAATGGACCAGAGAATAGTGCGCAATGCAACAAAAATGACCAGCAGCATCTAACTGACACTTGCATTCTGTTCCTGGCTCTTGCAGTAAGCATTTTTGCCCCAAATCACTCAAAAGTGAACAAGCGAGTGTTATTGCATAATTGTTGGTCATTTCACATCACAACAGTTAAACTAACTACCAAAATTACCAACATTTCTCCTTAAATTAAAGTTTCGCCCGGTCCTAGTATATAGGGCTTTGTATCCCAATTAAACTGCAGGACAGGAAGCAATTACGGATAGTTATTATTAAGGATTGAAAAGTTAACAACATAAATAGAACCTTGCCTCCATATTGCCGTCAATTATCTGAAGCAGAATGAAAAAAATACCATCTGTGGTTACGTTAACAATTCCATGGCACCCCCCACTATATCAGGAGTTGTACCTCATATGGCAATTACATTGGCGAAGCAACTGTACCGGTCATCAGAACATTGCAGAAGAACACATCTGAAGTCAATCCTTCAAAAGGTAGGTTTATTACAGTCTGTGACAGAACCACAGCGCCTTCGACGGATCATCTTTCCCCCCCTTCCTAGAGCTTTGAGACCATTATGGGTGAGTATTTGCGCTTTACAAGACACTTGATTGATTGATTGACAAATGTAATTAAACATAAACATAAAATATAGTACATTATTCAAGTACATTACACCTATTATTGTAAACTTTAAATTAAATTAATATGCATAGATATATTTTACAGTAAATGTTAAAAATATTTAGGAAAAACATGGTAGGAATAATATTTTTAACGTTAAAATACATTGATTATTTGAATAAAATAATCTTTAAAATGTAAAATATTTCAATAGCGTTAGATGCAATTTATATAACATAATATACACTTTTATTTTCAACCTTTTTTGTCTTATTTTTTTATGAACATATTTCAATAGAAAAGAATTGGAGAAGGCCATTTTTTTTTCAATTATGCTCCTATTTTAGTTATTTTTTTCCAATGGGTGCTGGACGTTTTCTTTTTTCCCCAGATGAATGGGCTGTTTTTCAAATGGACTGGGGGAGATCTAAGGGGGGTACAGGGGTGTCCTCTGAATAATACAGCTCATTCACCATTATTATTCTGTTTTCCATGGAAAGGTCTATTTTTTACTTTCATAATTGTTTTTTTTTTTGATGGGGAATAGATTTCTAATGGGAAACATACTTTACAACGCAACTTTTACCACGCAGTGCCTTTAAGACGCAACTTTTACAATGCAAACCATTACAACGCATTGCGCTGGGGGGCGCTCTAGGATAGGGAATAAGTTTAATTTACTATCCGACACCTTCCCTAGTGTCCACGGGGACTGGAGTTGGAATAGTAAATTAAACTATTCACTATCCAGCACCCCAAAGCGCTATGAGTTGTAAAGGTTTTCGTTGTAAAAACCGCGTTGTAAAGGCATGTGTGGTAAAAGCATGCGTTGTAATGTCATACATCCATTTCTAATGGATCTGTTCTTCTGATTATAGTGGATTCTGTTTCATAGAAGACACACTTCTCTTCGGAGGCAAATTAGCTAATTGATGCCAAATATTGTACTTTTTTAGAAATATGTCAATATTTTCAGAAACAAGCATATTAATGTTTCAAGTAAAATTACTGCATATCTGAAAATATTTAAACCTTATGTTTTCAGTATATCAAACTGAGTCGTGGAGACATTTTTTTCTGTTAGTGAATCTTTGGTTCTAGAGAACAACTACTGTTATTTAATGACTTGCTTGGATGCTTTTTATAATTTATATTGATAAAGCTTTCTATGAAACTACCTGTACGTATATATATTTTTACTTCTTTCTGAAGACTAAGCATGTACATTTGGTTTCCACATGTCCGATCTTGAAACCTATATGTAATTTAGCAGTAGCATCATTCTAAAAACCTGTGTTTTTTTTAGTTCTTTCACTGGCAGGGGAGGGGGCCCCCACTACCCCACTCCCCTCCACCCGGCCAACACACATCCTTTATCATAGCCTGGCTCACTTGCTTTACTCGCTCAATCAGGGTTATTTGAGAATGTTGTTTATGTTCACAACTTTCCAACTTCAACAGTCTGCGCTGTTTTTACTCCATATTTCTGAGATTTAAGTTAAATCTTTAAATTCGCAGCGCAGTCACTATTCCACATTAAGCATAATTCACAGATATGTACCATTTTAGAGGGTAGCATCATGTGCACCATAGCATCTGCCTCTCCCAGAGACCCCATGTGATTTGTAGTTATATCACTCACGTGCTAGGCAGTGGAACACTTGGGGGGAGATTTACTAAGATTTTACACCCTGTTTACATCACATCGGGGCAAAATATTTTTTGCCGATTCATAGGTTTCAGTGCTAATAGTGCCGGAAATAGCGTGAAAGTAACGCAAAGCAGCACCTAGCGCTGCTTCACATCACTTAGCGTCAAGGGGGCGTACCATGGGTGGAGCAGGGACGTTCCCTTAAAACCCACCCAAAATTTCTGACGCAAAACCCTATTTACTAAATAAAATAGACAGGGTTTAGCGTTAAAAAACTGTGCCCTTCTGAAGTAGGTGCGACAAAAGAGAAATGCTTTCATTTCTCCTTCCTTTTCCGACTTTGTATGTGTGCTGCACTTTACAGCACGCATGAAAAGAGGGAAAGGGTTAAAGTCAGGCTATGTATACTATTTCATAATGGAAGGGAATGCTTCCAGTACATAAACTAGTCTAGACTCACGGAGGTACCCTTGCGTGATGACGTAAAGGTGTCTCCATGGCACACAGCAGCTGATTTCAGCGCCCGAGCTAGGGAAAGGGGAGGAGAGAGCCATATTTGCAGCTGCTGCACTATACTGCATACGTTAGTGGTACATCTTGCCCTTAATAGTCAGGGAAATCTTCTGATAAACAAAAGCTAAATGTTGACATGCAAGAACATCTTCAGTTGAGTAACTGTTCATCCCATACTATCACCAAGGCATGCCTCTTCGATGTGTCTAGTGTGGTTTTGGACATCTGCCATAAACCACTAAGGAAATGACTGCACGATCTACTACTGTGCTATCCCTTTCACCTCCCTGTGTTCCACAGTTGTCTCAAACTAATTTTGGAGGTTGGAGAGGTGGGGGCTTGTGAAGTATAGTAAAAATGTCAGCTATTGTCTCTTAGAAGCCAGCAAGGAGTCCTATGTTTTGATGCAGCATTGGGTGTAACTTCACACACGCAAACACATTGTGGACACACACGCACAGACGTGCACAAATGTGAACAGACCCGCACATAAGTAAGCATATCGACACACAACCACATTTTAAGAAAAAACAGAAATATTTCCCGATTCTTTCCCTTTTTAATTATCCGCTTCAAATCAAATATATTTCGATGGGAGGAGTCAAGTCACAACACCCCCTCCTTGAAACATTTTGCTGTATTAAACTGATTCTGATCTGTAGTTCACCAAAGCCCGTTTCTAAGAGGTAAACTGAAACCCCTATTAAGGTCTGTGGGGAAAAGAAAGATGGATGAGCAACTTCCCAAACCACAATGAAACCAGCTTCCAGCAGCCTGGAGACCCTACAAGCTCCAGAAGCTTGAGCGGTAAGAATCCCCGCGAACTTGACACACAGACCCATGGGGAAGGACTCAGTCTGGATTCTTTTTCTGTTATTGACACTTGACATGACCTCCTGTCTGCACGTGTAAAGTTGAATTTTCACTGATAGATCTTTGTGAAGGAAACCAGCAGCCTTATAATTAAAGTATTCTAGAGGGAGGGGATGCCTTCCAATGGGTCAACTAAAGAACTGTATCATAACTCTGCACTAAAGTCGCAGTCTTCATGAGAACTATTATTTTTTAGGTTTCGCCTGGGCCGGAGCACTAGTGCTCCGCCCAGCGAAATCTTATGTTCCTACAGTGTGGGGCTTAGTCCCGCCTCTGTCTTCCATTGGCTAGCTCCATAAATGGAGGCTAGCCTTTGGAAGAGATTGGCTGTCAGTCACTATTTCCCCGTCGGAACGCGATTCGTGGGCGTTTCTGGGTCTTTTTTTAAGTCCCGCCCTCTCCGATTCCCATTGGCTGGAATTTTACCTTCCAGGCAATGGGAAGGGGAGAGCGCGAAAAACACGCCCCCGAATCCCTCAGGGCGTGCTGTGCTTTCACTTGTTTTCATTCCACTTAAAGCCCTGTTGCTAAGTATATGACAAAAACAAACAATAATGTATTATTTATATCTATATCGGCCTCTCTTCTGATAGGTACGTTTGCCTGGGAAGTCTGTTCCTACCGCAGAGCCCAGCATCTTTTATGGCGTAGTGCCGCAGCTTGCTATTTTAATCTCCCACTTTGCTCTCCTGAAATGTTGGCATGTATGCCGAACATTGCGCTGTTTTGCGAACATCAGCATAATACTTTCGACGGGCAGGGATTGAGAAATACACTTTAGAAAAAAAAATGAGTTTTATCATTACGCATGCGTGAAAAACAGCCGCATGCTCACTTGGAGTCAATGGACTACGGAAAGCTTAAAGACACAGCGCATGGGGGCCGTCCCCTCTACGGAGTCCCAAGGAGCTCATCGTGGACGTTTCTTTCACCGTTTACGGTTACTTGCTGAGTCAGTGGTCTGCTTTTCCTTTGTTGCGTGGCGTCACATGCTGTTGTAACAATTAGGCTTCCTATAGTAAAACATCTTCAGTAACTCTGCGCATCGCCTGGCTACAGCCTGAGCAGGTCGGGAGGGCACAGCGGCTTTGGGGACGGGTGTGGCCGAGCGCGCAGGGTGCCATGCTGCAGCCGCAGGGGGATTTCCTACCTCTGGAAAGCAATAACCAGCCCAGTAATAAAAGGAAGCGTGACAACAAAGCCAGCACCTGTGGTCTGAACCTGGGCCGTGGACCAGCTGGTGGAACCCCATGGAGGGGCAACAGGGAGTACGGCCAGGGGGTCGTCGGGTGGGTGACAACATGGGAGAGTTGTGTGTCTCATATGGGGGAGGTGCATTTGGAGGCATTATAGCTCAATTCGTATTTGGGGGACTGGTTACTGGATACATATGGTGAGTGGTGGCTGCTGTTCTAGGCTAACCCCTTACAGTGACACTTCACGTGCATGTTGATATGTGGGAGGGCGATTGCACGGGTCCTAGGTCTGTTATGGTGTATTGGAGTTACACTTAAAGCATATATTATTAAGCGAGGTCCGAGGGTTGAGCGCAGTCCGAAATCGCTGTACATTAGGTAAGAGTTTGACAGAATTTAGTAAGCACCAAAGCACTGTGTTCTGAAACAGCGGCACTAGACACAACTCCCTGGTTATCCTGCGTTTAATATTCCGCGCTTCGGTTTTCAGGAAGAAGAATTACTAATATTATCTTAAGAGCACCCAAAAATGCATCCTTTTCAAGAGAAGGTTGAGGTTTGTTAGCCTCTTCTTTATGCTTGTTTTTCTGCTTGTAATAACGTTGGCGCTGTGCACACTAGCCTACTGGTTTATTGGCAGGGGACATTCATGTTACTATAGAATAGATGTGCTTTATTGCCCTATTGGATGTGGTACAAAAGTCTCACTTTAAAACTTTGACAGGTTGAAAGTCACATAGGTTTGGCTGCGTTCCAGGTTCTTCTCAAATCAGCTTTGTACCGGCATCACTATGAAGGAAGCACCTTCATGCACAGCTTTCCTTGTTCTTAAAGCCATGTTTGCCTTATCCACATTTTTTACCGACTGCATTTCTGGGCAGACGGCTTCGACTGTCACTCTTCATTACCAGTTATGTCTGCATCCTTTGGGAAGGCTCGTTCACTTAGTATATATAGCCTTTCGACATTAATAGTAACCCAAAATTGTTAACCTTGCACTTAGAACATTGCGATTAGGTTTTGTAGCTTGATTTTTGCGAACTTAAAGTAAACTATCCGTTCACAGTAAGTACTGAGGAGCTTGGGCTATTTTTAGGGAAGAGGGCCATGCAGAATAACTTTATTGTTGAGTATTAGAATATGGGATTACAGCGTGACTGGTTTTGGTCAGCAAATATATTGAAGTAACTTTGAGCTGTAATGCCCAGCGCTAGGTGTACTCAAACCCACAATTTTATCACTGGTGTAAAGTGAAAATGGAAAGAAACAGTGATGCACCATTACCGTTATCTCAAAAAATTAAGTATATATGATAGTCTTATTTATTCTACACTATTTGAATGTAATGGAGAAAGCTTGTACACAATTAGTTATAATATTAATATGAAATGATTCAACTGGTCAGGAGATCATAAAGCATTCTTAATAAGTCTGGTAAAGTTTCCACAAAGGTTTGTGTTCTTACAGCAATATGACTTTGCTGTTAAGTCGGATGTACGAAGCCAATGCTGGTATAATCACATGATTCAGCCAGCACGTTTCATGACACCCGGTCGGTCGGTTGCTTTGCCATCTCAGCTTGTTCAATAACAAACAGTGAACGAGATGCGTAATTTGGTCAGTATTTGGGTAAAATCCCCAAGTTTTTCAAGGTTTCAACACATAAATCTTTTTCTCATTCTCCAAAAATGTTTTATCCAAATTCCTTTTTTCCCTCAGAAAAATCTATATCACGCCCCATGTTACAGTTCAAACTGTTTCCTCCAGAGTTGTAAAGTGTCAATCCCGTTAAGGATAAAGCCAATCCGCCATACGCAATTGGATGAAAAAGACAAAGAAATTCTTTTGGACTTATCGCTGACCTATGATACGGCCCCATAGAGTTTTTCTGATTAAGTGACATTAGAGCCAGGTTGGGTTTTTGGGAATGTGCAAACTATGGTTATATATTGTGGGTCATGGAAAAGTTAGACCTTGACTGGAAAAAAAGACGTAAAGCTGGCGAGGCTGGTTCAAAGGTGTAGTTAAGGAGGCCTTGTACATAGTATTATTGTTTGCCTTGAGTGAATGGCTTGTATGGTGGTAGGAATGGCAAAGCAGCATTGGATCAGTTGTGCTAAAAGTGTACTCGAGGTAAGGTTGCAGTTGAGGCGAGCAAACACTGACGTTTGCTGGGGTGAGATGCCATAAGTTAGTATTTAGACTTGAGGCATATCAGCATACTTATGTACCTTGGGAGCATTACATGACTCTTCAATTATTATAACAATAATACCGAAGTGCACTCAAGTTTTTAGTTCAAAGTATTAAATAAACCAAGGATCTTTTGTGTGAGAAGTTGGCCCGATATGCAGCGTTCGCTATTCTAGCGACCACTATGTATCGTTCCAGACGACCCTTATGGTGATTGGTTGCAAGTCAACCTTAGACCAGCTATCCTAGTAGCGTGGATACGAGCAGTCTTCGGGCTAAACTCTAGAGGGCGTGTTAAGCCAGCTGTAATACCATCACATACCCCTTGAACACCAAGTGAAAGGACACCACACAAGTGTTATGAAAATAAACAGTATATTTATTAGAATCACAACAGCCCTGTACTCTTTATGAGGACAGGGTACTAAGCACAGAACCAAAGCTCTTAGAAAATACTTCAAGTGCACAATTTAAAACAAGTGCCTGAGGGCACGGAAAGTTTAGTGGTCTCGGGCGGACCCGATAAGGCAAGTCGGAAGCGAGGGACTCGGGACCCTAGAGTAAGGAGGCTATGCAGGCACCGAAATGCCGAAGTTACCTAGCCACGAGGGCTGCGGCTGCACAAGTCTTACAGGCGTCGGGGGTCTTCGCTGACGAGCCAGGAGCCGGAAGAAAAGGAGTTGCTGGCCGGCGACCAGTGATGAATAGTTCGTGGAGATCCAAGCCTGGATCAGTGATCGTTGATACCTGAAAGCAGAGGGGACCAAGTTCGTACTACTAGCCAGTAGTCAGAGGGTACCAGGAAGGCACCAGATGGCCGTCACCTCGACTAGGTGAGTGGGCGACGCTAGGCTCTGCAGTCTCCCGGACCAGGAGGCGTTGTCGGCGACCAGGATGGAGGTGCGAGCTGTCCCACAAAGGTTGATGCTGTCGGCGTCGCTGGGCCCAGGATTGGGGCAACAAGCCTTGGCAGATCTCAGGGCCACGTGGTGGGCCTAAGATGGCGTCTTGAGTGGACCAGGAGGGTCCGGGGTGCTCCTCTCGAAAAAGGGAGCAAGGGACGATCTGGAGCAACCAGACCAGCAGCGTTGGTTGTCGGATGTCGTCAAAGAAGGGCACAAGCCAGCGGCTAGTGACCAGACAACGTGCTGAGCAGCGAGCAGGAGGGCCCCACGCAGACCGTGGAGATGCTGGGAGACTGCACTTCGGTGCTGGAGCTACTCAGGGTCGGGGCTTCTCGGACCCCAGAGCACTCACCAGAGAATTGCTTCGATGGTCGTGCTGGTTAAGAAAGCGTGCAGGTTTTGATGATGGCCGGTCCCTCGAGGTCTCGTCGCACCCACAGTGGAGAAGTGTGGCTCAGTGGTTAGAGGCGGCAGACCCGGAAGCTGGGATCGACCGTGGACCAGGGTTCGATTCCCCGCCTCGGCGGGTCTCGGGCTCAGAATTCCACGGCCTCGACAATTCTCGCTCCGGTGCCTACTCAACTCACGGGGTCTCACTCTGCAACTCTGGGCAATAGCTTGCTTAATCTCCACGACGGCCCCTCGCGGCGGGATGCCTGGCTTTCACCCTGTGGACACCCTGCCGGGGCCTCTCACAGGGGAATACCAGGACGGGTTCCCTAAGCAAGCGCCAGGATGCCCTTTGGGTGACAGGTTGTGCAATATAAATACACCTACATTTACATTTACATTATCTCAGCTGAGCTGATGACGTGGGTAGAGGTCAGAGGTGCCAGGGAAGCCGGTTCTTGTCGAGCTGGGCCGTCGGATCCTTGAGGAAGGACTTGCAGCAAACCGCAGAGTTCTTAGATGGTGCCTGCGGATGCAGGGTGACTACTCCTTAGCCACAAGGGAGAAATCTTGAGAAGTCTTGAAGTCCTTTCGTAGAAAGTATTCTTGATTCAAAGATGATCTGATTTGGAAGGGTCCCCGCTCCGGCCTTTATCCTAAAGAAAGGGGTGGGTACATGACTAGGTCCTGCCCTAAGGGTGGGACCAGGAAGGGGGGTAGTTACACCCCTCTCCCCCTGCTGGGCTTTCCCCAGGTCAGGGGCTGCGCGCCCCTGGAACTGGTTCTAGCCGGCAGATGCGTAGTGAGCACCGGGGTGCCACTCCGCAGTCACCTTCTCGCAAAGCCCTACCTACCCAGAATACACAAACCCTGTCTGGGACGGTGCGAACACCGCCCTTGACAGGAAACCCTTTGTCCAAGCTCTCCTCCCTGGAAGGACTCCCAGCAGCAGGAGGTCAGACTCGTGTCTGTGGTGGCAGCGTCCATTTTGTGGAGCTGAGGCTTCAGTTAACTTTAACCGGGGTTCACAGTTACGTACATGTCGTGTCCCTCTAGAAGGGCGGAATGCTAACCTCGTCGCCAGAATTGGTGAGGGGGCAGCATCCCGATTCGTATGACACCTTACTCGACATGTCTTGATAACGCGATACCGAAGTTACCGATATGATACGCGTTATCATGGAACAGCCATTGGGTCTTGGTTCCGCAAGCTGCAACCGGGCTCGGCTCGTGCCAGAGCCCAATTCACACGGTTCCATGCACTCTGCCTTCAGGATTGTCAAGGCCTGCCATAGGAGTGACTGAGAGGAACTCGGGTGTCCATTTTAAGGTTAGGTATAGGGATACTACACCTATAGCAACGGGCGAGTACGCCACGTGGCCCCAGCTGTCGTGCAGCCAGTTGTGTCAGATTTAGATGGCCATCCAGGGGTGGCATAATACATGCTTCAGCCCCTGGTAGGCCCTGGGTACACCAATGCCCTGAGTTACAGGGTCTGACAGGGTGGCCCAGTTCCAATTGGGTAATGCACCTAAGGTACACATCAATTTAGCGAGAGAACAGCTAGGCTGTGGGTCTGATTGGCAGGCCCACAGCCCGAGAAAGTCGTAAACCAGTGAAACAAAAGCAAAAAGTCCGGGTGATCATAGGATTGCAGACCCTACTCTCCTACATGACCCCCCCCCCCCCCCAAACGTTGGGACAATAAGCTAACCTTGACCAGGTGAGTCTTCTTGTTCTAAGTGGAAATACCTGGAGAGCCCATCTGCATTGCCATGATCAGTGCCAGGTCTATGCTCCACTGTGAAGTCCATCCCCTGTAGGGAAATGGACCACCTAAGCAGTTTGGGGTTTTCACCCTTCATCTGATTTAGCCATAGGAGGGGCTTATGGTCGGTCTGAATCTTGAAATGAGTGCCAAACAAGTATGGCCTCAGTTTCTTCAGGGCCCACACCACAGCGAAGGCCTCCCTCTCTATAGCTGACCAATTTTTCTCTCTGGGGGTCAGCCGTCTGCTTATAAAAGCAATGGGCTGGTCATTACCATCAAAATTCAGTTGAGATAGAACAGCTCCCACACCCAACTCAGAAGCATCTGTTTGGACAATGAATGGTTTGGAGTAGTCTGGACTCTTGAGGATAGGTGCCGTGCACATGGCCTGTTTTAGGTCATCGAATGCTTTTTGACAGCTCGCTGTCCACTGAACCTTTCTTGGCATTTTTTTACTCGTCAGTTCATTGAGCGGAGTCACAATCGATCCGTAATTCCTGACGAACTTCCGGTAGTAACCAGTCAGGCCCAAGAAAGCTCGAACCTGAGTCTGGGTGGTTGGAGGAGCCCAGTCCCTGATTGACTGTATCTTGCTCTCCAGTGGTTGAACTTGGCCTCCACCGACGAGGTGGCCCAGGTATACAACCTGTGTCTGCCCTATCTGGCACTTAGTAGCCTTGATAGTGAGACCTGCTACTTGCAGAGCCTCTAACACTTTCCGCAGGTGGACCAGGTGATCCTCCCAGGTGGAGCTAAAGACAGCAATATCGTCAAGATACGCCGCACAGAAGTCATCCAGCCCGGTGAGAACGTGATTCACCAACCGTTGGAAGGTGGCAGGTGCATTTTTCAAACCAAAGGGCATCACCACGAACTGATAATGCCCACCAGGGGTAGAAAATGCGGTCTTAGGCTTGGCGTCCTCAGCTAACCTGATTTGCCAATACCCAGCTGTCAGGTCAAACGTACTTAAGTAGTTGGCCGAAGCCAATCTATCGATAAGCTCGTCTGCCCTTGGTATTGGGTGGGCGTCAGTCTTAGTGACTGCATTGAGACCCCTGTAGTCTACGCAGAACCTCATCTCTTTCTTACCGCCCGGAGTGTGAGGTTTCGGCACTAGAACTACGGGACTAGCCCAAGGGCTATCCGAGGGTTCAATGACTCCCAGCTCCAACATTTTCTGCACTTCACTCTTGATGCAGTCTCTAACGTGATCAGGCTGCCGGTAGATTTTACTCTTGACGGGCAAGCTGTCACCAGTGTCAACCTCATGGGTGCACCAATTGGTCTGACTGGGTGTTAGAGAGAACATATGCCGGAAGGATTGAAGAACCCGTTTACAATCCTCCTGTTGATGTTCGGAGAGGCTGCCACAAAAGACAACACCATCAACTGATCCATCGTCAGGATTCTGAGTGAGCAGGTCGGGGAGAGGGTCACTCTCCTCCTCCTGTCCCTCATCTATGGCCATGAGCAAACTCATGTCCTTCCTGTCGACATATGCCTTGAGCCTGTTGACATGGAGCACCCTGTGGGGGCTCCGGGGAGTTCCCAGGTCTACCAGGTAGGTGACCTCTCCCTTCTTCTCCAGGATGGTGTAGGGCCCGGACCATTTGTCCTTGAGTGCTGCTGGGGCCACTGGCTCCAACACCCACACCTTCTGTCCGGGCTGGTAAACAGTCAAGACAGCCTTTTGGTCATGCCAAGCTTTTTGGAGTTCTTGGCTGGCCTTAAGGGTTTCGGATGCCTTCTCCATGTATTCAGCCATCCGCGAGCGGAGACCAAGCACATAGTCCACTATGTTGGTTCCAGGCTTTTTGAGAGGTCTCTCCCATCCTTCCTTCACCAAGCACAGGGGTCCTCTTACAGGATGCCCGTACAAAAGTTCAAAAGGGCTGTAGCCAACCCCCTTCTGTGGGACTTCTCTGTAAGCGAATAAAAGGCAGGGGATCAGGACGTCCCATCTACGCCGAAGCTTTTCAGGTAGTCCATGAATCATCCCTTTCAGGGTCCTGTTGAATCTCTCAACAAGCCCATTGCATTGCGGATGATAGGGCGTAGTGAACTTGTAGTTGACACCACATTCCTTCCACATAGCAGTTAAGTAGCTCGACATAAAGTTTGCACCTCTGTCGGAGACGACCTCCTTAGGGAAGCCCACTCTGGAGAATACTCCAACTAGGGCTCTTGCCACAACAGGCGCTGTAGTGGTCCTAAGGGGAATAGCTTCAGGATACCTGGTGGCATGATCCACTACCACCAGTATAAACTTGTGCCCTGACGCTGTTGGTGGTTCCATGGGACCGACGATGTCGATCCCCACCGGTTCAAAGGGCACCCCCACCACAGGCATTGGTATAAGGGGGGCCTTTGTCGTGCCACCTGACTTACCACTGGCTTGGCAAGTGACACAGGAGCGGCAAAACTCCTTGGTATCTTCGTTCATGTGAGGCCAGTGAAAGTGTGAGACAAGCCTGTCCCACGTCTTCGTCTGGCCTAAGTGTCCTGCTAAGGGAATCTCGTGGGCCAAGGTAAGGAGGAAACCCCGCTGAGACAAGGGGACGACCAGCCTCCTGGTCATGCCAGGCTTGGGGTCTCTTGCCTCAGTGTACAGGAGTCCATCTTCCCAGTATACCTTGTGGGTACCTGTGGCGTTCCCAGCAGCCTCAGCAGCAGCCTGCTGTCTGAGGGGTTCAAGAGAAGGGCAGTCTAACTGGTCCTTCCCCAGGTCCTCTCGTGTGGGTCCCCCTGAGCCCAGAAACTCAACTTGATCAAGTTCGAGTTCTTTAGGTTCAGTTTCCCGCAATTCCTGGAGGTCAGCCTCCTCTGAGACCTGATCCTCGACCTGGGGCAAGGGGGAAGGCGAAGCCTTAACCCGACTGCTCTTCTTCTTGGGTGGTGTCTGGTCCGTTGTTCCAGGATCCAGCACCTGTTCAGTGGGGCATCGTCTGACCTGTGACCTGGTCACAGCAAACACGTGTGCTGGCAAGCCTAACATCTCCATGTGAGTCCGTTGCTCCACTTCTGACCATTGTGATGACTCCAAATCATTGCCCAACAAACAATCCACTGGGAGGTCTGAACTAACAACAACCTTTTTCTGGCCATTTACCCCTCCCCAGGAGAAAGCAACAATCGCCATACTATGACTGGTAGTGACGTTGCTGGCATTGGTCACCAGGAAATCTGTACCTGGCATGATCTGTCCAGGGTCCACAAAGTTAGGCGTCACCATGGTGACGCTGGCACAAGTGTCCCTATAGGCCTGAGCCATTCTGCCATTTATTAAAGGCGTCTGTCGGTATTTGCCCAAAGTATTGGGACTGACATCAGGGGATATATCCACATCCCCTGTACAGACAAGGACAGCCTGAGTGAGTGTACCAGCTAAGCTGTCACACCCCTCAGAACCCAAGGTTAACCCAACTAGTCCCTTGGGAGGCGCACTACTACTGCTGGCTGTACTAGGGGGCACAGGTGCCTTAGGGGCTGCAGTAGCAGGAGTCTGCCCTCCTTTCTTGATTCACTCACTAAACCAGTGAGTTTTACTTTTACAGTATTGGCACCACCTTTTCGATTGGCCTTCTTGATTCTTCTTTTTCTGGGAAGCCTGACCCCCCCCCCCCTCTTTGGGTTGTTGGGGACCTGTCGAAGACTTCTGGTCAGTTTGTTCCCCTTTCGAATCTTTACCCTTCTGGTCTGCTTTCTTCTGACCACCCTGGTTCTGGCCCTGGTTTTGCTTAACCCTTGTTCTGACCCATCTGTCTGCCTTCTTTCCCAATTCTTGGGGAGAGGTCAGATCCGAGTCGACAAGGTGCTGATGCAACAACTGGTTCTGACAATTGTTTAAAATCTGTTCTCGCATGATCAAATTATACAATCCTGTGTAATCAGTAACCTTACTGCCCAGCAACCAGCCCTCCAAAGCCTTAGTGGCACAATCAACAAAATCAGACCAGTCCTGAGACTGAGTTTTCTGGGTATCCCTGAACAGCAACCTGTACTGCTCAGTGGTTAGGCCGAACCCATCAATCAGTGTGTTCTTCAGGATCTGGTAATTGTTAGCGTCCTCGACTCTAGTAGTGAGGAGCTTATCTCTACCTTTACCGTCAAAGGAGAGCCACAAGATAGCTGCCCACTGACTCTGGGGGATGCACTGTACAGTGCAGGCCCGCTCCAAAGCAGTAATCCATTTGTGGATGTCGTCCCCTTGCTTAAAGGGGGGCACTATCTTATTCAGGTGCTTAGTGTCTAAACTCCTGGGTTCCCGTGGGGGAATGCTGCCACCAGTGGGAATTGTCCCACTCAAAGCTTGCTCTCGAGCAAAGGCGAGTCTCTCTTTGGCTAGGGCAAGTTCTTCCCTCTCGATCCGCAGATTGACTTCCCTCTCCTTTGCTTCGTACATTCTCCTCTGAGGTGATGTCATCCCTCTTCGAGCAGAACCTCGAGAGCCATTGGTTCGAGCGGATCTGTTAGAGCCTCTCGACAGAGACCTAACTCGTCCGTTTCCAATGTTAAGCTGGCCCGAGAGAGGGCCCAGGGGTCCCCTAGTACCAATCTCGTGCCGGCTTAAGTTGTCCTGAGTTAGCTGACTAGCTATGACTGGACCTTTGTCTGCCTCGTCCCCAGATGTCTCTGGTTCCTCGTCCTCCTCTTCATCCTCGGCGGAGAGATGGATAAGGTCAGGGTCACCTCGGGTTCCCTCGAGGGGAGGCATCTCCATTTCGGGATGAGAAGGGTCGGTGTTACCCGCCCTCCTAGCATCATAAGTCTCCAAGAGACCAATCAGAAACGGAATGGTAGGGTTTGCACCCTGTTTGAACTTCCGAGATGTACAGATCTGTCGCATCTCGTGGAAGCTAAGTGCAGCATATCTGGAGGTGACCTGTGGAGGGTCGACTGACACAAGGGGAGACTCAGAGTTTCCTCCTTTGTCCGACATGCTGCTTCTAGTGTGGTGTAAGTGATGCACCTACCTACACTATGGGTTTACCTACTGATCCCTTGCTAAGAGTTGTAGCCAAGGTGTGCTAAGCCTTGAGGAGCTACAACAGCTGGTTCAGTAGAACTCAGAGTATTCTAAGCTAAGTTATATGTACCTGGAGTACTTATGTGATCTTTCACAAGATATTCTTAGGATACGCGTGGTAAAACAACAGCAAGCTCAAATCCCAACCGCTGCTCACCAATGTGAGAAGTTGGCCCGATATGCAGCGTTCGCTATTCTAGCGACCACTATGTATCGTTCCAGACGACCCTTATGGTGATTGGTTGCAAGTCAACCTTAGACCAGCTATCCTAGTAGCGTGGATACGAGCAGTCTTCGGGCTAAACTCTAGAGGGCGTGTTAAGCCAGCTGTAATACCATCACATACCCCTTGAACACCAAGTGAAAGGACACCACACAAGTGTTATGAAAATAAACAGTATATTTATTAGAATCACAACAGCCCTGTACTCTTTATGAGGACAGGGTACTAAGCACAGAACCAAAGCTCTTAGAAAATACTTCAAGTGCACAATTTAAAACAAGTGCCTGAGGGCACGGAAAGTTTAGTGGTCTCGGGCGGACCCGATAAGGCAAGTCGGAAGCGAGGGACTCGGGACCCTAGAGTAAGGAGGCTATGCAGGCACCGAAATGCCGAAGTTACCTAGCCACGAGGGCTGCGGCTGCACAAGTCTTACAGGCGTCGGGGGTCTTCGCTGACGAGCCAGGAGCCGGAAGAAAAGGAGTTTGCTGGCCGGCGACCAGTGATGAATAGTTCGTGGAGATCCAAGCCTGGATCAGTGATCGTTGATACCTGAAAGCAGAGGGGACCAAGTTCGTACTACTAGCCAGTAGTCAGAGGGTACCAGGAAGGCACCGGATGGCCGTCACCTCGACTAGGTGAGTGGGCGACGCTAGGCTCTGCAGTCTCCCGGACCAGGAGGCGTTGTCGGCGACCAGGATGGAGGTGCGAGCTGTCCCACGAAGGTTGATGCTGTCGGCGTCGCTGGGCCCAGGATTGGGGCAACAAGCCTTGGCAGATCTCAGGGCCACGTGGTGGGATCTAAGATGGCGTCTTGAGTGGACCAGGAGGGTCCGGGGTGCTCCTCTCGAAAAAGGGAGCAAGGGCCGATCTGGAGCAACCAGACCAGCAGCGTTGGTTGTCGGATGTCGTCAAAGAAGGGCACAAGCCAGCGGCTAGTGACCAGACAACGTGCTGAGCAGCGAGCAGGAGGGCCCCACGCAGATCGTGGAGATGCTGGGAGACTGCACTTCGGTGCTGGAGCTACTCAGGGTCGGGGCTTCTCGGACCCCAGAGCACTCACCAGAGAATTGCTTCGATGGTCGTGCTGGTTAAGAAAGCGTGCAGGTTTTGATGATGGCCGGTCCCTCGAGGTCTCGTCGCACCCACAGATCTCAGCTGAGCTGATGACGTGGGTAGAGGTCAGAGGTGCCAGGGAAGCCGGTTCTCGTCGAGCTGGGCCGTCGGATCCTTGAGGAAGGACTTGCAGCAAACCGCAGAGTTCTTAGATGGTGCCTGCGGATGCAGGGTGACTACTCCTTAGCCACAAGGGAGAAATCTTGAGAAGAGTCTTCAAGTCCTTTCGTAGAAAGTATTCTTGATTCAAAGATGATCTGATTTGGAAGGGTCCCCGCTCCGGCCTTTATCCTAAAGAAAGGGGTGGGTACATGACTAGGTCCTGCCCTAAGGGTGGGACCAGGAAGGGGGGTAGTTACACCCCTCTCCCCCTGCTGGGCTTTCCCCAGGTCAGGGGCTGCGCGCCCCTGGAACTGGTTCTAGCCGGCAGATGCGTAGTGAGCACCGGGGTGCCACTCCGCAGTCACCTTCTCGCAAAGCCCTACCTACCCAGAATACACAAACCCTGTCTGGGACGGTGCGAACACCGCCCTTGACAGGAAACCCTTTGTCCAAGCTCTCCTCCCTGGAAGGACTCCCAGCAGCAGGAGGTCAGACTTGTGTCTGTGGTGGCAGCGTCCATTTTGTGGAGCTGAGGCTTCAGTTAACTTTAACCGGGGTTCACAGTTACGTACATGTCGTGTCCCTCTAGAAGGGCAGAATGCTAACCTCGTCGCCAGAACTGTTGAGGGGGCAGCATCCCGATTCTTATGACACCTTACTCGACATGTCTTGATAACGCGATACCGAAGTTACCGATATGATACGCGTTATCATGGAACAGCCATTGGGTCTTGGTTCCGCAAGCTGCAACCGGGCTCGGCTCGTGCCAGAGCCCAATTCACACGGTTCCATGCACTCTGCCTTCAGGATTGTCAAGGCCTGCCATAGGAGTGACTGAGAGGAACTCGGGTGTCCATTTTAAGGTTAGGTATAGGGATACTACACCTATAGCAACGGGCGAGTACGCCACGTGGCCCCAGCTGTCGTGCAGCCAGTTGTGTCAGATTTAGATGGCCATCCAGGGGTGGCATAATACATGCTTCAGCCCCTGGTAGGCCCTGGGTACACCGATGCCCTGAGTTACAGGGTCTGACAGGGTGGCCTAGTTCCAATTGGGTAATGCACCTAAGGTACACATCAATTTAGCGAGAGAACAGCTAGGCTGTGGGTCTGATTGGCAGGCCCACAGCCCGAGAAAGTCGTAAACCAGTGAAACAAAAGCAAAAAGTCCGGGTGATCATAGGATTGCAGACCCTACTCTCCTACATTTTGGTGTCGTCCTGTCAAAAGAATGCAGTGTCTGAATTTGCAATGTAGCATTAAATGAAAGATGTTATATATTTTTAATTTTATTTTGTAGTTTTTAAGACACATAACAATGGTATGGCTCATATTGTCATATCTAGGCCCCTCGCAGGAGGGCTGAGCATAAATAATTTTTCAGTACCTTCGACCTTTCATACAGCTCAAGGATAGAGCCCGTTTTCTCCGTTCATTTACATCCATCTTAGGGACTCCAGCACTCCACCCAACCCCTCCGCACCCCCCGATATTGCTTCTAGTGAACTCATATTTTCTGGAACTTTTGTGACGCCCCTCTGGCACTAAAGATAGTCTGCTCCGCCTGTTGGCACCAATCCAGGTCCTACTTTCATTCTCTGATAGTTGGGGGCCTACTTTCTCCCCACAGCCCATTTTGTTAAGTTTAGCAACCACTGCCGCTACCCCCAGCCAGATACCAACATGTCTTGACCATTTTTCCTCTACAGACATCCCTAACAACATCCACTTGGTGTCCAGTGGCGCCTATACCCTCATCACTTATATCATCACTGCTAGTATTTTGGTCCAATTATTCTGTATGACTGGACAGGACCATAGTGTATGAAAAAATTTGCCCAACTTCCCCCATCTCCTGGGGTAGCTGGCCAAACCTATCCGCCCCGTTTTAAACACTCTTGTCCTGGACAAATGAGACCTGTAAAGTATACATAGCTGCACTTGTCGAAACCTAGCCTTCATCGCTATTTCCTGTGAGCTCTGGAGCGCTTTGTTCCACTATTTGTCCTCTATGGCACCTACATCCGCCAACCAGGCCTCTCGTAGCTACCAAGATTGTCAGGCATATTCATAATTTTTTTATATGTCAGGAATCTGCCTTACTAGGCTTTGGATCCAAAAGTAATCTGTCTTCCAAGGAAGAGTAATCTGGGATCAGCTCTCCTGCGAGTAGGTGATTTTTCAAGGCGTGCTGTAGTTGCCTGTATTAAAATATTTCTGACAATGCCAGGTCGAACTCTTTGGCCAGTGTCTCGAAAGAAGCCTGTGCTCCCGATCTCCATATATCCGAGCTTTTCAATACCTATTATGTCCCGACTTCTCTCAACAGGTCACTATCCCATAATGGGGTTTCTGCTGTGAGCTTTCTTTCCCATCCTAGGCTCCTATTTTCGGTCTTCCAGGCATGCAGCACTGCAGATGTGTGTCGTGGGAGCCGACCCCGGTCCCTCTTACCATAAAGAAGTGCCGGGTAGTCTCTGCTTCCCATGGCCAGGGGGTCTACTCAGTACGCGGGTTCTTGTCTCTCCCCAAATACCCACTCATTTACCACTGCCAATTGGGCTGCACAGTAATATGCCTTGAGGTTCGGCACTGCTAAACCCCAGTCGTACACCCCCTGCTGAAGTTTTGCTAACTAGATTCACGCTGCGCCTCCATCCCACAGTAGAGCTCTCAGAATGCTGTCAAGTCTCCACATGTGAGATTTAGGAATTTTGAAAAGTGTATTTTGGATAATATAAAGGAGTCTCCAGAGGGTCAGTTAGAAAAGGGCAGCCCTTCCCATCAGTGAGAGAGAGAGAGTGTGCGCCAGTGATCCACATCTATCTGGAAACAATCTATTTGAGGGATGATATTGCTCGCCAGGAATTGATCTTCTTGTCTGGTTATCTCAATGCCTAAATATTTATATCCTTCCAACGCTACTGTGACAGCACACCTCGTCGGCAGAGACAGGGGTGACTAGGGAGTGCAGAGTGACTAGGGAGTGCAGAGTGACTAGGGAGTGCAGAGTGACTAGGTAGTGCAAGGGAGTGCAGAGTGACTAGGGAGTGCAAGGGAGTGCAGAGTGACTAGGGAGGGCTAGGGAGTGCAGACTGACTTGGGAGTGCTAGGGAGTGCAGTGTGACTAGGGAGTGCTATGGAGTGCTAGGGACTGCAGAGTGACTGCAGAGATTAAGCTAATGGCAATGTAAATGACAATGCCATTTATTTATCTGTTTTCAAAACCAACACATAAATACAAATTTTGTCATTTACAATGCCAATAGCTCTAATTTTTCCAAAGGCGAAACCATTGCATTGTAAATGCTTGTTTGGTTATGTGACTCTCTCTCGCTCTCTCTCACTCTCTCTCTCTCTTTTATGCATTCACATGATCGCACCAGGAATAAACACTGCTTGGCTAAGCAGATTTGAACTATTGATTATGTTGGCATCTGAGTGCGCCTCTCCTAAGGATGGTGCAGAGTGTTTACATATATATAGAGCCCTCTGGTTGAGATTGGGATGAGTAATTTGAGCCGTTGGCCGAGGTGGAGGTGAGGACTTGGCGTGGGGGAGTCTGTTGACTGTCTGGGCAGGGACTTTGGTACTACACAGTAAGCCTTCAAACTCACTCAGAAGACCAACGGGTACCTGGTGCTGGGCACCACACGAGCATTTGCCTTGCGGTGAGGACTGATGATTATGGTTTGATGGGAACACCTCTCCAGGCTTTGTGACTTACCATTGAGGTGTCGCTTCTAGTAGCAGGGACATTATTCAGCAAGAATGTTACCAACAAACAGGACTCCTGGCACTCACATGATATTTTAAAACTTAATAGTTAAACACATTGACTAGTTGTATCATTACTGATTCTTTGAATGACGGACATCTCATTTGTTTTAGCTGAGAGTCAAATTGGCCTGGGGCCAGAGAGGGGAAATTGACACGCAATGTAAGAGTTGTCATTTTCATTAATTGTTTAAAACAACATTGGAGCCGATTCACATAACTAATCTGAGAGAAAATCCTAAACTTACTACTTTTGGTATTCACAGAGGCATGTAGTGTAATGTATGCTTTCCTCTAATTATTTGGAAAGACAGAAATTTAGGAACATGGTTGGCAAGTGGACTGAAACTGACAACTGAGAGGACAGGATATAAATTAGCGGTACATACTAAAGCTTATGGTTAAAAGGTACTTTATTTTATTATATTGTCTCCACAGCCTGTCTGTGCGGGGGTTTACTTAGTTAGCTCTTTAGGTTCTCAGTTTAGGTTTTACTCAAAAAAATTAGTTTACACAATCCTCTTTATCCATCCTCCCTTTAAACCCACTAGGTCTCTTACTATTGTCGATCTACTTATCTTTCCCTTTCCTCTTTCCTTTTCTTTCTTTTTTTTTTCTTCTCCCCTTTAGTACATCCAGGGCACACCAGCTTTTTACTCTAAATTGCCACATACCCTACATAAATATGGATACATTACTCACATTTGGGTTTTCTGATGAAGATTTTGCCTCAATGGTAGGAGATCTAACAACAACTGATACTCCATTAAGTAAAAATATACAGAACAACATGGAGTATCAAAAATTGTTGGCATTAAAAAAAATAAAAAAAAGAATAGAACTACATGGCGAATTTATGCTCCAGTACCTTAGAGCAGGAGTTATACCTCAGGGCCTAAGAGTCGAGAATATTCCAGGACTCTTTGTACAAATACGCAGGTTCTTAGAGAGATGGTCCCTCATAGCAAACAGATGCTCGAGGGACCTGAAAGGGCGGGATTTTACTTCTAGAGTCGGCCTACCATACTCCAGAATCCCGGACACAGGTCGACTAGAACTTTTTACCTGTCATAGAGTGAAGTAGGAAATCTATTTAAACAATGATTAGACAATTTCAACCAATTCCCCTTCTTCCCCCAAAGAACAACTGACTAGGAACTAAGTTCAAAGATTTATTACAAAGCCAAATACAACTGGATGTACAAACATCTCAGCAAAAGATTCAAAAGATAAACAGGCACTAATACAAACATAATCCTACGAAAGAATCTCAGACGACTCAGAAATAATACAAGGATCAATTCAAGAATCATCAGGCTAACAAGAATTGCTATGACCTGAGTTTTAGTAAGCATTTATAAAAAGAATAAATCCAGGTTAGTCTGTCCCTACACTATCCTAAATGGCATCCCTACTCAACAATATCCCATTCAGAAAAAGGTGTCAGCAGTGGTGACTCTCAAAAGAGTTCACTCACTTTCCTTCGATCTCAATCTTCAGACTACTCAGTTATGGCTAAGCTCTCTGCCTGACCAACCTCTCTCTCTGACTGCTCAGCCCATCTGCTCTACCTCCACCCTCGGGGTGCTGTCCCTAATACAAAACCCCACAATGCGAACGACACGCCTTCAGGTACGCCCCTCTAGAAGGTGTTGGTTTTCAGATTTTTCCATTATGGCACCTCTCCATCCTTGTCCGTTAAAACGTCCTTGGGTCCCAGGCTCTTCTTCGCTTCAAGTTGCTTCCTTGAATTCCTCGGCTACTCCTCCACGTCGGAGCCTAGTATCCTAACCCTCATACACAATGGGCCCTTCTACTCCACTATCTACTTTGTCCTGCACCTGCAAAGGAACGCATGTGAATCGGCTCACAAATTCTAAATGTTGCAATTGACTTTAGCTGAAGCAGCTTTCTCCAAAAACATTTCTACGATTTAATGCTAAGCAAGGCATTTCAAATCAGGCCTACGCGATTTCCATGAAATGGGCCTCTTGCACGTTTATGTGCACCAACATCCTAACATAAGCAATACATTTACGTTCTTTAACATCAATCTTTAAAGCAAAATACAATTCTCTACCTAAGCCATTCAATCGCATTTAAAGTTACAATTGTGAGTTTAATAAGGCGAATCTAAAGGCACAATGGTGATTTATTAAACACATCTCTTATTAGTGAAATACTCCACAACAAACGGCATCCCTATGTTAAAACAGCATTATTGATTATTAAAGCACATTACATTAGCTCTTAGTGTAACTCTAATACCGACTACATTAGTTCTCAACCCTACATTATATTTGAACACAATTAGTAAGTCCTCTATATATGTGGGTGCTGACTACTCGTGAATATGATGCACCCATACAATTTTTAACTCTGTTCTGCGCTCTCTCAGACCTCATGATGTTAATTGTAGAAACAGCCAAACATCTAGTTGGAGCTCTTTTACAAGAAATAGCTGACCTAGAATTAAAACTTAATAATAGCTCGGCAGTAGAAGATGCAGTAAAAAAGCTTGAGGACATGGAAAAAGAAATGCAATCATGTAATGACTATCTCCTAAAAAGAAAGATGGACAAACTTAAAAAAGATGTTCAATACTTTAGCAAAGAAAAAGTTTACCCTTATCTGGCAGATAATTTTTATCAGCCAGAACCTACAGGAGAGGCATCAGATCAACCTAACCCTACTCACATGTCCAAGAAAGTAACCAAGTTTTCGGATACCTCGGGATCAGATAATGAAGGTACCAACAGCGACAAAGATCAAGGTGCAACGAATCAGAGAGGAGGCTATTATAGAGGCAACAGGCCTTTTTTAGCCAAGCGAGGCAATGCACAAGGACGCTGGAAACCCAGATACCAGTCCAGATTCAGGGGAAATTTCCAACAGCACAACCAACACTACCATCCCCCCCCTGCGAACCAACAATATCCAGGGCAACAGATGCATGCTTACCCTCCACCTCAAAAACTGCCAGGAAGCCTCCAACATGTACCCGAACCCAAATCAATACCTAGTAACTCGACATGCACAATACTGGCGCGACTAAAAGAGATCCCTATATTCAATTTAAGTGGCAATCAGTTAAATCTTGCTACTGAAAAATTACTCACCAAGGGCTTCTCCTTTGTCCCGCACTGTACTATTAACAAATTTGAGCTCTTTAAAGATCTAATGAGCTTTTTCAGAAAGATCAGGCTTCAGAACTTTTTTGAAGTAACTGCACAAGAGTCAGAGCAAATAACCAATCGATCAGGCCTAAAACCCATGTCCACCTTCCTACCCTCTTTGGAACAAGTCTCTCCTGAGATAGCTATATTTGAGCACATGGTGTTAAATAAACTAACAGCAGCAACCAAATATATCCCATCGCCCAATTTTAACATCACCCATGATGAACATCAGGCACTGCAAGCTCTCAGAGATAATAACGACATAACCATTAAGTGTTGCGACAAAGGAGGCGGAATTGTGGTCTTAGACACTAAACAATATATACTCAAAATGGAAGAACTGCTGCATGATGAAGCTCATTTTATTCCAATCAAAAAAGATCCCACCAAAAGAGTACAGTCCACCATCCTCACACTTACAACACAGGCGCTTAATGATAATATCATATGCGAGAACGAATGGTAATATCTTAACATCCATCAACCTAAAATGGCAGCCATATATGGAGTCCCCAAGATTCATAAAAACAGCCAGGACCCACCTTACAGACCTATAGTCACCACCATTGGGTCTATAACAGAGCCTCTGTCTAAGTATATTGATACCATTCTAAGGCCATACATATCCAGAATTCCTTTGCACATTAAAGATACCAGAGATATCATTAATGTAGTCGAAAACCTAACTTTCAATTGTGAGTCTCAATGGATGGTAACCATGGATATAGAGGCACTGTCCTCTAATATACCACAATCTGGAGCCATAACAGCAGTATCTTGGTTCATAGAAACCTTCCATGTAGACTGTTCAAAAACCTTCATTTTGGATTGTCTTAAAATAGTGTTATCTGAAAATACCTTTGATTTAAATGGCTCTTTGTATCAACAAACAAAAGGCGTTAGCATGGGGGCTTCCTGTGCCCCAACTGTGGCCAATATATGTATGGCCCAATATGAGTCAAAGTACATTTACAATGACATCGCTCCTTTCAGTGAGTCCATCTCATCATGGTCTCGCTTTATAGACGACATATTTTTTATCTGGACCTCGGAAACAGAAGATCTCTCCACCTTTGTATCATGGCTGAATTTATGTGACAAAAACATCTTCTTTACTGCCACATCTAGCCAAACTAAGGTTGAATTTTTAGATATCAGCATATCAAGTCAGGACGATAGCCTAAATGTAGACCTGTATGTCAAGCCCACAGCGTGCAATACACTTCTACACTTTACTAGCCATCATCCTAAAACACAAAAGTCCAGCATCCCCTTTGGCCAGTTCCTATGAGTCCGAAGGAACTGCTCAACGGTAGCGGACTTTGACAAAAGAGCAGAAGACATGAAAATCAAATTCATAAACCGAGGTTACCCTGAGCGTCTAGTTCGTGACTCATATAAGAGAGCAAGATACTTTGACAGACAGCATCTGCTTACTCCTCAACTAAAAGAGTCAAATTCCAAAATGGTCCTTGTAACAAGGCATTCTACTATGAATGCCAAAATACAACAAATAGTCAATGCAAACTAGCATATTTTGAATGCAACGAGACCTAAGGAACAGTCGCTACCCAAACCTGTTTTTGCCTATAGGAAAAACAAAAATCTCAATGACTTAGTAGTGAGGTCCAGAATGCAAATAAAGAAAACTCACCCAATACAAACATCTCTTTCTGAAAACACCCCTGTCGTAGTCAACTACAAATGCCTTTCATGTGCTGCATGTGAATTTGCAATTGAGACTAAAAACTAGTCCTTTAACAACATATCCATACAACCTAAAACTTTGACAAATTGTAAAACCACCAATGTGGTATATTTACTACTATGCCCATGTAATCAAGGGTATGTAGGCGAAACTGCACGAATTATGTCTATACGACTGTCCGAACACAGGTCCGCTATTCGAACTGGGAAAATTCAAGCACCACTAGTCAAACACTATTTGGAAGCAAAACATAATGCCAATGACATACGTTGGCTCATACTGGAAAAAATTCGAAAGTCATCAGGTACATTAAGTACACAAATACGCAAATGTCGAGAAGTGTATTGGATTTTTATTTTGAACACCTATGCCACAGGCATGAATAATGAAATACCCTGGGAGCAGGTGTTAAAATATAACTGCGGCTGATCCAAAACTGTTTAATATTCATTTTTTTCTTTTTCTTTACTGAATTCCAAACTAAGAAACCATAGGTTCTTATGCAACTAAGAGTACTGTTTTGCATGGAACACTCCAATATATAGAAAGAACTATATGAATATGTGACCTTATATTTATTCAATACTACAAAATGGCCGCAAGAGTCCCCGCTGTAATTGAGACATATTGGTATCCTAGTCTATCTCCAAGTAGCTCAACTTCCGGTCTTCAGGCTAACACCTTGTGGCCCATTGACACCTTGTTGTCCTATACCTGAAGAAATAATATAACATAATCGAAAGTATAATCCAATTATGGAATCGGCGCCCCCACCAGTAGTCTTAAAACCGGCCCTTAGTTCATCACTTTGAACAACTATTGATTCATAACTTAGGAAACATCATAACACAAGTGGAGGTTTAACTGAAATATGGAATCGGTGCTTTCAAATGCAACAAAAATGTATTATTCAAATGTAATACAGCACTTTTTTTGAGCACTTCTTTGGCATCTTAAGATGGCCGCGAGACAGGCTCTTATAATCTAGCTACATTTTGTCTCTGTCTAATTCTTTCGTAGCTATACGTCCGGGTTATAGTAGATTCACTTCCGATTTATCACCCACCAAATGCGCGCGTTAACCCATTACATAAATAGGGACTCCATCTAATCACACTCACAACTTCCGACATCCTGTCGAGATGCCTGAAAGCTCGTAACCAGACCAGATTGGAGGACGCTGCTATCTTCAATTTAAGGTAAATTCCATCCCCTATCAAATTAGACCGGCCATTCTCTATCGAATACCACAACGATTACCATCCTGAGTCGCATTAATATACTCTTTCCCCTGTATTTTTCTGGTCACTGTACAGACTGATCTTTTTCACCCATACAAACAGAGCTGCCATACAACCAGGTAACCTCAGACGATAGGACATATCTGGATATTCTAAACTTAGTAGTTTTTAACTGCGTCCTTAAAACTCCCCCCTCTCTTGTTTCCCTAACAGCTTTAATCATGATGTTCCCTTCTTTATGATCCTTTGCGGACTATTCTATTTTACCCTTTTGCTGCCGTGTTACTAAGGTAATGCAGACCTTTTTCACCACCCGACAGAGGTCTTGTATATTATGCTAAGCCTATAATCCATGTAGGAACAGGTTCGGAACATTACTCATCACGACTAGAAGCTTCTGCCCCCTAATACTACCAATAGAAGCCTCTCTTCTTGTGTTGCAAATATATTTTCTAATATAAACCCTTTTTTCCTCTCTTGGCTCTGTTGCGGTTCCCGAAAACACAGAGGAACACAGGCAAGCGTCACATTTACTAAATTTGGAGATATTCCCAGGCCCCTCCCTAATCTACAAAGATCTTAGCAACAGGTATTGGATATAGCGAATCATGAGATAAACTAAAATATGTCCCCCATATCCACTTGACTGATAACATCGTCATGTTCTTTCAATAGCGAAGGGTTAACCGTCTGCACTCTAGTCTGCATTACAAGATTGGCCGTTCTACGACCATTGAGGCGTCCCCAGAGTTCCCTTCCACGTATTGCGGCAGCAATACATGATTGGTAAGGTACACCTCCTGTTTTGTGATAACACACTTTCCTAAATTTCCGCTATTTAACATCTTTTTTTGAGTCTGAAATTGCCCTGACTGAATCCAAGCAGGTCTACCTCACAATCCGCTCCATTCCGTCTTTCTGTTGCTCTTCTCTTCTTCCTTTCCATCTTTTCTCTTTTTCCTCTTTCTCTCTTTTTTCCTCTCTTTTCTTTCTCTCTCATTTCCCTTTTGTTTTTTCCCTTTTTTAGCCTGCACTTTTCTTTCCTTTTCCCTTACCTCTTTACTAGATCGCATAGAGCTTGACTATTTAAAGACGAATTACAGGGCTAAGAAGTACTAGAAACTGGGCACCCTAACCTATTATAAACACCCTTGGTGCAGCATTGCACTGCTTTAGGAAATAGGGCCCATAGTCTGGTTTCAATGTATGTTGATATAGAGAGGAAAACAATAGAGAAAAGAATAATGTACGCAACACTCTATTGTTAATGTATGATTCGTTCATGCAAGTGTATATATGTATATAGTAAAACCTTTTCTATATATATATTTTATATATATTTTTATATATATTTATAAAAATAATTTTCTCCAGTATTACATCTTTCATAGATTCACATGCTTGTATCTTCCCCGTCGTCATGGTGGGAGTCTCACGGTAACAGAATGACCAAGCAGTATCATAGAGAAGAAAACTGCATAGAAAATCCCCATAGGGACTGTAGTATTTGGTAACCAGACCATCTCCTTGTTTGGTCCAAAAGTCAGCCAATCAGCATCGCTGCCCTGCCCTCACACTCCCCAGCAGAAGCTTCCTGCCTCAGATTTCCAACTGCCTTCATGTGAGAAAGGAGTCTCCCTGAGCTCTGCTCAGTTTACTGTTCCTGAGTGAACTTTTGACCTTTTGGAATCTATTTTCCTGTCTTCTGGATTAAGGTATTGTAGCGATCGCCCATGGCAGGGCAGCCGGTTGCAGTAGACATCGCGTTACATGCCCCCTACGGAAAAACTACCAGTCCCAGAAGGCCATGCGGCACTGGGATTCGGCACAATGGGAGGACCTTATTTAAACTCCGCCCCTGGAATGAAACGGGGCTTGTCAATCTTGTTCCTGGTTTTCCGCATGTTTGTTTGTTTGGAGTCTTGCCGTGGAGCGTCCGTGACTAGCCTACTTGGTCAGTGTTCCTGTGATCCGCCGCGACGACGAAGCGCCAGCGTGGTCAGTGTTCCTGTGATCCACCGCGACGACGAAGTGCCAGCGTGGTCAGTGTTCCTGTGATTCGCCGCGACGACGAAGTGCCAGCGTGGTCAGTGTTCAGTGAGTAAAGCAGAACCGTGTTGGATTGGAACCCTCGAAGAGAGCGGGCTCGCTCTCTTCCGTTTCATGGAATCTTCATTAGTTTTGAGCAACGTTTAGTACTTTGTGCAGAGTGCACTTTCCCTTAATTGTTGAACTTTGGAATTCAAACATATTTGTTTCAGACTGCAGAATAGCTGGAGTAGACGGCTATTTATACTCAAAAGGTTTATTTTGGGTTTTTCTGGAAACGTTACCTTGCCTAACGATTATCGTATGAAACCCCACTTACCTGATTCTCTTGGCGGATCGTGTTCGAGAAGTGGAGTTAACTTTTCGACACAGTGGGTAGACTCTACTTTCTCCAGTATATGATTCAGGATTCATTCACGGAGTCCAGATTGGAGGAATTGGTGAGTCTAGGAAAAAGGGGAAGGGAGAATACTCTTGACATTACGGATCTACATTATTCTCTCTGTCTTCTCATCCACCTCCAGGGAGGTCTTACCAGTGATCCGTTGAGAATATATCTTGACCTGAAGATACCTGAAATACCCGCATCCCTTCGCCATTTCACCTTGCGGCCTCCGACTGTGCTTACTCCAATAGTGGTGGTCTTCCCATTGTTGGGTGTTGTACGGAGGGAGGTTGTGAGGACTGTCATCTCCTCGTCTCTGCTGGGCATCGGAGTCAGGTTAGTGGCGCGTGCGTGTTCTTGCGCTGCTTTCAATCACAACAGATTGACAAGCCCAAGAACAATACCCAGCCCGGACGATGGATACCAATACCATACTTACCTCCTTATTGGAGAGTTTCACAGAATTACAAAACGAAGTCCAGACATCTCGTGCAGAGAATCAAGCCTTATACAAGGAGGTGTCGGACTTGCGTAGAGAGATGTCCGATCTTGCCCATAAGGAGCCAAATGTCAAACCATTGATTAGGCCTGCTACCTTGCCCCTGCCTCCTTCGTTCCAACCTGGAGGTTCGTTTGCAGCTCCTTCCACTTCAACTGACGCAGCTCCCACGGTACACATACTGCAAACCCATGGCATACCACTAGCTCCTCCCGAAAGGTTTTACGGAGACCCCAAAAAGTTTGAGACATTTCTGAACCAATGTCGTCTTCACTTCCTATGTAAGCCTCAAATCTTTCAGGATGAATCATCCAAGACAGCCTTTGTGATGTCATATATGGGAGGAAATGCATCCAGTTGGACCATTCCCTTGTTGGAACGGAATGATCCCGTGTTACATAATTTTTCCGACTTTTGTCTTGAATTGCGAAAACTATTCGACAGAAAGTCCCACATGTTGTCCTTAGACCGGGAATTGATGACTTTACGCCAAGGATCACAGGATCTGTTATCATACATTACAACCTTTAATCGACTTATAGTTGAAACGGACTGGCCGGCTCAGAAACGGATCTCTCTGTTTTATCAGGGAGAATTGAAGGACGTGTTAGCGCAGGTGGTGCAATTGCCTTCTACTTGTGAAGAACTCATTGATTTGACAGTACAACTGGATCACAGGTTGTTGGAACAGAGAGGGGATAGAAGCAGAGGGGACACTAGATACTCCTATCCCCTGGTCAGACCCCGCCAAGGGGGTGAAGAAAAAACCAAGGCCCAAGAAGGGCCGGAACCCATGCAGATTGGAGGAATCCGGGGTCCCCTTACCAGGGAAGAAAGGGACCGGAGACGAAGACTCAAATTATGCATGTATTGTGGTAAAGGCGGACATTTTCTTAATGAATGTAGAGCTCGGAATTCTACTCCTGGAAAGAACACCTTTTCCAAAGCACAGGCCACCTTGAAGATGGAGGAGCCGTCGGAAAACTGAAGGTCTTGGATCAGAATGAGACCTCTGATTCAAGACTCCCGTATATTCCGGTCTCCCCTTATGTAGCTAACACCCTTCACCCTGCAGTTGCGCACATGAATATCAACGTGTCTCTACAAGTGATGAATCAAAAGCCCTTTCAAGTCGACGCCCTATTGGATTCGGGGGCTACAGGGAACTATAGTGATCAGGCTTATGCGTTCAAAATGGGTATCCCCTGCGATAAGAAACAGACGCCCGAAACCGTCAAGGCAGTGGATGGCTCAGTCCTTTCGTCAGGGCCTGTGGTTCAGCACACCCTTGCGTTGTTAATGGAATACGGATCGAATCACTATGAATACATCCAGTTCGATCTCATAGATGCTCCTCAATTCCGTCTCATCTTAGGTATGCCTTGGCTCACCTTGCATGACCCTTCGGTATGCTGGTCAACACGCACGGTCAGGATGACATCCAATTATTGCAAGGAACATTGTCAGAACAAGGTGATTCTCAACATTTCTCCTGAACCCTCACCCGCCTCTTACTTGGCTGGGTCCTGCGATGTCGACAGATGTTGCTGTGCCACGGTCTTGCCGGTTGAGTACCATGAATTCACTTCCTTGTTTGATAAGAAAAAAGCTACTCATCTGCCTCCACATAGGGCATACGATTGCCGTGTGGACCTTGTTCCGGGTGCGGATCTCCCTTGCAGTAGAGTGTATGCCTTGACTGAAAAGGAGACACAGTATCTTAAAACCTACATCGACGACAATTTGGCTACCGGGTTTATAAGACACTCCACTTCCCCTGTCTCCTCACCTATGTTCTTCATCCCCAAAAAGGATTGTGATGAGTTGCGACCATGTATAGACTACAGAGCCATAAACAGAGTGACGATCAAGAACCGTTATCCTCTGCCCTTGATTCCCGTTTTAATGGACCAACTCAAGGGGGCACATTATTTCACCAAACTCGACCTTCGAGGGGCATACCATCTTGTGAGAGTAAAGACCGGGGATGAGTGGAAGACTGCTTTTAGAACCAAATTCGGCCTCTACGAATATCGAGTGATGCCTTTTGGTCTTTGCAACGCCCCTGCCACCTTCCAGTATTTTATGGATGAGGTGTTGCGGGGGTGTTTGGAGTCCTTTTGCATCGTCTACATTGATGATATTCTGATTTATTCGGCCACTCTCCCAGAACACATCACACATGTGAAGAAAGTATTGGAGAGGCTTCAACGAAACTCTTTGTATGCCAAACTCGAGAAATGCCTTTTCCACGTACAACAGGTGGCTTTTCTGGGCTATGTGATCGATGCACAAGGGTTTAGGATGGACATGAGAAAGGTCGAGGCCATACTTACCTGGAAAACCCTGCAGAATGTCAAATCCGTTAAGAGCTTTCTTGGCTTTGCCAATTACTATCGGCGCTTTGTTCAGGATTTTTCCAAGATAATACATCCTATCACGTCCCTCTTGAGAAAAAACGTTTTGTTCAAATGGGGGGCAGAAGCAGAAAAGGCATTTCAACTCCTCAAGGAGAGGTTTACTCAAGCACCTATTCTTCGGCATCCAGACCCACAGCTGCCTTTCATTCTTGAAACAGATGCCTCCCAATATGCTCTTGGTGGTATTCTGTCACAGCGTTATCCTTCCACAGGGCAACTCCATCCAGTGGCGTTTTATTCAAAAAAGCTCACTCCCTGTGAAGTCAACTACACCATCACGGACAAGGAACTCCTGGCTATAAAAAGAGCATGTGAAGAGTGGAGACATTACCTCCTCGTGGCCGTGCATACTGTGGAGATCATTACGGATCATCGTAATCTGCTGTTTTTGAAAACAGCAAAGGCCTTGACGCCTCGTCAATTGAGGTGGACCCTTTTCTTCTCTGACTTTGACTTTGTTATCAAGTATAGACCTGGAACACGGAATGGTAAAGCAGATGCTCTCTCCTGATTGGCGGAGGATGACACATTAAGGCCCGTTGAACCCCCTTCTATACTTCAGGGAATTGAGAACGCAGAAGCATCTATCGCATTGATCACCTCGGATGACTTTCTAGAGGACGTCAAAATCGCCCTCACTGACCTTGATATACCATCATGGATCCAAGAAGAGCCCACTCATCTCTGTGAAAAGGATCAATTAGCGTATCATTACCATGCTTTATACATTCCCCGAACTGAGTTGCAAAACAAAGTGTTGGAATGGGCCCATGATTCTGTACTGGGAGGACACATGGGTATTTACAAAACCACCGCTAATGTGGAACGATCCTTTTGGTGGCCTAGTGTCCGGACCGATGTGAAAGAGTACGTCAAGAACTGTGCGATTTGTGCGCAAGGGAAATCTTGTCATGCTAAACCAGCGGGATTGTTACACCCTTTACCAGTTCCGCCTAAACCTTGGCATACCCTGTCCATGGATTTTATTGTAGAAATGCCATCCTGTGAGAAACAGACAGTTATTCTAGTGGTGGTAGACCATCTCACCAAGATGGGACATTTTATATCTTTACCGGGTTTGCCTACCTCTGGGGAATTAGCGAAAGTATTCTTACAAAATATTGTGTGTCCGCATGGTCTACCGAGTGTGGTGATAACAGACCGGGGAACGCAATTCACTTCTAGATTTTGGAAGGCTCTATGTACCATCTTACAGATCGACGCTCGTCTATCGTCCAGCTACCATCCGCAAACGGATGGTAAGACAGAACGGTTGAACCAAACCCTAGAACAATATCTTCGCTGTTTCACATTGCAAAACGCCACTGACTGGACCACCCTTTTGTGGTTGGCGGAATTTGCCTACAATAACGCGGTACACACCACTCTGGGATGTTCTCCTTTTTTCTGCCTGTACGGATTCCACCCGAACATGCTTCCCTTTGATTGGCCCGCTGAATCCCTAGTTCCTGCCATCCATGAACACCACGCTCATCTCCGGGCGATCCTGATTGAGGCTCGGAACAATTTGAAAAAGGCTCAAGACGCCCAAAAGACTTTCGCTGACAAAAGAAGGTCCCAGGAACCCGAATATAAGGTAGGCAATAAAGTCTGGCTTTCCACACGCCACCTGCACCTGAAGGGAATGACAAGATTGAAACCTAAGTATGTTGGTCCTTATGGTATCTGTGAAGTGATAAACGCAGTGGCCATGAAACTCTCCTTGCCCGTGACATGGTCCATACATCCTGTGTTTCATGTGTCGCTTCTGCGGCCTTGCCTACCTGGTGTCCGGTTACCAGTGCGCCCTGGCCCTGTGGAAGTGGAAGGGCATGAAGAATACGAAGTAGGGTCCATCCTGGATTCTCGTATAGTGAGAGGCAGGGTCCAGTATTTAGTCGAGTGGAAGGGCTACGGCCCCGAAGACCGAACATGGGAACCTGTAGATCATCTGCATTGCCCTGATTTGGTTGACCTATTCCATGAACGCAATCCCTGTAAGCCGGGACAACCGCCGGGACGGCGGTCCTCGAGAGGGGATTCTGTAGCGATCGCCCATGGCAGGGCAGCCGGTTGCAGTAGACATCGCGTTACATGCCCCCTACGGAAAAACTACCAGTCCCAGAAGGCCATGTGGCACTGTGATTCGGCACAATGGGAGGATCTTATTTAAACTCCGCCCCTGGAATGAAACGGGGCTTGTCAATCTTGTTCCTGGTTTTCCGCATGTTTGTTTGTTTGGAGTCTTGCCGTGGAGCGTCCGTGACTAGCCTACTTGGTCAGTGTTCCTGTGATCCGCCGCGACGACGAAGCGCCAGCGTGGTCAGTGTTCCTGTGATCCACCGCGACGACGAAGTGCCAGCGTGGTCAGTGTTCCTGTGATTCGCCGCGACGACGAAGTGCCAGCGTGGTCAGTGTTCAGTGAGTAAAGCAGAACCGTGTTGGATTGGAACCCTCGAAGAGAGCGGGCTCGCTCTCTTCCGTTTCATGGAATCTTCATTAGTTTTGAGCAACGTTTAGTACTTTGTGCAGAGTGCACTTTCCCTTAATTGTTGAACTTTGGAATTCAAACATATTTGTTTCAGACTGCAGAATAGCTGGAGTAGACGGCTATTTATACTCAAAAGGTTTATTTTGGGTTTTTCTGGAAACGTTACCTTGCCTAACGATTATCGTATGAAACCCCACTTACCTGATTCTCTTGGCGGATCGTGTTCGAGAAGTGGAGTTAACTTTTCGACACAGTGGGTAGACTCTACTTTCTCCAGTATATGATTCAGGATTCATTCACGGAGTCCAGATTGGAGGAATTGGTGAGTCTAGGAAAAAGGGGAAGGGAGAATACTCTTGACATTACGGATCTACATTATTCTCTCTGTCTTCTCATCCACCTCCAGGGAGGTCTTACCAGTGATCCGTTGAGAATATATCTTGACCTGAAGATACCTGAAATACCCGCATCCCTTCGCCATTTCACCTTGCGTCCTCCGACTGTGCTTACTCCAATAGTGGTGGTCTTCCCATTGTTGGGTGTTGTACGGAGGGAGGTTGTGAGGACTGTCATCTCCTCGTCTCTGCTGGGCATCGGAGTCAGGTTAGTGGCGCGTGCGTGTTCTTGCGCTGCTTTCAATCACGACAGGTATTGTGTGTACCTATTTTCTTCATTATGGCTGAAAGTTCTAAAAAGAGGCTGTTCAGGACTTGCAGATCCTGTGGGAAGGCCAGGCTCTACTCTGAGGACCCACACAAGGACTGACTCTACTGTCTTCATCCTAAACATGTGGCTAAGGATTGTAAATAGTGTAGAACCTTCCCTGTCAAAACTCTTAGAGACAGGGAGGCTCGCTTGCTGTTATGGCTTCAGAAGAAGAAGGCCACAACAGGCTCAGATTCTGAGGAGGAATCTTCTCATATGACACCCAAGAAGAGAAAGGCCTCTGTTTCTGAGGAGAAAGTGGAGCCTAAAAAGAGTAAATCAAAGGAGAAATTAACATCATCTCTTCCTATTACTCCTCTGAAGAAGCAGTCAAGTCTGAAAGGGTCTGGGTCTGCTCCATCGACCAGTTCCCTAGCTTCTGCTCCAAAATCTGTGGTGAAGACTTCAGCTCCGTCGACGACTTCACCGTCGACGACGACTTCGTCGACGACGACGGCTTCGTCGACGATAGGATCTAAAGCTGCGTCGACGTCGACAACGTCGACGACAACAACGTCGACGAGTAAGATTTCACTGTCGACGAAGAGACCGTCGACGACGTCGACGACGACAACTTCGTCGACGACAAGTTCGACGTCGAGGATGTCGCCGGGGGCCCCGTCGACGATGGTCCCGTCGACGAAGGCTCCATTGAGGATGGTCCCGTCGACGGCACCGTCGATGACACCGTCGACGAAAATCATTCTGTCAGCGGCGAAGGCTTTCAAATCGCCACAGTCGAAGACCATGATCTCTATTCGGTCTTTTCAGTCAACTAGGGGTTCGGCGACTATCAGCAAATCTGCGGAGTTCACTTCATGGACGCAGATTTCGCCTTTACCACCTTCTTCATTGTTAGAGCAGGACTCAGATGGAGAGGAGTCCTCAGGTGCCGCCTACAGTCCTTCTCAGCTTCAGCTAAAGAGCCAAGACACGGACGAAGAGGAAGTATATTCCTTCAAGGACAGACCTCAATCTTCCAGATACGAGTCTTTTCAAGAATCTGGTGATTATAATGAGGAGGAGGAGCAACAAGAGGAATCACGTGAGGAAGAGCGGCAGGAGACGGTTTCCATACCTGTGTCTCTTGTATCTGACCTTAGGTTCATGATAAACGACTACTACCGTCGTTTCCCAGAGGCAAACATCTCTCAACCATCTACGCAGGTGCCTTCTTCACAGCCCCCAAAAACAAACTCTGCCTCACAAGAACAAGTGGTGAGATCACCGCCAGTAATTGCTATAAGGGATGACCTAACAGAATCCGACGAGGATGAACAACCTGAAGAAGGAGAACTTGTTCATGATGCTTCGGGGCAGGAATGGAATGAATACATTTTGCCATCGGCCCCGTCACCTATCCCACTACCGTCTACCTCCCCTCCTCAAGACATCGGAGGTTTCCATGATATCATGGAGAAGGCGGCTAAAAGGTTCAATTTGGATGTGGAAGTTCAAGAGACGGAATGTTTCTTGTATGATTTCAAGGACGATGCCAAAAGATCGGTTCGTTCAATGCCTATTATCCCTCATATCTGGGAAGAGGGCCTAAAGATTTTAAAAACACCGGCTTCCATAGCGGTTTCTGTTCCTCGGATTGAAAAAAAGTACAGAGCGCCAGAGTCTGCAGCAGCCTGTCTTATAGGGCACCCCAGACCGGAGTCAGTTGTGACGCAGGCGGCGCAGAGGAATTCTAAAAACCCGGTGGCTACTTCTTTGGTGCCACCAGACAAGGAAGGACGGAGAATGGACGGTGCCGGTAAGAGGTGTGCGGTCATGGCAGCCTCTACTATTAAAGCGGCCAATGCAATGGCCCTTATTAGCCGTTTCAACAGGCAAATGTGGTCCGATCTTGCACCCATACTATCTGCGCTACCGGAAGATAGGAAGGAGGAAGCGGCGGCCATCATTAAAGATGGAGCTAGGTCTGCTGCCGAATCAATCGACATCGCCATGGATGTCTCGTCTATGGCCTTCAGACAGTTAGCTGGGGCAGTTTCGCTTCGCAGGCAAGGCTGGCTTAAAGCAACATCGTTTTGCCCGGAAGTACAGGCAAAGATTGTCGATATGCCTTTTGATGGCGAAAATTTATTTGGGAAACATATAGACGAGGCATTGCAAGGCATAAAATCTGACACGGATACAGCTAGAGCGCTACGATCCCTTCAACAGGGAAGGTTTCAGTCCTTTCGAAAAAGGGGTGCAAGAGGTCAATTCAATCAAAGATCCTCTTTTCAGACCAATCGATATCAGCCTTATAGCCAACAAGGATATCGACAATACAATGCCAACAACCAGTACAGGCCCTCCAACTCCTCTTACCAGCAGCAGTCTAGGGGCAAAACAAACACCAGAGGAAAGAATCAACAGTCTAACAGACGTCAATGATTTCAGGCCGGCGCTCCCCACACAACTGATCCCGGAAAACGACCACTATCTGTCTCAATACTTCAACAACTGGATGTCCATAACATCGGACAAATGGGTTTTAGATGTCATAAGCAGGGGTCATACTCTGGAATTCGTAGAAATGCCACCAGATCATCCCCCAGTGCTCAGGCTCAACCAACATCGTAAGGAAATGCAGAAGGAAGTACACTCGCTTCTGCAAAAGGGAGCCATAGAAGAAGTGCCGCAACATATCAGAGGGAAAGGCTTCTATTCGCATTTCTTCCTCATCAAAAAGAAACAAACCCTGAAATGGAGACAGGTATTGGATTTGAGGGATCTGAATCAATACATAAAGAAGATACCCTTCAGAATGCTATCGTTGCAAGAGATCCTACAAATGATAAAGGAAAAAGACTACATGGCGTCTTTGGATCTCATGGATGCGTACTTCCATATTCCCATTCATCGGAAGCACAGGAAATATTTAAGATTCATCGTGGAGAGTCGCCATTTTCAATTCAAAGTCCTGCCATTCGGCCTCAAATCGGCCCCGAGAGTGTTCACCAAATGCATGGCCCCGGTGGCGGCCCACTTAAGATTGCAAGGGCATTACATTTACCCATATCTGGACGACTGGCTGGTGACAGGTCCATCATTCAGAGAGGCAACAAGATCTCTTCAGTGCTGCATCCGGCTATTTCAGCGCTTGGGACTACGGACCAACTTGGAGAAATCCTCGCTGACTCCGGCCCAGGGCATCCAATTCTTAGGGGCATGGATATGCACCAGAGCAGTGAAGGCCTATCCTTCCGAAGACCGAATGAGAAAGATAATGGGTCTAACGGCGTCACTTCAGACAAAAAGGTCCACTTCGGTGAGAGTGTACAAGTCCATGTTGGGGATGATATCATCCTGCATCCCACTGGTACCAAATTGCCGTCTTCGAAAGAGGCCTTTGCAGGAACAACTGGGCGAGCAGTGGGTTCAGTCCAAAGGAACCTTCGAGGATCGGATTACCATCACGAACCGTATGAAGGTGGCCATGTCATGGTGGAAGGATCAGAAGAACTTGGACCAGGGCTTGAACTTTGTTACTCAAGATCACGACTACGTGATGACAACGGACGTTTCGCTGAAAGGATGGGGTGCGCATCTTCAGGAGCTGGAGATTCAGGGCCTTTGGTCAGACTGGGAAGCACAGCTTCACATAAACATGTTGGAGCTCAAAGCGGTCTTTCTGGGGCTTCAAGCATTCCTTCCCAGGATACGCCAATCGTCTGTACTTATCCAAACGGACAGCACCACAACTATGTTTTACTTGCTAAAACAGGGTGGAACAAGATCCAAACAGCTGTCGACATTGGCGCAAAGAATCTGGAAATGGCTGATAAACCACGGCATTTCAATTCAAGTACAACATATACAGGGAGTCCTCAACATACGGGCAGATGCCCTGAGTCGCACTTCCAAGGTGACGCACGAGTGGGAACTGCACGGCACTCAGCTTCACAACCTGTTTCAAAGGTGGGCACATTAGACTTGTTTGCAACCAGAAACAATTCAAAGTGCGTTCAGTTTGCGTCCAGGTACCATCAGCAAGGATCCAAGGGAAATGCATTCCACATGGACTGGACAGGAAGGTTTGCCTACGCGTTCCCTCCGTATCCTTTAATACCGCGAGTACTTCGCAAGATGAGATTGGAACCGTGCCATGTCATACTGATAGCACCAGCCTGGCCGAGGCAGGAGTAGTTTTCAGAACTACTTCAGATGTCGAAGGGCAGCAAGATACAGCTTCCGACATTCCAGAACCTCATCTCCATGAAAGACGGTCAGATTCTGCATCCGGATCTGCAATCACTAAAATTGTCAGCATGGAACCTCATGAGCGGGAATTCCAAAATCTAGACATTACGCAGGAGTGCAGGCATATTCTCTCGCACGCAAGAGCTATGTCAACAAACAAGATATATGCAGCGAAATGGACCCGTTTCTGCCACTGGTGCGACAGTCAAAACTTACATCCGTTTACACCCCGAAGGTATTCTACCTTACCTACTGTCGCTATCTAAGGCAGGTCTGTCGCATGCCTCGGTGAAGGTGCACTTGGCAGCAATATCACGTTTCAGGAGGAAGCCAAACGAGCCATCTCTCTGGTCTTCCAGGATAATAAAGGAATTTATCAAAGGGCTTTTTAGAGTTTTTCCACCCATCCGGCGTCCACCAGTGCCGTGGCACCTCAATACAGTCCTGTCACAACTTATGAGGCCACCTTTCGAGCCTATACACAAAGCAGACTTACAGTTCCTATCTTGGAAGACAGCCCTACTACTTGCACTGACATCAGCAAGGAGGGTTAGCGAAATTCAGGCCTTTTCAGTGGAAGAGCCCTTCTTACAATTTCGCGAGGACAGGGTTATATTAAGGACAAATCCAACTTTTATTCCCAAAGTTCCTACGTCTTTTCACCTCAATGAGCCTATCATTTTGCCTACCTTTTTCAGCAATCCCTCATCGGAAGCAGAAAGGGCATTGCACTCTCTGGACATCTCTAGATGCTTGAAGTTCTACATTGAACGGACAAAGACATTCCGCAAATCCAAACAATTATTTATTGCTTTCGAAGGTCAAAGGAAAGGCCTTCCTCTGTCCAGACTGAGTATTGCCAGATGGATATCATCAGCTATCCTGAAATGTCATGAGAAAGCGGGAAAGCCGCTCTGTTCTAAAGTGAATGCACATTCCACAAGGAAGATGGCGACTTCAATGGCCTTGTTCGCAGGAGTGTCGCTGCCCGACATCTGCAGAGCAGCGACGTGGAAGAGCGTGCATTCATTTACAAGGCACTACTGTCTAGACACTGCGTGGAAAGAGGACACGGCAGTGGGAAAAGCTGTTCTGAAACGCCTATTTCAGTAAGGTATGATTTGATTGTCTGATTATTTTTCTATGCAGTACTTTGATTTATGTTTGTACATATATATATATCTGCACATATAGTATTATATTGATATGTATTGTTCTATCATTGCTTTGCTGCAGAGCTTCCTTCTGGGTTCTGTCCTGGAAACGCTGCAAATTTTGTGAGCACTGCTTACTACTCTGATACAAGCATGTGAATCTATGAAAGATGTAATACTGGAGAAGGAATTAGTTACTTACCTGTACACTATAGTTCTTCAGTATTATCTTTCATAGATTCACATGCGCCCGCCCGCCTCCCCGTTTCTCAGGCAGATCCTGTTTCTCGGTATTTATCCATGTCTCTCACTCGGGGACGGAAATCTGAGGCAGGAAGCTTCTGCTAGGGAGTGTGAGGGCAGGGCAGCGATGCTGATTGGCTGACTTTTGGACCAAACAAGGAGATGGTCTGGTTACCAAATACTACAGTCCCTATGGGGATTTTCTATGCAGTTTTCTTCTCTATGATACTGCTTGGTCATTCTGTTACCGTGAGACTCCCACCATGACGACGGGGAAGATACAAGCATGTGAATCTATGAAAGATAATACTGGAGAACTATAGTGTACAGGTAAGTAACTAATGCCTTCTTCTCTGTAAATAATAGACTAAATGTATTGAATGCACATGTTACTTTATTAGTAGGACTTTATTCTGACACTGACATGGATTTTTAAATATTTTCTCACTTTGTATAGGTACATTTGGAACATACATCATGGCTTCCTGATGAAGGCTAATAGCCGAAACGCGCGTAGCAATAATAATCTACTTTCTAGCCATATGTTTTGATTAATATTTACTTTTTTTGTACTTATGTATTTTTTCTGAATTGTTGATGAATTGTATATTTAAATTGTAATGCATTGTGACACATAAAAATATTTTTAAAGTGCACAATATGAGTACAACTGTTGGATCTAAACCAATGAATGTTAAAAGGTTATATCTATAACAATATAATAAAATAAAGTACCTTTTAACCATAAGCTTTAGTATGTACCGTTAATTTATATCCTGTCCTCTCAGTTGTCAGTTTCAGTCCACTTGCCAACCATGTTCCTAAATTTCTGTCTTTCCAAATAATATAGTGATCCGGATTTAGGAACTTTAGTCGGGGATACCTCCTATTTTTACACCCATTGCTTTCGTCTGATTGAAATGCTGGAGGCAAGGATAGTTTATTCGTGTATTTATTATATTTATGCAGCAGGAGAGCGCCGGGAACGTCCGGAGCTCTCCGTGATTAAGTCAAGACTCGGCCGACATAATAGCCACTGCGTCGCGACGTCATTGCGCCGCGCTCAACAACTAGAGCGCGACGCTACATATTTCCCTTCTTTACATAACAATAGAGAATGTTAAGTCCATCATGGGATCATACTAACTCTCCCATCTCCCAGTTCATAGTCTCTGTATTTGGAGGGCTTCACTACTGCTCTGCCCACCCTTGTACGTCTTACCGGTGTGGTGTAGGCATTCCCCAGGTTGTCCTCCGCCAAGTTCGCTTGCCTGTCTTCGATTACCTGAGGGTTCTCTCTTGTCGGAGCCTCATCCATCTCTTCTAGGTGTTCTCCTACATTGGTGTTACTTCCATTCTCGGACTCCATACTACTCGCTCCTGCCCCAGGGTGCTCTTCTCCTCCACACCGTACCTCTTTGTCCATGAGTGGGGTTTAATCTTGTGAAGTCTCCAATCTTTCTTCATTGGCCCACTGCAGAATCTAGTTGCATTTGGACATGCGGTCTTGGGACCAGACGTTTCTGTTGCTCAGCAAAGCTGCTCTGTCGTACACCTCCTTTACTTGCATGGGTGGACTATATTTGCTGTCCCCTTTCCTTCTCAGCAGGGCTAGTTTCACTCTAACCCACTCCCCTCTTTTGAGGGGGACTTCCTTCACATTGCGTCTCCTATTGTAGTGCGCAGTGTATATTCTTTGTGCTTTCTCCAAATTGTGCTGTACTACTGCAGGAGACCATTTACTGGTGACAGTTTTGATTTTCCACGCCATATTGTCTTTAGTGAACGGATCCCGTCCTCTCAGGATCTGAAATGGACTATACCCTGTTCCGGTGGGCGTGATGCGGTAAGCCCACAACATACTCTGCACTTCTTTTTCCCAGTCCTTGCCCATCGCAATGGCAGTTTGTCTAGAACCCATTATGACGCAATTAAACCTTTCCACTAGGCCGTTGCTGGCCGGGTGGTATATGGCTGTATGCTTCGTCTTGATCCCATTCCGTTCCATGTATTTGTGCCATTTTTCTGAGGTGAATTGTGGACCATTATCGCTCAAGATGGATCGGGGTATGCCTTCCCTGAGGAATATGCCATTGAGAAATCGGAGGATCGTGTCCGTGTCCATCTCCTCTTGTATATGCTCTTCAGGTCACTTCCAATACCTGTCAATGAGGACACACACATACTTCAGGGTACCCTGGGCATCTAGCATGGGACCCAGAATGTCTATCGACACCTCTTCCCAAGGATTCATAGGGTTGGCGAATTTCCCTAATGAAGGTCTTAGGGGTGTTTGGGTCTTGTCCGCTCGCTGGCATTGGTCACATTCCCTTACGTGTCTCTCCACCTGGATGTCCATTCCTGGCCACCAGTACATCTGTTTCGCTCTCATCTTCGTTTTCACGATACCTAGGTGTCCTTCATGTAGTATCGCTAACAGGTGCGGCATCAATGCCAATGGTGGGACTACCTTGCCCCCTCTAAACAGGAATATCCCCTGATCTCCTATGGAAAACTCCTTGCGCACCTCGTAGTACTTCCTGAGTGCTTCCCGTAGGTGTTTCTTTTCTGGCCATCCCTGTAGCAAGAATTCCTTGACATCACCGATGTTCGGATCTTCTTCATAATCTTTTGTCCATTCTTGGCTGCGTATCACTTTCTCCAGATCCTCAGTGAAGGCTACCAGGACCTCTCTCTCATCTGGGCCTGCTGGGGCTTCTTCCATCTCGGAGGCACTACTGAGTGTTGGACAGGCCACATGAAGGGCCGCTCTCCCCCGGCCCAACCAGGCCTGAGCCCAGTCCCGCAAGTACCACACACCACCATTGCACGTCCTCCGTCCCCTCAGGGACCCCTGCCCTCGAGCCTGCCGACCTCGAGGGTCCGATCCACTGCCGGCCCACGCGCCCAGCCTGGGGCGCCATCTTGGACACTCCACCACGAGGCCGCCTGGCCCCCGATCGACCTCAACCCTGGGCCTGGCCCGGCCTCAGACATTCCGGCACCACCCTCCACCCAGGAGGTGAGCGGGCTACTTGGCAAGTCAATGGGAGAAAGAGGTGCCGATGGCTCTCCCCCACCAAGTGCCGCTCGCCCATCGCCTCCCCGGGCGCTGGCTCCACCCCCCTGCTGGGTGTCTGGACTCCCCCATCCCGGACCTCCCGACCTCCAAGTGCGAGGGTCCGGACATCAAAGCACGCCAGCCCTATAACTGGGGCAGCTCCAGAGCAGGAAGGCAGTTGTATCTTGGAGTCGAGAGACGTAAAGAGGAACTCATCCTGGACGGACTACTGGCGCTGCCATAGCTCTGTCCTGTGCACCATCGTCCTGCCTGTTGGCGCTGCCACAGCCGTCGTAACCTTCATCCTTCATCGTCGTCGGGACCTGCTGGCGTGGCCGCGGACCGTTGTAACCGTCATCTTCCATCGGGACCTGCAGGCTCCGCCGCGGACCGTCGTCCTTCCTTCATCCATCTCGGGACCTGCTTGGCTCCTCCACGGCCCGATCATCTAGAACGCCGAGCTCGAGGATTGAGAGCTATTTTGTACTCATTGGTAACTAAGACTGTCCCGCTACCCCTTTCCTAAACCAGAGACTAGAACCGAGGGGACCCCTGAGTCCAGACCTCCTTGTATCCATCCTCGTAACCTAAGAATTGCATATAAAGTCTCGTTAACCTTCAACCTTGTGTGGTGTCCGTCTGTGGGGGGGAAGTTACTTATCTGTACAGTCGTTGGAGACGGCTCTCCCTGGAGACCTCTCCCCGTAACCTCGGCCGACCCTCCCGGTCCGTCTAACATTGGTGGCCAGCGGCGCGATCCGAATCACCGCATAAACGTACAGAGAGTAGCTCACCCCACGACGAAGTCACAATGACCACGAAAGAGAGCGGATCAACCGAGAAATTCCAAATGGAGAAATTGGAGGAGTACAACCATCGTGAACTTAAACAATTCTGCATCGAACTGGGTATCGCTACCACCGGACTGAGTACCAAGGACGATTTTAAGCATGCCCTAGAATCTTGGGCAGAAACCGGGGCTGCCGGAACCCCTGATCAAAGCACCATAGAAAAAACGACCACGGCCCCGGAAGAGCAAAGAACGGGTCTCTCGCAAGGCGAGATCCAGGAAAGAGAAAGGACCCGACTACACGAACTAGAAATGGCCCGACTTAAAATGGACGTTGAACTTAAGTTGGCCGAACAAAAAATCAACTTAGAGCACCTGCGTCTCCGAGAAGAAAGAGAGGAGAAACAGAGACAAAGGGAGCTCGAGGAAAAGAAACTGGCGTACGAACACGAACGAAACCTAGCCGAGATCAACCTACGCAAGCAGAATAAAGAAGCAGGGGTACCCGAGCGACCCCCCACCTCAGGGGCCACAGACAAAAAGGTACACATCCCCAAGGATGTTGTCCGAGAATACTTCAGAGAGGACGACATCCAGCAATGGTTTAAAGCCTATGAAATCGCTATGACTGCACACCGGATCGATAGAAGCGACTGGGGAGCCGGTCTCTGGGGAAGATTCCTCAATGAGGGCCGCGACACCCTACTACAGCTCCCGGACCACCAGATGACCTCCTACGACCATATGAAAGCGGCCCTCCTCACCCGCTATGGTCTCACACCCGAGATGTACCGTCAGAGGTTCCGAGACTGCACCCGCATCCCGGGTACAACTTGGGTGGACTATGTAACATACTTTAGCCGAGCCTTCGAGGGCTGGATCCGAGGAAGCAACGTCACGACATACGAGCAACTATTTAACCTGATGGTATGGGAGCATCTGTCGAACAATTGCTTCATTGAACTCCGCCAACACCTCCTCGACAGCAAGTTAACGGATCCCCGGCAGCTCGCAGCCGAAGCTGACCGGTGGGAGATCACCAGAGTGGGCCGGAATGGGTCCTACGAACAGAACCGGAACAACAATGGTCAGCACCGACCCAGAGGAGGAGGAGGGGGCCAAGGGCGAGGAAGAGACAACGCCCCGGTCGCCCCCGCTACCAACACCACCCCCCCGGCCAACCGGGGCAGCACCCCAGCGCGACCGGGGTACAGAGCCAATGTCACGTGTCACCGATGTCAACGAGTCGGCCACTATGCGAACGACCCAAACTGCCCGCAGTACCAGAGCCCAAGACCCCGCCAAGTGGCCGCTGCAGCCCTAGGGGAAGAACAGATCTCCGAGGAACAAGAAGAGTACGAACAAGAGCATCAAGAGTGGGAGCCAGCCGCCATGACTCTAGCCTGCTTAGGGGGGAAAGACATGGTCCCGCGGGTCCCCCTACCCGCTAACACCCAGAAGTACAGCCAATGGGTGAGCATCAATGGACACCAGGCCGAAGCCCTTCGTGACACCGGGGCCAGTGTAACAGCCGTCCGCTGTCACCTGGTGGCCCCAGAACAGTATCTACCGAACATTCTCTGCCCTGTACGATCAGCCGATAACTCAGAGAGCCTGTGTCGGATGGCCTGCGTCCCCTTCGAATGGGGGGGGGTCTCCGGCATGTTGAAAGTGACGGTCCGAGACGATGCCCCCGTAGACTGCCTCCTGGGCAATGACCTGGAAAGCTCTCCGTGGGCCGCCGTGGAGCGAAAGGAACACCTGGGGATGTTGGGCGTCCCAGACTGGGCGTGCGTCACCACCCGTTCCATGGCCGCCCGTGCCAACCACCAGCCAGAAGAACCCGAATGGCCGGCGCCACCGCCTCCGGTCGCCCCGGCCGAAAACACCGACCGTAACATTCCCGCCGAACCAGCTCAACCTACCGACCTCGCTAACCTCGACCAGTGGCCTCAAGAAGGGGGGCCCACGCAAGAACAATTTCGCAAAGAACAGAAGACCTGTCCCTCCCTCGAGGGACTCCGCCAGCAAGCGCTCGCCCAAAGCGCAGGGGATACCCCCGGAACTCATTGGGTCTACTGGGACAATGATCTGCTGTACAGCGAGCAAAGAATCGCCGAGCTGGGGAGCAACCGAGTACTAGTGGTACCCCTCCGTTTCAGAGACTTCCTGTTAAACCTGGCCCACGATGTCCCCCTGGCAGGACATCTGGGACAAGATAAAACCTACAGTCGCCTAGTGACCCACTTCTTCTGGCCCAAAATGAGAAACGATGTGCACCAGCATTGCCGATCTTGCCCCACGTGCCAAGCCAGTGGGAAGAGCGGCCGCAAACTAAAGGCTCCCCTGCAACCTTTTCCCGTGGTCACTACCCCGTTTGAGAGAGTCGGAATAGACATTGTGGGGCCCTTGGACCCACGCACAAAACAAGGCCATCGATTCATCCTGGTGCTAGTGGACCACGCCACCCGCTACCCTGAGGCTGTTCCTCTGCGAACTGTGACAGCCCCGGTGGTCGGCCGGGCCCTGATGGGGATCTTCTCCCGTGTGGGCTTCCCCCGAGAAGTCGTCAGCGACAGAGGCACGAACTTTATTTCCAAATACATGAAGTCCCTCTGGCAACAGTGCGGGGTCACCTACAGATTCACAACCCCCTATCACCCTCAAGGGAACGGACTCGTTGAGCGGTTCAACCGCACGCTAAAGGGAATGATCGGGGGGTTGGAAGAGCCCCTCCGTCGCCAGTGGGATGTGCTGCTGCCGTGCCTCCTCTTCGCATATCGAGAAGTCCCCCAGAAATCCCTGGGCTTCAGCCCATTTGAACTGCTATATGGACACCCAGTGCGAGGGCCGCTCAGTCTCGTCAAAGAAGGCTGGGAGATGCCTCCGCTAAAGAACCCTCCAGATGTCTTCCGGTACCTCCTCACCCTCCGCAACCAGACCCGGCGGTTCAGAGAACTAGCGAAGGCCAACCTAGAGGCCAGTCAAGAGGACATGAAAAAATGGTATGACCAGAATGCCTCATCCATTGAATTCGAACCTGGCCAACAGGTATGGGTGATGTCCCCCACTGAGCCATGCGCCCTGCAAGACAAATGGACGGGGCCCTTCAAAGTAATAGAGCGCAAGGGTCCTGCCACTTATCTCATCGACATGGAATCCTCCCGGAACCCTCTCCGGGTCCTCCACGCTAACAGACTAAAGCCCCACTTTGTGCGAACAGAGCTCAGCCTCCTGATGGCCACAGACACTGGGGTTGAAGAAGACTCCGAGCCTCTCCCTGACCTCCTCCGGACTCAAGAGCAAGACGGCTCCGTGGATGGGGTCCGGCTCTCAGAGGCCCTCACCAGAGAACAACGCCAGGAGTGTCAAGCCCTCCTATCACAGTTCGCCAGCCTGTTCTCCCTCACCCCGGGTGTCACTTCCTGGTGTGTGCACGATGTGGATACCGGGGACAGCCCCCCTATCCGCCACCGGGCCTACCGCGTGCCAGACCGGGTACGGGCCTGCATCCAGGAAGAAATAGCCAAGATGCTCACGATCGGGGTCATCGAGCCCTCAGACAGTCCCTGGGCCAGCCCTGTCGTACTGGTCCCCAAAGCAGCTGCCCCCGGCACCACACCCGAACTCCGGTTCTGCGTCGACTACCGGGGCTTGAATGCGGTCACCAGAACAGACGCGCACCCCATCCCCCGGGCAGATGAACTAGTCGACCGAATGGGAGCTGCCCGCTACCTCAGCATCTTCGACTTGACAGCAGGCTATTGGCAGATCGGCCTCACACCCCGGGCGCAAGAACGTTCTGCCTTCTCCACCCCCGATGGCCATTACCATTTCACGGTCATGCCCTTCGGCATGAAGAATGCCCCAGCAACATTCCAACGGCTCGTCAATCAGGTCCTGGCGGGGCTCGAAGGATTCAGCGCCGCCTACCTAGACGACATCGCTGTATACAGCCACCATTGGACCGAGCACCTCCACCACCTCCGAGCAGTGCTGCAAGCCCTTCAGCGAGCTGGCCTCACGATCAAGGCCAGCAAGTGTCAAATTGGGCAAGGGTCTGTAACCTACCTCGGACACCAGGTGGGAAGCGGCCTAGTGGCCCCGCTACAGCTGAAAATTGCCGCCATCCAGGCCTGGCAGCCCCCCATCACCCAAACCGAGGTACGAGCCTTCCTGGGCCTCACGGGCTACTACCGAAGGTTCGTAAAAGACTATGGTACCATAGTGGGGCCCCTCACAGAACTCACGTCAAAGAACCAGCCCAAGAAAGTCACCTGGACCCCAGAGTGTCAAACTGCATTTGAACAATTAAAGGCCGCCATGTGTTCCGCCCCTGTGCTCCAGGCCCCAGACTACAGCCGGGAGTTCGTCGTCCAGACGGACGCCTCCGACCAGGGCATTGGGGCAGTCCTGTCTCAAGTGAACACCGAAGGCCTTGATCAACCGGTGGCCTTCATCAGCCGGAGACTCCTACCACGGGAGCAACGCTGGAGCACCATAGAGAGGGAAGCCTTCGCTGTGGTATGGGCCCTCAAGAAGCTCCGGCCCTACCTTTTCGGCACCCACTTTCGGGTGCAGACCGACCACCGACCCCTGCAATGGCTGATGCATATGCGGGGGGAGAACCCAAAGTTGCTACGCTGGTCCATCTCCTTGCAAGGTATGGACTTCACAGTCGAACACCGGCCTGGGCCAGATCACGCCAACGCGGATGGCCTGTCCCGGTTTTTCCGCCTCGACGAGGAGAGTCCCCAAGAGGATGGGTAACTCTCCCCGCCTTCAGCTGGGGGGGACGCATGTTGGACAGGCCACATGAAGGGCCGCTCTCCCCCGGCCCAACCAGGCCTGAGCCCAGTCCCGCAAGTACCACACACCACCATTGCACGTCCTCCGTCCCCTCAGGGACCCCTGCCCTCGAGCCTGCCGACCTCGAGGGTCCGATCCACTGCCGGCCCACGCGCCCAGCCTGGGGCGCCATCTTGGACACTCCACCACGAGGCCGCCTGGCCCCCGATCGACCTCAACCCTGGGCCTGGCCCGGCCTCAGACATTCCGGCACCACCCTCCACCCAGGAGGTGAGCGGGCTACTTGGCAAGTCAATGGGAGAAAGAGGTGCCGATGGCTCTCCCCCACCAAGTGCCGCTCGCCCATCGCCTCCCCGGGCGCTGGCTCCACCCCCCTGCTGGGTGTCTGGACTCCCCCATCCCGGACCTCCCGACCTCCAAGTGCGAGGGTCCGGACATCAAAGCACGCCAGCCCTATAACTGGGGCAGCTCCAGAGCAGGAAGGCAGTTGTATCTTGGAGTCGAGAGACGTAAAGAGGAACTCATCCTGGACGGACTACTGGCGCTGCCATAGCTCTGTCCTGTGCACCATCGTCCTGCCTGTTGGCGCTGCCACAGCCGTCGTAACCTTCATCCTTCATCGTCGTCGGGACCTGCTGGCGTGGCCGCGGACCGTTGTAACCGTCATCTTCCATCGGGACCTGCAGGCTCCGCCGCGGACCGTCGTCCTTCCTTCATCCATCTCGGGACCTGCTTGGCTCCTCCACGGCCCGATCATCTAGAACGCCGAGCTCGAGGATTGAGAGCTATTTTGTACTCATTGGTAACTAAGACTGTCCCGCTACCCCTTTCCTAAACCAGAGACTAGAACCGAGGGGACCCCTGAGTCCAGACCTCCTTGTATCCATCCTCGTAACCTAAGAATTGCATATAAAGTCTCGTTAACCTTCAACCTTGTGTGGTGTCCGTCTGTGGGGGGGAAGTTACTTATCTGTACAGTCGTTGGAGACGGCTCTCCCTGGAGACCTCTCCCCGTAACCTCGGCCGACCCTCCCGGTCCGTCTAACATTGAGGTAGTCAGCTACCTTATTATTTGCCCCTGGGATGTATTCCATATCATACCTGTAGTCTAACAGCTTCAGAGTCATCTTGGCGATGCGGGGTGTCGCGCTGGCATGGCCGCTTGATGTGAGTACTTTGACCAGGGGTTTGTGGTCAGTCTTGAGTTTGAATCTCGTGCCCCACAAGAATTGTCAGAACTTTCCCATGGCCCACACTACTGCTAGCATCTCCTTTTCTATTACACTGAATTTCTGTTCAGTTGGGGATAGGGACCTAGATGCAAAGCTGAGGGTCGCCACTTCTCCGTTCTTTCTTTCCTGCATAAGGACTGCTCCTAGTCCTTTTTCGCTGGTGTCAGTAGTTAATAGGGATTGCCCCTGAGGATTGTATCCTTGAAGAGGTACCACCTTGCTGATGTCTTCCTTTATTATGTTGAATTCCTTCTGTGCCTCTTCGGTCCAAGTAAATGATGTTTTGTCCCGTATCAGCTGCCTCAGGTGGTGCGTCTTGGTGGCGAAGTGTTGCACGAATTTGCTGTAATATTCGTCCATCCCCAAGAAGAATCTAACTTCTTCTTTGTTCTTAGGTGCTGGTGCGTCGCATATCGCCTTGACGTTGGTCTGTTTGGGTGTTATGCCTTGCACCCCTATCTCGTGCCCAAGATATGTAACTGACGTCATTCCAAATCGGCACTTGTCCCATTCCGCCGTGAGGCCATTACCCTCCAGAACCTGGAGTACCTTAGCCAGCTTCTTGTCGTGGTCAGTTTGGTCCTTGCCCATCACCAATATGTCATCTTGGAAGTACTATACTCCTTCTATGTCTTTAAACAGTCTATGCATAAGTTTTTGAAACACTGCCGCTGCGGATGCTAGACCGAAAGGCATGCGGCGGAACTGGTAGCATCCGAAAGGTGTTATAAAGGACGTCAGCTTCCGGCTCGAAGGGTGTAGTGCTATCTGGTAATAGGCTGATGTGAAATCAATGGTGGAGAACCATTTTATCCCCTTCGTCTTGGCCAGCATTTCTTCTATCCTTGGCAGCGGGAATTTCTCCACAATTATGCACTTATTCAACTCGCGGAGATCAACGCATAGACGGACCTTGCCATTAGGTTTCATGGCCACCACCAACGGAGCTAGCCACTCTGAGCAGTTTATGGGTTCAATGATACCATTGTCCTCCAGTCTCTGCAGCTCTTGTTGTACTGCTTCCCTGACCGCTATGGGTATATTCCTCACTTTGTGGGATACCGGAGTGGTGTTCTCCTTAAGATATATCTTGTGCGTGAATTTTTGTAGTTTGCCCACTGTTCCTCCGAACACTTAGGGAAAGTCTCTTCTCATCTTCTCAAAGTTGGGTTGACACTCTGGGCTGGTCATCAGTACCTGTGTGTCTCCTCCTGAGTTCGTGTATGCCCAGGTCGCCTTGATCTATCCGTCCTAGGACTGATGGCCCCTTCTCCGCGACGTACAGCTTGCACTCGGCACTGCGGCCTTTGAAATCAAACTTTAAGACTCGGTATCCTACCATCGGAATAGGTTCTCCCGTGTACGTGGCTGGTCTTATGTCCGGAGGTTCTAAATGTGGTCCGAGACTGGGTTTAAAGTTATCGCTCCACACCGTTCTTTGGACTATAGTGTATGGGGAGCCCGAGTCTGCAACCATTTTAATCGGTATTCCTCCTACCACCAAGTCACATAGTGGTTTCCTGGAACGTCTGCAGTCGATGCCTAGCACTTGTTCTTCGACACACAGCACGTTATCCTCTTCGTCCAGTTCCCTTTCGTCTTCCTCCTCCTGTTCCTGCGTCACGTATTTTACCGTTGGTCTCTTTGTCTTGCGGCGACACACATTCTCGTAGTGTCCTACTATCCCGCAGTACATGCACTTTGCTCGGAACGTCGGACAGCGTTTGCCATACGCTGCATGGGACTGGCTTACGCACCTGTAGCACGCATTTGTGCTTTCTTTGTTCTGTCTTCTTTGTTGCGTGGGTCTAACTGTCCACTTATTTGGGGCTTTCCCTTCCATTGCCGTGGCTTTGCTTTTCTCCGTTGGTCCCGCTTTATCGACTTTGTTGATCATGGGCCTCGGGATGGATTCTCTTTTTGCTCCATCAGTGCACCTCTTGGATAATTCTGCCTTTTTTACCATGGCGATAACTTCCTTCAGCGTTGCATCTCCATTCACCCATAGTTTGTCTTGGACGGTTTTGTTCGTTGTGTGCATGACTATCTGGTCTTTTATGAATTCATCGTGCAAGACCCCAAATTTGCACGTGATCGCTAGTTTTCTTAGCGCAGCTACATAGTCATCTATAGATTCACCTGTTTCCTGTTTCCTTTGTTGGAAGTTATACCTATCTATGGACGTGCACACTGCCGGCCGATAGTGATTTTTCAGGTCTTCTATCGCATGTCGGAACACGTCGCCATCTGCAGCTGACCTTGGGGTGGGTACTAGATTTTGGAAGACCCGGATCCCTTCTGGTCCCAAGTTGTGTAGCAATATTCTCCTCTTCCTTTGACTGGGATTAGGTTCCCCGCTTTCATCCTCCAAGGCTTCTATGTAATTCATAAAATATTCTCTCCAGTCCTCCCACTTCATTACGGGCTCACCCGGTTTGGGTAAGAATGGGATCAATATCGTGAGTGAGGATGCTTGTGCGCTCATCTCGGCGCATCTCGCTGGCTCTGTCTCTTATCCCCTTGGGCTGCCTGGTGCACTTATACTCTCTTGGTGCGTATGGGTCAGTTGGGGCGCTGGGGCTTCCTCTTCTCCGTGTTGCTCTGACTCCGCCAGGGCCCTGGGTGTTTACTGGCTGCGTGCGGTGGGAGACGGCTTCCCAGTAGGGTGTCTTCCCCTTTCTGCTATCCTCTAGCCTGTAAGACGGTGGGTACTTCTGTGGGAGCGTCCTCCTGTACTACTGCTTACTTGTGCTCCTTGTGGTGGCTGGTGGATCTTTTCCTCCCTGGTTGTCTGCCTGCCTTGGCACTGCCCACTGCCACGCTCTCCTGCTGTTGCTTCTTCAGCCTTGCTGGCTGCTCCTCGTGGTGTCTCCACAATGCCCGGTGGGTCGGTAATCTTTTGCTTGTTTATTATTTTCCGTTTTTTTTTCTTTTCGGATCCCGACTCGTCGCCACTGTAATGTATGCTTTCCTCTAAAGAAATGCTGGAGGCAAGGGTAGTTTATTCGTGTATTTATTATATTTATGCAGCAGGAGAGCGCCGGGAACGTCCGGAGCTCTCCGTGATTAAGTCACGACTCGGCCGACAAAATGGCCGCCCCGTCGTGACGTCATTGCGTACAACGCTACATTAGTAGTAGTAAAGTTAGGATTTCGTCTTAAGTTAGGATTTTGTCTTAAATTAGGATTTTGTCTTAAATTTGGATTTTGTCTTAAATTAGGATTTTTTTAAGACCAAAACTTAAGACAAACTTAAGTTTAACTTAAGTTTAATTTAAGACAAAATCCTAACTTAAGACAAAATCCTGATTTAAGACAAAATCCTAATTTTGTAATTTAAGACAAAATCCGAACTTTACTTTACTACTACTAAATGTCTTCTGTGAATACCAAAAGTAGTAAGTTTAGGATTTTGTCTCAGATTAGTTCTGTGAATCGGCCCCAAGATGTACTTGTTAGCTGTTACGTATGCAGTTATAATTTTTGGATTGCCGCCTGGTCTATAATAATTAGAAATATAACATTTAAATTCCCAGCAGGGGGCGATATCTGCATGTTTAGTATTATTGGCAATATGCTTTGAGGCTCATATGTTGCCCATTGGTGCGATGCTGGTGAACCTTGACTAACATCAAATCATTAATAACAGTGACACGATAAGTCGAACATAACTAATGTGTATTGTGTGGTCGCAAAATGATGTCAATATTAGAAATATGCTGCCTGAGTGCATATATGTTTGAGATATAAGTTAAACTTAAAGTTAAAAAAATGAATGATGATATTGATTATCTATAGATCATTCCAAAACATGCATATTCTTAGTATTAAAAGCAGAGGATGTTGGTGATTCATCCTGTCTTAAACACAGAAGCAAAAATTGATGATACAGGGATTACCATTTCTATAGACTTGAAGTTGACCCAGCAGACAAAACACTACCCCCTACATTAGAAGACCTAACTACAACTTTTGCTTCCTCTGCAGTAACTCAACAACAGCCCAAATCATCCCTTCTTATTTCAGAAAGAGAAAGAATAATTTAAGGGCTACTGTTAAGTCCAGAAATAGAGCTGTCTAGGAAAGCTCCCCTACACCAGCAGGGTCCCATGCATTGGAACAAAATTCAAAGAAAGCAACACAGGGTACATCTGAATTGAGGATACACGTAGAAAAATGAGATAGGACCATTTCTGGAGGAAATGCAACCACTAGATCTGTCTTTAAAGGTTTAAGAATGGCTATAAAGAACATGGCCAAACACATGCTCAAGACTCAGCAACACAAAAGCATCAGCAGCGACACCTACTGCCTCCACAAATTTGGGCATTTTGTTGAAGCGTTGTCTACAGCCACCTTAAGTGCTGGAGAACTGCTAACTTGCAGGTGGAGTTAGTAAACCACAGGGGTAGTGCAGAAATAAGCCTAGCCCAAATACAAGTGTGAGTTGTATATATGTAGGTAAGCAGGTTACATCAGGATGCACTAGAAGAGAGACTAGAGACAGATGAGAAAGGAGCAGAAAGCCACCCACAGAAAGACCAAGCGCCGGACATCACAGATGCACATAGTGAATCCTACAATTACACTGTTTTCAAAAAGTTAAAGATAATATGCTTATTTTTTTGTTTGAATTTAAAAATTATTTCAGTTCCAGATTAATATTTTCGAAATAAACATCTTCCTCTTCTTCTTCAATTGAAATGGTGACTAAACAGAAAAACATTTGTTCACTAATTGATGCACTTTGTTTGGTATTTATTTTGAATTATAAATTCAATGTGTACTTAAGAAGGAGTTATTTGTCACATGATCCCTGCGCGTTCGCTGCTCTCTTGCTCCTGTACCATCGAATAAGCATGGGCGAAATTTGCAAATTTGCGATCCGTGAATTTGTGCGAAAGCAAACTCGCAATTTGCAAAATTCATGAATTCGTGCGAATTTGCGAATTTGCTGTTTTTGCCAGTTTGCGAGGGTTTTTTACAAGTTCGGGAACGCAAACTTACTTTTGTGGTCGCAACGGTCGTGACCATGTTGTTTCTACGTGTCCAGCCTGTTTGCGACCCTTTGGTTCATCGCAGCCACCCTCTGGTTCATCACTGCCACCCTCTGGTTCACCAATGCCACCCTCTGGTTTGCCACTGCCACCCTCTGGATCATCACTGCCACCCTCTGGTTCACCACTGCCACCCTCTGGTTCATCACTGCTATCCTTTGGTTCAACACCTTGTGGTTCACCACTGCCACCCTCTGGTTAGCCACTGCCACCCTCTGGATCATCACTGCCACCCTCTAGTTCACCACTGCCACCCTCTGGTTCATCACTGCTATCCTTTGGTTCATCACCTTGTGGTTCACCACTGCCACCCTCTGGTTCATCACTGCCACCCTCTGGTTCATTAATGCCACCCTCTGGTTTGCCACTGCCACCCTCTGGATCATCACTGCCACCCTCTGGTTCATCACTGCCATCCTCTGGTTTGCCACTGCCACTCTCTGGATCATCACTGCCACCCTCTGGCTCACCAGTGCCACCCTCTGGTTCATCACTGACACCCTCTGGTTGATTACTGCCACCCTCTGGTTCATCACTGCCACCCTCTAGTTCATCACTGCCACCCTCTGGTTCAAGGCTGCCACCCTCTGGTTCATCACTGCTATCCTCTGGTTCATCACCTTGTGGTTCACCACTGCCACCCTCTGGTTCATCACTGTCACCCTCTGGTTTATTACTGCCACCCTCTGGCTCGCCACTGCCACCCTCTGGATCATCACTGCCACCCTCTGGTTCATCACTGTCACCCTCTGGTTCATCACTGCCACCCTCTGGTTCAAGGCTGCCACCCTCTGGTTGATCACTGCCATCCTCTGGTTCATCCCTGCCACACTCTGGTTCATCACTGCCACACTCTGGTTTGCCACTGCCACCCTCTGGATCATCACTGCCACCCTCTGGTTCACCAGTGCCACCCTCTGGTTCACCAGTGCCACCCTCTGGTTCATCACTGCCACCCTCTGGTTGATCACTGCCACCCTCTGATTCAAGGCTGCCACCCTCTGGTTGATCACTGCCATCCTCTGGTTCATCCCTGCCACCCTCTGGTTCATCACTGCCACCCTTTGGTTCCGCACTGCCACCCTCTGGTTCACCAGTGCCACCCTCTGGATTATCTCTACCACCCTCTGGTTCATCACTGCCACACTCTGGTTTGCCACTGCCGCCCTCTGGATCATCACTGCCACCCTCTGGTTCACCAGTGCCACCCTCTGGTTCATCACTGCCACCCTCTGGTTGATCACTGCCACCCTCTGATTCAAGGCTGCCACCCTCTGGTTGATCACTGCCATCCTCTGGTTCATCCCTGCCACCCTCTGGTTAATCACTGCCACCCTCTGGTTCACCAGTGCCACCCTCTGGATTATCACTGCCACCCTCTGGTTCATCACTGCCACCCTCTGGTTTGCCACTGCCACCCTCTGGATCATCACTGCCACCCTCTGGTTCATCACTGCCACCCTCTGGTTTGCCACTGCCACCCTCTGGATCATCACTGTCCCCCACTGGTTTATCACAGCACCCTCTGGTTCACCACTACCACCCCCTTTGTTCACCACTATAGATTATGGGGGTAAAGCAAAGCACACCTTCCCAGCCTCAACTGAGATTAATTCATTTGGGGCTGGTTAATGTGTCACTGAATTTGAGCTTCAAGTCTGGCACCTGCTTCCTTAGCTGTAAGTGCTTCCTGTTGCAGTTTAATTCTTTTTACAGGAGCATTTTTTCCATACTTGTAACTATTCTCTGACCTTGCTTTGAGGGTCAGAGCAGGGTCAGAGAATAGTTGCAAGTAGGCAACTGAACTTTGGAGGGGCCCCTCAGGAAGCACTACAGGGAATGGTTACAAATTAGCTTGAACTTTTGCACCTGCTAAGTGCTTTCAGTTTTGCAAAATTCGTTTTTGTGCAATTTCGCGAGATTTGCGGGGCGTGAATTCGTGCTAAATCGAACTTACAATCTGCGAATTCGTGCAAATTTGCAGATTGTTTTTTTTTGCGTGTTCGCGGGTTTTTTTGCGTCTTCGCAAGCCGCTTGCAGCGCACTGACCGCGAAGTTACCCATGCGGTCGTACATGGGCGCGGCCATCTTGTGCGCGTTGCGTATTTACGGTTCCGGACACTATTGACAATCTCGCGTTGCGTGCGGCGCGCTATTACGAGTTCGCCTGTGTTTTTGCGTGCTCGCGGGGAAAATATCGCGCAAACTTACCCACGCGGTCCTCTATGGGCGCGGCCATCTTGTTTTTCATTCATTGCTATGGTTTTTGGGCATGCTATCTTCTATCCATCTTACATCTTTGTAATCCTATGTTTTTCTGAACTTTCTTTTGCTTTTTTTTGCTTATTATCTATCTCTACAATTTCCTACATCTATATATATATATATATATTTTTTTACTTGTTGTTACTTTATTACCTACTTTATTTCTTTCACTCTCTCTCTTACTATTTTTTCACACCTATTCTTCTTTCCTTTTTCTTGTGCCCACGACTATGGCAAAGGGAGCCGACAAGGGCAAGGGGAAGGGCCCAGCACCCCGTACCCGGCTCCCTTGCTGGCGTTTGAGGGGGGAGCTAGTCCAGGCCAGGGAGATCTTCTCTGTGATGGAGGTGGCCGCCTTGATGGTGTTTGTGCAAGCCCACCTCCCTAAGACCGTGGCAGCAGGTGGGCGGATTGCTTCCGGTTACGGCCTCCGGGAGCATCGCCAGCTGTGGGAGAAGGTGTGCCGGCGCATGTGGAAGGAGTCTGGAGTCCGGCGCACCTACCAGCAAGTGACGCACCGGTGGACTGACATCCTGGACCGGGAGAATGATATGCTTGACCTGCTAGGATTGGAGATCCCTGGCCTTGGTAAGTAGCTATTTAATAACTACTTTTTTTTCTTTTGCTCTGTTATATTGCTAATCTATTTCTTTCCTGAAGAGTAGGAATGCTGCTGATTTGATTACATTGCAGGTAAATTAATCTTTAAATAGCTTCTGTCATTGCAGGTGCTCGCCTGATTATTGGCGTTGCTACTTTGCTTACTTGTTTGCAACTTTTTACTCATTTGAGAGCATTACTGCGTAATGGTGGAGACAGTACACTCAAGTCTAGTCCTTCTTTGTACTCCTGCCTGCTGCTGCCACTTTGAAGAGATAGTGGTGGATTGATACGTTGAGTATATTATTTATTACTTTACATTTGTTAGTGGTCTGCAATCATGATGACGGACAGTGTCTGTCACGCGACGTCTCGTGCTGCTGAGTGATGGCAGTCGTACTAGAACCTTTTTGTTGTTGGTGTAGTTAGTAAATGACATAACTTTCCTTTTAGACGGTCTGCGAATCCTGCAATACTGTACTACTATCCTCCTAGTTGACCAGATCAGATGCAATTTTTGTTAATTTGTTTCCCGACATAATTTTAGATTGTGTTCAAAGAAATCAAATATTTCCCCAAAAACAATCATCCATGTTGTGTTTCTTTATTTCATGTCCAACAGAAGCTCTCAGGAGCAAGGCGGCGACGGCGACTGAGACTCCGGTGGAAGAAGATGGACAGGATAAGTCCCTTGCAGGCTCTTCTGCTGGCCCCAGTAAGTTGTTCTATTGTTATATTAATACTTATACTTCCCTAACTTTTACAGCTCATATTCATTACAAACTGTTTCCTAATAATTCTATGTTTTACAAAATAGTCTTTGATCTTCTTCTAATGTAGACTACTTTCTACATTCTTATCCTGCCTCTACCATCACTCTCTGTGCTACTACTATTTACGATTATGAGTCGGTCTGTGTAATTAGCTAAGCTTGCCCAGTCGGCAAACGGTGTGAAACAAAACTCTGATCCAGCAATAGCTCTAGGCACTGAGTGCAGTCCTCTGGGTTGCCCTTCCTGTCTATTCCAGTCTTCTTAATGTAAGTGCTTTGACAATTTCCAACAACACAATGTCATTGTTTACACCAAGTAAAAGGTAGCAGTTGCCTTTTTGATTTGAGAGGAGCACATCCCATACCGCTAGTGTTTCAGGGACTATTCTGCACACAAAGAAGTATGGACAAGATAAATAGGACATTGTTGATGATTGGTGCAGTTCGACTTTCGACATAGCTCAGTCCGACAGAAGTTGAACCCCCAATCCCCTGTCCGACTATCTAGTGTGTCTGACCAAGGATTTTACGACCCCGAAGAACAGAAGAAGACTACTGCCGAGTCCCGGCCTATCTGAGTCACTGAAACATGACTGCCAAGTGCAGTAGTTCAAACCCTTCCGCTCACTCACTCGTGAACAAAAAGCACACAGTGTTTGTTAGTTTAAAATTGTTATTTTCAATTAAGAAATGAAAACATGATTTCTTAATTTTTAATAGCGTAGTATTCGGAGCGAGCAATGGTGATGGATGAAGATGACGTTAAAGTTTAAACAACATTCCCATGAATTAAATTAGTATTACTCAAACTTAATAATAGTTAACAGACACATGAAATTATTAGAATAACTGTGTGGGAGCCCCCACCTTCTTTAAAGTACTTAAAGTACTGCTGGTGATGAATTACTAGTAGTTGGTGAATCGTCTGGCAGAAGGGCAATGGAATCTTCTTTCTGTAATGAGAAAAATGGTGCACATTAAGCAAGCATTCATCAGTTGTCAAAAGAAGAAGTGTAGCATTTAATGGAATAAGCATATAAAAGGTTAACACTTCCTCTCCAAAACCGTTACTTTTTTTCAATCCCAGTAATAAAAAATGTGTTATGTAACATTTCCTTCTATTACGAGACAAAATAGGGGGTTGTGTATGGCATCTGAAAATATGACATGTTTTTCCTAGACGTCACAACATCTGATGCGGCACAGATGACCACCAGTGCCAGAGCCAGCAGTGCAGAGGGGTCCACTCTGGATGCGGCGGCGCCAACAGGAGGAGCTGGGGGGGAAGACTCAGCGGCGGCGGACGGTGGTAAGTTATTATACTCCTTACTCATTGAAATGTTTTTGAGTAGGCTCACAAAGGAGTGTATGATGTACTGTACAGTAGTACACAGTACACTAGTATAAGTAGACTGTACTGTTAAGAACAGTTACTAATTTAGAACTACTTTTTGGGCTATCACGGAGAAGACAGTCCACCTTGACTTGTTATAGCATTAGCTGCGGTACTTCTCTGGTAACCATTGGCCCCCTCTATTTCATTTCAACTCAGCTGGCAAATTTTTATTGTGAAGCCAAGTCATATCAGATGTAGTTTAGGGATGTGAAGAACGAAAAGTTAAAGAAGGGTGAAACGAAGGACGAGCGAGTCTTAATATTTATGACTGTAAAGAAGACGGCGGTTTCCAAAATATAATGAAACGGGCGTTAGTTGGTTGTTGACAAAAATAAATTTTGATACATTTGAGACAATAAGAAGAATCATAGACGTACTTTGGAAGCCTGGATGTTATCTTCTTTATCCTCATCGATAGCAGAGGTGTATGATGTAGTAGAGCAGACGCTGAGTGGATGAAGTATGGCCAGTGGCAGTGCCACCCCTATAGAAAAGTAAGACATTCCTATCCCCACCTGCATGTACTGCTTAAAGTACTGCGAGTCTGCATCATCATGGCCTGTGTCTGTATTTCTTGGGTAAAAGCTGCGTGACCTGCCACTATGGCGTCTACCACAAGTTCACGTACCAGTAATTTCTTTTGCAACACAAGAGAAAAAAAGTAAAAAAGGCCTTTTTTTAGTACTCTCTGACTATGTATGTAGTAGTGAGTCCACCCATAGTGCGTCCGTGTGATGGTTGATACCAAAGATGCAACACACCATAGGAGTATCCGTGTGCGCAGCAGGTTAAGCCGTACTGCTTTCCAGCGTCTCCGCGTGTAAATGCGGAAGTCATTTTTTACACGCGGAGATGCTGGAAAGCTGAGACGGCTGAGACGAATCAGCGAGAACCTCCACAGTACCCGGTAGCCGGGTCGAAATTAGAACCGGCTAAGAGCACATAGCCATTGTGGCAATAGCTTTGGAACTGCTGCCCGCGGGAGCCCTGATGAAGTCGTGGGCTACTAGCCCTGACGAAACACGTGTTGGCTGGGCGTGGTGAATAATATCTGAATTGAAGAAAAACTTCCATCAAGACTACTTCCACATTGTTTGTCTATTGCTTGTGTTGTTTGATTACCTACAGCATTTACTCTGTAAAAGGCGACGTGTGCACAGATACCTGTTGTATCAATTATGTTTGGATCTTGGTCCTAATTGGAGGTTTAGGTTCTTCCTCCTATCTGGGGCACTGTCAAAATAGTGGTTAGAAATTATAAATAACGTCACACACGGGAGGCGCCAGTTGTGGATCGACAATCAAAAAACCTGGTCCGTTATCTTCAAAATGTTATACTGTGTTTGCTACTTGCTGGTGTTACTGATGCTGGTGTTATTGAGTGTCAACTTTCCGTTGAATTATTTTGACTTTATGTTAAAGACTATTGGCTACAGTATTTTTCTTTCTTTCTTCATAGATGCTACTCCAAAAAAGCTCACCCGCAAGGAGATGGCTGTCCGGGCCAGGGCCCGTAAGCTGGAGGCTATTTGTGCCGAGTATCGGCGGTTGTGGGCTCAGGAGCATGAGGACACATCAACCAGTACATCCTCTTCCACTGCCCCCGGGTCCACCAGCCACAAGCCTCCAGCCAAACGGAGCCGTGGCCCGAAAGCCTCCCGCCGCCGCCGCACAGCAGCAAAAACAACAGCTGCCCCCCCCCAGAGCCTGGATGGCACGTGTGCACCGCCTCCTAAAGCGAGTGGACTACCTGGAGCGGTTGGGCAAAAAACATCAGCGCCAGCTCCGGGACCTCCGCAAAGAGCTGCGGGACGTGCAGCACCAGCTGTCCACACCACGACACCAGAGGAAGTGACTGTCCCTTGCCCCTTTTTTAAAGACTGTTGAGGGGGTGGGAGTTGGGTTTTTGGGAAAGGGGACTTTTTTATTTTTGGACATTGGTTTGATTAGTGAGGGGGGGGGTGAGTTGGGGTAATTTATTTTATTTTTGTGACAGCAACATCTATAATTTATATTTCTTAATAATTATATTTTTCATACCAAAACACAGTATACACGCTCATATTATTTTGTGTGGGGGTTGGAGGTGGTTACTGGACGTTTGGTTTTTCAAACTTACCAGCATGAATGAAACATCTTGTCCTGAAATGTACCAAAATGCAAGTAACCGAGTTAGTCAATTCAGTAGCCCTACTACTGTACTTTACTAGTAGTACTGTCACTCTCTGCTCTCAACTTTAGTCCTAGCCCATTATTCTACTACCTCTCCAATATGCTTATCTTACCTGTGATTTTTGAATCACGGTTGGTGAATAAGGTTGGTTGTTGAGTTGAATCCTCGACGGATGCAATATCATTGTTGTGCTGGTAGCAGTCGTGGTACTCACTGGCAGTATCACCATATGAAAAAAAGGAAATGAAACATTGAGTTGGCTGAGCGTAGCATTAGAAACAGTACATTAGATAGTACGGTAGAGAACAGTGCCCTAAATTGTAGCCTAAGCAGTGTTAAATTAATGTAAATATAAGTAGTAGTTGCGTGGAGTTAGACTGCTATAAGAAATTAAGGCAAAGGACACGTCATCAACGTAACATAAGCATTAAGCATTTGATTGTTCACGTTGTGTAGGAGGAGGATATTCTTATCAATCCACGATGGCGCACATGAACTTCTGATTGATTGTAATGATTTTGGCTGCTTTGACCTTTTCCTCCCCAGCAAGTGTGTGGAATGTATTGTTGTTGTCAGTCACACCACAATGAAATACCACACAGCCCGGGGGAAGAGGGTTAGGGTTTGAAAATTGGATGGGAATGGGGTTTTTTGGGAACGTTTGGTAGAGAGGAAAAAAAACACAGCATGGACAGTCAAACAACAAATGAAGAGAAACGAATCTTTGGATTTGAAGATATTGATAAATCTTTAAAGGGACATAAAGGAAGTGCACTACTGCATGCCAGAAGTTGTTTACTAAATGGATGGCTAGGTTACTGCAAAGTAGCACTACTACTTACTGCAACTTACTAGTAACTACGAAGAAACAAGTTGAGAGTACAGGGCTGCAGTCATTACGCAATTTCACTTGCCTGTCTGCCCTCAGAGAGAATAAACACTTAGAACATTAAATTGCTGTTAAACATAGCAAAAACATAGCAAATTTAGAAGCAGAGAGCAAAGAAATGCAGAGTCACATTCATAGAAGTTCACAGCAATAACATTACTTAAAAAAAAGTAGAAATGAATGGATACTGTTACTGTATGTTGTTGTACTTGTCCTGTTGAATTTGGGAAGTTGCATGCATCAAGCCATTCCTCCTATTTGCAGTACTCCTCCGTTCCATCTGACGCTCCGTCGATAAATGTTGGTGACCAGAAGACACCCTGTCCACTGCCTGCCAGCGGATGCTGAATTGCGGGTCGCTAATGTGAAGCCTGACTTCATCCTTTTTTCCATTGCACAGGGTGAAAGCCGCCCTGTAAATGTTGTTGGAAAACAGGAAGTGATATTAAAACACCACTGAGAAAAAAATATAAGGTACGTACGCTGTGTAGTGCAAAAAGTCACACTTTCAGTTTCAGAATCGACAGTACAATAGTTTCGAAAGGGCGTACTCTGCGTCTCCTTTTGAAGGATAAATAAGTATGGGCAAATTTTGCGGATCATTCCCCTCAAGCTAGGTGTAGTGTAAACTACGATTTTGGAACAAAATTAGAACTTCCCAGCAGGGCTCCCAGACCCTTAAAGACAGACGCTAAAATGTAGAATACCCCCAATCAGACCCCAAAAACGTGCGATACTGCTACCTGTCTGAGGCCTAGTGGAAAATGGTGACAAAACGTACTTTGAAAGTAAAGTAGGCCCAAATCCCCCCTTTCCCACCATGGATGTTCTTCAAACCACTTGCAACCAAAATTAGGCATTTCTCGACAAGTGCTCCAAGAGTAGACCCCAGAACCCAGTTGCCAAAATCTCGAACACCCCCAAACACATGCAATACTGCTAACCCTAACGAGCCCTAAGTTAAAAATAGTGTCAAACGCTTTCTTCAACTAGGCCCTAACACCCCTTTGCCACCATGGATTTTCTTCAAACCTCTTGCAATCAAAAGTATCCATACCCAGCGTTGCTCCAAGACCCCAAAACCCACCCACAAACACCAGGAACCCCCCCAAACAGCCCCCAGAAAACGCTAAAGTGTGCGAAATGCCTGAAAATGGAAAAACTTTTTCACCTCCCATTTTCTCCAAACCACTTTTATCCGGTATTAGACCTTTACAGCAATGCCCCCAGACCCGTCAACCCAGGCGGAAACAAGTTTAACCCCCCCCCCCCAAACAGCCAAAAAGCAAAAATGGAAAAATGGGCATTGAGAAATATTTAGCCCTAGTTCCAAAATCACTCCATGCGCGCTCTGCAGCTAGGCCCTAACTCCCCTTTGCCACCATGGATTTTCTTCAAACCTCTTGCAATCAAAAGTATCCATACCCAGCGTTGCTCCAAGACCCCAAAACCCACCCACAAACACCAGGAACCCCCCCAAACAGCCCCCCGAAAACGCTAAAGTGAGCGAAATGCCTGAAAATAGAAAAACTTTTTTACCTCCGATTTGCTCCAAACCACTTTTATCCGGTAATAGACCTTCACAGCAATGCCCCCAGACCCGTCAACCCAGGCGGAAACAAGTTTAACCCCCCCCAAACAGCCAAAAACCAAAAATGGAAAAATGGGCACTTAAAAATATTTAGCCCTAGTTCCAAATCACTCCATGCACGCTCTGCAGCTAGGCCCTAACTCCCCTTTGCCACCATGGATTTTCTTCAAACCTCTTGCAATCAAAAGTATCCATACCCAACGTTGCTCCAAGACCCCAAAACCCACCCCCAAACACCAGGAAACCCCCAAACAGCCCCCCGAAAACGCTAAAGTGAGCGAAATGCCTGAAAATGGAAAAACTTTTTCACCTCCGATTTTCTCCAAACCACTTTTATCCGGTATTAGACCTTCACAGCAATGCCCCCAGACCCATCAACCCAGGCGGAATCAAGTTTAACCCCCCCCCAAACAGCCCAAAAGCAAAAATGGAAAAATGGGCACTTAGAAATATTTAGCCCTCGTTCCAAAATCACTTCATGCGCGCTCTGCAGCTAGGCCCTAACTCCTCTTTGCCACCATGGATTTTCTTCAAACCTCTTGCAATCAAAAGTATCCATACCCAGCATTGCTCCAAGACCCCAAAACCCACCCACAAACACCAGGAACCCCCCCAAGTAGGCCCCCGAAAATTCTAAAGTGAGCGAAATGCCTGAAAATGGAAAAACTTTTTCACCTCCGATTTTCTCCAAAACAATTTTATCCGGTATTAGACCTTCACAGCAATGCCCCCAGACCCGTCAACCCAGGCGAAAACAAGTTTAACACCCCCAAAGAGCCAAAAAGCAAAACCACAAAAAGTGAGACTTAGCAAATTTCGGGCCTACCTGGAATTCAGTCCAAATTCACTGTGCCCCTAGGCCCTAACTCCCCTTTTCCACCATGGATTTCCTGAAAAACAAATGCAATCAACATTACACTGTGCCAGCAGTGCTCCCTGACCCCAAAACCCACCCACAAAAACCTAGAAGCCCCCCAAACAGCCCACCAAAGACAGGCAAGTGAGTAAAAACGCAAAAACTTTTTCACCATGGATTTTATCCAAAACACTTTTATCCGATATTAGACCTTCCGAGCTATGCCCCCAGACCCCTGCAGCAACCCACCAAAAAGCAGAACACCCCCAAACAGGCAAAAAGCAAAAATGGGCCTACCTTCAATTCAGTCCCAATACGCTCTGCAGCTATGCCCTAACTCCCCTTTTCCACCATGGATTTCCTGAAAAACAAATGCAATCAACATTAGACTGTGCCAGCAGTGCTCCCAGACCCCAAAACCCACCCACAGAAACCTAGAAGCCCCCCAAACAGCTCCCCAAAAACATGCAATACTGGTATGTTCAAAACATGGCAAATTGCGCTGTTCACAAAACATTGCTGTTTTCAGCACTTCCACTACTTCGATCCTCTTGAAACTCACATGGACAGTCACTTGTTCCAGCGATTCACAACAATCTCAGCAAGGCAGAACAAAATCAAACCACTGCGCTCTTTGAAGAAGAAGAAGAAGAAGAAGGAAGGTCTACGACTAGTTTTCACTTAGTTTTCACCCAAACACACGCGCCCGCAAAACACCCAAAAAGGACAAAATTCTGCCAATTCTGGACCAAAGAACACCAAACCCCCCTAAAACATTGCCAACATCATTATGAACGAGCCAATGTTAGAAATGGGATCCCTGGCCGGCCAGGGCTTACGCCAAAGTCAGTCAGAGACCACCACTTCCACGTCAGGGCAATGGAGTTACGCGCCAAGATAACCCCTGCTCACCCCCTTGGTAACGTAGCACGAGCAGTAAGGCTAAACTAAGAGGCAATGTGAGTTAAGTGTTTGCGCATGCACCCCAGCAACAACACCCAAGGCCCACCACAAAGGAAACTCCACACAAGGTTATATATAAAAATAGCCTTTGTATTACACCAAAACACATTAGATTAAAAACACACACTTTACAATGTGCCAACAGGCACGGGCAGAATTTACAGGGGATATGTACAAGACAGGGCCACCTGGACCACTGTCAGGAATCAGCACTTTTATAACTAGAAATACTATTAGAATTAGCACTTAGAACATAGAGTATAAATCACTTTAGCACACAACCAGTAACTACTGGTAACCGGTAAGTACCACCTGCGCAACCCTATCCACCTTAGGAGAATATTACGCAGGGAACCAGGACCCCCCTTTTCCACCATGGATGTTCTTCAAACCACTTGCAACCAAAATTAGGCATTTCTCGACAAGTGCTCCAAGAGTAGACCCCAGAACCTAGTTGCCAAAATCTCGAACACCCCCAAACACATGCAATACTGCTAACCCTAACGAGCCCTAAGGTAAAAATAGTGTCAAACGCTTTCTTCAACTAGGCCCTAACTCCCCTTTGCCACCATGGATTTTCTTCAAACCTCTTGCAATCAAAAGTATCCTTACCCAGCGTTGCTCCAAGACCCTAAAACCCACCCACAAACACCAGGAACCCCCCAAACAGCCCCCAGAAAACGCTAAAGTGAGCGAAATGCCTGAAAATGGAAAAAGTTTTTCACCTCCGATTTTCTCCAAATCACTTTTATCCGGTATTAGACCTTTACAGCAATGCCCCCAGACCCGTCAACCCAGGTGGAAACAAGTTTAACCCCCCCCCCCCAAACAGCCAAAAAGCAAAAATCGAAAAATGGGCACTGAGAAATATTTAGCCCTAGTTCCAAAATCACTCCATGTGCGCTCTGCAGCTAGGACCTAACTCCCCTTTACCACCATGGATTTTCTTCAAACCTCTTGCATTCAAAAGTATCCATACCCAGCGTTGCTCCAAGACCCCAAAACCCACCCACAAACACCAGGAACCCCCCCAAACCGCCCCCCGAAAACGCTAAAGTGAGCGAAATGCCTGAAAATAGAAAAACTTTTTTACCTCCGATTTTCTCCAAACCACTTTTATCCGGTATTAGACCTTCACAGCAATGCCCCCAGACCCGTCAACCCAGGCGGAAACAAGTTTAACCCCCCCCAAACAGCCAAAAAGCAAAAATGGAAAAATGGGCACTTAGAAATATTTAGCCCTCGTTCCAAAATCACTCTATGCTCGCTCTGCAGCTAGGCCCTAACTCCCCTTTGCCACCATGGATTTTCTTCAAACTTCTTGCAATCAAAAGTATCCATACCCAGCGTTGCTCCAAGACCCCAAAACCCACCCACAAACACCAGGAACCCCCCCAAGCAGGCCCCCGAAAACGCTAAAGTGAGCGAAATGCCTGAAAATGGAAACACTTTTTCACCTCCGATTTTCTCCAAAACAATTTTATCCGGTATTAGACCTTCACAGCAATGCCCCCAGACCCGTCAACCCAGGCGGAAACAAGTTTAACACCCCCAAACAGCCAAAAAGCAAAACCACAAAAAGTGAGACTTAGCAAATTTCGGGCCTACCTGGAATTCAACCCAAATTCGCTGTGCACCTAGGCCCTAACTCCCCTTTTCCACCATGGATTTCCTGAAAAACAAATGCAATCAACATTAGACTGTGCCAGCAGTGCTCCCAGACCCCAAAACCCACCCACAAAAACCTAGAAGCCCCCCAAACAGCCCATCAAAGACAGGCAAGTGAGCAAAAACGCAAAAACTTTTTCACCATGGATTTTATCCAAAACACTTTTATCCGATATGAGACCTTCCGAGCTATACCCCCAGACCCCTGCAGCAACCCGCCAAAAAGCAGAACACCTCCAAACAGGCAAAAAGCAAAAATGGGTCTACCTTCAATTCAGTCCAAATACGCTCTGCAGCTAGGCCCTAACTCCCCTTTTCCACCATGGATTTCCTGAAAAACAAATGCAATCAACATTAGACTGTGCCAGCAGTGCTCCCAGACCCCAAAACCCACCCACAGAAACCTAGGAGCCCCCAAACAGCCCCCCAAAAACATGCAATACTGGTATATTCAAAACATGGCAAATTGCGCTGTTCACAAAACATTGCTGTTTTCAGCACTTCCACTACTTCGATCCTCTTGAAACTCACATGGACAGTCACTTGTTCCAGCGATTCACAACAATCTCAGCAAGGCAGAACAAAATCAAACCACTGCGCTCTTTGAAGAAGAAGAAGAAGAAGAAGGAAGGTCTACGACTAGTTTTCACTTAGTTTTCACCCAAACACACGCGCCCGAAAAACACCCAAAAAGGCCAAAATTCTGCCAATTCTGGACCAAATAACACCAAACCCCCCTAAAACATTGCCAACATCATTATGAACGAGCCAATGTTAGAAATGGGATCCCTGGCCGGCCAGGGCTTGCGCCAAAGTCAGTCAGAGACCACCACTTCCACGTCAGGGCAAGGGAGTTACGCGCCAAGATAACCCCTGCTCACCCCCTTGGTAACTTAGCACGAGCAGTAAGGCTAAACTCGGAGGCAATGTGAGTTAAGTGTTTGCGCATGCACCCCTAGCAACAACACCCAAGGCCCACCACAAAGGAAACTCCTCACAAGGTTATGTATAAAAATAGCCTTTGTATTACACCAAAACACATTAGATTAAAAACATACACTTTACAATGTGCCAACAGGCACGGGCAGAATTTACAGGGGATATGTACAAGACAGGGCCACCTGGACCACTGTCAGGAATCAGCACTTTTATAACTAGAAATACTGTTAGAATTAGCACTTAGAACATAGAGTATAAATCACTTTAGCACACAACCAGTAACTACTGGTAACCGGTAAGTACCACCTACGCAACCCTAACCACCTTAGGAGAATATCACGCAGGGAACCAGGACCTCACAGGGAACACCTGTACTAGGAGAAAACAACCAACTAAATATCACCGTACATTTAGGGGTATAGGTCTGGGAACAAAACGAATGATGCATAAACATACATTCAGCGGTGTAAGAACAAGGCACATGATACATCAAAACACATTCAGAGGTGCAGCACAGGAGAATTCGCAGAAATTACCTTAGCACAGAACTTACATCAAAGTCCAGGTTGCGCCACTGCACCAAAACCTAAACGTAGCAGCTGCCCACTACTTGCTGGGCAGCTGAGGACAGTGACAGAACAGGGCCTAAATGGTGAGGGAAATGGATAGGGGGAGTCTGGAGGAGGAGTATAAAGGAGCATGATTGAGTTGTGAACTTGTGAACCTCAGGAATGCAGACTGAGGCACCTTCAAATCAATAAGGAATATAAGATGAAGACAGTGCTGCTGATGGACTTGTGATTAGGTGATTAGAGTTTTGTTGTGGTAAAAGTTGCAAAACAAAGAAAGACACACAGGAATAAAAGTGAATAAGGACGAAAAAAAGGAAGTCATTTTCAGGGCTCGGTGTCAGGGAAGTAGTGCTCGTCCTCAAACTCCATGAATTGAGACGGGAGTAGGTCAGGGAACAGAGAAGAACTTCCGTCACCTAAGTCGGTGTCCTCTTGTTCCTGCGTACATTCACGTACTTTGTAATCTGGTGGTATCAAGTGCTGATTCATCTTGATCAGTGTTAACTTCTCCACATTTTTGACCGAGAGGCGGCTCCTTTTTGAAGTTACAATGGCACCAGCAGCACTGAAAACACGTTCAGAAGACACCCTTGCGAGTGGGCAAGACAAATAATTTATAGCCAGGTTGGTGATCAGTGGCCATAGATCCATTTTTCTGTACCAATACAGCAATGGGTTCGTATTAGCAAAGACCTGTGTTGGCTCATCCAGATAGGCCTGCACCATCAACTCAAGGTTCTCCACGGTTGCTCCACTTTGCGTACCATCTGTGGCCTTCTCAGCGCTGGAACAAAGAAACCCTTTATGAGTTAGCCAATGCGCTTCCGACAATATTATGGCTGGGCCTGGTGCAGGTGAGGATGATGATACGGTTGCTGCTGGTGTCGTTAACGGCTGTGAGGGAAAGTGACTCCCTTCGCACACAGATTCAGAAGTGGAACTTAATGCTGGATGGCCTGCTGATTCAGTTGGACTTCTGACGGCTCCTTGAATTTTCTGCCGCTCTTTTTCGAACCGACTGGCTGACACAGCGAGCCAATGTTTGTACTTTGAAACATCTGCTTCATCAAAAGGAATTAATGCTTTGCTGGCCACTGCCTTTTTGTACAGTGGATCCAGAATAGTGGCACAAATGTAATGTTGTTCTGTATGTATGTTTTGAAGCCTTTCATTGGCAACTAGGTGGCTTAATAAGTTCTCCGCCAACCGATATGCATCTTGCTTTCCAACATCATCTCTGAACTTTGAAGACACCGCCTTCAGTTGGACCAAGCATGACCAACAATGGGATAGCTTTGCTCAAAGAACAGTCCTCCCTGCTGACTTCACGCGTGAAGACCTCAAAAGGACGAAGCATGTCTGTCAGGCTTTTAACTAGCTTCCATTCCTCCAACTCTAGCCTCTTGTCATTATGATCAGAACCTAGTTGAAAGACATAGTCATTGATTACTATGCACTGCTCAGACAGACGCTCAAGCATGTAAAAGGTTGAGTTCCAACGTGTTGCCACCTCCTGGATTAGTCCTTTGACTGGCACTTTATGTTCATGTTGAATGCTCCTCACCTCCTTCCGGGCCTTAAAAGAATGGCTGAAATGTGTGCAGATTCTTCGGCAGGTGGTCAGTAACTTTTTGACTGTGTTTTCAGTTTTCAAAAAATCTTGCACAACCAGGTTTATACAGTGCGCCAAACATGGCACTCTGAAATATTCACCGTCCTGCATGGCCTTAACTATATTACTGCCATTATCCGTGGAAACATAACCAACTATGCGATTTCTTGGTTGCAGCCATTCAGAGACCTTACTGTTAAACTCCTCCAAAATGTTTTTTGCAGTATGAGTTTTCTCCATGGCAAACATGGCTAATGTTGCATGTTTCCGAGTAGCTTCAAAAACTGTGTCCAGGTCAACAGCTGCACTAGACTTGTCTTTAACCCCTGCAAAAGACCCCGCAAAAGAGACCCAGTGTGCAGTGATGCACATGTAATCAAGGGCTTGGCAACTGGTCCACATGTCTGTTGTCAAGTGGATAGTGTGAACAGCACTCTTCTCCAGCATATCTTGATGTAGTGCTGGAACCGCAACTCTGGCAAAATAGGACCGGCTAGGAACCTTCCATTTAGGACAGACTGTTGCCACTAATTCTAGAAACCCCACCCCTTCCACGAAAGAAAAAGGGAGAAGGTCCAGCGCTAGCATTTTAGCCAGCTTTGCGTTATACAGACGTACCGTTGGGTGGTTGCGTTCAAATGGCGCCTCCGACCAGAACAGTCCGCGAATGGTGGGCTGGATCATTTTACGTGATGATGATGATGACGTCTTCAAACCAGTTAGGCCCAGTGATGTAGTTTTTCGCATTGGTGTCTGTCCAACACTCTTAGTGTGCCTCATAGATGTTGCAGGGGTAGAGGGTGTGGGCGATACCACTGCAGTGCTGCTGCCAGGGGTACTGGGTGTACCAGAAAAAATGTCTGTCGCTTCTTCACTTCCCCCCTGCATGATCAGATTCTCGTCATCATCAGATGCAATATCAATGGATACATTTGGATTTGTTTTCCTTTTGCTTTCCTTGATCTTCCTCATGTGTGTTTCCCAAATGATAGTGTGGTGTTGCTTGAGAGGACCTCTCTGGCCTCCGGTACCATAGTTGGTACCAAGCTTACCCCGACTAATGCATGCTTTACAAATCGAACAAACGACCATGTTTTCCGCCTTTGCGCTAACAGTAAAGAAGTCCCAAACTGGGGACTGGTGATGTCTGCTGAAGGTGGAGGTGCTACTTTGACTTTCAATGCCACATGAAGTGGAGGATGGGCGTGGCTGAATCTGTTTCTGTTGTTCACTTACAGCACCACTACTTGAGGTCGAGCTGGATGGAGGTCCATGCCGGCCCTTCTGACTAAAAAAGATGGGAGCTGTAGGTCGTGTTGCTGTTGTAGTTAACAGTGGTGGTACCAGTGCCACGCTGCCCATATCCCGCTCAGCAGCCATTCGGGATAGAGTGTAAATGTCTGTCTGCTGCATGCCTGCAGGGGCTGGAGTAACGACTGTGATGACTGGGTCATCGTCAGACTGTTCATCAGCAGCAGAAGACACAACTTCTTGTTCGTCGTCATCAGCCATAAGTCGAAGCTTTGCGGGAGCCTTCCTTTTAGGCTTAGCTACCTTTGTCGACTCATCATGGTGTGCCTCACTCTCAGACTGCATTTGTGGGTTCCAATCAGGATAAAGGTCATCAGAAGGAAGGGGGCTTGAAGAAGAACTTGTAGTAGTAGTAGCCCTCCTTGACCTTTTTCTTGCTGGGGATCTGGAAGACAATGAATCATCATCAGGAGGAGTGGCTTCCTCGGGTGATACCTCCTCTTGAATAGCAATTTCCTGATGTGCCCCTACTTCTGGAGGAAAAAGCGTTGTAGGCAGTTGTGCCGCTCCATGAACCTCTAGTCGCACCTCTCCATGCACCTGTCCATGCGCCTCTCCTTGCGGCTCTCCTTGCGGCTGTACTTGTGCCTCTACTTGCGGCTCTCCTTGCGGCTGTACTTGCGCCTCTCCTTGCCCATGTACTTGCACTTGTACTACTTGCACCTGTGTTTTGTGGCTGTGGTTGTTGAACACTCGTCAGCTGAATTACACCCGGCGTTGATTGGATGGTACTTTCTTGTGATGAGCCAACATCACTGGTCAATGGTGATTGAAAAACCAAAGTGGCTGCCGCAGCAGCACTCATGGTCTTGGACCTAACTTGGCGTGGTGCCACTGAGCCCAATGAAGCGGAGGTGCTGCTTCCAGCTTGGTCCCCGGTGGACACCGCTGCTGCTGCAGGCGTAGTTTTTTTTCACCAAAAAGGTTTTGGTGGGCACACCAGTCGCCTTGGTAGGTGGCGCCACTTGCTTCTTCTGCTCCTTCTTACTGGCAGTAGCACTATCAACTTTTTTCGCTGAGGCGCTACGGCAACTTTCTTTTGGGCCATCTTCTTGAGATGTCAGAACAGCAGGCCGCATTTGCACGAGTTGCAGAGTTGTCTTGTCTGTGGCCACACGTGACGTCACGTGACGTTGTGCTGCACACACCGCTGCAGGACTTCTTCGTAGCACTGGTGGTTCTCTTGTGCACCTAAAAGCAATGGAAGCCAGAGGAACATCAGTTATACACCCCAAAAAGTCGAAAAACACTCAAAAATCACCCCAATCCCATGCCATCCATGCCCTCAATGATGTTTAAATTCAAGACACCCCACAGAAAGACTAGGCCCCAGCACCACTCACTACACCTGGGCCTACTGGCTAGTGAGGCTTTACAGGCACCCCAAAATTAAAAAAAAAATCAACATATAACAGTGAGCTAAAATTCCATGACATAAATGAGAATTAAGTTAAAAAACAAATCACAGAAACAGTTGTAACACGGACCCATGACTAACCCTGGGCCTACTGGATACTGTGGCTACCCACCACAATATATATTTTGTTAAAGTTGGGAAAAAAGTTTTAGAACTGTAGTTGCCTCAACTGCAATGACCCAAACAAACAACACCAACTTACTTGTAAAATCTCAAGTCCAAAAGTGATCCAAACACCAAAGTCCAAAAAGTCTTCAAATACAAATCCAGCAGCAGTCACAGAAAGTAATCCTTCCAGCTCCACAGCCAAATGAAAAGTGACCAGTACATGCACAAAGCACTGGGAGGAGCCTGCTGGACAGGAACAGGAAGTTGGAGACTCTGGGGCACTTCCTTCCTCCCACCCCACCCCAAAAAAAGGACTCCTGCACCAAAAAGTACAGCCAAATGTCAATCTGAGGAGTTATTCTGATCAAAATCATCATTTTCACAAGGTTTATGCTTCCTGCTGTGGATTTCTTGTGCAGAATTGTAATTTTTGCAATTTCGGGAACGCGAGCTGTTCAAATCGCCGGAAGTCAGCTGCGCGCCGTCGCGGGCCTTTATGACGTAATCGCGTTGTCAAACTCTTGCCATGCAAGATGGCAAGCCGTGATAACGTAATTGCGTTCGAAAAACTCTCGCGCGATCACGCAGCAAGATCTAAAATGGCGCAGCACACGCAAAACCGGGAGAAAAACAACTCGGCGGACTCAGAATCACGGTAAGTCAACGTCGCGCGCGCGATATTGGATTTTTCAAGCGCTACCAAGCAAAATTATTCGCAGTTTGGGAATTTGCGGATTATTGGGTGAATTCGCGCGATTCGCGGATCGCGAAATTGTCAAAAATCCGCAAATTCGCCCGAAAAACAGATTTTACGCCCATGCTTACCATCGAATCGTGTATATACTAAGAGATGGGGATTTTCTACACAATGTTAAACGATTTGTCACTTTCAGGGTCAATTGGGAGTCTCTTAGCTTTGGCCAGATTATGCAATGCAGCACAGGTGACAATGATTTTGCAGCATATTTTTGGATCATACTCTCGGGCCCCCCACTTTTGTGCAGACATTGGAATCTGCCATTTAAGTAAACCAAATGTTTGCTCAGTAATGCTCCTTGTTTGTTTGTGAGCAGCAGGTCTGGGCTGGGAAGCCAAAACAGCCCTGGCAATTTTATCAGATCAGCCCCTGCCTGGCCCCGAGAGGCTGAAAACGCTTGCTTGCTGCTTTTGCTACTGGGGCCGATATTGCACCACTGCTGCAAAACTTTCGGTAGTCATTTATTTAAAACTTTTTCGAGAGCATTAAGTTGTAAAATGTGACCAATAATTAATGGCTGACCAAGTAGTCAGCATAGATATTTCTGCAGAAAATCTTGTTTTTTTTAGTTTCCTGAAGTTTTTTGAGTTCTTCAGATATTTTGTACATTCTGCAAATGTACACATATTTTTTTAATTTTCCACACATTTTCTATCTCCATGCTAAGACAAAGTCTGTTAATATATCAAGAAGTGATAAAAAATGAGGTAAGCCAAGCTACTACCAATAGATAAGCAATATTACAGGAGCTGACTACGGTACTCATTCATTCTATTAGTAGCTCTGCTGAGTTGCCGGCTTAGCAGAGTAGGGTATATACCACAGGAAGAAACCCTTTATGCTCAAATCCGGAACCAAGGTATTATAAAAGTATTATAATAGTGAATTTGTGACCCTCATTTGTGAACAGGTATATTCAAGATGTGAGAACCAAGCAAAATAATTCGCAGTTTGCGAATTTGCGGATTATTGGGTGAATTCGTATGATTCGCGAAATTGTCAAAAATCCGCAAATTTGCCTGCAAAACGGATTTTACGCCCATGCTTACCATCGAATCGTGTATATACTAAGAGATGGGGATTTTCTACACAATGTTAAACGATTTGTCACTTTCAGGGTCAATTGGGGGTCTCTTAGCTTTGGCCAGATTATGCAATGCAGCACAGGTGACAATGATTTTGCAGCATATTTTTGGATCATACTCTCGGGCCCCCCACTTTTGTGCAGACATTGGAATCTGCCATTTAAGTAAACCAAATGTTTGCTCAGTAATGCTCCTTGTTTGTTTGTGAGCAGCAGGTCTGGGCTGGGAAGCCAAAACAGCCCTGGCAATTTTATCAGATCAGCCCCTGCCTGGCCCGAGAGGCTGAAAACGCTTGCTTGCTGCTTTTGCTACTGGGGCCGATATTGCACCACTGCTGCAAAACCTTCGGGATGTCATTTATTTAAAACTTTTTCGAGAGCATTAAGTTGTAAAATGTGAACAATAATTAATGGGTGACCAAGTAGTCAGCATAGATATTTCTGCAGAAAATCTTGTTTTTTTTAGTTTCCTGAAGTTTTTTGAGTTCTTCAGATATTTTGTACATTCTGCAAATGTACACATATTTTTTTAATTTTCAACACATTTTCTATCTCCATGCTAAGACAAAGTCTGTTAATATATCAAGAAGTGATAAAAAATGAGGTAAGTCAAGCTACTACCAATAGATAAGCAATACTACAGGAGCTGACTACGGTACTCATTCATTCTATTAGTAGCTCTGCTGAGTTGCCGGCTTAGCAGAGTAGGGTATATACCACAGGAAGAAACCCTTTATCTCAACGTCTGTTTTTATTCTACCCCCAAAAGGGAGTACGCAGGAGAAAAGGTGACAGTTACACAGCGATAAGCCTACAACCCTCAAGGGGCCGGCCGCGTCACGAAAAAATTTGCAATAACATACTGTGTGTACATGGTCAGTAATCACGTCAGTCTCATACATAGCATTCCGCCTAAATCCCAATCGGGCCGGCCGCTGTAAAGAGTAGTGCGTGCTGTCCACCACGCCTAAATGTCACCACGCATAGGGTCGGGCCCTTAAGATCGGGAGTCAACCAGAGGTCTAACCAAAACAACTATCGGACCATAGCGGTCCAACAAACAACCAGGAGCCTAGAGGAAGGCAACAGAATAATAAGGATAGTGCAAAGAGGGACTAGAGGGAAAGACAGAAAAGAGAAAGTCAGGAAAGGGGGAGCGAGAGGACCCGGAGAGGAGCAGTCGTCGGGGCACACATCAGTAAGCACAGTTCGGTCTCTAGGGCCATCACCTCATGGGTCTACGATGGGTAAAGGGGATCACAGCATCATCTACTAAACGCAGCGCCCTCAGCCTAGGAGGCATGCTTCTCGCATGTTCAGTTTTGCACAGATAGGTCACCAAGGGCTGCCACACTTTCTCAAAGCGTGTAGTGCGAGACTGTAGTCTCGCGGAGAGCAGTTCCATAGTGATGACATGCCAGAGTCTTTCAAACCATGCGGCAAGGGGGGGGGGGGGCTCCGCCTTCTTCCAATACAGGGCAATAAGTTGTCTGGCAGCACCCAGCATTTGTAATGATATATTCCATTCGGATCACTGAAATAATATAGACTGCCAAAATATCGACCTGCAAAAATATCGTTGCCAAAATATCGACAGACAAAATATCGACTTTCTATCTACAAACAGGTAAGTACAAAAATATCGAGTACAAAATATCGTTAACAATAATATAGATGTAAAAAATATCGACTTTATTAAAAACAGTGTTAAATTAAATTAATATTAAATTTTAATGACTAAAATATACTTAAAAATACTTAAATTAAATTATAATTAAATAATAAATGAAAATAATAGAAAAAAAATTTACAATCTTATTTGTTGACCCTGAACCCTAAAATATACCCCTTTACCCAAAAACCCAAAACTGACCCTGAACCCTAAAAATACCCCTTTACCCAAAAACTAAAAACTGACCCTGAACCCTAAAAATGCCCCTTTACCCAAAAACTGAAAACTGACCCTGAACCCTAAAAATGCCCCTTTACCCAAAAACTGAAAACTGACCCTGAACCCTAAAAATGCCCCTTTACCCAAAAACTGAAAACTGACCTTGAACCCTAAAAATGCCCCTTTACCCAAAAAACTGAAAACTGACCCTGAACCCTAAAAATGCCCCTTTACCCAAAAACTGAAAACTGACCCTGAACCCTAAAAATGCCCCTTTACCCAAAAACTGAAAACTGACCCTGAACCCTAAAAATGCCCCTTTACCCAAAAACTGAAAAATGACCCTGAACCCTAAAAATGCCCCTTTACCCAAAAACTAAAAACTGACCCTGAACCCTAAAAATACTCCTTTACCCAAAATTTATCAATATTATTTAATTACCAATTAATTATTAATTAACAATAACAATAAAGTAAATATATTAGGACATTAGCTGTAATTATTTTAATAATTAATATTATTTTTTCCCAATTAATTACTTAACAATAACACAAAATTATATATATTAAAATGTACATTAATTAATGTAATTAACTAATTACAATTAATCAATTACCAATTAATTACTAATTCAAAATATGTACAAAATTATATTAATTAATTAACTAATTATTATTAATTATCAATTAATTATTAATTATAAATGTTTACAAACATATATTAATTAATTAATTATTATTAAATTACTTCCCACCCTATTCCCCTATAAACCCAGAACCCGCTACAGAATTACATGACGCAATTATTAAAAAAACAAATTCCATTTAATTAAATATTTTATAACATTAATACACACTTTTCACACATATTATTACATAAAAATACACTATAAAATATTATATATTATTAAAAAATCGATATTTTTGCTATCTATATTTTAAACAGTCGATATTACTTCACTTACCTGAAAAACGATATTTTTGTAGTCGATATTATGTCCAGTCGATATTTTGTCCAGTCTATATTTAAAACTCGATATTATGTCCAGTCGATATTTTGGAGTCGATATTTTGTCTGTTCACCATTCCATTCACTTCGGGTCAGAGCGAGCAGATTGGCAGGTTTGATTCCCAGCAACACTGTACTAGCGGCGTCAGGCAAAGGGAACCCCAGGACCCCTCTTATGTGGCTCAGGACCTCTTTCCAAAAGATAGCGATCAGGGGGCAGGTCCACCAGATATGTAGGAAATCCCCAGGCACATGATGGCACCTCCAGCAGCCGGGAGAGGAAGAGGGAAACATTTTATGCAAGCACTGAGGCGTGTAATACCACTGTGTCATTACTTTGTATGCGTTTTCTTGTTGTGGTATGCTGCGGTACACATTGGGGATATCTCTCCATAAGCGAGTCCACTGTGTCGGCGTGATGTCGGCTCCCAGCGTCGTGTGCCATCTTTGTTGGTACGGTTGCGAGGAGGGAGTCTGAGGGTGTTGCAATATCTGATAAATCTGGGAAATTAGGCCCTTCGTGTCAGTGCAGGAGCGGGCCAGGCGCTCGAACGGAGTAAAGTCCCGGGTGGCCCCAGGGTATATCGCGTCCGTCAAGGCCCAATGGCGCAGCTGGAGATATTGCAACTCAGCTTCAGGTGGAAGCCGAAACTCCTCCCTACAATGGGCAAAAGATTTAAAGGTACCCCCATCAAAGAGATCCGTAAGGACTCTGCAGTCGCCCTGTGTCCATTTACCAAAGGCTCTGGTGCGATAAGCCGGTGTGAACCACGGGTTGCCCTCAATAGGGGTGTGTGGGGAGGGAAAAGTCGTGAGACCCCTTCGTACCGCTATCCTATCCCACACGTCCAGTACTGTCTTTGTGGGCACCGCCAGATACGCGCTCGGAGACCGCCCCGCTTTATGGGTCCAAGCCAAATCCCAGATAGTACGGCCAGTGACCGCCCTGTCCATATGGATAATTAACAAAAAGTGAGCGACCCAAATAAACCCTTGAGGGCTTGGGTAATTAAACTGAAAAGGTAAGAGTGCCTTCAAGGGAATTTATTTTAGTATGTATTTTGTAATTTGTGATGGCTTTAAAAGGATGAATTCATAATCCTTACTGTGAACAAATCGAGTGCTATTAGACTCTAATTCAATGTAAACTCAATTTTAACAGGACACAACATATAAACAAAACACGAGGTGTATTAGAAAAATAGATTTTTATCAAAAGGAATTTTAAAGGATACACTTCATATACAGATAAGTAAACAAACAAAGAATAGGTCTGTGGGTACACACAGAAATAAATCAATACGTGACTCAACAGAACCTAAAAGACATCTATCCCCAGTCACATTGAATAAAACAAGATAGGGATAAGATGTAGGGTCGACGTTTCGGTTTCCTAAGAGTTATTTGTAGAAACCATCTTTAGGACTGCTGTCAATTGAAATCTGTACAGAGATATTGTAATCTATTCGACGTTTTCAGCACCCTCTTAGCATATAGAGCAAGTAGTGGACTTTGCTGTGCTAATGGTGGCGTTTCGAGGTATGCAATCGCCCGATGAGCTGTATGTCATCAAACAAGTGAATTAAATCACAACTCCAAGTTAGAAGATAAATCTTTCCATACGTAGATGGTCAATTTCAGAGCAGATAATTCGACAACCATACGGTGGTAATCTTTTTAAAGTAGCGAGCAAAGATTGTATTGTATCAACCTTTGGGACCGGTATAAATGCCGAGCCGAGTCAGAAATTAACTTGCCGCATGCAGAAAATTAATTTCAAAGCGGAGATTCACCAAGTCATGGAGCGAGAAACTAGTAACAAGCAGAATGCCGTGCGACGTGCAGTCGATTCGTCCCGTCTCTGTACAGATTTCAACTGACAGCAGTCCTGAAGATGGTTTCTACAAATAACTCTTAGGAAACCGAAACGTCGACCCTACATCTTATCCCTATCTTGTTTTATTCAATGTGACTGGGGATAGATGTCTTTTAGGTTCTGTTGAGTCACGTATTGATTTATTTCTGTGTGTACCCACAGACCTATTCTTTGTTTGTTTACTTATCTGTATATGAAGTGTATCCTTTAAAATTCTTTTTGATAAAAATCTATTTTTCTAATACACCTCGTGTTTTGTTTATATGTTGTGTCCTGTTAAAATTGAGTTTACATTGAATTAGAGTCTACTAGCACTCGATTTGTTCACAGTAAGGATTATGAATTCATCCTTTTAAAGCCATCACAAATTACAAAATACATACTAAAATAAATTCCCTTGAAGGCACTCTTACCTTTTCTGTCCATATGGAGCCACCCTTTCTCACTCCTCCTGGTGCCCCACTCAACCACAAATCGCAGGTGAGCGGCCCAATAATAATCCGCTAGATTAGGGCATGCTAGTCCTCCGCGATCTCTCGGGCCATAAGGAGTGCTTGGGAGAAGCGGGGTCTATTATTCCCCCATATGAAGTTGGTGCAGTCTTTTTGCAAGGCTCAGATATTTGGAAAGGGGATAGGCGTGGGCAGGCACTGAAATAGGCAAAGGAGTTTGGGCAGGATAGACATTTTGATTGCATTGAGTCTTCTCAGCCATGAAGGGATAAGCGATTTCCATCTTCTCAGGTCATCAAGGATCGATTTGCGACAATCTTTCCAGTTAAGTGACGACCAGCCTTCTAGTGAGGGGGTCAAGAGTAGGCCGAGGTATCTAATGTGGCGAGCGGTCCATCGGTATGGACATAACCGCTCTAGCGAGGGGACATCAGACTGAGGGATCGTAAGGTTAAGTACCCAGGACTTATTGTGATTGATTTTCAGACCGGAGGTGATTTCGAAGGTGCAGAGCGCTGCATGGAGCGCTGGTAAAGACTGTCGGGGCTCCATAAGGCTAAGGATGAGGTCATCTGCGTAAAGCGCGACTTTATGGATTTGTCCACCCATCGGAATGCCGTGAATGCCCGGATTGCGACGGATCACATCCGCCAGAGGCTCTATCGCCAAGGCAAACAGCAAGGGCGAGAGAGGACAGCCCTGTCTAGTCCCTCTACCGATGTTGATTGGGTCCGTTAACCGCCCATTCACGCGGATCCTAGCCTTTGGCGCAACATAAGGTGCCATGATCCTGGCGACCATCTTTGGACCAAGCCCCACTTTGCAAAGGACCGCCCGGAGGAACGACCAGTCCACCCGGTCGAACGCTTTCTCAGCGTCCAACGAGAGGAGACAGGCCGGGATCTGCCAGTGGTGAGCCTTCCTCACCAGATTTTCCGTACGTTATCGGCTCCTTGGCGTCCACGGATAAAGCCCACCTGATCCGAGTCGACGAGGTCAGGCATATGGGGGTCCAGCCGTTTAGCCAGCACCTTGGTATATATTTTAAAGTCGGTATTGAGTAGCGCTATCGGGCGGTACGACGAGCAAAGTGTGGGGTCTTTCCCAGGCTTCGGAATTAAGGCTATTTCCGCCATTCCCATATCTGGGGAAGGGCCCTGGCCCTCATCAAAAGAGGCGAAAAGCCGAAGGAGGTAGGGACTCAGCTGAGACTGGAACAAGCGATAGAAGGAGAGTGGCAAGCCGTCGGGGCCTGGCGTCTTCCCCAGATTGAGCTCCTTAAGAGCCGAGGCTATCTCGTCCTGCGTTATCGACTCCTCCAGAAGCTCAGCCATGAGGGGGTGCAACGTCGTCCCGCTATACTGCTCCAAGACTTCTTCCATCCGGGCAGGAGTTGGCGGTTCCGCCGTGTAAAGTGAAGCATAATAATCCCGGAACGCCCGCAGTTTGTCTCCCGCCGCCGTCGCTCGCGCCCCATTAGGGAGCACCACATTCGCATTATGGGATCTGGCCGCCTTGACCCTCAGCCGTCTCGCTAGGAGTTTTCCAACCTTATCCCCTCCGTCAAAATGCAACTGTTTCAGAGCCAGAAGGGAGCCCTCAGCCCTGTTCGTACGCAGCAGTCGCAGTTGACCCCGAAGATTTGCCAGGTGGCGTCTTGTCTTCAAGGTAGATCCCTCCTGATCCTGCGCCTCCGCAGCTTTCAGGTCCCTCACCAAGCCATCTTCCACCGCCCTCCCCTCTCGTGCCCTCGCAATCACCAGGGATGTAATGTGGCCCCGTATCGTGGCCTTAAAGGCGTCCCAGACCACCGAAAAAGGCGTCTCGGGCAGGTCGTTGGTCTCAAAATAGGAGATAATGGCTGTGCGAATGTCCTCAACAGACGCCTCATCACGAAGGATGTGCGGTGGCAGATACCATTTCCGCTCTCGGGGGGACAGTTCCGCGGATCCCGAAGGAGCAGTTCCACATGCGCATGGTCCGAGATGGATATGTCCACCACGTCCCTGAGGAGGTCATGGGATAGGAACATATGATCGATGCGAGAATAAGAGCGGTGGGCGCTCGAATAAAAAGAGTACTCTCTCTTATCCGGGGAAAAATAGCGCCACGCGTCAAACAAACCTAGGTTGCCAATCTGTTTGCGAAGCGCCAGAGACATCGCCCCAGCCCCGTTAAAGGAGCCCTCACTCCGGTCGATCGTTGGACACCATACCATGTTAAAATCTCCCCCAAGAATCAGAGAGGGGCTACCCTGACGTACCTGCTCGCGCAAGAGGTCTCGGAGGAAACGATCCTGCGCCAGATTGGGGGCATACACATTGCACAGTGTAAGATGTCGTAGTCCCACCTCAACAGTCACCTTAAGGAAACGGCCATCACCACTTCGGAAGAGCCTATCCTCCCCCGCCTGATGCCAGCTTTGCATAGAATCGCCACCCCTAACGTTTATAGAGCGACCATCAATCTTCCAGGTAGCACAGGAAGTTAGTCACTGCAAAATGTTGGGCTCCATCAGGCACATGCATCATTGTTAAAGATTGCGATTCCTTAAAAATCGCAAATAAGGAATCGCAATCTTTAACAATCTTAAAACGTGATGCAACAAAAAAATTGTGATAAATTAAAGAATCGCTAAATATTGCAAATATAATAGCGATTTCGGTAATTGCAAACTCGCTATTAGCGATTTCGCTATTTGCGAAATCGCAATTACCAAAGTCGACTTTTGATCCATCTTGATGACATCAGAACCAGGAAGTGAGCAGCACAAGCCTCATTTTCAGTGCACAGTCTCAGGGAGAGGAGGAAGCCGGCTCTGGGAGCTGAACAGGAGTGGGACTGAGACATTGGAAACACCTGGCATTTTTAAGAAGCTTCAAATCAGCAGAGGGCAGCCAAACAGGCAGGAAGAGGAAAATTAAATTACATTTTCTGAAAAAGAAATTGACACCCTCATTGAGGGAGTAGTCCACAGCCATGATAAGCTGTTTGGCAAATTATCATTAAAAGTGGCAGAGCAGGAGAAAAGAAAAATATAGATCCGGATCCAAAACAGGGTGAATGCCATTGGGGTGACACACCGCACCATTGAAGAGTTGAAAAAATGATGTTACGACTTGCGCAGTCGGGCTAAGGTGTGCATTGCTGACTGGCTTAAGGAGGCAATGAAGACTAGAGGGGAACACCAACAGACACTGGAAACACTCCCATGGAGGACTTGGTTGAATCCACAGTCCAGTCTGAAGCTGTTGTTGGTGTGACAAAGCTAGACACGTCAGGAGCAGCAAACACATCTGAAGGTAAGATGAATGCATGTTACCACTGTCCTAAATTATAAAGGTAGAACATGACCTCAGTACAGCACAAGTGCACACTTTGAACATCCAGTACACAATGTATTCATAATGGGAAGTCCATTTATTGTGTTTTTATCTAGGAACCTAAATCGATATTTCTATTTTATGCCCTTGTACGGTTATAATCAATAATATCCCTATAATGGCTTAGGAATCATATCCATATTTAGTTGTAGCCCATGCAGTCACATTAAGCAAGGCTACTTCCCCGGATTCCTAGAAAGCACAACGAGTTCTCTAAACAAACCAAACCTCCAGCAACCTGGGAAATCCCCATCTGCTTTTGTTTTGATTTCGTCCTAGAACTCTTGTGAAGCACTGTAAGAACGGCCAGTTCTTAGTGACATCTTTATTGACGTCTTATGTCCAACCTTACGTACACCTTTCTGGTATAAATATACCAGCGTTGCCTTAAGCAAACACACGGTGGTGGTTTTGGAGCTGAGCAGCTATCTACTTGCCCGAGAGCCCAGCTGATGCGAGAGCCCACGGACGCTGCCCCTCCCTTCTGACGCACTGAGAGAGACGCTGTCTTTTCTCCTGCCGAGAAATCCAGCTCCGGTGTTCTCAGCTGCCTTCGCGGGCTGCTGGGATATCGAGTCCTGAAAGAGAGATACCAGACCTCCTGCATTCTATTACCCAGGTACAGAGCTGGCTAAACCCTTAAAGAGAATTCTTGAGTCAGATTCTTGGCAAAACCAACTTAACTTAAACTGCTACTTACTTACTCCTTCCCACGTATTAGGCTTAGGTCAGGTACACCGGGGTAGGCGTATTTAGAAGCACCAGTTGAGTACGTTAGTCAATGTATATATGTATGTATATATTTTATCCATTTTAAAGTATCTTATGGCTAAGAAACCATATCAATGCTTTTACAGTATTATTTCATTATAGTCCTTTTACTGTACGCACTTTACTTTACATTAAGTATTGCAATTATGGCAATTCATTTCTCTTGCATGAGAAAGAAGACTGTTCAATAAATTACACCTTTTATTGAAAACGCCCGTCTCTCTTTTCTCTGCACTCTGGTGAAACTAAGTACGCACGATTGACTGAGTGAAATAGCTGTCTATTGTTTTCACACGACTCTAGAGATACACTCTTAATCTGAGGGAGCACAGTTGTCATGTTATATGGTTGTCAGAAGCTAATCCCTTCTTGTCTATCCAGGGAGGTTACACTCCTCGTTTATTCGAGAAAGTTTCTAGTGACCTCTGAGCTAGCTGGCAAACCTTAAGTCTAATATAGTCAGTAGAGACCTAGTCGACCTCAGTCCTACGTCTACACTGCTGAATATATTATTCCAATGCGCAGAGCCTATTGGGAATATAGGAACTACACTACATGGCGCCCAACGTTTGGTAAGGTGATAAATCTAACGCAAGACGTTAGAGTAACTCAGTCGTGCTTTTTCACACAGACCCTTTTTCCCGTAAATACTCCAAAAGACGGCTGGAGTGGGTAAGAGGTTAACTTAGTAGGAAGAGATTGCTATGTATAGTTTTTGGTTTAGTCAACGTTGAAGGATACAGTGTTCCAAAATATTGTGCACCTAATCTTTGTTTCCTTGAAACTTGATCTGCAGCAAAAACCTTTCGGCCAGTAAAATGGGGGAAAGTGAAGACGAGAGGGAGGCAGCTAGAATAGCAGCTCGACTCCTAGAGGAGGACACGAGTCTCCTACAGAATGACCCGAATGCTATACTCATTCCGGTCAACATAAGAAAAACTATAACTCTTAAACTTATAGAAAACGGACTGACATCACGAGTTGGTACAGTCATATTCGTGGTAGAGGCCCATGAATATCGGCAGACAGAGGTATTCTATTCATGGATAAACTTTCCAGCAGCAAACGCTGTAACACACGAATTCCACTATTACAAAATAGAGGAACCACCGGATGAATACACTCCTTTTGAGGAGGTTGAAATCCCATTAAAATACCAAGAGCACCTGCTCTGGTTTAAAGGCGCCCTAAAACGTAATAATCACATCACCAGGCTTGGTCCACTAGGTAGACCAGGAGCAACGTGGCCGGTTCTAGCCAGCTACACACCACATCCAGACAACGAAAAAATGTCAGACCGGGAACTTTTAGCCCAGCTAAAAGTACTAATTAAAATACATAGACAATTAGTCCAATATGTAATGCGGACTTCAACAGTCCAACCAGCTATTAACATTCCACAGCTGACCCCTCATCAGGGAAACACAAACAAAATTACACCACAGAACATACAATCATGTCTTGGTAAAACACCCGCAAAACGGGAACAAATTCCATTCTGGCTAGCACAAAAGATAACTCAAATAGAGGCAGTATTTCCGGATACTACCCCTAGTGAGAAACACAGAATTCTGACTATCTGTCTTCCAATGGGGATCGCACCGCATGTGGAGGATTGTGACACTTGGGGCACAGTCTTTGCTTCCATTTACACAAAAACACATGGTGTTCCGTCCATGGCGGTAATACCAGATGTACTAAGACAGATTCAAAATGAATACGGTCCAGAACCTGCTTTAACTCTGGGTATGAAATTACTGAAAGACTTCAAGCAGGTCTGGGCTATATTATTAGCCAACATAAAAGGAGAAGCAGCATCTGTGGCGATCCGCCAGAAATTGAAAGAAACAGATATAGCAGACCAACCAATTGAACTTGCCAGAATCATAGAAAAATCCTATGAAGAACTAGGTGGAGATAGTTTGGGTGGGAAACCGGTAAAACCCCAACTAACTGAAAATCCGGAAAAGATATTTATTAAAAATAATCTAAACACTCCAAAAAAGAGCTGAGCTGGGATGGAAATAAACAATCCACTCCCAAAGAAAAAAGATTCCAGTCCAGAGGAAGGTCTCCTCGGCGGAGAGAAAGATCTCCGGACCAAGAACATAAGTCTCCCCAGAGGGAGCCCTCTGAGAAAAGATACAACCTTAGAAATAGGGATAATTTGAAAAAGCCTGATAGATATCAAGATGTTGATACACGTCCCTCTCGATCTTTTCAGACTTCCTCGCAGAAATCGGAAAGAAGAGGACGGTCAGAACACAGGGAAGAGCACGTCAAGTCCAAAGACAAGGAACCTGCTCAAAGTAAAAATTACAATTTCCAAGAAAGAAGGTAGCCAGTATTAAAATAATCAAACATGCCGAGGATACTGAGGACACAGCTGAAAAACGGAGAGTGGGCCCAGACAATGCTAGACAGCGCAGCAGAAGTGACAATAACTCGCAAGATCCTGATGAATCATCTAGAGACAGTGGACACGAATGAATACATTCAGGTGGAAAGTGCAGATACTAGAGTTAGCAAACCTCATAAAATATACGAAATAACATTGCGTATAGAGGGAGATAAGACTAGGAAAGTAAGGGGTCTGTTTTGGGATAACCTTTCAAAAGGCTGACATCCTATTAGCTGAGAAAGACTGGCCACCAGAGTTTGTCAGGGAGTGCCCTCATGGCGAAGAAATGATTATGCTTGCCTTCTCAAATCATATTCCAATTCATAGAAAATACACATATGCAAGAAAATGGGCAGTAGCCCAAGCTCCTGCATTATATAAAAATCATGTAGGATGGGATAAGGACTCCCCTTCTCACAAAATCCAGTTAAATTGTCAACCCACTGCACAAAGGCAGTACCCAATTAAGCAAGAAGCTAAAAAACAAGTCAGGGAGATCTTAGATCAACTTGAATACCAAGGGGTGATCGAAACATGCACCTCTCAAATGAGCAATCCTTTGTTTCCTGTCCCCAAGCCAGACGATTCATATCGTCTAGTCTTGGACTACAGACACCTTAACTCATGTTGCAAGACATTTGCAGTACAAAACTCACACAGTACAGCACTTATGAATAACATCGTTCGCAAAAAATACAAAACAACATTAGACATCTCTAATGGATTCTTTTGTCAAAACATTGCACCTGAAAGCAGGTATTTAACAGCTTTCTCAATAATGGGGTCACAGAAAAATTTCTGTTGACTCCCACAGGGATTCAAGAATAGCCCAGGATTATTCTCAGCAAGGGTAACAGAGTTACTACAAATATATGATGATGAGGCATTATCCTATGTCGATGACATCTATCTCACAGATGATGACCTGTATATTTACTTGAAAAGAGTGAACACCATAATACTTGGGTTCGCAGCAGAGGGTTACAAATTCAACTTTAAAAAGTCACACATTGCCCACCTAACTGTCCTGTTTTTAGGATATGAATTATCAAGTGAAGGCAAAAGCCTAGCAGACAACTTCTTAGAGAAGTGCGCTGTACTCCAAGCACCAAAAACGCTGAAGAACTTACAATCAATACTAGGTTTCCTGAATTTCGGAAGAACTTACATTCTAAAATTATGCAGAGAGGGTTAAACCTCTCTATGAATTAATAAAACCTGATTTTAAACCAATCAATTGGACTCAGAAACACACAGAAATTTTGAGATCATTGCAAACAGACATGTTAGCTAAAACAAAATTACAAACTCGCGACAACACACGCAACCTTGTAATCCGAGTCATCCCAGGAAGATGCGGATTCACGTACCTGACCTCTAATGAGGGAGAAACGGTACCAATAGCTTACAAATCACATTTGTACTCACAAGCTGAAAAAACATTCAGTCTTACAGAAAATATTGTAAATGCGGTTCAAACTGCTGTAGCAAAAGAAAGAGCACAAGCCCAAAGCAAAAGAATAACTGATTATACAGCAGAATCAGCCCTTGAGGCGTTATTAAGCCCAGTTAATCTAAAAACGGTGGCATTAGATCCAAAATGGATACAGTGGGAACATTTCTATTTTCACCCGAACATGCACAACCCGAACGATCTAATATATGAACGCAGAATATCCTCTTATAATCGAAATTCTGCCTCTCCAACAGTACTCTTGTGTAATCTATATGGACAGATTTGCACAACATTACGATGTGGATAATAAATCCTACAATGCAGCGTGCGCGATTGTTAAAGGTCGCTGGCGCTGTGGTAAATTCAGACCAAAAATAACAAAAACTGAATCACTGAGAAACTGTTCGGCTCAGCGAGCTGAAATCAAATCTTTAAAGATGGCGCTTGAAAATGCTGATCGTGAATTCCCGACACTAATAGTGTGCGATTCACATTTCTGCGTCAAATCTTACAATAATGACTTGCAGAACTGGGTTCAAAACGATTACAAAGATGACACAGGTGCCACAATAAAGCATAAGAAGCTTTGGGAGCAGGTAGTTCTTTTGCAGAAAGAACTACGAAACATTCACGTGATACATACACTGAGTCATCAACGTGATGGCGTTCACGTTGCAGGGAATTCATTGGCTAATACAGCCACAGCGGAAGCAGCTCAACCGGCTTCCGTAGCCACAAAAAAGCGTTCAGAAAAATACATAGACGGGGAAACCATGCTGGCGGTAAAAACGTCTTCAAAAGGAGACTGTGCAGCACTTCCCGTGAACTATCCACTCAATTATACATACATAATTGATGCAAACTCCGTTCCTTTTGCTCGAATCCCTGTAGTGGGGGATATAGTAATTCCAAACACGAACAGGAGAATCTTCTTAATAGCGGACGCACACATGGGATTGGGTCTAAGCCACCAAGAGATCAAGGAATCTCTGAAAGAATTACAATCAGAATACTGGTGGCCGGGGATGAGCCTTCAACATTACAAATTTGCAAAGAGCTGTCCAAACTGCAACAGAGATCGCAGTAGCGAACCGACTGGAGTATTGCCATGGCCCTTCTTGTAGTTAGCATAAGGCTATCTATACGTAAAATCCAGCGTCCCATTAATTTCTTTTTAAGACTAGATTCACTTAAAAATACAGGCCCCAGCGCTCGGCTGACGCCAGAACTGTTATAAAAGATTTGCGAGTCTTTATCGGCACATACGCAATTGGCATGCTACATTCTGACCAGGATCCTGCTTTTAGCTCTCGAGCTTATAAGGAGGCCATGACCAGCATGGGCATTGCATTGCGGTACTCTTGTCCCTTCCATCCTGAGGGAAATGGGATTGTGGAAAGAAAAAACCGGGACATAAAGCAATCTATAACGGCGAGGGTATTAGGTTCGGGTGATGGGTGGGTCCAACATTTAACAAGTGTCCAACGTAGTCTTAATAATCTGCCAAGAAATTCTCTAAAAGGTTTCAGTCCGTACGAACTATTGTTCGGGACTAGAATGCATATTCAGGACTTAGATAGCCAGACTTCAGTGGTAGAAAAAAAATGCTTTGATATCAAAGACCGTTTGACTGTTTTACAGGACTTAAATGAAACAAGAAAAGCCCTGAGCAACATAAAGTTAAAACAGCAGCCAACAGCCACTGAAGATAAACCACCTGTCCCAGCAAGGCCTGTCTGGATTCCAAAGATTGGGGATTTGGTCAGAGAGAAGATCGCGGTGAAGAAGGAATTTGGGCCTTCTTACAGAAAAGCAGTACCTGTCTTAGCTGTCAGCGGAACAAGATCAGTTGTACTACCGCCCCTTGCTGGTAAAAAGGAGAACCGAGTTGTATCCATCGACTTGGTAAAACCACAATCATGTGGCCAATAATAAGTAGTAGGCCCAGTGGACTCCCAAGAAACAGCAGAATACCAAAATTTGCTACAATCCAAGAGGTTCAAACTGAGAGACTAATCACATTTGATAAACCTGCAGTGAATAAAAAAGGACTATGCAACAATGCCATGGAACTTGTGCCTCTTGAAAACCAAATTGCAACAGTTCGTCAAGAAACACCTGTCTACAACGATGTAGCCTCAGACTATGCTAATGAAAGAAAAAATGAAAAAGCAAAGGAAAATTCGGAAGCAATTCCAACAATTGACAGAACTGCATCTGGCTACTTCATCAATTTCAAAAAAAATTCTGAAGATCCAAGCGAACCTGAAGAAACGCCAACAACAAAAACTTTCAAAGACAAAGTAACTGAACTCTTTCATCCACTCAAAGAAACCTATCTGATTTCTCCATGGATTGAATTTTGGATTGTGTTAGGTGTACTTTTCCTCCTGCTTTGGCTCATCATGGTACTTTGTTTGGGAAAATTCATTGAGGGAAAATACAGTACAATGGACACAGCAAGTCAAAACATCAACTTGGTCCTAAAGCCACACAAGTCATCTCACATCGAGAAAAGAGAACTATCATCAGTGAATGTCCCAGCCATTCCAATACCCGGTGGGGTAGCTTGGGACAAAACGGATTACGAAATCTATTGCCCGGTTGAACTCTTGAAATATCCACTTCAGTTCAAGGTTTCATTATGTGACTTTGTAAAACCGAGTACATTCTCTGATGATTGGGACTTAAAAAGCATAAACAATATGATGTCAGATTTAGTAATGTCAGCAAAATTTACAGAACATGATTACTTACATGGTTCGTCAAATTATGAACAAATGTACTGTTACAATCCCTTTGCACATCACTATTTACATAAATCTGCTCAACCTAGAAATGTTTTTAGTATAATCAATGGGAACATTGTGCAACTCCACCTAAAAGCAGTTCGAAAACATTTTATGAGAAATACCCATACTTCGCAGGGTTTAACACAAGTGATGCAGAAACGTTTTATTTTAAACTGTTAAATAAGACAGGGATAAAAACAATGTTGACAAATACTAAATTAATTTATTCTGAAACATTTTATGAAAAAATGATTACATTTGGTTTTAAATTCTGGAAACACAACATTGAAACGAAAACCATCAGGGGTACAAAAAATTGGAAGGTCCAAGGTTTAGAAGCATTATTTAGAGCCTGCATGATCCCAGAACAAATAATATTCTTGAATGACACCATTCAACTGATTACTTGTCTTGGCCTGGCTAAGATTAAAGACTTAAACAAACCATCTATTCCAAAGCCAATACCTGATAGTAATACCACTACAGATGTTGAGATAGATGTATCCCATATTTTACACCAAAACAGAACACATCCTGATTGGAAAAAGTGGTTGATCTGGCCAACAGACACAAATAACTGTCAAGATAGATGCCTGAACAAAATACAGGGGTTCAAAATGACCAGACCAGACCCTAGATACTCCCAGAGACAACATCCAGGGACAGTAACAACATACAGTGTAGGGAAACTATGCCTTGAGTGGCTACAGAAATGTACACTGACTGAAATTAAGCAACACTTGACTTTACTTAAAGACTGTGCTGACTTGCGTGATTTCATAATGGGACACGCAAACAGCGGTACAAAACGTTTCATAGCGGCCGGTATATACGCTGCATACAACGAAGCTTGGAAAGTAACTCAAATTGAAACAGCAGAAAACATACGAGAAATTGATCGTATTAATTTGGAAAAATCACTTTCTGTTGTGGACAATGGGTTAATGACTCTGTCCTCCAGAATATACTCACTGGACAGTATTGTATCATCTGCTATCGATATAATAGATCAGGACTTACTAATGTTACAACACAGTCAGTCCCAATTACGTTCTATTGTACAGCTTGGCTGGACGTTGCAAAATCTGCGTTCAGGCTACGTGCCATGGCGTTTGATAAACACAACGTCATTATTCTCTATCTTTAACCTTACTGATAAACAAATCAGTTTGGCACAAAAAGGAGCAGACTATACGATTCTGAGCATTGAAAAACTTGAGAGATTACCATTGACAATGTCAGAAAGACCTGCCATTGAATGGATAATACACGGAATAATTACAATTCCGATAACAACTTTCCAATTTAAATACTGCCAAGAGTATATACTAGCGGGCCAGTATGAAAGGTTGGGTAAAGGGTACATTAAGTCATCATGGAAATTGCCTTACACACACATGTTATAGTGAAAAGAAATCGAATGTATTTCTTAGTGGTAACAATTGTAAACAATCCCTAAGCGGTATACTTCTGTGCCAAGGTATTAATTTGCATGGGGCCTGTGAGGGGACTTCAAATAACCTTTCATGTCACCAGCACGGCACACCTGCAACACAAATAGAGCCATTCTTTAGACGGCTTTCTAACGGGAGCTATATTCTAATAGTGGACCACAGCTGTTGTGGCATGGTGCCAGGGAAAGCCTATCTCGTAAGTGTTAGTTCCATGGTCACTTGCTGTATGCAAGTATTGTATCCTAACAGCACTCCAGATATGGAGGCGACGATTTGGCCTTCTTTGAATATCTCTTCTATTCGAATTGATACTTTAAGCAGAATGAAGTCTGTTCTTTTACAGAAAACCGTGCCTTTAACGTCATCAAAAGAAACGTATGATCTTCTGGTTGCAAGGACAACGGCAGAGATGCATACCCTTTTATCAACAAATTGCCCCGTGCATTTCGTAGAAATGCTAAGCCATATCCTAAATATGTCTGATACCAGTGGTATCCCACATATATTTAAGACAATTTTTTCGGGACTGTTAACACCCTTCAAAACAGTTCTGGCCATTTTTCCCAATTTTGTCCATTCTGTCTTTGGTGGCCTACCACTACTTTTGGGACTCGTAGCAGGAATTTTATTTTTGATCCTTCTGCTCCGATATGGCAAGCCAAGTCGCAGACAAGTCTCCAGCAACGATGGAAGAAACGATCCTAGCTATACGCTATCGGGACCGCATAACTAAAGTCCTTGGATTAGCCCGGCTAAGAGATCTGAATATGACCTGGTTTCTTTCATTCAGACCAATCTGGCAAAATTGCATCCTACCTGTGCTTCGATGTATGCTATGCGGAGAAGAATGTGTGTTGGACGTCTGTCTTACACTACCATCAGCAGTACCATTGGATACAGATACTTTGCTAAGTCCTGTAACGGCTCATGCATCGTGTTGTCCCCATAGGCTACCCATTCTGATGACGGCATTCGTTGAGACTTCACCACTACGATTAGGTGGCAGTGAAGTACGAGATGAGAGCAGCATCACCCAGGTACGACCTTCTGTGAGCATTGCTGATCCTGACATCGATGATAGCAATCATTCTCACGACTGCACTGTTGTGGCATTTTCAAACTTGGTCGAACTTTCACCTGATGTCGGAGACCAATTTTTTGCGAGTCTGTCTGAAATGATGTTCTCCCCTGAACATAAAGAATAACTTTTTAAGCAACGAGCATACAGCGTTCCCCTGAACTCTGAATTCGGCCTTCAGCTTTGATAAACAAAAGCTACTGAAAACATTTGGAACTATTTTCTCCCCTGAAAGCAAAATTATTTTTTTCAACTTCCAAAATATTTACCTTTTTCTGGCAAATGTACTCTGCTTAAAGTAGAACTATTCTTAAAGAACAGAGCTTCTATTTTTAGGAACTCTAGAGACAATATATTACCTCAGCCTCTAGCACATTTACAGCAACTGTATTCATATATGATGGAATGGTCTCAACCTTCTTTTCTGTATTAAGAGCCATTTCATGTGTAATTTTCGCAAATCGTTCAGCTAATATATATAAGCATGTTTAACTGAATGATTACACTGCTTGAAAAGCGTACAGTACCAATAATCTTTTTCGTGTATTTTGCATACACCATTTCGAATGCAAATTTTTTTATTTTGGGGTGGGTTGGAATACACATGCACCTTTAAATGTTTACTATTGCTTAGTTTTAGTAATGATGGACATTAGATCGTGGAGTGTAGGCAGGTCAAGCAGTTACAATGACAAACACACAAATATGAGAAAAACAACTCGAAATAGTGTAATATATTTTCAATTTAATAACAAAACAAACAAGCATTTACAATGCAACGGTTTCGCCTTTGGAAAAGTTTGAGCTATTGGCATTGTAAATGACAAAATTTGTATTTATGTGTTGGTTTTGAAAACAGATAAATAAATGGCATTGTCATTTACATTGCCAATAGCTCTAAATTTTCCAAAGGCGAAACCGTTGCATTGTAAATGCTTGTTTATGTTTAAAAGCCACTAATAGCCAAGCCCTTGAACTTTAGCAGCTAACGTGTTTGACTTCTTATATTTAAAAAATGGACTATTTACAACATGTGACCTAAAAGAAAAAAATTACTGACGTTTGTGGTGGGCAGCACATTGCATTTTGCTTTGCATCGTATGCAACTAATTGTTCCATTTTTTGTGTTGAGGGGTGGGTTTGACTTCCTGTGGTAATTCCGTATTTCACACTACCCGATTAAAATAAATGTCAATGGAAGCTATGTAAATGCACCACATTCTGAAATATACTTTGCTACCGAAATAGCTAAAGTACTTTCTAAAACAATTGTCTCGTCTTAAATTAACAGAAACAGGCGAGCTTGCATTACCAACAGCTGCCTCATTTACGTCAAGTAATATTAAAACGACTTTTTTTTAACATTATGTTATCTGCGATGCATTTAATTTTGTGCTGTTGCTTACGCAGCAAAATGTATTTTGTTACCTTTCAATATTACAGTTCAGTAAATAATTGTTTACACGTATTTTACACTAGCCCAGCTTGCTATTACTCTGCATCACGGCACAGCTTGTTGGTGAGGGAATTAGAAATCTGTATGTTTCAACCTTTGAACATTACATTTTAAAGAAGCAATAGTATTAGATTAACACCCCCTTCGCATTACGACATTTTTGCACGTATATAAAGGAAGCTCATTTTTAGAACTGCGAAGAACCCGTTTCTGGAGTGCACACGTAAATGGCAAACTGAAAGTAATGTAGCTGAAACGGGGATGCGGTGAATAGTCAAACGCCGACCTCAGATTTACATCGATGTAGTGAGGGCAGTGCTTAATTTGTAAAATATGAAGTCCAGGTGCTCAAATGTTTGTCGGAGGCCACACCTACTTTTCCCCAGCTCCACCCACTTACTCTATTGGTTCCACCCACATCCTCAACTGGCCCTGTTAATAGAGGTAATACCCTATCTGAATTTCAGCAATGGAGCCTTCCTCATAGCAACCCTGGGAAATGTTGACAAATATTAAATCATAATATATCATTCAACCACATGTGAAGGAGAGCAACACAGAATGTGCACTTGAGAACAGCATTGCTCAGCCAGTATGCGAATAGATCACAAAAGATATTGCAAATTACATTAAGAACACCTTAATAAAAATACAGAAAGAAAAGGTAAACCTCTGATAACTGAAGTGTTCATCTAGCACATACAGATGTTCTCCACAAAGCACAAAAAGGTCAGCAAAAGATTTAATGTAAAATAAATGTGTAAATCCTATTTACATGTTGGTAAACATTTGTCTTCATCAGAACATTCCAAACTTGCCAGTCGGAGCGTTGAGACACTCTTGCCCCAGGGCACTGGTTTTAAAAGAGGGAGGAGGCCAGGTGAGAACCGAAGTGATAAGTGACTAGTGACTGGTGACAGAAGGAAAGGGGATGGGGAAGAGAGGTAGCTGATCAAGACCGAGGAGGAGAGGATGCTTGAGAAGAGAGAAAGATAGGAAGAAAGGGTTATGAAAATATTTTAAAAGGCAGAAAGAGGATGTTGCAGAGTGTGGGAAAACAGTTAGAGAAACAGGGAAAAGAGATGGGGGTTGACACAGTGGCAGAGGCTTGGCCAACATCGGTTCTATTCCTTTTATGTAACCAAGATACACTGACCCCGGGTAGGTTTGGGTGTACTTGGTTCCAGTGGCTGGAGAGTAAGGTCCAGTATGGAAGGGGCACCTGGGACACTCTGAAAGCAGTACTACAAAGTGATATATGCACACCTCTGTAGCTCTGTAGTGCAAGATGGGAGACGTTTTTAAAGGGTCCTAGAATTGCAGCTCCAGCCCAGACACTGGTAGAAGGCTAGAAGTTAACGATCATAAAACTAAGGAGGTAGGCGAAGAGTTAATGGGAGTGAATGCCGTGGGTAGCTAAATTGTCAGGGCCACGGCCACTACTGTGGTGTTTGGTCACATCACCAGTGTTCTAGGTAGTGTTTCAGGATCATGTTTGCGGTCCTACCCCGATATTGGTTGAATTTAGTCTAATTACTCAACTTAGACCCTTGTTTGTTGACTGCTAGAAAGGATAATTTTCAGTTTTTTTCAGAGAAAATATCGGTGGTGGCGGCCCAGTTTGAGAATCAAAGCACTGCACACTTTATGCCGCACTGCCTTTCAGATTCCACCCTGCCAGCTACAGAAAGCATTCTCCCATGTGTATTTATTTCACACGCTCTCCCCTCTTCTGGCTTTTCGCTTGCATTTCGGCCTGTTGCTCTTCTCTGACCCCTTCCCTGGTGTGTCATGAGCCTAAGAGGTCTGAGCTGTAAACCAAGAGTATGTACACAAAAGTAATTAGCAAATTAATTGTGTGCTGCTGTAGTTACCATTCAGGCATGCATTAAATAAAATATTGGTTTCATTTCTGTTGTGATTGTTCAATATCTTTCAACGGGGCGCAGCTTTAGCGGAGCTCAGAGCCTCGATAAAGTTTCAGTGGTTTCTAATCTCACAAAACTCTGGCTCCACAACCTCAAAATTCGACGATGCCCAGGGGGCCCTGCCCTAGCCGTACATTATTTCCAGCCTCGTCGTCCTGGCCAGGGTGGTAATGAAAACCGCTTGTCACTTTAACAATTGTTAAACACAGTAGCTCAAGAATTATCAGACAGTGCACTGATTATTTCACGTGTGCGGTACCTCAGCTAAAGACGCCTACAGCCCGGTTTGCTGAGATTTGAAACTTAATCAAGGCTCTTAGTAGTACTTACGGTTTACTGGGGGTTGGCGGCTGGAGCACTGACTTTATTTAACTGATAGGCCTGGTGCAGCTCCTGCTGCCTACCCTCCACATCGTCGGGCTGACCTGGCTGAACCGCTGATGCCTCGTGGGGTGCGGGCGTGCTGGGGCGTGCGCGTGCCATTTTGAAAACAATCTGTGCACGCTGCCTGCCGCACAGCCCCCACCCAGCAAAAACCTAATCCAGCCCAATCGGTGTCCCGCCTGGCACCCGCCCACCGGCATCAATGAACTAAGGGCTGTCTCTGCGCCGCCAAATGCAAATTCGCAATACGGATACAATATGGAGGATTTGGGTAAATAATTATAATTCAATCATTTGAATCTTGGCTCTCACAGCCGTAACACTTCACTGGGACTCACACGAGGGACGAACAAATACAACACTTTTTGCCCAAGTCAGTGAGGTAAATATGTCATCAATGCCATTGACGTGCTGATATTTGTAGACCCGGCCCTGATCAATAAGTGCCGGTGCTAAGCACCGGCACAAATTAAGCACTGAGTGAGGGAGTCCGGCTGAAATGCGGTCGTTTTAGGACACTTTTTAGGGAATCTCTCTTTCATCGTAGAAGTCATTTTGAGTTTTCCTCTCTTTAGAGAATGGCCCGGCTCTCTGATCTCCTACAGCTGTTAGTTTGTAATATGCGCAGGCGACGTGCCTTCGCTCCCTACAGTACACAACCCGGCAAACGCTGCTATTTCTGATGGAGGACAAAAAAACACACACCATCCTGCTAATCTGCCTCCTCAGCTGGACTTCGTGAAGAAGTGATTACAGAAGGAACGCGCACACTCTGGGAGTTTCGTCGTTTGTGCTGGAGTAACATGGAAACAGTGACAACAACCCACGCACTTTGACATACAAGTTGTATGTCTGCACCCTGCCACGCTGGGTAGCGCCTGCAGTTTGCCTTTAGCGTGTTCAGCTGGGAGGGAAGGCAGGCAGAGGGCCGGGGGGCCAGAGTGGTAGAGGGGGTGCCATAGATGCGGCAGGCTTTTTTTTTTGGTGCTCTTATCTGGCACGAGGGCAGACTTTGTCGCGCAACGACCATAACGGAAGGAAACTCTCTCCAAGCCGGCACTGCGTCTCTGGATTCACCTTTCTGCCAGCAGGACTTGCGCAACGTTAAATACAGAGCTAGGTGTTTCAAGGGAGAGAGGGAGGGCGAGGACAGGGGAATGAATGGACGAGGGTGGGATGGGAGTGCGTGTAGGGATTCGGGGGCGTGCTCTCCCCTTCCCATTGGCTGGAAGGTAAAATTCCAGCCAATGGGAAGAGGAGAGGGCGTGACTTAAAAAAAGACACGGAAACGCCCCCGAATCGCGTCAAGGCGGGCCCTGAACTCAGTGACGCTCCTCTCCTCCAATGGCTGGCCAGCATTTACGAGGCCAGCCAATGGAGAAGAGGGGCGTGTTCAGGCCCCCATACTATTAACAAAAGATTTCGGCTCCGCCCACCCACTGCTTACGCAGTGGGACGGTAGCCGAAACCTAAAAATTGATTACTGTGACATGACATCACAGACATTAATTAATGCTGTTTTGCACTGTTTAACCTCACAGATGCAGAATGTGTAGAAGATGAGGATAGTGATTCCCAGGACATGCAGGACAAAAGCGCAGTTATGTTATGTTATGTTATGTTAATATTATTTATGCAGCGCGCAGCTGCCCCAGCAAAGGGGCGTCCTGGCGCTTGAACAAGTACCGAAACATAACACACAAAGGGGGAAAAGAAAAAACAGACAGCTAAGCAAGTACAGGAAACAAGAAAGTTTTAATAGCACGCCTGAAGGCGGACAGATTGTTTAGAGCTCGAATGTGCACCGGGAGAGAATTCCATAACCCAGCGGCAAGTACTCGGTAAGAGCGGCCACCCATCCTACTGAGTTTAAAGCGGGGGCAGACCGCGAGATGGAGGGCCTCCGATCTCAAAGACCTCGAAGGAGCATAGGGGATGAGTAAGTTAGCCAGTGCAGGCGGCGAGGAGAGCTTCAAAATTTTAAAGGCCAGACAGAGCGCCTTAAACTTAATTCTCTGCCTAACCGGTAGCCAGTGAAGGGCAGAGATAGTGCTGGAGGCCGAGCAGTGCCTGGGAAGGCCAACAATGGCCCACGCCGCAGCATTCTGTACCCTTTGTAGCCTAGATGCCTCAGCCTGGTTTACCCCCAGCATCAGCGCGCTACCGTAGTCCAGCCGAGACAGGAGACAGGAGTTGAAAATGTGGACACACCGGTTCTGCCAACAAATCAATCGCGTACCCCAAGTTCACGCAGGGCAACTGTCCCACCACTGGTCACCATGGATTCTGATGATGAGGCTAAAGCAACACCTGAGGCCAGCCATGGCCAAGCTACTCCCATCCCAAATCCACAAACACAGTTCTGCAGAAGCAATGTCAGAGTCCGGCGTAGAAGAGCTACATCACTCAAAACACAGCTGGAGGAGCAATGAAATGATGTCTGGGGTGGTCTTGAGGGACAGATGATCCGTATGCAGCGCTTGCAGACCAAGAACACACGTTCAGTACAGATACAAATTGGGAAGATGTCAGCCAACATTGCAGTACTGTCCGATAGTGTGCAGCAACTGACCAAGTTAATGCAGGAGGGACATGTATCCCAGAAAAGACACCATTGTCAACTAATGCAGCACCTCAAAATCTATGCTAAATCCAACAATAGGCTGGCCACAACAACTGCACTGCTGGCACGTATGTCTGTGACCATGCAAACAGAAATGTGTCATTGGAGCTGGGATGTGGCTAAAGCACTGGACCAAGTGACCAATGCAGTGGAAATTATGAATGCTACCACAATTGCAGCCAACATGTCCACGCAGGAAGAGGGTAGTGAGGGGGCCTCAAGCATGAGTAGTATAGCTATGCCAGTCGCCACTGCAGGAAGACGCAACACACGTAGCAGTACCCCCTCCGCTTTCAACATGAGGGATGAAGATGCTGGCTCTGACAGGCGTCTGGGTGTTCGTGGGAGAAAGCGCTAGACTGCCATGTACACTGACATTCCGATATGGTGATGTAACGTTGTAATCTGACCTTTTGACTGACTTACAAGTCATTATTAATTTCCAATCCACTTATGTCCATTACTTAGAATGCTGTGCCACTGGTCACATTAAAAGTGTGCTTCAACACTCATGTCATAATTTATTTAAATAAAAATTACTTTGATTGCAATATACACAATTTGTGTCATCATTATTCACCTCAGAAATAATTTTGTGTGATGTCCAATCTTCTCCTGCGCCCTTCTGCTGCGCTTGCCACTTCTGCTGCATGGTGGTGTGGCACTTGCTGGTTCTCATCCTCCGAATCGCTGTCAGACACCTCAATTTCCATTCCTCCCTTTGTCGCAATATTGTGCAGCATGGTACATGCTGCTACTATCTTGCAGAATTGTTCAGGGTTGGATAACATTTTCTATTTCTAAATAAATATTCCTGTGCTGCAGGGGGACATATTGCCTCATGGGTGCAATCAATACAACCCAAAACATGTGGGAAGCGAGATATCTGGTAAAACTCCTGTTTAGTTTTCGCAAGGTCATGCGATGTGGTAGGGAAATTGATGTGTGACTTGATCCGGGCCATCATGGCATCAAGGAATGATTTGAATATTCTTGAAAGTGCGCTTTGCGACACATCTCCAGCTACAGTAATGACCCCCAGAAAACTGCCTGCCGCCAGTAGGTGTTGGCAACATAGGACCTGCACATGCGTTGGGGTAGCATTGGTCCTAGGTGTCTGTCGTTCCAGAATGGGATCCAATTCATTGATTAGATCATGGATCATTGCTGCATTAAGCCTATACTTATCGTATATCTCATCCTCTTGCTGTCCTAGCAAAGTTATGCGGACTCTAGTGGGGCAGCATAGGGCCGTGGATAGACGGCAGGTTTCTGGTGGAAGACAGCATGTTACTTGGGTGTTGTCTAGTAGGTGTTGTCTATTAGGGTCCGTGCTATAAACACAGCAGTGTTAGTTTGAGATAGAGAGGAAAAAAAATAAATACAATCATTTGTTAAAGACCATCATCCTAAATAAGAGAGTGCTCTCTCACAAAACTAGTAAACCACAGTTCAAAACGGGATAATGTACCTTCCACAGAAGAACTCAGGTGCAGGTTTACTAATTTGTCATGCAATGCAAGGCAGCAAGCAAAGTTGCTTTGTATGAAAGTGAGACCGCAGAAATGTGCTATATCAACTAAGATGTGGTGCATTTCTGATGTCTTCTAGCACTGTGTGCTGCCTAGAGCCAATGCAGGCACACTTGGTGGCATAATAGTTTTAGTACAGAAAAGGATGCCTTCCTACACAAAAAGAATCCTTTAAGACATTTTCCTCTTTCTATGTATGCTGCAGAATGCACCTCGCATAAAAAGAATTAGCGAGGTAAAATAAAGATATTTCTCCTCTTTACATCTTGTTCTGGGGTGCCTAGCTTTTTTATAGATTCCCTGGTTTACCAGCATTAGTAAACCCGGAAATGCACCAAAATTCATGGGTGGATGCATGGGAACGCCCATGCTCCACCATGGTATGCCTCCCTAATGCTAAGTAACACATTGCTGTATTCTGCAGAACACATAATAAGAGAGGAAATGCCTCTAAGTATTGTTTTACTGTAGGAAAGCATTCCTTCCTGCACAAAAACAATCTTGCCCATAATGCAGGCACATTTGCACCATGGTGAAAGGGTGTCTACGTTGGCACCAGCGCATGTAGAGAGCTAAAGAGCACCTTATCTTAGTAGATATGGCACTTCTCAGCTGTCTCCTATTCGTGCAAATCAGATCAGCAACTTGCCTTGCTGCACTGTGTTGCGTGAATTCCATTTCAATCTGCCCCTTAGACTGCCACAGTGGCAAACCAGTGGCAGTTGTGCTGTATACAAGTACCCAATAACATACCATACCAAGGATAACATATGTTTAGCCCTTAGTCAGTTCATGATTCCAAACTAGCCACAACCCCTCTAAAGGTTGTATCATTGATGCACACTCTACCTTTTCTTTCCCCTGAAGAATAAAATCAAGGTTGCTCCACTAATCAAAATAAGCAAATGCATGCTTTATAACTGAATGATTGGTTGCCCTAAATGTAAGTTTCCTGCAGGGGGATGTTTTGGGGGTCCATGGGTCCTCCTTAGACTCCTCCAGATGGCTGACCTCCCGGAGCGCAGTGACAGTGCGCCTTCGAAGGGCATGTTAGCCTCTGCGCCCGCGTCCATAAAACAGCCCTGCCGCAAAGTGAAAGTGATTCCCTCATTTGCATGCGGACATGCCCTGTGCATTGAGGGAACACCTATGAAGATAGCGCTGTGACCACTGCGCCTCCTGGCCTGGTCACCCCCACACTCCTGTGCCTTTCCTGCTCTCAGCCCCAGCCACCCGAGGGCCGCCGAGCACACCAGCCTCCCGCCACCCCAGCCACCAGAGGGCCGCCGAGCCCACCAGCCTCCCGACACCCAAGCCACCCGCGGGCCGCCGAGCCTCCCGCCACCCCAGCCACCCGAGGGCCGCCGAGCCCGCGCCAGATTTTCCTGCCGCCCTAGCCCGAGGCCCTGCCCCCCGCCAGCCGATTGGCTCCCGCTCCCGCCCCCCGCAGACCCGCCCGACCGGCTCCCTTATTATGACGTCCCCAGAGCAACCGCGCAGCGGACGCGCGCAGCGGGAGCACCGATTCAGCGCCGAAGGAGTGCCAAAGGTAAGCCCGTCCGCGCCTGGACCGCGCCCAGCGCCAGGACCCCATGCCCCCGCAGACCCCAGCCCACCCGCCGGACGTACGACAATGCCACCCTCAGCGCACTCAACGCCGGCCGAATCCCAGGATGCTACCGAGCCACCCCGAGACGCACCCACGGACCCTTCTGCTGCAACTCCTGCAAGTTCACCTGCATCCGGACCTGCACTACTCCAGCACCAACCAAGACCAAGATGAGCAACAGCAGCAGCCACCTGAAATGCATCCTGCTCAACACCCGCTCCGTCCACAGACACGCCGTCGAGCTCTGGAACCTGCTCGACACAACTTCACCAAACGTCGCCTTCCTCACGGAAGCCTGGATAAACGCCTCTTCAGCGCCCGACATCGCCATCGCCATCCCAGACGGCTACAAGATCGTCCGAAGGGATCGCATCAACAACACCGGAGGAGGCATCGCCATCGTCCACAGGAACACCATCCGCATCACGACCAACACCGACGACACCCTCGCACCCGCCGAGCACCTGCACTTCCAGGTCCACATCAACCCCAAGACCACCCTCAGAGGCACCCTCATCTACAGACCCCCGGGACCACGCACACAATTCAGCGAAGACATCGCCGACTTCATCAGCCTGCACGCCCTCCCGTCCGCTGACTACATCCTCCTCGGGGACCTCAACTTCCACCTGGAGAACAACAACAACCGCAACACCACCACCCTGCTGGACAACCTCGCCAACCTCGGACTCAAGCAGCTGGTCACCACCCCCACCCACTACGCCGGACACACACTCGACCCCGTCTTCTCATCCAGCAAGGACATCGCCTTCAGCCACGCCACCGGACTCCACTGGACGGACCACAGCTGCGTCCACTTCAACTTCAGAAGGACCACGATCCACCAGCAACAGGTTGCACGCAGAAGCTGGAACAAGATCACAGCCGACCAGCTCGCGACCGCCCTGAGCAAGAACCCACCCACCAGCGCAACGAACCCCAGCCAAGCGGCCACCAACCTCACAAAGTGGATCAGCGACTGCGCAGACGACCTCGCCCCTCTGAAGACCCCGCCTAGCAGACCCGGTAGCAAGAAAGCCCCATGGTTCACCGACGAACTCAAGAGATCCAAGAAGAACTGCCGAGCCCTCGATAGAACCTGGCGCAGAGACCCAACATCGGACAACATGACTGCCCTCAAGCTCGCCACCCGAAAACACCACCAACTCATCCACGCCACCAAGAAAACCGCATTCAAGGAACGACTGGACAACAACGCACACAACAGCAAGGAACTCTTCAGCATCGTCAAAGAGCTCTCCAACCCCAACGCCGGAAACGACATCACCCCTTCGCAAGACCTCTGCAACTCCCTCACCTCCTACTTCCACAACAAGATCGCGGACATACACAACAGCTTCAGCACTCAACCGACGCACGCCACGACCGAACCACCGCCCCCCACCACCACCCTCCGCGCCTGGACCCCGATCAGCACCGAAGACACCGTCCGCACAATGAACTCCATCCACTCCGGATCTTCGACCGACCCCTGCCCTCACCACGTCTTCAACAAGGCCGACGCTGTCATCGCACCCCACCTGCGGGACATCATCAATACCTCTTTCGACACCGCTACCTTCCCGGAGAGCTGGAAGTACGCCGAACTCTACTAAAGAAGCCATCAGCCGACCCCACCGACCTCAAGAACTACCGCCCCATCTCGCTGCTCCCGTTTCCTGCAAAAGTCATCGAGAAGACAGTCAACAAGCAGCTGGCCACCTTCCTCGAGACGAACGGATCCCTCGACATCTCGCAGTCTGGCTTCCGGACCAACCACAGCACCGAGACCGCCCTGATCGCAGCCACCGATGACATCCGAGCTCTGCTTGACAACGGAGAAACAGCGGCCCTCATCCTCCTAGACCTCTCCGCGGCCTTCAACACTGTCTGCCACCGTACACTAGTGCAGCGATTCAGCATCGTCGGAATCCAGGGGAAGGCTCTGGAGTGGATCATCTCCTTCCTCGCCGGTAGGACACAGAGAGTCCCCCTCCCCCCGTTCAGATCTGAAGCCACCGAAGTCATCTGCGGCGTTCCTCAAGGCTCCTCGCTCAGCCCAACCCTCTTCAACGTGTACATGAGCCCCCTCGCAGACATCGCACGCCAGCACAACCTCAACATCATCTCCTACGCCGACGACACCCAGATGATTCTCTCCCTCACCAACGACCCCGCCACCGCCAGAGCCAACCTCCACGAAGGGATGAAAGAGGTTGCCGAATGGATGAAGAACAGCCGCCTGAAACTGAACTCGGACAAGACGGAAGTCCTCATCCTGGGATCCTCACCCTCCGCCTGGGACGACTCCTGGTGGTCCCCAGCCCTGGGCAGCGCACCCAAACCAACAGACCACGCACGCAACCTGGGCTTCATCCTGGACTCCACCCTCTCCATGACCAGACAAGTCAACGCCGTCTCCTCGTCGTGCTTCAACATCCTGCGCATGCTACGAAAGATCTTCCGGTGGATCCCCACCGAGACCAGGAAGACGGTCACCCAGGCCCTCGTCACCAGCCGTCTGGACTACGGCAACTCCCTCTACGCCGGCACCACCGCCAAACTCCAGAAAAGACTTCAGTGGATCCAGAACGCCTCAGCACGACACATCCTGGACATCCCCCGCCGCAGCCACATCTCCGAGAGACCTGCACTGGCTCCCGGTCACCAAGAGAATCACCTTCCGACTCCTCACCCACGCACACAAAGCCCTGCACAACCAAGGACCAGGATACCTCAACAGCCGCCTCAACTTCTACGCTCCCAAACGCCAGCTTCGATCGACCGGCCACGCCCTCGCCACCGTCCCCCGCATCCGAAGAGCCACCACAGGGGGACGGTCCTTCTCCTACCTCGCCGCCAAGACATGGAATTCCCTCCCGACCCACTTCCACCTGACCCAGGACCACCTCGCCTTCAGGAAGCAACTCAAGACCTGGCTGTTTGAGCAGTAGCGGACCCCCCTCCCCTAGCGCCTTGAGACCCTCTGGGTGAGTAGTGCGCTATATAAATACTGTGATTGATTGATTGATTGACTGTAGGAAGAGTTCTTTGTTACAAATAGTAATATTTGAGGTTTGCAGTTGTTTCCAAGGGCCTTTTTTAAAGTTTGCGGAGACAGAATACTCTGTCACAAACGCTGTGGATGTCTCGTCTGCTGCCCTACCAGTGTATCATAGTGTACAACACTTGTAATATGGTGGATTGGACATTTGCCATATTTTGACAAAGTACTCCATTCGCCAAACTCTAAACAAGGCCCTTGGGGGCATATTATCAAGAACGGAGATAAAAATTATCGCAGCTTTAGCGGCAGAAAACTGCAGCTAAAGTGGCGATAAAGGGCTTGATAATATGCCCTTGAGAATTCCAATAGATGGGCTTCTATTGGAATTCTCCAGGACATATTATCAAGCCCATTATCGCTGCTTTAGCGGCAATTTTCTGCTAAAGCATTGATCATTTTATCGCTGTTCTTGATAATATGCCCCTAAGTACATTTGCTGGGGTTTGCTTGACACACTGTTTGCATTCATGAGATTGTTGCTGCAGAGTGTGCTGTTTCCTCGCCACAGAGAAAGATGTCCTGAGATATAAAGGAAGGAAAGAAGGGCATAGAAGAAAATGGAAATGGAAGTGTTGAGGCAGATAGCACCTCATGATTAAGGATTGTTGTTGTGGACATTCTTGCTCAAGCCTTGAGCTGGATTGAACGCAAAGATGAGATTGTGAGACAATCTACTCTGGACCTGGAAAACAGAAGGCTAGACTAGAGGAAACCTGATGACATTTAGAACGTCTGATGGTTATCTCAGAGCCCCATTGGGGTAACTTAGAATTTGGTGATAAGCTTGGGCCACGGACTTAAACTGTGATGGGGTACCTCTGTGACTGACCCTTGAAGTCCTAAGAGTCTAGGAATCACAATTTTAGAGGCTCTTTTTTGTTTTACCTCTTTTGCGCTGATCACCAGTGCTCAATTAGAAGGAAAAATACATGAGTGCAGATCCCAAATTGTTTCTTAGACGCCTGGTGCAGCATAACAGAAGGCCCTCTAAATAATTTGTTACACGAATAATTACTTGGGCCTTAAAGTTTTTCTTAAAAGTAAAATGATTTTGTTGCTGACAACCAGGCTGTCTAGCTTTGATTTTGCCCAATGCTTCTTTCTTCCACCTCCCTACAGCCCCTCTCTTTTTATCTCGCACTTTTGCACATACCTTTTCGTACCTGATTTTCCCTTTATCATTGGTTTCCCATCTTTATCTTCCTCCTTCTTTCTTCCTTTTTCTGACTTTCTCTCGCTTGCTCTTCGTCTGATGTTGAAAGATAAGTCCCAGTCCTAAATAATGAATGCCGGTCCTCACCACCTGTAATCACTGGCACACATTCACAACTATTGAGTGATAGAGCCCTGAAGCTTGTAATACTTGCAGGTAGCATGGGGAGGACATCTGCTGTCCTATTTATTTATTTATTTATAAAGTTTTATATAGGTAGCACAAAGTAGCGTTTAGCCAGGGCCATTGGAATTATGCAGAAGGAGAGTGCCAAATTATCAGGTAGTTGAGTAAATATGCAGCAAGAAAAGGCAAATTATGCGGCACAATTTTTAATTGTATTACTTCATTATTTCGCAATTTTTAAACTTGGTAACACTGTCTGGGCACTGGTTGCACTAGCTATAAGCATCAGAAAGGTTAAAATCGGCAGTTTATGAATTAGATGATAAATTATGTGATGAATGCAGCCAATATATTATTATGTGAAAATCGCTGTGGCCGCACACTCACATAATTCCTCACATGGACTTTTCCATCAGGACTCCAGTGGTATGCAGCTCAAGGGGTCTGCGGCCCCGCCTTCAGCAATCATTTGCTGAAGGGCTTACTCTCTCAATCATCAACAAAGGATTTTAAAACATTCATAACTTGGACAGATTACACATTTTTAGGTCGAGGGACCGTCGCACTGCGTAGCAGTGGGCGGAGCCCGAAGATTTAATGATTCTTAGAGGGGGCTTGGAACCCGCCCCTCTTCTCCATTGGCTGGTTTCCTAAAAGGTGGCCAGCCATTAGAGGGGAGGGGCATCACTCCCTTTATGCCCCGTCTTTTTCGGATTCGGGGGCATTTTTTTTTAAGCTTCTTTCTATTTACTTTCTCTCCTCTTCCCATTGGCTGGAATTTTACCTTCCAGCCAATGGGAAGAGGAGAGAACACAAACCACGCCCCAAATCGGAAAAAGACTCTGCTTTCTCCGAGGCATTTCTGCCTCGCTTCGGAGAAAGAAGGTTGATGTTATGGCGTGGTCTGCTTTCCTGGGTAAGTGCTTGTGCTCGGTTTTGACTCCATGCCTGCCGCTGGGCTCTGTGTGCTCCTCTCGTCGCCTCCACTCCCCCCCACCCCTCTTCTCACCTCCTCGTGGCTCTCCCCCCATCCCGGACCGTGCACTGAATTACACAGAGTAGATTGGACTCCATTTCACTCATTGGTCTAGCTTTGTTTCAATATGCGTATTGGGGCTGAATTACTGTTGCACGTGCTGTGAATACTTATACTAATACGTCATAGAAATGACAATGACAAGTGGGCAAGATGGCCACCTACTAACCTCAGTGAGAGCAAGCACCTGCTCTCACTCTCCCTGAGGCACCTTAAAATGCTTAACTGGACGGACTAACATGGTTGTGTGGACTTACCCGGTAACTTTGCTTGGGTCTGATGCTAGAGCGTGGAGATCCGGAAATTGTGGACTGTTATTACAGCGGTCAAAAGGGATCGGCTTGACCCTTCGGCTGATCTGTTATATCTGAGGCTGTGTAGACACTGGCAGCGTGGTATGGCTCTTAAATCAAACAAAGCGGCTAAAGATTCAAAGGAGACCTTGAAGGATGGCGCAATGGATACAGCACAAGGCTCGAGCCAGGTGCGGCACGGGGCCACTTGAGGAAGGGCCAAGCTAGCGTGACGAAGCCGAAAGAAGCTGGCGTGGCGGGCGGAACTAGTCTTCGTGCTGCTGCTGCAGTCATGGAGGGCTCCCTGCTGCAACCGACAGTAGGGCAATGACGGCCCGAGTGGTGTTGCTCTCGCCGCCCCAGCTGTCTCGGGGGCTCAGGGGGATGATTCGGGCAGGGATGCGGCCGGTACTAAAGTTATGGAGGTTGCGGAGATGGACTCTGGTCGATTGCCGTATACATGACATTGCCGTTTTAAAATGGCTACAATGTTTTCATTACATTACAAGCTGCGGTAAGCATTACGGTGCTTGTCCTTCTTTTGTGTTCATGCCCTTTAGTGTTTGCATGCACGTGTGTTTGTCTGGGCCCTCTTCTTACCCCGCTGACTCTGTACCCTGCTGCCGGTAGACATCATGGGGAAGACCGGGAAACTGTGCTCTGGCACGGCCGGCAAGCTGAAAGCGCTGGAAAAAGGGACATAGCAGCGACTCCAACCCTGCCACCAGACAGCACCGTGAGGCTGCAAGGAGCCGCTTTTTCAGTCGTCCTGCAGGTAGGAGAATTAACGCTTGGTGGTCTTGGAAAGTTGGATGTACCAGCAGTTTTCTTAATGGTCCCTTAATACACGAGGTGGTGTTAAATTTCGGAGCATTCGCTGGCATTTGAAGCACATACATGGTGAATTTGTTGAGTGGCACTGACTATAAAACTGTCACTGTCATTTAGGGCATGATCCGGGTTCATTCATACTTCACTCCATGTCATTTTTAGCCTTGGGCTTTCAGTCTCAGTATAATGTGCTATGGTATTGGGTGTTGTATAGCGTTTACTACTCCCGACGATGCGCCGAAGCACTTTGCTGGCTCATAGCGACCGTAGCAATGTCACTATGCTTAAAAAGTTAGTGTTTCTATCTGATTATCACAATATTATCATTTGCATCGTAAGCAATGTACGTCAGATGTCCTGCTGTTGGCAGTTTGTAATGCTGCTATATCACTTTAACTGACTGTTTTGGAAGCAGTGTCATGCCACTTTGTCAAGTATTTGAAACTTTTTGGTATGCTTCCTCGCATCCATTTCCCTCATTTGGTTTTTATCTCAGCCCTCACCTCTTTCTCACATACGCCTCTTTCACTTTTTTTATTTGCTTTCTCGCCATTTCTTCCTTTCCTTCCTTTAACTCAATTTCTGTCTTCTCTTTTTCCTTTTCCTCTCCATGCACACCATCTCTCCGTTCTCACTCTCTTCACTCTGAGGGGGCGTCCCGTGCCTTTGCCTAATTCATTTACCTCTCCCCGGAAGGTGACAGATGCCTGGATTGTGTGCTTCCTGTTGTTCTGCTTCTTCCATGACAGTGCAAGCCTCCTCACACTGCCCACCAGCGCATATCACCCCTTTTTCAGTCTGATGGGAATGTGCTCATTCAGTTTGTTGCCTCTCTCGCAAGTGTCAGTTTCGTGTCTCTTGTGAGAGTGAGTCTGGCAGGGAGAGGTAGTCCCAACAATAACTTGTGTCTGTAGATTAGTAGATTCACAAGTTGTAGTAACCACACAGCCCTCGAGTGCCATTTTCTTCCGGCTGGGGTTGAGGGAGGGAGTAGAAGTAGCTGCAGGCGGTCAGCATGGATATGCCTTTCCAAACTGTGGGTCAGTCTGAGGTCACGGAGAGAGGACAGCAAGCAAGGGCCTGATGCATAATAGAAGCATGGGTCTGAGCTCTGGTGAGACAGGAACAGACACTACTGCCAATGACTGCTCTCTCTGCCATTTGACAAAGAGGGGGCCTTTTATCAGGTAGCCAGCCTTGCACTCATATTGTAATGAATCAATTTGTGCAGACTGTGAAAGCCTCAGGGCTCAGTTCAGTAAATGTGATGGCCTTGTAGTAGAATGTGTGTGGCTCTGTCTGTGTGTGTGTGGCTCTGTCTGTGTGTGTGTGTGTGGCTCTATCTGTGTGTGTGTGGCTCTGTGTGTGTGTGGCTCTGTGTGTGTTTGTGGCTCTATGTGTGTGTGTGGGGCTCTGTGTGTGTGGCTCTGTCTGTGTGTGTGTGTGGCTCTGTGTGTGTGTGTGGCTCTGTCTGTGTGTGTGTGTGTGTGTGTGGCTCTGTGTGTGTGGCTCTGTCTGTGTGTGTGTGTGTGTGTGGCTCTGTCTGTGTGTGTGTGTGGCTCTGTCTGTGTGTGTGTGGCTCTGTCTGTGTGTGTGTGTGTGTGTGGCTCTGTCTGTGTGTGTGTGTGGCTCTGTCTGTGTGTGTGTGTGGCTCTGTCTGTGTGTGTGTGGCTCTGTCTGTGTGTGTGTGACTCTCTCCTGTGTGTGTGTGGCTCTGTCTGTGTGTGTGTGTGGCTCTGTGTGTGTGTGTGGCCATTTATTTAACGATTAAGCTATTGGCAATGTAAATGACAATGCTATTTATTTATGATTTAAAAATAAAATGTCATGAGCAATGCCAATAGCTGCTCTACCTTTAATAATGCAGAGACCATTGCATTGTAAATGCTTGTTGATGCTGTGTTTGAACCAGCGAGTGGTGAAATGTTTGGGAAGTGAACACTATTCCCCAAGTGAATTTTGACAGGAGGCAGGCTGCAATAGTGAGTGAATTTCCAAAGCACTTTAATAAGCTGCTTGTTGTGTTGGCCTGAACGCCAATACTTCGGAGTTTTGACCTGTAATGGTGAGGATAGTTTAGGGGAAAGCAGCCTATTTTCCAAAGGAAACATCAAGTAGCTAACAACTTAAGCTTTGGAAACAAGGTTTTTTTAAGTTGTAATTATTAACGTGGCATTTATTTTTAAAGGCACAAGTAATACTTTGCTGGCAAATCCTTTCCTCAGGCGGTGTTATAATATAGTTGTCTCTAAAATATTGTGAAAGTAAATACTCCCAGTGGTCAACAATGTCTATATTATGCTACACTGTCAATGCAGGAAGCATGCCAAGAAAGAAACATCATACCCTATAAAAAGGCAAGTCAAGTCACATCGACCCAGCAGTACAATTTTCCCTATCCCACCTGCTTCTCGTTCATGTTTGCATACCAGAATATGGAGCACAGAAATATTGTGCTACAAAAGTATCGTAGCGATACAAAAGGGGATGATGGATGGAGCGCTTGAGCAAATCAAACTCTCACCCCCAGTCAACTGATCTGGGTTTAATCCATCACCATTCTTTAGCTCACTCAGCCACCCCAGTTCAGACATGGCCATATGCAAATCAGTCTGACCCTGTGCCTCATGGGAACAGTCCAGCCCGAACTGCCAAGCCATGTCTTCCCTAGACCGAAAACAAGCATCCTGGGACCGGTTTTGTATCGTAGCCAGAATATTGACAACTAAAATATCTGGAACGCACCAGGCCCATAGGAATGAATGGTAAGGGGGAGAATAGGGGGAGAATATTCAAGGGTGGCATGGTGTCACATTGACATCCTATTACACCCCTGAATCGTGCATGTGTGCACATGTGTCGCACATACATGCCCTGAGGGAATGTATGTCTGCCACATGGCACTTTTAAAAAAGCGCAAAATAGCTTTTTCAAAGGTATTCGTTATTTACCACCAACTTGTAGTTGGTGGTAAATAACAAATCCTTACACCAAAAATGCACTCATCATCAAATCTTTATTCGGTTATTAAAAAAGAACAACCATAAAAGTACAATAAAATCACAATTTACAGAATCTCATCATAAAATACAAGTAATTCATCACCAATCAGGTTATAATAGATTTTCGTGATCTAAAAACATTTTTAAAAAACACTGAAATTGATGCGACAGTTAAAATGTTATCCAAACATTGAACAGCTAAAAAAGCAGGACGACAGCGATTAATTTCCATGGTCTTCAGCAACGGAACAATCCATCTACGTCTTGGAATCGAATAAAATTTACACAAGAAAAGGATATGAATGTCAGATTGTTCAGAAGTTTCGTCACATGGACATTTAGATAAAACTTTTGTCCAATTATTCATGTTGGGAAAGCTAAGCGCAATCAATATAATATTTAATCTAAAACGAGTTAGTAAAAACCTCTCGTAATCACTCATTTGTAATTTGACATATGGCTGCATTTTTGGGGTAATTGTTATCAACTGGTGTGCAACCACCGTTTGTTTCGACATCTCGGTGATAGTTCTACGCTTTTCCAGATAACTCATGCACATTTCCTTCAGTCCTTTTCTGGAAATATCGCACATAGATAAAGGTTCAACAAAATTATTTCCAAAACCTAGGTTGGTGAGAAACTTCCTCACATAACTTAGCCATCCAATCATACCACCGTTGTCTAACCTCATCACATCGCTCAAGATGGAGCGGTTTAATTTACGTTCTTCAGTTGTCCAGACCCTATGCCATAACAGAACCGGTGCAACCTTTATTACATCTTCTAAATACGGTTCCCCAAGTTCTGTGTGGCATACATATGTCGATACACTTTCAGGAACAGCTAAAAGATATTTCATGAACGAGTTTTCCACCACCTGTAATGACCTCACATTTGCATGTCCCCATAATCCAGCACCATATGTAACAATTGCTACGCAGGTCGCTCTATACACTGTGAGCATCTCCCTAATGGGTTTTCTACCCATTCTTTTACAAAAAAATTTTAGGGCCATTATTGACTTGCAAAACAATAACCTTCTTGTTTTGATTGTGTTATTCCATCAACCGGTATGATCGAATAAAACACCTAGGTATGGGAAGGTTAAGGTAAAATCAACTGGGCTAGAGGAGACAACATTTTTCTTTCTCTTTCTAGCTGGCCCATGGCCACAGTTCATGCTAAAGGTCTTAGAGCAATTTATCCTTAAATCCAGACTAGTCATAAAGTCAGTAAAGGGAGTGACTATGGTTTGCATAGCCATTGGTGTCCTGGCCATTAGGATAGCGTCATCTGCGTATAACAACGCTGGGATTGGTCTTTTGCCCACCATCGGCATGTCTCTGCCCTCCTGTAATAATTTCCTCTCTACATAATTAATGTAAAGTGGGAAGAGAAAAGGGGCAAGGACACAACCTTGTCGTACCCCCCTAGCAATACCAAATGTTTCTGTACATTCACCATTTTTCCCAAACCTAACTCTGGCTCTTGCCCCCGAGTAAAGTTCCCTAAGAAATTGAATTATCGAGTTCTCTACTCCTAGGTTTTCAAGGATCAGCCATAGTTTACAGTGGGTGACGCAGTCAAACGCTGACATCAAGTCAACGAAGGTTAAAAACATGCAACCATCCTTTGCTTTGGTATATTTTTCAATAAGGACGTGCAGATTCAGGCATTGATCAATAGTACTCAATCCTTTTCTAAAACCGTATTGAAGGTCACTAATTATTGTATTTTCTTCTGCCCAGGACTGAAGTCTATTTAAAATTACACGGCCAAGAATCTTAATAGTGGAGTCCAGGAGCGATATTGGGCGATAGCAATGACAGTTTGTTCTATCGCCTTTCTTGAATATCAGCACTATTATAGACTCACACCAGGAAGATAGAAGACCTATGCGAGAGGTAACATTAAAGAGCTTGGTGAGAAGCGGACCCCATAGACCGGTATTATATTTGATTAAATCCACCGGGACCCCGTCGGGTCCGGGGGCTTTCCCTGCCAAGCTAGCATTTATGCTTGCGGTTACCTCCATTAAGGATATGGCTGGGTTAAGTGTAACCAGATTATATTGGGAATCCTCAGTAATATGATCCACTACTGAGGAATCATCCTCAGAACTCATCTCAGAATATATTTCCGAATAATGCTTAACCCATTCCCTTTCAGTAATAGCTATTTCTATCCTAGCTGGAACATTTTCATTTATAGGCGGTGCGTTTACTGCTTTCCAAAAGGCTGCAGAATCTCTATTTAAAGATGCCTCGCACAATGCTTCCCACGCTTCATTTTGTAGGGTATTCTTTCTCCTTTTCAAAGCCTTCTTGTAATCATTTCTCAAGGCTTTGATTAGAGCGCGATCTTTTTGGGCGGATTTTAAAGCGTGTTTTAGCTTTGAATAAGCCTTAGTGCAAGCCGAGTCAAACCAACTAATTAGAGTTTTTTTAGGGTTATTCGATTCAACCCATAGTCTGTTCTTTATTTGGGAAATAATATCTAAAAAAATTGTTATAAAATCGAAATCATCAATATTCCCATCTGTACAGGCGCGGAATTGGGGCTCACATTTCTTAATCAAATTACGGAGGAAATCTTCAGGGACCACAGTGGTCCACTTCAGAGCATACCCATTTTTCCTAACCATAGCAATATTATCCACGCACAGTTTTAAGATGTCATTTCCGTGTGGATCTTTAGGTTTACCTAATATTTCCAGGCTAAGGGGAAAGTGGTCGCTCAATGGGTTATCCAAAACTTGAAATACCTGGATCTTTCCCCCATGTCTGGCCGTCATCAATATAAAATCAATTGTTGAATTTGCCCCTCCACCATTAAAAGTGGGATCAAAGGGGGTCTCAAGTCTAACCATTCTATTCACGAAACCCATGTCACACCCAAAGATGATGTCATGAGAAGGTCCCTGCACTAAGTGTGCTCAAAATGACTTAAACTAACATCATTTTCCAGCATTATGCCGCAGGTTCCTCTCTCACCACTTTGGCATATAGAACAGTTGAAATCCCTGCCCCAAATGACACAAACTTCTTTAAATCTCCCACTTAACGTAGATTTTATATCATTTCCTAAGGTTTTAAAAGTATCTTCCACCGCCTCTGCAGGGACATTATTGTAAAAATTTTCCAAAATCAAAGTAAACACTTTATCTATAGTAATCCTGATTATATGGTAGTACATATTATTAAAAAGAATCTAATTTTTTAAACAATTAAACAAGTTAGAAACATATGTGGCTAAACCCCCTTTGGCCCTCCCATATGTAGAGCTGATAGCTGGTGAAAAGAAAGTTTTGAAACCACACACATGATGTGGTACAGTTGCCCAGGTTTCTTGTAAGCTCACAAAGTCATACATATTCACTAGGTTACCCCATTGTTTATTCCCCAATTTTGATTTTAAACCTGCAATGTTCCAATACAAGAAGGACCAGGTGGCCCTAGGAGACTCACTACCCGTCAAACTGATAACATCGTGGGACTCCAGATTAATCACAGAATTTACGTCTTCAGTTAACTCCATCTGTGTCCCCCACCTCACTCCTAGTAATTTCCTTATAATTAACCCCAACATCTGTCTGTGTTTCAAATACTCCTTCTTTCACGCTCAATGATTTTTGTCCAACATTTCCTTCAATTGGGACAAAGTCAGCAGGGGGAATAACAGTGTTGAGTCAATCAACATCCTCTAACCCCTGCGGTATATCATAACGATTAAAAATAGGAATATTAAATCTGTCTCTATTTCCATCACAAAATCCCCGTTTTTGCCACTGATTTGTGTTTGTTAAATCTGTGTGTGTAGGCAGGTAGAAATAATTTAAATCTAAACTTTGTATACCGTTATTGACACTTACAGATAAACCTTACTGCCCGTCTATCCCTGAAATTGACTAGTATACAATCCCCAGAGAGGTCTTTTGGTTTATGTCCGACCCAGCCCACTCTCCGAACATGTAATATTTCAGCATGTAGATGGGCTGGGAGAGGTCTATACGTGTTGAGCCAAAAAGTGACTTTGTTTTTCAGGTCTGAGTAGGTTTCCCTTTTATCATTATTCAACTTAGGCACCCCGGTCAGGACTACAGTGTATGGAACAGATTGCGGGGGCAGGTCAATACGTGGGTATATAGCCTTCTTTTTATTGCTAAAAACCATACCATCCTCTGGTGTCTATTTTTACTGAGCTGCTCCACCGTAACCTTTTCTTTTGTAACCACACTTTCAACATCTTTTATTCCTGTTCTGTTTGGGGCAATGACCTGACTCCTGATAGTACCTCGACTTGTGCTGGCCCATTATGACTCCCTGTTATGGAGTTTGCCGGACTACAGGATACTACAGGTATGTTAACCACAGTAGAATTTCTCAAACCTTTAGGTTCTTGAGTGCTATTATGGCAGTTGGCCTCAAATATTCTCAATAAGTCGGCATTAGCCAATACCGTCTTTTCCAGGAACCCTATTTTTCCAGTTACATTTTTGATTCTTTCTAGTAAAGGTAAGATTAGTGACTTTACTAAATGCTCCAGTTGACCCATGAAAGCCTCAGGGTTTGGAGGCACAAAGTCCGAGACCAGCTGAGATGGCGGAGTCGGGGGAATCAATATGGGGTTAGTACAAGCTTAGACAGTACTGCTTGATAATGGCTGGGGCCGTATAGCCGAATTTGCAACATTTCTGGCAGTTTTAATTAGTTTGGGCGATCTACCTTTCTGATGAGTACCCCCACGCTTCCTCTTACAGTTGGTCCCTGGACCCAACACCAGTTTTTTTGCCTGTATGCTAGGTCCTAATTTCTGTTTGTCATTTGAGCCAGTCTTTGATTGGATCTGTGGGGTGGATCACGTTATAGTGTCAATTAAAGGGGATTCATTAATCTCTACCGTGGAGCCATGCTCGTTAATTGTCCCACGCGTTGATATTAGTGAACTAGAATCGTGGTGGATCGTTGCCCCCTCTATTGGGGCACAGGTATGTGTTTTAGAGACTCCATTCTCGGGAGTTACTGCCAGTATTATTGGGCCCAATGATGAACGGCTGTTGTACAAAGGTTCTAAGGACAATCGACGTTCTGTGAGTGCAATTTCATGCTCCAGCACTGATGTTGCCCTTTTTATAAACATATCTAATGTGCCGGTAACCGAACCACCTGTGACCCCAGGGATACACTTCCTTCCTTTCCTTGATCTTACAGCCATTACTAATACTCTAGTTACCCTAACCAGCCTATAATCAGGATAATAATGTCTTTCCTAAGGCGCAAATATAAAGTCAATAATGACAGGGATCTTACTTGAAGGGCAATGTTAGGGTGGGGGCCCGGGCCGGCCTCCTGTGGCCTCGGACGGCCGCAGACGGCCCGCCCTTGTCCCGGGCTTCACCCGGCGCGCGCGCGCGAACGTTCCGCGCAGCGGGGTACCAGTGAGCCTTTTGTGCGCCTCCTGGCACAACCACGTTGTGCGCGGCGTGAAGCGCCGCTTGGAATGCCGGGAATTGTAGTCCTCCGGCGGGCGGGTGGATCCCAGCGCAAACTCCGGTCCTGACGGCCAGCACGAGCAAAAAGGCAGCTCCGTGAGCAGAGGAGCAAGTAGGTTCTCAAAACAGTTTAGCCCCGGGCCAGCAAAGGTGTGTGGTGCGATTTCCCAACCAGCGGGGTCCCAGTGAGCCTTTTGTGCGCCTCCTGACGCGACCACGTTGTGTGCAGGGTGAAGCGCCGCTAGGAATGCCGGGAATTGTAGTCCTCCGGCGGACGGGTGGATCCCAGTGCAAACTCCGGTCCTGACGGCCAGCACGAGCAAAAAGGCAGCTCCGTGAGCAGAGGAGCAGGTAGGTTCTCAAAACAGTTTAGCCCCGGGCCAGCAAAGGTGTGTGGCGCGATTCCCCACGCAGCGGGGTCCCAGTGAGCCTTTTGTGCGCCTCACTTGAGTGCTCCCTACATAGGATTTAAGGATTCCGTAATTTACTGATTCTTTAAATTAAGGAATCAGTAAATTACCGAATCCTTAAGTCCAGCCTCTTACATGGCAAAGGGCTAAATACCGGTCGGTAATGGGAAATTTACCAATTTTCGGCCGTTACCGACCGGTATTTGCCCACCTACATCTAGCTCTTAATTAGCTGTGCATTTCCCTCTGGTATCCTGGCACAAAGCAGTCATGCTTAATTTAGAAGCACATTGTTGAGTATAAATGCAGCACACAAACAGTAATAAAGTAAAAATACAACACAAGAAAAAAGTCCCAAATCGATTCAGAACAATAGAGTACGTTTTAATAAATAAAATGATACCAGTATGACAAACGTACAATCAGTAGAACTGGAGATATTCAATCTCAAACTTCGAGGTAGGTATAGCTCTTAAAAACACAAAGCGCCACTTGGGTTTGTCATTTGGTCATGCTAGACCGAGGGAAAGTCACACGTTCAGGCCGACCGCGATGGAGCGCAGGCCGGAAACAGGGACCAAGTTTGTCCCGCTGACAGAACTTACATTCTCAAAGTCTGGCACAAAGAGTTCCATTTGTGGTGGAAGGGGGTGCAAGGCGCAGGGAGAGTGTTGTGGATGGTCGTCATTGTAAAGCAACAAAAAGGCCTGGCATTGCAGAGGGTAGTCACTATATCGCCAGTGGTCGCTGTCACCGTAGGTTGTTGTTGCTGTAGCTCAAAGTGCAGTTCTCACATTGACAGCTGTCACTGTGGGTTGATGTAGCCTGAAAAAGTTTGGTACACCAAAACTTCACGGTGGCGGTCGACATCGGTGGCAGAGTTTCGCATGCGCGGGCCTGTTTGCGGTTGTGAAGAGCCCAAACCATCAAGTGTTCACCTTTTCTTGCAGAGGAGTACATTCTGATGTCATTCAAGGGTCCAGAGCCTGGGGAGGCACCTCTTGGGGATCAGGGACTCACTCTAACAGAGGCCAGATGTGCTCAGACATTTCCAGTTACAGGTCCAGTTGCAGCAGGTCAGGTGGGCAGTTACAGGGAGGCCTCTGGAGCGTGTTGTATTCCAGTTGGTCAGGACAGGAGTGACACCTGTGAAATTGTTTAAGTTAATTAAAACCCTAACAATTTCGACAAAATTAAACAATCCCTAAAGAAAACAATATAATATACATATTAAAATAATTAATTAACATTAATAAGGTTTACAGCTTTTGATAAAATCATATCAAGATGGTATTGATACCAGTGTTGTATACATGTTCGATTTACTGATGGTCCACCAGAGAACCAATTCTGAGTAGATAAGACAATATTAAACAGTGCATCAAGAATATTCCTCTCTTTGATAAAATGCCATTTAAGATACCAATTCAAGTTAATTTCTCATATAAAAGTAAACATTTTACCAATTTGCAGTTAAGTTCCGGGTCATTTGGATCAAGACACCTTACTATGGCAGATCTACAAGTGCGTATGCCCCTGGCATTAAAAGGATTTTTTAGCAATAAAAGACGATTTCATTTTAAAACGGGACATATACAGATCAAATGATTACATACTATATGATGAAGGCAGGGTCCACCATAGACTACACAATACTCACCTTGCCACTACTCGCATTAGTAAAGGACTTTTCCATTAAATTTTCCATCAAAAGTGATCACTCACATCAGCGCCTCAAATTACTAAACGCTCCACCAAGGCTAATGGAAGCCCTGCCATCAGTAGGAGAAATATCAACAATTAATTTAAAGCATATAAGATGGACAACCAACACCCTCCTGAGAAAGCTGTCAAAGCAAAGGAGCTGGTAACAGCGCACTATCCTCGGGAGGGGTCCTTGATAGCAAGCAAAGAACTGAGAGCACTGGTAAAATCTACAAAGGCAAAAACTGTCTCTAAGAGTACCTGGGAAAAAATAAAATCTCTTAAAAAACTGTATAAAAAGGAAATTTGGGAGGACAGAAGGAAGCAAACAGATAACTTCTGGTCCAAGCTGCTTTTCAATGCGAACCAATCAAATGGCAAAGCTTTCTGGGAACAGGTTAACTGCCTAACGAAACCAAAAAAGACAATCAATGCTCCCTGCCTCTCGGGGCAAGTTGGGTATATCATTTGATAAACACCTATGGGAAAGTGGCAAACAATAGAAATGAAGTTATAAACATCATTAAATATTTGCCAGTGAAGGATAACAATGTAAATTCAGAACTAATAATAAGGGACACTATCTATCCGATTTCATGTAGCCAAACTGGACAGAATAATCCACCTTATAGCACTGGCAAGACATCTGGAAAATTCCAGAATGTGAAAGCAACCGTAAACAGCACAACTGAAGACCTGCCAATACAATACACAAAAGATGATGTTTACAAAATAATAAGATCAGGCAGAAAGGATGGTGCTACAGAACCAAATAGCATCCCACAAGCAATTTTTAAATTGGATGCAGATTTTTGGGCCACTCCTTTGTCTCATTTATACAATGAAGTAAGCAGCTCTGGTATTTTACCTGAAAGCTGAAGAGGCACCATATTCAATCCTATGTTTAAAGTAGGCAATTTAGAGGAACCAGCAAACTATAGGCTTATCTCGCAAATGGAGTCAGAAGCTAAATATTACGCCTCCCTTGTTCTTAGAGAATTGGTACATTGGTCAGAAATTAATAACATAATTCCCATTAATCAGTCTGGATTTTGTAGGGGTTCTGGCACAATTATCAATAGCCTAGCTTTAGGCTCAATGGTAGACAAGGTCATACAACAGAGGAAAACCCTATATGTATGCTTTGTAGATTTCAAAGCTGCATTTGACAGTGTACAAAGAGGTATTTGTTGTAATGAATTTGACAGGTTCACTGCTTATCTTGATTAAAGTTTAATGTTAGGAGAAACACAGAGCCACCCTACCAGACGCAGCTGGTTAAACTGTCACTACCACACTCAACAGTGAGCTCAGAGATAGAACCCCAAAACATCATAGATGACATAACCCAGCCTCACATATTACATTCTAGTACAATATAACATATCTCCCCATCTTATACTTACCTAAAAATAAAGAACAGAAAAGAAGAGAAAAAACAGAAAAGAAAAGAAAGAAATGACCATGTGAATAAACTCAGAGATAGAACTCCAATACATCATAGATGACATAACCCAGCCTCACATATTAAATTCTAGTACAATATAACAGTATTCTATGGAACAAATTAAGGAAATGGGGGCTTCCAGCACAAATACTCCGAGCCATTAAGCAGCTATATACAAACACCTGGATGCAAGTCACAGTGGCAGATGGTTCTAGATGTACGAGGAAAATACAAACAGAAAATGGCCTGAAACAAAGTTGCATTGGTCAGGACAAGAGGTCAGCCAACTGACCCTTTGAGTCACTCAGGTTAGCCTGGAATGAAGGGAGAAGGTCCAGTCTTCCTTCTCAGAGAGCAGGGCAGGGCTCAAGCAGCAGGGAAGGTCTCTGGAATCAGTAGGGATGTCCTCTGGGTAACAAGTCCTCTGGAGAACAAGGCAGTCCTTCTTATGTAATGTCCACAGGTCCAGGAGTGTACTGAAGAGTGGCTCTAGAGATCCAATATTTATACTTGGTGCCAGCCTTTGAAATGGGTGAATTCCCTATACTACCCCAATTCTGGTTCTGGAAAGATCGTCCTTCTCCTGTCAAGATTCCAAGAACTCTGAGATGACAAAAGACTAGTGTCAGGTTCCTTTGTGTGTTCAGGAGACAAAGCCCTTTGAACTATAAGTGGGGCTTGTGTACACCTCCACACCAACCCTTCTGGCAGGATGGCCCATCCTGTCCACACTTTACCCTCTTTTGTGTCACTGTCTGGAAGCAATAAACACCCCTAACCGCAGAGCCATTCACAGTAATTTGACCGAGTATACTGTCAGAAGGCACAAATGATTAGGACAAGAAAATACCACATTTCTACAATGCCATTTTTAGAATTGTGACATCTGACTTTGCCATTAAAGAGGGTTTTAAGTAACAATTAATTGGAGTTGAAACAGCATACCTCTATCTGCTTTTTATCAAACGTTATCACTTATTAAACGCAATAAGGTAACCCTATGTTAATCAATAAGATAGATCGGCCTTACAGTAGTGAAAAACGACTTTAGTCGTTTTTCACTCCGGACAAGTAAAAGTACACATATCCTACATTTTAAAGACAATGTCCCCTTCCCACTGAGCCTATTGGGCCTACCTTGAGGTGACTTATATGTTTTAAAAAGGAAGGTTTAGGCCTGGCTAAAGGTATTGTTTGCAAGATCGAAATGGAGTTTAAAACTGCACTACAGGCTGCAGTGGCAGGCCTGAGACAGGTTTTAAAAGATTACTTGAGTTGGTGGCACAATGAGTGCTGCAGGCTTACTGATAGCAATTCAGTTACAGGCCCTAGATACATGTGGTACCACTTTACTAGGGACTTACAAGTAAATTAAAGGTGGCAATTAGGTGTAGTCCAACTTTACCATATTTTATGGAGAGAGCACAAGCACTTTACCACTGGATAGCAGAGAAAATGAGCACAGACTCCTAATGCCAATAAAACAGGATTCAGGAGCAAGAATCTGGGATAGACCCTGATAAAGGGCCAGGTTCTACAGGTAGTATCGAGAGGGTGCCTTGTTTGATCATTTTGCCTTTATACTTGGATATGTTTTTAGGTGTTTCTTATAATGCAGGCATGGTTTAAAGGATGAATGGTGCTCTGTACAAAGAACATTGTCCCAGATGTATGTAGGGAATGGTTTGCGATTACCAAATAGCAAATGTTTGCGATTTACTATTTAGTATTCGCAAACACCCATATACGGAAGTGTGCTTTACACTTTCCATGATTCCCCGTGGGTCACAAATAGCCCTACTTGATTAATATTCATACGGCAGGTCTCGGTTTGCTACCCATTAGGAATTGCAAAAATCCCTAGGATGGTGACCATGCTGGGGTCAGCAGACCATCATATCTGTGATTGTTTTTCAATAAAGTAATGTTTCTATTTTTAATGCAGCCCATTTTCCTTAATGGGACCACTACCTGCTCTTAAAAATGTTTTTACAAACATTCACAAAAGGGACGGGGTTCTTTAGGGACCCGTCCCATTTGCGAATGGGTTAACATCTACTTGAAGTAGGTGGTACAATGTGAATGTTGTGTGACTGCATTTCGGTATTAGGAAGGGACGCCCTAAACATGCCCCTTCCTAATACCGAATCCCAAACCCCATTTGCAATTTGGTAATAGGTTACTGATTCGCAAATTAAGCCTTTGTATATTAAAAAGTGCCTTTAATCATTTGCAAACGGCCCAATTCTCCAAATTGGGCTGTTTGCGAAAGAGCTTTGTACATCTGGCCCATTGGTATTGTATAAAGAAAACCTCAACTATATAGTGCTGTGGGGTCTCTTTGTGGCCAAACTGCAGAAAACTATGATGCACAGAACAGGAGCATGCAACAGACACATCGCAGTGGTTTTTTCTCCATATTTACAATTGTGGCAGAGTTAGAAACAGTGACTTGCTCAGAATCACATAGAACCCGATTCACGTACAAATAGCAAATCTGCAGCAGTACATTTATGAATATGTGCAGGTGCAGATTTACTACTATTTGGGTTCACAAAACATGTCATTGGACTGTTTACAAGGGCACCTATTCTCGCTGTAAATCCACACTTTTAAATGCATATGTGCCTGTCAGGAGTCCCTTTTTGGATTCCAGCCAGACTCTAAAAAAGTATATTTGCTGTTGTACTTAATATGCACCATAGATTTTGATCAAATGCAAAAGAGAGGGTTAGAACCCATATTCCCTAGTTCCAAGGTCTGGAACAATTCCACAAAATCACCATTCCTATTCTTGATTTTACAATCATACATGTCCTTGTTTCATTGTCTAGTATTTGAAAAGTGCACAGCTGCCACTTTTGTGTTATCATAATACAGCTGTCATTCCTGGGATCCCTTTCAGCCAGGAGCCTGCATGATTGATCACAGATGTATGTAGAAAGAACTTTATCTGGGTGTGGGGAGTTGTGTTGTGAATGAAAGCCAGAACTGTGCTTTGATTGTGTCTCATCACAATCATTTCAGCATGTAAGCTTGTCAGTGTAGTGTAGGAGAATTTATATCCACATAAATCCATATAGAGTACATGGTCCCATGAGAGACAGTAGAGGGTATCAGAAAGTTCTGTGGGAAAGAACATGATGCCTGCAAGCCAGAGATGCATTCCAGCCATAACATGTTGATACAGCTAAGAATGCCAGTGATACAGAGAGATTTAAAAGGGCTAGAGCATTCTTTTTAAGCATGTTACTGATAGCCTTGTTGGGTTTGTAGGACCATTTTACAGACCATGTTTCTTCGGTCTCCTTAGACTCTGGTTCTGTGTGAGTAGCTCAGAGAATGGTAGCCACTTTCCGAGCTCTCTGGAATTTGGCAGTGGTTCGACACAACGAAACAGGGACTGTCTGGGAGGGTGCAAATTGTCAGCATCCTTCAGAATTGATTGAGAAACATAGTTAACCATGCATTGTAGGCAGTTTTCTTTTTACAGACATAATGTTTGAGATTTGCAGTTGTTTATAAGGGGCTCATGTAGTGTTTCGCAGATAGGATACTCCATCACCAATGTGGCAAATGTCCCGTCCACCGTATTACAAGGCTAGTGTAGTTTATGGCAGTATCCCATCCACCAACCTCTAAACAAGGCCCTAAGTATATTTATTTTGGTTTGTTTGAATCTTTGCTTGCATTCGTGACATGGTGTTATGGTTGGATTTTCTGAGTAGGTGGGATCAGCCCCCAGGGGCCCCTCCAACCCAGCCAGAACGTACTCACCTTCCCTCCTCAGGACCAACTATCCAGGCACCTGGTACCTACCTGAGGATGGGGAACTCGCAATATACAAGCTCATATTATTAAAAACACCACTAAATCTATAGGGATACTAAGAATACTCACTGATTACTAGGGATATCCATACCCTACACCACACTTATTCACATCAGTTGGTCTCGCGGCCACCCTGACCCAGACCGTTCTACCCTAGGGCAGATATGACACACAATCCGGTGCGTCTACACACGGGCCTGCAGAACCCAATGCTCCCTTTTCCAAACTGTTCGCAATCCTGCGAAACTACACACTAGTTCAACCTCCTAGTGTTCTCACTTATTCAAGCCACAATCCAGTGGGTATACACACTGATCTCATACTCAGTGCTCTCACTAACGCCGCATATCAACGACGACCACATTCCTATGAACACCTATACATATATATATATATATTGGGAAGTCTCTTCACTAAGGGTCTGCTACTACAATAATATTATGGGATGGTGTACTAACTTAGTCCCTTGATTGCAAGTCTCCTCTCTCCCTCACTATTACTTACCTGATCAGGGGTAGCATCTGTTCAAACAGTAATAACTACCAGGAGTGATTACCCTCACTGTATGGGGATAAAGATATACACACTATGTGACTGAGTTATTTCTTGATTTAAGCGCTCCTACCCCCCTTTTTGATCCATCAGTGGCTCAACAGCAACTGGCTTGAAGCCAGGATAACTTTATCATAAAAGAACTCATGCACACTAATTCACTAATTAATGGGGTCATTTATTATTAGTACAATATAAACCTTTACACAGATCTGACAAAGACTATAGGTAGAACACACCGCTTGAAAGAGAAGGATTAAACATAACAGGAACACTCCGCTGAAAGGGAAAAGATTAGACATAAAGTGTAAGTGTAACTAATGTGATGAAAACAATATCACCTGATTAGTGTGAAGTCTTGTTCTAGCTGTCATCTGGGTTCCTCTCTCGTCTGTGCCTTGGCTCATCTCAGACTCTCTCTCTCTCCTGCACTCTTGGGTACACCTCTGCGCTGATCGCTCTGTCTCTGGACTCCTCTCCCCCACACGGACTGTCTCCACCTTCTATCTTCAATCTTAATGGTTCCTGCCGCTCTGATCACCGTTCATTCCACTAGCTTATTCACTCTGTCTCTGCGCCAATGTCCAATTAACTCCATCTGCTCCCATAGGTTAGTCCACGATCTCTCCTCTGTCTCTTCTAAAAGGCATTACTTCAGACTCCAGCTATTCACACCTCCTCCTGATAAGCAACTGCTTCTGACTGCTTCCTTCAGTTCCAGCTCACTATTCAACTCAGCTCTTCTCCAGCTTGAACCCTCTCTCTCTCTCTGCCAACTCCACTCCACTGCTGGACTCTCTGCTGGACTCCCTCTGCTCGACTCACACTCTGCTTGACTCTCTGGCTGACTGACTGACTCCGCCTCTGCACTTCACTGATATAGAATGCTGTTTCCTCTTGGAAAGTTCCAGCCAGCAGCTTCCTCCCACCAATCCCATGCACCAGGCTCCTTGCGCTAGACGCTCCCACAGTGACCAGTCTGCTTGTTTCGTCTAGAGACCTGAGCCCGGGAACAATTCCTGATTAGATTCAGCTCTGGCCGGTTCTCTCCGGTCCGCTTAGGGCGAACAACAGTTATAACTATAAACTTTGCCTTTGCCCTGAAAAGCCTCTCAGCTTCATCAAGATGGAGTCCCTCTAGCTCTAGGCCTGTAGGCCTGAAAGGGGTGAAATGCTCCTTAGCTCTGTCAGAATACCTACATAAACCATACCAATGTGTCTAATATGTCAAAGCCAATAGGCAATAGACAGGTTAAAGTCAAGAATAAAGGCATATTAAGCAGCTATCCTCTTCTAGGTCTGGAAAAAAGGGCTTAAAAGGGCCAACACAGGCTAAGAATACCTATACTAGATGCGAGCAAGACTAATGATCTATATCACTGCTAAATAAAGCCAAAAACTCTGCCATTACATTGCACCCCTAGATCCTTATCTTGCGAGCATCAATAAACAACAACAACCATCTAAACAAACATCAACATAATCTATACAACATAGGCTAAGAATACCTATCCTAGATGTGAGCAAGATTAAGATCTATATCACTGCTAAATATCTCTGCCATCCACCCTTAGATCCTTATCTTGCGAACATCTTATAAACAATAACATCTAGATAAACAAACATCAACACAATCTATCAACAAATCAAAACCTAAAAAAAAACTCCCTAAAAACAATAACAACTCAAGGAAATTCCACCTGAAACTCAATTGTAGGGAATAGAAACCTAAAAACAAATCAAAGCACCCTTGACTTGAATGCTGAAACATATCTGATAACAACAGAAACTAACCAAAGCATCCTCAAACTAAATGTGCCTCAACTTCTAATGATAATGTAGGGACTTATGTGTTGAATGAAAACAGCAAGGGACCTAAATGGGGCCTACTTCGGACAACTTAATCCTAAATGAGGCCTACCTACTATTGTCAACTTAAGAACTAAATGTGTTTCAACTCCTAATGAGAAAACAACAAAGGGCCTAAATGAGCCCTACGTACTATAGGCAACTTAAGCTAATGATGACTCATGAAACTATTGGTGTAGGGGCTTGTTTGTGGGATGAAAATAACAATAGGCCTAAATGAGGCCTACCTACTGACATATGTCAATTTAAAGTGAAATCTGAGAAATACAGTTGCAAGGTCTGGGCAAACATTAATACATAATCATACTAAAAGACACACCACCCAGAACAATCCAAATTTTAAGGTAACCACCCTTTGATCAATCAAGGTGAAAATGCAAGAACAGTAAAAAGAAAAACAACCCCATTTCTACAAGATAGCTGGTGTAAAATCAAGCTTAGAACAACAAAACAATCATTTTAAATCACACTGTGGAACACATGTGTGAACCACCATCCAAAAAAAAAAGGTCCTTCATTGGCAAAAACTGTTTTGAAGAAAACAGAAAAACTATAATAGGTGACATGTTTTTTGCTTTAAAAAGTGGGACCTGCTTGTCCAAGGGATTATGCATCAAATCCATTTATAATTCTGTCACAAATAAAACATGTTTGTGTTATTATTTTTTTTTAAAAGTGGGGCCTGCTCGAAGTGATGTCTATAAAAAAATGCAGGCCAAGCGATTATGTCCAAATTCTTCAGTGTAGGCCACCACCCTGCATCCTCGGTATCCGGACACTTCCTCCAATGCGGCCATCCATCACCCTTCCGGTCTGGTCTGGTCTGGTCTGGTTCCATCATCCAAAAACAATAAACTAAAATAAAAACATGAAAGTAAAAAGCTAAAACAAGAAAAGAAGTGGAAGGGGGAGGGACCCACGCACAACCACAACTTCAGCAATCCTAGAAACAAGAGAACAAGTATCATTATTCTTGTAAAATAAAATTTTCCATTTAAAAAGCACCCCGGGTGCCTTTCATTATTGAAAAGAAAATATCCTAATTAATTAAAAACATTCAAAATTTAACTTTTAATAACATTGTGCAGGGCCTAACATACCCTAATCCTCCCTAAGCCAGCCCCTCCCTTCAGAGCAGGAGCCACGCTACAGTGTGAAGCTACTTGAACTGCAATATGATGAGCCTCTCTAAACCAGCCCCTCCCTTAAATAAACAAGCCATCCGCGGAAGAAAATTGGATTGTAGCCAATCATAACGAACTGGGACGTGATCGAAACTTGCAGAGCAAAGGAAAAAAAACTCGTCTGCACAAACCAGCTGGTCTGCCAAGGTCGACAAACAAATTCCTTGCCTGTTCTCATGCCTTATTTTCTAACTAACGGAAGCTAGCATTTAAAAAAAAAACAATTCTATTACAGTGTACTGCCAATTAAAAAAGCTCCAGTTTTTAAAAAGACTTTTGTCCAACTAATTCAGCTAAAGGCAAGACACTTAAAATATGGGCACTTATTTAGAAAGGGGCAACTAACTTATACACACAAGATTATACATTCTGCATTTGGGAAAAAAACGAATTAACATGGTCCATTTGTCAGCTGCTGAAAAGAGAAATAATTTGTAAAACAACATAAAATGCAGATACATTTCAACATTGTATTTAATTTAAGGTTTTGCTGACACATTTATAAAAGCATACATTTTAATTTACATTTGGGAAAATAATAATGTTACATTTTAACATTTTTTTCTTTCAAAGGCACATGGTTGCCTTCCACTAATTAAAAGCACATGTTACCATGCACTGTCGGGCAAGATTTATTATTCTCAACCTATCATTATTGCAACCAGCACATTCCTGTCTAGATGGAAACCCCTCACAGAAATAATTAATGAAAACAGCTCCGTAGCGTGCACTCTAACGGGCCATCTTTTTAACATTTCACTCATTTAAAAAAAAAAACACAGCTCTCTCCGTAATCCGACTGGTTGATTTATAACCACATCAGTTCCAAGGCAAACCCACACAAATTCGTAGACGCATTTCAAAAGGAATGTTAAATGAACAGAACCCTTCGCAAAACACAAGATGGTACCTTTCCGTCAAGAAACTGACAAAACACATAGGCAGACCAAGGAATCAAAAAAAAAAGTCAAAATCAAACCATCAAATAATCCTTAAAATAATCCACTGACTTTTATAGTCAGGTCAGATAACCATGCATGTTGACAGCATGTAAAAAAAAAATAAAGACTGCCACCTCAACTCAAGATATTAACCCTTTGGCAGCTCAAGCACAATCATTCCCCAATGTCCATTGATACATGGGAAAATCATGATCACATTTCTTCACGTTTACAGATGACACGTACACATATTTTCAAAACGTTATCCCCAAGCACCCGAGAGAGATCCAGCTCTCTCCTGCCTAACGTAATGATAACATGCCCTGTCCAAGCCATGACCACATGGCGCTTTTCACAAGCCATATTTACAAGACAAACTTTTCACAAACAACATTTCCAAGGCGCAATGCACAAGGAACACAGCAGATCAACATAAGAACATGCACCTCACAAGCCACAATAATATGACGCAATTCATAAGCCATATTTACAAGACAAGCTTTTCACAAACAAGGTATCCAAGGCGCAATGCACAAGGAACACAATAGATCAACATGAGAACCTGCACCTCACAAGCCACATTAATATGGCGCTATTCACAAGTCATATTTACAAGGAGCTATATTCAAAGAACTTCACAAATCATATTACAATGAACACATTTCACATTGCACAGCATAAGCAGATGCAGCAAGCAATTTAATGGGCAATTTAAAAGCATTTTTTACACACATTTATACAATTGGACCATCACATAGATGTAACTGGCTTCCTCATGTAATGCCATCCTTCAACTCTGACAGTTTAAACACCAAGATGAAAACCATTCCTTCCACCCTCAATAAACCAAATGCCATGATGTAATGCAATCTCCTCACGCTGCAACTGTTCAAGCCCTTATGTCTAACAAGCTACATAAACTGCAACATTACGCCAGATGGAACCAGCGTTCAGGGCACTCCCTCAGAACACATGGGAAACTCTCTAAGCACATGGCCAGGACACACAGGATAGGTAAACAGTTCGTGACGCCAGATGTTATGGCTGGATTTTCTGAGTAGGTGGGATCAGCCCCCAGGGGCCCCTCCAACCCAGCCAGAACGTACTCACCTTCCCTCCTCAGGACCAACTATCCAGGCACCTGGTACCTACCTGAGGATGGGGAACTCGCAATATACAAGCTCATATTATTAAAAACACCACTAAATCTATAGGGATACTAAGAATACTCACTGATTACTAGGGATATCCATACCCTACACCACACTTATTCACATCAGTTGGTCTCGCGGCCACCCTGACCCAGACCGTTCTACCCTAGGGCAGATATGACACACAATCCGGTGCGTCTACACACGGGCCTGCAGAACCCAATGCTCCCTTTTCCAAACTGTTCGCAATCCTGCGAAACTACACACTAGTTCAACCTCCTAGTGTTCTCACTTATTCAAGCCACAATCCAGTGGGTATACACACTGATCTCATACTCAGTGCTCTCACTAACGCCGCATATCAACGACGACCACATTCCTATGAACACCTATACATATATATATATATATTGGGAAGTCTCTTCACTAAGGGTCTGCTACTACAATAATATTATGGGATGGTGTACTAACTTAGTCCCTTGGTTGCAAGTCTCCTCTCTCCCTCACTATTACTTACCTGATCAGGGGTAGCATCTGTTCAAACAGTAATAACTACCAGGAGTGATTACCCTCACTGTATGGGGATAAAGATATACACACTATGTGACTGAGTTATTTCTTGATTTAAGCGCTCCTACCCCCCTTTTTGATCCATCAGTGGCTCAACAGCAACTGGCTTGAAGCCAGGATAACTTTATCATAAAAGAACTCATGCACACTAATTCACTAATTAATGGGGTCATTTATTATTAGTACAATATAAACCTTTACACAGATCTGACAAAGACTATAGGTAGAACACACCGCTTGAAAGAGAAGGATTAAACATAACAGGAACACTCCGCTGAAAGGGAAAAGATTAGACATAAAGTGTAAGTGTAACTAATGTGATGAAAACAATATCACCTGATTAGTGTGAAGTCTTGTTCTAGCTGTCATCTGGGTTCCTCTCTCGTCTGTGCCTTGGCTCATCTCAGACTCTCTCTCTCTCCTGCACTCTTGGGTACACCTCTGCGCTGATCGCTCTGTCTCTGGACTCCTCTCCCCCACACGGACTGTCTCCACCTTCTATCTTCAATCTTAATGGTTCCTGCCGCTCTGATCACCGTTCATTCCACTAGCTTATTCACTCTGTCTCTGCGCCAATGTCCAATTAACTCCATCTGCTCCCATAGGTTAGTCCACGATCTCTCCTCTGTCTCTTCTAAAAGGCATTACTTCAGACTCCAGCTATTCACACCTCCTCCTGATAAGCAACTGCTTCTGACTGCTTCCTTCAGTTCCAGCTCACTATTCAACTCAGCTCTTCTCCAGCTTGAACCCTCTCTCTCTCTCTGCCAACTCCACTCCACTGCTGGACTCTCTGCTGGACTCCCTCTGCTCGACTCACACTCTGCTTGACTCTCTGGCTGACTGACTGACTCCGCCTCTGCACTTCACTGATATAGAATGCTGTTTCCTCATGGAAAGTTCCAGCCAGCAGCTTCCTCCCACCAATCCCATGCACCAGGCTCCTTGCGCTAGACGCTCCCACAGTGACCAGTCTGCTTGTTTCGTCTAGAGACCTGAGCCCGGGAACAATTCCTGATTAGATTCAGCTCTGGCCGGTTCTCTCCGGTCCGCTTAGGGCGAACAACAGTTATAACTATAAACTTTGCCTTTGCCCTGAAAAGCCTCTCAGCTTCATCAAGATGGAGTCCCTCTAGCTCTAGGCCTGTAGGCCTGAAAGGGGTGAAATGCTCCTTAGCTCTGTCAGAATACCTACATAAACCATACCAATGTGTCTAATATGTCAAAGCCAATAGGCAATAGACAGGTTAAAGTCAAGAATAAAGGCATATTAAGCAGCTATCCTCTTCTAGGTCTGGAAAAAAGGGCTTAAAAGGGCCAACACAGGCTAAGAATACCTATACTAGATGCGAGCAAGACTAATGATCTATATCACTGCTAAATAAAGCCAAAAACTCTGCCATTACATTGCACCCCTAGATCCTTATCTTGCGAGCATAATTTGTAAAACAACATAAAATGCAGATACATTTCAACATTGTATTTAATTTAAGGTTTTGCTGACACATTTATAAAAGCATACATTTTAATTTACATTTGGGAAAATAATAATGTTACATTTTAACATTTTTTTCTTTCAAAGGCACATGGTTGCCTTCCACTAATTAAAAGCACATGTTACCATGCACTGTCGGGCAAGATTTATTATTCTCAACCTATCATTATTGCAACCAGCACATTCCTGTCTAGATGGAAACCCCTCACAGAAATAATTAATGAAAACAGCTCCGTAGCGTGCACTCTAACGGGCCATCTTTTTAACATTTCACTCATTTAAAAAAAAAAACACAGCTCTCTCCGTAATCCGACTGGTTGATTTATAACCACATCAGTTCCAAGGCAAACCCACACAAATTCGTAGACGCATTTCAAAAGGAATGTTAAATGAACAGAACCCTTCGCAAAACACAAGATGGTACCTTTCCGTCAAGAAACTGACAAAACACATAGGCAGACCAAGGAATCAAAAAAAAAAGTCAAAATCAAACCATCAAATAATCCTTAAAATAATCCACTGACTTTTATAGTCAGGTCAGATAACCATGCATGTTGACAGCATGTAAAAAAAAAATAAAGACTGCCACCTCAACTCAAGATATTAACCCTTTGGCAGCTCAAGCACAATCATTCCCCAATGTCCATTGATACATGGGAAAATCATGATCACATTTCTTCACGTTTACAGATGACACGTACACATATTTTCAAAACGTTATCCCCAAGCACCCGAGAGAGATCCAGCTCTCTCCTGCCTAACGTAATGATAACATGCCCTGTCCAAGCCATGACCACATGGCGCTATTCACAAGCCATATTTACAAGACAAACTTTTCACAAACAACATTTCCAAGGCGCAATGCACAAGGAACACAGCAGATCAACATAAGAACATGCACCTCACAAGCCACAATAATATGACGCAATTCATAAGCCATATTTACAAGACAAGCTTTTCACAAACAAGGTATCCAAGGCGCAATGCACAAGGAACACAATAGATCAACATGAGAACCTGCACCTCACAAGCCACATTAATATGGCGCTATTCACAAGTCATATTTACAAGGAGCTATATTCAAAGAACTTCACAAATCATATTACAATGAACACATTTCACATTGCACAGCATAAGCAGATGCAGCAAGCAATTTAATGGGCAATTTAAAAGCATTTTTTACACACATTTATACAATTGGACCATCACATAGATGTAACTGGCTTCCTCATGTAATGCCATCCTTCAACTCTGACAGTTTAAACACCAAGATGAAAACCATTCCTTCCACCCTCAATAAACCAAATGCCATGATGTAATGCAATCTCCTCACGCTGCAACTGTTCAAGCCCTTATGTCTAACAAGCTACATAAACTGCAACATTACGCCAGATGGAACCAGCGTTCAGGGCACTCCCTCAGAACACATGGGAAACTCTCTAAGCACATGGCCAGGACACACAGGATAGGTAAACAGTTCGTGACGCCAGATGTTATGGCTGGATTTTCTGAGTAGGTGGGATCAGCCCCCAGGGGCCCCTCCAACCCAGCCAGAACGTACTCACCTTCCCTCCTCAGGACCAACTATCCAGGCACCTGGTACCTACCTGAGGATGGGGAACTCGCAATATACAAGCTCATATTATTAAAAACACCACTAAATCTATAGGGATACTAAGAATACTCACTGATTACTAGGGATATCCATACCCTACACCACACTTATTCACATCAGTTGGTCTCGCGGCCACCCTGACCCAGACCGTTCTACCCTAGGGCAGATATGACACACAATCCGGTGCGTCTACACACGGGCCTGCAGAACCCAATGCTCCCTTTTCCAAACTGTTCGCAATCCTGCGAAACTACACACTAGTTCAACCTCCTAGTGTTCTCACTTATTCAAGCCACAATCCAGTGGGTATACACACTGATCTCATACTCAGTGCTCTCACTAACGCCGCATATCAACGACGACCACATTCCTATGAACACCTATACATATATATATATATATTGGGAAGTCTCTTCACTAAGGGTCTGCTACTACAATAATATTATGGGATGGTGTACTAACTTAGTCCCTTGGTTGCAAGTCTCCTCTCTCCCTCACTATTACTTACCTGATCATGGGTAGCATCTGTTCAAACAGTAATAACTACCAGGAGTGATTACCCTCACTGTATGGGGATAAAGATATACACACTATGTGACTGAGTTATTTCTTGATTTAAGCGCTCCTACCCCCCTTTTTGATCCATCAGTGGCTCAACAGCAACTGGCTTGAAGCCAGGATAACTTTATCATAAAAGAACTCATGCACACTAATTCACTAATTAATGGGGTCATTTATTATTAGTACAATATAAACCTTTACACAGATCTGACAAAGACTATAGGTAGAACACACCGCTTGAAAGAGAAGGATTAAACATAACAGGAACACTCCGCTGAAAGGGAAAAGATTAGACATAAAGTGTAAGTGTAACTAATGTGATGAAAACAATATCACCTGATTAGTGTGAAGTCTTGTTCTAGCTGTCATCTGGGTTCCTCTCTCGTCTGTGCCTTGGCTCATCTCAGACTCTCTCTCTCTCCTGCACTCTTGGGTACACCTCTGCGCTGATCGCTCTGTCTCTGGACTCCTCTCCCCCACACGGACTGTCTCCACCTTCTATCTTCAATCTTAATGGTTCCTGCCGCTCTGATCACCGTTCATTCCACTAGCTTATTCACTCTGTCTCTGCGCCAATGTCCAATTAACTCCATCTGCTCCCATAGGTTAGTCCACGATCTCTCCTCTGTCTCTTCTAAAAGGCATTACTTCAGACTCCAGCTATTCACACCTCCTCCTGATAAGCAACTGCTTCTGACTGCTTCCTTCAGTTCCAGCTCACTATTCAACTCAGCTCTTCTCCAGCTTGAACCCTCTCTCTCTCTCTGCCAACTCCACTCCACTGCTGGACTCTCTGCTGGACTCCCTCTGCTCGACTCACACTCTGCTTGACTCTCTGGCTGACTGACTGACTCCGCCTCTGCACTTCACTGATATAGAATGCTGTTTCCTCATGGAAAGTTCCAGCCAGCAGCTTCCTCCCACCAATCCCATGCACCAGGCTCCTTGCGCTAGACGCTCCCACAGTGACCAGTCTGCTTGTTTCGTCTAGAGACCTGAGCCCGGGAACAATTCCTGATTAGATTCAGCTCTGGCCGGTTCTCTCCGGTCTGCTTAGGGCGAACAACAGTTATAACTATAAACTTTGCCTTTGCCCTGAAAAGCCTCTCAGCTTCATCAAGATGGAGTCCCTCTAGCTCTAGGCCTGTAGGCCTGAAAGGGGTGAAATGCTCCTTAGCTCTGTCAGAATACCTACATAAACCATACCAATGTGTCTAATATGTCAAAGCCAATAGGCAATAGACAGGTTAAAGTCAAGAATAAAGGCATATTAAGCAGCTATCCTCTTCTAGGTCTGGAAAAAAGGGCTTAAAAGGGCCAACACAGGCTAAGAATACCTATACTAGATGCGAGCAAGACTAATGATCTATATCACTGCTAAATAAAGCCAAAAACTCTGCCATTACACATGGTTACTGTATGGTTTCTTGATAGTCACAAAGAATGATATCCTGAGGGATAAAGTAAGGAAAGGAGGCCAAAGAAGAAAAGGAAAATGGTGGTGATGAGGCTGATGGCTCCCCATAGCTTAAGAACTGTTTCAGTGGATATTTTTGCTCAATGCTTGCTGAACGAGTCAAACCTTGAGCTGGATCGAATTAAAAAATGAAGTAATATGGCTTGGTGGAGAAGCGTCAATTGACTTTGGATCTTGCAAAGAGAGGTTTAGACCAGAGGAATCCTGGATAGGATTCAGAACTCCTGTATGCATGTGTATGTATGTATGTATATATATGGTATTTCTATAGTGGTAACCTAACCATAAGGCATCAGAATGCTATTCATGGTCAAAGACAAGCATACAGTCAACAAGTAAAAGGGGTAGAGGATGGTTCATGTATTGCAATGTTGTGTTCCTTAAAGAGGTGAATCTTCAGCTCCTCCCTAAATTGAAGCATTTTTCGAAATGTGGTCATGGACATAGGAATGTTCTTCCAGATCCTCGAAGCGTAGATGGACATGATCTGCTGTCTTGTTGTTTGCATTTGCCATTTCTGCAGTCTGATGGTGTCCTGGCTGCGGGTGTGCAGAAATCCACCAGAAATGGTGAGCTTATCTGCAAGATAAGCGGGGATTCTAGTCTTGACAGCCTTGTAAATGAAATAGCTGTGTTTGAAGTTGGTGTGAGCTGACAAGAGGAGTCAATGAAGTGCTATCAGAATGGGATTTATATGTACTTATAGTTATAGGCCCTGGATGAGACGTGATGCAACAGATAGGTTGCCCGTAAGAGGTGCCTGTGTGGCATCTTGAAGGCCATACAGGTGCAAAAGTACAATGGCTTGAACAGCACTTCTGAAGTCACGTTCTGGAAGAAATGGTATGACTTTCTTTTAGAAGAGAGAGCTAATACCAAGCCATCTTTTTGTTTTCTAGCAATGTGTACCTTGAGGCTGAGGTTGGTGTCCAGGGTGAATCAAAGTGACCTGGCATTCAGTGAAAGCTAGGGTGCAAAGCCATCAATTTTCATGTCATTAGCCATGTTTGCATTGTATCTTGTGCATTGTTCTTGGCAAATAACAGGAACTTGTCCTAGCTGGGTTGAGCTTCAGGCAGGCACTGATCATCCAGGGCTGGATGATGCGAAAGCTGTGTTGGAGGTTGTTGGGACGGAAAAGTCCTCTGCATGGTAAAGACATGTATCTCTGCCCTGAGTGCCCAACCGTAATGTTGTCTGTCCCTAACGCTGATTTTTCTTGTCAAAGGCGAACACACATCATGCGTGTACACCATAGCATGGGCCTGTCTCACAGATTACGGTTTTGTTAGACTGGGAGGGGCACCCAAAGTACCACCCTCATAGTGGTGGAACGCTACTACTTTCAACAGGGGTTAAGCAGCACAAGCGCAGCTGTGGCAGCATACAGTGTAGTAATCAGTGGAAATTAACAGTTCCCTTTTGCCCTGTGTGAATGGAGTGAGGCCTACAGGCTCACTCACCTTTTTAAAAGTTCTGCTGCTGTGTGCTTAACTCACCCTTGGTCCATATCAGGTGTTAGGTGCTGCGCAATGCAGGAATAGTGACCCTGTGTTGGTTGTATGTGGGCCTGTGAAGGGTGCAGCACAAGGATGATGCAGTATGTGCATTGCATGTTTGGTTAGTACATGTGCAGGTACATGTATGCCTGAGAGGAATACATTACATGAAAGATGTAGTGCTGTGCAGTGTGTGAGCATGGACCACATGTGCTGGGCATATGTGTGCTTGTGTGATGTACAATATATGAAGGTTGAAGAGTTGTGAAGTGCACACAGATTGAGTGTGTATACTGACTGCATGTTTACAGGTAAATGTACAATGGAAAGAGGTATTACTGCTGGACAGTGAGTGTGCAGAGAGAGTACCCTGAGTAAATGTGCCTGCAATGTTACATTGTATGGAGGACCCTGGATCCCATTTTGGGAATCCCAGGCATGCCTGGTGAAGACATAAGGAAGAGAGAAATCTCCCCGGACAGATTTGTAGATTGACATGTAAAGAAACATCCGGGTTATTGAAAACTGCTCTACCCAGGTCAGTCACGAGGTATGTTTGGTCTTTGTGTTGACTACCTCAAATGGTCAGCTGCCGCATGACCACAAATAGAAAACACAAAAGAATATGGATGAGAGGCAATACACACGAGTGGCAAGTTACGAGTTATAAGTGTACAAATTGATAAGCAATCACTAGTCGTTTGTTGATCTCATTATATGCCTTTTTTTCACACACGCTTGGTGTACATCTTTAGAGACAGCCAACGCGTTCGCCCTACAAGGGCTTCTTCAGGGCAAAAAAGTAGTGGTGGAGTGCCTTTGCCAAAGAGATTCAATCCGGTAGTGCGCAGTTGGTATGGAGTGTCTGCTTAGAGGACGTTGTCTCAAAGAGAGAGGCCTCACGCCAAAGGGAACCGACTGTGTATCTTTATTAGAGAAAAATCAGGCTGGCTTATTACGTTAAGAGCCAAAGACCCTCCAAGGTTCTTAAGAGGAGTATTTGAGTAAAACGCAGTGTAGCGAGTCCTGATCTGTGTCTGGCTGTCTCTAAAGATGTACACCAAGCATGTGTGAAATAAAGACATACAACAACATCAACAAACGACTATTGATTGCTAATCAATTTGTACACTTATAACTTGTAACTTGCATCTCGTGTATATTGGCTCTCATCCATATTCTTTTAAATTTGTGGATTGCTGCATTCCTGTGAACTAGGTGTGAACACACTGAAGAAAAAGGATGAGATTTCCTTTACAATTCGAAAGACTGCTCTTTGATTCAGTATTAGATCACAAGAGGCACCTGGACATATCCCAGGAAGGGAGATAGAGCTGATAAGAGAATCAAAGAGTAGGGCTGAGGGTCTGGGAATAACCCTTTGATGATGCACATATCACTGTGGCTGGCATCCAGGTGGAAATTCTGGTCACTCCCATACAATACGTTATGGACAATCAGCTTCCGAATCGTGCCTGCTGTGACAGACCTCTTTCATGAATGAAAATGAGAAGTGCCCTGTTAGACCTGTCAGCCCTAGGGTGGTCTTTCCCTATTTTTTTCGCCCTTGCCTTATTTTTCCCAACTTCTTTTTTGTTGGCCTTAGGTCTCCGAGCACCTTCCCATTGCTAACCAATGCTAAGGTGCAGGTGCTCTCTACTTCCAACATGGCTGCCACAGGCCCCTGCTACTGCGGAGTGGTCTTTGTAGTAGCACCCTAGTTGCCAGGAGCTGGCTGGAACCCCTAAACATTGTTGCAATACCAGCCTGTCTTGCCTGCCCATAGTTAGAGTAGGGAAGCTCCTGGAACCTTCTAGAATAGGGGCAGGGTCTGCTTTTGCCGCCTTAGAGTGTGGTCACCTGACCTGGGCCTATATACAGAAAGGAGGAAAAGTTTTTAGTCAGTTGGGGCTACACTGACCTGGGGGAACTTATGCAGGAGACTTAGGCGGTAGGGCCTAGTCAGAAACCTATACCACTGGGGGTGACAGGGTTTAGGCGCTGTCCACCAAGCTGTGTGAGGAACACTGAACTAGCCCACTGATCTGGCCTGGCGGGAGGGGAACACAGGGACCATCTGCAGTGACCTGCTGAGGAATCCTGTCAGCAGCCTTCAACTCAACCCCCTCCCACTCAAGAACCTGTCTACTAAGGGCGCAGGAACCAAAAAGCGCCAAGAAGGACTACCGGGGATCAAACAGGTACTGGGCTGTGCTGCTTCTGCGCCCCCCCTGTCTTCACCTGGACCCCTGTGCTGTCCTGCCTCATCTCCACTGCCAAGCTGTTGTCCTACCTATCCAGCACTGTAGACTGCCAGAATTGTTGTGCTTTAGAAGCGCTGTACTTGTCTCCACGAGCGCTAGCTTGAAAGAACTGTTGTGTGGCTTGACCTGCCTAACTGCCCCCAGCGCTTTCCTGCTGAGTCCTTGGAGGAGCGCTGTTGACCCCAGAACTGCTGTACCAAGAAAGCACTGTATTTCCTCCCCAAGCGCTGTGCCACCAGCGTAATTGCCAGAACTGTGGAGCTGACCCCCCCCAGCCAAGCACTGGAACGCCCAAGCGCTGTGGTACTCACCGCCGCCACCGCGGTCCCTCTGTCGACCCCAGAGCACTGCCTGCTGCATCGAGGCACTGGAGTATAGCGCCGCTGCTGCCTCTAGTTGAGCGGACCCCCCCGCCTGGGCCGACGGACGCTGTCGCCGCCGGGCGCCTGCCTAAGGACCCCCTTTCACTTGGTGCCATCGTTGTGGCAGCCCCCGGTGTCAGAAGAGGGCCGCCGGAGTCCGCAGTGGGCCACGCTGGGCCCCGAAGCCTGTTCCCACGTTACCTGGCGGGGCGCGTCCGAGGATCCGCCCCCGCCAGAGTGGCGTCTTCAGTGAGCCTTGGTTGTCGCGCCCCCGCAGGCCGCACTGCCATCGGCGGCTGCGGGCGCGCCTACCCTGAGGCTGTGCCTGATTGTATATACCAACAAGAAGAGAGATAGGGAGAGTTATGGAGCACTCTTATTCCCCGGTTAAGTCTATGTAAACAACAAAAGAGTGTTCTCTGGTGTTTGAGAAACCACAAACAGGAGCAGGAGAACGAAAAACTGGCCTCACTTGGGACAGTTAGGAAAGCCCTCACTCACCACCTAGTGGTGACATGCTTCATCATTGGGCCCCACTAAAGAGGCAGAGTGCCTCTTTAGTGTGCTTCGACGCCAGAGTTACTGCGGAGCAGGTTTTGTGAGTTCGGGCGTGCAGTGAAAGTAAATTATATTATATAGTGAGGGAATTAAAAAGATGTCTTGAGTGTATCAAAAATTATTTATTATCAGATCACTAGGTCATACATTTAAAATTAGGTGTAGGAAAGTAATCCACAAATGATTGTGTGGTTGTTTTCAAAGTTAGTTATTTGTCAGTCAACATGTTTCTGCCTTTGAAACGGTGTAAAGTTACCAGGCATTCATCAGGACATTAAAAAAGGTGTACTAAACCCTGGCAGTATGGGCACGCTAAGGCCCACCCTTACCTAGGGACGTGAAGAGTGAAAATTAGTGAAAAAAGTGCAAAAAAAGGGGAGAGAGTTCTCTTCCCAGTTACTCCTGGTTTAGGAGGCTTCAGCACTTATATGGTGTGTTCATGGTACACCATGGGTCACGGGAGGGGGGTGGAAGCGTAATTGGCACACCGCCCTCGACGCTAGGCACCCTGCAAAACCCTCAAACCGGACCCCGACACTCTTTTGTTGTTTACATGTGCCTGATTGTACCCCCGGCCCCTGAAGTCAGCGCGAGGCCCGGGACCGACTCTCTCGTGGCGTGGGGGCTCCCCAGGAACCGCAAGCCTCCCCGACTGCACCAGGCCGAGTGAGGCTCACCGGAGGGCAGTAGCCTTCCGTCCTGCTGCAATCACCGCAAGGGGCCTCGAGCGGCCGGAAGAACCAGGTAAACCCCCGGGGAGGAGGGCGCAAGGCGCGGAGGAGAGCGGGGTCCCCCTAGGAGCGGTGAGGGATCCCCGTGTCCGCCCTCCCCCGGGGAAAGTTGGAGTTGGGCCCGGTTGGCCCTGTGAGACTGGGAAGGTGACTGTAAGCCTGCCAGGCCCCTGAGCTGGGCCAGTACTGTTATAGGAACCTGTGCTCCCAGGAAAGGTCCTGCTCTGGGTGTAAAATGAAATGTCCATTCCTGTTCAAGGAGTTGGTTATTCCCCTTTAATGAAATGTTTATCCCTGGGCAATTAAATACTTATTCCTACTGGAAGGGATTCTTGAAATGGTTATTCCTGAGTGAGGACAGGTTTGCCCTTATCGGATGAGATGTTTACTGCTGATTAAAGATATGTTCCTTCTTGCTTAAATAGAGGCGGCCTGATCTTTAAGGAAATGTTATACCTGCAATGAAATGATTACTCCTGCTTTGTACCGCATTTTTTGAAAACCCCTAGTTACTCCATTGAACTGTTTACCCCTCTAATGTTTACTGCTGAGTAATGAAGCCTTTATTCCCCTAATACAATGGTTGTTGAGACATGCTATACTGATTCTTGAATTGCTCCATTTGCTCCCCTGATGAAATGTACTAAGGAGATGCTGTTGCCTTGATTCCTGATTTCCCTGAACCTTGATCTAGATAAAACTTGTTGATTTGATTCATCAAACTTACTGGTGTGGTCTCAGTCATTGTGTGCGTTACCAGTCTTAGTGGATGTGTGTGCTGTATGGTCACTTTACACCTAAGCTTTCGGGTGCCTGCCTGCTCGCGCCAAGCTACCTCCCGGGGAACTGGTGACCCCAGTTCCTACATTGTTGGCGAACGGTGGGATCAGGACCTGTGGCTTTACAGCACCCTCCAGTGAGGCAGAGTGTGCCGCAATTGGACTAGACACCTGTTGTGTATGCAAGCCTACTCAATTGACCCCCCCACTGTCTAACCTGAGTGTGTAGAGTCCTGTTTTGACCCAATACAGTAACCTACGTCCTAGTGATTTTCCCTTTGAGTATCTGGGTCCCCACCTGTCAAAATGGAGTTCCAGCTAGCCGATCTGGAAGAGTATACCGTGGTGCAGCGAAGGGAATTTTGTCAGGGGATCGGGGTGCCTGTTGGGCGGAGAGCCGCAAAGGAGGAGTTCCGTACAGCCTTGAGGGCATGGGTAAGGGCCCACCCAGAGGGGAGAGGGAATGGGGAACAGGAGGTGCAGGGCCCACAAGGAGAGGCGGGTGCTCCAGGAGAACTAGACCTTCTCAATATTGATGTGAGTGAAAATGTGTTGCCAGGAAGACGTTCCAGGGCAGGCAGTAGTGGGTCTAGAAGGAGTAAGTCGTCACAAGAAACTGGGAACAGGAGGGAGGAGAGGCAATTGAAATGGGAGCTTGCCAAGCTAGAGCACGCGAGGGAGAGAGAAAGGGAAGATAAAAGGTTCGCAATGGAAGAAAAGGAGCTGGCACACGAGCTTCAGCTTAAGGAGTTGGAGCTGCAAGCATTGCAGTTAGGTGCGCCAAGAAGTCCTAATGGTGGCAGCATACCAGAGGCTCCACATGAGCCTAAGCTTTGGTTACCCAAAGAGGTAATAGCGAGTTACACTCTGGGGGATGACATCGCCAGGTGGTTGGAGGCGTATGAAGTGGCCTTGACAGCCCATGGGGTGCCTGAGAGCTACTGGGGAGGTGGCCTGTACCGATACATACTCCCAATGTCAGGGACACCCTCCTGTACATAGATAAGGCGGACCAAGTCAGGTATCACCCCATGAATGAGGCGCTACTTAAAATGTTTGGCCTCAACCCTGAAAGGTATCGCCAGAAGTACCGTGGCAGCCATAAGCTGTCCACGCAGAATTGGGTAGACTTTTTTGATTATGCCCGTAAGGATCTGGATGGTTGGGTGCGTGGCAGCGAGGTGCATGATTATGAGGGCCTGTACAACTTATTTTTGAGAGAGCACCTCTTGGATAAATGTTTTCCGGAGCTGCGCCAACATCTAGTGCACCGCAAGCTGACTGATCCCCGTGAGCTTGCGGAGGAGGCGGATACTTGGGTTAGCACCCGGGTGTCTCACAAGGGCCCCGCGGGAGATGGCCCGAAAGGCGGACAGTGTTTCCCCCAGAAGAAAGAGGGGGGAGATAAAAAGAAGGAGTTCTCACGAGGCCCACAAAACAGACAGTTTGGGAGAGGGGTAGGTACCCCACCTCAGTCCAGTTCCCCAAACCCCACTTAACCTGACAAGAGTCAGCAGCCAAGAACTGTCCGGTGCTACGAATGCGGGGAGGTTGGACACTACAAGGGGGATCCCCAGTGTTGCAAGACACACCCAACCCCCACAGGTGGCAAGAGTCCCGGGGTGGCTAGTGTAGCGCTTGGGATTGAGCTGCCCCTAGATAGGGAAGGGGAGTGGACAGGCCTGACCCTGGTTTCACTCGGGGATAGAGAGATGGTCCCAGTGACGCCCTTACCATTGAACACTGCTAAGTACTAGCAGAGGGTGAAGGTTAACGCGGAGGAGGTGGAGGCTCTGAGGGACACAGGTGCCAGCATGACCACCGTAGTGAGGCGGCTTGTGTCCCCTGAGCAAGTGAAGCCTGACGTATTCCATCCGGCCATGTTGGCTGACGGCAGTATGAGTTACTATCCCGTGGCTCAGGTTCCCTTTGAGTGGGGAGGAGTTAAAGGCCCGTTGAGAGTTGCTTTAAGCCCTGCCTTGCCTGTGGACTGTTTGCTAGGAAACGACCTGGAACATACCGCCTGGAAGGAAGTGTTGTTTAAGGCCCACACTGAGATGCTGGGGTTACCAGGATGGAATTGCGTGGTCACGAGGTCCATGGCTGCCCGGCAAAGAACTCAACCCGGGTTGGAGCCTGAAACTACGGCCCAACCCAATGCCGGTCCAGAGGAGTATGGTGTGGAGGACACACCCTGTGTGATGGATGGGGAGCCCGCGGAGGTACCCCCAGAGTCCGCGGAGGTGGATGTTGTTCCCGTGGGGGACTTGCCGACCCTTGCCGAGTGGCATGTGGAAGGAGGGCCTACCCGGGAGGAATTCTGTCGGGCGCAGAGAGAGTGCCCAACGCTTAAAGGTATGCGGGGGCAGGCCGAAGCCCAAGCAACCAACCAAGAGAACTGCAGTTATCATGTGTACTGGGAGGATGGCCTCCTCTACAGTGAGCCTAAGGTTCCGGTGCATGGATCCTCGAGGACCTTAGTGGTCCCCCAATGCTACCGGGCCTTCCTATTGGAATTGGCGCATGAAATACCTTTGGCTGGACACCTGGGCCAGGACAAGACCTTTGCGCGGCTAGTCCCACATTTTTATTGGCCCAGGATGAGAGTTTCCTCTGACACCTATTGCAAGACCTGCAAGACTTGCCAGGCGAGTGGCAAGACTGGGACTAAGGTGAAGGTCCCATTGGAACCGCTCCCGGTGGTCGGGACCCCTTTTGAGCAGGTCGGAATTGACATTGTTGGGCCGTTGGACCCTCCGACCTCTGCTGGACACTGGTTCATTTTGGTGTTAGTGGACCACGCTACTCGGTACCCGGAGGCTATTCCTCTGAGTACCATCACTGCACCTGTGGTGGCGCGGGCCCTGATGGGGATTTTTACCCGAGTGGGATTCCCCAAGGTCGTGGTGTCAGATAGGGGCACAAACTTCATGTCGGCCTACATGCAGGCCATGTGGAAGGAATGCGGAGTGAGCTATCGGTACTCCACTGCTTACCACCCCCAGACTAACGGGTTCGTAGAGCGCTTTAATAGGACCTTGAAGGGGATGATCCGGAGCCTGCCAGAGGACTTGAGGCGGAAGTGGGACATCCTCCTTCCTTGCCTGCACAAAGAATTCACCAAGCACTCAATTATCCAGTCCAAGTTCAAAATAGTAAAATGAATAAGTTTCTTCAGACTTCTTCTTTTATTCCGTCATCCAATGAAAAGAGATTCTTAATACAGCAATACAGCCAACACGTGTTTCGTCTTAGTCTGTGTTTGACTTTCAGACTTCTTCAGGGCCCAAAAAAGAATGTATTCAGTATTCCTCAATCCTCAATGTAATCACGTCTTCTCATCTGTCTACAACCAGTAATCTCTATAATATCTTGTAGCACGTCTAAGTATTATCTTCGTCACAAGTGTAATATGTGGGTAGTAACTTCAAACCATACATAAATCAACCAATAGCTATCTGTATGCCGAGTCGATTAATCCAATGTTCACTATCCCATAATGTAAGTCAATCATCAACTCGTATCTGGAGTGTCCAACATTCAGTGTTTCCGCGTGCACCACCGATACTTGTAACCTAAATTTACTTACACACGCTGTGCGCTCCGTGTAAACTGTTACCTTTTCTCCCTTCTTGCCTGCTGTTTTCATACCGCGAGGTACCACAAAAGGGGGTCGGGTTCAGCCCCTTTGAGCTGCTCTATGTCCACCCTGTTAGGGGGCCTCTCAGCCTTGTCAAGGAGGGGTGGGAGAAGACTTCGAAGAAGCTTCCCCGAGATGTCGTCAGCTACATGCTGGCATTCCGCAGCCAGATGACCAAGCTGTGGAAGGAAGCCTCAGACAACCTGGAGGCTAGCCAAGCCGCCATGTAGGAGTGGTATGACCGCAACGCTCGGATGGTGGAGTTGGACGCTGGACAGAAGGTGTGGGTCATGGAGCCTGGGGAGCTTAGTGCCCTCCAGGACCGGTGGATGGGTCTGTACGAGATTGTGGAGCAACGAGGCCAGACCACCTATGTTGTTGATTTGAACACCCCCCGACAGCCCCATCGCGTGCTCCACATCAACCGCCTGAAGCCACACCATGAGCGATCTGAGCTTGCTCTCCTCATGGTGACGGATGGGAGCGAGGAGGAGGAGAGTGAGCCTCTTCCTGACCTTCTGGTGGCCCAGGAGAAGGATGGATCGGTGGAGGGAGTGGTCCTCTCCTCATCCTTGACCGCAGAGCAACAGAGGGACTGCCGCCAGGTGTTGGAGCAGTACGCCTCGTTGTTCTGGAATTACACATCTGTGTACCCATGATGTCGACACAGGGGACAGTCTGCCTGTAAAAACCAAGTCTTACCAGCTGTCCGATAAAGTTAAGAACAGCATCCAAGGTGAGGTGGCCAAAATGCTGCAGCTGGGGGTGATCAAACCTTCCAGCAGCCCTTGGGCTAATCCGGTCCTATTGGTGCCCAAAGCGGCGCCACCGGGCACCACACCAGAACTTAGGTTCTGTGTGGAATATTGGGGATTGAACTCTGTCACCAAGACAGACGCTCACCCGATCCCAGGGGCAGATGAGCTGATTGACCGGCTGGGAGCAGCCCGGTACCTCAGCATCATCGACTTAACATCAGGGTACTGGCAGATTGCCATGGCCGATAGAGCAAAGGAGAAAACAGCGTTCTCCACCCCTGAGGGTCACTTTCAATTTAGGGTGATGCCCTTCGGGCTCAAGAATGCTCTGGCCACTTTCCAGCGGTTGGTGAACCAGGTGCTGTCTGGCCTGGAGTCCTTCTCAGCGGCGTACCTGGACGACAAAGCTGTCTTTAGTAGCACCTGGGAGGACCATCTGCAGCATCTCCAGGAGGTGCTACAGGCTCTGCAACATGCTGGCCTGACCATCAAGGCTAGCAAGTGCAAGATTGGACAGGGATCTGTCGCCTACCTGGGACACCTGGTGGGCGGGGGTAAGGTGCAACCCCTCCAGGCCGAAATTGAAACCATATTGGCCTGGGAGCCCCCCGAAACCCAAACTGAGGTCCGAGCTTTTCTCGCCTCACTGGATATTACTGCTGGTTTGTCAAGGGGTATGGTACCATTGTAGCCCCCTTGACGGAGTTAACGTCCAAGAAGCAGCCACGAAAAGTGATCTGGACGGCTGCTTGCCAAGAGGCATTCGAGACACTGAAGCACGCCCATAGTTAGAGTAGGGAAGCTCCTGGAACCTTCTAGAATAGGGGCGGGGTCTGCTTTTGCAACCTTAGAGTGTGGTCACCTGACCTGGGCATATATACAGAAAGGAGGGAAAGTTTTTAGTCAGTTGGGGCTCCACTGACCTGGGGGAACCTACGCAGGAGACCTAGGCGGTAGGGCCTAGTCAGAAACCTATACCACTGGGGGTGACAGGGTTTAGGCGCTGCCCACCAAGCTGTGTGAGGAACACTGAACTATCCCCACTGATCTGGCCTGACGGGAGGGGAACTCAGGGACCATCTGCAGTGACCTGCGGAGGAATCCTGTCAGCAGCCTTCAACTCAAACCCCCCCCCCCCCCCCCCACTCAAGAAACTGTCTACTAAGGGCGCAGGAACCAAAAAGTGCCATGAAGGACTGCTGGGGATCAACCAGGTACGGGCTGTGCTGCTTCTGCGGCCCCCTGTCTTCACCATGGTTATTCCTGAGTGAGGACAGGTTTGCCCTTATCGGATGAGATGTTTACTGCTGATTAAAGAAATGTTCCTTCTTGCCTAAAGAGATGCGGCCTGATCTTTAAGGAAATGTTATACCTGCAATGAAATGATTACTCCTGCTTAGTGCCGCTTTTTCTGAATGCCCCTAGTTACTCCATTGAAGTGTTTACCCCTCTAATGAAATGTTTACTGCTGAGTAATGAAGTCTTTATTCCGCTAATACAATGGTTGTTGAGACATGCTACACTGATTCTTGAGTTGCTCCCTTTGCTTCCCTGATGAAATGTACTAAGGAGATGCTGATGCCTTGATTCCTGATTTCCCTGAACCTTGATCTAGATAAAACTTATTGATTTAAATCAAACTTACTGGTGTGGTCTCAGTCATTGTGTGCGTTACCAGTCTCAGTGGATGTGTGTGCTGTATGGTCGCTTTACACCTAAGCTTTCGGGTGCCTGCCTGCTCGCGCCAAGCTACACCCGGGGAACTGGTGACCCCAGTTCCTACATGCCCACTTCAAATTAAGCAAAAGATAAAACTTCAAAGACCCAGACCCTAAATTACATTTGCTGTCTTGAAAAGGACTATAAGAAGGGGAGGTTTAGTCCCTAAAAATGTCTCATCTGCCAAGCAGCCAGACTGCTGTGTGAGAAGAGGAGGCTCTACACGCCTTCTGCCTGTGACCAGGACTGGGGACCAAGGCCTGCTAGTCTACCTACTGGGTGAGGGGACATCACCCATGAAATCCAAGACTACCTGCCGTAGATCCTGGAGCACCAGTGCTTGCCTGCTTGTCAAGACCAGTGTGCCCTGTAAGGAAAGGCAGAGCGTTGGTGGCTGTGAGGTCCATTTGGGAGACCTACTGTGAGGACTCGCTGAGCGAAGTGTTAGGAGAGCGGCTGCACACCATTTGGGATGTTGCCCGTGTACAGGAACAGTCCGATGACCACTGTATACCAGGAGAGTGCTGCTGTGATCTCAGCCATGTGAAGTGCACCGTGCAGGAAGCACCAGGTTGCACTACCACGGTGACCCTGCCTGTATGCCACAAGGCGCCAACATTGAACTTAATTTGGCTGAAGAGCAAGACTTTCATCCACTGTGTTTAGGGCGATTGCACCAAAACATCGATGCCTAGTAGAGAGAAATGTGGCAACCCCATATGCCAGAAGGAGCTGCTGGTATCGCTGTGGCCAACTGTTCGGGTTTTGGCCCGGATGAGAGGATTACTGCCCTGACCAGCGGGTCTAGCCCCCCCAACTGAACTTGAATGTTTCCCTGAGGGTGCCACTGAGGACATCATGTGAGTGACCAGAGCTCCAGTTGGGAGCCGGATAATTCCCCCCCCACTTTATATGGGGAAGAGCAATGTAACTTTGGTATGTGCCAAGACAGAGCCGCTGCGATCACTGGAAATTGACCAGCAGCACTGCTCAACAATAAGAGCATGCACCGCTAGGTGCTGCTGCATCCACCACTGGCAGCCAAACTTCACTGTACAGGATCTGACCTTGGGTGCACCGAGGAGAGGGCACTTTCTGCACTGCTGAACACTGCCACACCGCCAGAGCTTGTACGAATGAATCCGGTCCTCTGGGTTCCTGTGGGATCCACTGCTGAAGGTGCAGCTGCACCATAGTCACTTTTCACTGAAATCATGAAGAGTCAAAAGAGAACTCTTGAATACAGCCTAATAGTTTGCATTCCCTGATGCGGTCACCAGTGAATGGGGAATAACCCTGAACATGTTACGTGAAGGAGGGTGGGACAGGGATTTTCCTTACAACTACTAGCTCCCCGCCACCCATGCACACTCTAAATAATAAACAAAACTGTCAGTGTAGACATTTTAGTACAATAAGAGACAAAGCATATGATTGCAAATAAATGATCAATATTCTTGGAATCGGTCTTGAGAAAAGGGTGTTTTCTAATGTTCAAGGAAACCAGCCGACACGTGTCTCGTTGCGTCTAGGACAATCTTCCCGCGACTCCTCAGGGCTATGGCGCAAAGTAGTATCATGTGGAGAGTCGCTCCGTCTGTGATACTTCCGAACCAACAGGGCCCTGGACTATTTAGCAATATACACGATAAAAGGAGGATTTCTTGTCAAGTTAATCTTCGTATTGCGAGATAGATTAGGGTGAGCGAGTGTTACATCTGACACTCCGAACACGTTGGGAACTATTGAAATTGATGATTCAGTGTATCAGACGGGTGTATCTGACATCTGTAATCCGAACTGCGTGCCGGGTAAGGCCACCAAAATTACTGTATACAGTGTCTGTCTTGACTGACACTACATTGAGGGGTTATAGGGCTTTTCCCCTCACCCATTTTTGCACCTCATATTCATCATATATTCACGAAATAATATTGTGTCAATACCCAGCTATGCGCCCTTTTTTATAACCTACCAAAAAACCCTTCTTAGACCCTTACTACTAGCTCCCCTTCCTCAAGGGGGATTGTGTTTTTGCTTTTGAATGTCATATTCCTTTGCATGTGAAGAATTAGAATAAAAATACTACTTTTTCATATAAAAGCAAATATTTGGGTGGACATTAACTTATTGTTCGCAATGTCTGCACTTTGAGTTATGAGTAGTGTTCACTGAACTGTATCTACAACCCCTCTATCCCACGAGGGAGCCTTGACTGCTCAAACACAGCTACCACTAACAGTCAAGGACAGAAGGGGCACTTAGCCCACTTGAGCAGGATCCATAGTAGGTCGGGCCCCAGGAGAACAGGAGTAAAAGCCTCAACCATCACAGTTGGGCCCAGTAGTTCCTGTGTGCCCCATGGCACTCTGAAGAGGGTTCTGACAGATGTTCAATTTCTGAAGCAGAGGAAACTTTCAAGTAGAGTCATGTATCAAGGCCATATTGGAATCTTGATGCTGATTAGGGTGCCAAGCGGCTCCAAATATAGGTGGAAGGTGACAGGAGACAGTATGAAACCCTGGTGAGAGGGAAATTTGGTGATTGGACATCCTCATGCGAAACTAACTGATGTCAACAGGAAGGTAGGAGGAGAACCAGTGAAGGACATTGCCAGGCAATCTCATTTGAGGCTCCAGGGTGCGTACGAGGGTGGGATAATCAACTATGTTGAAGGCATCTGACAAGTCCAGCAATATCAGGAGGCAGGGGGCATCTTCATTAAGCATGGGCGAAATTTGCGAATTCGCAAAGCGAATTCGCGATTCGCATAATCCGCAAATTTGCGGATTTTTTTGCCAGTTCGCGAGGGTTTTTGCCAGTTCGCGAGGGTGTTTTACAAATTCGGGAACGCAAACTTACTTGTGTGGTCGCAACGGTCGGGACCATGTTGTTTCCACATGTCCAGCCTGTTTGCGACCCTGTGGTTCATCGCGGCCACCCTCCGGTTCATCAGTGCCACCCTCTGGTTCACCACTGCCACCCTCTGGTACATCACTGCCACCCTCTGGTTCACCACTACCACCCTCTGGTTCATCACTATCACCCTCTGGTTCACCACTGCCACCCTCTGGTTCACCACTGTCACCCTCTGGTTCATCACTGGCACCCTCTGGTTCACCACTGCCACCCTCTGGTTCATCACTATCACCCTCTGGTTCACCACTGCCACCCTCTGGTTCACCACTGTCACCCTCTGGTTCACCACTGCCACCCTCTGGCTCATCACTGCCACCCCCTGGTTCATCACTGCCACCCTCTGGTTCATCACAGCACCCTCTGGTTCATCACAGCACCCTCTGGTTCACCACTGCCACCCTCTGGTTCATCACTGTCACCTTCTGGTTCATCACTGTCACCCTTTGGTTCACCACTGCCCCCTCTGGTTCATTACTGCCACCCTCTGGTTCAGCACTGCCACCCTCTGGTTCATCACAGCACCCTCTGGTTCACCACTGTAGATTATGAGGGGAAAGCACACCTGCCCAGCCTCAACTGAGATGAATTAATTTGGGGCTGGTTAATGTGTCACTGAATTTGAGCTTCAAGTCTGGCACCTGCTTCCTTAGCTGTAAGTGCTTCCTGTTGCAGTTTAATTTTTTTACAGGAGCATTGTGCCATACTTATAACTGCTTTGAGGGTCAGAGCAGGGTCAGAGAATAGTTGCAAGTAGGCAACTGAACGCTGGAGGGGCCCCTCAGGAAGCACTACAGGGAATGGCTGCAAATTAGCTTGAACTTTTGCACCTGCTAAGTGCTTTCAGTTTTGCAAAATTCGTTCCGCGCGATTTCGTGGATTTTTCTGCAATTTCGCGAGATTCGCAGATCGCGAAATTGCAGAAAATCCGCAAATTTCGCAAGCGGAACAAATTTTACGCCCATACTTAATCTTCATCTCTGATGTGTAAGTTGGTGTTTTCCATCCTACAGAGCAATCTGAAGCCAGTCTGGTAGTTGTGCATGAGATGGTCAGCAGTAATGTGGTCTTGAAGTTGAACATAGACTGCTTTTTCAATGATCTTGCCAATGAATGGTGGGTCAGTTTGCAAAGTCATCAGGGTCTAGTCTGGATTTCGCTAGTAGTGGAAACATCTGTCCTGTCTTGAGAACTTCCGGGAAGATACCTTGCATGAAGGAGGCATTGACAGTTGTAAGTATGGATAAGAGAGGATCTCCAGAGAGAACTTAATGATGGACAATGGTAAGACATCACCTTCCGAAGTGGCTTTGAAGAAGTTGAGTATGTCAGCAAGATCTGGGAGGAACAGGGATTTGAAAACTCACCATTTTGGAATTCTATAGGAGGGGTGGGTGTAAGAATGGAAGCAGGCTTGGTGTTGTTGGTGTCCTGTTGTATCTTCTGTACTTTTTCATGGAAGAGGAGGCAGATGGAATTGCACTTTTCTGTAGAGTGATTAAAAGGTGGGTCTGGCAGAGGGTTGATGTGGTGCTTGATTGTCTTGAACACCGTTCTGCTTCGTTTGGTGGCTTCACTAATAGTGTTGGTGTAGTACTTTGCTTGTGGAGCTCCTAGAAGTGCTCTTTTTCTTTCATTTTTTTTTTATCTGCTGATGGATCATTTATTGTCAGCAAGTTTAACGTATCAGGGTGCCGAAGGCTTTTACTTGCACTCACATGTTATAATTGGGACGTGAATGTCGCATATAATCTGTTGTCGTGTTAATCTAAGTGTTAGGAGTCCAACGACGCGAGGGAGCCAGGAGGCGCACAAAAGCGCCACAGATACCGGCGGAGCGGGGGAGACGAGGAAACTTACCTGCTAGACGCCGCCACGCCGCCACCGCCAGGAGTCTTCTAAAGGCACACAGGCACCTGGAAGCAAGCCGCCACCGCCAAGAGTCAACTTCCAGCTGACTACACGCGCCACCGCTCCAGGACTTCAATTCCCGGCAGCCTACGCGGCGGCGCCTTTTCCAACGACGCGAGGGCGCCAGGTGGCGCACAAAAGCGCCACAGATACCCGCTTCGCGGGACGCCCGGAGCAAGGCCCGGGCAAAGGGCGGGCCCTCTACGGCCCTCATCGGCAGGAAGAGGCAGGAGCAGGGCCAAGAACGCTGCCCAAAAACTATTCAAGTAAGTGACAGACTCCCCGCATCCCTGAAAGTGTCTGGGATACCATATTGATCTAAAACCCCACGAAGCTGCATTGTTGAAACCTTGTAAAATGTCTAAAGCAAAAACATCTTCAGCTCCACTTAACACAATAGACAATTACATGGTACAGAAAGTTGCCAAAATCAACCAGGACAGGAGATCATCTCTGGGTCTTAGCTATTCACCAGACTTGCTTATTGACAATACGCCTCTACCTACCCCAGCTCTTGATATCAGTAATGAGGTGTTTCAGACTCCAGATATTAACCCATTGACCCAATTACTAGTAGCAATCAATGAACCAGCTCCCGAATGTACAACTGATACTGACATCATTACTCTAGAAGAAGAAACCCCTACACCAGTTCCAGCTCCTAGAGTAACAAACGGAGGGGGAAAGAATATACCAAAAAGGGGTGGTCTTCGATCAGGCAAAAAGCGCCCTGATGCTTCCCCCCAGGGGAATGCTGGAGATGATACTAGGAGTTACGGGGGAGGAAAGGTCAATCTGGACGAAGACCAATTTAAGAAGCTACTGAATGCCATAGATAATAAAATTAAATCTATTACCAAACCACTCCTAAGCAAAATTGACCAGCTCACAGAAGAGGTTACTAGACTGGGGGCACTTTTGCAAAAAACAACAGAAGAAAGACCAAATACTGCTTTACTAAACCCGGTTACAGTTGACCCAAAAATTACTAAAACTATACTTGGGTCAGATCTTCCAGCAAAAACTTCCCAGAACACCATTTGGAGGCCTGTTCAAGGGGGGGGAGGGGTTAGGAATCCCAAACCCAGCTACTATTGTTGAGGACCCTGCAGGGCCCACCTCTAGAAGTACAAAAGATATAGATAACATAGAGAAAGGGCCTGTTGAATTAATAGTGGAAGCTTCCCCGCTAATATTGGTTCTAGCAAACGTTCCTCAACTAGAACCAGGGCAAGTAGAGAACATCCCTTCTTTGATAAATAAATCACTCCACTGGTTATCAAAGAATATGGCTTTTAAACCAGGAGGCAGGGACCAGTTGGCACAGGAAGTAGTAAAAGCTAGAAGGGTTGAATGGATCGGGGGTGGCATCAAAAAGTTTAAGGGGGATTGTGTGGTGCTACACTTCTCAGATCCCGAAGTTTTACCAAACATTCTAGCTATTATATATCCCCCCCAGCGTAGATCCACCGAAATAGTGCCACTAACGTTGGATTTCTTTTACATAAAAAAGGGAAACATTCTAAATCCAACATTGTTAAAAACAAAATGGAACCCTGTAATAAGAAAAGCCCAAATCCCTGAAAATAAAAATAATGGGGTAATCTCGATAGAAAACAGGTTTTCTGCCCTTTCAGGTCTAAGCCAATGTGATTGACTGGAAAAATCAATGAGCCTAGGGAAACCAAAGATTGTAAAGGTTAAACATGGAAATATTAGTACTCTCAATTCATAAGGAACAGATTGTTCTGAGGGCAAGACACCTGACCCTAGAGATCACGCCTTTAATGCAGTAGAGAACAACTTACTAGTTGTTCATACTGGTACTAATGCAGTTGAAGTTAGTTCTCCACCTTGTGTGCTTCCCCCTAACCTGACTATTCCCTTAAATAAGAGGAATATGGAAAGGGAAGGTAGCATCAAGTTCATCTCATGGAATATTGCGGGTATCCAACAGAAAATAGAGACTCCAGACTGGTGTGAGTTCATTGACCGTTACGACATTGTGTTGCTACAGGAAACATGGTCAGTGCCACCAGTCTTTCACCAGGGCTTTCTAAACTTTTACGTGCCCGCGATAAAGAACACCAAGGGACGCCCTTCAGGGGGTCTAGTTATATGGATACGTCAATCTCTGCAATGTACTATTAAGCAGAGACATATTACTAATAGCGACCTACTTTCTATTGTGCTCACCTGGGTTGACGGCTACAAGCTGGCAATATATAATATCTATGCAAGGGGAACCCAAGGGGGCACATCCTCTGATATAGTAGGTGCTTTAGATAATGACTTAGAATTGCTAGCTACGCAATACACTACTTTGGTGGGTGGAGACCTAAACACAACATTTGAACCTATAGGCTGTGAGGATAGTGATCTGACTCAAGAGGAAGATACCAAGTGGGGAATTCCCCAGTTAGACCTTCCATTGGTAAAAAAGTGGACAGAAGTAGCAATACAGGTTAAAAGTTTATGCCTATCCAGAGGACTGAGGGCAGCCAACGGCCGCACGCCTTCTGACCTACAGGGCAGGCATACCTTTGATAACCTTAGATCAAGTAGCAGGATAGATTACATTTTGATAGATGTTAGAGGCTGGAGCAAAGTGGTCGATATGCAGGTCATTCCCAGGTTGGAGAGCGATCACAACCCCTTGTCTTTGCTATTCAACATGGAACAAAAAGTAAATTCAGAAAATTTAGCTAGGAACTTCATGACCCTAGATGTTGTCCCAACTAACAATCTCCGTCATATTAGATGGACTACATTAGTAGATAATCCAGAGGACAGGCAGGCCCTTGAGGGGTTAGTCATTGATGAAGTAACCAGACTTCAGGTTTTAATGAATGATACCAATTTTAAGTTACGAATTGAAGAATCACAGCCAAAGTTCTTTGCTAACATACAGAAGCTATTCTTTAAAACAATTAAGAAGAGGAAGGGCACTGCACCACCCATAAAAAGGGGCTGGTACGACCAATCCTGCAGAATAGCAAGACAAAATCTTAGTATAGCACTAAGAGCTAAAATAGGAGTTCTAAATGCTAGGGACGAATACAGAAAAACCCAGATTAAGGCAAAAAAACGGTGGGATGAGAACCTTTGGCTAGATTTGAAGAAAGCATGTGTTGATAAACAACAGAAAGAGTTTTGGGCCATATTAAAGTGGGGCTCAGGGGGAATAGCTGACTGTCCAAAAAATCATGTAGCAAAGGAGTCCTGGGTGGACTTTTTCAAACCCCAATATGCAGATAATTCAGGTTCGCAAATAGATTCGCCCCTAGAAAGGGTATTTTTTCCAATGAATTGTTTTCATTGAAAGATGTACACGAGGCAATGGATGGAGTGACCAGAGGAAGGGCGCCAGGAATCGATGGAATACCGGCAGATGTTTTCTTATCGGACAGGGACAGCTGGTGTAAATACTTTGTATGGCTTGGAAATGCCATTGCACAAGGGGCAGAGATACCAGCAACATGGAAAGGAGCGGAAATAATACCAGTCTACAAAAAAGGGGATAAGGCTCTACCAAGTAACTATAGGCCCATCAGCCTCATTGATTGTGCACAAAAACTGATGGGCAGGATGGTACAAAACAAGATTCAAGCCTGGATAGTTGACAAGGACATCCTCTCCATATACCAAGCTGGTTTTCGCCCTTTAACTAGCTCTGTCGATCAGGTATTCCACTTTTTAACTATATACTGGAAAAATGTAACCCTGCTAAATGGTCCTCTGTTTGCTGTCTTCGTTGACCTGAAGTCAGCCTTTGATCTAGTTCCCCGGCAAAAACTTTGGGTTGTCTTAAGGGAACTCGGAATAAGCCCTGAACTACTAACTTTGCTTGTAAGGTTGCATGAGGACAATTATGCCCGTATTAGGTGGGGAGCCCAGGGAGACGTCACGGAATCCTTCCCTGTCGAGAGAGGCGTGAGACAGGGCTGTGTCCTGGCCCCCACCTTATTCTCTCTCTACATTAATGGCATAGTTGACTTTTTGAAGCAATTTCCGACGGATGTTCCACTATTAGATGGGAAGCGAGTTCCAGTACTAATGTTCGCAAATGACACCTTGCTGGTCTCGCCGACCCCCAGCGGTCTACAAAAGACAATAAACGCTTTTGGTGACTTCTGCCGGATTCGGGGCTTGGAAATAAATACATTAAAGACTAAATTTATGAATCTGAATCCCACTAAGAAATTCAAGGGGAAAATGGTATACAATGGGGCTTTTTTGGAAGAAGTGGATGCTTTTACCTACCTAGGCATCTCTCTAAATGCTAACATGAACTGGAGATCACATATGGATTCTGTAGTGCTAAAATTCAACCAGCTGGCAGGGGCAATAGCCCAAAAGCACAAATCTTCATTCACAAAACCAATCCAGCCCATAATGGAGATTTACGGTATGAAAGTGCTGGGTGCATGTCTTTATGGATCAGAATTATGGGGTTTCACCAATCTGAACACTTTAGTAGTTGCAGAAAATAAATTTCTACGCCGCATAATTGGTGTTCCACAGAGTACCCCCTCGACCCCACTCCACTACGATCTTGGGAGGAAAAGGATCGAGGATATGGTCAGACTGCGTCCCCTCCTATATTGGAGGCGCATAAAAACTACTCCTGAGTTGAGTCACTACGCATCTGCCCTGTTGGACGTTGATAACTCCGATACCTTCCATAAAGTACTTTGGCTTAAAGAAGTGAGGAAACTACTCCAAAAATTGCACCTTGAACACTTGTGGTCTGCAGTAGACCCAGATGATTTTCCATCAAAGATTACATTGAAAAGATTGTACTGGGACATGATAAACAACGCTGCATTGACTTCCAATCAACCATCTGCCCTGACATCCCAGTTTTTGGAAGTCAAAACGACCCCAAAATTTGAACAGTACTGGGATTTGATCTCCAAGCCTCTAGATAGGAAACTGTATTTCCAGTTTAGAATTGGCTCTCTACCTCTAAATGCTTTCACGGTTAAATGGTCTCCTGATAATGCAAATACTTGTTTTTATTGTAAAACACATGTAGAGGATATCCCACATTTTCTATTTGTATGCCCCTTATATGCTGCCCCAAGAAATAGATGGTTGAAGCCTGCATGCAGAAACTTGGGCACAAGGAAATATTTAGAGGCCTTAAGGATTCTGAAAGAAAATTGTGCCCCTAACCTTGCAATTGCTGTAGCTAAATACATGGGGTGGGCATGGATAATACGCACGCGCACTTTAAAACTCCTATGAACTATTTGATCATCAAACCTTTTTTTAAAAAAAACTTTGTGCTGTGTCGCTATTTTAAATGAGCATCTTTTATTGTGTTATTCGCCAACAAAGTACAAATTGTATGGAATTTAATATGTTTTTTATCTCTTAGATTAGTAATTTATTTTGTTTAGTCTAGGGTTACATGCTTTTATGACAAATGTTGTTGAATAAAGTATTTAAACTTGAAACTTGAATAACATAAAAAGTGATGTGTTTAGGCCATAATGTAACATACATGAACAATTAATGTGGAAAAGCAAATGTAACCAGCAGAAAACACTATCAGAAGCACTTGTGTTGTGCAACTGACAACCATTTATTACTGAATGTGTTTATTAATCATGTCATTTCATATGTAGGTAGGAATATTAACTGAATATACCATAAATTCTATGCAATTTCGTAAAGCTCTTGCTCCATTTCTCTTATGTTAGCTAAATTTGTAGATCATCAATACTAATGAAACTCTGTCTTATGGATGCAAATCATGTCAGTGTGCCTAGCAACAGATCACTCTTGTATCAGTGTTTGCCTTGGCAATATCCTCCTAAAGTTCATACTTTAGTGGAACATAGGATCAACCCTCGTTAACAATATAAAACCACTGACATGGACAGATCATTATTTGATCGAGTTCACCATCAATCTGCCTGTCAAAAACACCAGACCACTGGCTCAGGCTGTGGCAAAAACCAGGAGCTGGAAGAAGTTCTCGGTAGAGAAATTCCAACAACATTTCGACCACACAAACACTGTAGGAACCTCTATCGACCATGAAATAGGCCAACTGCAAAACAACATTATGAATGCACTGGAACACTGCTCAGTGCTATGCTCCAACTACAAACCCAGACGAGCATTGTCAGAAAAATGGCATGGGCCTGAATTAAAGTTACAAAAGAGGAAATGCACAACACTCGAACATAAATGGAGACTAATGAAAACCCAAGATGCCCGAATTATGTATAAAAGGGAACTCAAGATTTACAATAAAGCCATCAGGAAAGCGAAAAAAGAATATTTTACACGTAGAATAACTGACAACAAAAATTCATCCTAAGAATTGTTTAAAATAGTTAAAGAACTTTGCAGCCCTACAAATCTCTTGTCTAACCTGACCCCATCACAAGAAGGATGTGATAAAATAAGCAACTTTTTCTGCGAGAAAATAGACAAAATCTATACCTCTTTCTCCAAAAATGACCTGTAACACGCCGAGCAATATGGGCTCCCCAACCCGCAGGCAGGTTGTTCCAGTTTTGGCCCCTTCTCGGAGGAAAAAGTGAGTAAGGTCATGTTAGAAATCAAATCAGGCTCCCCGCTGGATCCCTGCCCGCATCACATTTTCTCGCAACTAACCCCGATAATTTGTCCGGCAGTGACAAGTGTACTCAACCTCTCACTGAACATAGCTGAATTCCCAACAATTTGGAAAAACATAGTAGTCACCCCACTGATAAAAAAAGCTGCCGCCAACTACCGGCCCATATCGCAACTACCCTATTTATCGAAAGCTTTAGAAAAACTGGTACATAGACAGCTTTCTAACTTCCTTGAAATTAACAACTTATTGGATGTCTCCCAGACGGGTTTTAGGGCAAATAACAACACCGAGACAACACTCTTGGCCGTGCTGGACAATATCAGAACACAGGTGGATCGGGGAAAAACAGTCGCCCTGCTATTATTAGACCTTTCAGCGGCGTTTGATACCGTACCACACAACCTGCTACTAGGAACCCTTGCGGCAAAAGGAATTCGGGCAAAAGCATTAAGCTGGCTCGAATCCTTTTTGTCGGACAGAACACAATCTGTGCGTCTGGGCAACTTTTCATCTCCCATCCGGAACATCAAATATGGGGTCCCACAGGGGGCCTCACTAAGTCCAACATTATTCCACGTATATGTATCATCTCTGGCAGATATAGGGAGAAAGTGGGGTATCGATATTTGCTCATATGCGGATGATACCCAATTAATGGTAACCCTAGACGGAGAAGAGGACCCGAAATATAGGTTACTAAACTGTCTCACTGAACTATCAAGCTGGATGTACAGTCATTGTCTAAAGCTTAATGCAGACAAGTCAGAAGTCCTCCTATTCGGTGGATCACAACAGCTATGGGACAACAGCTGGTGGCCCTTTGCCCTGGGTACCCCTCCCAACCCAGCACTGACAGCAAGGAACCTAGGAGTCCTCATTGATAACACCCTGTTCATGAAAAACCACGTGTCAACAATCTGCGGCAAGGGCTTTGCACTGTTAAAAATGTTCAGAAGAGTCTTTCCATGGATCCCCATTGAGTGCAGAAAGATAATAGTCCAGTCACTGCTAATGAGCAGGCTGGACTATGGAAACTCCCTGTTTGTGGGCATGGCAGATTACCTGTTCACAAAATTACAATTAGTGCAGAATGCGGCAGCAAAGGCAATCTGCAACAGGAAAAAGTATGACCCAGCCAAGAGCTGCTTGAGACACGTTCAATGGCTTCCAATGAGGCAAAGAGCCTCCTTCAAAATGCTATGTATAACACATAGGGTACTGTACAACACCGGCCCCCTCATCCTAAAAAACAGGATTAAGTTTTATGTACCCACCAGGAATCTTCGCTCTCAATTAACAGCAAGAGCGACAACTACTCGAGTTAAAAGAGCCAGGATGGGAGGGCGGGCCTTCTCCCATCTGGCCGCAACCAGATGGAATGATCTGCCCATGGATCTTAGACTCACGGACTGCCAAGTGACCTTCAGAAAAAAATTAAAAACCATTCTTTTCCCTAAACCCGACTAACTCCGTATGATTTATGTTCTAGCCCACCACTTACTGCAGAAATCATAGCTCTGTGATATCCTATCTAGGATGAATGATTGCGCTTTAGAAGCAACTTAACATTAACATTAACATTAACATCTACTGCAATGCATCCAGCAATTTTTTGAAAAAAACTATATTTTTATATGAAACACGGGGAAGAAAAGTTGGTATATTGATTACCATCTCCTGACAATCGCACGGAACACCACAAAGAGACAGAACAGTTCCGTCTACACAGTGCGAGCACCAAAAAATGAACCAAAGATGTGTCAAAGCAAATTCTGCAGAGAAAGAAATCGTCTGTCAGAAAAATGTGTGGCGAAAAGAATGACACCTCACGGGAACACCACCCTCTGGGCAATTGGCAAATCCTCACCAGACTAGGCCCCTTTTCTCATCATTGGTTGTCATTCAATTTTTAAAAAATGTGTCCTAACCCCCCCTAGACCAGTACTCGCCAGACTCTTCAATTTCCACGATAGAGATGCCATCTTACAAACGGCAAGGGTTTCCCCACCAATCCGAATACAGAACTCAACAGTAGCCTTCTTTCCGGATTACACGGTGGCAGTCTCCCGGCGCAGAAGAAGCTTTATGGAGGTGAAAAAAGCTCTACGTGCGCAAGAATTACCTTACTCCATGCTGTTCCCTGCGAGACTCAGGGTAGTGGCAGAGGACAAGACGTGGTTCTTCGAGACACCTGAGGCGGCTTATGACTGGCTTGAAGGATGGCGTACTGTGGGGAAGCAAAGTAATGGGTGCAGAATCCATCACCGTCACGAAAACGAAGAAGACCTGGTAGCCGGAACGCACAACGTCCAAACTCGAACCTCTCACCACGATCAGAGGCAGAAGTGGCCGATCAAGAATGACCCGCTAATCGGAAGACTTCCGAGATAACACCCCCGGATAAGCAAAATCATGGTCGTGTCGCTGATGGATACCGGACTGAGACGGGCCTGGGAGGCAGAAAAAGGGACTGGCGCTTCCTTGGACTCTTTACCCCAGTCAAGCAAGTATCATGTGTGAGAAATTGGCCTGATATGCAGTGCTCACTATTCTAGTGATCACTATGTATCAGTCCAAATGACCCTTATTGATGATTGGTTGTAAGTCAACCTTTTAGACCAGCTATCCTAGTAGCATGGACAAGAGCAGTCTTTAGGCTAAACTCTAGAGGGCGTGTTAAGCCAGCTGTTATACCATCACATATACCCCTTGAACACCAAGTGAAAGGACACCACACAAGTTGTTATGAAAATAAAAGGATATTTATTTAGAACACAACAGCCCTGGACTCTTTATGAGGACAGGGCGCTAAGCACAATACAAAGCTCTTAAAGAAATACTGAAAGTCGCACAATTTACACAAATGCCCGAGGGGCACGAAAAACCATATACTCTGGAAGTGGAATGCGAAATTACTAGCAGGTAAGTACTACTCTCATAGGCTTTAGAAACGCTGGACCTACAATGCTGAACCCTCAGATTAGAAGCAGGAGGCCTAGGGACGTTGTGTGCAGAGTGGAAACTCTCACGCGCAATGCGGGACAAAGTCTATGGTTGCTAGAAATTACAAAGTTAGTTACCTAGCCCAGTGGCTGCGGCTGCATAGGGTTCAAGTGTCGTCGGAAACCCTCGTTGACGAACCAGGAGCCTGAAGTGGAAGTTGCTGGCAGGCGACCAGTGAAGATGTTCCGGGCTGATCCAAGGACTGGGTCAGCTGAAGAAGAGTACCTGTAAGCAGAGGGGACCAAGTTCTGAATCACTAGCCAGTGATTATATGGGCACCAGGATGGCACCGGATGAAGTCACCTCGACCAGGTGAGTGGGCGACGCTGGGCTCTGCAGTCTCTCGGACCAGGAGGCGTTGTCGGCGACCAGGATGGAGGTGCGAGCTGTCCCATGAAGGTATCTGCTGTCGGTGATGCTGGACCCAGGATTGGGGCAACAACTCTTGGCAAATGCAAGCCCACGCGGTGGACTCAAAATGGCGTCTGGAGTGGACCAGGAGGGTCCGGGGTGCTCCTCTGTTGGAGGGAACCACGGGCCAGTCTGGAGCGACCAGACCAGCGATGGAAATGTCGTCGTTCGTCGTCAAGAGGGCTACAAGCCAGCGGGCAAGTAGCCGGACAACGCGGTGAGCAGCAAAGAGCAGAAGGGCCCCACGCAGATCTGGTGGATGCTGGGGAGCTGGACTTCTGTGCTGGAGCTGCTCAGGGTTAGGGCTTCTCGAACCCCAAAGCACTCACTCGAGGATCCCTTGGCGGTCGTGCTGGATAAGTGTAGTGCAGTTCTGAAGATGGCCGGTCCCTCGAGGTCTCGTCACACCCACAAATCTCAGCTGGGCTGATGATGTAGGTAGAGGTCAGAGGTGCCAGGGAAGCCGGGTCTCGTCGTGCTGGTCGGTCTGGTTCTGGAGGAAGGACGTGCAGCAAACCGCAGGTTACTTAGTTGGTGCCCGCAGATGCAGGGGGACTACTCCTTAGTCACAAGGGAGAAATCTTGAGCAGAAGTCTTGAGTTCCTTTCGTAGAAAGTAGTTTCAGGATTCAAAGATGATCTAATTTTGAAGGGTCTCGCTCCTACCTTTATTCTAAAGAAAGGGGCTGGTACGCGACTAGGTCCTGCCCATGGGTGGGACCAGGAAGGGGGGTGGTTACACCCCTCTCCCCTGTCCGGACTTTCCCCAGCTCAGGGGCTGGTGTGCCCCTGGAACTGGTTCAAGCCGGCATATGCACAGTGAGCACCGTGGTGCCACTTGCAGCCACCTTCCTCTAAAGCCCTGCCTACCTGGGATACACAAAACCCTGTCTGGGATGGTGCTAGCACCGCCCCTGACAGGAAACCCTTTGTCCAAGCTCTCCTCGCTGGAAGGACTCCCAGCAGCAGGAGGTCAGACTTGTGTCTGTGGTGGCAGCATCCATTTTGTGATGCTGAGGCTTGAGTTAACTTTAACCGGGGTTCACAGTTACATACATGTCGTGTCCCTCTAGAAGGGTGGAATGCTAACCCCGTCGCCAGAATTGGCGAGGGGTTAGTATTCCAATTCGTATGACACCTTACTCGACATGTTTTGATAAAGCGATACCAAAGTTGGCAAATAACCGCGAGGATTATAAGGCACTTAAGAGTATATGGTAAGCGTTATCATGGAACAGCTATTAGGACTTGGTTCCGCAAGCTGCAGACGGGCTCAGCTCATGCCAGAGCACCATCTCACATAATTCCAAGCACTCTGCCTTCAGGATTGTCAAGGCCTGCCGTAGGAGTGACTGATAGGAATATATGTGTCCATTTTAGGGTTAGATATAGGTATACTATATCTAAAGCAAAGGGTGATTACACCACCTTGCCCCAGCAGTCGTGCAGACAGTTGTGTCAGATTTAGATGGCCAGCCAGGGGTGGCATAATACATGCTGCAGCCCCTGGTAGGCCCTGGGTACACCTATGCCCTGAGTTACAGGGTCTGATAAGGTAGCCCAGTACCAATTAGAAATGTACCTAAGGTACATGGAATCCATTTTACAGAGAGAGCAGTAGGCCTGGGACCCGGGATAGCAGGGTCCCAGGTCAACTAAGTCGGAAAACCAGCAAAACACCAGGCAAAAAGTTGGGGGCAACCATAGTCAGGTATCCACCCTCCTACACAACCCCCCCCAAACGAAAGGAGGTAAGGCTATCCTTGACCAGGTAAGCCTATATTGCCTGAGTGGCCATATGAGGTGGTACCTGCACTGGCATGGTTACCCCCTATTTCATGGTCCACTAAGCAATCCCTCACCCTAAGGGTATCTGAGGGTCTCCACCATAGGGAATCTCTACCTGTGGTGTGTTTTGGCAAAGTAAAAGGCTGGTGTGGGAATGGAGTACTGAAGTGAGACTCCACTACTGTTGGGCTCAACTTCCTCCAATCACTATCCACCATATGTGCCTTTCTTTCCAGGACTGAGTTGCTGTGAGCTCTCAGGGTCAACCTCTGGCTACCTAAAGCTGGAGGCTGAGTCCCTCTGTTTGGCTTACTGGAAGGACAGGTCAGGTTTGGGGTTTTTAGGCCCCAGGTTTGGCTGTGCCCAACAGTGTCCTTCTGTGGGAGGTCCCTAGCTAATTTTAAGCGGGATCCCTCAGGAGTTTGTTTTATTTTCACTGGGCTAGGATTACTAGCCTCAGTGCCCTTAATCTGATGATTGGGAAGTTCTTTTGGACAGGGGGCCCGTTGGGGACCACCACTGGCCTCCCTGACCTCTACAGCCCTGGGCTGACTGAGGCAGGGTAGAGAGGGGCAGGTTACCTGCTCCAGACTGGGTCCCACCTTGGAAGGGTCCACTGACATCAGGGGCTCTGCCAGGCTAGGCCTGACTAGCTCTGGTGCAGTTCCTTCACAAGAGGTCAGATCAGTTCCCTGAGGAGGCTGATCCTTTCCTAGAGTCTGGTGGGAGGGAGATTTCTCTTCCTCCTCAATGCTCTCTGTCTGAGTGGAGTGATCCATAGTTTCAGGCTTCACAAAACTATTATCTGTCTGAGTTTGAGCTGTGGCCATCACAACTCCACCAACCTTTTCAGGAAGGGACTCAGTTTGGGTATGGGCTGTGACCATCACAGCCTTGCCAACCTGTTCAGGAAAGGCATCTTTCTGGGAAGGCACAGCCCTCCTGACCTGTTCAGGGAGGACATCTTGGACTGGGGCTGTGGCTATCACTGCCCCACTAACCTTACCATGGAGGTTCACCATTTTAAAAGGGGTTTCTTGCTCTACCTCAGCCCAGGCTGAGATCTCTAAATCATTCCCCCGTAGGCAATCTACAGGCAAGTTTCGTGACACTGCCACTCTCTTGCGGCTAGTGGCACCTCCCCAGCTGAGATTTACCACTGCTATGGGATGATCTCTCTGCACTCCATCAATGTTCATCACCTGGTATGTGGCTCCAGGTATAAGTTGCCTTGAGGGGACTAGGCTCTCAGTCACCATGGTGATGCCAGCCCCTGTGTCTCTGTAGGCCTCAACTTTTGAACCATTGATGAGGGGCTCCTGTCTGTACTTGCCCAAAGTGTTGGGACAAGCTGTGAAGTTGGCAAACCCCATGCCAGTCTTACAGACAAGAGTATCTAAGTCAGGGGACCTGGTTAGGCCAGAGTCCCCAGGAACTCCCAAAGAAAATGCACCCAGATTCTTGGGGGCACTCCCACCACCTGGGGGATTACTACTAGTAGTAACAGGAGGCTGGGAAGTTTTATTTGGGGGTATGTTCTCCTTATTGTTGTTGGCCTTTGGGCAACTGCTGTCAGTTTTGTAATGGCCTACCTGTTTGCAGGTATGACAATAAGGTTTCTTTTGGGAATTGGAAGGATTTTGGGACCCACCCTTTTCAGGAGATTTTTGGGGCCCTGGGGTTTGATCAGAAGATTTATTCCCACCCTTCTCTTGAGGCTTGGTTGATTCCTTCTTTTGGTCACCACCCTGGTTCTTAGGCCTAATCCTGGTTCTGACCCATTTGTCTGCCCTCTTACCCAATTCTTGTGGAGAGGTCAGATCAGAGTCTACCAGGTGCTGGTGTAATAACTGGTTCTGACAATTACTCAAGACTTGCTCTCTCATAATTAGATTGTACAATCCTTTGAAATCAGTAACCTTACTTCCCAGTAGCCAGCCTTCAAAAGCCTTAGTGGCACAATCAACAAAGTCAGCCCAATCCCGAGACTGAGTTTTCTGGGTGTCTCTGAACATCAACCTGTACTGTTCAGTTGTTAAGCCAAACCCATCAATCAGTGTGTTCTTCAGGACATGGTAATTGTTAGCATCCTCAGCTCTAGTAGTGAGGAGCTTATCTCTACCTTTGCCTTCAAAGGAGAGCCACAAGATAGCAGCCCACTGACTCTGGGGGGCGCACTGGACAGTGCAGGCCCTCTCCAAAGCAGTCATCCATTTGTGGATGTCATCCCCCTTTTTAAAGGGGGGCACTATCTTACTCAGGTGTCTAGTGTCTAAACTCCTGTCCTTTTCTCTAGGTAAAATGCTGCCACCAGTGGGATCTGTCCCACTCAATTTCTGCTCTCTAGCAAAGGCAAGTCTCTCTTTGGCCAGGGCAAGTTCTTCCCTTTCAATCCTCAGATTGACTTCCCTCATCTTGGCCTCATGCTCTCTCCTCTGAGGGGATGTCATCCCTCTGTGAGAAGAGGTCTGAGAGCCATTTGTTCGAATGGATCTGTTAGAGCCTCTAGATAGAGACCTAACTCGTCCACTCCCAATATTAAGCCTGCCTAAGAGTGGCCCTGGGGGTCCCCCAAGTCCATTCTCATGCCTACTTAAGTTGGTCCTGGTGAGTCTACTGACTTCTACCTGACCTTTGTCTGCCTCGTCCCCTGACAACTCCTGATCCTCCTCCTCTCCTTCACTAAATGTTCCATTGAGTTGGAGGTCAGGGTCCCCAAGGGTTCCCTCTAAGGGGGGCATGTTCCCATCTGGATTAGAAGGGCCTGTGTTAGAAGCCCTCCTGGCATCATAAGTCTCTAAGAGACCAATCAGGAATGGGATTGTAGGGTTAGAACCCTGTTTTAGCTTCCTGGAGGTACACACTTGTCTCATCTCCTGGAATCTAAGAGCAGCATATCTTGAAATGACCTGTGGAGAGTCAACTGACACAAGGGGGGCCTCTGAGTTCCCTCCTTTGTCTGACATGCTTCTAGTGTGGTGTAAGTGATGCACCTACCTACACTATTTGTTTGCCTACTGATCCCTTGCTAAGAGTTGTAGTCAGGGTGTGCTAGGCCCTGTTGAACTACAACAGCTGGTTCAGTAGAACTCAGAGTATTCTAGGCTAAGTTATATGTACCTTGGTACTTATGTGATCTTTCAAATGATATTCTTAGGATACGTGTGGTAAAACAACAGCAAGCGCAAATCCCAACCGCTGCTCACCAATGTGAGAAATTGACCTGATATGCAGTGCTCACTATTCTAGTGATCACTATGTATCAGTCCAAATGACCCTTATTGATGATTGGTTGCAAGTCAACCTTTTAGACCAGCTATCCTAGTAGCATGGACAAGAGCAGTCTTTAGGCTAAACTCTAGAGGGCGTGTTAAGCCAGCTGTTATACCATCACATATACCCCTTGAACACCAAGTGAAAGGACACCACACAAGTTGTTATGAAAATAAAAGGATATTTATTTAGAACACAACAGCCCTGGACTCTTTAGGAGGACAGGGCACTAAGCACAATACAAAGCTCTTAAAGAAATACTGAAAGTCGCACAATTTACACAAATGCCCGAGGGGCACGAAAAACCATATACTTTGGAAGTGGAATGCGAAATTACTAGCAGGTAAGTACTACTCTCATAGGCTTTAGAAACGCTGGACCTACAATGCTGAACCCTTAGATTAGAAGCAGGAGGCCTAGGGACGTCGTGTGCAGAGTGGAAACTCTCACGCGCAATGCGGGACAAAGTCTATGGTTGCTAGAAATTACAAAGTTAGTGTTCTCGGGCGAACCCGACTAGGTAGGTCAAAAACGAAAGTGGATCTAGACACTTAGAGAGTTGTTCTACGCTGGAGCACCATGGTACTCGGTTTACCTAGCCCAAGGGATGCGGCTGCATAGGGTTCAAGTGTCGTCAGAAACCCTAGTTGACGAACCAGGAGCCTGAAGTGGAAGTTGCTGGCAGGCGACCAGTGAAGATGTTCCAGGCTGATCCAAGGACTGGGTCAGCTGAAGAAGAGTACCTGTAAGCAGAGGGAACCAAGTTCTGAATCACTAGCCAGTGATTAGATGGGTACCAGGATGGCACCGGATGAAGTCACCTCGACCAGGTGAGTGGGCGACGCTGGGCTCTGCAGTCTCTCGGACCAGAAGGCGTTGTCGGCAACCAGGATGGAGGTGCGAGCTGTCCCACAAAGGTATCTGCTGTCGGTGATGCTGGACCCAGGATTAGGGCAACAACTCTTGGCAAATGCAAGCCCACACAGTGGACTCAAAATGGCGTCTGGAGTGGACCAGGAGGGTCCGGGGTGCTCCTCTGTTGGAGGGAAGCAAGGGCCAGTCTGGAGCAACCAGACCAGCGATGGAAGTGTCATCGTTCGTCGTCAAGAGGGCTACAAGCCAGCAGGCAAATAGCCGGACAACGCGGTGAGCAGCAAAGAGCAGAAGGGCCCCACGCAGATCTGGTGGATGCTGGGGGGCTGGACTTCTGTGCTGGAGCTGCTCCGGGTTAGGGCTTCTCGAACCCCAAAGCACTCACTCGAGGATCCCTCGGCAGTCGTGCTGGATGAGTGTAGTGCAGTTCTGAAGATGGCCGGTCCCTCGAGGTCTCGTCACACCCACGAATCTCAGCTGGGCTGATGATGTAGGTAGAGGTCAGAGGTGCCAGGGAAGCCGGGTCTCGTCGTGCTGGTCGGTCTGGTTCCGGAGGAAGGACGTGCAGCAAACCGCAGGTTACTTAGTTGGTGCCCGCAGATGCAGGGTGACTACTCCTTAGTCACAAGGGAGAAATCTTGAGAAGAAGTCTTGAGTTCCTTTCGTAGAAAGTAGTTTCAGGATTCAAAGTTGATCTAATTTGGAAGGGTCCCCGCTCCTACCTTTATTCTAAAGAAAGGGGCTGGTACGCGACTAGGTCCTGCCCATGGGTGGAACCAGGAAGGGGGGTGGTTACACGCCTCTCCCCTGTCCGGACTTTCCCCAGCTCAGGGGCTGGTGTGCCCCTGGAACTGGTTCAAGCCGGCATATGCACAGTGAGCACCGGGGTGCCACTTGCAGTCACCTTCCTCTAAAGCCCTGCCTACCTGGGATACACAAAACCCTGTCTGGGATGGTGCTAGCACCGCCTCCGACAGGAAACCCTTTGTCCAAGCTCTCCTCGCTGGAAGGACTCCCAGCAGCAGGAGGTCAGACTTGTGTCTGTGATGGCAGCATCCATTTTGTGATGCTGAGGCTTGAGTTAACTTTAACCGGGGTTCACAGTTACATACATGTCGTGTCCCTCTAGAAGGGTGGAATGCTAACCCCGTCGCCAGAATTGGCGAGGGGTTAGTATTCCAATTCGTATGACACCTTACTCGACATGTTTTGATAAAGCGATACCAAAGTTGACAAATAACCGCGAGGATTATAAGGCACTTAAGAGTATATGGTACGCGTTATCATGGAACAGCTATTAGGACTTGGTTCCGCAAGCTGCAGACGGGCTCAGCTCATGCCAGAGCACCATCTCACATAATTCCAAGCACTCTGCCTTCAGGATTGTCAAGGCCTGCCATAGGATTGACTGATAGGAATATATGTGTCCATTTTAGGGTTAGATATAGGTATACTATATCTAAAGCAAAGGGTGATTACACCACCTTGCCCCAGCTGTCGTGCAGCCAGTTGTGTCAGATTTAGATGGCCAGCCAGGGAAGGCATAGTACATGCTGCAGCCCCTGGTAGGCCCTGGGTACACCTATGCCCTGAGTTACAGGGTCTGATAAGGTGGCCCAGTACCAATTAGATATGTACCTAAGGTACATGTAATCCATTTTACAGAGAGAGCAGTAGGCCTGGGGCCCTGGATAGCAGGGTCCCAGGTCAACTAAGTCGGAAAACCAGCAAAACACCAGGCAAAAAGTTGGGGACAACCATAGTCAGGTATCCACCCTCCTACACCATGGTTGGGTTGGGGAATAATCACTCTGCTTAGTTGGGGTGGCGGGCAGTTCTAAGTCCGTTAAGCAGGGAGGCAGGGAGGTGGGGAGGGGTTAGAGGAGGGGATGTTGAGAATTGGTCTAGTTTGGTTTTAGTCTACAGGGGCATTGGTAGTAAGATAGAGAATCGAAAGGTGAAAATACTCTCGCAGATGGCGAATAGATGGCACTCCCAGTCATACAAATACAGTCCTCATGACAAGTGGTCCACAACCTGATAGAGCACACAACCCTGCCCAGGTAACACAGGTAACATCTCTAAAACTAGTCACATGGAATGTCCGCGGACTGGGTGATAAGATAAAGAGGGGACTAGTACTGCAGGCCCTGAAGCGTCACAGCCCCACTCTAGCATTACTGCAAGAGACACACCTCACAGGGCGGCATGTATAAAATAGATGATCGTCCCTGATCATCTATTTTGGTCTGTAGCACTATAAAGGGAGAGTTCTTTTTCACTAGGATGCCTGTCCCCCTGGATCCGGAGGAGAACTCCGAGTGTACTACCACATAGATAGATGGGGTTATAAGATGGTAGTACACTCGGAGTTCTCCTCCGGATCCAGGGGGACAGGCATCCTAGTGAAAAAGAACTCTCCCTTTATAGTGCTCCAGACCAAAATAGATGATCAGGGATGATTTGCAGCACTGCAGGGTCAGTGGGAGGGCAAACTCCTCAATGTAGTTTCAGTGTACATCCCCCCGGCACTACACGCAGTAGCGCTCCCGGCTTTAAACGATTTCCTCCTGGCCCTGCCTGAAGGCGAACTTATTATGGGAGGGGACTTTAATGCTACAATGGATGCCTCCGAGGATAGATATCCGCCCGAACAACACCGGCTGGCACTTCTCGTTTCTAGGGATTCACAGAAGCCATAGGTCTGACAGACGTCTAGAGGCACTTCCACCCCACAGCACATCAATACACGTTTCACTCTACGGTGCATAATAGTCTGTCAAGGATCGACTATTTTATGATGTTCAATACAGGCTTGCAAAATGTTGTAGAAGTAGCTATCAAGCCTAGGGGAATATCTGATCATTCTCCGATAACATTGCTGTTCTCCTTCCAAAAGACATTCCACCGGCGAATATTGTCAGGTTTGGCTTCGCAGGATTCAGCTGCAGTAGAATAAAGGACCATCTCCTGACATCACCAAGTACACTGACATGGGGTTCCCCCCAGGGTCTTCGAGTTAACAAGCGAGGGACACCAGGTAGGGGAGGGGTCAGCAGGGACAAAGGCTCTGAAAAGACATAAACACAACAATAAGATACTTGTACACAAACTACTCTCATCAATTCTCGCTAGAACCCAGATGTCAATAATACCTGAGCATCCTCTGCATATGTTTCTAACAAAACACCATATGACATCCTGTAACACCATCTGATGAGGAAAGCAGAATAAAGTATCAGTGTATTGTCAATCATTAGCATACTCTCAATACCAATGCTTATATCCAGACCCCTACCCTGCTTGTAAATCTTGTGAGCCTTGCAGGACCTATGAACCAACAGGAACAGTTGAATGTGAAGGCAGCAAGACAAGGTTGAAAGACACCCTGACTGAAGGCTACTCAACAGTACCATACAGAAGCCTTTCCTGGAATAAGCGTTGGATTACCCCCTACCTAGGATGATGGTATCAGTAAAATATCAAAGAAACCAAAAAGCGCTGTTATTCTCACAGCCAAAGTAAAGAAGTTTGAATCCAAAGGAATTTCCTTTAGTAACGGTAACCTGCGGTTGTGACCACCGCCAAGCTCCGCACAAAGAGCACTGAAGTGAAAAGGTCCCAAAATACAGACGGTGTTACGCTGCAGCCGCACGCAGTAACCCGCTGTAATGTCCTCAGAACACTTCCCCAATCGAGAGAATCAGACGGCGTTACGCTGCCTCCTCAGCACGCAGTAACCCGCTGAAATGTCTAAATCAGAACCAGTAATGTATTGTCAGATACGGCGTTACGCGGCGGAAGGCTCGCAGTAACCCGCTGTGTCACAAAGAAAGGCTCCGCAAGCGGCAAGAACCTGCTAACGGAACAAAGCAACAGGGGAGAGGCGGTGCCTACGCAGGCACCGTTCCTTTTTACTCACGGACTCCTCCAAAGAAACAGTCCTCAGCCTCTTCAGCTCCAAACGCTCCCTGGCTTCAGAACAATCCTCGCCAACCCGGCGAGAAACCAAACAGGAAGGAATTACGCGTAACCAGGACATGTTTTAACACTTCCTGTCAGCACCTTGGCATCATGGGAAATGTAGTTCTGTGCCTCCCAATGCCGTACAAGGGTTGAATACTGACAAATATACCCTATACACCCAGGGTACCTCCATGTTCCCCAAATAAAGAAAGACTTGCGGGCAGCCACAAAGCATTATTTTGCGGAAAATGCAGGGTCGGTATCATCACCCTCTATTGTCTGGGAAGCATATAAGACAGTCTTAAGGGGACAAGCAATAGCTTCTATCACGGGCCATAAGCGAGATAAGGAGAAAGAACTCTTTACATTGGAAATAGCATTACAAACGGCTGACACAGACCACGCAACAAACCCCACACCAGACACGGCGCATACCTTGCATCTTAGACAACAACAATACAGAACACACCTGCATGAAAAGACGGAAGCTCACATAGTAACAACTAGACACAAAATATATGACATAGGAAACAAAACGGTCAAACTACTGGCGTGGCTTGACAAGCGAGGGACAAACAACAGAGGAATAAGAGAGATAAGGCAACCAGAGGGGCATCTCTCGACAGATCCGGAGAGAATAGTATCCACACTGGTGCAACACTTTCGGGAAGTTTACACACCAACATCGGGGATAACAGAGGAGGTTGTGACAGAGTTCGTAGGGAACATAGAGATGCCTACACTGACACAGGAGGCTTCCCAAGAACTGGAGGCAAGCCTTACGGTCGAGGAATTGCAATTAGCGATCAGATCGATCCAGTCCGGAAAAGCATTGGGACCCAACGGCATCCCGATTGAATGGTATAAATGGATGGCAGAAACCGTGAGCCCGCCTCTGCTGGTAATGTATACAGAAAGCCTGGAGAAGGGCGAACTGCCCAATATCCCTACTGAATGCAGAAGAAAAGATTCTAGCTAAATAGTTGGCCACCAGGTTGATAACTCACCTACCTCACTTAATACACCCAGACCAATCGGGCTTCATGCCTAACAGGAACACAGAACTAAATCTTTGACGCCTCCATGGAGTGCTAGCGAAGGCTTCCTCATTGTCAGGCCCGGCGATTATACTATCACTAGACTCGAAGATGGCCTTCGATATGGTAGAATGGACATATCTCTTTGTGATACTTCCACGTCTGGGGTTTGGCCCCAAATTCTGCGCGTGGATAAGGCTATTGTACACGAAGCCTTTGGCTAGGGTGCTGGCTAATGGTCACACGTCGGATGAGATACCATTGGCAAGGTGGACGCGTAAGGGTTGCCCCTTGTCACCGCTCCTGTTCGTGCTGGTTTTAGAACCCCTGGCAGTTTTGATCAGAGGGACCCCCTTGCTGAAGGGAATACAGTGGAGGGACGGTTAGGAGGAGCGTATCTCCCTCTATGCCGATGACATATTAGTGCACTTAACGGACCCAGAATGCTCCATACCAGAGCTCCTCCGCATATGCAGTGTCTTTGGGGGGATGTCAGGGTACCTGATAAACTGGTCTAAATCGGTCCTATATGTACTACGGTCCACTGCACCATCAGGATTCAAGCAAGCCGGGCCGAAGACGGCTGTAATGCCAGAAACTGGTCCCCGGAAGCTTGTTTCCTTTCCAGTATAAAAATTGGCTTGATAGTTTGGTCTGCCCTGTTCCCATGATGCACTGGGCCAGGGACAGACTAATTTGCATGTAGCCAGGTTCTGAGCTGGGATGGTGCAGTGAGCTAAAAAACGGTGATTGATCAAGCCCTGATCTGTTGACTGGGTACGAGTGTTCTGTTTATTTCAGATACTCTGTCCATCACCACCCCCTTTTCTGAATCGTTTTGTCCACCATAAGCGTGGAAGGGTATACTCAGATGTGAGTCCCTTGCTCACTGCACCATCAGGATTCAAGCAAGCCGGGCCGAAGACGGCTGTAATGCCAGAAACCGGTCCAAGGAAGCTTGTTTCCTTTCCAGTATAAGAATTGGCTTGGTAGTTTGGTCTGCCCTGTTCCCATGATGCACTGGACCAGGGACAGACTAATTTGCATGTAGCCAGGTTCTGAGCTGGGATGGTGCAGTGGGCTAAAAAACGGTGATGGATCAAGCCCTGATCTGTTGACTGGGTACGAGTGTTCTGTTTATTTCAGATACTCTGTCCATCACCACCCCCTTTTCTGAATCGTTTTGTCCACCATAAGCGTGGAAGGGTATACTCAGATATGAGTCCCTTGCTCACTGCACCATCAGGATTCAAGCAAGCCGGGCCGAAGACGGCTGTAATGCCAGAAACCGGTCCCCGGAAGCTTGTTTCCTTTCCAGTATAAGAATTGGCTTGGTAGTTTGGTCTGCCCTGTTCCCATGATGCACTGGGCCAGGGACAGACTAATTTGCATGTAGCCAGGTTCTGAGCTGGGATGGTGCAGTGAGTTAAAAAAACGGTGATGGATCAAGCCCTGATTTGTTGACTGGGTACGAGTGTTCTGTTTAATTCAGATACTCTGTCCATCACCACCCCCTTTTCTGAATCCTTCTGTTAGTACAGCAAGAGTTGGCTTCTTCCAAAGCAGAAACCACTGCCTTAAAAGAAAAGGTTGAGAGATTGTCCAGGAATCCGTTTGATGCAAGCGCTGGGGCCTCTCAGATTCAGGTGACTGTCCCTCCTCCCATTCCTCTGGCTAGTCCGGAGAGGTACTCCGGAGATCCCTCTAAGGTGCAGGTGTTCCTAACACAGATCATGCTACACTTCTCCTGCAAACCCGCATCTTTCCCGAATAACCACTCACGAGTTGCCTTTGCCATATCATATTTAGTCGGGGATGCAGCTAATGGGCCGTTCCTTTGGTAAGAAACAATGATCACATTTTATCGGATTGGGCAGCTTTTAAGGCGGAATTTGAGCGGGTATCCGATCGTAGAGCTACCACATTTAGTGCAGATAGGGAATTGCTTGAGTTAAGACAAGGGAAAAAAGATCTGATCACTTACTTAACCACCTTTTAAGAGGCTGATAGCAGAGACTGAGTGGCCCGAGGAGAAACGGATGTTGTTGTTTTACCAGGGCCTACCAGACAAGCTTAAGGATGTCATAGCCCAGATAGATCCCCAACCTACCACTTGTGCTGCTATGATTAGCTTGACCCTGAGATTAGACGACAGAATGGTCGATAGAGGTGGGGATAGACGGAGATGGGTCAGGGGGTCTTACAGGTATGACAGGTTTTTTCGCAAACCAATCCCCTCTCCAGAAACGGGAGCGGAGCCTATGGAAATAGGTGCTGTTAGACCGGCCCTGTCCAAAGAAGAAAGAAACTCCAGACGCATGCAAGGGTTATGTATGTATTGTGGGAAGAGAGGGCATTTTGTAAGAGAGTGTCCTACCAAACCCAGAACCTCTGATTATGGGTCCAGTGGCAAGAAAGTAGCTGTGTCATCATACTGTAGTCCATCACAGAGCAGCGAACCATCGGAGAGGGGGAGGTCAGATCAATGATTGCAGCTTCCTTCCCTGACAGCTTTGGCGTTAGTGGACAGTGAGACACACATGAATATACTCATGGATCTAACATAGAAACACGAGATGCATCAGGTACAAGTGATGTTGGATTCAGGTGCCACCGGCAACTTCATTGACAGCGGCTTGGTATCCCGGTTGGGCATACACAGGGTGAGATTGGGAAAGGCGGAGGAAGTGTTTACTGTTGATGGACAACCTCTGAAATCAGGGTTGACTGTGGAAAGAACAGAAATGGTAGTATTGACATACAAAATGGCTACGGAGAGGCATACTGAGAGTCTGGCCCTGAACATAATAGAGGCACCTCAGTACGAGGTGATTCTGGGCATGCCGTGGTTGTGCTTCCATAATCCCATCATAGAATGGAACGACGAAAACCATCACATTCTCAGCTGAGGAATGCATAGACTATTTGTTTTCACTGCATCAAATAGCAGTTACAGCTTTGTCTCAAGCGTATGTAGTTGCTACTGCAGAAGAGAAGGAGGTGTTGTTACCCATGGAGTATATCCAGTATGAGGATGTGTTTAGTGAAAGAATGGCAGAGCTCCTGCCCCCCCATATTGAGTATGACTGCCTTATCGATCTGATTGAGGGGGCTACTATTCCATCATGCAGGGTGCGTCGCCTCTTTTCTTTATATCTAAAGCGAATGGCGATCTGAGAGCTTGAGTAGATTATAGAGTCCTCAACAAGAACACAGTGAGGAACAGATATCCGTTACCCCTGATTCCTGTGCTACTAGACCAGGTGAAGGAGGCCCAGATCTACACACGACTAGATTTGAGAGGGGTGTACCATTTGGTACGAATAAGGAGCAGGGACGAATGGAAAACAGCCTTCAAAACCAGGTACGGGCTGTATGAATATAAGGTCATGCCTTTCGGCCTTTGCAATGCACCTGCAGCATTTCAATTCTTTTTAAACGATGTACTGAAAGACTTTGTGGATTTGTTTGTCGTTGTCTATATAGACGACATTTTGATCTACTCAGTAACTCCACAGGAACATGTAGGTCATGTTTGCAAGGTGTTGGCTCGGCTAAGGGTGCATAAACTATACTGCATACTTAGTAAATGTGAGTTTGGAGTGAGGCAGGTTGAATTCCTGGGAGTAATGTTGTGTCCAGAGGGTTTGCAGATGGCCGACAGGAAAGTGCTAGCTGTGCAGGAATGGCCGACTCAAAAGACAGTCAGGGAGGTGCAATGCTTTTTGGGCTTTGCGAACTACTACAGACGGTTTATCCTGCAGTTTTCCAAGGTGGCTGATCCCATTACTAGGTTGCTAAAGAAAGGGTATGTGTTCCAGTGGACTCAAGAGGCCGATGACGCATTCAACTACCTAAAAAAGGCATTTACGGAAGCCCCTGTTTTGTCTCATCCTCCTACAGAGGATCCTTTCATAGTTGAGGCGGATGCATCAGATGAAGCAATGGGAGCGATCTTGTCCCAAAGAGATCAGAGTACGGGACAGCTACATCCTGTAGCTTACTTGTCTAAGAAGTTGAATTCAGCCGAAAAACACTATACCATAGCCGAAAAGGAACTGCTGGCTATTAAAAGGGCGTTTGAGGAATGGCGACACTATTTGTGGGGTGCCAGACATCCTATCACAGTATATACAGACCACAGGAATCTGCAATACATGAGAACAGCAAGACATCTCTCCCAAAGACAGATGAGGTGGATGCTGTTTTTTGCAGAGTACAATTTTGTGGTAACTTTCTGCCCAGGGGCGGAAAACCATAAAGCAGATTCTTTGTCCAGGTTAGATACCGGAGAGGACTGTTCAAAAGAGGCTGTACCTGTTTCTGTAATAGAGCCATCCAAGGTGGTGGGTGCTGTAACAGTGGAAAGGTTCTTGGATAAGGTAAAGGAACATCGCTCTGTGGGTGAATGGAAGGCCTGGGTGACTCAACACAGCGAGCGGTCAATGCGACAAGGGTTGCCGTTCCATCGCTCCAAACTGTACCTACCCATTTCCGCTCTACGAAAAGAGGCCTTTCGGTGGTGTCATGAGTCTCCTTTGGCAGGTCATCAGGGTATCAAGAAGTCACAAGAGTTGTTGCAGAGACACTTTTGGTGGCCAGAGCTCAATAAAGATGTGGCGAGTTGAGTGGTTGAATGTGAAGAATGTGCAAGGGCGAAAGGAGAGACAAGGGGCAAGAAAGGGAAATTGATGCCCATGCCCACACCTATTAGTCCTTGGACACACATAAGTTTGGACTTCATCACAGGTCTACCCCTAGAAAAGGGGTTCTCAGCAGTCTTGGTGGTGATAGACAGCCTTACTAAACTTGGACACTTTATTCCTTGTACCAATCTTCCCACTGCCAGCCAAACTGCTCAGATTCTCATGTCTAACGTGATCAAATTGCATGGAGTTCCCGAGACTATCGTGTCGGATAGGGGACCTCAATTCATAGCCAGGTTCTGGAAGATGTGGTGTAAGGCTTTGCACATAGATTCTTCCCTATCAACCTCCTTCCATCCACAAACGGACGGGCAGACGGAGAGGTTGAACCAGACACTGAAAAAGTATTTGAGGTGTTATGCCAAAGATGCTCAGGAATCATGAGTAGACATGTTGTGGATGGCAGAACTGGCATATAAACTGGCATCTCAAGTCATACCAGCTGTCGAGGGGAAAAGGAGCTTAGACGTGATCCTCCTGCAGTGAGGTTTTCTTCTCAGACGGGCGGGCCTCCGAAATCGGTGGAGACAACGTGCTCCGCGTTTACATGCACGATTGATGATCACAATCAGGAGGGCCAAAGTGTATTTTAAGGAAACCTCACTGCAGGAGGATCACGTCTAAGCCCCTTTTCCCCTCGACAACTGGTATGACTTAACAAAGCTGCTAGAGGTCGCTACAGAACAAAGTGTCCAACAGTGGTGTGGTGACAAGGTGTGTTGCCCTGACGAATCTGCCTTTACTTTTGAGGCAGAGAAACATGTTGGCAATAGGTAATGGTATGCGAGGTTAGCTACCAGCCTTTTTAATTCAACAGCTCACACCTATAATTTAGGAATAAAAGGTTGCAAATTGGTGTGCCTGTTGATTTTAATCACACTATATTGTCACTAGCAGTTCCAATGGGTCTGCTTTAGCGCACTCACACTTTTTGTTTGGGTTCTGTTTGGACAATTTTTTTTTAATTGAATGACGACCAATGATGAGAAAAGGGGCCTAGTCTGGTGAGGATTTGCCCATTGCCCCGAGGGTGGTGTTCCCGTGAGGTGTCATTCTTTTCGCCACACATTTTTCTGACAGACGATTTCTTTCTCTGCAGAATTTGCTTTGACACATCTTTGGTTCATTTTTTGGTGCTCGCACTGTGTAGACGGAACGGTTCTGTCTCTTTGTGGTGTTCCGTGCGATTGTCAGGAGATGGTAATCAATATACCAACTTTTCTTCCCCGTGTTTTATAGAAAAATATAGTTTTTTAAAAAAAAATGCTAGATGCATTGCAGTAGATATCCACTAAAGTATGAAAGTTAGGAGGCTATTGCTAAGGCAAACACTGATACGAGAGTGATCTGTTGCTAGGCACAATGACATGATTTGCATCCATAAGACAGGGTTTCATTGGTATTGATGTTCTTTGAGTGGAGGGCAACCCTGTTCTTTCTTTTTCCCTCTGAGCTCCTTTTTGTGATAGAGCTAAATTTGTAGGCCTGAAATACATTTTCCCTGGAAGCCCTTGCATTAGAATTAATAGTTTGAATTTCATGTGCACCCTGGATTCTGTTCTGTCTCACATTTGTATTGTAGGTGGAAGAAGCACCCTTGTTAGAATAATGCCTTTGTTTTAGGAGTAAGGCAAGGAGAGAAGAGGATACATTGGAAGTTAAGGCTGATAAGGCGAACTTTCATATTTTCTCACCGGAGAAGGCCTGGGAATCAAGGTCATCTTGTTGCCATTCGGGAACATCGCCGTCCTGTGGGAAACTACCTATGAGAATGTGGTCTGATTGGATGGCGTGACCCGAAAGGAATCCTGGGAAAACACCTGAGATATTGGAACGCTGCAAGTAGGGAGAGTGCAGCACTACATACAAGATTATCAAAAATTGAAGAGGCAATGGGGACTATGCCATCTCGTCTGCAGGAGGCTGAGTCAAGAATCTCTCAGTTGGAGGACCAGATGACCTCAATTCAGCTGCAGGTTTCAGAGGATAAGATGCAAACAAACTTCGTTTGGTGAGTGTTCCGGAGGAGTGTGAAGGATCACAACCGGCTCAATGGGTACAGTCCTTCCTGAATTCTCTGGGGACCTTACAATCACCCATGCCCATAGAGTTCCAGCACAGCCATTTCCTAATTCCAAACTTCTCAGAACTATTTTAGTGAATTTTGCAGACTATCGTATTAAGGAGCAAATACTGACCAGGGCAATTAAAAAAAAAACAATTTTCAACACAAGAGGTCCCTCTTTGCCGCATCTTTTCAGATATGAGCGCAGCGGCTGCACATCACAGAAAGGAGTTTCTTAAACTCCTTTACTTATTCAAGGCACAGGGGGCACAAGCAGCTATTACCCAACAGACAAAATTACGAGTCTTAATTCAAGGGAAGTTTCATATGTTTTCAAATCTGGATGAAGCACAGGAACTTCTGCAGCGAATTACGAAGGACAAGTAAAAAGGAACAAATTGGGGTTTTCTTTTTCTTTTTTGTTGTTCCTTTTCTCTTTTTTCTCCTTCTAGGGTGGGGTGGGGGGGGGGCGATCACATCAGGGTGCAATTCCATGGCACCCGTCATGAAGGAGAACCAAGGTGGGTCAGCAGGGGGTAAGGCGGACAATTCCCCTTCTGCTAAGGGTTTGGGTCACGGGATTCGGTCACGGGGTTCTCTGGGAGGGCTGGGTTTGGGTTAGGGCACACGGCAAGGGTGGTGTTGTAAGAAAAATGAATGAGCAGAATAGTCTATATATAAAAAGTAAGCTAAAAGAGAAAGGGAGAAGCGATAACCAGAATTTTGTAAAACAGTATAATTTGAAAAAGGATATGTTAATTGATATAATTTTGAACAATAAGGCGAAAAATGGGTACTAATGCTTGTATTATTTCCATTAATGTCAAAGGTATTTCGAATAAGCAAAATTATGGTGGCTTGATAAGTTGATAGGCAGCCTTTTCCCCCCAAATTTTATTTTTGCAAGAGACCCATCTCAAAACTAATCAACCTAAACTGTTTATTCCAAAATATTTTTAAGGCCTATTTTGCTTCAGCTCAGGCAGCAATTCCAGAGGTGGCTATCTATCTTGGAAAAGGTTTAAATTGTGAAATTGTTCAAGTTGATAGAGATCCTTATGGTAGATGGATCTGGATGCAGGTAAAGATGGAGGGGAATTTGGTGAATCTGGTGAATTACTATGCACCCGTTGAGGATGACTCGGTGGCGCTCAAAAGTATTAATGATAGAGCAAGAACGCCGCTAGGCCCAATCATTTTAGGAGGAAATTTTAATTTTATTCAGGATCTGCAATTAGATACATCTAATAAGACAAAAAGGCAGATGAAACCTGTGACTAAGAATTTGATAGATCTTATTAAACAGAGTCATCAATTGGTGGATCCTTGGAGAAGGGCTCATGGTGTATCAAAACAGTTTACCTATTATTCTAGCCAATTTAAGTCAGCTTCTTGTATCAATTTTTTTCTAGTATCACACTCTCTAAGCTGTGCAAATACGGAGATCATGGCTAATTCTTTCTCAGACCATTCTTTAATAAAAATAGAAATTGATTTTGGATTGGGGGCTACAGAGAAATCCAGGTGGCAGATGGATCGACTTCTCTTAACGAACCAACAGTGGGTAGGGATATGAAGGAATGGGGATTTTTTTTTTTAATTAACAGAGGAACAGCGAGTCTTTTTTCAGTTTGGGGGGCGTTTAAAGCTATAATAAGAAGACAAATGATAGCTTCTATGGCAGCGCAAGTTAGAAAGGGTAAAGCTCGAATTGTAGAACTCCAGAAAGCAGTGGAGATGGCTTTGACAAAAACAGGAGAGGCTGCTCTATCAGTGGTCAGGTAACTGGAGAGGAACTTAACAGGGCCAAAAGGGAATTGAGGGAATTTTTCTTCATGGAAGAGATATGCAGTACAAAAGCATATCAGTAAAAAGATCATGAAGAAAGCCAGATGGTAGGAAAATTACTGACATGGTACACTAGGGTTAAACAAGAAGCTGCAGTAATTACTGAAGTGCTCATTCCTGGAACCCAGAATCTAGTTTTAGGATAAGATAGCATCTCTAAAATCTTTGTAGATCATTATAAAGACCTTTACTCAACTGACTACCAGGTAGCTAATCATGCTATACAGTCTTATTTTGAAGATCTAGCTCTCCCTAAACTTTCAACAGGTCAAAAAGAGGCTTTAGTGGCCGACTTTTCAGTAGAAGAAATCTCCAGGGCTCTAACTTCGATGCCTGGAAGTAAAGCTTGTGGGAATTATGGTCTGCCGACCGAATTTTATAAAGTTTTCTCAGCAGAATTACTTCCTTTTATGCTTGAGCTTTTTCATTTTGCTAGTGCAGGAGGGGAAATTCCAACAGCCTTTAAGGAAGCATCAATAGTTAGCTTCGTTAAAAAGGGAAAAATCCTAGGGAAGTTGGCTCTTATAGGCCAATTAGTCTCCTAAATGTAGATTATAAAATTTTGATGAAAATGTGGGCAAATCGATGTACATCTATGGTTCAGTATGCATTTCACAAGGACCAAGCAGGCTTTATAGCAGGCAGATCAATGTCATCAAATACAAGTTTTCTTATTCAAGCAATTGACTATTTTAATACTCATCGAACCCCTGCAATAATAATGATGGTTGACGCTGAAAAGGCATTTGACCTTGTGCATTGGGGAGCACTATTTTATGGCCTTGAAAAATTTGGTTTTCTAGATCAAATAATTACCATGCTTCGGAATATCTATCAAGGGGCCCAGATGAGGATAAATTCTAAATCTATAGGTTTAATAGATATAAAACGTGAGACCCAACAGGGGTGTCCCCTGTGGCACGTTTTGTTTACTTTCTTCATAGCAGTAAAGATTAGGGAGAACATATATATGTAAACTCCTACAGGGGGATATCTAAAATTAAATTATTTGCTGATGATGTGATACTCTACCTTAAACCGGAAAAGCATAATGATGATCAAATTTTGAAGGAGTTCACTCAGTTTAAAGCAATTGAAGGATACAAAATTAATCACAAAAAAACTGAAGTATTGGCACTTAGGGGGTCATTATGATTGCGAATTTTCCGCATCCTCGGGGCCGGCGGAAGGCACCGCCGGCCCAGAGGATGCGGAAAAACCGCAGCGGACTGACCAAAGACCCACCGCCACATTAGGATGGCTGGTGGGTCCTGGTTTCCGTCCGCAGCTTTTCCGCCGCGGTCGGCTTACAACCGCGGCGGCAAAGCTCTAATATGGTGACGGTGTCTTCCAGACACCGTCCACCATATTAGGATGGCCTGTAAATTATACTTTTCCGCGGCGGGTTTTCCGCTGTGGAAAAGCATACGGAACTTCACTGCGGGGGCCCGTTGCGGGCCCCCTAGGTGAAGGGGAGGTGGGGGGTGCACATGGGGGGTACCTATGGTACCCCCCTGCATTTGCATGCAGAAAGCGGCAGGCACCGCGCGGTGCCTGCCTCTTACTGCATGCAAATGCAATGCGTGCATTTTTAACATTGCGGCGGGTGCAGCTTGAAGCTCCACCCGCCGCAATGTTAAAAATAGAGGATGTGACCGCAACCCTTGCGGTCACATCCTAATTGCACAGGAGGGAACTCCGCATGCCATGCGGAGGTTCCCTCCTGCTCTGGGGTCGCGGACGGACGCAAGTCCGTCCGCGATCCTAATGACCCCCTTAATGTTTGTTGTAATTTTCTTCCGGATATTTTGAAACAACAATCATGTGCCATTGAACTGATCCGCCATTTAGGAATCTATGTATCAAACCAATATGCAGATTTTTATAAGCTAAACTATGAAGCTACCTTGAGTAAGATGAAAGATTTATTGGGTAAATAGGGCTTCCCTCTTTCTTTGATAGGACGGATTGCCCTGATCAAGATGTCAGTATTACCCTTATTTAATTTTTCTTTTTTCTAATGTCCCGATTAAAGTTAGTGCAGCATATTTTAGGTAATTGGATACACTTTTCCGACAATTTATTTGGAATAAAAAACCTTCAAGAGTAAAACTATCAATTTTGCAGCTAGATACAAGTTGGGGGGGGGGAGTGGGGGGAGTTGGCACTTCCCCATATTCGAACCTATTATGAGGCAGCATTTATGGATATTCTAATTAGTTTGCTTGATAATAGGGGGTCTTTGGATGTTTTTTAATGAGGAAAATGGCTAATGCAGCAGGGACTCAGCTTCGGGTGTTTTTAAAAACATCAAAATTGCCTAAAAAGTAAGATATAAGACGTTTCAAGAATTCTCTTTAGGCTTCGGTATTTTCTTTTTTGCAAAATCGACGCAATTTGAATATTTGGGGTTGTCAGAGGCTAGGAGCTTGGGGCTTTTTATTCATAGTAGTCATATTAAACTTTGGGAGTTAAAAGGTTTTAAAGAATTAGGTCACTTTTTGTCAGGAGGCAGATGTATGATCTGGGAGGAGGTGCAGCCCAGATGTGGCACTCAGAGTAGGCTCCTTTTTTTTTAGTTTCCTTCAGGTTAGATCCTGGATAAATAAATATGCACCCTTAGGTAACACAGGCACCCCTTCAGTTCTTGCGTCCATGTTTAGAATGAAATTGAGAGGCATAGGGAATTGGTATAGAGTTTTTCAAAATCAAGAGGAGTCTTTCATTGTTACTAATTTCTTCGAAAAAAGAAAAAATTAATTGGCCTGCAATTTCTCAATTAGAGAATGGCAAGCGATTTCGCAGAATGACAACCAGCTACTTAGGGCTGCCAATTTTAAAAGGATGGCTTTTCTGTCCCGATGGTCGGCTTCTTAAACACCACAGGCTCTCCATAAAAATCTATCAGGAGGTGGAAAATACCTGTTTTCGATGTCAGCAAGCCAGTGAGGGCGGTTGGCTACATATCGGCTGTACATGCCCTAAATTGAGGCAGTTTTGGCTGAAATTATGTGCTGGGCTCAGCTGCACTATCGGAACCATTGTACAACTAGAACCGGAGGCGGCATTGTTTGGTTTATTAAAACAAAGCGCAAATCAGGTGTTAACAAAAGGGGGTGAAATGTTTATATCAATTTCCTTCTTTGTGTCACGTTTATTGATCTTGCAGAATTGGAAAACAAGCAAGACCCCAACTCTTATTGAATGGTATAAAAAAATGAAACGTGTGAGAACCTTTGAAGAAGCATATGCTAAAAGGGTGGGAGCGATTAAGAAATTTGTGTCAATCTGGAAACTTTTTGATCAAATGGAAAGGCCTCTTCAGGGACAATCTGGTGTTGAGTATTATTTGGAATATGTTTATGATTAATAAGAAGGCTCAGGGGTAAGGATTATTTCTGATTTTCTTTTATGAATCATACTCCTGGGTCATCAATGGTATTTCCATTTCCTTTTGTATGAGAATGGGAGTATATATCTGCACTTGCATTTGCACTTTACTTGATCGTGTAAATTACACTGTCAAATGACATTTCTTTGACCTTAATTCTATTTTTTGCACTTTAGTACTAGAGAAGCCTTGTACTTTAGTTTGACTTTCTTCGGGAGCATATATTGGCACTTTGTCTAATTGTGTAAATTATGCTGCTCAATGATATTCTTAGGATTCTATGTTTAACTGCATTTGCACTTTAGTACAAGAGAAGGTTTTTTCCATAAATATATACTACTACGGTGTAACCTAATTTTTATGTTGTAAGCAAGCTAGCTGGGTTGGTAGGATCTTTGCCCGACATATTCCAGCTGTTTGACATGATTACTCCTCCATAATTAAAAATTATGTATTAATTGTATTATAATGTATATCGATGTTATGGGATGCTGGCTTTAATGTATGTTGTTTAATTCTGCTCAATAAAAAAAAAATTAATGTAGGGAGAGTGCCACACTTTTCTCTACTACACGATTTCATGCTAAGAAAAAGTACTATCGACTTGTGGTTCTAGAACAGATCTAGAACATATTGGCTCGGCCCCTTCGCCCCTAAACCTTATCTCAGAGCCCTATTGGGGCTAACTTAGCATTGCGGATATGCTGTGGACCATGGACTTAAACTGACATGGGCCACCTCTTGTGACTGAGACTTAAAATCCTAAGGACCTAGGAAACACATTTTAGATATTCTTTCTTGTTGGAGCACTTTTCAGCTGGTCAGTGGTGCTTAGTTTGAAAATATAAATAAGTACAGTGCCCACAGATGTTCTTAGAAGCCTATTGCTCGTAGTATGCACTCTGAATAATTTGTAAAAAATATCTGGGGCCTTAAAGTATTTCTTAAAGGCCAAATTCTATAGTGGCTTCACACAAGGTTGTCTAATCTTGATGTCTCCTCATGCCTCTTTCTTCCACCTGCCCACTCTTCTTGTCTTTCTATTGCACTCTCATGCAGGTTTTTTTTCATCCTTGATTTTCTCTTTATCACCGGTTTCTATGTTCCATTTTCTCCCTTTCTCTCTCTTGCTCAGAATTTGAATTTGATGAAATATAAGTGTGAGTCCTCACCACTTGCAACCACTAGCACACATTCAGCACTATTGACTGGTAGAACACTAAAGATTGCAATACTTGAAGGTAAAATGGTGAGGGCATTTGACTTCCTAGTAGGATCACCCCCCGTGTCTAGCTCTCAGGGCCCAATTTACAAGAAACGAACATAGTAATTTTGCTGCACCGCGCTGTGTTAGTTTCAAAGCACAGGGATGCAACATATTTACAACAATCAGTTGGATCACCGTGTCTTTCCCTGCGCTGGTGCACAAACTGTTGCCATGCACTGGTGCAGGCACCCTTGCGCCATGGTTCATGGATTCCTGTGTCTTCGGGAAATTGTTTTTGTGAAGGAAGGGACACCTTCTTGCACAAAAACAATAAATTGAGGTGATTTCCTCTTCCAATGCGTGTTGTAGAATGCAGCATGCAGTGAAAGAGGAAAAAACAAGGAGAAATGAGAACATTTCTCCTCGTTGCACCTCATTACACCACCCTAGGGGTGGCCTAGCATTCTGATGTATTTCCAAGTTTATCATTGCTCGTAAATCTGGAAATGCAGCAGTGGACATGGGTGAACACTCACAGCAACCCCCATGTCACGCCCCTCACACGCAAAGTGTTGCGTGAAAAGGGGCGATATTTACAAGTCAAATAAAGCAATGCAGGATGGCATTACGTGTGCTTGTAAATATCATGCAGGAGGTAGAACCGCCTGTGCGTCACGTGACGTACCTGCGACGCAAGGGGCTTACAAATAAGCCCCATGGTGTCTTCCATTAGAATGCTAGTGGTTCTGCAGCTCTATTGAAGTCTGTAGCTCAGCCTACCTCAGACATTTGATGAAGGGCTTGCTCACGCTGTTTACATGCACTCAATCATCAACCACAGATTTTCAAGCATTCATAACTTGGACAGATCTTACATATTTGATGCTGTGTTTGAATCAGCAAGTGGTAAGATGTTTGGGAAGAGAACAACATCCCTTGAGTGAATTATTAAACGATACAGGTTGCATTAATGAGTGAATTTTCAAAACACTTTAATAAGCTGCTTGCTGTGTAGGCCTGAAAGGCAACACCCTCGAGTTTTGATGCCTATGTTACTAAGGAACGTGGGCCAAACGTCAATCAGCCTTATAACTTATAAGTGGGAAACAAGGTTTTAATAAAATTGTAGTTAGCATAGGATCACCTTTAAAAATGGACAAGTAATACTTTGCTGGCAAATTCTTTCTTCAATGAAAAGAAGGTGTCATAGTTATGTCACTATACAAATATTTTTAAAGAAAACAGTCCACGTGGGCAACAGTGTCTAAATTATGTTCCTATCTAAGCATGCAAGGAGCATGCCAAGGGAGAAACATCCTTCTACAAAAAAAAAAAGCCATACTACAGTGAGCGGGAAGGATAATATTCCCTAGACCAAATTTACAATAAAGTACACCATTTGGCTGCGCCACACTTTGTTACTTTGGAAGCAAAGGGATGCATCATATTTACTACAATATGACGTATACCTGAGCTCTCCCCTGGGCTGGTGCTTAATTGCCTGCCATGTGCTAATGCAGGCACCTTTGCACCACAATGCAGGCATCATGGTGCAGGGGTGCCTGAGTTACGGGGATGATTTTTTTCTGTGCAGGAAGGGACACCTTCCTGCGCAAAAACAATCACGAGATGTGTTTTCCTCTTTCTATGTGTGCTGCAGAATGAAGCACACATAGAAAGAGGAAAAATACGAGGAGAAATAAGAATATTGTTCCTCATTGCATCTCCATACACCTCCCCTGGGAAGGCGTAGGTTTCTGACGTATTCCCAGGTTTATGAAATGTTGTAAATCTGAGAAACTAGCAGAATCCATCTGTGCTATGTGGGTACACCCACAGCAACACCTATGGAACGCCCCTGTCACTCAAAGTGCTGCGTGAAAAGGTACCGTAATTGCAAGGACACAAAAAGCCATGCACAGTGGCTTTACGTGTCCTTGTAAATATGGGGCAGCAAAATGCACCACCGGTATGTCAAAAAAAGTGACGAACCGGTGGCACAAGGGACTTGTAAATACGCCCCCATCTCCCTGGGGATTTTATGTTACAGAATAGTGCACAAAAATATGGTTCTGCGAAAATGTAATTGCTATAATGTCGACTACCAAAATATTGTGAGAGAAGTATATTTAGGGAAATACAGATTTACTATTCATAAGTAACATCTACATACCTTGAAGAAATATATTGCCATGATACATATATGTGCAGTTAAGGATAGTACATCTATAATTACCCATATATTTCTTACCTTCATGATATTTTTGTATTCTATGTTTCGGCTACAATATTTTTGCATCACAATATTTAAGGTTTAATATTCTGGTAATATACCCTCTCACATCAGGGAGGCTGTTTAGTTTGTCTCCTTACATTGTTATTACCTATCAAAGGCATCTCGATCAAGCGGTACTGTGAGGTCTGGTTGTGGCCGCACTGTAGAAAACCAGGATCCGAAGAACATGACAGCATGTAACTAGTACAGTACACTTGTGTTTTTTCCATATTTACAGTTTCATGATTTACAGATTTAAGAAAGATATAGTAAATCTTCTAAAGTACATTAACAGATACGCTCAAGTGCAGATTTACTACTATCTGAGATTCAGAGCCAGTTGTTGAAACGCACTTGAAAAGTTGTGCTAGGCATAGGTTTCGAGACATACTTCTGGGAATGTTTTGAGACTGTCTAGAACTGTGCGTCTAAGCATGCTAGTGCAGTGTAGGAGAATCGGGATCTATAAGGATTCATCAAGAGTGCATGGTCCTATATAGGGCCTGCTTAGGGATAGTGGAATCTGGGACAGCAATCGGTTTTGGCGGCCCCCCAATGACCTCCTTCTCCACGGATTACCTCTCTACCACCCCCCAACAGTACCCCTCATTTCTCCATAGCCCCTCTGTCATTTGTTCTATAGTGCTACTTATAGCAGTGTAGGGTGTCAGAGCACTTTACATCACACACAAATTATTCAGAGACAACGAATCATACATATGTTAATCAGCCTGTAGGAAATGTTACATAAATCAATTAGGATTACAAGGTGTAGGAATAGAATATCATCCATACTGGTAGGCATTATATTTTTTTTATTCTGTTTAATAATTTATATTGAAGAATTAAGAACACACGAATTGTCAACAATAAAATACAACATCAGTAGTATATAATACCAAAGAAGGTTCACAAAAGAATAACAATGTCAAATTTGAGAAAAAACGCAGTATAAGACAATAAATATATAACAAGAAAGTTTAAGTAGGCAAAAGCAAAAGATGGAAAGAAGAGGAAAGAAAAAAGAAAGAAAAAAAACAAAAAGTAATGGTATCAAGGAAGAGGCGAGGAGGAGGAGACATGTAGAAAAAGGTAATCAGAGTAGATCAGATTTGATTTTCTGAAATTAGGAGAGAGTGGAAATAATAGCCACTCTATGTTCATCTAAATATATAAAAACGAAAGTATGTCTGTCTGTTTGTCCTTTATGCATTACTACACCATTCATCCGATCGGCATGAAACTTTGGGAAGTTGTTGAGTACACCTCCGCGAAGGTTTCTGGCAAAAAAAAAAGAAAAAAGAAAAAATTGTTAAATATCGGCCCCCCGGCCCCCCACGGCCCTCATAATCTTTCCAATACTGAACGTTTACAGTTTCCGGTGCAACTCGCTTTTGCAATGACCATCAAAAAAGCACAAGGACAATCGCTGCAAGTGTGTGGACTAGATTTGGAGAATCGATGCTTCTCACATGGACAACTGTATGTGGCCAGCTCACACGTCGGAAAACCTTCTGATTTATTTGTGTACGCACGAGACGGAAAAACAAAAAATACTGTGTATCCACAAGAACTCGAATAAAAAAATAGAATTAAAACAAAAATTTTAAATGTTTTCCATATTAAAATGATTAAGTTTCAATAAAAATGACACAATGTAAATTGAATGTTATCATAACAAGTTTCCTTACATTTCATTTCTTCTGAGATCGCAGCAACGCTAGTCACAAATAAAATTCCACCAAGTTAATAAAGACAAGTTGGAAGTGTCTTTCCAGTAAGACAGTATCACCTTAAATGCAATAGCAATAAAGAGAGCAAACAACAGGGGTTTAGGAGCAAGATAATCAAAATCTGATGAAATAGTTCTAAGGAAGACATTTTGACCAAATTGTTTCCCAAAATGTAAACACACTGGCACAATGGTATAGTAAATGAAGAAAAGTCCCTGTAGAACTAAAACAATATAGTGACAATGAGGTGGGGGGAAATTAAATACATTCAGGAGTAATGAGAGCTCTGTTATAAATAAAAAATAAAGATTGTGTAATATGGGCAGCTTTAGATGTTTTAAACATCTTATGCCACAATTTATTTCAAGTAGTAGAAGGGAGAGAGAGAGATAAATCAGCTTCCCACAATATTTCAATAGAGGTTTTGAGACAATTAGGGACAGACGATTATTACACATAACATATTATATAAATAAGCAACTTTAGGTATATAATCGTGAGAAATGGTGTAGAGTGATATATGAGGAGTGAGAGATACAACATCAGGAGGGAAGTTATTGGCTGTTAAATAGGAGTGAAAGGAGGAGGTTTGTAAAATATATTCCAGCAAAAACAAGCTCAGTAATTATATCTTGCTTGTAGTTGGGAAAAAGGAGGGACATATCTATGTTGTACAAGCTGATGAATAAACATACTACCCTTCTCTTTCCAGTGTTTATAGTAGAAGGACTTGCTCCGACATTTGATAAACTTGTTATACCAAATAGAGGAAGCAAGAAAACATTGATGCAAATCAAAACCTGAAAAAAATAATGTATGAATCAATTGTTGTGAATATTTTAGTATAGAATTAGTGGATATAAAAGTACAGTTAGATATATGACTAACATCATCACATGAAATGTCCGTCAGTACAGAACGTTCAAACATAATCCACCGAGGTGTGGGAGTATCATAAAAAATATTGGTTAATGCAAAAAATTGTCGAATTACAAATGCACAGTGATATAATTTAAAATCGGGAAAGCGTGCACCATCTTCATTCTTAGGGTATTTGAGTTTAACCAAAGCAATACGGAAATGTTTATTATTAAAAAGAAATTTGGCAGGTATCTTAAAAGGTAACATAGATAATTTATACAGTACTTCTGGAACAATCTTCATCTTATTAGTATCTTGTCTGCCCCATCATGATAGATGGAGAGGTGACCATGATGAAAGCTATTTCTGCAAGTTGAGTTTTAAAACATTAAGGGCCAGATGTAGGTAAATAGCATTTACCGATTCGAAAATACAGAATTTTACTGATTCGGTATTTTCTAATCTGTAAATGCTATGTAGCAAATCATTCGGTAAAAATTACTGAATCGTTCAGATTTTGTATTTACCGACTCGGTATTTACCAATTCGGTAATTGCCATTCAATCCTATGGGCCTGGAGGCGCATAGAAAAGAATGTCAATTACCGAATTGGTAAATACTGATTTGGTAAAAGGGGGAAAACATTGAAGGGAGGCAGGGTGTCTCTTTGACACCTTGTTGCACCCCTCAATTGTGTATGGGTTCACATGTTGCAGACATACATGCCCTAAGGGCATGTATGTCTGCAACATGGCACTGAAGCAATTTGCATACAATTGCTTTTTGGGGTGTTTTCGTTATTTACCACCAACTTGTAGTTGGTGGTAAATAACGAGTCCTAACATGGGATAAGCACTCATTTAAGTGCTCCCTACATTAGGAATTCGGTAATTTACCGAATCGGTATTTAAGAAATCGGTAATTTAGCGATTCCTTAAATTACCGATTCGGTAAATTACCGAATCGTTAATTTCGGCCCCAACATGAGAAAAGCCTATTACCGGTCGCTAACGGACGAAATTCATTAATTTCGGCCGTTACCAACCGGTAATAGCCTTCCTACATCTGGCCCTAAAAGTATAACTGATGGTCTTAGAGATAGTAGAAGAAAACCAAATGCCCAGACATTTTATTTTGATAGGGCACCAAGTAAAATCAGTATTAGCAAACATATATTGAAAACATAATGAATTTAATGTTAATATTTCAGTCTTTGAAAAATTCAATGTATAACCAGAAACACTAGAGTACAATTGAATTTTGTTTAAAAAAGGAGGTAAAGAGGAAAGAGGATTTGACATATAAATTGAAATATCATCTGCATAAGGTGATAATTTGATTTCAGTGGATTTAAATTTAAAAACATGTTATAAGTATGTTACAACAAAAACGTTCAAGGAACGGTTCTAAGCAGAGGATGAATAATAAAGGTGATAGAGGACAGCCTTGGCGCATACCTCTATGTAACTAAAACGACCATTAACAAAAACACTAACACAGGGAACAGAATATACAGTTTTATAAGGGAGATTAATTTAGGGCCAAAACCGTACCATTGTAAAGTAGTAAACTTAAATTGCCAATTAATGATGGTCAAAAGCCTTTTCTGCATCCAAAGACAATGCATTGAGGGGGAGAGAGATATTTTTTACCATATGTGATAATGTTTTCAAATATTCTAGCATTATCAGCAGCCACTCTGCCTTTTACAAAACCAGACTGATTAGTTTTGACCAATAAGGGAACAATAGTCTCAAGGCGGGCTGCCAGACTTTTTCGGAAATATTTTACAATCATAATTGATTAATGAAATAGGACAATCATTTTTACAAAGGGCATGATTTTTATCACGTTTGTGAATAAGGACAATCAAGGTTTTTAGAAAGGAACCAGTGGCCTTGGAGTCTAATAAAAAAGAATTAAAAAGTTCAAGCAATTAAGGTGAAAAAATAGAAGAGAAAGAAGTAAAAATTCAATAGACAATCAATAAGGTCATGGAGCCTTGGCTTTTTTTAAAGGATTTAATGGCGTCCATTATTACCTGAAGAGAAATGGCAGCTTCTAATATTTTGAAATTATCAGGCATATGTGGGGGACTAGGAAGGGCATAAAAAAAACATGCATATTATGTTCAAAGGCTTGGTGTCATCCGAGTAGAGTAATTGGTAATATTCTTGGAAAGTGGTAGAAATATCAGTATTGGAGGAGGCAAGTCTGTTAGTATATTCACTCCAAATACATGGAATGTAATACAGAAATGAAGACAAAAAAAACAAATGTACTTGCCAAATAAGAAGACTGAAAGGATGCAAAAATGAAAGAATGTGAAAGAGATAGTAAGATTAAGACATAGATTAAGGATAGCAATCCAGATCTAAAATGAAAAGCAGAGGAAATGAGCTTGGTACGTATCAGCACCAAGAGCAAGACGAGGAGCAGAGAGAAAAATAAAGATATAGAAAAGATTACAGCTGTGGTTGTTGCTCAGGTGTCTGGAGGTGACAGTCTTCCATATGTGGTCTGTTGATGCTGAGGGAAGGCACAAATGTGTTCACAGACATCCTATGCTCTGATTTTTCTTTGGATGATCTTCAGAGTTCACAGGTCCAAGCAAGCTGCTTCCTGGCCAAACGCCTTCATGAAGTTCTCCACTTCTGCATAGAACTATGGTGTGGCCCAATTACATAGGATGGCCTTCACCCACTCTGCCCATCTGAGGCTCATCCACACCGTTAGTAGGAAGAAGCATTCAATCACAAAGCTGGCATGGCTTTCGTCTTCATTCCTCATGGTACGCATGCAGTAGCATCCTGAGATCCTCCTTAATGGTATCCTGAGATACCCCTCAGGATGGTGACGATGTCAGACGCTCCTTTGTCTCCGTTCTCATGGGTCTTGAACTGCACCTCATTCTTCACTCTATCCATCTTGCAATTCTAGATGAAGTAGAAGTTCATTAGTGTGATGATCTTTGCTGTTTGTGGCTGCACTGGCCAGACTTGAGCGACATACCGTACAACTGGCATGGTCTCATTGTGCAAGACCAGTGTCTTCACCTTGATCATCAGCTTCCTTAGGCTCCAGAGTCCCAGCTTCTACTTCGTCTTTGCCAGTCGCTCAGCCCATGTCCCATCTCCTCCGAACCTGACTTCAAAGATCCTAATTTACCATACTGAAAAAGCATAAAGCAGTAACATACCGGAAGTGGGTATTAAAATGTATTTGTTAAAGTTACACCACCTCAGTTTGGTGATGATTATTTGAAGCAGTAGCATCAGACTTTGAAAGGGACCTCTAGTAACAAGTTGTGAAACTGCAGGTTCCTGAAAGTATTTCAATGATTTTGCATCTGACTCAAAAGACACCCCTATTAATAATTGTGAGTCTTTAATTCATGTGAAAGGACAGACTGATTGGCTTTGCCAATTCTGTTTTTCCTTTCAGAGCAGGACTTGGTCTAAGCCTGTGAAGCGGTAGGTATTCTGTGATATAGAGAGAGTAAAAGCACTGAGGGTAGTGGTGACGTGGTGAGGTTAGGCTGAACGAGCATAAATCATACCTGGACTAGAGTACCACCCCCCGAAAGGCCCCTCCTTTTGCTCCATTGTCCTGACTGGGCAGCAAATTTTCTACTTCTGACAAAGACAGGAGAGGGGATAGACCACAGCCTTGTTCTGCAGCCTCTCTCGTGTCCAAATGTCTGTTGCTCATCACATTGCCTGGTACATCACCAACAACCATTCTCCCTGCATAAACGACAGCTGAAGCCCAAATGCCCAAAGCAGAAGCTTTCTAATGTCCCCTAGAGCCAGGGTGAGAATGAGTGTGAGTTTGAACACTGATAACTTGTCCGTTAACACTGAATGGCCAAATATATTTTTCTTCTGCTGCAAAGTCTCAGCAGTAAACATTGACCTCTGACTCCATTTCCTAAAAAGTACATCAAGTAAGCAGACAATTTGCATACAAAAAAGAGCACTCATACATAGGACCAATGGCAAATTCAATATACTTGATATAACAAAATAACATGTCACTGTAAAAGCTGCAACTCCTTAACATGTCACTGTATAAGATGCTACTCCTTTTCTTTCAGCATTCCGGGTTCAATTTCAGGCAACGTGTGGTATGCCCCTGGAAAATCAGTCTGATATTCAAAGTTGATAAACTCGATTAACTAAAACTCGCTCCACCGCCATCCACAGTTTGTCATCAATAATGTAATTTCAAATGCTGCAGTGATGTTATCAATGATGTCCTAGAACATGTAATGAGTGATGTTTATTTTTTTATTTTTTATTTGAAAGGTTTTATATAGCGCTGGCTAGACCCGGAGGTATCAGAGCTCTTTACATGAGTATCAGACCATAGTTGCAGGTTACTTCGTTACAAAGATTACATGGTTATTAGAGCATAGCTACATAGTAACATGCTAGGTTGAGACAAGCAATGAGGACAATATGCGTAAGGGAAAAAGCAGGCAAGGGGAGAGATTCAGGGGAGAGGGGGTAGGAGCCAGGGAAGTAGACAGCGAATGAAGGAGGAAAAGAGGAGGGGGAGGGGGAGAGACACAGCATGAACGAAAGTGGGACAGGGTGATGCGGGCACAAACCGGTAGACGAGTAATAACTGCGTCCAAGGTCCAGGAAGTTGTGATCCCAGGGGAAGTGGTATCATTACCCCAACTCCATTGCAAGAGGCTCCCTTTACGCTGTGGACTCTCTCAGAGGGGTCTCTGAGACTCCAAGGCCTATCTACTGCATCCTTCCCCAAAAAGGAGAGAGGGAGTGCTTTGGCAAGGGGCGCCATACCATACCTTAACTGTGAGTGGCTCCTTTGGCCCAGTGGACTCTCTCAGAGGGATCACTGAGACTCCAGAGTATAAGTAATTGGATCTTTCCCCAACAAGGGGAAAAGGAGTGCTTAGTTAAAGGGCACACGGGACAGGGGGCTAGGCAGCGTATCAGGGAAGGGGAGAGATCAAGGGGAGAGGGGCAGAAGAAGTAGACAAAGAATGAAAGAGGGATAGCGGTAGTGGAGGGTGAGAAAGAGCATCTCTGCTCCTGGGTTTATTCGACTGCTTCTGTCCAATATCTGTGGTGTTTGAATGGGGCCAATATCTTTGTGTGTAACTGCCTTTGTGTGCTCTGTGTTTGCACTGCACGTTTGCCTGCAGCTATGGATAGCTTGTTAAGAATTGCCCAAAGTGGTGGCATGCTCACCCCACCCCCCGCCCACCACAAAGGCTTTACCACTTTCCATGTCACTTAGTTTCATATCCTCCATTGGCAGCCTGGGATGGGAGTGATGAATCTCCACCCATTCCTTAAAGATGCTCTGAGTACAGCTATGGGTCACGGAAGGCTTGACAAGTGAGAAGAAAAAAGAAAAGTAGTAATAGTAGAGTAGTGTAATATGCTGCATGGCATAAGACTTATAAGGTCCCAAAGGTGAGACCTATTTGCGTTTTCTGCTTTCTCCTACTGAATGGCCGCCAGAGGCTTAGACATCATGTTCCTTGCAGAAGTTTCAGTATTGTTTGCCATCTTATCCATAGAGCTGCAATGGTCTTTTCAACTCAGTTCTCCAGCTGCTCACGCTACACTAGATAGCAATCACTGGACCATGCTGCTTTCATGCAGGTTATTTCAGAGTGGGTGCGCAAAATTGGATGAGGTCTTTACTCCATGGAAAGAAGGGCTCCTGCGTGTGGCCGCTGCCATGTTGGGGTCAGGCAGGCACCTTCCGACGTGCTGTTCAATACTGCTCCCCCAGTACATGCCGCACCACGGGGGTGTCCGCCTCCACACAGAACAAAATGAGGCCGTCGGGGGAGCGGTCCAGACACTACTCGTGCATCACTCACCCGAGCTACTTCTCACAGCGTCATCTGTCCAGGTAATATGTAATATGTGAGGTCATAAGCAGTGTATGATGAGGGCGCGAGTTATAGTTACTTTATGGCACAAGTTATAGTTACTTGAGATAAATATAACTGGTGAATTTCATGGTTTTATTTGTTTAAAACAATATGTTTTAAGTGACATTTTCACATAATGTCCCTTTAACCTTTGTTTTTTCCAGTGATTTCTTAAGGTTTTTTAATGTAAAGTAAGATATAATTTCAATTTCCAACTATAAACTCACTTTAATCTTTGATTTTTTTTCTGTGAATTTCCATGTTTTTTAAACATGAAGTAATATTTTATTACCATATGTAAAGCCAACACCCTGCCGCGCACGACCTGTGGCCAGGCCCTTAAGCCAAGCACTTTTGAGAAGCCAGCCTCACATCACACATGGCCTTCTGGCATGTGCATCGCGCGGTCTCACAGACCTTGACCACACTCATGCAGTCTTACTGACTTTGTCGAAAAGTCACACCACCAAAATATAACAAGTGAGCTTATTGGCTTTATCCAGGGGAGAGCATATAGATATATATAATGCAGATATAGCATCTTTTTCCTAAAATCACCAATATTTATTTTTTTATTTTTTATTTTTGAAAACCTTTATTGCGCAGGTAGAAGCATACAAATACGGGCCCACAACCAATCAGGCCGGCCACGACACATTATGAGAAGCACGTAATTCAATAAAGAGGTTTCCCGGCAGTCACCCAGCATTGTGCAAGCCAAGTAGGTCAATCTTAGAACAGCTGAGTACGACCGCTGAAAGCAGGATCAAAGAAGGCTAAATTTTAATAGGAAGTATAGCAGGATCAGTTGCAGTTTTTATTCATCTAAGTTCCCTTAGCGGGCCACGAATCAAGCATCAAGACATAAAGGCATCAATAAAAACGGTTATCAGCAACAGTTCACTGCAATCAGACTATAGACGCCATATTTGAAATAAGTGCCCACCGTGGCCCCCACGTGCCCATCGACCACCTAAGTATTGTACTGATACATAACGGAGGAACCAGAACAGCAACAGTAGTTACAATCATCCTCTATACTAACCCAAATAAGAGGAAAAAAAGAGGGGGGGGGAATACTATAAAGAAGAAAAGAAAGAACGCCGCTCTGCTGCACGCGCCCCACAGCGATAAAGGCGCGCAAAGTGACTGAGGATCCCGCTATCAGGGGTGGGGCGTGGAAGCCATGATATATGTGCAATCAATCTCGTAGTAAGAAAAATAGCTAACCCCCCCATCCCACCAGCAATCACACCATGGGAGACACGCACAGACACGGCGTCCCGATAAAGGGATACAAAAGAGCCATAGAACTTAAGGGAAAACGAACAGAAAAGAGACCCCAACCCTCCCACCCCACCCTGCACCCCTGCAGAAGGCTACGGCCTACCCCCCCAGCAGCGTGCCTGTCGCCCTAAATAGAAATCCGAAATGTATGAAAAGTTAGGGAGAGGGAAAGGAAACAAAAGAAACAAAAAGGAGAAAGAACCAGGGGGAGAGGAAGCCGTCAATCAAATCGTCCGGCCCCCGCCCCTCGCCTTCACACACATTTATGCAACATCAAAACGAAATTGACACAGACTCAGGTACCATAAACTTTCGAGGGAATCGTCCATATTATCGTAGTTGGGGGCTTTCCTCATCTCCATCCGTTAACCAGTAGTCCTCCGGGATCAAACCGGCTCACCCCTGTCCTTTCCTAATCATCGCTACTACGCGTGATAAAGTAGTGGGCAGCAAACATTTCAAAGTGGAAAGGCCAGATGGTCGGAACAAGACGGGCCACGGGTGTAAACCAGAGGACTTCGGCAACCAGCAGCAAAGCAAGAACTCATTGCGGCAGTCCAGACTAGCCAATAGCGACAACTGGAACAGCAAACAGTATGGGCGTAGTCTCGCTGCCCAGAAAAGTAAAGTCTCCCCCGCAAGGTAACAAAGGGACCTCACCGAGGCAGTTCGAATCGGCAATCCACGCCGTTCCCCGATCATTCGAGCAGGAACGGGCCCCGGTGTGGAGCCCACCCCCGCACCCGCCACAATCAAGGCTACCTGGAGATTCGGGGCCGCAGGCGTACAGTCTTGTCGATGCCCGGTGGCAGCGCCCCTCACAGCAACTGAGGGGGACGAAGCAGCACACACTCGAAGTCGAGCCGCGTTCATGAGGGACGGCCCAACAGAAATGGCGGCAGACCTTCTATCATGCACAGGGGCGTCGAGCGCCATGGTCGCGCGTAGAGAATGTAGGGCGTCAAGGACATCGCCAAGCGTGGGCTCACGTTCACAGGACCAGGCCCCCATGCATTTCAGTGACCCAAATTCGCCGCACTGGGTAAATCAGTGACCCAGGGCGCCGGCCGCCATCTTGCAGGTCCAGCCGCGTCTCCACACGCCTTAACTTCTGGAGCGGGCTCTCAAGCAAGGCCACCGCTGGAGTCCCCTCGAGCCTCAGAAATGGCAACCTGGGTGCAGAAAGGAGAGCCACCAAAAGGGGGGACCGCCAGCGTCACCGCCCCGCGGACGCCACACGCCGACTCCGGGCGCAGGGCTTCAAGATGACCAGACAGGGCAACAAAGGGGGGATGCCTCCTGCTCGGTCCTCCCCGATCCACGGCGTGCCGCGCCCTACCGCGGGGCCCCCCGGTCGCTGGACCAGGCCCGGTGAGTCGCCACCGGCATCGCCGCACAACGGCCTCTCCCAGCCGACCCCTCTCCTCCACCAGGGCCGCCGCCGACACCGTCACTCCGGCCAACCTCCACAGGCAAGTCCCCGGTTTCCACGCCGCGGAGGCCCCGGACCAAACAGGGGCACAGCTTTGGATCCGCAGCTCGCAGGAGCCCCCAGGACAGACGGTGAGTATGAGCGTTGCTTCACCTTTCCATTTCTTCCCGAGTGTGACGTCTCGGGGCAGGATGCGTGTCAGGATATGTGTGTTAGGCAGGAAGGCTGGCGGAGCCGAGCTACAGTGCGGCCATCACGGTCGCGAGCTTGGCTCCTCCCCCAAAAATCACCAATATTTTTAATCTAATGTATATTTCAGTACTTCACACACTTCAGTGTCTATTAATAGTGATTATTGGAAAATTGCTAGTTAAGTTTTAATGAAAAGAATGCCTGGAGTCTTTCTTTCAACATAGTTTTCCTGCATTTATCAATGCTTGTTCCTCGTCTGCTTCTCTTATCAGTTTCCCCCCGCCATAATACTGCTACAATCTGCTTTGGTGGAACTATATTTTCAATACGTTTTGCTTTTTACAATTGCAGCATATTTATAAAACAATTTATCACCCAGAAAGATTGAGTCATTTGCATACAGTCACAGGATGTTGAGCGGCGCCGACAAGATAGGAACTGGGATCGCCACCTCTCGAGTCAGCAGAACTAGGCACTGTGCCACATCCTCTTCACTCCCGTGCTTTCTGTCAGGGAGTTCTTTCCTTCTCCTGGACGATGAAAACATCTCTTCATTCCTTACATATGGTATCCCCCCAGAGTTATTAAGAATACTGATAGAGCTCCATGCTACCACCTACACAAGAGTTAGATGGAACAATGTAGCTAATTTTACAGAAAGGAGAAAGATCAAGCAAGGAGTCAGACAAGGGTGTGTCCTTGCTTGATCACTTTTTAGTTTGTATATTAATGGTGCAGTGAGGAAGTTGAGGGGATGCACGAATGATGCCCCTAAACTAGCTTGTATCCCTACCCCGATCCTGATGTTTGCAGATGACACCTTGTTGATTTCTCGTACGCCCATGGGCTTACAAACAGAATTGAATGCATTTGAGTTTCTGTACGGATAGAGGACTCACACTAAATCTTTCCAAATCTAAGGTTATGATTATAAATCCCAACAAATCAAGGGACTTCCTCTAGAAAAAGTGTCCCATTTCGATTATCTTGGGGTGAGGCTAAGCGACAGCCAAACATGGGGTCTGCAGCTGGAAAAAGGCAAAGTCATACTCAAACAGAAAGCCTCAGCAATAGTGAGAAAATACAGGGCCGCATCAGGAGATGCGATGTCCCCTGTTCTTACGGTGTACAGAGTAGCAGTCATACCATCTGCGATATATGGAGCAGAGTTATGGGGCTTATGCCACTTCGGTGTCCCGAACTAAGATTGAAAATAAGTTTATCAAGAGTCGATTTAAACTTCCCCCAAGTTCGCACACCACCCCATTACGAATTGACTTAGCACTAAGGGGCAGATGTATCAAGATTCCGATTTGCGAATTCTAAATAGCGATTTTTTGCGAATCGCTATTTAGAATTCGCAAAATGGCATGTATGTACAAAATCGCTATTTTTTAGCGATTCCTTAAAATTCTTTATTTGCGAATTCGCCTTTTGCAAATTCGCAAATAAGGAATAATTTCCAATGCATTCCTATGGGCCAGGAGGCCCATAGGAATGATAGTGCAATAATTTTAAAATTGCAAATTCGCAATTTGCTAATCGCAATTTGACTATTATTTCAAGGGTGCAGGGGTGTCTCAAAGACACCCTGCTGCACCCCTGAAATTTACATGTGTGTGCATGTGGCGCACATACATGCCCTATGGGCATGTATGTGCCTCACATGCCACCCTTACAAATGCCAAATAGGGCATTTTTAAAAGAAATCGCAAATTACCACCAACTACAAGTTGGTGGTAATTTGCGAAATCTTAACACAAAATCGCATTTTTAAAAAGTTACATACATATAATTTAAGGAATCGCAAAATTTGTGATTCCTTATACGCTATGGCAAAATAAGGTATCGCAAATTATTGCGATTCCTTAAATTGCGATTTTTTCTTACATATGAAAAAATGCTAAAAGGCCGTTTGCGAGTCGCAAAGGCCGAAATTCTGCAAATTTCAGCCTTTGCGAGTCGCAAAAGCCTTGATACATCTGGCCCTAAGTCCGATACACCTAACAGTCCTAATAAAACCATTGTTATATTGGATAAGACTGTGGTCTACGCAAGAATTAGAAACCTATAGAGACTGAGTTAGAGACCTAATAGGTGTTGATAGGTCTCTCTGCACTCCATGGCTGAACAATATTAAAGAAACATCACATAGAGTAGGTGTTGGAAATGGCCCTTTTTGCAGGGTTATCCCCAAACTTTTTGCTTCTTCCTCCCTTATTTTTCCTGACCCGTGGTTGTTGGCAATAGGACTCTGGGAACTTTACCACTGCTGATCAGTGCTAAAGTGCATATGCTCTCTGTATAAATTGTTATTGTGATTGGTTATCCCTGATTGGCATATTTGTGTTACCAGGAGAATTCCCTAGTAAAGTGTACTGGGTGTGCCAGGGCTGGTGACTCAAATGCTACTAGTGGGCCTGCAGCGCTGATTGTGCCACCCGCAGGAATAGCCCTAAAATGGTGTCTCAGGCCTGCCATTGCAGTGCCTGTGTGCAGTTGCTAACTGCCATGCTGACCTGCCCAGTTTCCACACTGGCCAGGCCTAACCCTTCCCTTTCTGTACACATTGGAGACCCCTATGAAAGGCCCTAGGTACCCCCCCTGGGTAGGGGGCTGTGTATGTGAAAGGTAGAGCATGTACTAGTGTGGTTGACATGCTCTGGTAGTGAATTACAGCCATTTTCGTTTTTCACTATTGAAAGGCTATCTTGCCCATAGGCTATAATGGGGAATGCTGTGTATAATGTTTACCTGCGTATATTCCCATAAGAGCAAGATAGAAAATTAAAGTCTGGTATCCCTGAATTCAGAATTTGATAGCACATCTTTTAGGAAGGATGTTTTTTAAATCCTTTGTTTGAAAACAGCACTTTTAGAAAGTGGCTGCTTTCTTGTCTGACCTTTCTGTGTGTCTTGGCCTGTTTGTGAATTGACTGTCTGGTTTGTGAGTGACAGGGCTGGGGGATTCCAGGAGACAGAATGAGTCCGCCCAGTGGTGAATAGAGAGATCTGCATCGAGATGGGAGGGAGGAGTTGCACCTGGGACCTAAATAGGACTGTTCCAGCCCCCCCACAGTGCTGGCTCCACCCCTGTGGTGCGTCTGATGGCTCTGCCCTGCACTGTGAAAGGAGAGAAGGAATCATGTCAACAAAGTGCTCCAGGGCTGTGCTTTCCCTCCACAATGCTGGCTCCACCTCCTGTGGGGCATCTGATGTTTCTGCTCTGCACTGTGAAAGGAAAGAAGGAGTCATGTAAACAGAGTGCTCCAGAACTGGTTTGGTCCGGGCTCAGAGCCCTCCTGCACAAAGGGAACAAATACTTTTAGGGGTATAAGTATAGGACCCAGGCTACAGAAAATTAGATCATCCTGGGATCAAGAGGGAACCTCTGCCAAGGAGAAAGCTGGTAGACTGAAGAGGAAGGACTGTCCTGCTGTGTGTTTGTGGGCTGACCTGTAGTTGCTTTGCTGCCAAGGAGAGGGGAAGGACTTTGCTTTGTGCTGTGTCCCCTTGCTTGAAGAGATCTCCAATGGCCTGAGTTGAGCTGGCTCCCTGTTAAGAAGTCCCAGGAACAAAAGGACTTCACCCCCAGCTTCCCTGAACTCTACTGAGAGAGTTCTGTCCTTCCTAGAGTGCTTGGGCCAGTTGTGGTGACTCTGGAAGTTGTACATGTGGTTGGGAAGCTGGAAGAAAAGATACTTAAGACTTTCTGCAAAGTTTCACGCATCGCTCGCTTGCAGAGTGCATCCCCGTCAGTGCGAGAAAATTCCCTCCATCGCGAAGATCGAGATCGTCGCAGCGCCTGTTGCTGCTGCAAGCACCAACGCATCCTTCGCTTGGGGAACGCATCGCTCCTGGAAAAGTACCATCGCTGCGAGTATCGTCCCAGACCCTGCCGTCACTAGGTGAGATCATCGCACCACCTGCTTGCGGACCGCATCACGTCGCTGCGAGAGTTGTCACAGAGCCATCGCATCGAGGGTCCGCGAGAGGAGAAGATCGACGCTGCGCATCGTCGCCACTCCTGAGATCGTCGCCGTCCCAAAGATCGTCGCATTGTACCTTTGCAAGGCGCTTCCTACGAAAACTGCGCACCGGAATCCACAAAAGGTATCGCATCCCTCCCCATACAGACCGGAGTCATCACAACACGCCCGCTGTGTCCAGTGGGGTTGTCGCATCGCCCCCCCCAGGGTCTCAGGAGTGACGCATCGCTTGTTTTTCAACGCTACAGCTTTCACTTGGAACTTTTTTCGCATCTAAAGGTACTGTTGGCTAAAACATGACGCAACTGTAGATTATTTTAACACAACCTTAAGAACTCTTTTGAAACCGTATTCTTGAACTGTGTATGTTGCATTTTTGTTGTTTTGGTCTTGTCTAGTTTAGATTAAATACTTCTATTTTTCTAAACTGTTGTGGAGTCCATTTGTGGTGTTTTCACTGTGTTACTGTGAGTGTTGGTACAGATACTTTACACATTGCCATTGATAAGCCTGACTGCTTGCGCCAGGCTACTAAGGGGGTGAGCAGGGGTTATATAAAGAGTGTATCCTCCTTACCCTGACTAGAAGCAAGGGTCCTTATTTGGACAGTGGTACCTGCCTCTGCCAACTGGTGACCCCCAGAAGTAACAGTAGGCATGGATGAACTATGAACATCCCCGTAGCCGATTGTTAAGGGCAATGCACAAAAAGAAAAACAGTTATATTGGGAGGCAGTTCTAATCCAAAGTTGGGAACCATACCCAGATAGCACCCTGACAGGCCAGTTCCTGAATCATATGTCTCTCCCAATCTTTGAACCTTATATGGATAGAATTTACCCCTTCCAATCCAAGCACCTATATGTTCAGTTCAGATGTGGGCTTTTCCCCCTGAGAATTACTACTTCAGCATGGACCAATCCGCCTTCTCCATCTAAATTTTATCCAAACTGCCCTAATATTAAAGAACCGGAGGCCCACTTTATGTGTTTCTACCCTTTATATAGGTTTGCTCGAAATAAATGGCTCATAGCTGTGTGTAAACTCGTGGGCCTGAGACACTATTGGGAAGCCATGAGACTCTTCAAGAGTGACACTAGCGAACAACTAGCCTTTACAGTAGCTCGGTATTTGCATTGTGCATGGAAACTAGGAAAGAAGGCCATAGATAAAACCTAATTACCATAACTAAACTGCTGAGCAAAACTCATATAGGCTGTATAGTGCCTGTCTTTCTCTTTTTACACTCAGGATATTGATTGATGCAATATTTTTATGAACTGTTTCTTTTAAGATTGACATATGAATGAGTTTTATATCTACAATATGATATATTTTCTTTTTAGACTTTGTTGTACAAGAGGATACATTTCCATTTTATAACTAAACAGAATTATCATATAGAAGCAATATGGCAACAATCAACGGTATTATTGATGATTGTTAGCTATTATGTTTTCCTTTTAAAAATGATTTCATTTGTATTTCCCCATGTGCAATAATTTTGTATGTATGACTTTTCCTTAGTGTTTTTGTTATGCAAACTTTTTATGGCTTGGTGCGGAAATAAAATATATTTATCTAATGCTTGTTTTATTGCATATTGTGAGGTGAATTTTTTTTAAAAAAAGATTCAGAAACACATTGTTTTTAAAAAAAGCAAAGAAAACTAATATGTCTCTAAGTCTTTCTTTTAGCATTTTTCAGTCCACAAAATGCAATCACAAAAACAACCACAAGAAGGCATTACCTTCCAATTTAAGAGGATAGAATTCCAGCTAGGAATGCTTTAAAAAACACTTGTTATATTCTTGTAGGATTATGGATTTAATGACCCAGGAGACTCATTGCTTTTAAGGTCTGGGCTAGGCAGCACATGTGCTGTCTCGTCGAGAGATGCTGTGTACAGTTTAGTGGGGGAAGCTCTGCCCTCTTTTCACCTATCTTTGTGATTGGCTGAAATACTAAATGCTGCAATCTGGTTGTATCTCAGGAACTTAATCCCGCCTCCTGACGGCCATGTCGTAATTTTTTCTCCTTCCATAGCTATTGGCCCCTTTACTTTCAAAACGTTTTTGTTCCCATTCCGCCCCCGTTCCCTCCCGCAGTTTGTGGCTTCTCTGCCCACCACCACCCCCTCCTACTCCCATTCGTACCTTTTTCGAGGAATGCACTTTTATTTACAATGCAATAGTTCTCACGTAAACACAAGTCATATTGCATTTATAAATGCTTGTTTTGTGCTGGGATTAGCTGGGGGAGTTTGCACTCTATTTTGCCTGACATGCGCACAACACATGCGCTTACAATGTTTTTCATGCTGAAGGAGTTAGGTTGAGGTTTGCAACACGGGCCAATTCATGGCGGAAGGCAGAGACAGCACAAGCAGGGAAACGAAACAGGACAAACATGCCGCTAACACTCTCTTCCCGGTTGTGGGGCACCATTGCGGGGCAGATTGCTGCATGCATTCTTGATATAGGACAGCTTGCCTCTCTTTGTGGCATGACGGGGAGAGCGGGCCACTCCCTTTGGCGGAAGTGTGCACTAGTGCAATGGGCGGCTCCTGAGTAAACTTTCTGCATACTTTCTGTTGAGCTGGTGGAGAAACTTGAGCAGGCTCCGCTTTGCCCGGGCCTCCCACCTCCAGAAACTCAACCGCACACTCTAAGTGGCAGACAGTGTGCACCAGGGCACTCACTCCTCCCGCTGCGCACATCGCTCGCTGACGCTTCCCTTGTCACTCCCGAGCTGCAGTGTGCACCACTGCACACAGTCCAACTGAAGCTCCTCTGGGAATTCCCAGATTGCAGTGTGCACAGCCACACTGGCCACCCCTTCAGCGGCACTCATAGTCCCACCGAAGATCCCCCTGGAAACTCCCGCGCTACAGTGCGCACCCCTCCAGATGCCGCCGAAGCTCTTCCGGGCACTACCGGGCTGCACCCTGGGCGGCATTCCCTGGCCCATGATCTGCAATACATCTGTTCCCCATCTCACCAACTGTCAACATTTGAAACATCTCCTAGGGGAGGGTGGGTGGGGCAGGAAAAGTACTATTACATTAGTTTTTTGATTCAGATTACTTCATTGTAGATACTCGCACTATAAGTTAAACATATTTGTGTCCACTCATCATTACGTGTGTCCACTCATCATTACGTGTGTCCACCTCCCATTACTAAGAGAACAATTGGTTTAGCGCAGTAGTTTTACAACATTTCACTAAATGCCGTTCCCACCAATCGTTAACATATTTTTTTTTAATTTGTCGCTCTCGTAATCCCTCCTTCCCCCCACCCTCTCGACTCTCGCCACAAAGTTTTGACAATGAAGGAGGAATCTGCCCTACTAATTAAGAGAGAGTTGTCACTTTGCAAGTACACCTGCTTTGTACACGAATTGCAACCCCAGGCACTGACGCAGTACACATCCGTGCCCCCTTGTAGTATTTTGTATGATCTTTGATGCAGATCACAAGCACACGAGTAAAGATACAAACGGGAGACACTAAACGGTTTTAGATAACGCTGCACATGACTAAGGGAATTACAGAGCTCACATGCTGTACTTTTATGAAAATATTGGGTATTAAGCATGCAAAAAAAGCAGCTAAGTGTGTACTGTACACCTATATCTGGTCCACCAACAACATTTCAGCATTTCTGACCTACGCGTGCTGTTACTGCATGTGCTGTGTTTAAGAACTTGCTGTTCTTGTACTTTCTCCATTGGGACCTGTTTTTCTTATCCTTCGTGCGCGTAATTTACTCAGTGTATAAAGGGCCAATGCTTCGCTTTTGAACATTTCATATATGTTTTTTCCCTTAACTTTTGTTTTCCTTAATTTTTGTTTTCCTTCTATATAAATGTTTTACAAGAAATGGTTCCCCTTTCTACCCAAAATCCTTGAAAAGTGAAAGGAGATGAAAACATTGTTTTACCTGTTCTGAGATGTTTGGCCTGGTTATCAAGATACATGAGCTGTGTAGAGAAGTATGGCAAATGCCTTGTAAAATATAACTGTGAGTGTTCCACGCCTTTTGTGTTGTAGTTCCAGTACCCTTCTCTGGTACAGTCTAGGATGTTAGTTAGAATCTATGAACAAAAATGGACAAACAGAAGCGCGCCGGGTTGAGTATGCTGTCCTTTTTTAGGTCTTGGCTAGTAGCGCGCTGAAAGCGCGTTCTCGCCGAGAACTATAGTCGGCGTCTCAGCAGTCTGAGAACGCCGAAGTGAGACAAGACCTGGCCGCGCGCAGCGTTTCCCCATAGGATAGCGTTGTGCGCGCGGCCAGGTCTTGTCTGTACAGCATTGCATGGCAGACCGGATCGCGTCGCGCGCCTCTCTGGAATGCAGGGGGAGTCTGCAGAGGGGCGCGCGGTGCTGTTCACGAGGTGCGCGGCGCTCATAAACAAGCTGGCTGCCTCTTCTCTCACCCGCCCTCCTGACTTTTAAGGGGATTCTGTTAATGTAATTTGTAGGAATTCTTTGACGGTACTCTGGTACTCAATGTATTATTTTCGATTTAAAACGGATCTCCCTGCGAGTGTCAAAAGGAAGTCCTCACTCTCCTCCATTTACATTTTGACTTTCTCCATGTCCACGCACACTACGTACTTAATATGTTAGAGTGAGTTCAGTTTTAAACATGCAGGCAGTCTGTTTGTTGTTAGTCAGTGCCTCCCATGCTTACTTGTTGACTCGGACTATAAAGCTAAAGGCACGGTCTGACGCAGTTATTATTCACACAGCTCTGATGATGCACCTCAGGCACGGGGCTGACACAGTTATTATTCACACCACTCTGATGATGCACCTCAGGCACGGGGCTGACACAGTTATTATTCACACAGCTCTGATGATGCACCTCAGGCGCGGGGCTGACACAGTTATTCACACAGCTGTGATGATGCAACTCAGGCACGGGGCTGACAGTTATTATTCACACAGCTGTGATGATGCACCTCAGGCTGGGGCTCACAGCTGTTATTATTCACACAGCTCTGATGATGCACCTGAGGCACGGGGCTGATGCAGTTATTATTCACACAGCTCTGATGATGCACCTCAGGCACGGGGCTGACACAGTTATTATTCACACAGCTCTGATGATGCACCTCAGGCAGGGGCTCACAGCTGTTATTATTCACACAGCTCTGATGATGCACCTCAGGCAGGGGCTCACAGCTGTTATTATTCACACAGCTCTGATGATGCACCCAGGCACGGGGCTGACACAGTTATTATTCACACAACTCTGATGATGCACCTCAGGCAGGGGCTCACAGCTGTTATTATTCACACAGCTCTGATGATGCACCTCAGGCATGGGGCTGACGCAGTTATTATTCACACAGCTCTGATGGTGCACCTCAGGAACGGGCTGACGCAGTAATTATTCACACAGCTCTGATGATGCACCTCAGGCAGGGGCTCCCAGCTGTTATTATTCACACAGCTCTGATGATGCACCTGAGGCACGGGCTGACGCAGTTATTATTCACACAGCTCTGATGATGCACCTCAGGCAGGGGCTCCCAGCTGTTATTATTCACACAGCTCAGATGATGCACCTGAGACACGGGGGTGACGCAGGTATTATTCACACAGCTCTGATGCGCTCTCTAATACTCTTTACTAATAACTCTCTCCTACTCTCTATCAACTTCTCACTCTACTACTTACTCTGTGTGTGGATGGTAATGCAATAGGTCTCGCATATGCAAGCGATGAAGCTATTGGCAATGTAAATGACAATTCCATTTAATTATGATTTAAAAAAAAAATCATGAGCAATGCCTTTAATACTGCCGAGACCATTGCATTGAAAATGCTTGTTTGTATTTGTTTCTGCATGTGAATTGCGGCTGTGAGTATGCTGTCATTTTTTTTTATTCGTTTCTGCTTGTGAATTGCTGCTGTGAGTTCACGTCATGCTCTGTTTATGTAGGCGTGCTGCGGCATCAAATTACAATCTTCACTTGGGAAAGGCAAACATACATACACTTGGATGACAATTCTACAATGACCAGTACCTTGATAGAGCAGTCCGGCCCGCCGGGAATGTGTTCTCTTAGTGGGTGCCTCGTTTCCTGTTTGCTTGACGTATGCATGCATACTGCAACAACTAATTACACTGGTTCTCCCTATACGGCCGCTGGGCGTGTAGCACGGGCAGAAGCAGGCGCTGTAGTGTTGCAACCCAAACGGGAAAGTAAATGAAACTCACAAGGTGCTCTAAAAGCTTTGCATTCCACCATGAAGTGCATGTAATTAGGTGCCATGGTATGTGCACATAGTTACAGCATGGCTTGCATCTGTAGATGCAATGCGCACAGATGATATAACAATTCATTCACCTAATAGATACAACTGAGCGGTATTTAATCATTTATTTCACCCAGCAGACCGCCACACCTTTCTTTTTAAATAAGTAGTATTTCCGATTTTTACTGTTATTTCAACTGTGCGCATTGCATCTACAGATGCGTGCCATGCTGTAATTATGTGCACGTATCATGGCACCTAACTACATCCACTTCACGCGTGGAACGCAAAGTGCTTGGAACAGCAGGTGCGTTTCATTTACTTTCCCATATAGGTTCCAACAGTACACCAACTGCTACTCTTTTGTCTTTTGCCATCTGACCTGAACAGGAAATACTATTACATTTAATCCCAGGCCAATACTGGTGATTATTACATGTAGTTTTTTGTAATTTTGATATCAGACTTGTGAATAATACCATCAGATAAATTTCAGGCAAAACAGCCTCAGCTGGCAGTGAACTTGATTCTGAAATCCATCACTATGTGACGTGGTTCAGAAAACTTTGCATTATTTTCACTTGTGTCTCCTATCTATTTTTTAACACCAGAATTCATTCTCAGTGTCTCTCAGTGCTTGTTTTTAATAGTGAGATTAGTGTGTAAACAAAACAAAGGATGCATGTTAGTTTAGTCTTTCTTTTTTAGTAAGAGATTAAGGCCGATGATTTAATCAAATCAGATTAATCCTTGCATTGGGTACACTTATACAAATATGGTTTAACGCAACAAGGTTTAATAAGGTGTCACATTTTCAGGTATCAGAATGCAGACGATTTCCTTTTTCAGGTTATTCAGAAACACTCTGCAGGGCAGTCTAGAAGATCCTATTATATCTACATAAGGAGTCTTTCAAAGGTTTTTGAGAGGAATGGAGACCATGTTCACTTTCAGTATTTTTAAAATGAGTTAGATTGTCCTTGCTGGGTTCCTGCTTATATTGATAACAGGCATCCAACATGATATGTCATGAGAGAAGCATGCTGTATACATGTTGAAGAACAGTAGATGTTTGTATTTGAGCTTATGTATTTGAGCTTATATAGCGCACAGCTACCCGCAGTGGGTTTCCCGGCGCTTGCTTAGGGAACCCGTCCTGGTATTCCCCTGTGAGATAACCCCGGTAGGATATCCACAAGGTGAAAGCCAGGCATCCCGCCGCGAGGGGCCGTTGTGGAGATTAAGCAAGCTATTGCCCAGAGTCGCAGAGTGTGAACCCGTGAGTCGAGTCGAGAAGGCACCGGAGCGAGAATTATCGAGTCCGTGGAATTTTTAGCCCAAGACCTGCCGAAGCGGGGAATTGAACCCTGGTCCAGGGCCGATCTCAGCTTCCGGGTCTGCCGCCTCTAACCCCTGAGCCACACTTCTCCATGTTTCAGGACCCAGGCTAAGGTGCTGCATAGCTAAATACATATAAGGTCCCAAAGGCAATACCATTTGCATTGCAAATGCTTGTCTTGTGCAGCCCTACTTATTCCAATGCAGATTGTCAGATCTCTTTACATCAAAATGTGCATATTACATGTACAATACATTTTATGTTTGTAAATTAATGTACAGGATATGCTACAAGGGGATTGCAAGGTGTAGAAGTCACATACCATCTTCCATAGCTCACTGTGCTATTATCCTCGCAATGCCCTCATGATCGACCTGCTAAACATATTTGTGAGGGCTTTAGATCTGATGTCACTTCTTGTGATGCTACTTCCAGTAAAGTCGTGGCATGTGATGCCTCTTTCTATGATGTCAATTCCTGTGGTGCCATGTGTGATGTCACGAGCCGTGGTGTCACTTGCATACTGCCTAACTAGGTTAGTCCCCCTGCTTCTTTTTTTAGGACTTGTGCCCTGCAGGTATGCCTCCTGAAACTGATTTGTAGTTGATGCAGTGGGTCTTGACAGAAAGCAAGCTATATTATCTCCCATGCAATGCAGAAGAAAATTAAGACTGGGCTCGGCTGAATGACTGGAATTAACCACCCTGGTTTGAGTGCTCCACTAAGTAGAAAAACATCCATGCAATTAGATATTACGAAAAAAAGAGACGTTCTAACATATTTCCTTGAAATATTAGTTCATGCACCCTCTGTTGACATGGCCGTTCGTACACACCTCACTACAAAAATACATAAATACTGAATAGTTTCAGTTATGGGTATATTGAACGAAAATTTAAAAGATCACTGATCTGCTAATCTGTTAAAAATGCACCTTTTTTTGCCACACGACGTTTTTATTTTGTGGGCGTTCAATATTGCTGCATTTAAATCCTATGTCTTTCCTTTTTAGGTTTTGCCTCGCCGAAGATGCGCTCTGCGCATCTTTTCGGCGCAGGCGAAATCCTGTTGAGAACTGTAGGGTGGCTTTGTTCGGCCCTCGTCGTTGATTGGCTGGCTCCGTAAACGGAGCCTTGCCATTGGACGAGGGGCCTGTCCGTCAATGCCGGACCAGACACGGGGGCGTTCCCGACATTCTTTGGCTTTTGCCGACGTCACGGGACGCCGGGAACGCCCCCGTGTCTGGTCCGGCATTGCCGGCACTATCCCTGAATGACACGTTATTCCAAAAGCCGATTGTTCCAAAGACAACTGAAAGAGTTTAAGTGTCTCGCCCACGAAACGATTCAAAAGATTACTGGAAATGGTGCATCATTAAGTAGAAATTATCCATCTCACTGGTCAAAATAGGAGAATTGATAGACAACTAGAATGGGAATATGGGGATAAAGAATCCTTTGATAAAATGACTTTAATATTGAATCATTTTAGGTAGAAATCAACAAGCAATACTTGTCTCAAGTGGATAAGCCTGCTAACCTGTGGTTTCCCTCTCGGGGTTTGATGTGGTGTCGACGTGGCTTTGAGTCAGAAACCAGCAAAGCTCCTGGAAGGAGCTGGGCCCTGATACTGTAGACAGCAGGAAGGCAGACGGCCTCCGTTAAGCACGTGCTGCTCCACGCACAGTGGCCCACCGTACCCTGAGGTCCCGCATCCTGGCAGCAACCCCAGCCTACACCACACGCAAGAAGCCAACAGTCCCTGAGATCTGACAGGACAGAAGCACACAAATCCCGCGTCTATGAACTCATGGACCACTCAGCCACATCTGAAGACTGCGCATCCATTACGTGCTCCACGCAAACCATGCATCGACCCTCCACGAGCAGGAGGGAGCATTTATGTTGGTTGTAAAGTGTTGTGGTGCATTACCAAGTGTGTAAAGTTACCTACAATATTAATATGCAAGTAATACCGGTGTAAAATGCTGAAAGAGCTTGTTTAAAGTGCTGTACGATATTCAAATGCGCGTAAAGTGCTGCTGGGTATTAATCATGGTTTAGTGAACAATAGTCTGCCGCGGGATATTGATCTGAGTTTGTGATCCCGGGGTGCACATTGGATGTACATTGCCAGCTGTGAAGGAGTCGGGGAGTGAGGTCGGTACTCGCACGAGCAGGGCAGAAGCTGACCGAGCAGGCCGCGCCCCCATCCGCGGCTCCAGACAGTCAGTCGGCAGGTGGCGCGGTGGCAGGAGCTCCCGCTCAGCCGCAGCCTGCCATTACCGCCTGTCCTCGGGGCCTCTCGCTCGCAGTTTCAGGCTCATTAGCAGCCGCATCGCGTGCAGAGACGGCTCGCGGGTTGGAATCCCGCACATGCAGCGGCCTGGGGCTGCAGAGACGCAGCGGCCCCATCGGAGTCCCCAGGGGTGGGCATTGGTGAAAGTTCAGTGACCCGGCCTGCCATTGTCCTCGGAGGCACCCTTGACCCGGTTGGCGGGCGATCACGGGATGCGGACCTCGCCTGAAGAGCTCTTTGCTGGTCATTGTTGGCCACAGCTCAGCCACGTGCTAAAGAAGGAGGCGCCCGCATTAGGGTCACCCACGCTCTGCTACCACAGCGTTACGGGTGCCCAGGTAGCCCATGCCAACATGGAAACAATGGGGTGTCAGTAATGTACCCAGGGCCTATAAAACTGAAATATAAAAACGGGGGAGGGGAGGGGGGGTCTCTGAAAGGGGCGTGGCCAGTGTAATTAGGGGCGTGCTAAAAATCTGTGCTTACTTGGCATAATGTGCCGCCCGACTTGTATTTGGCTGTTTCTGTCATTGCATTCTGGTGTTTGATACAACAAGTAACATCATACCTACAACAAGTCAGGACTTTTGGCTTTGTCAATTGTTATTAGTTGCATAAAATAAATAAGCTGCAACTATGGCTTGTTATATATAATATTAAAAAAGCTTTCAATTAAAGCCCTGGCGACCCTACCACAATGCTGCTGCTCTTGCTTTTCAGAAAGAGAAGGGGAATCCAGAAAGAAAATGGCTCTTTAAAGGATTTCCCTTCCCCCACAACCCTCAGCTGGCATGACGTCATGCCGTCACTTCTCCACTAGTGAGAAGTGCGCAGCCTATGGGTGACTAGCTGTGGGTTACAGCGGCCCGCACCCCATTCGGCAGAGGGCCACCACCGTTTTGTGTTACTGCATTGTTACCGTGTGTGTCTCCCCCCTCCGAGGTCTCGGTGTTCGTTCTCTCTCACAGGCCTCTGCCCCCACCTCTTCTCCTCACGTTCTCGCCCAAACCTCTGTTGTCCATCAGAGAGTAAGTAACCTCTGCCCCTCAGATGCCTGCGTGCTCGATCTCTCCCACCACACTCTGCGTTCGTTTCTCCCGTCGGAGATTTCCTCTTCTAAACCCAGCCGCGGCCCAACAAGCCCGGTCTGTGCCCGTCCCTTTGTATTCCCCCCCCCCGTCCCTGAGTTGTGCCCCAGGGGGACCTCGTGTCTCTGGCTATGCAACTGCTGCAGTCAAGAGGAGTTGGCCACGAAGTGACCCGATTGACGTGGACAGTGTTGAAAAGCGTGGCCTGTGTTTAAATACACGTTCCAGCACGGCTGCTACAGAGAGAAGACCGTCAACCCGGAGGATGTGTATCACCTGTAAAGGGGATGCTTCTGGAATCGTGCTGCAGAGGGCTGTTGCGCGGGTGGGTGGGCGTAATTCAGTCTATTGCCTATGGGTGACTAGCTGTGGGTTACAGCGGCCCGCACCCCATTCGGCAGAGGGCCACCACCGTTTTGTGTTACTGCATTGTTACCGTGTGTGTCTCCCCCCTCCGAGGTCTCGGTGTTCGTTCTCTCTCACAGGCCTCTGCCCCCACCTCTTCTCCTCACGTTCTCGCCCAAACCTCTGTTGTCCATCAGAGAGTAAGTAACCTCTGCCCCTCAGATGCCTGCGTGCTCGATCTCTCCCACCACACTCTGCGTTCGTTTCTCCCGTCGGAGATTTCCTCTTCTAAACCCAGCCGCGGCCCAACAAGCCCGGTCTGTGCCCGTCCCTTTGTATTACCCCCCCCCCCCCCCCCCGTCCCTGAGTTGTGCCCCAGGGGGACCTCGTGTCTCTGGCTATGCAACTGCTGCAGTCAAGAGGAGTTGGCCACGAAGTGACCCGATTGACGTGGACAGTGTTGAAAAGCGTGGCCTGTGTTTAAATACACGTTCCAGCACGGCTGCTACAGAGAGAAGACCGTCAACCCGGAGGATGTGTATCACCTGTAAAGGGGATGCCATTAGAGGGGCCGAGAAGTGGAAGGGCAAATAGGCCATGGTTTGCGCTTGCTTGAATATTTGTGTACCGCTACGTAAGAGCCCAGTGGCGTAGTGCCCCCCACCTTGCCCTCGTAAGGAGTTTAAACCAGGGAAGCTAGTGGGCTTTAAGGATTATATAACTGGACCCTACTAAACCTTAATTAGTTATTTATGGGCCTCTTATGTCTACTGACAAAATGCTCATGAATAACACCGTTGAGGAACACCATAACAGAGGGCGTGGGTGCTGTCATGCACAGAAAAGAAAACCGACTAAGAGAATGAATGAAAATAGTGAAAATACTAGAGGGATGCAGAAAAGTGAGCATGAGATGGAAAGGTAAGAAAAAACAAAGGTAAGAGGCAAGATGGGGGAGATATTAAGCGAAAGAATGGGGGGGGGGGTAAGGAAGGATAGAGAGAAAGAAGAACATTTGAAAGGAAATGAAGAAGAACATGTGAAAGGTAGGGTAGAAGGGTGGAAGAGTAATGGGATTGGGTGGGTAGAAGGATGACGAATGGACAGATGGGGAGAAGTGAAAGGACGCATAGATGGATGCATGGGTAAACTGATGGGTGGGTGACTGGAGGGGTGGATGTATAAGTGAAAGGGTGAACGGATGCATAGGTGGATGATGTGAAGGGATGGACGGATGAACAGATAGAAGGGCGAAAGATAGTTGTAAGTAGGGTGAACGGGTGCACAGAACTGTCCGAAGACTTGAGTCGGGCTTTCTCCTGGTCGTAGGTATGGTTGAAGTGGGGGATAGTTTAATAGCCTGGTTACTTCCTCGTGTGAGACCGTAATCTATCTGAGTGCTTTGATTACGTGACTGTTATGTGCTCCAAAATGAATGTCATGTAGAGTATGGATACCAAGTGACTACATGCATTAGGACACTAAGTATTGTATAGTAGTTGTATTTCTACAATACTTCATACCACTGACACACCTGACGTGACCACTTGAGATCTGTCATCAGGCGTTGCCTGCGTTTTTCACTGTTATTCTGGAAATGCTCCACTTTGAGTCACCGTGTTTATTAGTACATTTATCTGAATTTTGAAATGGATAAAAGGACACATTCAGCGTGGAGGGGCCACCGCCCCCCCCCCCCCCCGAAAAATACTTCACTGAATGGGAAACGTTATTTTAAGCAGAATAGGGAATAATTTTACCCGGGGCGTGGTAGTCGCGCTAGAAATGCAGCTTTTTTGGCAGGCACACAAATAAAAATAAACAAATCCGGCTTAAACAGTAATGTTGTTGTTGCCAGCTTTTTATTAAAGTGCGTTTTGCTTTGTGTCCTCGGCCAAGTGGTGTTCTTATCTCTGTTGGTGGCGTGGTATCTCCTGTTCACATCCTGGAGGACGTCCCAATCTGTGACAGTCTTCCTGTGGTTTGCAGTCCAGTTTTGCCCACTGTGTATTGTTGTGCATTCACCTACTACGACAGTTTACTTTGTATGTTCAGTGCTTCAATTCTTTAGCTTCTATTGCTGGGTTTAAAAAAAAAATATTTTCATATTCTCGGTTATTGTACTTGTGTTTACCGCGGATATATCAGTGTGCCTCACTTAAGTGCCATTTCTTAGCTAAACTGCTCTTTAAAATTGGAGGCTAGCGCAGCGTACGAAGGGGGTGTTGAACGGCTCCTGTCAGGATTGGGAGGTGGGGGCTGCGTCATGCGCGCGCAGTTTATTTTTCCGGGTATCTCGCGCTCTCCAGTGACGCCGAGATTGATGGATCGAATACAGACTGCGCAGAATGATAACTAATGCACACCAGAAGGGTCTGGTATCCTCTGTGGATGAGATCTAAAGCCCTGTGACTCGCATTAAATGTAGCATACTTCTGCTCTGTGTGGGGGGGGCTCTGTGTGGGTGTATGTGTGGAGGGCGCTGTGTGGTTGTGTGGGGGGGCGCTGTGTGTGTGTGTGGGGGGCTCTCTGTGGGTGTTTGTGTGTGGCATTTGCGAGAGATTAAGCTATTGGCATTGTAAATGACAATGCCATTTATTTATGTTAAAAAAAACATAAATAAAAATAATGTCAAGAGCAATGCCAATAGCTCTAACTTTAACAAAGGCAAAACCATTGCATTGTAAATGCTTGTTAAGTAAGACTGACTGCTGACTTTGAGACGGAAGTCACATTCAGTTCTTGGTCACTGCTGTTGCTCGTATTGGAATGTAAATGCTTTGTGAAATCAAATGGAACGCCTTAAATTAGGTAAATACACAATAAACCATCTCCCACTGGTTTAAAAGTATTTAATCTCTCATAAACGTGGTTCGAAGGTCATTGTTTATTCAGTCATATTCTTTTATTATTTTCCGGGGAAGCGCTGAGTAATTATTATGTTTTTAAATTGCACCAAATAAATACATAAAAGAAAAATGTAAGTAAATAAAAGAATGCGAAGTGTAACCGCGATCCATAAAAAGAGGTTCCCGAGCATATGTGGAAAATGAAAAGTGACATGTGACAACACCCCTCTCCCAACACACCCCTTCAGAATGTTCACTAAATTGTCAGAGACTGTGGGCAAAGTACAGTAATACACCGATGAGGTGATCTCAGAGCAGGCAAAATCCTAACGCTCTTATGGATTTTGCATATCTCCATAGCATCACCATAAACCCCTGATGACATCACACCATCTGCACTATGATGTCACAAGGCGCGTGGAACATGAAAACAACGCACGCGAACAGGGACAACTCAGCTGTAGCAGAAGCAAGGAAAGGACATCGTACATTCAGCAATCACCTCAGAGACTACACAACCAACTGTCCACGCTGCTGGTTAAATGAATTAAACAGGTAGATAGTTTACTTGGAAAACACAATCGCTGCTGTGATTTTCCGTTCGGCCCCCACAGCCTCGAGGCACATGGTCTTTCCCAATTGTGATGAGGAACACATTGTGACATTTTCCTGGTGTATATAAGGCTCAGTTACTAGGGAGCCGTCGCACTGAAGAACCTGACATGGTCACGAGGCAACCTCTGCTGGAGCCAGAGACCAGCGAGAAGGCGGACTCCATGGCTGAATCACACGGACTCCCTCAACGGAAGAGGAGAGGGTCACGCTGCCTGCCACAAAGAGAGAATGTGAGCCAGTGAAGCAATAACGCTCAAAACAGACTTGAAACCAGTGCTTTAAACGGGAAAAAATAAGTGCAAGTACTCATTAAATTGATTTAGGGGCGTGGCTTGTGGGAAAGGTTAGAGGCGGGGTGAGACTTGCTGATAGAAACACATCTAGTCAGTGAAGCAATAACGCTCAAAACAGACTTGATACCAGATTTGATTATCCACCTTAACCCCAGTTTTCGAAATATCTTCACACCTATACCCCCTCGAAATCGTTTTAGGCAAATCCACCCTACTTGCACCACTTCCTGGACCTGAGGCCTTCTATACCCCATGCAGGAAGACAACACAAGTTGTACGACAGACAATGGGTATAGGAATATGCGCACCAATGTACGAGTTGTGACAAAAAATGGTAACTATATAATCCAGAATCCCGGTGCTAGCCTATTCTTGTAGAATTAAATGTCACTATTGCTTAGAGACAAATGTAAGCATACATGTGTTAAGAAAACATGAAATAAAGTTTGTGTAAAAAAAAATGAGGCCTTCTATACCCAAAATCTGCCAAGCCACTTATTTTTCTTCCAATCTTTTAAATTCTTCCCTAATCTGTCCATTTCCAAAACATGCCTTATTACAAATCTACTTTCCTTGTTCCATGTTTACCTCCCTGACTCCCATACCTTACTGTTGTTACCTTCAATCACCTCAACTTGTCACACATGCTGCCCATATCATATTTCAGTCCCTCCCTTAAACCCAGTCTGTTTAATTCTACTCCCCTACATTACTCCCATCACCCTATTACTCATACCCCATTTCTAGAGGATGTAGCCTTACGGCTAGAGCGGTCGACCTCGTAGCTGGGGCACCGGGTTAGAGTCTCGGCAATGACGCTCAACATCCTGTGATTCTGAGCAAATCACTCAATCGCCCCGTGTCTAACAAAAATGAATGTGTTAATCTGTAACGAAACTGGTGCTCATGTAAAGGGCTCTGATACCTGATATCTTCTCGTCTAGTTTGCGCTATATAAAACTCTAAAAAAAATTTCCTTCTGACTGCAAACCACTTAAATTTGTCTCCCATTTTGCACACTCCATCCTCCATTATTTGCCAAACTTCCACATCCAAGTTCCTTACTTCAAAACACTTCACTTGTCCCAAACCATAATTTACCCAAACCTCACCTGAGCCCAATTTTCCAACAATTCCACTTCTCCATTATCATTAGAAGTTTGGGTTACATCGTATATTGCATATAAGCACTGTTTGAGCCTAATCTCGAATTCGCAGTAGTGTGAAATTGCTGCACTTTCGGTTGTCAGGCATAATAGATTGCAATGGGGGAAAAGTGCAGATTTTGGGTGTGGCAAGCCCGCATTTGCACGTCATTTCCTAGTCGTACCTCATTTACTCTGAAGGGGGAAGTGAGATCGTCGGGGCAAAACACTGTTAATTGTTTTGTACTGTAATTGTATTTATAAAAGCGCTTACTACCCCTGACAAGATGTCGAAGCGCTTTTTCGGCGAGTAGCACGCTACTCCGGGCCCCATAGAGGATTAGTGTTGATTTGGTATAGTGAAACATGTAAGTACATTTTAAGTGGTGGATAGGTTAGTAAGTTATTTGGATTTGGAATGATAGCAGAAGGATAGAGGAGGAAAAAAGGTTTGTATTTATATAGCGCTTGTTACCCCTGATGGATGTTGAAGCACTTTTCTGGCGAGTAGCACGCCACTCCGGAACCCATAAAGGGTTAGTATTGAAAATTAGTATAGTAAAATATTAAGTAATTTGAGTAGTGGATAGTTTATTCAGTAATTTGGGTAGAGAAGAGTAAACGGCGGGATAGAAGAGGAAAAGAGGTTTGTATTTATAAAGCGCTTATTAGCCCTGAAGGGGTTTTGAAGAGCAAGTAGCACGCTACTCTGTAACCGATAAGGATTTGTGTTGATTTAGTATGGTGAAATATGAAAGTAATTTTAGTGGTGGATATGTTAGTCAGGTATTTCGATTGAGAAGGGTTAGGGAGGGGTAGAAAAGGGAAAAGGTTTGCATTTATGTAGCACTTGCAACTCTGACGGAGTGTTGAGACGCTTTATTGGCGAGTAGCACACTACTCTGTAACCCCTAAAGGATTAGTGGTGAAGTCATATATTTGAATATGGAATTTGAGAAGTTAACATGTTAGTCTGTTCATTTTGATTGAAAAGGATAGTTGAGGGATAAAAGAGTAAAGGATGATTTTGTTTAGGTCTTAGCAGTTGGAGGAGACTTTTGGATGAGTAAAAAGAGTTTTGGAGGGGAGGAGTCAGAGGGAAGAGTTTAGAAAGGTTTGTTTTAGGGGATCGTTTTAGTAAAAAAGGTGATGCAAGGAGGGGTAGAGTAGGAGAGAGTCTAGAACGTTTTTGGGGGATCATAGTAGTAGTATGGGATAAATGAGAGAGTGGATGTAGAGGGTATATTGATAGATGTATAGGATGAGAGATAGGGTAGTGCTTTGGAAAGAGTAGTAGAAAGACGTTTGGGTTGAGTTAGAAGGTTGGACTAGAAGATATATTGAGAGAAGTATAGGCTGAGAAATAGGGCAGTGCATTGGAAATGCTAAATTTGAAGAAAGTGATAAATATATAGATCCATAAGTACATTGAAAGTATAAAGATACATAACGGAGGCAAGTATATGTAGATTAAAGATATTGATAGAGGGCACAGGATTAGAAATAGGGTAGTGCATTGGATATGCTTTTTCAGGAGAAAAGTAACAGATACAAGGAAGGTACATAGATGCACAGTGGAAGTATTTACATGTAGACCACAGATGATTTTTATTTATTTATTTATTATTATAATATATATATATTTTTTATTTATTATTTCTTCCTATCAACAATTATTTTACATGTTTATACAAAGCAATACACAAAGATTGGTACATATCTATAGGGAAAACAAATGCTTATATACAGAGGATATGCTGTAAATTTCTGTTTGCTTATGGTGCTTATGTGGGGAAGAGCCAATTCTTGAGTAGTTTTCTGAAGATAAGGTGGTTGTCGGTGGACCTTATGTTGAGTTACCCTGGAGAGATTTGTACTATGCCGTAATTCTGTGGCATTTGTAACCACGCCATTGATTTCCCAACCTATTTTTGTAAACCCCTATAAGCTAAATTTTGGTCTTACATGAATGTGTCAACAAAAGAATTGGACTCATTCTTTATCGAGCACCAGAGCGGAATGATGTCACGTCTGGAGCTCAAACAGTAAATGTAGCCACTAATATAGGTAGGGAGTTTGGCGGAATTTAGAGATTGAATATAAATTGAAATTTTTGCAGGAAGATATTTAAATAGGGTCGAGATTAAGCCAATCCATATTATGGAGTTTATCTCTCTGCAAATTATGTTTTTGGAGTTTTTGTTTCCATGCGGAACCACCATTTGAGAAAAAGGATGTAAAAGCTACTTGGGGGGATGAAGGGTTGTCTGGTAAAATTGTGGGTGTTCTTTATTCCTGGAGCCTCGATTGAAGAGGTCAAAATTATTTTTCTTCTCCCAGGTTTTTGCCTCTCAGTGCCTTGGCTTCTGGTATTGCAGTGACTACCAAAGATGGACTGTTTTCTTCAAGGTATGACAATCAGCCTTTTGTAACAGATTTGTAGTTGATGCAGCAGGTCTTAAGGATGATACAGGGACACTACAAACAAGAATGGTTCCCAAGGATATCAACTACAAATAGAGCAATGTTTTTCTAATAGCGCAAAAGTAATTGAATCAGTGGTTTATAATTATAGTAGCTCCACATTATATTCAGGCTGTCTCCATCTTCTTTGTGAAAAGTTGGTTGAAAGATAGGTTGCTGTTTTAATGTGTAAGCAAATGCTTGTTTAAAAAAAAATATAAAAACATTTAGAAAATGAGAAATTATTTAATTTATAAATGTAACTCATTATTACATTAGGATATAGCAAATGTTTTGAATAATCACTTTATAATTAATTAAATTTATATTTGACACTTTCAGTCCTATTCACTAGGAAGTGGCGGAGCGCGATGTTAGCCACCTTGGCTTAACGCTGCGCTCCACCGCTTCCAAAGCACTGGGCTGCACTGTATTTACAAGGTTACGGCACAGCCCTACATTTCCCTGTGCGCTGGTGCTAATTTTTGCTGCCCAGTTCCAACGCAGACATCCTTGTGCCATAGTGCCAGGGTGCCTGCATTGTAGGGAACGACTGTTTATGTGCAGGAAGGTGTCCCTTCCTGCACATAAACAATCTGAAATGCCATTTTGAAACTTCTTTGTGTGCAGCACACATAGAAGTTGCAAAACGTCACATTTTTAAAATTTATAGTTTATGTGCAGGAAGGATAACCTTCCTGCACATAAACAATCCGTGGTCTTTTGCTGTTTCTATGTGTGTTGCACAATGCAGCTTTTCCCGCACCCGGCAGCTCCACGTCTCCTGATCACCCGGCACTGCGAGCCGCTCGTGATCCATACTTTAGGCATTACCCGCCTTATGGACTAACATTATCTGGGCATTACCGATTGTGCCACCTCTGGTGTGGACTTATTTTCTCCCACCTGAAACCCGACCAGGACCGGGTTGGAAGTATCACCGGTCCCCCGATACTACGATCATTTACTCCCCGACAGCCCTGAAGAGTCATTGGGTTAACTGCCCTGATTGACGAAACACGTGTCGGCTGGTTCTTCTTTTTGTTCGTTGGTCTCTCCTGGACAGGAGGCCCAACCACTCACCAAATTAAAAAAACTAAGACGGAAAAAACATTGTGTCTTTGATCTTATCCTTGATCGCTTTACTATAAACGACTACGTCATTACAACTGTTGTGTGCGCTTGACTGGCTGTTGTATTGCACAATGCAGCACACACAGAAACAGCAAAAATGAGGAGAAAGTAAATATTTCTCCTCGTTTGCGCCTGGAAAGACCAGGTTTTCCCTGATCTTAATTTTGGTGCTGCCCCATATTTACGCTGCCCTTTCAAATATGGGGCAGCGTCAAAACCAATGGGTGTTGCGGTGGAACGCACACCACAACACCCATTGCCCACCCCTTTCACGCTAAGTTTAGCGTGATAGGAGACCTTATTTACAAGACAGCATTAAAACACTTTAAGTGGTTTAAAGATGCCTTGTAACTAAGGCGAAGCCAATATAGCCACAGGAACGTCACCAAAAGTGAGGTTTCTGTGGTGATAGGGGCTTGTAAATATGCCCTATAGATTATTGAGTGTTTAAAGACTGATGAAAAATGACAAAATACTTTGGGGGTTATTCAGTGCTTGGTGGATGTGGGACATCTGCAAATAACTTTTGGATTACTGTCAATACTAGTTAGAGTTTAAATCTTGGATATGCTCTCTTAATAGTGCACACACATAATTTTTGGGTAGATCTCCCACATCCACCAAACACTAAATAATCCCTTTTGCCATTTTTCTAATTTCGCATGGAAGTCAACTGAGCTAATCCTTTGCTTAAAATGGTGGTGAATGCATGTCTGTCCATACATTTGTTTATTTGACCTCATCTTATCCAGGTTAAAATGGGGAGTGACCGATCCATTGGAGCTGAGAGGCCATGGCCCTCCTCCTTTCTCCCCTCATGAACAGTGTCTGTCAGGCTGTACAAGGGTCGCCTGACAGACACTGTTCACTTTCAGTTCAAGCTTCAAGGAGCCGGACATGCACATTTAGCACTGGCTCCTGGCTGCCTGAACTGAACTTTACAGGGCTGAGGAAGTCACAGCTCGTGTGGGCCTGACGTCCTCAGCATAGCAAAGGTCCCTGAGACCCTTCCCTCAGTGAAGAGGGGTAGTGCCACTGATTGCCTCTCACCTGGGAGCTTCAGTTTTAAGAGCCGAAGCGACCAGGGTCGAGGGTTAACCAGTAGCAGCCGGTGGTGGGAGTGTTGCAGGGCGGTGAGTCGGGGCAGGGGAGGAGCAGGGTGGGGGGTAGTAACCTGCGGCATACGGCCCAACAGAGGTAAGTAAACAAATAAATAACTAAAACAAATTTAATTGCACGTGCTGCAAATGTAAAAGATCACTGCAGTCTGCTAATCGGTTAAAAATGCACCTTTCTTGCCACATGATGTTTACATTTTGTGTACGTTCAATGTTGCTGCCTTTAAATCCTATGGGCCCCATTTATGAGGCTGTGGGTCACTTTTAAGCCGCCGGTGCGTCACTTTTTGTGACGCACCAGTGGCGTAAAAAATGCGCCTTGTTGCGCCATATTTACAAAGTGACGCATCTAGGTAGATGCATCACTTTGTAAACCCCTGCACCCCATTATACCTGCGCCAGGTATAATGTATACAAGGGGGGCGTATTGACGCAAGAAAGGGTCATGGAAGTGACGCAGTGAAATTCTAGGACTCAAATGCGTCAAAATCTTAGGCCTGCCTCACAGCAGGCGTAAGACTGACGCAGGCCCTTTCACATGGGGCTTGCCCCATGTGAAAGGACACATTGCTGGAGTTGTGTCACTTTTGTGACTCTCCAGCAATGCGTCACTTGTGCGCCTACAGATACGTCAGAAATAATGATGTATCTGTAACTCCTTGCTACATGATGCGTCATAGTGTAAATATGATGCATCATTGGTATTGCAAGGAGGGCGCAATGAAAAGTGACGCATCGCTGTTTTCACGCAGCGATGCGTCACTTTTCATAAATGAGGCCCTATGTCTTTCCTTTTTAAATAAGACTGACTGCTGACTCTGAAACGGAAGTCACATTCAGTTCTTGGTCGCTGCTGTTGGTCATTATTTGAAATGTACATGTGTTGAGAAATCAAATGGAACACCTTAAATTAGGTATAAACACTAAACCATCTCCTACTGGTTTAAACAAGCATTTACAATGCAATAGGTCTTGCAGCATTACAGTTTGAGTTATTGGCATTGTGTATGACAATGCCAATAGCTATAACATTTGCAAATGTGACACCTATAGCATTTGTAATGCAATATGAGTTGTATTTACATGACTTAGGTGTATTGATATTAGAAATAACAATGGCTTTTCATTTTTTTAATACTTAAATAAAAGTTATTGTAATTGAGTTGGTGGAAGGGTGAAGTGGGTCGTGTCCCCGAGTGATGTGGTGGTGTCCCGAGTGATGTGGTGGTGTCCCCGAGTGATGCCCCCGAGTGATGTGGTGGTGTCCCCGAGTGACGAGTGGTGCCCCTGAGTGATGTGGTGGTGACCCAGAGTGGTGTGGTGGTGTTGCTGAGTGAAGTGGTGGTGTCCCCGAGTGAAGTGGTGGTGTCCCTGAGCGAAGTGGTGGTGTCCCCAAGTGATGTGGTGGTGTCCCCGAGTGATGTGGTGGTGTCCCCGAGTGATGTGGTGGTGTCCACGAGTGATGTGGTGGTGTCCCCGAGTGATGTGGCGGTGTCCCCGAGTGATGTGGCGGTGTTCCCGAGTGATGTGGTGGTGTCCCCAGAGTGATGTGGTGGTGTCCCCGAGTGATGTGGTCGTGTCCCCAGAGTGATGTGGTGGTGTCCCTGAGTGATGTGGTGGTGCCCCCAGAGTGATGTGGTGGTGCCCCCAGAGTGATGTGGCGGTGCCCCTGAGTGATGTGGCGGTGCCCTTGAGTGATGTGGCGGTGCCCCTGAGTGATGTGGTGCATGGCAGTGGTGGTGTCCGTGTCAGTTCTGTATGTTTGGACTGCAGCACTGACTTCAGCACAGTGACCACATCTGATAAGGTTTGCATTATGGACCCTACAGAAAACAGATACATTGTGGAGACAGTACACATACAGCACGTCGAAGCAAGTCCAACATCCGTTTACTTCTGAAGGAGTATACCATCCTTAGGGATGTGTTTACACGTTTGCATCTTCTATAATTTGAGCTGGAGACAAGCTCTCAGAGGAAGCCACTTGGAGAACTGTTTCAGCACTTCAAATAGCCCCCCACATGTGAAATTAAACCTGCCAAGCGCCAGGAGGATATTCAAAACATACACACTGAAAGAAAAGATAGGATGGGTGTGCAACCACACCAGATGACGCCTAACTCCTAGAGTTGGGTGACACAGTACGAGTCTGTGGGGGATGAGGACTAACATTTGAATGTAATCTTCTCCAAAGGAAGGGCAGACAAAAACTTTAAATTGAGACGTGGAAGCAACAACGCAAGTTAACCAAGGTACAGCTGCTCCAGTGGACATGACTTCCTTTCTGTTGGCCACATTACCAGTTCTAGTACCAGGATGACTGAACAGGCTCCGCCCATGTACCACCCTCTGATGAAACGAATCCAGTGAAGATAAAAATAACAGACACATGCCACACTCACCTCTACTGCCTGTGCAGGGACACATGATACTGGTATGGGTTCTAACCAACCCCTTTTGTTTCAGCTCCTCAAGTTCGCAGAGAGCCTAATTTGGCGTAAATTATGCATGGACCCGTACATCATGCTTTTACCCAGCGAAATCTCCTTTTTGGTTGCTATTTATACCCTCTTTGACGTGCATAATGTATGGTCGGGTCTCCTCCAACATCCTCATATTGCTTGCTGTACAATGGCTGCTATCTGAGCACCTCCAGGGGGCAGGACAGACCCAGCATCTGTTACATCCACCACGGCCAGACTGACATCCATCACACCATAAAATGTCCAGCGTGAGGGGGAAACGCGCGCCGGTTGTCACCGTATGAGGGCGCACATCAGTGGCAGCGAGGGCTATCACAGTCTCATTACCCGTCCACTGCCTGGGGGTGGCAGAGAAAAACACAAACCAGTCCCAGTAAATCAAGTGCTCTATCATTCGCCACTCTTCACTCCCCTCCTAACACAGCAACCAATGTCAAGATAAGCCTCGTTCTGGTCGTCACGAGCGACAGCAAAACAACTTCCACTCTTGCACTGTGGCTTCTATGACAGGTCTGGTGGCTTAGGGCTCTGTGTCTGACCTTGTGGTTGCAGGTTCAAATCCCGGCGGGTCCACTCATCCATCTGAGTCGATAAACTGAGCACCATTGAGTTGGGTATCAATAAACATCTGTTATTCAACCCCCAGGATGCTGCTCAGACTGAGACCTCTTCTCACTGCCTGCAGTGCGCTACTTTAACTCTCTACGGCTTCCGGCCGGACGGCGTCCCAGAGACCCTGGACTTTTAGCCCCCCCCCCAAGGCGCATGCGGTCGCTACTTCTCAGGTCTGCTACAAGCACGAACTAAAGACGCTGCATAATCTACTGATATCTACATTGAAGCACAGTGCACTCTCTGTGCGACACTACCAACTGCACTGTGCACGATCAAACCACTTGTATATTCTGCCCAGCAGTGCGCCTACTGTACGGAACCTACACTAGTTGACATTGTATCCGTAGGCCTGTGGGTCCTGAACACTCATTCAGATTAACTTTGCTGAATTTTCTCGCTCTGATGAGTTGTCCCACTGCATGAAATGCTACGGCAGTACTTAGAAACTGGACGTTGTAGTATTTGCTTGTCTAAGTAGGTCCATTGTTTTTAATATCGCGCTCATGAAATCGCTATTTTTAAAGTACAAGTCAGTCTGATAGAAGTTGCCTTAAGGAGTGAAGTTTGACTACTTTTTTTTCAAACCTGTTTCCATAATCGGTGTAAACGCCCAGTGCCTACTTGGCGATATCCTCGCCCTATAAATATAATAACATCGAAAGATACACGTACACGCGATGTGCGTGCTGAATATTGTACATTCATTGTGCCGAAAACACCATCCTTTGAACACCTGCCATTACTAATGTCGCTGACAATGTCTAATGCGCACGCTTTGCCATGAATCCTGTTACTGTATGTGAAGTTATTATACTTCACAATAGTTGCGATATACTCGTGAAACTCATGACAGCAAAATTCCAAGCTATGTTCTGGATGAAGCAAGGCTGAAGCAGATGCCACAATCAATAATCGAGGACACTTACTAAGCTCGTTCTCCGACTTGACAGTAAATGAAGATGGAAGTGCCCCCGGAATCCCGCCGCGGCCGCCCCGGAAGTCAGGCACGGTCGCCTGTGACGGGGGCGGGGCCACGTCCAGACCGGAAGAGGAGGCAGGCGTAGTCAATGCGTCTCGCGGCCCGGGGCCCCTGTGAGCGGTGTGGAGCCCCGGGGCCGCGCTAGCAGGAGGTTGGGCGCCGCGTGTTGAGAGAAGAGTCCCTGACATTGGCCAGGTAAGTTCCAAAAGGCTGGGGGGGGGGCTTGGTGCACTTGTGTGTGTGTGTGTGCGTGTATGCTCGTGTGTGTATGTATGTGTGCGACGGTGACGGCGGGGGAAGGAGGGGGGGCCTCGGTGCACTTGTGTGTGTGCGCGCGCGTGTGTGTATGTGTCAGGGGGGGGGTGTCTCTGTATGTATGTATGTGCGTGCGTGCATGGGCGCTTGTGTGTGTGTATGCGCATGCGTGTGTGGTGCTTGCGCTTCCCAGGAGACAGCGCCTGGCCACAGCGCGCGTTCCAGTTTCAAATCGGCTCCAAGGATGCGCGCGGCCGGGACTGTCTCCTGGGAAGCACAGTCGCTAACAATAGATCTCTAGCGAGACACAGCGCTGACGCGCTGTGTTTTCGCTACGAGACCTAAAAAGGCCTTTCAAAAGTATTTCATCACTCATAAACGTGGTTCGGAGGTCGTTGTTTCTTCAGTTATATTCTTTTATTCCTTTCAGGGGATGCGGTGAGTGATTATTAGGTTGTTAAAATGCACCAAATAAATACATACATGAAAAATGAAAGTAAATAATGTAATGAGAAGTCTAACCGCGATCCAGAAAAAGAGTTTTCCGAGCATAAGTGGAAAATGAAAGGTGACCTGTGACAACCCCCCCATCAGAATGTTTACTAAATGGTCGTAGAGACTGGGGGCAAAGTACAGTAATACACCGATGAGGTGATCTAAGAGCAGGCAAAATCTTAACCCTCTCATGGATTTTGCATATCTCCATAGCATCAGCATAAACCCCTGATGACATCACACCATCTGTACTATGATGTCACAAGGCGCGTGGAACATGAAAACAACACACTCGATCGGGGACAACTTTGCTGCAGCAGAAGCAAAGAAAGGACATCGTAAAATCAGCAATCACCTCAGAGACTACACAACTAACTGTCCACGCTGCTGGTTAAATGAATTAAACAGGTAGATAGTTTACTTGGAAAACACAATCGCTGCTGTGATTTTCCGTTCCACCCCCACAGCCTCGAGGCACATGGTCTTTCCCAACTGTGATGAGGAACACATTGTGACATATTCTTGGTGTATATAAGGGTCAGTTACTAGGGAGCCGTCGCACTGAAGAACCTGACATGGTCACGAGGCAGCCTCTGCTGGAGCCAGAGACCAGCGAGAAGACGGACTCCATGGCTGAATCACACGGACTCCCTCAACGGAAGAGGAGAGGGTCACGCTGCCTGCCTCAGAGAGAGAATGTGAGCCAGTGAAGCAATAACGCTCAAAACAGACTTGAAACCAGTGCTTTAAACGGGAAAAAATAAGTGCAAGTACTCATTAAATTGATTTAGGGGCGTGGCTTGTGGGAAAGGTTAGAGGCGGGGTGAGACTTGCTGATAGAAACACATCTAGTCAAGTCAAGTCAAGTCAATAAATTTATATAGCGCGCTACATACCCAGAGGGTCTCAAGGCGCTTGAGGAAGGGTGGGGAATTACATGTCAAATATCCACGTTTTAAGTTGCTTTCTGAATGCTAGGTGGTTCTGAGTAAGGCGAAGATGAGTGGGAAGTGAGTTCCAGGTTTTAGCTGCCAGGTAGGAGAAGGATCTACCTCCCATGGTGGTTTTGTTGATGCGAGGTACAGTGGCAAGGGCTTGGTTGGAGGATCGTAGCTGGCGGGAGGGGGTGTAGAAGGACAGTCGTGTGTTGAGGCATTCGGGTCCGATTTCGTAGAGTGCTTTGTGTGCGTGGGTTAGGAGCCGGAAAGTAATCCTCTTATTGACGGGGAGCCAGTGGAGGTTTTTCAGGTGGCCAGAGATGTGTTCTTTACGCGGTATGTCTAATATGAGTCTGGCTGAAGCGTTCTGGATGCGTTGGAGTTTTTTCTGGATTTTTGCGGTGGTACCGGCGTAGAGGGTGTTTCCGTAGTCCAGTCGGCTCGTGACCAGAGCGTGAGTGACTGTTTTTCTAGTTTCGGTGGGGATCCAGCGAAATGTTTTTTTGAGCATGCGAAGAATGTTGAAGCAGGATGAAGAAACGGCGTTGACTTGTCTGTTCATCGAGAGTGAGGAATCCAGGATGACGCCCAGGTTGCGTGCGTGGTCCGTCGGGATAGGTGCTTTTCCAAGGGCCTCTGGCCACCAAGAGTCATCCCAGGCGGAGGGGGAGGTGCCTAGGATGAGGACTTCTGTTTTGGCTGAGTTCAATTTTAGACGGCTGTGCTTCATCCATTTGGCTACTTCTTTCATTCCTTCATGCAGGTTGGTTTTGGCCGTGTTCGGGTCTTTGGTGAGTGATAGGATCAGTTGAGTGTCGTCGGCGTAGGAGATGATGTTGAGGTTGTGTTGGCGTGCGATGGCCGCGAGGGGTCTCATGTATACGTTGAAGAGGGTGGGGCTGAGTGAGGACCCTTGGGGTACGCCGCAGATGACTTCAGTGGCCTCTGACTTGAATGGTGGGAGGCGGACTCTCTGGGTTCTTCCGGTGAGGAACGAGGTGATCCATTCCAGTGCTTTTCCATGGATTCCGACGTTTCTGAGGCGTTGTAAAAGGGTGCTATGACAGACCGTGTCGAAGGCTGCGGAGAGGTCGAGGAGAATGAGGGCGACTGTGTCTCCATTGTCCAGTAGAGTTCGAATGTCGTCTGTTGCTGTGATGAGGGCGGTTTCAGTGCTGTGCTTGGCTCGGAAGCCGGATTGTGAGGAGTCGAGGGATTTGTTGGATTCGAGGAATGTGGCGAGCTGGTTGTTGACCGCTTTCTCAATGACTTTAGCCGGGAATGGAAGGAGTGAGATAGGGCGGTAGTTTTTAAGTTCGGTGGGGTCAGCTGTGGGTTTCTTCAGGAGGGCGCTGAGTTCGGCATGTTTCCAGCTTTCCGGGAAGGTTGCGGAGTTGAGGGAGTAGTTGATGACGTCTCGAAGGTGCGGTGCTATAATGGAGTTTGCTTTGTTAAAGATGTGGTGAGGGCATGGGTCTGTGGGGGATCCTGAGTGGATAGAGTTCATCAGACGGTTGGTGTCCTCAGTGGAGATTGGCTTCCAGTCATTGAGGATGTTCAGGGGGGGTGGGGGTCCTGCAGGGGATTGGGTGGGTTGGTCTTCGGGTCGGTTGTCGAAGCTGTTGTGGATGTCTGCAATTTTGTTGTGGAAGAATGAGGCTAGGGAGTCGCAGAGGGCTTGAGAGGGGGTGATGTCGTTGGAGTTGGCCGAGGGGTTGGTAAATTCCTTGACGATGTTGAATAATTCCTTGCTGTTGTGGGCATTGTTATCTAGTCGGTCCTTGAAAGCGGCTTTCTTGGCATTCCGGATCAGTTGGTGGTGTATGCGGGTGGCGTTTTTGAAGGCGTCCTTGGTGCTGGTGGTTGGGTCTTTTTTCCAGGCCATTTCAAGGGAGCGGCAGAGTTTCTTGGATTTCTTAAGATCATCGTTGAACCAGGAGGCCTTCTTGATGCCTAGTTTGATTTGTCATTTTTTCAGTGGTGCTAAGATGTCGGCGCTGTTGGATAACCATTGGGTGAGGTTGATGGCTGCTTGGTCTGGGTTTGAGGAGTGGGCTGGGGGGTTTTGAAGAAGCGATGAGGAGATCTGGTCGATGGTGATTTTGTTCCAGTTTCTTTGCAGAGTGGGTTGGGGGTGGTTGTTGGAATTGGGCTTGTTGTATGTGAAGTGAACGCAGCTGTGGTCAGTCCAAAGGAGAGCTGTGGTGTGGCTGAAGGAGACATGTTTGCTGGAGGTGAAGATAGGGTCGAGTGTGTGACCTGCGATGTGGGTGGAGGTGGTGACAAGTTGTTTAAGTCCGAGGTTGGCGAGGTTGTCCAAAAGGGTGGTGGTGTTGCGGTCGTTGTTCTTTTCAAGGTGAAAGTTGAGGTCTCCCAAAAGGATGTAATCCTTGGAGGGGAGCGCGTGTGGAGTGATGAAGTCCGTGATGTCTTCACTAAACTGTGCGCGGGGTCCTGGTGGCCTGTAAAGGAGGGTGCCTCTGAGTGTGGTTTTGGGGTCGATGTGGATCTGGAAGTGAAGGTGTTCAGAGTTGGCAAGATTGACGTCTGAGCTGGTTGAGATGCGGATGGATTTCTTATGGACGATAGCGATACCTCCTCCTGTGTGGCCGGTACGGTCCTTGCGTATGATCTTATAGTCTTCCGGGATGGCAATGGTGATGTCTGGGGCTGATGTGGCGTTCATCCATGTTTCTGTTAGGAAGGCGACGTCGGGAGAGTTGGTGTCAAGTAGATTCCAGAGGTCAATGGCGTGCCTGTGGACCGATCGGGTGTTGAGCAGGATGCATTGTAGGTGGTTGGGGTCGGATATCTGTTGTGTGATCGTAGATGAGGAGTAGTTCTTGGTGCCGTCGAACTTGCAGGAGTTGCAGGAAAAGGGTCCATGGGTGTGTCCAGGGGCGGCTTGGACGCAGTTGGGGGAAGGGCCGGAGTTGAGGGCTAGGAGGGTGGCGGCATCGTAAGTAATGCGGGAGGGGTGGACGTTACGAGGACCAGGGGGTCTGGCGCTGGGCGCGGTCCAGGCGCGGACGGGCGTAGACGGGCTTACCTTTGGCGCACCTTCGGCGCGGCCGTAGCGCGTGGACGCTGCGCGTTGGGACATCAAGCATTAATGGATAGTGGAGGGGGCGGAGCGTGGGAGGGGGATCTGGGAGGCGGGAGCGAAGGGGGAGGGGCGGGCTGCAGGCACAACAAAATGGAGGGGGAGATAAACACCAACAGGACCGGGAAATGCGAGCTGGCGCTGGAGCACGATCACAATAGCAGTCTCAGTTAAGTGAAAGCAGTGCGCAGCTTTCCTAGATGCAATATGCTAATCAGGCTCACCAATGCGTATTAAACACAATTCACGTAGAAATCTCACTGAAAGCAGGGCAAAGCTGAGCGCTACGCGGCCAGAGCGGGTGCAGATCTAATTAGTGCACAATCAATAGTAAACACAATTCACGTGGTAATCTCTCTGAAAGCAGGGCATAGCTGAGCGCTACACGGCCAGAGCGGGTGAAGATCTAATAAGTGCAGAGACAATATTGCCAAATGAGCAGCGCTACAATACCACAATCAGCGTTATGGTTTCAGGAGGGAGGGTGGAGCGGCCGCCTCACACGGAGTCAGGCAAGTCACGGAGGTTTCTCAGCTGGGACGGTCCAGGTATCTCGTGGGTGGGAGGGGGATCTGGGAGGCGGGAGCGAAGGGGGAGGGGCGGGCTGCAGGCACAACAAAATGGAGGGGGAGATAAACACTAACAGGACCGGGAAATGCGAGCTGGCGCTGGAGCACGATCACAATAGCAGTCTCAGTTAAGTGAAAGCAGTGCGCAGCTTTCCTAGATGCAATATGCTAATCAGACTCACCAATGCATATTAAACACAATTCACGTAGAAATCTCACTGAAAGCAGGGCAAAGCTGAGCGCTACGCGGCCAGAGCGGGTGCAGATCTAATTAGTGCACAATCAATAGTAAACACAATTCACGTGGTAATCTCTCTGAAAGCAGAGCACAGCTGAGCGCTACGCGGCCAGAGCGGGTGCAGATCTAATTAGTGCACAATCAATAGTAAACACAATTCACGTGGTAATCTCTCTGAAAGCAGGGCAAAGCTGAGCGCTACACGGCCAGAGCGGGTGCAGATCTAATAAGTGCAGAGACAATATTGCCAAAGGAGCAGCGCTACAATACCACAATCAGCGTTATGGTTTCAGGAGGGAGGGTGGAGCGGCCGCCTCACACGGTATTCATTTTGCCCATGCATTGCCCTTGACAGTTATCTCAAACTTTCCATGTGTGCCGATTAACAGATACATATGCAAATAAAGGGTGGAGTGAAGTACTTCTGGGAGCAATGTAAGGCGCTTCTAAACCCTAAATGCAGCCAAGCCATCAACGGGACTAGCCCTTCCAGGTTAAGAATCAATGTGCACCAGGACGAGAGAGACTGGCATGCCATCATTAATAAGAAGCATTAGACGCATTTCTTTTCAAATGCCTCCTGGGTGTCCTGATTCTCCTTACTCTTCCCTCGATAGAAGGTCACATGGCCGGAGACCTTGCAGTGGCAGGCAGTGAGCACTGCAGGGTCGAGAGCATGTGCAGAGTCCAGTAGGGCAGAGGTCAGGGGAAGAACAATACTGGCCTTCTGATGGGCAGGCCAGTACACCTCCTCCCACCTCGCCTGGGCTCCAGGCAGGCTGCATAAGCCATCTCCACCACCTCATCCCTGTCAATGTCCCAGCAGGTGGACAGGGGCGGGGTCGAATTGCAGGAGCAAGTGAGTCAGTCCTCAGTGGGAGGCCAAGCTTTTAATGGCACAGTCACTGCAGGCTCTCTTCCCTCCCACCCATTCAGGCTGCACACATCACTGTGCCCCTGGCAGCCGATGTCTAATCCACTAACAAGATGACCCAGCATGGAGGCCTCCAGGGGGCGGCTGAGGACAATCAGAGCTTCGGGAGCAGTCGCCCAGTAGCCCCTGTGGCAGGCCTATAGCAGGCGCCAAAACGGCAAACATGCTGCGAAATAAACAGGCCACAGATGGCCCTTAGGCATCGGCCCAGTGCCCATCTGAGCAATCCTAGTGCCAGTACTCTCCTTGGCACTGGAAAAGTGCCGGTACTCAGCTTGGTAAAAACAAGAAGTGCCGGTACTCAGTACTTGTGAGTACCGGCCCATTTAAAACACTGCTTGAAACCCGATTTGATAATCCACCTTAACCCCAGTTTTCGAAATATCTTCACACCTATACCCCCTTGAAATCGTTTTAGGCAAATCCACCCTACTTACACCACTTCATGAGGCCTTCTATACCCCATGCAGGAAGACAACACAAGCTGTACGACAGACAATGGGTATAGGAATATGCGCACCAATGTACGAGATGTGACAATTAATTGTAAATATATAATCCAGAATCCCGGTGCTAGCCTATACTTGTAAAATTAGATATCACTATTGCTTAGAGACAAATGTAAGTATACATGTGTTAAGAAAACATGCAATAAAGTTTGCGTTAAAAAAAGGCGGCCTTCTATACCCAAAATCTGCCAAGCCACTCATTTTTCTTTCAATCTTTTCAATCCTTCCCTAATCTGTCCATTTCCAAAACCTGCCTTATTACAGATCTGCTTTACTTGTTTCAATTTATACCTCCCTGACTCCCATACCTTACTCTCGTCAATCACCATACCTTACTCTAGTTACCTTCTATCACCTCAACTTGCTGCTCATATCATATTTCAGTCCCTCCCTTAAACCCAGTCCGTTTAATTCCACTCCCCTACATTACGCCCATCACCCTATTACTCGTAACCCATTTCTAGAGGATGTAGCCTAGAGTGGTCGACCTCGTCGCTGGGGCACCGGGTTCGAGTCTCGGCAATGACGCTCAACATCCTGTGATTCTGGGCAAATCACTTAATCTCCCTGTGTATAACAAAAATGAATGTGTTAATCTGTAACGAAACTGGTGCTCATGTAAAGGGCTCTGATACCCGATATCTTCTCGTCTAGTTTGCGCTATATAAAACTCTAAAAATCCTTGTGACTGCCACCCACTTCAATTTGTTTCCCACTTTGCACACTCGATCCTCCATTATTTGGCAAACTTCCACACCCAAGTTCCTTACTTCAAAACACTTCGCTTGTCCCAAACCTTAATTTACCCAATCTCACTTGAGCCCAATTTTCCAACAATTCCACTTCTCCATTATCATTAGAAGTTTGGGTTACATCGTATATTGTGCATAAGCACTGTTTGAGCCTAATCTCCAATCGGAGTAGTGTGAAATTGCTGCACTTTTGGTTGTCAGGCATAACAGATTGTAATGGGGGAAAAGTGCAGATTTTGGGTGTGGCAAGCCCGCTTATGCACGTCATTTCCTATTCCGACCTCATTTACTCTGAAGGGGGAAGTGAAATCGTTGGGGCAAAACACTGTTAATTGAGTTACCTTGGGAAGATTTTTACTATGCCGTAATTCTGTGGCATTTGTAAAAACGCCATTAATTTCCCAACCTTTTTTCATAAAACCCTATCACCCAAATTTTGGTCGTACATGAACGTGTCTTCAAAAAAAATGGATTTATTCTTTATCGAGCACCAGCGCGGAATTATGTCACGTCTGGAGCTCAAACAGTAAATGTACCCACTAATATAGGTAGGGAGTTTGGCTGAATTTAGAGATTAAATACAAATTGAAATTTTTGCAGGGAGATATTTTAGTAGGGTTGAGATTAAGCCAATCCATATTATGGAGTTTATCTCTCTGCAAATTATGTTTTTGGAGTTTTTGTTTCCATGCGGATCGACTATTTGAGAAAAAGGATGGAAAAGCTACTTGGGGGGGATGAAGGGTGGCCTGGTAAAATTGTGGGTGTTTTTTATCCCTAGAGCCTCGATTGAAGAGGGTAAAATTATTTTTCTTCTTCCAGGTTCGAGCCTCTCAGTGCCTTGGCTTCTGGTATTGCAGTGACCACCAAAGATGGACTGTTTTCTGCTAGGTAAGACCATCAGCCTTTTGTAACAGATTTGTAGCTGATGCAGCTGGTCTTAAAGATGATACACCCCTACAAACAAGAATGGTTACCAAGGATATCAACTACAAACAGAGCAATATTTTTCTAATACTGCAAAAGTAATTGAACCAATCATCATTGGGCCAATGAAAGTGATTTATAATTATAGTAGCTCCACATTATATTCAGGCCGTCTCCACCTTCTTTGTGAAACGTTGGTTGAAAGATAGGTTGTTGTTTTAATGTATAAGCAAATGCTCGTTTTTTTTTAAATTCTTTATTTGCGACTGCAAAGCATGTTATTATACATCAATATGCATTGTCAAAAATGTACTGTCTTTTCTTTTTTCTCCCCAGGCAACTATGACAGGTTGAAAGGTTAACAAGTACATGCTGCCTCTATACTCTGTCTTCAAACGGACCATGCCTAAAACCAACTCAAACAAATATCTGTGATATTGTGGCCCGACCATACATTAGCAGGTATTACCTACACATTCTGCAATATTAAGCACGTATGAAATAACCTCTAAACTTTCTCTGACTCGCCCAATTCCCCGCCCTCCCCGTACGTCTCCTGTTCCCTCGGCCAACCGTGTCAACCGTCTGCGTTACAAAGAGAAGGTAAACCATTCTTACCTAGTGAAGCTCATCTACACTCGTCTGGTCAACCTGCATATGCACTCATCAATTCCTCTCGGACCTCTCTACTACCACCCTCCCACCGTTCCTTAGGATGTAGTGTCTGTTTGCGATGGCACCTAATCCAGTAAGCAAATGCTCGTTTAAAACAAAAAATATATAAAAACATTTAGAAAATGAGAAATGATTTAATTTATAAATGTAACTAATTATTACATTAGGATAAAGTAAATTTATTGAATAATCACTCTATAATTAATGAAATTTATATTTGACACTTTCAGTCCTATTTACTAGGAAGTGGCGGAGCGCAGCGTTAGCCACCTTGGCTTGACGCCGCTCTCCACCTCTTCTAAAACACTGGGTTGCACCGTTTTTACAAGGATACGGCGCACCCCTGCATTTCCCCGTGCACAGGTGCAAGTTTTTGTTGCCTAGTGTCAACGCAGACATCCGTGCACCATAGTGCAAGAGTTAGTGTCAACGCAGACAACCTTGCACCATAGTGCAAGGGTGCCTGCGTTGTAGGGAAAGACTGTTTATGTGCAGGAAGGTGTCCCGTCCTGCACATGAAGGTGTCCCGTCCTGCACATGAAGGTGTCCCTTCCTGCACATAAACAATCTGAAATGGCATTTTGAAACTTCTATGTGTCATGCTTAATGCAGCACACATAGAAGTTGCAAAATGACACATTTTTTAATTGATTGTTTATGTGCAGAAAGGGTCACCTTCCTGCACATAAACAATCTGCAGTCTTTAGCTGTTTCGATGTGTGCTGCACAACGCAGCACACACAGAAACAGCAAAAACGAGGAGAAATGAAACATTTCTCCTCGTTTGCGCCTGGTAAAGACCAGGTTTTCCCTGGTCTTAATTTTGGTGCTGCCCCATATTTACGTGCCCTTTTAAATATGGTGCAGCGTCAAACCCAATGGGTGTTGCGGTGGAACGCCCATCACAACACCCATTGCCCGCCCCTTTCAGGCTAAGTATAGCGTGAAAGGGGACCTTATATACAAGGGAATGTGTGTGTCTGTAGTATCAACGCGCGGCACCAATGGTGAGACGTGAAACAAGGGTACCAAACATGAAACCTCTTGGCGGCAGGGGGCTGATAGAATTTTATCAGCCCCCTGCCGCCAAGAGGTTTCATGTTTGGTACCCTTGTTTCACGTCTCACCATTGGTGCCGCGCGTTGATACTACAGACACACACATTCCCTTGACTTGATCTGCTCTTTTGTGTTTTGTATCTATAAGACTGGGGAGCGAGCAGACAGGTCATGAAACTTTCCCCCTGACCCTCCACACACCCTTCTGTTTTTTAGTATTTAGTGCAGCCTTTGGTTGCGGGTCTATTAAACTGGGTAGCAAATAGAGTATAATTTGCACCTTCTAAGCTCATCCAACTTAACTGTGTGTGTTTGCCCCTCTGTCGTCTATTACCTGTTCTCCATCATTGCACATTAAGGGGTTCCGTCATCCTTTCATTCTACACACAGAATTGAAAGCTTGTTATATGTGCCACAACTTACGTTTTTGGCTGTAGACTAGAAGAGAATAATCTCATTCCTCCAAATCAATGGCCCAAACTAGCCATTCCCTTCATATATCTCCCTGAGCGATGCGGGCATTTAATAACAAGTCCCTTTTATTGATAGATGTTTACATCATTCCCCAATCCCTAATTCAAGTGATAGAGTTAAATGCTTCACTATTTGTGACATTGCAATTCTTTTTATGAACGATGTAGCCTCGCCACTCCATGTTGTTATTTATAGTGTCAACACACCATTGTAACTTAGAAGTATAGGTACTTCTCTCTGAAAAACATATATCTGTCCTCAGTGACGGTTATACATGGTGAAAGCACTAGCTTAAATTATTCTTTGGAAGTTTTCTACTTCACGAATAAATTGTGAGATGTGCAAGTCTTTTGACCGCGAACCAACCGTCTTAATAGCACATAATCACAATCTCTAGCAGTAGCAAAGGGTTTTTGCGGGAATCTTTGCAGGCGCATGCGCGAGTGAGTAGTGCTAGTTGCCGACCCGCGCATGCGCGAGAAGATAGCGGTCTTCCTTCTGTGTCCGTGCGCTCTAATGGCGTTTGAGGAGATTTGGGAAGAGCTTGCCGGGGCGAGTTATTGATGGGGATCTGTGTGCCCCATTTGGGGCATGTATTTAAAGAGGAAGGCTTCCGCTGCAACCTACCTCCACTTCCGCTCGCCATCACCTCGAGGCACCGACGGAGAGGTAGGTTGGCTGGGGCTCTGTTCCCCCGTTTTATTGCAATACAGCCTGGTTTTGTATCTTATACTAATGAGTCAATAACAGTAAACCAAGTTAGGCTCAGTGATGGGAGCCTGTGTGGCCTCCTGTCCTCATTATTTCTTTTTTGAGGTGGTGGCCTTATATTCCATTCATTAGATATATATATGTATACCACTGCATATATTGAGCATTTCTAACTTTAAAATTGGCTCAGGCGACTACCATGGGTGGGCGGCAGCGTGTCCATCCAAAAGTCAGGTCTACTAGTCGACTATGAGGCTATTACTATTACTGTTAATGCATTACATCAGGTAGATTTACCTAGTGGTACACAAGAGGATTTAGTTCTTGTCCTGCTAATATGACTTTAATACCCTTCTTGTAATCTCTGATGTGAGTTGAGGTTCAGTCCTGACAGAGCGGTCACTATCATATGTCTGTTGGATTTTTGAATGTAGAACGATTGGTTGGACATGGTAAAGTTGTGCGCTTACTGTGTCTTTTTCTACACTTTAGAGCGGGGCCTCATACTCCCGAGCGGTTGCCGGGTGAGGTGAGGCCATCACCCACACAAAGCTGGGTGAGTATCACTTTTGAGGCAATTCCTCAATGTGATTAAGCTAGTATGCTTTTCCCGTATGCAGAATGTAAATTATTCATGCAGGTGTGTCTGAATTGTCTTTACGTGTGAACACTATGGTGTTGATATGGGACTTGGTGTGACTTCAACATGTTTTCTCTCTTGTTCTTTTTGATAGGAAGAAGAAATATTACTTCCTCTTGAGTGGACGCTTAAGTATTCTAAGCTTTCTGGATATGGTTGTAACTTTTTAAGTGCATGTTTGTCATTTCTTCACTGTGACGTCTTATTTGGTGTTGCAGTAGTAAGATTTGTTACATAGAGGTCCTGAAGAAAGCCGGGCTAGTTGCCCTGACGGCTGAAACATGTCGACCACAATTTGACCACACTATTTAGCGCCACAGGGTAGTCTCACTACCTAGCGTGTTTTTAATCCTTGACACTCGGACTCCTAGTACATCCTCTGAAGTCTGGGTAGCCAATTTTAAATTATTTTGAGCACTGTCACTCCCCCCCTTTTTTCAGTTTGCATCACTTTTAGGATACACATAATGATCACAGATTTGTGATACTTTTGCCTGTACCGACACTTTTTGGTTGGATTTTGGATGGCATGATTATCAAATTCCCACATGATGCAAACTCCACCACATGGGTGGTCTGATGGGAATTTTATCAGCCCCCTGCCGCCAAGAGGTTTCATGTTTGGTACCCTTGTTTCACGTCTCACCATTGGTGCCGCGCGTTGATACTACAGACACACACATTCCCTTGACTTGATCTGCTCTTTTGTGTTTTGTATCTATAAGACTGGGGAGCGAGCAGACAGGTCATGAAACTTTCCCCCTGACCCTCCACACACCCTTCTGTTTTTTAGACCTTATATACAAGACAGCATTAAGACACTTTAAGTGGCTTAAAGATGCCTTGTAACTAAGGCGAAGCCGATATAGCCACAGGAACGTCACTAAAAGTGATGTTTCTGTGGCGATAGGGGCTTGTATATATGCCCCATAGAATAATGAGTATTTAAAGACTGGTGAAAAATGACAAAATACTTTGGGGGTTATTCAGTGCTTGGTGGATGTGGGCCATCTGCAAATAACTTGTGGATTACTGTCATTACTAGTTAGAGTTTAAATCTTGGATATGCTCTCTTAATAGTGCACTCAGAACATTCATCATTTTTTGGTAGATCTCCCAAATCCACTAAACTCTAAATAATCCCTTTTGCCATTTTTCTAATTTAGCATGGAAGTCAATTGAGCTAATCCTTTGCTTAAAATGGTAGTGAATGTATGTCTGTCCATACATTTGTTTATTTGACCTCATCTTACCCAGTTTAAAATGGAGAGGCCCCTCCTCCTTTCGCCCCTCATGAACAGTGTCTGTCAGACTGTAAAAAGGTCGCCTGACAGACACTGTTCTCTTTCAGTTCAAGCTTCCAGGAGCCAGACATGCACATTTAGCGCTTGCTCCTGGCTGCCTGAACTGAACTTTACAGGGCTGAGGAAGTCACAGCTCCTGTGGGCATGATGTCCTCAGCATAGCAAAGGTCCCTGAGACCCTCCCCTCAGTGAAGAGGGGTAGTGTCACTGATTGCCTCGCACCTGTGTGCTTCAGTTTTAAGAGCCGAAGCGACCAGTGTCGATTGTCAATCAGTAGCGGCCGGTGGTTGGAGTGCTGCAGGGCGGTGGGGTGGGGCGAGGTAGGGGAGGAGCAGGGTGGGGGTTAGTAAACTATGGCATACGGCTGAACAGAGGTAGGTAAACAAATAAATAAATAAAACAAATGTTATTGCGCATGCTACATTGCCAAATGCGATGCAGGCCACTCGACAAAATCCGTTTATTTATTTGTTTACTTACCTCCGTTGGGCCTTATTCCATAGTTTACTGCCCCCCACTCTGCTCCACCCCGTCCCGTCCCACCGCCCCGCAGCACTCCTACCACCATCCGCAACTGGTGTCAATCAGTGACACTTCATCACAGAGTAGGGTGGGGTCAGCAGTCTCACTGACCCCATCCCACTCTGTGATGACGTTGGGACTGCTGTCTTCCCTCATTGGCTGACCTTAATGAGGGAAGGCAGCAGTCCCAAGCGTTCTGAAACCTCCGAGGCAGAGCTGGCTGCATGTAAGTGTTTGTTTTATGTTTAAACTGTTTGGTGCGTGCGTGTGTGCAGTGGCGGTTGGTGACTTTTCAAAGTGGTAGGGCGTAAAATTTGGGGATGAGTGTCACATCACAAGCACGCCAAATGCGAGCAAACCCGACCGATACGGGGGAGGTCTCCACAGTGAACACTTTGAAAAGAAGAGAGGCATTTCAATACAAAACTATTTTATGTGCAATTAGACCTGGGGTCGAGAATTTAAATAAGTTCTTGCAACTCCTTCCTTAAACTGACCTAATTTTGTTCACAATGGTAACTTTTATAATTTGGTCTGGCACACATTTAAATCTAAGAGAAGCATCACAAAAGAGGCATTCAATGTCAATAAGCACAGTTAGGGGTAACGTGATAAGGGAAATAAGAAGGGAATAGATTTGATAGGAAAAATGCTAAGCATCGGTTAGTTCCTCTCTACAACACTGCGATATTGGCCTTTTATTAAATGAAATAACATTTGCAATAGAACCGCAGCGTCACTATCACTGTGCCTTTGAGTTGAATCTACATGAACCGCCTAGCTTGTACCCTTACAGAGAAGAGACCCGCAAGGCCAAACTGCCACGGTTCTGAGGTTGGCATGAAACGCTTCTGGGCTCGACATTTGTAAAGGCAAGATCACACTGCGCGTCTATAGAGAACTAGGACTGTATTATTCACCCTCAGCTTCCTCACATTGCCCTCCTATTCCAGAAGTGGAGGGAACTAACCTACCCTTTCTGCACACGTGCTTGCTGAAATACGATCGGTATCGCGTGTATTTTTGTATAGAAATGGACTGTTATTAAACAGTCGCGGCCCGCAATTCTTGGGGGTGGGGAGGTATGGGGGGGGGGGGGGGGGGTAAACTAAAAAACTTACCTGATCCCGATCTTGGTCCCGCACCACCTTCAGACTGCGAGACCTGTGTCTGACTGTCAGCCAATCCAGACGCTGCATTAGCAGCGCCAGGATTGGCTAGGGCATGGATATGGCCCTCCCACTAGGAGACCATGGGGCTGCGAGGGCCTCTCGGGTTCCCCCCTCCCTCGCTTCCCTACTCAAAGGTATAGTAGTGGCTGACAGTGCGCATGTTCGGGCTAGACATAAAAATGACCAGCCCAAACCTGAACATGTGCACTGGCACTATGCGCCACTGTCAGTGTCTGACTGTCACTCAAATCACGTTGAGTGCTGCCACAGCACCGCCCCACCCCCTTCAGTGGCTGATTGCCGCATGCGCGTGAGAGTGGAGGAGGAGTAGTTGACAATTGATTATTTGCTTGCATTAATTTTAGGGCCATGTGGCTAGTGGGGCAACGCCCCAGCGTCCCCAATGGACGCACTGCCACTGCGTGCGTGTATGTATGTATGAATGTTTGGTGAAGAGTGTTGTGAATGAATGTGTTTGTGTGTGAGCGTGTGAGTGAATACATTGCTTTAATTGTTCTGTTTATGTGTGCGAGGGAGGGTGTCCCATTCACCCCCTCCTCAAGTGTACCTCAAAAATAAGATTTAAGCACACCATGAAACAAAAACTAGACAATCTGTTTCTTATAACTTCCATAGTAATCTCTTGTGTGAAGAATCCAATCAACTGCTGACATTTATTTTTCTTTTCTCCCCTGCAGAATCAGAGAGCTTGCTCCAGTCCCATCTTGTAAAACATGGATATATATTCATCTCATGGACTACCTTATGGTTTGCCCTTATCTTGACAGACATCTGGACAAAGGTGTCAATGTCCATTTTACGTAACACCGCATTTATAGCATTTGATGCCTCTTTCGTGGGGTTTCATACTAATCTCTGTGAAAAAAAGGACACCCGCTCCAGAGGTTTTCATATGTGTCCATGAGTGTGCTACTTGCGACTTATCTACAACATCAAGAATGAAGCTGAAGTGTTGGAGAACAGTCGAGAGAATGAAGTCTATAGATCCTAGGAATTCTGGATCTTGTGGGGAGTGATGAGCTGAGATGAAGGGGGCCTTGTGCATTATCTCTAAAGAGCAACTAGTATTTGGCAAGTGCCCATTGCAAGCAGAAATTATGTGAGCCGTCAGGCTCAAAACAAGAAGATCTCAAAAGCAGCAAAAGATAGAGGTACAGTCCATCAAAGCATAATGTGCCTAGAAGGAAGAGCATAGTGCTGGTGCAACAGCCAAGAAAGAGGCAACTGATCCACAATGGAAAATCAGAACATCTGAACAGTATAGAACAATCAAAGTACATATTTCTAGAACTTGATTCACTGAAATCAACTTAGCCTGAACAGACTAGGGTGCAAACTAGAACTGTATTCTCTCCCCCAAGAAAACACCAACCCATTCCAAATGTACTGCCTTAGAAGTCAAACATTCTTACCCCGAATCTCTACTATTAGATCATCCTTTGCTATTCTATGTGGTTTGGTTTAAGAGCTGTTACAATGTAAAATTCCACACTAACAACAGAATACACCCTCATAATGCTTGCCGCCCCGTACACCTATCATCGTTTTTCAGACATTCATCCCTTTCATGCCTCATACCTTTACCCTCATTTTGATTTTGGTCCCTTGTTTGAGTTACTTACACCCACAATTGTATTAATCTATGCCACTCCACTTTATGACACTCCACTCTACGCCACTCCACCAACACCACTCCACACAATTGAATTCTACAGCACTCTACACCACTCCAATCCAGACCGCGCCACTCAGTGCCACTCTACTCTACGCCGCACCACTCTATACCACTCTTCTCTAACCCACTCTACACCACTCCTCTACCCCATTCCACTCTTCTTCATGCCACTCCACGCCACTCCATTCTACACTACGCCACTCTACACCACTCCATTCCACTCTACTCAAACCCACTTCACTGTATGCCACTCTATGCAGTCCTACTCTACTTCACCCAACTGTACGCCCTTCTACTCTACAGCACTCCGCTCTATTCTATGCCACTCTACTGCACACCACTCCATTTAACTCTACACAAGTCTATGCCACTCTACTCAACACCTCTCCCCTCAACGCTACTCAACTCCACTTTAACCACTCCACTCTATGCCACTCCACACCACTCGATTCATTCAGCCCCACTCCATTCTATGTCACTATACTCTACCACTTCACTCTACGCCCACTCTACTCTACGCCACAGCACTCCACTCAACACCACTCCACTCTACTCAACGTCACTCCACTCTAAGGCACTGCACTCTATTCTACATCGCTCTACTCCATGCCACTCTACTCTACACTACTCTATGCTACTCCATGCCACATGCCACATACTCTACGCCTCTCTTCCCTATGCCACTCTATGACATGCCACTAACTTTTCGCTATGCTGAACAGCTGCCACGCCGCTGATCAATATGGATAAAAGACTGGCAAAACCATTAGTCTTGCATAGGCAAGAGCTATTAACTTTGTCCAGGGCTTTTTAGGTGCCTCCTGCTTGGGCAGCAGTGTCAGCCTACTTCAGCTACTGATTAATTTTTGTGCCATTCACATTTTACTTCCACCTAGCACAGCATACAACACAGTGCAGTGGGACAGCCCATTCCAACTACTGATCAGTTAACCAGCTATTCATGTTTTTTTATGCCCACAGTATTTAGGACAATACTAAAGTATACAAAACTGTGATGGATAGAATGCTTGAATTATTCTCAGCCACTGGTAATTACTCAGGCTGCCTCCCAATCAATTATTTTGCACACCATGCCATCTTAGTTTGGACCTAGCCATATGAAAGTCTGTTCTGACCTGCTCCAATGGAAGCCGTCCAACTTGAACTAACAGGCCAGGTCCTTCATGAGATGAAGTAGGTTTAGGGGCGTCAATGTTTTCTCGGATCTTCTCTATTTTTTTCACTGAAGAAGAGGTTGATGGCATTGCACTTTTCTGTGGAGTGAGAAATATGTGAATCTGGCAGGAGGGATGCAGTTCTTGATTGTCTTGAAGAATGCTCTGCTTCTTTTGGTGGATCCATTGATGGTGATGGTATAGTACTGTACTTAGGCTGATGTGATGACCTGTCTGCATGTTGCACTGAGGACCTTCACTATCAAGAGCTCCTCAGGAGTTCTGTTTTTCTTACCTGTATCATATTGATTGTATATTGTCAGGAATGTCTTTAGAATGCGAGGGCGCTAAAGACTTTGGCTTGCACTTGCATTTTGTAATTTGGGTGTGGATGTTTGTAGGAAGCTGGATCTGTATGTACTGTACCAAAAAGAAGTATAGTGTGCACAGAGTCCAGTGCGTCCCCAAAGGTATGGCATAGGTTAAAGTAGATAATACCTTACTTTCAATTTAGTGGTAACTGGGCTGAGCAGCTAGGCTCATCAGAGGGTAGTGTTAAGCATTTATTGTACACTCTCAGACAAGAAATTATGTCTCACAGTCAAAGACTGAATCCAGACCAATGGGTTGTACAAACAGTTTTTACTTTGTTGTTTTATTTCTCGAACTAAGAATCATTTACTGCAGGTAAGTTTCACAGTGGTTTAAAAGTAGCAATACTTTTCAAGAATGCATTAATGTTTTGTAAATGCAGTTATATACTTTACAGTATTAAGAATGTTTTCAGTACATGTAAATCAAGTACACGTGTATGCTTTTGCAGTGAAAAGATTGACAGTTCAATGCAATAGATAGAACTACAGTGCAAATCTAAGGAAGAAAACAATGTTAAACAGTTTGCAGGTAAGTACCTAAAAGTACTTCCCCGGCTTCAGGGGTTTAGGACAACACAAGGCTAGGTTGAAGACCAGGTAGGTACTGCACCACAAGCGGCACTGGGGCAGCAGAGTGCAGAGGTCATTGGGCCCAATGTTATCCAATGGAGCCGGGGGGGGTACCTCGAAGTGGCACGGTTTGAAGGTAGGTACCCATGGTCTAAGGGCAAATGCCCCGGGCTGAAGTGAGCACAGGGTGGGCACAAAACAGCACCTAAGCTACACCAACAGTGGCTATGGGGTGGCTGGGTCTAGGCTGCAATGCAAATCAGTGTTGGGCACCTTATGCTTTCCAACAGAGTTTGTCGTTTTCGGAAAGAAGCTGCAGGCTTGGACCAGGAGGCTGGATGAAGGCGACCAACGGTTGGGCAGGTGAGTAGGATAGCTGGGGGACACCATCAGCTGGGCTCTCTAAAGTCAGGGGGCAGAGGATGCAGGGGTGTCTTTTGGTGTCTGGGTTTCTTAACTGGTTCCAGTCGCAGTCAGGCTGCAGGTGTCGAGGGGGAGATGGGGTCTTGGATAGGTCAGCCACTGATGCAGACGAGGTCAGGATCACCGGGGAGGCTTCACAGGATAGGTGAGTCACTCGAACTCGGGCCGTGGGCGTCGGGAGCAGAGTGTGCTGGGGACACGGATCTGCCTAGATACGGATTCCTTGAAGTTGGAGTTTCTTTGTTGGACAATCCGTGTCCTCGGAAGACAAGAGTCTTTTTCAAAGGCAGGGCAGGTCTCTTGGAGGCTGCTTAGCTGCAGGACTCCCTGGCCTCAGCTCACAGGTTCTCTGAAGCAGAGGACAGGCTGGCAGCGATGGGACCAAAGCAGTTGTTGTTGTCATCTTCTCTGCAGCATGGCTCTTCGGTTCGTCTTCATCTTAGGTTGTCGTATCCAAGGAGCAAGGTTCAGGGGTGCCCTTAAATACCTAGATTTAGGAGTGTTACAGAGAGATGCAGGTTGGGAGCAATGGGTCCCTCCCCTGGGGGTGTCTACACCCCTGTTATGCCACCCTCCAGTGGGAAGGGCATATGCCTCGTCCTCATTGGGGGAGTCCTCTCATCTTCAAGATAGAGGAAACTGAGATGTGTGTTTCACTTGCCTTCCCCACCCCTCGTAAAGGTGGGCACACCTCCCTTTCTCTCTAGGTTTTCCAGCTAATTTTCCTGCCCAAAGTGGGGGTTAGAACCTGTGGGAGCCAGCTCCTGGTAGCAGCAGAGGCTTTGGCTAGCTTACAAAGGAAGAAAGCTTTTGGAGCTTCCAGTTCGTGGAGCCGTCCCACCCTGGTGGAGGAGGAATGACACCTCTGCACAGGATGTGCTTTGTTTTAGGACCCTTAGAGGTGGCAGGCAGATGGAGAGTAGCCATTCAGGAACCACTGCAGGGATGGTCATTTTCCAGGGGGCATCTCTAAGATGTCCCTTAGTGCATTTTACATTAAATCTAACACTGGCATCAGTGTGGGTTTAATGTCAGGTGAAGTTTAGTACCAAACTTCTCAGTCTTCAGTAAAGCCACCATGGAGCTGTGGAGTTCGTGCTGACAAACTCCAATCCCATGTACTCAAAATGGCTTCACTGCACTTACATTGTCTGTGAATGGCACAAACACTGTAGCGTAACTTTTTGAACACAGAGTTTTATATAGTGCGAACTTGACCAGGTTTCGGGTATCAGAGCCCTTAACATTGCTCCAGTTGCATTATATGAGGACACATTCATTTTTGTTAGGCACAGGGAGATTAACTGATTTGCCCAGAATAGCAGGATGTTCAGCGTCATTGCCAAGATTCGAAGTCAACCGCCCTAGCCGTTAGGCCAACCCCTCTGCCCTATTGCTCATGCAGCAATGCCCTCACAAGTGGTATAATATACCTGCCTTTAGGGCTGTAATGCCTGCTAGAGGGGTGACTTACCCATGTTGCAGGCAGTGTGGGTGGACATTGTACACAGGGATGTGGGCCATGTCAACTCTTTAGTTCGGTCTGCACCAAAACCCAGCCTACAGTGGCAGTGTGTGGATGTTACGGTGAGGGGGTCGCCAATGGTGGCATGCCCACAGATGGACCTCTCTGGGCACAAGGCCATTGGTATCAGGGGTACCATTTACAAGGGATTTTCATGTGGCCCAGAGGTGTGCCAATTGTGGAGACATAGGTACTGTTTTGGGAAAGAACATATGCCCTGTAAGCCTGATTGGCAGATACCCAGGGCACAGTCAAGTTGGCATCATGTATCTGGCAAAAATGTAAGGGGATAACGATGCAAAAAGGGGCACTCAAAGACTGAATTCAGACGATTAGGTTGTACAAAACGTTATTTTGTTATTTTATTTCTAGAACTAAAAATCCCTTAGTGCAGGTAAGTTTCACAGTAGTTTAAAAGTAGCAATACTTTTCAAGAATGCAGTAATGTTTTGTAAATGCAGGTATATACTTTATCATATTACTAATGTTTTCTGTAGATGTCAATCAAGTACAGTTGTATGCTTTTGCAGTATTAAGGTTTGACAGTTCAATGCAATAGATTGAACTACAATGTAAATCTATTGAGGAAAACAATGTTAAACAGTTTGCAGGTAAGTACCTAAAAGTATCTCCCCAGGCTTTGGGGATTTAGGACAACACAAGGCAAGGTTTAAGACCAGGTAGGTACTGAACTAACAGCAGCACTGGGGCGGCTGAGTGCGGGGAACACTGGGCCTAATGTTATCTAATGGAGCCGGGGGCACCTCGAAGAGGCACGGTTTAAAGGTAGGTACCCACAATAATAAACAGTTTGCAGGTAAGTACGCAACCGACTTCCCCATGCTTTGGGGTTTTAGGACAACACAAGGCAATGTTTAAGACCAGGTAGGTACTGAACTAGCAGCAGCCCTTGGGCGGCTGAGTGCAGAGGTCACTGGGGCTAATGTTATCCAAAGGAGCCGGGGGGTGCCTCGAAGAGGCACAGTTTGAAGGTAGGTACCCACAATGTTAAACAGTTTGCAGGTAAGTACTCAAAGTCCTTCCCCAGGCTTTGGGGGTTTAGGACATAACAGGGTAAGGTTCAAGACCAGGTAGGTACTGCACCACCAGTGGCACTAGGTCAGCCGGATACAGAGGTCGCTGTGCACATTGTTATCCAATAGAGCCTGGGAGTACTTCGAAGAGGCACAGTTTGCAGGTCGGTACCCACGGTCTTAAGGCACACGTCCCAGGGATTAAAGTGAGCACAGGGTGGCCACAAAGCAGCACCAAAGCTACACCACCAGCGGCACAGGAGTGGCTGGGTGTAGGGTTCAAATCAGTGTCTGACAACTATTGCTTTCCAACGGAGGTCGTCATTTTCAGAAAGAGGCCACAGGCTTGGACCAGGATGCTGGATGAATGCGACCTACAGGTATGCAGTTAAGTTGGATAGCTGGGGGACACCATCAGCTAGGCTCCATAAAGTCAGGGGGCGGGAGATGCAGGGGTGCCTTTTGGTATTGGAGTTTCTCAACTGGTTCCAGTCTCAGTCAGGCTGCAGGCATCAAGGGGGAGAGGTGTTCCTGTATAGGTCAGTCACTGATACAGACGAGGTCAGGATTGCCGGGGAGACTTCACAGATAGGTGAGACACTCGAAATCGGGCCGTGGGCGACTGGTGCAGACTGTGCTGGGGACGCGGATCAGCCTGGATTGGGAGTTCTTGAAGTTGGAGTTTCTTTGTTGAACAATTCGTATCCTCGGAGACAAGTCTTTTTTAGAAGGCAGGGCAGGTCCCCAGGGTTCATGGAAGGTGCTTAGCTGCAGGACTCGCTGGTTTCAGCTCGCAGGTTTTCTGAAGCAGAAGACAGGCTGGTGGGGATGGGGCCACAGCAGTTGTTGCCATCATCTTCACTGCAGCATGGCACCTTTGTTCTTCTTCTTAGGTTTTCGTATCTAAGGATTAAGGTTCAGGGGTGCCCCTAAATACCTAGATTTAGGGGTGTTACAGGTGGGTGAGGGTTGGGACCAATGGGGGCCTTACCTGGGGTCTCTTTGCCCCCACTTACGCCATCCTCCAGTGGGGGGAGCATAAGCCTCGTCCTCATTGGTGGAGTCCCCTCATCTTTCAAGATGGAGGGGACTGAGATATGCGCTTCACTTCGCCTCCCTCACCTGAGGGTTGGGGTTGGCAAAGGTGGGCATACCTCCCTTTCTCTGTAGGTTTTTTCACCAATCCTCCTGCCCCAAGTGGTGTCAGAACCGACAGGAACCAACTCCTGATAGCAGCAGAGGCTTGGGGCTAGCTAACAAAGGCAGCAAGCCTTTCGGTTCATGGAACCTCCCCATCCTGGGGGAGGAGGCATGACACCTCTGCCCAGGAGGATGTGCTTTCTATCAGGACCCCCGAGAGGCGGCAGATGGCGGGTGGCCATTCAGGAACCACTCCAGGGATGGTCGTTTTCCAGCAGGCATCTCTAAGATCCTCTCTGAGTGCCTTTTACATTAAATGCAACACTGGCATCAGAGTGGGTCTAAAGTGCTGAGAAGTTTGGTACCAAACTTCTCAGTCTTCAATAAAGTCAATATGGAGCTGTGGAGTTTCTGCTGACAAACTCCCAGCCCACAGGGCCGGCTCTAGGCATGTGCAAGCTGTGCACCTGCACAGGGCCACCAAACCCCAGGGGCCACCACGCCAATATATATCCTTAATATAATAATCCTCTGAGGATGGATACATATTTGCGTGGCGGCCCCTGGCAGGGATTTGGCGGCCTCCGGCTCTGTTCCACTTTTAAACTCCCTGACCCCCTCCCCTCTTTACTGGCCTGCGCGCTCCGCCCCGCCCGGACCCCCTCATCCGGGCCCCCTACCTACGCTCCCTGCCCAGGGCCACCATGAGCCTAGAGCCGGCCCTGCAGCCCATGTGTTCAAAATGGCTTCACTGCAACTACAATGTCTGTGAATGGCAAGGACACTGTAGGAGCATATTGTTCATGCAGCTATGCCCTCCCCTGTGGTACAGTGTACCCTGCTTCTAGGGCTGTACGACTTGCTAGAGGGGTGACTTACCCATGCCATAGGCAGTGTGGGTAGGCATGGCACATACGGATGTATGCCATCTCGACTCTTCAGTTTGGTCTGCATCAAAGCACGCAGCCTGCCATGGCAGGTTATGGGTTTTATGGTGAGGGGGTCTCTGAGGTTGGCATCATACATGCTGCAGCCCTCAGAGGCCCTCTCTGGTCACAAGACCGGTGGTACCAGGGGTACCTTTTACAAGGTGCTTGCATGTGGCCCAGAGGCTTGCCAATTGTGGAGAAAAAGGTACAGTATTGGGAAAGAACACAGGCCCTGGGAGTCTGATTGACAGGGACCCAGGGCACACTCAGTCAAGTTGGCAACATGTATCTGGCAGAATGTTAGGGGTAACCATGCAAAAAGGGGCACTTTCCTACAATGTTCACATAGTTTTCCATGGAATTGTTGAGTCCAAGCAGGCAGGCACATCGCAGAGTACAGGCAGAGTGCTTACTTGGCAGACTCCTAATTTAGTTCAGGCACAGAGTCCCCCATGCACTGTAGGTGCTGGATGTAAGGTCAATACTCCATTTTGTTTCCAATAACTACTTCCATAATTTTCTGGAGGAAGATTTTGTGAGTAAATTAAGCACCAAACACATTTACATGCCTTTCGGTTTCTGAGGAATCATGGAGGCACTCTGTTGCCTCAGTCTGGGGCACACCTGGAGACTCCCATGTGACTTGTGGAGTTAAAAGACTTTCTGAGCCTAACACTGAACATGGGAAACCCACACAACACAACTGTACAATCTTTCTACTCACACTGGTCATGAGCACAGCTAGGTTTTTTTTTATTTTGGAGTCTATATTGCTTTTCAATGATTATTCAGCTGCATTGCCCCAGGATCATCCATACCATGACAGACTGTTCAAAAATACAGCCTGTCGGGGAACTTTTGTCTGCCAAGTTTCTAGAGATTTACAGGTCATCGGCCATAATATAAATCGCCCCCTGAACCTTTGTCTTGAGTGATGCTCCTTACAGCGGGCTTAGTTCGAGGCTGAAGCACCCACAACAGATGCACAGAGGAGGTGTGAACAGTCTGCACCTTCACTATAAACATCCAAATCTGATAGAAATCAGGAAGAGAGACAATGGGCTGTTCACCTTCTAAGGAACTTTCACAACCTGAGACAAGATACTGCAGGCCAAATGCACTAAGTGGCGAGCAATTATAGTCTCATACTGCTTTGTTTGAGATAGGCTACTCCAAATTTGAATTATTCATCCGTGAATCCAAGTTTATCCAATGCTTTACTTATGGTGCAACTATTTTCAAATCTTTTTAACTAACTGTTTCCCAAGTATATTACATTATCTTAAAACAACATAAGATACCTCCTTTGTTGTCCATCGACTACCAATGCATTTCGGACAAACTGTGCTTCAGGGGAGATGATCTTATATTTCTGAAATGCAAAATATAACTAGTGTCAACTGAGGAAGCCTGATGCATTATTACCAAAACAAATACATACTACTTGAACATTTAGCATGTTTTTAAGGCTTGTAGACAGAAGGCCTACCAGACTAATGATACAAAATATTGGAAAAGGTTCCATTTAGGTTGAAATTAGAGTGTTTGTGAACTAGAACTAACAGATACTGCAGTTCCACAACCCTACCATCCATCAAATGACTGTTCCATCAGCAGCTGTCTGTATCAGAAAGGACCTAATCGGATTTAAAAGGGGGAGGCCTGTCTCAACTTTCCCCACTTCAGTGTCTTGGTTCCCTTCCTCCAGTCTCAGGAATGTCAGCAAAACATTTCCACTGGCAAAGCATACTCATAGCCATGTTGTGTATATGAACAGTCAAGGGATTCTAACCTGTGTCACTCTGTTCACTCATACACTGCACACAACCACACTAGCATACACGCACATGCTTAAGTGCATAGGATCTTGGTGCTATGACCCAAGATCACAGTGACCAGCAGAACACTAACGCTGCCACCACTGTGCCACATGTGTGAAGCACCTGACCAGGACAGTAGTCCAGTAGTCAACATGAGGATTTCGCTTGGTGCGCCCCTCAAAGTTCAGGACCAGCATAAGTCCAATACCTCTTGTAAGTCAATGTTAAGCCTAGAATTCTGAATACACACTGCATTAGTGACTCACCATGCAAACGTCAACTATTTCCCTCAATCATCATGTAAAGTTGGCTAACTAAGCCTTTGTGTGACAACATCACTGACAACTTTCACACCCATACACCAAAACAATAACTCACTAATACTTTACCAACTAATTGACACTGTAACCACCCCATTTCATGCACCTGCTATTTACAATGGACCTGAACCCACAAAAGTTTTAGTTTAAGAACTTGACAACATTTTAGATCACCTTCACACTCTGGTCCCTCTGAACATTCTTGGGGTTTGGGTTTGTAACAGGTATACAAACACCCACATACAGAATACAATCTCCTCTGTACTTCATGCTGACCAGATACTCATTAATATTCAGGCATGCTCCACACAGAACACAACAACCTCATACTGACCTCTGGACACAGAGGCTACTTCTGGCCTTCCATGTCCACATCCCTTTGATCATGCCTGCATGCATATACCCATTACACTACTTCCACGATGATTCACTGAGTGTCAACTCATCAATCTTTAGATATAAAATCCTGTACCTTATCCCTGCTTGCTGTACCATAGTGCACTACAATCTCTCTACTTCGCCCAGTCCCAACATCTTCTATGACCTCAGAAACACACTTCCCTCACTCTTAGATCCACATTTGCATCTCAGAACCTTTAACCCTCCAGCACCACATGCAGAGCAATGGATCCTTTTTGATGTCCAATCTCTGAATGTCAATCTACAATCCCAAGTGCAGTGCTGGAATCAAAACTGTATCCCTCAATACCTGGAAACTTACAGAACCCCACTCCTTGTCCTTGCTATAACTTGTCAAAACCAAACATTTTTCGATCACAAATGTTTATCTTTGCTCCAGAGTCATCTAACATGTCTTCTTCAGTCCTTACAATCACTGTCCTCCAAAATTCTATATCTGCCACTTCAGAAACTCTTGCAGCCACCAATTTTGATAAATATTTCTATTAGAACATTTACATAAGGATCACACTGGCCACTCTGTGTGCAATACCTCTAGCTCTCTTATTCACCCCATACTCGTATAACCAGAACTATTGCACAGCATTTGCCTCAAGGCTTACAATCAACATAAGAGCAATTCAACATTACCAGCCCTTCACACACTCACCTCAATTATGCGTAACAGACTACAAAGTAGGCCTTCTTCTAAACAAATCATTGAGAGCTACCTGTCCATACTTCAACTTGGTGACACTTGAACAACTGACCATTAGCACTATTGTCCTATTTTAGGCACACATTGTCATCTGCCATCCACCCACACTTTCAAGAATCTAGAACAACATCTGAGATCAACTAAACCCCTTTGCCAGTGGTTATATTTATAAACTGTACTCAACTGAAGAATGACAAAAAAACATTCTTTTCTCACAACTTCTTGTTGACCGTAAGCTAAACATTACATATTCCATTCAATCACACTGCAATCCTCTTGACTGCATAAAAATCCCTAAGCACATCAACAACTCTCAAATCTCCCTGTGCTTATCCTCCTTTGACCACATCCTCATCCACTTGTTCCTCACAGTACCTCCACCCAGTAGTCACCTAAATCACCCGTCTCCAGACATCCCTGATTACCACAACACAGTGTGCAACAATCTCATTATTTCACCTGATCCCAACTCCTTCAGTAACCTCACAACACACTCAGTGGCGTAACGAAACTTGAGGGGGCCCCCCTGCAAACTACATGGAGGGGGCCCCCCTCCCATTCTGCGTGCCAGTCTAGAGCACTCAGGCCAGCGACCCGCCATACTGCAGGGGATGCGGGCTATTGTTACGCCACTGTCACCAATACAGCCGTTATGAGTAACACTGGATGGTGGAGTTAAAGGTTGGGCGTAGTCTGCCAGCAGGCTATCATAGGTGGTGGTCCATTCATTACAGGGTCCCGGCCAACAGTACGACGGGGAAGTTTGCCCAATTTTAGGTGGGTTTCCTGATGCAGACTCCTGTCATGATATACAACATTGGGCCAACTCATCGTTCAGTTTTGACAAAAGCGCATCCTCTGCTCCTTCTCCTTTCCGTTTTAAAACATTGGACAATGCGACAATGCAGTATTTCAAAAGCAGATGTAACTACAAAGAGCACATTTTGATAATACATTTTTATTAGTAGACAATAGCAATCTTAAGAGGCATTGCATAGCTTCATACACACTTTGACCCCAATTCCATCACAGTCTCTCTCTCTCTCTCTCTCTCTCTCTCTCTCTCTCTCTCTCTCTCTCTCTCAGTCTGTCAGTCTCTCTCTCTCTCTGTCAGTCTGTCAGTCAGTCGGTCGGTCTCTCTCTCTCTCCGTCAGTCTCTCTATCTCTCTCAGTCTGTCAGTCAGTCAGTCTCTCTCAGTCAGTCAGTCTCTCTCTCTCTCTCTGTCAGTTTCTCAGCCAGTCAGTCTCTCCGTCAGTCAGTATTCAGTCTCTTAATCAATCAGTCTCTACTCTCTCTCCACTCTATCTCTCTCTCTCAACTCTGTCCACTCTATCTCCACTGTCTCTCTCTCCACTCTCTTTCCACTCTCTTTCCACTGTCTCTCCCTCCACTGTCTCTCCCTCCACTGTCTCTCCACTCTCTCACTCTCTCCGCTCTCTCTCTCTCCACTCTCTCTCAACTGTCTCTCTCTCTCCACTGTCTCTCTCCACTGTCTCTCCACTGTCTCTCCCTCTCTCTACTCTCTCCACTCTCTCTCACCACTGTCTCCCTCCACTCTCTCTCCACTCTCTCTCCCTTCTCTCTCTATACTCTCTCTCCACTCTCTCTACTCTCTCTACTCTCTCTCCATTCTCTCTCTCTCCACTCTCTCTTCACTCTCTCTCTCTCTCTCTCTCTCTCTCCTCTCTCACTCCACTCTCTCTCCACTCTCTCTCTCTCCACTCTATCTCTCTCTCTCAACTCTATCCACTCTATCTCCACTGTCTCTCTCTCCACTCTCTTTCCACTCTCTTTCCACTGTCTCTCCCTCCACTGTCTCTCCCTCCACTGTCTCTCCCTCCACTGTCTCTCCACTCTCTCACTCTCTCCGCTCTCTCTCTCCACTCTCTCTCCACTGTCTCTCTCTCTCCACTGTCTCTCTCCACTGTCTCTCCACTGTCTCTCCCTCTCTCTACTCTCTCCACTCTCTCTCACCACTGTCTCCCTCCACTCTCTCTCCACTCTCTCTCCCTTCTCTCTCTATACTCTCTCTCCACTCTCTCTACTCTCTCTACTCTCTCTCCATTCTCTCTCTCTCCACTCTCTCTTCACTCTCTCTCTCTCTCTCTCTCTCCTCTCTCCCTCCACTCTCCCTCCACTCTCTCTCCACTCTCTCTCAACTCTCTCTCTCTCCGCTCTCTCTCTCCGCTCTCTCCAATCTCTCTCTCTACTCTCTCTCTCCCCACTCTCTCTCTCCCCACTCTCTCTCTCTCCACTCTCACTCTCTCTCCATGCTCTCTCTCTCCACTCTCTCTCTCCACTCTCTCTCCACTCTCTCTCCACTCTCTCTTTCTCCACTCTCTCTCTCCACTCTCTTTCTCCACTCTCTCTTTCTCCACTCTCTCTCTCCACTCTCTCTCTCTCCACTGTCTCTCTCTCCACTGTCTCTCTCTCCACGGTCTCTCTCTCTCCACTGTCTCTCCACTGTCTCTCACTCGCTCTACACACTCTCTCTCTCTCTACTCTCTCTCTCTCTCCCCTCTCTCCACTCTCTCTCTCTCCACTCTCTCTCTCCACTCTCTCTCTCTCCACTCTCTCTCCAATGTCTCTCTCTCCACTGCCTCCACTCTCTCTACTCTCTCCACTCTCTCTACTCTCTCTCTCCACTCTCTCTCCACTCTCTCTCCACTGTCTCTCACTCTCTCTACTCTCTCTACTCTCTCTCACTCCACTCTCCCTCTCTCCACTCCCTCTCTCCACTCTCTCTCTCTCCACTCTCTCTCTCCACTCCGTCTCTCTCCACTCCCTCTCTCTCCACTCACTCTCTCCACTGTCTCCCTCTCCACTGTCTCCCTCTCCACTGTCTCTCTACTCTCTCCACTCCCTCTCTACATTCTCTCTCCACTCTCTCTCCACTCTCTCTCCACTCTCTCTCTCTCTACTCTCTCTCTCTCTCCCCTCTCTCCACTCTCTCTCTCCACTCTCTCTCTCTCCACTCTCTCTCCAATGTCTCTCTCTCCACTGCCTCCACTCTCTCTACTCTCTCCACTCTCTCTACTCTCTCTCTCCACTCTCTCTCCACTCTCTCTCCACTGTCTCTCACTCTCTCTACTCTCTCTACTCTCTCTCACTCCACTCTCCCTCTCTCCACTCCCTCTCTCCACTCTCTCTCTCTCCACTCTCTCTCTCCACTCCGTCTCTCTCCACTCCCTCTCTCTCCACTCACTCTCTCCACTGTCTCCCTCTCCACTGTCTCCCTCTCCACTGTCTCTCTACTCTCTCCACTCCCTCTCTACATTCTCTCTCCACTCTCTCTCCACTCTCTCTCCACTCTCTCTCTCTCTCTCTCTCTCCACTCTCTCTCTCCACTCTCTCTCCACTTTCTCTCTCTCCACTTTCTCTCTCTCCACTGTCTCTCTCCACTGTCTCTCTCCACTCTCTCTCCACTCTCTCTCTTTCCACTCTCTCTTTCCTCTCTCTCTCGACTCTCTCTCTCGACTCTCTCTCTCGACTCTCTCTCTCGACTCTCTCTCTCCACTCTCTCTCTCCACTCTCTCTCTACTCTCTTTCTCTACTCTCTTTCTCTACTCTCTCTCGCCTCTCTTTACTCTCTCTCCTCTCTCCCTCCACTCTCTCTCCACTCTCTCTCCACTCTCTCTCTCTCTCCACTCTCTCTCTCTCCACTCTCTCTCTCTCCACGCTCACTCTCCACTCTCGCTCTCCACTCTCGCTCTCCACTCTCGCTCTCCACTGTCTCTCTCTCCACTCTCTCTCTCTACTCTCTCTCTACTGTCTCTGTCTAGTCTCTCTCTCTACTCTCTCTCTAATCTCTCTCTCTCTCTCTCTCTCTCCCTCCACTGTCTCTCCACGCTCTCTCTTTCCACTCTCTCTTTCCTCTCTCTCTCGACTCTCTCAACTCTCTCTCTCCACTCTCTCTCTACTCTCTTTCTCTACTCTCTCTCTACTCTCTTTACTCTCTCTCCTCTCTCCCTCCACTCTCTCTCCACTCTCTCTCTCTCCACTCTCTCTCTCTCTCTCTCTCTCTCTCTCTCTCTCTCTCTCTCTCTCCACTCTCTCTCTCTCTCTCTCCACTCTCACTCTCCACTCTCCACTCTCGCTCTCCACTGTCTCTCTCTCCACTCTCTCTCTCCACTCTCTCTCTCTCTCTCTCTCTCCCTCCACTGTCTCTCCACTCTCTCTCTCTCCACTCTCTCTCACTCCACTCTCTCTCACTCCACTATCTCTCTCACTCCACTCTCTCTCACAAAGTAGTGTGCGTTGCCATGGGCGTCCGCAGAAATGTTTCAGGGGGGGGGCACATTCTTAACTTCATCACCATCCCCCTTGCACTCTTCTCCCCTCTGCCTTGCACCCTTCTCGCCCTCCCCCTTGCATCCTTCTCTCCCTCCCCCTTGCACCCTTCTCCCCCTCCGCCTTGCACCCTTTTCTACCTTGCACCATTCTCCTCTCTGCCTTGCACCCTTCTCCACTCTGCCTTGCACCCTTCTCCCCTCTGCCTTGCCCCCTTCTCCCCTCCGCCTTGCACCCTTCTCCCCCTCCGCCTTGCACCCTTCTCATCCTCCGCCTTGCACCCTTCTCTACCTTGCACTCTTCTACCCTCTGCCTTGCACCCTTCTCCCCTCTGCCTTGCACCCTTCTCCCCTCTGCCTTGCACCCTTCTCCCCTCTGCCTTCCACCCTACTCCACCTCCGCCTTGCACCCTTTTCTACCTTGCACCATTCTCCCCTCTGCCTTGCCCCATTCTCCACTCCCCCTTGCACCCTTCTCCTCTCCGCCTTGCACCCTTCTCCCCTCTGCCTTGCACCTTTCTCCCCTTCTCCCCGCTGCCTTGCACCCTTCTCCCCTCCGCCTTGCACCCTTCTCCCCTCCGCCTTGCACCCTTCTCCTCTCCGCCTTGCACCCTTCTCCACTCCGCCTTGCACCCTTCTCCCCTCTGCCTTGCACCCTTCCCCCCTCTGCCTTGCACCCTTCTCCCCTTCTCCCCTCTGCCTTGCACCCTTCTCCCCTCTGCCTTGCACCCTTCTCCCCTCCGCCTTGCACCCTTCTCCCCTCCGCCTTGCACCCTTCTCCCCTCCGCCTTGCACCCTTCATTTACCAAAGAGAGTGGGCCCTCCCCACCCCCCACTGCGGGGGCATTTGTTACGCCCCTGTCTGTGGCTCGTTAATGACCAGACTTATTTTTCAAGAAGGAAGAGTTGGAAAGCTCTTACCGTTTGGATGGGTAGAGAAGTTCAGAATGTTTGTAATTATGGAGGAATTGTTTTATCATTAGAAAGGTTGTGGCTATAAACATTTTCAGAGTTGAGTTTTTTTTTTAAAAAACATATTAATGGAGAAATAGTAAGCTATGGCCAAGCCTGAACACATGAGACTTCATTTAAGGCACTGTGTGACACAAAGTATAAAGTGGAAAATAGATTAAATTTAACATGAGTACATTAACTTATAGCAGGCGATGTGTGAGATTTATTTAATGTGTATCCTGTTTATTGAATGGATGACACTTTAAGCCTTTCATTCATTCTATCTGTGCAGAAGGGTTTTAATTTTGGCACATTCTGTACATTCCACATATGTTGAATATCTATCTTTTTATATAAAAGTATTTGTATTTGAGTAGCATATGTTTGGCTGATGAGAGATGTAGTTAATGTATGGTCTTCTGATCACTAAAAACACTGGTAATAACTCACGTTGAATTCTATTCCGTCGTTTTTAGCTCCATCTGTGCCATAACACACAAGGATTAGTCGTACAGAAATAAGCCTTGGCCCTGCCTGAACAGGGCATTTCAACCCAATCTGCCCGGCCATGTCCCCTCAAACTGGAAGAATAAGAAATCCCAGGTTTTTTTGGCCTGCTTGTCAGAATTGGTTGGAAGAGTTTTTGTAAAATACCTGCAGAGATTTACAATTTTTGGGACTTAAAACCCACAGACATCCTGGGAGTATTCACCCCAAATTCATGGAAATGGCTTTTATCCACAGTCGCTGGCTATGCCTTGCCCCACAGTCGCTCAGTGTCCCTGAAATCTTGATCTGTGGAATGCTCTCTCTGGGCCCCCACTCCCACCCTTGTCAGGGCCCTGAGCAGTGCTCGGTGCTGCCTGTGCCTCCTGCTCACTGGGGCCCCCCACCCCATCCTCTTTCCAGGCCTCGTTGCTCTGACTGAAGAGAAACAATGTATGTTGATACTTTGTTTCTCTTCAGTCAGAGGGAGGGGGCGAGGGGATCCGAGCAGGCTGCAGCCTGAGGCTTGCTTCTGCACAAGCATCTCTCACAGCCCTCAGAAGAGCTGAGGGGGGCCCCCTTTATTTAATGAAGGGAGTGAGCCCCCCCCCCCCGCACTGCAGGGGCTGCGGGGGCGTTTGTTACGCCCCTGAACACACTACACTTAACATTAGACTCACACTTCCCTTTGTGAACTATGACGTTTCAAGCACTTTACCCTGGATCTTTCCTGGCATTGATCTTTAATAATTAAAGTGCTATCCCAGATGGGCAGCTGGAAAAAATATCAAAGTCCTGAAATTTTAAAAACATTTTCTTCTTGCCCTCACCACTTCCCTTGTCTAAAACCTAATCATACTAATACTGAAATCTCAGCTTCATTCCAGCCTTATCAAAACCTTTATCTCCTACATTATCATTATTGCTCCCTGACTACACAAATCTAACACATCTTCTGCACTTATTGCCAGTGAAGCTGTTGAATAATTTCACTCAAATATGTGCATAACGGAAACACTGCTGTATTAAACAATCTTCATCACTCTTACACCCCAAAAGAAAAACACCAAAAGCCATTTCTTTCACATCCTTACCCACAATCTCAACTACTGAATGTCATCCCATTCTGAAATCAGATAATCAAAATGCTTTTGAAATGTTGCCATTGAAGAAGACATACAGATACAAGAATGCACTTTGATACAATTTTCATCAATAAACTGTGCAATGTATTTTATTTGTTAATGTAATAATTTGGGATGTCTTTAAAATGGCTCATTAATAAATGAGTGTTTTTTTAAAAAAAATATGTACCAGGCAGCTATATTGAATCCTAAACAGCAACAAGGCCCAAAGGCCTTTCTTTCAACCTTTGCTCATGGTGGAGCGGTGCTGTGCGTCTGCTTAGCACTGATGTCATCTTAGAAATGTGCTGACTATAAGATGTTTGCTTAACTTTTCACCCCATGTTAGATTATTACAATGCAATACTATGATCTTAGTAGATTTGTATAGCATAAATGGTGACATAAACCTTTGTAAAATATTGCTTCCGAATAAAAGATATACGTGTCTCTCTGTTGCTGACTAGCTTTTGTCTACACAATGAGTTTTAAGAGCATCCTTAGCTTAGGTAAGAGGGTTCTCATGAGAACTCTCCCTCATGTAACAAACATAATACAATTTGTTTCAAACTTGGAAGATGAGTGCATACTGTGGAAATAGAAAGAAAATGCATCGGTCGACTGGCGACACCATCACATGCATAACTTTTATTCTTCATCAAGTGAAGACGTCTTTGTATGATTATACAATTTCAGAAAACCTATATTAATGAGTGTTCCTAGTATAACCACACTTACTTTTCCTTTGCCTTGTCCAGTGATCACACTGCTGGATTATTCCCTGTCCTTAGACTCTTCTTTATCGAGAGTGGATTCCTTTGGCTATTCTTGTCTGAAATCAGTTTAGCTTTAAACTGAATGATCAACAATATTCAAGTGCCTCCATCTCCATTGCAGAATACCATACGTCACCACTCAACCCCCACGAGCCAAATGCAACAAGTTTTTTATTCTTCCATTAGCTGTGTCCAAAACCTCAAAAACATACATTACTAGAATCCATGGTAAACGTAGTGTGACATTTAGCCCCAAAATTACCAACACAGGATCTTCACTCGTAATCGTTTTTTATGCTCCCAAGCCTTTCTGTGCACACATGATCCCATGTAAACCCATTGTTGCATTAGTTTCTTTTGCTTTTCAACTACATTCAAGACGTCCACAATTAGAATATTATTCAGAGATCTGTTTCCATCACCTCCCTGATCATACTTTCAATTGAGTTTATGCCCTTCGCAATTCCAGTCCATCATCAGGTACATAAAGCATGTGTATATATAATTCTTTCCTCATCAGTGTGTATAAGCTACAGAATCTTCAAAATATCCCTCGTTTATATGAGCAACACAGTGTGTGGTTTCTCATTTTCTAATCTCCATCATCTGGATGCCACCTATGTTCCCATTGTTAGGTCTCGCCTGAGCCAGCCCGCATGCATTGCCCTGCAAGGCATTTTGTAAGAGCTTTAAAATTCCAAACACACGCTTGTGTGTGTGCGTGGAATTTATCACTTGCTATTGGGCTTTGCGTGCTGTCTTCCTAAGAAAGACAGCATGCGATTGGCCCAAGAGGGGTGCATGTCCCGCTTTCTCTGTTCTGTGGCTTAGGGTTCACGGGAGCGAGCATGAGCGCCAGATATCGCCCAATAATTTTCAAGAAACAGGCGTGGAAGGACCCTCCCTAGAGGTGTTGCTACTTGAGGGGCGTGTGGTCGGGCGTCGTCATTACTATGTGTCGCTCCAATACCCCCCATCCCCACCCCCTCCCCGCGCTCCTCAGGTAAAAGTGCAACTTTCCTGTGAGCAAGTGTATCCCTCCACCCCTACCCACAATTCATAGATGCCTGCACCGCAGACAGCGTCGTCTTCTGAGGCGGCAATGTCATGACGCTGGGGTAGTCAATCTCCACTTCCTGCGGCCAATAGGCGGCTCGCAACCCTGGGACTGACTCCAATGGGTAGCATGGCTGCTGTTTAAAGGGGGCCGGGCTGAGAGTGCTCAGGGTGGGCGCGAGCCAGAGCCCTGAGTTGTACTAAACTAAAGCCTTCAGCTTTGGAGAAGTTATTAGTCGTCCCCAGCCTGGAATTAGGCGTGCTCCATTAGTGCCCAGCTCAATGGCACCTGCTGTAGAAGTCCTGCAGCCTGTGCACCGGAGGGAAGTCCTTGGTAGCGGGCGAATACTTGCAGGGGCTGTCACTGAGCCCTGGGCTCTGCATCTGAGGGCTGCGTGCTGGGACGCCTGACAGAGGTAGGTTAGACCTCACCAACTGGTTCCCAGCTAGACAACCGGACCCTGTAACACCGCATGACCTCATACACCCCTGCTTCCCCTGAAACAGGTAACTTTCCGGTAGGGTACAACCCGACATTAAGAGCTGTGGACGCTAATCCCTTTAAGTTAATAACAGTAAAATACGTTCAGTAGGCTAAGCTTATTTGGTAATGAGCCACCTCTCTCTAAAGTCCATCTAGGCATTTGGCTTGTTAAGCGTGTCATCATGTTTAATTGAAGGTGGCATACCACGGTGAACTTCGAGCTGCTCCTCTCGTGAGACCATTTATTCATCCAACCACACTGCTGTAGGCTGAAGCAGCGGCACAGGTTACTTTGCTAAGATTGCAAGAACAGATATACCAATTGAGAACTATTGTACCTTGTCGACATAGAATGGGTAAAATCCTTTGATACAGCAGGACCAAGGACCTGAGCCTATGGAGTGGGCAGCATCCCAAAAATTCTATTATACCCTAAGACAGGGGGTAACAGAGGCCACCCTACAGCCCCTGCGGTGCAGATGGACTCCAATCCTTCAGGGGTACCCTAACCTTTCAGAGGGCCCCATTCCATCCAAGACCAACGAATATCTGTGGATTTGACAAACTCAAGGACCTGCTTCACATTTTGCAGAGGCGGCCCTCATTTTACATCACGCCACTCCCCGAAGACTTCTCTGATAGACTACCAGTGCTTGCCATATTCCTGGTATTTGTCATCTTTTACATATGAAATATCCAGCTGGTGTTATGTGTCATCCTGTTTTTGTAAAACACAAACATTAACAGAGTTTCACACAGAACCTCACTTTCTGGAGTAATGAAATGCAAGATGCTATATTGTACCCTGCTTTTTTTCCCTTTAAGGCTACCAGTTAATGTTAATTTTTGATGGCCGTCTTCTTTATTTCCTAAGAGGACCACTTTGAGTCTCATAACTGATTGCTGCCAGCAATGACATCAGGATGATTGTAAATGTGGAAAGCTTGGCTGCCCTCATCCTACTGAATTTATATGCAGCTTTTGATATGGTTCAATATGATTTCTCGTAATGTCCTTCTGGACAGACTTACTAATGCAGGGTAAAGGGCACAGCACAGAGTTGGTTTTCTTCTTTTTTATAAGGGCACTGACAATTGGTTACATTGGCAATTTTCTGCTCCACTTACAAAGCCATAAATTGTAGTGTGACGCATGGCTCTTCTAATTGCCCACTGATCTTTAACATCTATGGAGCCACACTTGCAACTTTTATGGCATCTTATAGCTCTAGGTCTTACACCTCTATGTGTGATACACAAATCAACCTAAGATGTGAGGATCATCTTGTGATTCATCAGGAATAGTTTAAAAGGCACCTGTTCTCGGTAGTGAGCTGTAAGAATGCCTTCTCATTCAAAGGTAACATATACAAGACCATTATCCTAATATGTGGTATTCTAAACCTCAAACTGGTGGCCCAACACACTTGCTGCCTGTCTTGTTCCTTCTTTCAATGTGTGCCATCTAGCTGGTATTGTTGACTACTCTTAGACATGACATCCTTGGCATGGCATACCCCTAAACCTTTTGCCTTCGCTCCTATGGGTTGCAGAATTAATTTTTAATGGCTTTAGGACTCTGTTTACTTTATCACTGCTAACAAGTGCTAAAGTGCCTTTGCTCTCTCCCTGAAGCACAGTAAAGTGGTCCTACCCCTGATTGGCACATTTAATTTACTGGTACGTCCCTAGTATATGGTACCTCATGTATACTGGATCTGAAATTGAAATTAAATGCTACTAGAGGGCCTACAGCATTTGTCGTGCCACCAACTAACTGAGCACTTTAAAACATGTCTCAGGCCTGACAATTCAATTTGATCTTTATTCGGATAAAAGAAATCCATAAAAGCACAATTCAATCACAGTCAAACAGAAATTTCCACCGTAAACATTGTATGAAAAGACACAATAAAAATTAGCACTGTCATATTAAAAGGTTGGCAAATAAATAGACCAATAGGGTAACATTTAAAAAACTGTTGGACGGGCATTCAAAGACAACATAATATAATAAAGTGCAAATAGTGTAAACAATGTTAACCACATAGTGCATATAATGTTAAATATGAATACCAGCAGCAACATCAAGTTAGGATAAAGTGCAATATGATTGTAAACAATAACCGCAACATGCTACATGATGATTAATTTTACCTACGCCTCCACTCCTAAACGATACGGCCTTAGTAAATGCTCAGATAGGGAAATAATAATAGCTAAGTGCACCTAGACGTTGTTAAGTGCGTTTAACACGTTATAAGTCACCCATAGAGTCGCGTGAACGTACTGCCACTGCTAAGAACAAACTTACTCGGAGGATCAGATCCACACTTCCCAGTTGTAAGATTTCAAGGTGCGCTGTTTTGTAATCGGTGACACTTGCTTCCTTAAAATACGGGATCAGATATTGTTTTGTATATTTACCATAGTAATTACAGAAGAATAGGAAGTGTACCACTGTTTGGTTGCTTCCGGCGCTACACGGACAAGGCATCTGCCCAAGATTTGTATTAAATCCCAGAGGGAAACAAAGTGAGTATTTTATTGACCCGTCTCTGAGGCGGAAGAGTAAACTCCTCTTCCAGCGCCCAATGCTATCTAAAAGGTATTTAGGTAGCATGGGGTTTTGGGGGACGATTGCCTCCCTAAGGGCCATGTACCTGACTACGGAAGGTTTGAGGGGCTCGGTGGCATATCTTTCATTATTATATGATTTGCATAATGTCCCCATGAGTGATCTTTTGTTCATGCCCTCAATTACTAGTGGTTCTAAAAAAACATGTTCCAAGTTCACGAAGGTTAAACTTTTTCTGACAGCGGAAAGCCATGGTATAGAGCCACCCTTGTCACACTTAAGGCAGTCAATGATAATCTCTCTTGTCACGGATGCTGCTGGATTCTGCCATATTTTTAACCAGAATATGGCTGGGCGTGACCTAATAAAATCTTCTATATAAAACAAGTTAAGTTCCCTGTGACATACATAGGAAGGTGAAGAGATTTGAGCCCCCAAAATTTTTCTGCAGAATCTGTTTTCTTCTCTTTGAACCCGCTGCAATTTGTGAATCCCCAAACTTCCGCGCCATATGTGGCTGTCGGAATACACTGCTCTTTACATATTTTCATTAAAGGTGAAACTATCTCTGCCTGTTTCGGCTGTCGAAGGCACAGGATAGAATTAATCGCTTTTGAAAGTTTGCTTCTGGTGTGGGCAGCATGAGCTTGCCAAGATCCTGTTTCTGAAAACACTAGGCCCAAATAGGGAAAAGTGCGTGTGCGTGATAGGGATTCAGTGCCAGATGTTATGGAGTTGATACAATATTTTTTCGACCACAACTCATTATATACAATTTTTTAAAATTGGTGCAGAGCTCCAAATCCGTCATGAAGGTCACAAAACCCTTAACTAAAGTGCGGAGTGCATTGGGGGTGCGGCCCATAATGACCGCATCGTCTGCGTGTAGCAGCGCGGAGAGTATATTGCCATTAATTTTTGGGACGTAATTGGTCAGTTTTGACAGGGTGTTATGTAAATCGTTTATGTAAAGAATAAAAAGTAGAGGGGCAAGTACACATCCCTGTCTGACCCCTCTACCAATAACAATCTCCCCAGAGACCTCCCCATCATTACTAATACTGACCTGCACCTTCAAATCCATATGTAGATATGCCAAGAAATAAACCAGAGCCACGTCCAACCCATAATTTAAAAGGACCGACCATAAGCGTGACCTATTAACAAAATCAAATGCTGATGTGAGGTCCATAAAATCCAAATAAAAAGGTGAATTTTGTACAATCGTATATTTACCAAGGATTAAATTTAAATTCAGACCTTGTTCGACTGTACCCAATTTCTCCTAAAACCCAACTGGCATTGGTTTTAAATTTGGTATTTCTCCGCCCAGATCCTAATTTTATTAAACACTACCCTTCCTAAGATTTTCAGTGTTATCTATCAAAGAGATAGGTCGGTAACAACTAGGGTCGGATCGGTCACCTTTTTTGAAGACGGGCACTATAATGCTAGTGGACCCAGTCCCCGGAATAATTGTTTTAGACAAATTATTAAAAACGTTACATTAAAGAGGTGCCCAAAATTCCGGTTCTTCTTTAATAAGATCAATAGAAAGCCCATCTGGGCCTGGGGCTTTGTTCCCTACACTTTGATGTATGGCATCCTCTACTTCGATCACTGATCTGAATACCTTGGCGGCTGGAGGGCTAATACTAATATCCGGGATCATTGATGATGCTGTATGGATCCTGGCGAAATGTGCCTCCCATGATTCGCTCATTATGTTACAGCTTATGGGAGTGATATTTAGACCCATCGATCTCATAGCTTTAACTGCTAACCAAAATCAGTTTCCTTCATTCAGTGTAGCAGCACAGGCAAGGTTGTCTCAGCGTTCTTTTAAGATTTCGTCTGTTCGTAGCCTGGTCGCTTTCTTGTAACAAGATCGTAACGATCTAACAAGAGTTACATCCCTGTGTGAAGCCACTAATGCTGCACGCAGTTCTCTATTTGCCCGTGAGCAGGTGCCGTCGTACCATTGAGGGTTCGTACTAGTTTTTGGAGCTGGTCTTGAGATCATGTGTTTGATACCTGCGCATAGGCTACTAAACCCCTCAATGATCTCTGCGTCAGAAGCGCAGCATGACAGGCAAGTTCTAACAAGCAGTGGATAAGATGATGATCATTTTGGCAAATAAAGCTTTATTATCTATTCCCCTCCAAATTACTCTTAGCTTACCAGTAGATGGCACTAAGTTAGTTGCCCCTGGTTCTATCACGGGGCTAGGTTTCGGGGAGAATCTAATGGATGTTAAAATCTTTTTATGATCACCCGAAGTGGTACATAAAACATCTGCCTTTACTAACAGATCCTCCAATGAGGCTGATATAAAAACATAGTCGATTGCAGAGGAGCAACCTCGACCCCTGTAAGTGGGTATTATGCGGTACTTGTTTTGGTTTACATCAACTCTTTCCATTACATTAATTAAATTGCAAGCGGATAAATGATCCGCTAGTTCCGCTCCTCTTTTACACATAGGCTCCATGGTCGAGAAAATAGCAGATAGGCCAGGGTCGCTTGAGAGTCTTACATTAAAATCACCGCCTAAACAAATTCCGACCAGTTCATCGTGCATATTATAATTTTGTAAGTTGGCGATAAACTCAAACAAATTAATAAATGCCTGTTTGTTAAAGTTGTAAAATCATTTTTATAAAAATTTATAAAACAGATTGAAGCCCCACGTGTATAGATTGTTGCTTGAAAATTATCATTATTTGCTGCCAGGGTTTTTATACTCCCCCTGCTGAGATATTTATCCAGGTCGAAAGACCACCGGGTGGGCGACCCACCTTAGGACTAGGTACAATACTATTATTGCACACAAAACCTTCTAAAAACAATTCCTTTGTACACCATGTTTCTTGAAACATTAAAATATCATGTTTTTTGACTAGGTCAACCCACTCCGTCGAGTTTAATTTAGAAGCTACACCAGCAACGTTCCAACTAAGCACGTCTAAGTTTGAATTAGGCAGTTCAGGGCCTGCGGCAATAATGGGATCTAATAAGGGTCTGTTATCCGCAGGTATGACAATTGACGGACAGAGTGGTGGGCCATCTAGACTCTCTAAGCCAGACAGAGCAGAAAACCGGTTATACAAGGTGTGTGTAGGAATGGCGAAAATATGTAAAACCGGGGGTGGTTTATAGAAAAACCCCAGTGGCAGTGACCAAATAAGAGTTGGAGAGTTGTTATTGAATACCTGTGCTGACAATAACCATTTTACCAGCGGTGGGCGACTAAAATTTACAACAATACAATCTCCTTTGACATTCTTTTGGGAGGAGCCAACCCAACCCACCCTGTGCACCATTAATATCTCACTGACACTTGCCATCCTTAAACCTTTATGTTTGGCCAACCAGTCCGCGCTCTTATTCCTAAGTTGCGCCCAGGACTCAGGTTGATCTTTCTTTAAGGGAGGGACACCCACTAAAACTAAAACATAAGGGCACGCTTCAGGAGGTAGATTAAGAACAACTGTGGATGGCATAATGTCCTGGTTGTCTAAGTTATGATTCATGCTAGTAGTGTTTGTGATGTTTGGTGGTGTAGGGTGCAAATTTCTAAGGTTAGCCGACACAACATTACAACGCAAGCTGTTACTTGTATTGGTAATACTATTGTGGCTGGGCACTATACCTGTTGAAAGGGTCTCGCTAGGGATTGGTTTGGAAAGTGGGCTGGTGTTTTGATTGCCACATGTTACGCAGGCGGTGTTACAAGGAGGGGGCATAGGGTCGATAGTCTGCTGGGACGTGTTTAAATTGACTGTTCTCTGTAACTTTATAGGCATACCTCCTTATTTTTGCCAATAGCACTAGATAAGCCTCTTTGTTTATCAGGTTTCTTAATCAAATTCTTCAACTGGTCTAAGCGTTTCGAAAGGGCATTCAAATGTTTGTCAACCAGGTTTTTCAAGCGTTCATACACCGAGTCCACTATAGTGTCAATTGAGATGTCTCCAGGTCTAATCTGATTAGTTGGAGCTATTGTATGCTCGGTTTGGGTCTGGATGGAGTGGACAGGATGTGCCGTGGCTTCTGATATAGTTAGATCAACAGTAGTGTCAGTTATTGTGACAATGGGCCCCGCGGGTATTGCTGTTGTGCCTTGTATGCAAGAGCTCAAGGCTGTGGGCTGTAGATAAGGGCGAGGTGTCTGTTTTCTCTTAGTGGTGATTTGTTTTGCCGTAGTTCTTTTCCTTTTAGCCCCTGTTGTTTTGGGGTCTGTGACAACACTTTGGGCAGTGTCCTTGATGTGATTCAGAGATTGCCGATCTGTTAAGACTTCAGTAATCTCATTACCCTCGGAGTCCATCGGCTCAGGGGCATCTGACTGGATTTGTAGGTGGCTCACAGGGCTGACTATGACATTGGGTGACAAAGGTAGCAAGGGAGGGTCGCTAAAGTTCCCCCGCTCATCTCCTTAAAGCAGAGTGGAGTGGGGTATGGATAGTCCCACAGAAAGTCTCCTCTCCAGTAGCTCTATCTCTGTGGAGACAATACTGACTGCTCTCTCAAGCATACTATCAATGATAGTAGTAGGACGCAGGCCTGAGGTGGCCGTACGTCTTCCCATACTTCGGTCGCTGGTTTACCACTCACCTTTCTCGTATGACACTTTTCAGGGGGATAACCCGGCCCCCTCCGGCCTCTGATGAGCGCGGACGGGCCCGCCCTTGGCCTGGGCTTTGCCTGGGCACGCCCGCGCGTGTCCCGCGCTGCGGGAGGGCCGGGCCGATTTTGAGGGCCTCTGGCGCCCTCCGGCATTGTCACTTTGCTGTAAGTCTGCAGTGAAGGAGCCAATGCCTGCCCTGTGTGGGTGAGTGCTATGGATGTCCGGGTGCCATGTAAAATTAAAGTCTCCCATCAGAATTATTTGGCCATCGCAAAGCGGTCTATTGTGTCAAGTAGATGTGTGAGAAAGCTTGCTTGGCCTATGTTAGGTGCATATCTGGCAACAAAGGTTCAAAGAGTGCCCCTTAGGGAGCCCTTAACCAAGATCATCCTGCCTTCCTTGTCTGATAGGACGTCCAGAGGTTGAAATTTTGTTGAGGATGAAAGAGGAGCACCACCCCCGGTGCGTGCTAAGGATCTATAGATGAGGGGAAATTGTTTATGTTTAAGCCTCAGCTCGTCGGCCCTCTGAAGGTGAGTCTCTTGGAGTGCCACTATATCAAAATGGTGATCAATGAGGTATTTCAATACTTTCTGCCTTTCTGCCTTTTTTGCGTTGAGTTAATGCCCCTAACGTTTCATGATGCAATCGTAATTACCATCTTGTCAATAGGAATTTACCCCACCTCCCATGTCTTGCCATCTGTGTCCCTGAGGTTCCGTGAATTGTGAACCCGTTTTATAAATGTCATGGTTTCGTTACGAATTTGATAGTAGCAAACCGTAACTAGTGAGTTCGGCAAGTACGAGTGATTTCGTCATGTTGGACCGACAGATTCACTATGTATTTGGAGATTTCGTTCCGAACCATGGGTTCCATTTTGTGCATGGCAGCCATTTTGTGATTGCCCTCACATAGGCCGTCGACTGCGGCCGATCGAGTCCTTGGTACACGTACACGTTAGCTCGAGTTCGTGCTGACGTGTTCAAGTGTTCTGGTCAAGAACTGCATGGTTTGTCTGATGCATAATCCTGGCAAGGGAACCCCAACTCCAGCCGGTCACTTCGCGGCTCCGACGTATCCGTTCAAGGTGTTGCAATTGGATTTTATCCACATGGAGAGATATAACAATCTGAAATACGTCCTTGTGGTCGTCTGTGCCTTTTCAAGATGGGTAGAGGCTTATCCCCTAAAGGATAACACTGCCTTATCCACAGCTAAAATTTTGCTCAAAGAATTCTTCCCTAGGTTTGGTTTGCCAAGGATGGTGTGGAGTGATAACGGAAGTGAGTTTGTGGGCCAGATCATGAAGAGAGTGTGTGAGGGTTTGGGCATAAGGCAGATATTTCATGCTGCGAATCCCCCCCAATCAGCTGGTTTAGTCGAGTGCTATAATGGTACTCTGAAGCTTGTCCCAGGTGCGGACTCCTGAACTCGGATCTGCTACACGCACTCTGGAGTTGCCCTCACCTTACCATGTACTGGTCGGCGGTCGCTGACACATTAGCGGCAGCCACGGGCGACACCCTTCCTAAGACATGGGATTTATGCCTACTGGGACTCTACAAGAGGACCAAGCAGACCAAACTACAGGCACGTTTCTGGGACCTGGGGCTCATAACGGCCAAGCGGCTCATCACAAAACGCTGTAAGAATAATGCCCCTCCGCGACCAGTGGACTGGCGTCGCTCATTTTCCAACTGGGCTAGCGCAGAGAGCGTGACATTACACAGAGAGGAGACGGCGGGACTTCGAATGTACCCAATTGCCCAAGAGTGGGACACTACTCTGACTGCATACCATCAGACTTGTATCCAGGCTGGTATCACATGACCGCTTCGTTACGGAGCGGTGATAGACCCGTCATTCCCCGCCCCGACATGCCACGCCCCCCCCTCTCCTCCCCGGCCGCTGGGGTAACGCCCAACAAAGTCTGCTTGCTATTATTCCCCCCTACCGCCACATGACCGCAGTAATCCTCAATCCACGACCATTCCCGTCCCCACACTGTCCACACACAGCGTCACATGCACCATTAGTGTCACTGATACACTGCTGTACACGCAAGCACTAGTCCGATTGTTGTTGATGTGTTTTCCCTCCTACTTCCGTTATTTCCCTATTATTTCTCTTGATTGGCAGTTGGCATTGTTTCTGCTGTGCTCATGATGATGTTGATCTCTCCCGTCCCATTTAACTTTTCTTCAATGTTTGTTAAATACTGCCATGATCACACGACTATAGCCCTGTATCCCATATGGTAATGTGGGATGTTATTCCTGTCTTTGACATCGTCCGTGCTACCCAGGGAACACAGCCTGGAACAACCACTGTTGACTTTCATGACCACTTTTGCCCTTCTGCAGTGACAAACACTGCAGGCACTGCATCCTAAGATTTCTCCTGGAACTGAGAATTGCGGACTAATGCATCTTCCCTGGCTACTGTTTATTTTCACCTACATACGACCGAAATGTCGAAAATGTTACTGACTGGGTAATGATTGTCGTTTATATGACATTGTATGATCTATTGGCTTGTTACTTGTGAAATTAAATAAAATCTGGGACCGTTGGTCTAAAAAACAACAACAAAAAAAAAAAAATAAGTGGCAGAACAGAAAAAAAATGGTACTCTGAAGCTTTAGTTAGCCAAGATTCAGGCAAGTTCTGGTCTCCAATGGCCCGATGCGTTGCCGTTGGCACTTTTGTCAACTAGAACTGCAGTGCATTCCCAAATAGGACTCAGTCCATACGAAATTGTGTTTGGTCGCCCGGCAAATGTGTGGGGAGTGCCGAGACCAACGAAGTTTAGCGACATCGAATATCCTGTGTTGGTTGATTACTTGTATGACCTGACGGCTAAAATGCGCGTCTTACATCAACAGGTTCATGATAACCTCCCACAAGCATCTGAAGATCCAGGTCACACCATCAATCCTGGAGACTGGATATTAGTGCGCAATTTCCAGCGGACCAAGAATGTTCAGCCCCGTTGGACCGGCCCATACCAAGTACTTTTATCGACACGAACAGCAGTAAGAGTCCACAGCAAGAAAAATTGGATCCACGGCGTACATTGTAAGAGGGTACCTTTACCTCTGCCGTACGACCAGTGGATCCGTGAGGGTATTGGTGATTCAGAAACAGAAAGAGTGCCGAAATATATGCCGTTTAGCGACGCACATTTGGTATGGACCAGGTCTGAGCGAGAGGAAGACGATATCTTGCAAGCAGCTGTGCCTCCGCCTTTGAGGTTGGACACCACTGAGCTTGAATTGTTGTTCCGAGATCAGAAGGTGCCTGGTAAAGGCCGTTATAATTTGCGACCAAGAAACAATGGACTAATAAAAAAATAATTTCTTTCTGTTTTCGAAAACTGCACTCTCTCATCCAAGAAGCTGTTTTGTTCTATTATTTTTTTTTTCTTTTTCGAACCGCCATCTGGGTTCAGCTGTAGGGTCGCGGTATCAAAACTTGGAGTGGCAAACCGTGTAGACACAAGGTCGACGGTTCTGGTTTGTTCTAGGGCGTTCCCTAGACTTACAGCGAAGAAAACCAACTGCCGCGAACAGCATGGTTAGAAGATGGAGTTTTTTGAGATTGAGAGAGCTGTTGCAGAGATGAACTTTAAGACAAAATTGTGTAAATTGATTCGAAGCAAATGTTTTTTAATAATGTGTCTTCTAGTGTTTTTTAGCATGACGTTGTCTCTGATGGGTTGGATTGTTTTTGCTACCCAATTGACATTTGCACCCACCTCCCAACCTATGTCTTTCCCTACTACTACTTCTTTGCATTCTTTCCATACTTTACCTGAACATGAACTGATTAGAAGGTCAGAGTTTATTAATAATTCCTTTGTACAACTTCTGCATCAACACCAGTTGGTAGTGAACACCACTAATTGTTGGGTGTGTGGTCTTATGCCACATACTACGGATAGAGGTATTCCCTATTTGGTTCTGCTACTTAGTTACAATGGGTCTGTATGGGCATATCAGATGATGTTTATTTATGCCAACGAAGTCTATCCCCTACGTTCCATGAAAGATAACTTGAGTAATAGTGCCTTAGTGAAGGGAATAACGGATATGATTAGAGATATCGATACATATGAGACTATTCCTAAGGATGAGGCATTAGCTTATATCGGATGGAACGTGACTGATATAGTGCTAGTCTGAGTGAAAAGCAGAGACGAAAAAGGTCACCTCCGTTTGGATCGTACCCCATTGTGGTCATTTTTGTCTACAAGGTAAAGGCAAGAATCCGAGGGCTCAGTTAGGGAAGAGTGTTTGTACTCAGACGTATGTCTTTGCATCCCAAACTTCCCCACCATTTTTAGCAGCTAAGGGCACGTATTTTGTTTGCAATGACAGAGCATACACATGGTTGCCTCCTGATTTTTCAGGAACCTGTTATGTTGCATATTTGTTACCTCCTACGTATACTGCTGCTGCAGATTACCACAGAACAAGAGTTATTAGGGGTGCCTTCAATCAGGAAGATACCACGGGACAAGAAGTGGGAGACTTTCTCAAGGGTTTCCTACCGTTTTGGGGACCTATGGCTAATAGTAGAAACATACGGCAATTGACGAGAGTGGTTGAGTCCACCATAAATGAAACTGCCGGTGCCCTTAGTAATTTGACTGCTGAGCTTCAAGCGGATCGCCTTATGACATTACAGAATCGTATGGTTTTAGATGTCATACTTGCAGATCAAGGTGGGGTATGTAAATTGATCCAATCGAGTTGCTGTATTTTCATACCAGATAATGCTCCTACAGTATACCAGGCCATTTCTAGGCTACATAAGATCTCCAAGTCTATATATGTGGACGAAGGAGATTGGTCGTTGACTGGATGGTTCTGGGGACTGTTATCCACTTGGGGATGGAAGATTCTGATGATCATCGGGATGGTTTTAGCGATTCTTTTCTCGTGTTGTCTCTGTGTACAGTGTGGTCCTACCATATGTGGCCTTTGTGCTACTACGTGTGTGAGAAGACCTGTCTCGAGAGAAGTACTGAGTAATAGGATGATGCTCCAGCAGCATCTTGATGATCTGATGAATATTGACATCGATTCAGACGCAGACTGAGTGATTGCCTATGTAAGGGCAAAAGGAGGGTCTGAGGTTCCGTGAATTGTGAACCCGTTTTATAAATGTCTGGTTTCGTTACGAATTTGATAGTAGCAAACCGTAACTAGTGAGTTCGGCAAGTACGAGTGATTTCGTCATGTTGGACCGACAGATTCACTATGTATTTGGAGATTTCGTTCCAAACCATGGGTTCCATTTTGTGCATGGAAGCCATTTTGTGGTTGCCCTCACATAGGCCGTCGACTGCGACCGAACGAGTCCTTGGTACACGTACACGTTAGCTCGAGTTCGTGCTGACTTCTGGATAAACCGAGTGAACTGACCTCGTTGCCTGAAACTGACCTTGCTAAACCAGTTCCTTGCCCGATAGCTGATCAAGATTGAGGATCAGAGCACAGGACATTGTAAAGTTTAATATGTACACACATCCCTTATCCTGCTCTGTATTTGTTTCTGTTTCTTCCTTTATGGCCTCTTTATTACATGGGTTGTGGTCCTTTTATTATGGGTTTGTCCGACTTGTGTAAGAAGGAATGTTGGGCTTTCCTGTATAATTAATGGTGGGCCGGACAACTGAAAAGTGGGTTTTTCCGTCATGCGATGCCTTTTGTAATAATACCAATGTTTGAACAAATTGTAAATAGTGGGTGTTTGTCCGGAATGTGATTTTTGGCATAAAAGAGAATGACTCGCCTTACAAATTTGAGCAGTCTCCTACTAATGTACGCTGTCTTGTACTTCGTGGACTTCTGTTTCTGGTTGCAGCCAATAAATTCGATCTTTGACGCTACCGAGAAGTATCCTGTGTCTCTGCATTCTAAGACAGGTGAACCCAAAGACTTTGGGCGTGTCCCTGGCGCCGCTGGGTTAAAAAACCCTGTTCTTCATCCCCCATATGCGTTTTAAGAACATGACATCACCCTATACAAACCATCCTAGACATGTTACTGCTCTAGCCCATCCGTTGTGTCCCGTGAGCCACTACTGTGTCCCACCAACCCCCCATTTAAAGAACATAAAATAACATCCTCTAACAATACCAACAACCAGTTATAGTAGATGAAGACTGGATCGCCGCCGGTGTGGAGCATTCCACTGCTGGGCATGTCCGTGGGAGACTCAGCTGGAGTTCCCGTCTGGTCTCATCCCGACTTCTGGTGATATCATCAATATACGCCATTGTTCAGTGTGCATGAGTGTAACGGTAAACACCGTCCTCAAATAGGGCTTTGGCTAATGTCACAGAAATCTTGATAAGCCCCCGTCTCGGGACGCTGGGACAGTTCGCTTCTTGTTACCTGGATAGAGCACGTGAAGATTGGTCTGGTGTTCACCTTTACTTAGCAGGTCTGCCCCACTCCACCGATCCACAGGCAGTGCAGTCTCAAAGTTGGCCTCTGTCCTTGTAAGTTATTGCGGCCTCTGGTCATCGGTAGTCCTGACTCCAGCTTCCCTCATGATTCTGATCTTTTGTACCCCCACCTTCAGACTTGCACTCCACTGGGGGTTTGTTGGGGTGTCTCACTTATTGCCCCCCGATTTATCGAGCACGGTCCCCACTTCTCCAGGATCGAGTCCCAGTATCCTCATTACCTCCTTGAACTCTGTGATGTGTTGCATCTTATTCTTGAATTCGAAGCTCAGTCTGAAGGGGTATGTCCACTGGTACCTGATGCGCTCCTCGCGGAGTTTTGTGGTAATGGGTCGGAATTGTTGTCTCCTCGCCAATGTGGCCAGGGCTAAGACCTGGTAAACGGTACAGCAAAACCCCTGGAAGGCGATGTTGCTCTTCGTCAGGGCCTCTTGGAGTACGGCTTCTTTCACTTTAAAGGAGTGAAACTTTGCGAGTTCATTGCACTGTCTGCGGGGGTCTCCTGTGGATAGAGTCCCCACTCGCTGCGCCCTCTCCAGCTTGATTTTGAGCTGCCGTGGGCTGAGAATTTCCGCAATAAGTCCCTCAAGGAATGCCTCTAGGTTTTGGGCTTCCGCCCCTTCCTCCAGGTCCCGAACCCTTATGTTCTCCCTTCGGGCCCTGTTCTCCAAGTCTTCTGACTTCAGCAGTGCGAGGTGTAATTGCTTCTGCAAATCTTGTAGTTGCTCCTGGGTATCCGTGGATCGCTTATCCAGGTCCTGAGTGTGGGTCTCCAGGTCCAGCACCGTCGTGCCGACCGAGTCCCCGCCTTGCTGGAGTGTTGCTTCTTGTGTAGTCAGGTCCGATTTGAGCTGTTCTATGAGGGCTTGATGTCTTGTTTGAGCTCTGCACGCAGCTCTGTTTTAAAGTCTTGTAGCGCTGTCAATAGATCTTTTCTTTTGAGCGCCATGCCGTCAGAGGGGTCTCCCTGCGCCGATGATTGTTGTTTCTCAGCCGGCAAGAAAAAATTAGAGAACTTAGCAGGCGTCTTCTTTGGTGGCATAGATGCGTCTTCCAATGCTCGTCTGTATATGAGGGTGTGACGGTGGTCACATAAAAAGTTTCCCTCAAAACTCTCTGTCTGCGTCAGATGAGTGTCTTATGTCCCGCCTCCGTGATATGCACACCTTTCAGCCATCTAGGTCCATCGGGAGGGAACAGGTGCTGTCACTAGAGTTGTTTCTCCTTGTCCTTTGGGGCCCCCAGGTGGGTCCTGCGCACAGGTGCGTCTATAATTGGGGCACAGGGCCCGGAGCTTCTCCCTCTATCCTCGCCGTGGTGTGGGCGGGCAGGGACCCCAGAGGAGGGGACACCTCAGAATCACTTTGTTGGTCCTAGGAAAATGCTGTAGCACGGGCGGCCATGTTGAGGTCAGGCATTGTTGTGGAGCATTTTAGAAACCAAGCATAATTTACTAATTCATGTCCTTATATAGGTACAATTCACATTGCCCTTATATAGGCATAGAAATCCCGCCCATATTTATACACAACCCATCCAGTCCAAATACAGGCATGGCTACTTCCACTAGTTCCAAAAAGCCACAACGATTTCTTGGAAAACTCAGCTTCAGCAGTCAGGGACATCCCCTTGCTTGAATATTGATTTGTCCTAGAAATCATGGCGTTTTCAAGGAACTACCATTCCCTTGGGGTTCTTTGGTGACGTTATTATGTCCGACTTTACATCAAAGAAGGCACCTAAATATGCCTACACTTGCCCTAGCAAACACACTGTGGTTCGGACCAGCTCGATTATGTACTTGCACGGACCAGCTCGCTACAGCAAGTGTCGAAGGAGGCCGGACCTCCAGCTGACGCACTGACAGAGAGGCTGTCCTATCTCTCGCTGAGAATCCAGCTCCAGTGTTTCCTAGCTCCCCTAGAGGGGTGTTGGGAAATCGAGTCCCGAGACAGAGATACCAGACCTCCGACATTATAAAACCAAGGTACGGTGCTGATTATACCCTAAGAGAAATCTTGGTTAGATTCTTGGCAAAGACAAAGTGAACCTATGCTACACCTCACTTACTTCTTCCCTCGTACTAGACTTAGGTTAGGTACATTGGGGTAGGCGTATTTTAGAATCACCAGTTGAGTACTTTTTAGCCTTTGTTATTTATGTATGTATTTATCTATGGTCTAGGAACCATACAATGCTTTACAGTATTATTTTATAATACTCTTCTTACTGTACGCATTATACTCTGCAACCAGTATTACGATTGTAGCAGTTAATTTCTTTTGCATGAGAAAGAAGACTGTTCAATAAACCTTTTATTGAAAACGCCAGTCTCTCTATTTCTCAGCACCTCTGATGAAACGAAGCATGCACGAGTGACTGAGTAAAATATCTATCTATTGTTTCCACAACTCTGAAGATTAGTTTTATTCTTGGGGAAACAAAGTTGCCATGTTTATACAGTTGTCAGAAACGAATCACTTCTTGTTTATTCGAGAATGTTTCTAGTTACCTCTTAGCTAGCTGGCACTCACAATTAAGTACAATATATACAATAGAGACCTAGTCGACCTAAGTCCCACGTCAATTCTATGGGATATATTATTCCAATGTGCAGAGACTCTTGGGAATATAGGAACTACACTACATGGCGCCCAACATTTGGTAAGGCACTAATGTAACGCTAGATACTAGAGTAACTCAGTCGTGCTTTTCACAGAGCCCCCTTTTCCCGTAAAATACTCCAATAGACGTCTGGAGTGGGTAAAAGGATAAAATATCCGCCATTACTGAGTAGGACAAAAATCCTATGTATTAGTTTTTGGTTGATTCAATGTCCAAGGATACATTGTTCCAAAATATTGTGCACCTTATCTTTGTATCCTTGAAACTTGTTCTGCAACTTTCATTAAACAATGTCGCTTAACGGCGACAATAACGCAACTGGTGGAGCTGCAGCAACTCCTAACCAACCGGGTTTAGACGTTACAGGTTTCCAAGAAACCGACCCGGATGCTATAATTATCCTGGAAAACTTTAAGGAAAACAATTGCTATGAAGCTTATGACAAATGGCCTATCACCTAGAGGTGGTAGGGTAATTTTTGTCATAGAGGCACACGAATATCGGCAGACAAAGGTAGTCTAGTCATGGATAGTCTTCCCTGAAGCAAATGCAGTATTGCATGTGTTTCACTTCTACAAAGTAGAAGATAATCCAACAGAATACGATCCTTTCAAGGACATTGAAATTCCACTAACGTACCAAGAGCATCAGCTGTGGTTTAAAGGCGCCCTACAACATCAAAATCACATTACCAGGCTCGGTCCACTAGGTAGACCAGGAGCAACATGGCCGGTACTAGCCAGCTATACACCACATCCTGACATTGAAGAACTGTCGAGTGAAGAACTTTTAGTTTAAATAAAACAGCAAATTGAAATACATAGACAATTGGTTCAATATGTCATGCAGACTCTAACAGTCCAACCTCCTATAAAGATTCCACAGCAAACCCCTCACCAGGGGAACACAAATAAAATGACCCCACAGACTATACAATCAGTCATTGGTAAATCACCCGCAACAAGGGAAAAAGTTCCATTCTGGATAGCTCAAAAAATTACTCAAATCGAGGCAGTATTTCCTAATAGTACACCTCATGAGAAACACAGAATTTTAACCATCTGTTTACCAATGGGGATCGCACAACACCTGGAGGACTGCGACACTTGGGGTACAGTCTTTGCTGCAATCTACACAAAAACACATAGTGTTCCATCTATGGCGGTGATACCAGACGTCCTGAAACAGATTCAAAATGAATACGGGGCAGAGCCTGCTTTAAATCTGGGTATGGAATTACTGAAAGATTTCAAACAGGTCCCAGCTATAATATTAGCTAATATTAAAGGTTAAGCAGCATCCGTGGCGATCCGCCAAAAACTAAGAGAATTTGATGTAACTGAGCAACCATATGAACTGGCCAGAATAATTGAAAAATCCTATGAAGAACTAGGTAGAGATAGTTTGGGTGGGAAACCAGTAAAACCCCAACTAACAGAAAATCCTGAAAAGGTCTTTATTAAAAACACTCTCACTACTCTTAAAAAGAAATGGGAGAACACTAAACAAACTTCTAATGAGAAGTGTTCTCAGTCCCGAGGAAGGTCTCCTCAAAAGGAGCCCTCTGAAAAGAGGTATAACCTCAGGAACAGGGATAATTTGAGAAAATCTGATAGATATCAAGATACTGATACACATTCCTCCTGTACCTTTCAGACTTCTTCACAGAAATCGGAAAGAAGAGGACGGTCAGAACACAAGGAAGAATGCGTGAAGTCCAAAGACGATCAACACGTTCCAAAAAATAAGAAAACCCAATTCACCAAAAGAAGGAAGCAGGTCTAAAAATGAGACATGCCGAGGATCTTGAGGACACAACTCAAGAACGAGGAGTGGCCCAGACAATGCTGAACAGCGTAGCAGAAGTCACCATAGCCCGCAAGTTCTTGAAGGAACATCTGGAGACAGTGGACTTGAACGAGTACATTCAGGTTGAAACAGCTGGCACCAGGGTTAGTGTACCCCATAAGTTATATGAAGTAACGCTCCGGATGGAGCGGAACATAACTAGAAAAATAAGAGCACTCCTTTGGGAGATGCTCTCTAAGGGTTATGACATTCTTCTAGCTGAAAAAGACTGGCCACCAAAATGTGTCAGGGAGTGCTCACATGGCGTAAACATCATTATGCCAGCCTTCTCTAATTATATTCCAATTCATTTAAAATACACCTATGCTAGAAAATGAACTGTAGCCCAGGCTCCAGCATTATATAAAAATCATGTGGAATGGGATGAGGATACCCCTCACCATAAAATCCAGTTAAAATCACAACAAACTGCACAGAGGCAGTATCCAGTTAAGCAAGAAGCTACAAAACAGGTCAAGGCGATATTAGATCAACTTGAATACCAAGGGGTGATTGAAACATGCACCTCCTCAATGAACAATCCTTTGTTTCCTGTCTCCAAACCAGACAATACATATCATTTAGTTTTGGACTACAGACATTTAAACTCTTGTTGCAAAACCTTCGCAGTACAAAATGCACACAGTGCATCACTGATGAATAGCATTGTGCGCAAAAAAATATAAAACCACATTAGATATTTCTAACGGGTTCTTCTGTCAAAACATTGCACCTGAAAGCAGGAACTTGACAGCTTTCTCAATTATGGGGACACAACATCACTTCTGTCATCTCCCCCGGCGATTCAAGAATAGTCCGGGGTCATTTTCAGACAGAGTAACAGAGTTACTACAAACATATGATGATGAAGCATTATCTTATGTCGATGACATCTATCTACCAGACGATGATTTGGACAGGCACTTGAACAGAGTAAATACCATTATACTTGGATTCGCCTCTGAAGGGTACACATTCAATTTTAAGAAATCGAGAATTGACCACCTCAACGTCCTATGCCTAGGATATGAGTTATCAAGTGAAGGCAAAAGCCTGGCAGCCAACTTTTTATAAAGGTGTGCGCTGCTCCAACCTCCAAAAATGCTGAAAATCTTACAGTCAATCCTAGGTTTCCTGAATTTCGGAAGAACATACATTCTAAAATACGCAGAAAGGATTAAACCTCTCTATGAATTAATCAAATCTGATTTCAAAACCACAAATTGGACTCAAAAACACACAGAAAGTTTGCGTTCAATACAAACAGACATGTTAGCAACATCACATTTACAGACACAGGTAAACTTACGCAACCTTGTAATCAAAATAATCCCAGGAAGATGCTGATTTACGTACTTAACCTTTAATGAAGGTGAAAAAGTACCAATTACTGACAAATCACACTTGTACCCACAAGCTGAAATAAAATTCACGTCAGCCGAAAAAATTCTGACAGCGGTTCAAACTGCAGTAGCAAAAGAGAGAGCTCTCGCACAGGATATACGCATAATGGTTGTTACTTCTGTACCTGCCTTAGAAGCAGTGACAAAAGCAAGTATTCCAAATGCTAAGGCTTTACATCCAAGATGGATACAATGGGTTAACTCTCTTGCTGCAGCAGACGTTGAATACTTGTTTGACCCCTACTTGAAAACTCAAGAATTTCTACAATACGAACAGGAATGTCCTCTGCCCACTGAGAGTCTGCCTCTGGAACAGTACGAATGTATAATCTATACAGAAGGATCAGCGCAACCCGCAATTGGGGGTAAACAAGCTTATAGTGAAGCGTGCGCGATTGTTAAAGGCCGCTGGCGCGATGGTAAATTCCGACCTATGGTCATAAAAACACAATCTCTCAGAGACTGTACAGCTCAGCGAGCTGAACTACAGGCTTTCAAGATGGTGCTTGGAAATACCGATCGCGAATTCCCCACACTCATAGTGTGAGATTCGTATTACAGCGCTCAATCTTACAATGAATACTTGCAGAACTGGGTTTAAAATGGTTTCAAAGATGCAAAAGGTGGCACAATCAAGCATAAGTTGCTTTGGGAACAGGTAGTTCAATTACAGAAAGAACTACAAAAGACTCACTTGATCCATACACTGAGTCATCAGCGTGATGGCGTTCACTTTGCAGAGAATTAATTGGCTGATGAAGCCACGAAGGCAGCTGTGCAAACGGCTTCCGTAGCTGCAATCACTCATTCAAAAACAAAAATAGATTCCAAAACAATGCTAGCTGTCAATGCCACAAGCAAAGGCAGCGATGCATCGTTACTTCTAAACTATCCACTCGAATATGCATACATAATTTTTGCCAACTCCGTCTCTTTTGCTCGAATCCCTGGATTGGGCGATAGAGTACTTCCAAACAGGAGACGTAGAGTAGCTTTGATACAAGAAGCACATATGGGAGAGGGTCTGATACATCAAGGGATCTCTAAATCCATTCTAGAATTAAAAGAGACATACTAGTGGCCTGGGATGAATACCCACATTTACGAATTTGCAATTAATTGCCCTGACTGCAACAGAGATCGCTGCAGAGAACGCCGCCAGATACCTGACTACAGCATAGCCAGCCCAGGACAGACACCTTTGCTAGACAGCATTAGACTGTCTACACGCAGACGTCGCTATGGACAAATGCGATCCCACAACTATTAAGACAAGATTCATTTGGATCTGGCCGAGCAGGCTGACACCCGAACTGTTATAAAAGGTTTGCGGGTCTTTATCGGCACATACGCAGTCGGCACGCTACATTCTGACCAGGGTCCAGCGTTTAGCTCTTGAGCTTACAAGGAGGCCATGGTCAATTTGGGCGTTGCATTGCGGTATTCAAGTCCATTCCATCCTGAGGGAAATTCAGTTGTGGAAAGAAAAAAACGGGACATAAAGCAATCTATAACAGCTAGGGTATTAGGCTCGGGTGACGGGTGGGTCAAACATCTAATAAGTGTCCAACGTAGTTTAAATAATCTGCCAAGTAATTCTCTGGATGGAATCACTCCATATGAAATCCTTTTTGGTACTAGAATGCATGTCCAGGACCTCGATCGTCACACTTCAGTGGTGGAACAAAAACCCATTGATATCAAAGAACGTTTGGCTGTTTTGCAGGACTTAAGCGAGAAAACGAGAAGTCAAAGCAACACAATACGGAAGCTAACGATCACTGAAGGAGAACCACCAGTCCCAGCAAGGCCTGTCTGGATTCCAAAAATTGGGGATCTAATCAGAGAAAAGATCGCGGATAAGAAGGAATTTGGGCCTTCTTACAGAAAACCAGTACCGGCACTAGCAATCCACAGATCAAGAACAGTGTTACTGCCGCCCCTTCCTGAAAGAAAAGAGAACAGGTTCGTATCCAACGACCTGGTCAAACCACATCATGTGGCCGATAATAAGTAGTAGGCCCAGTGGACTACAAAGATGTAGCAGAAGACCAAATCTTGCTACTATCCAAGAGGTTCAATCTGAAAGACTCATCACCTTTGAAGAATCTGCAGTAAGAAAAGAAGGACTAAGCAGCACAGCAATGGAACTTGTGCCTCTTGAAACCCAAATTACAGTTTGTCAAGACACTCCCGTCTACAATGATGTAGCATCGGACTACACTAATATGACAAAGGATCCGGTAACCCCAGTGATTTTCAGTAATCCTGAAGCAACACCAACAATTGACAGAACTGCCTCTGGCTATTTCATTAACTTTGATATGTTTTCTGAGGATCCCAGTAAGCCTGAAACAAAGCCAACCAAGAAAACTTTTAAAGATCAAGTAACATAACTCTTTCAGCAACTTGAAAAACGTATCTGGTTTCACCATGGATTGAATTTTGGATTGTGCTAGGTGTACTTTTTCTCCTACTTTGGCTAATCCTCGTATTAAGTTTGGGAATGCTGATAGATGGAAAATATAGTAAAATGGACACAGCAAGTAAGAACATCAACTTGCTCCTGAAGCCACACAAATCATCTTATCATGAACAAAGAGACTTGACATCAGTGAACATCACAGCCGTTCCTATACCCAGCGGTATAGCATGGGACAGAACTGATTATGAAATTTACTGTCCGGCAGAGCTGTTGAAGATTCCACATCAATTTAAGGTTTCATTAAGTGACTTTGTTTCACCCAGCACATTTTCTGATGATTGGTACTTTGAGACTGTTAATACTATGATGTCAGATTTAGAGATGTCTGCAAAATTTACAAAACATGAATACTTAGAAGGTTCATCAGATTATGCACAAATGTATTGTTATAATCAATATGGTCATCATTACTTTCACAAATCTGCAAACCCTAGGAATATTTATACTTACAATCAATGGGAACATTGTCCAATGCCACCAAAAGGTAGCTCAAAAACATTCTATGCAAAATTTCCATACTTCTCAGGTTTTAATAACACAAATCCGGAAACATTTTACTTCAAAAATGTTAATAAGACAGGAATGAAAAGTATGTTAAGCAATACAAAGCAAATTTATTCAGCAGCCTTTTATGCCCAGCAGTCCTCATTAGGCTTTGACTTTTGGAGTGACAACATAAAAACAAAGTAAAACAGAAGTAGTCCCTGCAATCCTATCCATTAGATATGTTTTTTTAGCACAAGAAAGAAATGTTTTCCTTTTTCATATATATATATACACATATATATATATATATAGCATCCACTGACCTCACACAACCCAAAAGTGCAACATTACATATTCAAAGTGACTAATTAAAACAATTTACTAATCAAAAAACAGTGATATTAAAAATACAGATGTATTCAATAACAATACAAATTCTGTACAGAAGTACCATAAAGCAAGATTAAAACAGTGTCAATTCATATAGACATATTAAAAAGATTAAAAACAGAAAACACAAGTTGTCGACGCAGCGTTTCGGTAAATGTTTTACACCTTCATCAGGACAGTTTTCTCAGAATAATTGATTTTTCTCCTACAGGTTCCACTGTAGTTTGGAGGACTTTTATCAGTTGCCACCCACCTAATTTCATTGGTTTGATGGGGGTGATGTCTTTTCAATTAAGCAAAAGGGAGCCACCGAGGTCTATAATTGTTCTCGAAGGATACGAGTATTAAAAGGCCAGTATTGTCCTTACAGATGGAAGTAGGGGATTGTCCTCCTTATGTGTTTTTTTCAATTGACCATCTGTTTAAAAGAGTCCGGCCTCCCTGCTCCGCTTGTACTGCTGCTGCGTTAGTGGGTTCAACATAAAAACAAAAACTGTCTGGGGCTCAAAAGACTGGCAAGTGCAGGGAATAGAAGCTTTATTTCGAGCCTGTATTATCCCTGAACAAATAATGTTTTTTTTTTCTTTGTCCTCATATACCACCATGGTTACCGATGCACACTCAAGTGGGGTCACGATATGCTGTCACAGATTGTCAAACTGGCAGGGATAAAACGAGAACGAAACCGGCCTCCCTCAGCACAAACGTTTCTCTCCTAAGCCATGCATCTTAAAAACCAAATTACCTAAAAATAGGTACTATCCGGTGGAAGTTACAGCCCGATCGGGCCGGGCTTAGCACCGTACAAAAGGCTCTACAGATGGTGTGCTAACCAGAGTAGCGTAATCATTGGACCCGGGAGAAAAAAACCACAAAAAAAACCCCGGGCATCTTAATGCTCCCATGACAACAAATGCCAAAAGGACCTACTACTTCGATGTCCGGCCCAAGCCAGATCCAGTCGTGAGATCTGCAGGACGGATACCTGCCAGTCGTTGAGGGAGGGAGGGAGGAAGAGGGTCCTTCCACTTTTTACAGATCTCCCTTCTGGCCAATAAGATAGAATAGAACACCAGCTTTTCAGCTGCGGTCTGGACCCCATCCAGGATCCCGAAAATCACAAGGGGAAGCTCCATAGATACTTGAAAGCTCAGAGATACCGTGAGAATGTTACTGATCGCATCCCAAAAGGTGGATAAATGGGGGCATTCAAAGAACATGTGGGCATCCGAAGCGGCTACCGAGCCACACTTGGCGCACGCTACTATCTTTCCCACAGTGAATTTAGAAAGTCTAAGGGGAGAATAGTATGCCCTGTGTAGGGTGAAGAGATGGTTTCTTCGTAACCAAGCAGGCTTCACGATGTTCCATAAAAGGCCAAATGAGGCGGACCACAGCTCCTGCAGGTTATGGCCAATTAAAGTAGATCCCCACAAATGAGTCCAGCTAACAATTTGCATATATTTAAACCTTGCAAAATTGGGGCCGATTTTGTTCCTAAGATGTTCCCATGTAAGCAGGTCCCCCTCAAAAAAGAGGTCACCCCATACTTCCAACCCAGCTTCTTTTAAAGGGACCGCTAAGCTATCTCCTAACCAGGCAGGACTTTCTGGGAGGCGCAATAAAGGAGTCCTATTGCAAAAGTACCCCAGCTTTATAGCTTTGGATAGTTCTGACCATGATTTGGCCATCCCTTGCAAGACCTTCAGCTTAATTATTTTTTAAATTTCGGGCTTCCAAATTTGATTAAGAAGCCAGACTGACTGACTCCCTCCCCTTCAAGCAAAGCTGAAATCATGGACCCTACCCTGTAGTCGGTAGGCATTTTTAACAACATATGGGTATGAGATAACTGAAATGCCCATGCATATAATTTTAGGTCTGGGGCAGCCAACCCTCCCTTCTCCCTACGCCGTCTGAGTTTCTTCCAAGCAATTCTTGGAAGCTTCCTGTCCCAACTAAAAGATGACATTTCCGACTGTAACTTAGATATTAAGGATTGGTTAAAGTAAAGAGGGATCGTGTTAAATAAGAAAGAAACTTTAGGTAGAATTGACATTTTAATCAAATTTACTCTCCCAATCAATGAAAGCGGAAGATGGGCCCATGCTTGCATCAACTTACGACAGTCTTTAGCTATTGCAGAGAAATTTACTGAAGCAATTAGATTGATATTTTTCAACATATTCAGGCCCAGATACCGCATCGAGGAACTAGACTGTATATTCGTGGCCCTCACATCATCATTCCATACCAGCATCTCAGTTTTTGCAGCATTGATCTCATAGCCCGACACTTGCCCGAAGTCTCGAGCAATTTTTAATACTGCAGGAAGTGCAGTAGAGACCTCAGATGTAAGAATAAGGACATCGTCCGCATATGGGGCTACTTTTCTCTCCCATCCTCTATACATAAAAGATTTGATGTTAACATCCTCCCTAAGTTGTTGAGCAAAGGGTTCGAGATAAAAATCGAATAGGAGAGGGGAGAGAGGGCAACCCTGCTGCGTCCCCCTTGAGATGGTAAAGGGGTCGGATAGCTCTCCATTGACCAGAAGGCGCGCTGATGGATTCCGATATAGAAGACCAACAGTATGTCTAAAACCCTCACCCATGTTGAACTTGGCCAAGGCCTCCGACAGGTACGCCCAATTAACCCTGTCGAAGGCCTTGGTTGCGTCAAGCGTAAGAGCAGCTAATGGGAGCGACTCAACCAATGCCATATCGATGGCCCCTATCAGATCGTATGTTAACTCGTACAATTGGCGCCCCTTCACAAACCCCTTCTGATCTTGATGTAAGACCGAAGGGGCAACCAAGGCCAGCCTGTTAGCAAGAACTGTGGCAAAGATCTTATAGTCCACGTTCAAGATTGATATTGGCCTGTACAAGCCACACGCATCCGCTGGTTTCCCAGGTTTCAAGATAAGGGTAATTGAAGCGCTGTCCCAAGAAGCTGGCGGTAGCTGGCCCTCTAATAAAATTTTAAACATGATGGTAAGAAAGGCCACTATTTCTTGTTCCAGGGCCCTATAGATCTCAGCAGGAAGCCCGTCGGGTCCTGCAGCCTTCCCTTTCTTGCCCTTTATAATGGCTGACCTAACCTCTTCCTCCGAGATAGAGCTATCTAAAACTACCCGCTGCTCATTGGTAAGAGAAGGAAGGGGGATCTCACTCAGCCAACCATTAATAGAATCTGGGTCAATGTTATTGTCTTCATGATAGATTGTCTGAAAAAATTCCCTGAAAGCCCGCCTAATATCTTCATCAGAAGAGAAAGTACTATTATCCACTATAATAGAGGCTACGTTGTTGCGGACCTGGTCTGTTTTGGTTTTCCGAGCTAATAATTTTCCTGCCCCCTCACCGTATTCAAAATTGGCTAGTTTACTAGCTTCCCATTTTTGTTGGATTCTAAAGGTTAGAACGGAAGCCAGTTGACCTTTCAACACCAGGAGTTGATCTTGAAGCTGTTTAAGCACGGGCTCAGGAGAGATAAGATTAGCATCTATTTCTAGTTGTTGTTTAGATATCTTAGCTTCAATAGCAAGAATTTCCTCTCTATAAAGTTTCCTATGATAGGACACTTTACCCGTTATAACCCCTCTCAAGAAGACCTTAAAGGAGTCCCAGATGACTCCACTGGATGTCGAACCAATATTAATTCTCATAAGGTTGTGAGCCTCAGCTTTAAGCACCAATATATCATCCGGCTGAGAGAGAAGAGAACGATCGAAAGACCAAGCCCGGGGGGAATTTTTAGTGGTCCCCTCCAGTTCCATTACTACCGCAGCATGATCGGAAAGATGTAAGGGAAGATATAAAATGCTTTTGACAGTATCCACTAACCTCTGACTGATTAAGATATAGTCTATCCTAGACTGATGGTGGTATTTGTAATTTCGAAAGGAGATACCCTGTTGCTGTCCTGACCTCACTCTCCAGATATCGACATACCTATATTGTTTCATAGAATATGCAAAAGGGACCTAGTTTTGGATAATACAAGGGGGCGACTGTTAGCTGAGTTATCAAGCACCGGATCTAATACAACATTAAAGTCACCTGCCAGAATAATGGGTTCCGGAAATGACAACAGATGCGAAAAAATAGACTCTAAGGTTGTGGGGTCATCTTGATTGGGTCCATAGTAACCCACGATTGTAATTTGTGAACCAGCTATAACGACCGATGCTATGGCCCACCTACCACCTGGGTCGACTACATGAGATAATAGCCTGGCTTTTATCTGTTTCTTAAATATAACTGCCACACCTCTATTATTCATTGATTGAGAGGAAAATACAGCAAAGTCAATCCATCTATTCTTCTTAACAAGGGCAAGCATTTCGTTCTGAGTTAGGTGAGTCTCCTGGAGTATAATGACCTGCGCATCAGAATCTCGTAGATATTGCATAATTCTGTTAGCTCTTGGCTTGGTGCGCAGGCCATTAATGTTCCAGGAGATATATTTTAAGCTACCCATAGCTATCAATCCAGACTTGTCCAAACCATATAGACTTTTTAAGATAACAAAAAGGGAGAATACCTAAGTACAACATTAAGTCGACAACCAATACCTGCCTTAAGCCTACCCACATAAAACCTAGATGGACAATGAGGACATTTTTGAATATTTTCCACCCCCTACACCTAACTTACCCCTGTGCCCCCCACCCCCCGCCACCCTCCCCATGGAAAACCCTTACATTATCTAACCGGAACAAGTCCAGTAGATAGCGCCCCTCCTCGAGCTCCTGCCAGGTCCCCCCTGTCACACAAAATTGAAGCGATATTTTTTGTAGCGTGTAAGGCACATCAGAACGGGGTAGACTCAAAAGAAGGAGAATAACCGTCAGGCTGCTCCTAGAAAGAACGGAATAGTAAGAAGATAGAGGATGGTACAAAAACCCCTACCACCGACAGGAGGAGAGATATATTAAGAAAATATGTTTTGAGGGTGATAATTTTGATTATATATATATATATATATATATATATATATATATATATATATATATATATATATATATATATATATATATATACCCTTCGCTTGATGTTTGGCGGCTCGTCCGGCCGCGGAGGGGTCCCGCTGCTGATTTTTTAGCAGATCCTGGTGCTCGCACTCGGAGCACCCATTTGGAACAGAATGGGCCTTATTTCAGGATTGCATTGGTGAGCTACACTCCGGACTAAATGCAAGCGCTCGCCCACTGGGGTATATATTGTGACACTATGAGGCACCCAATCCACTGGGGCATACACGGAACTGAAGTCTTGGCAGAGGGACTACATTTACCAAGATGCCTTGCCTGCCTACGCCCACTGGGGCGGGACTGTTAACATTCAATAAATGTTCCGATTTTCAAGTGGATGCCTCTTTTGTGTTTATTGCAGGCCAGTGATCAAGGACTATGGCTTGAAACGTTTGGCGCACTGCAATATTGAACGCTGCAAAGGCTCGTGGTGGTGGCAGCTGCCTGGAATGGTGTGTGGAAATTCTTCTGAATGCGACCTTTCCTTTGAGGACACCCTTGGCTTGATATATATATATATATATATTACCTACTGGCGGTCGCCAGTAGGTATATATAGTTAGGATTTTTTCCCTATGGCATTTTTGAAAATTCTATGTCTAATAACTTTGGCGTTTGTGGACGGAATCGGCTGAAATTTTCAGGAAAATGGCACATTTTGTTTCTGAGCAGCCCTTGAAAATTTGGGGGGGTTTCCTCAAGGGGGGGGCGAGAAAAAAGGGGGGTCCCAAAACGCGTTTTTCCCATGTTAATTTCCATAGGGCGGTTGGACTCACTTTTAGCTCGAACGGCTGAATGGATTTGCACGAAACTTGGCAAAATTGTAGGGACTGTTAGCCCGATGTGCCTTTGCTAGGTCTCAATATATGTGCTCCAGTAGTTTTTGAGAAATTAACGTTCAAAACAAGATATATATCTGTAACAGCGCTCCGGGCAGCGATCCGGTCCGCTTACTTTTCGCGAAACGGAACTTTGCGCGCAGAAAGCTGATTGGCTCTCCGGTGTCTGTCAACATTCTAAACAGTCCGGAGCGGCCGCCATCTTATCTCTCGGTAGGATCGAGAGAGAAGAAGAGGTGAAAAACGAAGGGGGAATTTAATGAAAGGGGGCAAGGTATACCCCTCTTGACCCCCTAGGATTGTTGTTGGGGTTATTAAAGGGTCCCGTGGGGAAAATAAAAAAAAAATGATTTTTCACGGTAGAAGCGCTTCACGGGCCGCGAACTGGGCCGCAAACTGGTAGCGAAACGGGAATTCGCCATTTTGTGCTTCGTTTTAATTGTTTAGAGACAAAAATTATCGCCGCACATTGGCCACAATGCATGAATATCGCTGAAAAGTCAGCGATATTCATGCATTATCCAGCAAATGCTCTTAGCCATGTTATCCACCTTCCATTGGATAACAGAAAGCTGATTGGCTCTCCGGTGTCTGTCAACATTCTAAACAGTCCGGAGCGGCCGCCATCTTATCTCTCGGTAGGATCGAGAGAGAAGAAGAGGTGAAAAACGAAGGGGGAATTTATTGAAAGGGAGCAAGGTATACCCCTCTTGACCCCCTAGGAATGTTGTTGGGGTTATTAAAGGGTCCCGTGGGGAAAATAAAAAAAAAAAGATTTTTCAGGGTAGAAGCGCTTCACGGGCCGCAAACTGGGCCGCAAACTGGTAGCGAAACGGGAATTCGCCATTTTGTGCTTCGTTTTAATTGTTTAGAGACAAAAATTATCGCCGCACATCGGCCACAATGCATGAATATCGCTGAAAAGTCAGCGATATTCATGCATTATCCAGTAAATGCTCTTAGCCATGTTATCCACCTTCCATTGGATAACATGGCTTAAAACTGCTCTGTGCGTGAGCTTTTTTTTTTTTTTTTGCTGCGTGACGTTTGTTAACGTTCGATTCGATGGAAATCAGGAAGTGTTGACCACCATTTTGTCACTGCGAGTAAATATTTTGTTATAAATGAATCCTTATTGATAAACATTGTCTGCGCCATCTTGCGTTTTTGTCCAATGCCACAATTTTGTCGTGCACGGCAGCCATTTTAGATGCCTTGACCAGGGCCACTCTCTGCACGCCGCCGATCCTCAGCATGGCTCCCCACCCTCGCAAGCATCTCTTCCACGCACTGGTCACCCCGCTGTTTCTCTCATGCATGGGCCATATACTTCCCCCCATCTGCGCTGCTCTTCTCTGAGAATCACACCCTGTGCCCGCCCGACACCTCCCTTTCACCCTATTCACTACCGCACCCTCTGACACTCCTCTTCCTCTGTGTCCGATTGTCCAGGCCGGACCTAGGCTATCACCTAGCCCTGCGGATGTAGTTTATGGCCCCAGCTGTAGAGTATCCAGACATGCCAACCCTCCCGATTCAGGCGTGAGACTACTGATTTCAGTGCTAGTCTTCCGCCTCCCGATTCCTGCAAGCAAAAACCCGGGGGCATATTACCAACAACTAGCGATAATTTTTGTCTCTAACTTGTTTAGAGACAAAAATTATCGCCGCACATCGGCGAATTTTATCGCACATAAACCTTGCTATTAGCAAGGTTTATCGCAAATGCGATAAAAAACGGCCGCAATGCATGAATATCGTTGAAAAGTCAGCGATATTCATGCATTATCCAGCAAATGCTTTTAGCCATGTTATCCACTTCCCATTGGATAACATGGCTAAAACTGCTCAGGGCAGGTGTTAGGTTTTGGAGATATTCGCGCTTAGCGCGAATATCTCCAAAAGTTGGTAATAGGAGATAGCGATGGTTAGGGACTGTTTCCAGTCGCTAAAATCTTGGCACGCCCACTTTGCATGTCATTAGTGATAAATATCACTGATATGCAAAGCGGGGCCCAAGATGGTCGCTATCTCCTTTTAGCTGGTGTTAGCGACAGCTTGGTAATAGGGAGATAATTTTATCTCTTTTTTTTTTGGCTTTTAAAGCCAAAAAAGCGGAAATAACCCCCCTTGATAATATGCCCCATGATTTCTCGGGGGTTTCAGCTGACAGGGCTTGGTATTGTGTTACGTGCTAATTCTTCCAGGAAACGTCAGAGGGTCGATGCAGGGGTTCTAGAAGGGGTGATAAACCATTTAAGCCTCATGAACAAGCGCATGGTCTTTTAAAGATTTATGAAGTACTCGGGGCGGCGGTGTGTGTGTGCCCTCTTTCAGGAGCGGGCGGGGGGGGGCACTGCCAGAAACTTGCCAGGCCAGGCAGTGTTCAACACGTGCATCACCCTTTCTCTGCCTGCTATTGCGCTCCATGCTTCGGAAAGGTAAGAAAAAGAACGTGCATTTGAGTTTGAAATGTCCGATCTTGTAGCAGTACACTTGCAAAGCCCACACATGACAATAACCCGATTCAAGGCCCCATTCACTCGATTTTTTAAACATATATAGCACTCCAACAAAGTTAGATTTTAAAACTTTATTAACATTTAACTATAATGAACGGAACAAAAACTGTAAAAACATTTAAACATTTTTCACCCAAAAAAGCAACAATGGTCAGAAGCTGTCTTTTGTGCGAATAGTCCCAAGGCAGCACAACGTGCAGAGTTCTGGACGGCACCCAGGTGATGTCGCCTGGGTGCCGCACTGGTTTTGGGATCCTACAATGCTGCTCCGAAAATTGGCGTGGGGCGTCCCGGGTGGGGCGGGGGGAGGCCTCGTCAGTAGCGGTCTGTTGTGCGAATAGTCCCAAGGCAGCAGAACGCGCTGAGATGTTGATGGCACCCAGGTGATGTCCAGTAAACTGCTGCACTGGTTTTGGTATCCTACAATGCTGCTCCGAAAATTTGCGTGCGGCAGCCCCGGGGGGGCGGGGGGGGGGCGTGGGGGAGGCGGCGTGAACGGGCCTCCCCAGGTGGCGGCCATCCAGCTGAGTTGCGCCCGCTCTTGCGGCTACAGCGTCTCGCTCACCATGTTGTTGAGTTGCTCCCACTCTTGCAGTGCAGCGATAGGCGCCTGCCACATGACTCTTAAAATGGCGGACGGCTCTTCGGTTTTGGGCCTGGTCCACTGAAATGGCCCTGGGACACCTTGGAACTCGGACGCTTGCCTGCTAGGGCTTGGGCTCCATTCTCGAAAAGCGTCCCCTCAGCCGTGAAGATTCTACAAAAGTCTTGGGGGTCCCCGACTCCCGCAGGCTTCCGGTAGGGAGCGGCTGCCATGATTGCTCGCGGAATGACCACGACGGAGCCACGAGATGGTGGTGCTCTCATGCTGACGCCAGCTTCAGTCTGAATGATCCAGAAACAAGGTGGGGCTTTCATCGTTTGGGAAAAAAAAATGTTCTAAACCAATGAAAAGTGTTATTTTTAGGTCATATGACCAAGCCTTCCATCTTTAGGAACCAAAAGTAAAATGATCCAATGAAAAGTTTTATAAACAAGTCACATGACCTGTTATGCGGCATAGGGCTAGAAAAAGCGTAGAAAATCCGTTGGCACGTGAGGCGGCGTCAGTAGCGGACCGATGTGCGAATAGGCCGAAGGCAGCACAACGCGCTGAGATCCGGATGGCACCGAGGTGGTGTCAAGCAAATTGCCGCACTGGTGTGGCCATCCTACAATGCTGCGCCGAAAGACGTCGTGTCCAGCTGAGTTCCGGTCACTCTTGCGGTACAGTGAGTCGAACGTGCCGAGATCCGGATGGCACTGAGGTTGTGTCCAGCAAGTTGCCGCACTGGTGTGGCCATCCTACAATGCTGTGCCGAAAGTCGGCGTGGGGTGCCCCGTTGGCTTATGAGGTGATGTCAGTAGTGGACCGATGTGTGAATAGGTCGGAACCAGCACAAGGCGCCAAGATCCGAATGGCAAGTCCTGGATATTGAGTGCCATAGTTGAGAGTTCTGAGCAGTGCTTGTAAGACTATCTGAAGCTTATTTGCACCTGCTGCAGCTTCACTGTTGCCCAAGGTGGTGTCCAGCAAATTGCTGCAGTGGTGTGGCCATCCTACAATGCTGCGCCGAAAGACGGCGTGTCCAGCTGAGTTCCGGTCACTCTTGCGGTACAGTGAGTCGAACGCGCCGAGATCCGGATGGCACCGAGGTTGTGTCCAGCAAGTTGCCGCACTGGTGTGGCCATCCTACAATGCTGCGCCGAAAGACGGCGTGACTAGCTGAGTTCCGGTCACTCTTGCGGTACAGTGACTCGAACGCTCCGAGATCCGGATGGCACCGAGGTGGTGTCCAGCAAGTTGCCGCACTGGTGTGGCCATCCTACAATGCTGCGCCGAAAGTCAGTGTGGGGTGCCCCGTTGGCTTATGAGGTGATGTCAGTAGTGGACCGATGTGTGAATAGGTCGGAAGCAGCACAAGGCGCCCTGCACTGTTGAGCTTTTTTCAATGCCTGTTTTTTGTTGTTTCCCCTCCATCAAAAACAAAAAAAATATATAAAACTGTGCAAAAATACAAAAAAATGTTTAGAAAAGCAGTGCTTGTAAGACTGTCTGAAGCTCTTTTGCACCTGCTGCAGCTTCACTATTGCCCTGGTGTGGACAAAGATCGCCCATGACTTAGGCTGATTGAGAGTTTGTAGAAAAATGGCTTCAGATTTTCCACATATTACTCTTCAACATTCTTCCTAAATGTAACAATGTGAGACTCACTAGGAGAACGGCTGTTTATCTTTCCTTTCAAAATGCTGCCAACAATATTTTCTGAATGGAAGACACCATCTTGTAGCATAAAGGGCCGAAAGGGGTTCTGGTCTGGCCGATTGTTGGTGAAGACATTTTGACTATATCTTGGACCTGCCCGGCCTCGCCCAAAATGGCGCCGGTATAAATGGGACTCGTAACTCCTTGCCCGCAAATGTATATCTAGAAAATGTTATTGTAAGTGGCCCTGTCTTATTTTAATTACAAAATGTACGTCCACCGATTCCGCAACTGTTAGACACCTTAGTTCTTGCAACCTAATGGCCCGCTCGTTACGTTCCTCTACAGTGTAAATGTCTCCTCATCATATACGATTTCAGTTTGCTCCGTGGCCGTCCCACGTGGTTATAGGCCCGTATTTGTATACTGATATTTTCACAATAAAGGTTTTTAAAACAAAACACGGTAGTAGTATTTACATTGGTAAAGTTTTTACTTTTAGTCACTGTTATCGAATCAGTAAAAGGCAAGTGAAATAAAGCAGTCCAATTACATGACGGATAAAAGGTATAATATGTAGGAACGCAGTAAAGATAAATGGTCAAGGGCAGTTGTGTTTTTCATTTCTGCAACATAAAGTGATCGATAAGAATCTGATAATCAGGCGTATCGGCGACTAAGACAGCAGGCCGAGTCTCTTTTACTCAACGGCTCCGTCATGGAACGAAGAAACGCCCTTTTTCTCGAAAAAGGAATATATTTTACTTGCAGGACAGTTGTAAATTTTCCGGGAAAGTACATTAGCCTGGAATATTATAACATATATGTTTTAGAAAAAATAATGTTTGAAAAAAATAAAAAGCGTAATTTTTAGGTCATATGACCAAGCTTTTCATCATTAAAATAACAAAAGTAAAATGAACCAATGAAAAGTTTTATTAACAAGTCACATGACCTGTTATGCTTACGTTACGCGCTGCGCGCCGCGCCCCGGATCACTTCCGGGTGCGCTAACGCGGCGTGTCATATAACGCATTACGCGACAACGTAGGTCAAGAATATAGTCAAAATGTCTCCACCAACCAGCGTTCGGAACACAACCCCTTTCAGCAGTCCAAAAAGTTCTGTTAAATGACAACAGAGGGGACAGGCAACAAGAACCATCAGTCAAAGAGGGGAGGGCAAGTTCTTCTCTTCCGGGTCATGTTGGGACGCTACCGGAACTGATCGAATTGGTAGTCTACAGTGTTTCTGGATGTTTCAGACTAAAGCTGGCGTCAGCATGAGAGCACTACCATCTCGTAGCTCCGTCGTGGCCATTCCACGAGCAATCATGGCAGCCGCTCCCCACCAGAAGCCTGCGGGAGTCGGGGGCCCCCAAGACTTTTGTAGAATCTTCACGGCTGAGGGGACGCTTTCGAGAATGGGACCCAAGCCCTATCAGGGAAGCGTCCGAGTTCCAAGGTGTCCCAGGGCCATTTTAGTGGACCAGGCCCAAAACCGAAGAGCCGGCCGCCATTTTGAGAGTCCTGTGGCAGCCGCCTATCGCTGCACCGCAAGAGCGGGAGCAACTTAACTACATGGTGAGCGAGACGCTGTAGTCGCAAGAGCGGGCGGTAAACAGCTGAATGGCGGAAGAGGCACAGTGTAGCAAAAGCGGGCGGAATGGCAACTAAAACGGTAAAGGGGCGCCCCACTACAGCGTGTCTTCAGGTCAAACGGATTGTGGGACAAAGTCCAGAATAGAAGAGTCATCAAAAGGCAAAAAGTTCCGCCGGACCCCGGGAGCCGGCCGCCTATGTCGGGGGCGATCTCAGGCTACACCAGTGCTATAAGACTTGGGGAGGGGGTCGGAGCCAAGCGTCTTCTCCGAGTCCGTGTCATCACACCGCCCCTCGGGGGCCTCCGTCAAGCGGTTTAGGGAGGTACCATATAACATTGTTTTCAAATGCAGTCATGTCCACAAACGACCCTCACTTACTTTGGAATAGTGAAGCTGCAGTAGGTGGAAATAAGCTTCAGACAGTCTTACAAGCACTGCTTTTGTAAACATTTTTTGGTTTTTTTGTATTTTTGCACAGTTTTATATTTTTTTTTTGTTTTTGATGGAGGGGAAACAACAAAGCACAGGCATTGAAAAAGGCTCAAACTCAGAACTCTGAACTATGGCACCCAATATCCAGGACTTTCCATCCGGATCTTGGCGCCTTGTGCTGCTTCCGACCTATTCACACATCGGTCCACTACTGACATCATCTTATAAACCAACGTTATGTAAATAGTTATTTAATAAAATGTTTTACCCTGTTTATTTGCTGGTGTGTTGTCTATATTTTTAATATTTGCATAGGGTTTGTCGTTATTTTGGGCGGGGTGGGTGACGGAGCCGAGCTGTCTTGCAGCCCTCATGGTGTGGAGCTCAGTTCATCTCACTATTTTCATATTTCTCATGAAGGGTTGTTTATAATATTTCTATTTTAGCGAGGTCAAAAAGAGATCCAATTAGTGGCCTACTGATTTTGCTCGATTACTTTTATTTTTTTACACGATTTTTCACGATCTGCAAAGACTAAACAGAGTATTGCGACTTTGTGCTTGTTTGTAAATAGAGAATGAACCAAAGAGAATCAATTGAAAAACAGTAAATGCTTGGATAATAATCAATCAAATGGAGAGACAAGCAGGCAGGACGGATTACAACGGGGGTAAAGGCCTGCGTTAACTACTGTTCACTATCTGCAAAGAGAGAGTACTACTAAGAGAAAAGAGGGGAGGGGGGCAGCGTTCAAAGCACATCAGCGTGCATAAATACGAAAATGTTTTTATCTATCACGTACTTGACATTTTAAAGCTTTTCATATTTGCTATTAAAAAACCAATGAAATTCACAGAAAAAACCATAGGTTATAGTGGATATATAGTTAGGAATTTGCATTTACAAAACCTTATTTTACTCGCATAAAACCATTGAAATTCCATATATAGTTATAAGCGCTAACTATATATCGCGCACCCGCAATCCACTGCTGATGATGTCACATATTACATCATTCATGACATGGTTAGTGACATCACTGATGACATCACTGATGACATCTCAAATGACATCACTGATGACATCACTGAAAACATCTCATTTGACATGACTGATAACATCACTGATGATATCATTCATGTGATAATACCATGAACCTCTTCAGACTCTAATATAACCTTAGATACAATCAGTGTAAACAGACAGTCACAGACTGTCACTCATCCATGGAGTTACTCACACACCTAGTCAGTTATGCCAAAAATCAATCACACCTCCATTTTCTCAACTATACAGTTATACACACCTTACTTATTCAAACATATACTAACACATATTTACTTTACTCTCTTATACAATCTCTGATACATGTTCACAATGATCCATACAGCCACTCACACATTCACTGGCTCTTATGCACAGTTATTTATAGATGTCAACTCTCACATGTACTGTGTTTTACATATGTACTTAATTTGACATGTAGCACTGAGATATCCATTCACTCACTAATACATTCATGCACAGTCAACCGCCCATACAGCTGTTTGCACATGCACTTTTGAATCTATACATATAGTGAATCAACTACTCACACATCTATGTACAGAGTCACACACCTTCCAGCCACCCATACACACACACTCAGTTTCCCATACAAATACTTGGACAACCAACAATAACCCATACAGTTACTCATATAGCTACTGATCAACATATGCAGCAGTTTGTAGAACAACAGATCTAGGGCCAGATGTAGGTAGGCGTTTACCGGGTGGTAACGGCCGAATTCGGCCGTTACCGACCGGTAAAAGCAATTTGACATGTAGGTCCCTGTATTTTACAGACTCGGTAAATTTACCGATAGGTATATTTACCGAGTCTGTAAAATACCGAGTCGGTATTTTAACGGAATAGGGAAAATTGACATGTAGGTGGGACTCTTCTGAGTCCCACAAGCATTAAAAAATCGGTATTTTACCATCAAATACTACTTGATGGTAAAATACCGTTTCAGGTGTGCATGCACATGTGTGCATGCACACCTATGCCATATGACAGGCAGACCTGCCCTTAGGGCAGGTATGCCTGCCACATGGCACCCGAGCCTCTTTTGGGGGTGCCAGAGGGTGTCAAAGTGACACCCCCTGCACCCTTGTGGCTATCGGTATTTACCGATGTGGTAAATACCGACCGGTAAATGCCCGTTCATTACTATGGGCTTCAAAGCCCATAGGAATGCATGGGCATTAACTGGTCGGTATTTACCGCATCGGTAAATACCGACTGTTTCCGATTCGGTAATTGCACATCTGCATTTACCTACATCTCGGTACTTTTATTTTCCGACCTCTGAAATACCGAGTCGGTATGACTCGGTATTTAAGAGGTCGGAAAATAAAATTTACCTACATCTGGCCCATAATGATGCACAAATTAAAACAGTTTAGTCACTAACCCATGCACTCAGTGAGACACATTTAATCACTCACTCAATCAGTCAGTCAGTCATGCACCTAGTAAATCCTTCATCCAGACACTTATATATCCACTCATTCTTCAATATGTAAAACATATTTTAACTTTACAGAAACATACAGTCACTGGATGTTGTAATCAGTGATGTCATCAGTGATGTCATTTGAGATGTCATCAGTGATGTCACTAACCATGTCATGAATGATGTAATATGTGACATCATCAGCAGTGGATTGCGGGTGCGCGATATATAGTTAGCGCTTATAACTATATATGGAATTTCAATGGTTTTATGCGAGTAAAATAAGGTTTTGTAAATGCAAATCCCTAACTATATATGGCCTAAAACCAATGGTTTTTTCATTGAATATATATATATATATATGTGGCGATTTTGAGATCACGAGGACTGTATTCCAGGTATGCAGAGAAATCAGGAAAACTCATGGAAACTACAAGTCCCAGACTGCCCTGGGATTTCCTAGTGGGATATAAGCACTTCCTTTCCAAGGGGAAAGTGCTTGTCAATTAACCTGGAGGAGAATCGGAAGGGCGGATGGTGTTCCCCGCCGGATCCCAGCGTGAAGATTACAGCCTTTTTGGGAAGCCTGTTTATCCTGGAACCGAGTGCTTGCATGCCGGCTGGTATTGTAACCACTTACTAAATGTTTGTGAGAAAAGCGCGGGCTCGCCTTTTCTCTCCGTGTATAGAAATCTTGGAACTTCTGATACTGTGTTGCAGATCTTTAGTAATTGTAGCCGCGGTACACTGAGAGGCGCGAGACGCTTCTAACTCAACTTCGAGTTTGTAGAAAGATACATTGTGTGTATTTAGCAGGTACTGAACCCAGAAGCCTATCGCCTGCTCTTTTTTCACCGAGACTTTTGTAGTACAATTGAGGATACAGTATCTTATCTTTGTGCCGGAGCCAATTAATCCGGTTGTGGATCTTTCAGCCCCTGCATTGTGAAGGAAACAATCTTAGGGAGCACGAGGGACAGGAAAGTGCCTTTCTTGAAGGGGACTAGTGCTGAGGAGAGGCACGTGTTATTGATATTTAGACTCCGGACCTGGCATTGTTTGGAGTTCCTGATTTTGGCATAAGTGATAAAAGACTGGGATTACACTGGATAATAAAGGAAGGGAAAAGAGGAATACAGCGTTGAAGGTATCCTAGACCCAGCCCAGAGAGTAAAGCAAGTCCCTGTGAGAAAAGGAGGGAACACACCTTCATCCTCTTTCCCTTTTTTCCTCTGTGGCGCGGAGTCTGACAGAGTTGTTTATATTCTCTGTTGGGTTTTTGTGTTGTGAGGAAATAAGGGGCTTAGCATCAGATATCGTCTCTGCTTGGCTACAGGACAAGGTTAGTGGTGTTCATGGTTCTTACACTACTGCCAATCACGACAGATTGACAAGCCCAAGTGTATGAGCCCGGCCCAGACGATGAATATAGAAAGTGTGTTGAACTCTGTAGTAGAGAGCCTTGCTGCTCTGCAACAGGAGGTCGCTACTTCTAGAACGGAGAATCAGGTGTTATATAAGGAAGTGGGGGTGCTTCGGACAGAAGTGGCAGGGTTAGCACGTAAACAAACAGGAGGGGCGTCTTACATCAAGCCAGCCACATTCCAACCCCCTGCATCTACGGTCTCTCAGGGAGCTGAAGGGGGGGGGGTTTTCTCTGTCCTCCTCAGACACTTCCTCACCTCCTGACACTGTACCCACCGTGCATGTGATACAAAGCACGGGTATTCCTCTTGCGCCCCCTGAAAGGTTCTATGGGGATCCCCGTAAGTTCGAGACCTTCCTGAACCAGTGTAGGTTACACTTTTTGTGTAAACCAGGGGTGTTCCAGGAAGATGGAGCAAAAACGGCGTTCATGATGTCGTATATGGGAGGCAATGCATCTAGTTGGTCGATTCCCTTGGTGGAGAGAAACGATCCTGTGCTGCACAATTTCGAGGACTTTTGTTTAGAACTCCGAAGACTTTTTGATAGGAAGCTACACATGCTGTCCTTGGATAGAGAGCTATTAACATTGCGCCAAGGGTCTCAAGACTTGCTTTCTTACATCACTTTGTTTAATCGACTAGTGGTTGAAACAGAGTGGCCCACGGCGAAAAGAATATCTATCTTCTATCAAGGACTAAGAGGGGAGCTTAAAGACGTGTTGGCACAAGTAGTGCAGCTCCCTTCTACCTGTGAAGAGTTGATCGACCTGACAGTCCAATTGGACCACCGACTTCTGGAAAGAAGGGGTGATAGGAACAGAGGAGAAGGACGTTTCTTCTATCCCCGGTTCAAGAATACCACAGAGGAGCATCCGAAATCGCCTGATGGGGTAGAGCCTATGCAGATCGGAGGTATAAGGGGACCCCTCTCAAAGGAAGAGAAGGAGAAGAGAAGAAGACTGAAGCAATGCCTGTATTGTGGCAAGGGAGGCCATTTCATTAAGGACTGTAGGGCGAGGAATGCCTTGCCGGGAAGATTCCAAGGGCCAAATACCCAAGCGATGATTCAATCAGGACGACCGGCGGAAAACTAGAACGCCCAAATCAGGAAGAGGTCTCTGCCTTGGGTTGTAAATTACAAACGATCTCACCAATACTTGCAAACACCTTGCATCCCGCAGTAGCTCATATGAACCTGAAGGTCACCCTTTGGGTTAATTCTCGTGAAGCTATGGAAATCGATGCATTACTGGATTCAGGTGCTACAGGCAACTACATCGATCAAGAATATGCGATGAAGATCGGAATCGTCTGCGAGAAGAAGGACAAACCGGAGTTAGTGAAAGCAGTCGATGGGACTGTCTTGTCATCGGGCCCTGTGTCCTATCATACACGTGCGTTATTGATGCAGACGAACCAGAATCATCAGGAACATATACAATTCGATCTGATTGACGCGCCACAGTTCCGGCTCATCCTTGGAATGCCGTGGTTGACCCTTCACGATCCTAAGGTTAGTTGGGCGGCGCGAACCATCACTCTATCATCGGATTTTTGTAAAGAGAATTGTAGGCAAGCTTTGCCTGACCTGGAAAAGAATAACATCACGCCCTCTGTGTGTTTGGCAACAGATTGTACCCGAGGACACTATTGTTGCGCCACGGTTCTTCCTGAAGAATACAAGGCTTACCGATCATTGTTCGACAAACAGAAGGCAACGGAGTTACCTCCACATCGAGTGTATGATTGCCGTATTGATCTCGTTCCGGGAGCAGACATACCGTGTAGTCGAGTATATGCCTTGACTGAAAAAGAGACGCGGTATCTGAGGAATTACCTCGATGAGAATTTGGCTACGGGATTCATTCGGCATTCTACATCGCCTGCCTCATCCCCCATGTTTTTCATCCCGAAGAAGGACTGCGACGAGTTACGACCATGCATCGATTACAGATCCATCAATAGAATGACCATCAAGAATCGATATCCGCTCCCTCTTATACAGGTGCTGTTGGATCAATTGAAGGGTGCCCGTTTCTTTACCAAGCTCGATCTTAGAGGGGCGTATCATCTGGTCAGAGTCCAGAAGGGAGATGAGTGGAAGACGGCGTTTCGAACAAAGTTCGGGTTGTTCGAATATAGAGTGATGCCATTCGGGCTCTGTAACGCCCCTGCCGCCTTCCAATATTTCATGGATGAAGTATTGAGAGGTTGTCTAGAAACCTTTTGTATTGTGTATATCGATGACATTTTGATCTATTCGTCGACCCTTCATGAACATGTGGAGCATGTGAAGATCGTTCTCAGGAAGTTGCAACATCATTCCTTGTATGCCAAGCTTGAAAAATGCCTGTTTCATGTCACGGAGGTCGCATTTCTTGGATATGTCATCAACGCCAATGGATTCCAAATGGATACTAGTAAGATCGAGGCGATCATCGGATGGAGTACGCCTACAAATGTGAAATCCGTTCAAAGTTTCCTTGGCTTTGCCAATTACTATAGACGGTTCATCAAGGATTTTTCAAAGATAATCCATCCCATCTCCAGCTTGTTGAGAAAAAACACACCATTTGTATGGAACCAAGAAGCGGCTATCTCCTTCCAGTATCTGAAAGATCAGTTTACCCAAGCTCCCATCCTTCGCCATCCGGATCCTCAAATACCCTTCGTGTTGGAAACTGATGCTTCGCAATATGCAATAGGGGGTATACTATCACAACGCCATCCTGACACTGGTCAACTGCATCCTGTTGCCTTTTTCTCCAAGAAATTGACGCCTTGCGAGATCAACTATTCCATCTCGGATAAAGAACTCCTGGCTATTAAAAGGGCATGTGAAGAATGGCGTCACTACCTATTGGGAGCTGTTCACACAGTTGAAATTTACACAGACCATCGAAATCTTCTGTTCTTGAAAACCGCGAAGGCGCTTACGCCTCGGCAGTTGAGATGGACATTGTTCTTCTCGGATTATGATTTTATTATCAAGTACAGACCTGGACCCCAGAATGGTAAAGCGGATGCCCTGTCTTGCATAGGTGAAACTGAAGACCAACATGCGGGCTCCACGGAAGAACCCCCACTAATCCTGAAAGAAGCAAGTGGTTGTCTACCCGCTATAGCCTTGTTAGCTACACAGGACTTTCTGGACGACGTGAAGATAGCCCTGGCAGAGTCAGATGTACAAGCATGGATACAAGAAGATCCGGCACATCGAATGGAAAAAGATGATCTTGCTTACCATGGGTCCGCTATCTATGTACCCACTGAGATCTTACAGCTGCAAGTCCTGAAATGGGTACATGACTCCCCCCTAGGAGGCCATTTGGGAATCTACAAGACCATAGTAGGTGTGGAACGTGAGTTCTGGTGGTCCAACCTTAGAGTTGATGTGAGATAGTATGTCAAAAACTGTACTGTCTGCATGCAAGGGAAATCCGTCCATGTCAAACCCATGGGACTTCTGAGGCCTCTGCCTATTCCTCCAAAACCCTGGCACACATTGTCTATGGACTTCATCGTTGAAATGCCACCCTGTAATGAAAAGACCGTGATCCTGGTGGTCGTCGACCATTTGACAAAAATGGGTCATTTCATTCCGTTGTCGAGTCTTCCTACTTCAGCTGAACTGGCGCAGGTGTTTCTGCAACATATCGTTAGAGCACATGGCATTCCTTGCGTGCTCATTACGGATCGTGGAACCCAATTTACTTCCCGATTCTGGAAGGCTCTTTGTAAGACCATGGACGTCGATGCTCGTCTCTCTTCCTCCTATCACCCCCAGACTGATGGCAAAACTGAACGTCTGAACCAGACGTTGGAACAGTATCTACGCTGTTTTGCTCTGCAAAATGATATGGACTGGACGATGTTAATTTGGATGGCTGAATTTGCATATAATAATGCCATACACTCCACCTTGGGTTGTTCTCCTTTCTTTTGTTTGTATGGTTATCATCCCAATGCCCTTCCCTTTGAGGTACCCGTGCATTCCCCTGTGCCCAGCATTCATGAACATCATGCCCATCTCAAGGCGGTGTTGGTGGCAGCCCGTAACAGCTTGGCGAGTGCTCAGTCTTCCCAGAAACGCTTTGCTGATAGGAAGAGATCACCAGCACCTGAATATGGGGTGGGTGACAGGGTGTGGCTTTCCACTAGGCACATACATTTGAAAGGGGAAAACAAGCTGAAGCCTAAGTATGTGGGGCCTTACAGCATAGTGGAGGTTATTAACCCTATGGCTATGAGATTGTCCCTCCCTGATTCCTGGAAGATACATCCCGTATTTCATGTTTCCCTACTCCTTCCTTGTCCTGATGGTGCAAGAATACTGGATAGGCCACTTCCTATTGACATTGATGGGCAGGAGGAATATGAGGTGCAGGCTATCCTTGACTCCCGTATGGTTAGGGGTAGGATCCAATACTTGGTTGGGTGGAAGGGTTACGGACCTGAGGAAAGAACGTGGGAGCCTTTGGCCAATCTGAATTGTCCTGAGTTGGTCGCGCAATTCCATGAGAAGTATCCTGGGAAGCCGGGACGACCGCCGGGACGGCAGTCCTCGAGAGGGGGTTCTGTGGCGATTTTGAGATCACGAGGACTGTATTCCAGGTATGCAGAGAAATCAGGAAAACTCATGGAAACTACAAGTCCCAGACTGCCCTGGGATTTCCTAGTGGGATATAAGCACTTCCTTTCCAAAGGGAAAGTGCTTGTCAATTAACCTGGAGGAGAATCGGAAGGGCGGATGGTGTTCCCCGCCGGATCCCAGCGTGAAGATTACAGCCTTTTTGGGAAGCCTGTTTATCCTGGAACCGAGTGCTTGCATGCCGGCTGGTATTGTAACCACTTACTAAATGTTTGTGAGAAAAGCGCGGGCTCGCCTTTTCTCTCCGTGTATAGAAATCTTGGAACTTCTGATACTTTGTTGCAGATCTTTAGTAATTGTAGCCGCGGTACACTGAGAGGCGCGAGACGCTTCTAACTCAACTTCGAGTTTGTAGAAAGATACATTGTGTGTATTTAGCAGGTACTGAACCCAGAAGCCTATCGCCTGCTCTTTTTTCACCGAGACTTTTGTAGTACAATTGAGGATACAGTATCTTATCTTTGTGCCGGAGCCAATTAATCCGGTTGTGGATCTTTCAGCCCCTGCATTGTGAAGGAAACAATCTTAGGGAGCACGAGGGACAGGAAAGTGCCTTTCTTGAAGGGGACTAGTGCTGAGGAGAGGCACGTGCTATTGATATTTAGCCTCCGGACCTGGCATTGTTTGGAGTTCCTGATTTTGGCATAAGTGATAAAAGACTGGGATTACACTGGATAATAAAGGAAGGGAAAAGAGGAATACAGCGTTGAAGGTATCCTAGACCCAGCCCAGAGAGTAAAGCAAGTCCCTGTGAGAAAAGGAGGGAACACACCTTCATCCTCTTTCCCTTTTTTCCTCTGTGGCGCGGAGTCTGACAGAGTTGTTTATATTCTCTGTTGGGTTTTTGTGTTGTGAGGAAATAAGGGGCTTAGCATCAGATATCGTCTCTGCTTGGCTACAGGACAAGGTTAGTGGTGTTCATGGTTCTTACACTACTGCCAATCACAACAATATATATATTTATATATATATATATATATATATGGCACATTATTGTGAAACCCTCAGACAAGGGTGGGAATCTGGTTTTAATGACACAAGATTACTATTAACACGAAGCTCTGAGGCAGCTTTCGGATGAGAACTTCTTTAGTAAATGCACCAATGAGATCAACCAGCAGAGTATCAAAAGACTATGATACATTGATCACAAAATGGTATGATCTCCAGATGCTGAATAAGGACGAACATCTGTTCTTACAAATTAACTGCCCCATGACTCCTACATTTTACCACCTCCCAAAACTGCACAAGCACCGTGACTGCCCACCTGGTCGCCCAATTATTTCCTCTATCGGGAGCCTCACCAAGAACATGTCTCACTTTGTGGATAAGACCTTGTTTCCTTTGGTATCAACTATGGAATCCTATGTACGAGACACAAAAGACTTTTTGATGAAAATACAGAACCTTGTGTGGGAACCAGAATATCTGTTGATGGTACTAGATATCACTAGTCTATACACTAGAATAGAACACCAACATGGACTAGAGGCTGTCAAACATGCATTAGGACAACGCCAGTTACGTTTTTCAAGACATAACATCATGATTCTTGAATTTGTACAATTCTTTTTGACACACAATATCTTCTTGTTTGAGGATCAACTGTATATTCAGAAGTCTGGGACGGCGATGGGCCCCTGCTTTGCTCCCAGCTACGCGAACTTGTTTGTGGGCTGGTGGGAGGAGCAGGTGCCCAGGAGCTGTGTATTGGGAGGTAAGGAGGGAAAGGTCATATGTTGGCATCGTTATATCGATGACCTGTTCCTGATATGGAGTGGTGAATGTGACACAGCACATGAATACATCAATGTCCTGAACAGAAATAATGTTAATATTCATTTCTCTGGAACAGTTAGTCCGGTGGCAGCGGACTACCTGGACCTCAAGATATATGTAGAAGAAGGACACCTCCACACATGCCTATTTAGAAAGGAGACTGCTGGCAATTCTACACTCTTTGCCAGCAGTAGTCATCCTCCCCAACTGATCAACAGTATCCCCTACGGGGAACTACTCAGGCTTCGCAGGAACTGCTCCAAAGAGTCTGACTTCGAAGCGGCTGCTTCGGAGTGCGTATCCCGGTTCAGAATCAGGGGCTATGGTGAAAAACTACTGAGTAACACCCTAAGTAAAGTTAGGAGAATTGAAAGACACACTCTCTTGACCAACAATCCTGAGCAGGGTAGACGCAGAGGACTAACGGGTGACAACAAAGGTAAATTCAGAGTCATAACTCCTTATTCATCAGGAGCAGAGAACTTAAGAGGTCTGTGTTATTAGCGTTATTAGCGATCTGACCTCGGAGCATTGGAGCGTTTTTATGAAATTTTAAAAATTGCACTATTTTATCCTGGGGGGCTTTGAGAATAAGGGGAATTAAATCATAGGCACTCTGACACCTTAACAAACTTCCTAACACTTGCCCAGCCGCTTCTCAGCCGATACTCGGCGGCGGTGGGCGCCATATTGAGTGAGGCGGGGACAGCGCTCTAGTCGCGCCGTCCTCCGGCCCTCCTAGATTATTTAATCAGTCTCTTTCTTGCGCTCGGTGCCTCTAGAAGCTCTCCCTAGTTGAGGGAACTGGGGCTGCGAGCTGCAACACTGTGATCTGTGTTATTAGCGTTATTAGCGATCTGAACTCGGAGCATTGGAGCGTTTTTATGAAATTTTAAAAATTGCACTATTTTATCCTGGGGGGCTTTGAGAATAAGGGGAATTAAATCATAGGCACTCTGACACCTTAACAAACTTCCTAACACTTGCCCAGCCGCTTCTCAGCCGATACTCGGCGGCGGTGGGCGCCATATTGAGTGAGGCGGGGACAGCGCTCTAGTCGCGCCGTCCTCCCGCCCTCCTAGATTATTTAATCAGTCTCTTTCTTGCGCTCGGTGCCTCTATAAGCTCTCCCTAGTTGAGGGAACTGGGGCTGCGAGCTGCAACACTGTGATCTGTGTTATCTGAACTCGGAGCATTGGAGCGTTTTTATGAAATTTTAAAAATTGCACTATTTTATCCTGGGGGGCTTTGAGAATAAGGGGAATTAAATCATAGGCACTCTGACACCTTAACAAACTTCCTAACACTTGCCCAGCCGCTTCTCAGCCGATACTCGGCGGCGGTGGGCGCCATATTGAGTGAGGCGGGGACAGCGCTCCAGTCGCGCCGTCCTCCCGCCCTCTTCTCTCCCTCCCCCCTATATCATGTGTCAGGTGGCCAGACGGCGCAGCGGGCTGGCGCAGCGGGCGCGCCGGATGCGCGCCGAAGCCGCGCCTAAGCCAAGCCCGTCTGCGCCCGTCCGCGGCCGACCGGGGTCAGGGGCCAGGACCCCTGCCCAAATCATGGGTAAGATGCCGGACTCTAGCGGGAACTTCACTTATACACACCGTAATTTGCTGGATCTGGCTGGTACGACAGCCATAAATATATCTGACTGTGCCCACATGGGTCCGATGGATACTTACGGCCCATTCAGCTGTTATAATTGTAGATGGGAATGCACCCCCACGCTGTCCCCCGTGACACTAAATTTACCTACAGTTCCCCTTAAATGCCTATACACGAACGCAAGATCATTACCCAAACATTCCACCTATATCTGGGATCTTCTTAATGAACATCAACCCGATCTATTGTGTTTATCGGAAACTTGGCTAGATGACCATAATATCCCTGATATAGTCACAGCCCTTCCCCCAGACTATAAGATATTGAATGTTAATAGAGTTGATAAAAGGGGTGGTGGTGTAGCTCTATTGTTCAGAGACCACCTCTCATGCAGGCAAGAGACTATCGTGCCGGCTGAAAAATATGAAGTCCTGGCATTTACTGTGTCCATGAACACCAATGTACTATTCGGAGGCTTTTTAATCTATAATCCCCCAGGTTGCACTTTAAATTTTAGTACACAACTACTTACACAAATCATGCCTGTCTGTTTGAAGAATAAGAATATCCTCCTTCTTGGAGATTTTAATATACATTTGGACAACAGTAGTAGCTCCCTGACGAATCTACTAGTGGAAGACATGGCTATCCTGCAATTATCTCAGAGAGTCCATCAACCAACTCATATTGCAGGACATACATTAGATTTGATATTCTCTAATATTGAATCTATAGACATCGACCCTTTAATACCACTGTTATGGACTGATCATTACTTGATTACCTTTCATATTAATCTTCCTATCCCCCAGACCAAAAAACACAATGTTTTTACAGTAAGCACGAGAAACTGGAAATCTTTCACAATTGATAAATTTAGAAATCATTTCTCACACCCCTCGTGCACAAGCACCGATATCCATGAGGAGATAGATCTCCTTCACAAAAATATCAAAAATGCTCTTGAACATTGTTCGACCACCCAATCTCGTCATACACCAGGCAACAAAAAATCAGAGAGATGGTACGGACCTGAACTTAAGCTTCTAAAAAGAAATTGTACTTCCTTTGAGCATAAATGGAGATTATCCAAAACAGATGAGACCAAAGATAACTTCAGGAAAGCTCAAACACTCTATCACAGGGCAATCAGAAAGGCGAAAAAGGAATACTTCACACGTAGAATATCTGAGAATAAAAATTCCTCAAAAGAACTTTTTAAAATCGTCAAAGAATTATGCAACCCAACCAATCTCTCCCTACATCTTACCCCCTCACAGGAAAATTGTAATAAGCTCAATGACTTTTTCTGCGAAAAAATTGATACCATCTACGCCTCCTTTCCAAATCACCTGACCGAAATCTATGAACAGGATGTACCAACCGTTGCACACACCAGCTGCCATGGTTTCGGCCCGTTTTCAGAAGAGGAGGTAGAAAAGGTCATGCTTGAGGTCAAGTCGGGTTCTCCACTTGACCCTTGTCCACATCACATTTTTTCCCAGTTAACTCCTGTAATATGTCCAGCAGTTACTAGAGTACTCAATCTCTCCCTTAGTTCTGCTGAATTTCCTGATTCATGGAAACAGGCCCTAGTCACCCCTTTAGTAAAGAAGGTTGGAGCAGACGTAATCAATCCGGCCAATTACAGACCAATATCCCAGCTACCTTACTTATCAAAGGTTCTGGAGAAGTTGGTCAACAGAATTCTGTCCACATTTCTGGAAGCAAATGGCCTGCTGGATGATTCACAGACAGGGTTCCGGACAAACAACAGCACCGAAACTACACTCTTAGCGGTGACAGACAGTATCAGAACCAAGGTAGATCAGGGTAGAACAGTCGCACTGATACTTCTTGATCTATCAGCGGCTTTTGATACTGTACCCCACAATCAACTGTTGAACATCCTGGCAGAGAAAGGAATACTGGGCAAAGCATTGGGATGGCTACAATCGTTCCTAGCGGATCGAACCCAATCAGTACGTTTGGGTGACTACACATCCCCTCCACGACTCATAAAATACGGAGTTCCCCAGGGGGCGTCATTGAGCCCAACTTTGTTTAATGTATTCGTCTCCTCGCTGGCAACCATTGGCAAAAAGTGGGGCGTAGAAATGTGCTCTTATGCTGATGACACTCAGCTGATGGTCACCATTGATGGAAATGATGACTCCAAAACTAGACTCACGAACTGTTTGACCGAATTAGCAACTTGGATGCAGGACCACTGTCTTAAACTAAACGCCGACAAATCCGAAATCTTACTGTTCGGCAGAGGCACACAGGCCTGGGACAACAGCTGGTGGCCAAGTGACTTGGGTTTGCCTCCCAACCCCACTGCTAAAGCAAAAAACTTAGGTATAACACTGGATAGGGATTTATCCATGAAATCCCATGTTTCTATAACTTGTGGAAGGAGCTTTGGACTTTTGAAGTTGCTTAGACGTGTCTTCCCCTGGGTGCCAACGGATTGCAGGAAAACCTTAGTCCAGTCACTACTGATGAGTAGGCTGGACTACGGTAACTCTCTGTTTGTAGGAATGGCGGATTATCTCTTTTCTAAATTGCAGCTGGTTCAGAATGCCGCTGCCAAAGCCATCTGCAATAAAAGAAAATATGATTCAGCTAAAAGTTGCATGCGTGAGCTTCATTGGCTCCCAATGCGGCAACGAGCCATCTTTAAGCTGTTGTGCATTTCTCATAAGGTACTCCACGGCACAGGCCCCACCATCCTACATGACAGGGTCAGATTTCATAAACCCTCTAGACACCTACGATCTATGACGTTAGGAAGAGCAGTCATCACCCGAGCTCGTACTGTCAGGATGGGAGAGCGGGCCTTCTCTCACATTGCGGCAACAAAGTGGAACGAGCTACCCCCTAAAATTAGAACAAATGACTGCTTTGTCTCATTTAAGAAACAATTGAAAACATTCCTCTTTCCCAGGCCAGATCAATAATTTTCAATCAGAGCTGATGTCAAATCACTTGCAACTTTCTTCAGCGCCGTGATGTCCTTTCAGGATGAATGTTAGCGCTTTACAAATAAATAAATACAATACAAATACAATACAATACAAGAGGTATACTCAAGAAAAATTGGCACATTCTCCTAACGGATAATGTGCTCAAAGAAGACCTACCAGCCCATCCTCTGCTGGCCTTCAGTAAAGCCAGATCAATAGGCGACATGCTAGTGACCAGCCATTTTGAAAAATTGCCCCAAAGAATTAACACCCTAAGGGAGCAAAAAGGCTTTTACCCCTGTGGCCGCTGCAAAGCGTGCGCAGGTAGTAAAAGGGTCCTTTCGTACATTATAGCTGACACAGGAAGAAAAATGAATATTAACAAATTCATCACCAGTAGTACGCAGTATGCCGTCTATTGTCTACAGTGCCCTTGTGGCTTACGCTACATTGGGAGCACGATTAAGGAGCTCAAGTTAAGAATACTTGAGCACTTAAGAGCCATTGATAAAGTGGACCAGGCTTATCCGGTGGCTCGTCACTTTGCGGAGGCTCATAAACTAGAACCGGAGTAAACTTCAATACTTCGGCCTAGATATTGTGCCTCCCAATATACGTGGCGGTGACCGTTTACGCAGGCTAAGGAGACTGGAATCGAGATACATCATAGACCTTTCAACAAAACATCCGAAAGGTCTTAACAGTGGGAAGGAGATGGCCTTTCACTTGGGTAAATAAACCAGATCCATCACCCAATGATAACAATATTTAGAGGATTGTAGATGCCATATCGTTCTAGAAAGCTGTGATAAGACCTATCCGAGTGACATCTACAACAGGGAGACCCCATAATAGCATACACTTAAGTCAAGAACTGTTATTTGTCAGATGAAGGAATAACGTTATATGCATTTATATTGTGTTGCTTAACCTTGAGTGAGGAGATTTGTCTTTCCTTAGCACATGACGATGCTTTTAGATTAAGAACGGGCATTGGGATCATATGATGTATACAACTTCTTATACTAACAATGTACCCTTCAAAGTTGGTAATCCAAGCTGGGTAATTTGTGATCCCTGTATATCTATGATTTTGTGAAAAGGTGTGAAAAGGAGCCAAAACAAAGTGACAATATCAAACCTCACGAGCATCAATGCAACATGATTTATTGAATTTTGATTTATATTTGATTTAATATTGATTAATTTTGATTGGATTCTCACAATGGATTGCTGGATGACTACTTTTATTCTTATTCTGAGAGATTATTTCTACAGATGAATTGTTAGTTTAGAATTGTAGATAATCGACTAATTCTGTGAAAATGTACCAATTTGCTGCCATACTTTTAGCATCTTACCTTATGAATCCCATACTTTACTTTTACTTATAAGTAACTTCAATAGGAATGTTATCGAACCTGAAGTCTTATAACTTGAAGGACTGCATTGATTTATTTGAAAAGGGACATTAGCCGATCCACGGCTTGATTACTTTTTCCATTTTGGATTATGTATATTATAAATACCATGGACAGAGTAAGGCATCTGCTCATCTGTGGGCCAAATGTTTATAAAATGTATGACAATAACTTGTTTTGTTATTAGAACAAACATTACAAGATGGCCGCCTTTATTCTGTAAATGGTATAAGTCCCCTTTCTATGTTCATGTCCTGTAGGATGTGGGATCGAGAGAATGATGTTTAAAAACAATGTCGAGAGTAAACGCAGTGTAACACACACTGACAAAGGCAGCACGCCGAAACGCGTCTGTGTGTGCCCCTCCGCTAAATAAAATCTGGCGTGTTGAAAATATTCTACCCTTCGAGTGCTGTCTTGTTCTTCTGCTGAAGTCTGGGAGGATTTTGAGCGTTATATATATATATATATATATATATATATATATATATATATATATATATATTTTTTATATATTTAGTTATCCCTTCCCTTCCTTGCTCCACCATTTTAAATATATTTCTAAAGGATTATATCCATTAAGTTTACTTCTACAAAATGGTCTTAATGTAATGATCTCAATATGATCTCAAAATTGCGACCTGCAATAGTAAATAACAAGGTAGATTGGCCTACGAAAAGGTAATACCAACCTAACCTACGTTGAAGAACCCTTCTTGCTCTTATTACCCAGCTCCAGTAATAGCTCATCGGCTGCCTGCACAGATCTTATGTTAAACATCTTGTTATTGTATATGATTTTTAAGGCAGCCGGAAACATAAGCTGGGCAGTTGCACCCAGCTTCCTAAAGGCATCCAAGCGCCTCCCAAACTCCCATTGCTTCTCTAAGGTGACTCTGGACAGGTCAGACCTGATTAAAAAAGTAAACCCCTTCCCGGCGAGTGATTTCTGTTTTAGGGCCAAGTTAAGAATCTGCTCCTTCAAAGTGTAAGTATGGAAATTTACCAAGATCTTGCGTGGTTTAGACCCTTGAGGGTTTCGCCTAAAGGGATCCCTATGCACCCGCTTGATATCAATGGCCAGCGCCTCAATTGAATGATCTAAGCCTAGGGATTCCTTCAGTAGAATAATGATAAAATGTTTAATGTCCTAGCCCTCTGATCCTTCTGGGACGTTCAGGATGTGAATATTCCCGCGCCTGGCGTTATTTTCCAATGTTTCCATCCTTTCACTAAGTGCCAAGTCTTCACAAGTGAGTTTGTCAATATCTACTTTAGCCTGGTCCAAATGTGTTGATAATACAGCCACTGTCTCTTCCAGGACTCCCGTTCTTGACGTGAGCAGATCAATCTTGTTATCCAAAGACTCACAATAATTTCTTATCTCGGCTTGGTTTGCAGAGGATTCATTAAACCCTTTCCGTATGTCAAGCGACAGAGAAGAAAACATTGCCAGTAGGGAAGCAACTGGAATGGTGGAATCTGTGCCCAAATTCATACCCTTGTTCGTGCTGGAGAATTCATTCTCTTCAATAGTATTAGGGTGGGTATGAGAGGCAACATGCTTCTCTCCCAGTTCCTCAGCCTCGGCCCCTACTTCAGTGCCTGCACCGGCTTCCACATCCGCAGCAAATGTATCGGATGTGACCCCCTCCATCTTATTGGAGGAATCCAGAGAAGGGCTACTACATTCGGTGCCACGGTTTCAATCTCAATTTCAGGGATAGGTGAAAGAGGCGGCACTGTGGAAACTATTGCAGAGTCCTAGTCAATTGGAATAGCTGTAACCCCAGCCGAGGGCATTCTGCAATCATCCGATAAGTCCAACATTTGGGGAACTACCTTAAAGTATGAACGTAGTGACGGCGTGATTTTAGACCCTGAAGATAGTACTGCTTTAGGGTTCTTAGTGACCCTGGAGGATCTTGTCCTTTTAGATTTTACTTCAGTGGACTGGAATGAGGAGGGCTTGCTCCTTACCAACAACTCGGGGCTCGGCTCAAAAAGTACAGAAGGTACAGAAGGTACAGATGGTACAGACTCGCCTGCTACCTCCGTCTTTTTCCGGCCTCGTTTATTTTTGCCTTTATTGAAGAGGGTCAAGGGAGCAGGAGATTAACCGGAGGATACACCCGTTACTACAGCCGGTATTGCAGTGGTTATTGCCCCAGGTGGTGTAGTGGATACTAGCAGTGATGTTATGAGAGAACAGTTAGGCTCAATGTCCTTACCGCATTCAGTAGCGCTGCTTGCCTCTTCCCCCGCCACCGTCGCAATTAAGTCCGCCTGCGCCCGTACCTGTATCTGTAACTTGTCTGCAGGGCTCCTAGGTACCTTGCTCCGCTCTTTTGGACGAATTCCAGTAACAGCCGAGGCAGCAACAAACAGTGTCAGGCTCCGTGCCCTCCTCCTCCTTCTTAGCTCCAGTGCGGCAGACCACAGCCTCAACCCCAACGGTGTATTTCCTGATGTGATCTTCAAAATTACTGAGCCAGCGCCTGAACCTTTGGGAGAACACCGGAAAGGAGCAGGCATACCAGTACAATCACGACGTCCACCTCCATCCGCCTATGGCCATGGAAACAGAAAGGGGACACCCCAGAGCGGCACCTCCGGGACGACGGACATTCAGCCGCAGGTATACGGGATTATGGGATTACAAGCAGAAGCAAAAACCGGCACAAACACCAAAAGAAGCAAAAACGGCTCTCAGCGCCGGACCGATAGAGCAAGCATCCCCTCACAAGCAAAGTCAGCTCGAAGAATGTGCTTCATTACAGGTAACGTGGATCTGGAGGGAGCCTTAGCGGGAGCTCGTCACGGAGCACCACAGCAGCTCAGCTAGCTGCCGCCATGTTTTCCCCCATCTGCATCCACACAAATAATGTTTTTAAATGACACTGTTCAACAGACATCCTGGTTTGGCATGGCAAGATAAAAGATTTAAACAAACCGTCTATACCTACACCTACACCTGATGGCAAAAATACTTCAGAGGGAGGGGTCGATGTAAAATGTATTTTTCTAAAAAACAGAACTGATCCTGATTGGAAAAAATTGTTAATCTGGCCCACAGACACGAATAACTGTCAAGATAGATTCCTGAATAAGACACCAGGGTTTACAGTAACTAGGCGAGATCCAAAATATGTCCAGAGACAACATCCAGGGATAGTAACAACACACAGTGTAGGAATACTGTGCCTTGAGAGGCTACAAAAATCTACTCTTACAGAGGTTAAACAACACTTATCTTTGCTTAAAGAAGGCGTTGATTTAAGGGACTTCTTACAAGGTCCTGCAAAACTACGTCAAAAACATTTCATATAAGCAGGTATATATGCCATTTATAATGAAGCTTGGAAAGCGACACAGGCAGAGACTGCAGAAAGAATACGAGAAATTGATTGTATTAATTTAGAGAAAGCACTCTCTGTAGTTGACAATGGGTTAACAACCCTATCATCAGAATTTATTCTTTGAATAGCATAGTATCATCGGCCATAGACATAATGGAACAGGACTTGCTCATGCTACAGCATGGCCAGTCACAATTGCGTTCTATATTGCTATTAGGCTGGACGTTGCAAAATCTTCAATCTGGATATGTGCCATGGCGTCTAATCAACACCACGTCATTGTTTGCTGTATTTAACCTTACAGATAAACAAATCAGTTTGGCACAAAGAGGAGCAGACTATACGGTGCTAAGCATTGAGAAACTGGAAAGATTACCATTAACTGCTTCGTAAAAACTTGTGACAGAATGACTATTACATGGGATAATCACTCTGCCTGTCACAATTTTCAACTTTCAATACTGTTTGAAACATATACCAGTTGCCGTTTATGAAAGGTTGGGTTAATGAATACATAAAGTCAACCTGGGAATTACCATACACACACAAATGTTGGAGTGGGGTAAAAGAGGTATTTCTTAGTGGTACACAATGCAAAAGCGCACTAAGTGGTACACTTTTATGTGAGGGTATTAATTTACACGTAGCCTGTGATGGTTCTTCACACAATTTATCCTGCTACCTGCAAGGTTCTTCGGCAGCAGTGATAGATCCAATTTTTAGGCATCTTTCTAACGGGAGCTATATAATGTTGAATGATCACAGCTGTTGTGGAATGATGCCAGGAAAACCCTATCTCGTAACTGTGGCAGCCAGGGTCACTTGTTGTATGCAGGTATTGTTTCCTAAAGCTAAGACAGACAGGGAGTCAACGCTATGGCCTTCACTGAACAGCTCTTCTATTCGAATTGATACTTTAAGCAGAATGAAAGCCATTCTTTTACAAAAAAACAGTGCCACTGACCTCGTCTAAAGAGACGTATGAACTACAAGTTGCAAGGTCCTCTGCAGAGATACATGCCCTATTATTAACAAACTGCCCCGTACATTTTGTACATGTATTTAAGACAGTTTTTTCGGGACTATTAGCACAATTTGAAGCAGTCCTCAGCATTTTTCCAAACTTTGTGCACTCTGTGTTCGGCGGCCTACCTCTCATTTTGGGACTCGTAGCAGGAATCCTATTCTTGTTTCTCCTGCTTCGATATGGCAAGTCCGGTCAGCAGCGACACCCAGATTACCATACAGAACACTCCCCTGGCAATAAAGTGTCATGAGCGCATGATACAGTTCCTGGGCGTGGCTCACTTAAGAGACCTGAATACCACGCGGTTCCTATCATTCCAACCAATCTGGCAAGATTGCATCTTACCTGTTCCACGATGCCTGCTATGTGGAGAATAATGCGTGTTGGACGTCTGCCTAACACTTCCATCAGCACTGCCAACAGATGTTGATACCCTGCTTGGTTCGGTAAGGGCCCATGCATCATGTTGTCCCCAGCGGTTACCAATCCTGATGACGGCATTCATTGAGATCTCACGGACGCAATCTGCTGACAGTGAGATACGTGGATCGACAGCCACACAGGTACCACATCCGTATTCCTCTCCGACAAACATTGCTAATGCGGCTAACGCTGATAGCGATGCTTCACATTTTTTTGCTATTGGTTTACTTAATGAAGTGGTCCAACTTTCACCTACTGTGGTAGATGATTTCTTTGCCAGCTTAGAAGATTTGATGTTTTCTCCAAACAACGAGAATGACTTTTGAAGTTAGCACGCAGGGTTCTAAGGGACTCTGTATTCGACCTTCACTTTTCATAACAAAACTTTCAACTTTAGAACTCTACTTTTATTGCGATTTTTACTTTTACAAAATTGAACTTTTTTTGGCACAAAGTAATCTGCTTAAAGTAGAACTATTCTCAGAGAACAAGTATTCTTTGAAACACTTCCAAGAGACAATATTTGACCTTGTCTACAACCTGAACAGTATATATATATTATGTCATGGAATAGTCTCGAACTTTCTTCTGTATTTAAGAGCCATTTCATAAATGTTATTTCATGACTCATTCTGATAAAGCATTTTCCAATGTCACACTACATGCTTTGAATGAAAGTATTGTTTTTTTAAATGCGTACGCCATACAGCACAAATGCACATCTTTCGTGTACAGCCATTTCAAATGCAATTGATGCGTTTTGGGAGGTATTTTTACACATCATGCTTTAGATATGTTTAAAAATGCTTAGAATTTAGTAATATCGAACATAATAAAGTGGAGTGGGTGTTGTGGAGCATTTTAGAAACCAAGCGTAATTTACCGATTCATGCACTTATATAGGTACAATTCACATTGCCCTTATATTGGCATAGAAATCCTGCCCATATTTAGACATAACCCATCCAGTCCAAATACAGACATGGCTACTAACACTAGTTCCAAAAAGCCACAATGATTTCTTGGAAAACTCGGCTTCAGCAGTCAGGGACATCCCTTGGGGTTCTTTGGTGATGTTATTATGTTCGACTTTACGTCAAACAAGGCACCTTCAAGGTATAAATATGCCTACACTTGCCCTAGCAAACACACGGTGGTTCGGAGCAGCTCGACTATCTACTTGCATGACGCAGCTTGCTACAGCAAGTGCCGAAGGAAGCCAACCCTCCAGCTGACGCACTGACAGAGAGGCTGTTCTTTCTCTCGCTGGGAATCCAGCTCAAGTGTTTCCTAGCTCCCCTCGAGTGGGGTGTGTGAAATCGAGTCCTGAGACAGAGATACCAGACCTCCGACATTCTAAAACCAAGGTACGGAGCTGATTAGATCCTAAGAGAAATCTTGGTTAGATTCTTGGCAAAGACAAAGTAAACCTATGCTACACCTCACTTACTTCTTCCCTCGTACTAGACTTAGGTTAGGTACATTGGGGTAGGCGTATTTTAGAATCACCAGTTGAGTACTTTTTAGCCTTTGTTATTTATGTATGTATTTATCTATGGTCTAGGAACCATACAATGCTTTTACAGTATTATTTTATAATACTCTTCTTACTGTACGCATTATACTTTGCAACTAGTATTACGATTGAGGCAGTTCATTTCTTTTGCATGAGAAAGAAGACTGTTCAATAAACCTTTTATTGAAAATGCCCGTCTCTCTATTTCTCTGCACCTCTGATGAAACGAAGCATGCACGATTGACTGAGTGAAATATCTATCTATTGTTTCCACGACTCTGAAGATTAGTTTTATTCTTGGGGAAACAAAGTTGTCATGTTTATGCGGTTGCCAGAAACGAATACCTTCCTGTTTATTCAAGAAAGTTTCTAGCGACCTCTGACCTAGCTGGCACTCACAATTAAGTCTAATATATTCGATAGAGACCTAGTCGACCTAAGTCCTACGTCAATTCTATAGGATATATTATTCAAATGCGCAGTGCTTATTGGGAATATAGGAACTACACTACAGCATATTCGATTGATCCTTCTCTGGGTGAGAAGCCATGCAGGGTGGAACTCTCCAGATCTGTGATGACCCCCGCCACCAATATGAGCCACCCAAGGACTCTCCTTTGTTTCCCCTCACTCACTTGAATGTAGGAAGCAGCTCCGACCACGCTGCGCCGCCAGGCCTTTTGTTTCTGTTCTCCCGTGGGCTGTTCTCGCCACTCCCCAAAAAGGTGCTCCGTTGTATGTCCGCTATGAGGCGGTGGGTCTCTTAGCAGCCGACATCATTAGCGGCTGATCTCCGCTCCTTCATAGGTGGTGGCCGCCATTTTGAGGGCTCCACAGCCATGAGGGTGTACCTCAATCCGATCCTGCTTGGTGAGTCGTGTCGCTCCGTAGGGTTGAGTCGGTGACCGGAGAATCCCCTAATGTTCTCCACAAGGATCGCCGCAGGGGCCGTATATCTTCTGGGGCTGCCCTGTCATTCCCCCGTTACGGCCGCCATGTTGCCGGGCTCCTGATTTCTAACTCAGCTTTTCCGAGCACCTTGGTCATGCCCTATCACCTCCGCTGCTCCTCCGCCATGTCCCTCGACTGCTTAGGGTCGCGTCAGGCTGGTTTGAGCGGAATTGATGGCTCTGCTAACTCCGGGATTTTGGCATGGACCAGGAGTGGAGGTAAGACAGGTCTACCTGGCCATCTTGCCTGGCCAAGCCCCGGCCTTTATTTTTTTTAAGGGGAGGGGGGCCACCCCGAGACAAAAGCGGCCCTAAAAGCCCCTTTGACTAGGTGCCCGGTGCCCAATTGTGGCACCCATAAAACCTAATGTTAGGACTGGAGGAGGAGCCCCTGGGCCCCCGTGACCCCATGGCTTCCTTGCTTGCACTCTTCCAGGGTGCATCCAGAGGCAGCATTGCTCCCACCACACAGGAGCAGCTGATTATGCATGCTTCCACCAGACATGTGCAATCTGATTTTCCCTGCTTGAAAGAGCACGGTAATGGAACACAAGCCAGTTCCCAATCAGCAGAAGCATTTTTAGAGATCCCGTCGGGTGGGGGAAGACAAGTGTTCCCTGTCCGCGAGAGCATGGGCAGTAAAACTACAGTTTCCCAGAGGGGTGGGTTCCCCAGGACAGGGTGAATGAGCTAGCCCCATGGCATTGGGTCTTCAGGGCATTTTTGGAATTGGAAAGGGGACCACATGTCTCCCTCCCCTTTTACTTTTATTCTGCCTCTGGAACGGGGCCCTGGGGCCATTTCAGGCTCGGTGAGGGGGGCCTTGTGCCACCCCGCTTTCTTTTAATGTTGGCCCTGGTGGATGGGGTACCTAGGGCCTCCCAGAGGTTCAGGGATGCGGGCCACATGCCCTCCTTCCCTAAATTCTTAAGTGTGCTGGCCGTTGGGCAGGAACCGCCCCCACCTGTCCTGGGGGCAGAGTATCCTTACCCTAACCCCATATATCTTTTTTTCACTTGTTCTAGAGGACTCATGAATTAGTCCTGAATCCTAAGATGGCTGCAGCCACATTGTTGTTGATGTGGTGGCCGCCAATCAGTTCTGTTGGCTCAGCGGATTCTCTGCAATGTGAAATATACAATGTTTTGAGCCTTAATTGCTCAAAAACTACTGCACATAGTTACACAAAATCACAAAAAGCATACCTCCTAGACCAAGATCTAGCTTTTCGTCAAATTTGGTGTAAATCCTTTCAGCAGTTTTTGCAGTATTGCTGTTTAATTTCCCTATGGAAAAATGAATGTGGAAAACGTATTTTGGGACCCCTAATTTTCTCAGTCCTTGCTTGGCGTATCACCCTGAAACTTCCAGGAAGGAGCTGAGTGAATGAGATTTTTTGGGGAAAGTCAAATGCCACCAAGTTATAAGGAATCCAAAAAAGTTTTTCCCTATGGAAACGTGGTCCTAACTAACGGTGAACAACCTTTACAATGAAACTTTTACAACGCACTACCATTACAACGCGGTCATTACAACGCAAACCATTACAACGCATTGCGCTGGGGGGCTCTCTAGGATAGGGAATATGTTTAATTTACTATCCAACACCTTCCCTAGTGTCCACGGGGACTGGTGTTGGAATAGTAAATTAAACGTTTCACTATCCAGCACCCCAAAGCGCTATGCGTTGTAATGGATTGCGATGTAAAAACCGCGTTGTAAAGGCAGGCGTTGTAATAGCCTGCGTTGTAACGTCATACATCCTAATAATACTCTTGATGTACTCATGTTCTGGTAATAGCTCCCGATTTACTGCACCACAATGTAGTGTCTGATATTCAGTGTCCAATAGACTGTGTCTGCTGAGGATGGATATATACTGGCCACATTTAGTCCTTGAGTTCCATCTGGGACGTGAGACCTGGTACCAGGTACAAGAGAAGCAGAGGTACTCAGGGACGTAGCTATCAATAATGCACCCAGTGCAGTGGCCCTGGGCCCAGGGGCATTTGGGGCCCACTTCTCCCCTATCATGATGGTATTTCATAACCTTCACATAGCTTATAGGGGCTTATTTCCTTGCTTGCTTTAGGGCCATGCCACCTTTGCCAACACAGTGGAGGTAGAGCTAAACCAGTTGCAAGAAAATCTTTAGCGCTGAGGCGAAGGCTTGCCAGGCAAGCCAGGGGTCTTATGCTTCTCTAACAGAAAAGTATGGGGTTGTGGACTGCTGTCCCCTCTTTTTTTTCTTTCTTGTGTTATAGATTTGATTTTCAAAGACCAGTCATGCTTTAGTATTTTTTAATAATGTTTGTTTGGCTATTTAAATTAAATTAAAAATATCTATCAAAACAGAATAAAGGAAGTCCACATTTCATTGGCAAGTCCACAAACAATAGCTTCTGCTTTAAAAAGAACATGATGTGTCTGCATTTTAATTTACAAAGAAATTAACGGAAGTTTATAAAGAGCATAAGTGACGCAACAGAAAAAGGCATAGAGTCCAAAAGAGTGACAGGGACTTTTTGCAGTAAACGTTAAATATTGAATTACATTAATTGTTATTCTTCAGCACCTATGAAGTTCTTAATTCAAAAGCTTGCATAGTAATGACTGCTTAGCAGAAGTGATGTTTATACACTGTTGTGGTGTTATTTAGTGCGAGCAGGATTCAAAGTGACGTTTGTATTATTTTCTGAACCGGGAGTAAATTTCCCCAGGGTGTTCAATGTTTTTTTTTATCTATAAAATGTGTGTAGGTTGGGTTCTCTTGTGCAGAATGTTCTAGTGCCAGCCAGAGCTGAACTCCACGCTTGTGATGTCATGACTTGTAATGGAAATCAAGGTGGGAGGGGCCCAACAACAACACAGAGAGGGGAGGGAGTGGGGCGGAGGTAGATGGATGTGAGGAAGACAAGTCTACAAGCACATGCACTGTTATGGAGTGACATTGAAATGAAACGCAAATAAAACATATCTCCGCAAGTGTGCAAGCAGTGGAAGGAATCTGGACACAGAAAGGAAGCAGTACTTGGGCCATACTCCAGGGGATGATCAAACACACAAAGAGGGAATGAGGCTGACACGCCCTGACCAAAGAGAAGCAAGGAAATGAGAGTAATGATGAAGCCAACCAATGATAGGCAATGGGCAGGCATAAGTACCTTGTAAGAAAACAGACTTTCTTGCAGGCAATAGCACATGCCTTATCTCAGGTGAGACCTAAATATTTTTGCACACATGGGAAAATGATCCAGGTTTCACCTGTGAGTGGATTTCCTGCCAGAGGTATGAGAGGAAGAGTGCTGAGTACCCATGAAAACAAATTATCCTGTGGGAAGTTCAGCCAAAGAAGAGTATTCATGCAGTTTGGAGGGAATTTGAGCCAAGGAGTAAGGAATTCTTGCCAGACTTGTTACATAGAGCATTGTGTTGTTCAGAAGTTTTTACACTGCACTGCTGCAGATCTGTTTTTCAAGAAGAGGTGGGAAGTTTTAAAACATACCTATTCCAGGTTTATGAATACCTATATAACGTCAGAATAACTTAGAAGCCTGAAAAGGGATTAGTGTGAAAAATTACCAATTAAGGGTGTTATAAAACTTAGGTCTACCAGAGTCTAAGATGGTTTTAATTTTACAGTTTGCTAGTGGTGGCTGCTTGGAATGCGAAGTGGTGGGGCAGCGCAGGGGAAATATAAAAATAAAAACCAGACAAAAAAGGGAAAAAAAACCAATAGTACTTACTTGCCGCTGTGGCTGCCGCCTTGCTCCTCTCCTGATCCTCAACTCCCACCGGTTGGTGCACACTGCGCAGGTTCCCTGATGCTAATCCGGACTTCGCTCTCATGCTGGGAATACTATCACCCAGCATGAGAGAAGCGCTGGGCTTGGTCTGAGCGGCCTAATTTACCACTTAGACACGGCCTGGGAGCCTGTGTATTCTCCACCCAGCTGTGCGACACCGCTCGGATTGGAGAAATGCTAATTGTGCATGTCGATTTGGCCGTCCTAAGATGGCCAGCCAAACTGACATGCGCACTTACAGTGCCTACCACTCATCCTTCCTGCGGGAGTCAAAGGGTGGCCATGCCCTGCCCTAGGCCTCGGCTCACTGGCAGTTTGCAGGTCAGAAAATGTTTTAAATGATAATAAAATTGTTTCATCGTCATTTATTTTTCATGTGTTTGAATCTGCTGGCTCTCAGCAGAGGGGCAAAGCTCCTCCCCCATAACGGAGGAGCTAACCCTGTTTGAAATTTGAACAAAGTGTGGGATTCTTAAGACCCATTTCAGGAGCAGACAGTGTTTTATTAACAGCAGGGCAGTATATGTAGGCAAAGTGAAGTCACTATCTCACATTAAAGTTAACCACCAGGAGTAGGTGCTCATTGCTTTTTCTTTTAAATAGGTTTTATTACAGCTTCAAATAGTCCAGGCCACCTTAGCCTCAGGGAACTGAAAGAGTGGGACCCCACCTCCTCTGTTCCCCACATAGCACCACTAGGTACAATGGAAATGCTATTTACAGCACATGGTGACTGTAAACGCTGAGGTGCTGTACCCTTGTGCATTATAGTGACAAACAATAAAGGAGGAGTAAAGTGTGGCATTATTGTTGGAACTTTGTAGAAAAGTCTGCAATTGGTTAAACTTTGCACAGCATTTACATTTGAACTGTATTGCTAAGGGAAACAAACCGTCAATATCCCTTTTTTTAAATGAAAACTAAAGAAAATACAGGGACATATTCACAAGACATCGTTGGAGCATTGAGCTGTGCCAAATTTGGCAGAGTCGCGCTCTGACATTTTCCAAACACAGGGATGCGCCGTATTCACAAGAATACAACACACCCCTGTGTTTCCCATAGCACTGGTGCAAAAAAGCTACCTAGCGTTAGCGCAGGCACCCTGTTGCCACGTTGCAAGGGTGCCTACACTGTGGCGACAATTGTTTATGTGCAGGAAGGGATACCTTCCTGCACATAAACAATCAATAATGGTGATTTTCACCTTCTATGTGTGCTGCAGAATTCAGCACACATGTAAAAAGCAAACAACAAGGAGAAATTAATAATTTCTCCTCGTTGTGCCATTCTAACGCCTGGTATTCCACAGTGACAGTTTTTGGCACTGCCTTGCCTTATAAATCTGGGGCAGCATCAAAAAGCAATGGGTGTTGCGGTGGATCGCCCATAGCAACACCCATTGCACGCCCTTTCGCCTCAGAGGACTGAGGCAGAAAGGGGCATATTTACAAAGTGGCGTTAAGCTACACAAAGTGGCTTAGCACCACCTTGTAAATATGGAAAATGGTGCTGAGCCACAGGAGCATCAAAAAATCTAACACTCCAGCGGCGCTTAGGGCTTGTAAATATGCCCCACATTCAAAAACAGCTGAGTTGACTTCATTAGTATTCTATGGACAGTTCACATGAAGTAACTTGGCATGTGCAATGGAAATAAAATGAATGAGTACTATTTTAAGACACATTTTGGAGAACTGCAGACTTCACTTCCTCCTTCAACTCAGTTTTGACTCAAGTTTGAGGGTTTTTTTCTCGATAGGGGTTTTTCGGCAGTCTGTGGTAAACCTATATCAGTTACTGTGCAGTGTGTGTGGGCTGCTTATGGTAGTCTCACAGAACTGAGACAGACAAAGAATATCAGGGTTTGTTTCCAGAAGGCAGAAAAAACATCATCGCTGCTCTTTCGTCCCTCATTCTGGCAAACTAATGGGCATATTTACAAGCCCCTATAACACATACGTCACTTTTAGTGACGTTCCTGTGGCGATAGGAGCTTTGCCTTATTTACAAGGTGGGGTTAATCCACTTAAAGTGGCTTTACACCACCTTGTAAATAAGGCGCCCTTTCACACTATACTTAGTGTGAAAGGGGTAGACAATGGGTGTTGTGTGGGCGTTCCACCGCAACACCTATTGATTTTGACTCGCCCCCTTTTTACAAGGGTGGCATAAATAGGAGGCAGCACCAAAATCAAGACCAGGGAAAACCTGGTCTTAACATGGTGAAACGAGGAGAAATGCTTTATTTCTCCTCGTTTTTGCTGTTTCTATGTGTGCTGCGTTGTGCAGCACACATAGAAACAGCAAAACACCATGAACGATTGTTAATGTACAGGAAGAGGTCCCTTCCTGCCCATGGACTATCATTATAAAAATTTCAATTTGCAACTTCTATGTGTGGGGCAGAATGCAGCACACATAGAAGTTACAAATCGCCATTCTGAATTATTTATGTGGAGGAAGGGTCAGTGTTGTGCACATAAAGAATCATTCCCTCAATGCAAGCTCCTTTGCACTATGGTGCAAGGGTGCCTGCGTCAGCGCTAGGCCACTTAATTTAGCTCCAGAGCTCGGAGAAACGCGGGGAGCACCATATTTTTGTAAATGCGGTGCATCCATGTGTTTCTAAAGTGACGGAGTGCAACAAAATGCTATTTTAGAGTTCACCCTAACTCTGCCACCTTATTGTAAATATGCCCCTAAATGTAAAAGCAATACATATTTGAAAGACCTGACTAGATGCATTCTGTTTCTAACTTAAATTGGTGGCTTTTCATAAACCTGACTTTTGCTCATGCATTGATTCTGAGCCTTAAGCCTGAATTAAGACTGCAGTATGTGTGATTGTTTTATAAATGTTTTCTTTTTGATTACTACCTTACTTAAAACACTATCAATTGTTTTTTGCATTCTGATGAGCCTCAGGCCCACAATTGAATATTCGAAGATCCAGGATGGCCTTAAACTGGTGTGGGCTCAAGGGACTCCTCAAATTTGACACCCCAAAATTTACCCAAATAGAAAGTCCGCAGTTCGAAGAGTCGGAGACTGTGTTCAGAGTCAGAGTCGGTGTTAAATGTCAATTTTATGAGGCGATCGTTCCACGAGGTACAGCACCTCCCTGAACATCAAAAATATCAGAAATACAGTCAATTAAGTAAAAGGGCCCACTCAATAATTTAGAACTGGATCAGCGGGATAATTTAACAGATTTATTTTTAAAATTCAAAACAAATGCAGTACAGTATTAATGCCATGAAGGCTCGCAGCAAACAGGGCATCTCAGAGTAGTACAAAATCAAAAATATTGAAAAACCCAAGTGGGCAGCAAAATCAAGAGGGAAACGGACAGCATCTAAGTCTTCAGGAAAGTCTTCTGGCTCAAGCCCAAAATCAAAGGCATTTCTACATTATTTTTGTATACGAACTTAGCAAAACTGCAGAATCATTGTGGATGAACAAATATGTTACATTCAGGGAAAATCAGTGCACAGTCTCATTAAGCATGATATCCGCTTCACACCTAAACTTTATCCCAGTGCCGGATTAAGGCGTATATTTACAAGCCCCTATCGCCACAGGAACGCCACTTTTTTCGACGATCCTGTGGCGATACAGGCTTTGCCTTATTTACAAGTCAGTGTTAAGCCACTTAACTTGGCATCACGCTGTCTTGTAAGGCACCCTTTCAAGCTATACTTAGCGTGAAAGGGGTGGGCAATGGGTGTTGCGGTGAGCATTCCACCACAACTCCCATTGATTTTGACGCTGCCCCATATTTATAGGGGTGACATAAATATGGTTTCCCTAACTATGGTTGGGAACACCCTATGTTTTAAAATACCCCTCACACACCAAAAGGACCCTTGGTGTCATGCTTCATCATTGGGGTCTTCGCACCCCTCTACGGGATGCGGCGTGCTACGACCTGCGACTACGCGGGAGCACTTAATCAAGACTATGGGCCCGATGTAGGTAAATCTAATTTACCACTTCTAAAATACCGAATCATACCGATTCGGTATTTAAGAAGTGGTAAATTAGAGGGGGGGAAATGTAGGTAATTCTGATTCGGTAAATACCGAATCTGTAAGATTTGGCATTTACCGATTCTGTAAATACCGAATCGGTATCCCCCATTGATTCCTATGGGCCTTGAAGCCCATAGGAATCAAAGTGGAATACCGAATCGGTATTTACCGATTCGGTAATTACCTATTCTTGCAAGGGTGCGGGGGGTGTCACTTTGACACCCTCTAGCACCCCAATTACAGGCTTGTGTGCCATGTGGCACACATACATGACCTAAGGGCATGTCTGTGTGTCACATGGCACAGGTGTGCATGCACAGATGTGCAAGCACACCTGGATTCGGTATTTTACCACCCAATTGGATTGGGTGGTAAAATACCGAGTCCTGAAGGCCTGTGGCACTCTTCAGATTGCCACCTACATCTCTATTTACTGATTCTGTACATTTACCAATTCGGTATTTTACTGAATCGGTAAATGTACAGAATCGGTAAAATTACTGAATCTGTACTTATGTAGCCCCCTACATAATGAAACCGTAATACCGGTCGGAAACGGCCGAATTCGGCTACATCGGGCCCTAAGTGTGGTGTATGTGAAGGTATCTTATGTGAGTGGTGAGGTTATAAACGGCGAGTGAAGTTTAAAAAGGGCCTGGCTCGTGGGGTAACAAAGAATTTTAATCTGCCCCCGAGCTGGCACTATTAAAAACGTGCAGTAAGCGGAGGTTTGAAGTGCAAGGCTATGTGCACTACCTCCTTTGTGTGTGTGTCGACATGTTTCGGAGACTGGGCTCCTTCTTCAGGACAGGGTACACAAATCCCGACCTTACGCACGTGTTTCTATTTAAAACATGAAGTATTTTCACAAAAGTGAAATATATGTGTTGGACATGTTATGTACCTACTGGTTGATATCGAGTTGCTATATTTGACTGTAATAATTCTCTTCCAATGCCTCATGAGCCTGTGGAACGTAGGGGATTAACGTGCTGATTCGTTACGAAGGTCTAGGAGACACTGCTGCCTGACATCCCCATACGCGGCTCCGCTCTCAGTCCTGCACATATATTTCACTTTTGTAAAAATACTTCATGTTTTAAATAGAAACACGTGAGTAAGGTGGGGATTTGTGTACCCTGTCCTGAAGAGGGAGCCCAGTCTCCGAAACGTTTTTAATAGTGCCAGCGCGGGGGCAGATTAAAATTCTTTGTTACCCCACGAGCCAAGCCCTTTTTAAACTTCACTCGCCGTTTATAACCTCACCACTCACATAAGAGACCTTCACATACACCACACATAGTCTTGATAAAGTGCTCCTGCGTAGTCGCAGGTCGTAGCACGCCGCATCCCGTAGAGGGGTGCGAAGACCCCAATGATGAAGCATGACACCAAGGGTCCTTTTGGTGTGTGAGGGATATTTTAAAACATAGGGTGTTCCCAACCATAGTTAGGGAAACCCTTCCTACAGTGGATTCTGTTTGTTTATAAACTATTGACCAGGGGGTACGAATCCACCTGTGAACCCTCCCTCCCCTCTTTGTTAATTTGACATAAATATGGGACAACTCCAAATTAAGCCCAAAAAAAAACCTGGTCTTAACATGGCGCAATGAGGAGAAATGCTTTATTTCACACAACGATTCAGAAAAGGGGGTGGTGATGAACAGAGTGTCTGAATTAAGCAGACCACTCTTACCCAGTCCAAAGATCAGGGCTTGATCCATCACCGTTATTTATCTCACTGCACCATCCCAGCTCAGAACCTGGCTATATGCAAATCAGTCTGTCCCTGGCCCAGTGCATCATGGGAACAGGGCAGACTAAACTACCATGCCAATTCTTCACCAGAAAGGAGACAAGCTACCGGGGACCGGTTTCTGGCATTTCAGCCGTCTTCGGCCCGGCTTGCTTGAATCCTGATGGTGCAGTGAGAAAGGGACTCATGTCTGAGTATACCCTGCCACACCTATAGTGGCCAAAAACGATTCAGAAAAGGGGGTGGTGATGAACAGAGTGTCTGAATTAAGCAGACCACTCTTACCCAGTTCAAAGATCAGGGCTTGATCCATCACCGTTATTTATCTCACTGCACCATCCCAGCTCAGAACCTGGCTATATGCAAATCAGTCTGTCCCTGGCCCAGTGCATCATGGGAACAGGGCAGACTAAACTACCATGCCAATTCTTCACCAGAAAGGAGACAAGCTACCGGGGACCGGTTTCTGGCATTTCAGCCGTCTTCGGCCCGGCTTGCTTTAATCCTGATGGTGCAGTGAGAAAGGGACTCATGTCTGAGTATACCCTGCCACACCTATAGTGGCCAAAAACGATTCAGAAAAGGGGGTGGTGATGAACAGAGTGTCTGAATTAAGCAGACCACTCTTACCCAGTCCAAAGATCAGGGCTTGATCCATCACCGTTATTTATCTCACTGCACCATCCCAGCTCAGAACCTGGCTATATGCAAATCAGTCTGTCCCTGGCCCAGTGCATCATGGGAACAGGGCAGACTAAACTACCAAGCCAATTCTTCACCAGAAAGTAGACAAGCTACCGGGGACCGGTTTCTGGCATTTCAGCCGTCTTCGGCCCGCCTTGCTTGAATCCTGATGGTGCAGTGAGAAAGGGACTCATGTCTGAGTATACCCTGCCACACCTATAGTGGCCAAAAACGATTCAGAAAAGGGGGTGGTGATGAACAGAGTGTCTGAATTAAGCAGACCACTCTTACCCAGTCCAAAGATCAGGGCTTGATCCATCACCGTTATTTATCTCACTGCACCATCCCAGCTCAGAACCTGGCTATATGCAAATCAGTCTGTCCCTCGCCCAGTGCATCATGGGAACAGGGCAGACTAAACTACCAAGCCAATTCTTCACCAGAAAGGAGACAAGCTACCGGGGACCGGTTTCTGGCATTTCAGCCGTCTTCGGCCCGGCTTGCTTGAATCCTCATGGTGCAGTGATGAAGGGACTCATGTCTGAGTATACCCTGCCACACCTATAGTGGCCAAAAACGATTTAGAAAAGGGGGTGGTGATAAACAGGGTGTCTGAATTAAGCAGACCACTCTTACCCAGTCCAAAGATCAGGGCTTGATCCATCACCGTTATTTATCTCACTGCACCATCCCAGCTCAGAACCTGGCTATATGCAATTCAGTCTGTCCCTGGCCCAGTGCATCATGGGAACAGGGCAGACTAAACTACCAAGCCAATTCTTCACCAGAAAGGAGACAAGCTAATCATCATTATTTCACACAAAGCAGCACACATAGAAGTTACAAATCGCATTTAAGATTGTTTATGTGCAGGAAGGGACACCTTCCTGCACATAACCAATCAATCCTACAACACAGGCATCCTTGCACAAGGGTGCAAGGGTGCCTGCGTTGGTACTAGGTAGATGTGATTAGCGCCAGCGCAGGGAAAAATGCAGAGCTGCACCGTATTGTCATAGATACACTGCAGTCCTGCTTTTCGAAAGTGGCAGAGCTCGCTGTCAAGAAAAGTAGGCTAACGGCACGCTCTGTCACTTTTCTTGTAAATATGCCCCTAAGTATTCTGCACACTCTACGCTAATGCCATGTGAAGATGGTGGAACAAACTAGAAACATGAACAACAACAAGCTATTAGAAATGAATAGTGCACAGTAAGGTAGCAGAAGGACATTGAAGTAATTGTTGCAGTTTTGTGACTGAGCCGGAGAAGAGAACAATGGAAACACAATGAAATGACAATGGAAATGAACAAATACAATTCTCTGTGACTGCGTGCTCTAGAAATAAAACATAGTGAAACATGCAGGGGGAAAGACAAGGATGACATTAATTTTGGAACTCATGGCTGCTAGGCCCAAATTGAGGCCTATTTAGCAAAGGTCATGAAACTGCACTTCTGCACATCTAAGAAAACTTGTTTTAAAGACAAAAGTACATTATCAATTAACATGTATAAATGAGTATGAAACTGCATTATCAAGTTGTTAATGATGCACAGAAACATAAATGCACAAAAATACTTAACACTTAGCAATTCCACACACTCCTCTAACGGTAGATGGGCCTTAAATGTTTGTGCTCATAAGAATGCAAAGCAGAGAACATGTTGCTCAATTATGAAGAAACCTCGGTGATTTCATATGGCTGCCTCTCTTCTTGAGGCATTCCATATTACCAACCCACTCTGTTCTCAGACCTGGTTTTGATCTAAATTCATCTCACAGGTTTAAAGAAGGAACACAGTTGTGCTCCACCACTGGTTCCGCCTTTACTTTAAATCTGCCTGTTACTGCTGCACACCACCACTCTACACTTATCCTCAAAGCCTTTTCACTTCAGTATATCAGTATTTTGTGCCTTGTGCTTTATTGAAATTCTTTTTCAATTCCACATAAATTAAGGCATTTTCACCTAGCAAATAGATGGACTGCAACCAACATAGTTGTAGCAGCTTCTGAGTGAGCAAAGTTTCTGTAGTCCAGGACCAAGAGTTAAGCATTTACCTTACATACAAACAAAAAAGGCAGGTACTTCTCAGAATGCTAACCCTGACCTTGAGATAAATAAAAAACAAGATAAAAAGAATAAAGAATATAATTGTTAAATAAATGAATAACAGCTCCAGCTTGCAGGATTTGTTATGGAAGCCTCAGGGATGTTGCTGTGGCCCGCAAGAAGAAAGGAATCTCAAATGGCTGATGCTTGGTACTTTTTCCTAGACTTTCCACCTTTTCCGCAAAGACTGATCATCTTTCTGTTTGAGAGAAGAATTGAAAGCCTTTTTGGCCAAAGGGGTTATTGAGAGGTTGCCTGCGCCAGACGTATGACATGGTTGGTACTTCTTCTTATACGCTTCCCTTCATCAGAGCCATTCTGTACATGGTTCGGTTTCGTGCCTGTGCTCTCTGAGAAAGAGAGTCCAGTACATTCAGTCTCAGCCCTAGATTTCAGGGTGGTCGACTCTGAAACTGCTGTGACTGATACCCTCCTGCATCCTGCTCGTTGAGTGCATAGGTGGCACAGGCAGGCTCTGCAGTGGGATCTGAGGTCTCAGTGGGTCTAAAATCAGGGGACCTTTCTGACCACGTTCAGATTTTGGAGGGGCCTGCAAAAGATCTGCATGGTTATTATTGGACCGCGTTCGGGTCAGTGGCAGCCCTCTCTTCCTTCCCCACCCAGATCTGACAGTGGTGACCAATGTGGCTATCTGAAGGGGTGGAGATCCGAGACCTCTGGTCTCTGGGGGAGTCTCAGCTTCACATCAACCTTCTGGAGCTGAGGGCAATCTGCTTGGCATTGAAAGCCCTCCTTCCATCCATCTAGGGAAGGCTGGTGCAGGTGCTCAGAGACAACATCACTGCCATGGGGTACTTCAAAAAACAGAGCAGGGTGTGGTCATGGACCTGTGCCAGGAGTTCTCGCATCTTTGAAACTGGCTGGGTCACAACGGAATTTTCCTGGTGGTGTACCTCCTGGTGGGATCATTGTAGCCAGGGCAGCTAGCTCAACCGCTGGTGCCTAGCAAATCAGGAGTGCCAGTTACACCCAGTGATGGTGCAGGATCTCTTCCATGAATGGGGAGAAACTTGCCTCGATCTCTTTCCCACCACCAAGAACACGCAATGCCAGCAGTTGGAGTTTCCAAGATATCTCTTGCTATACTAGTTCTGCCACAAGTGGATCTTCAGACTCCTAAATACCTTTCTGCTCATACCACTCTTGCCTGAGTTTTCAAGAAAATCAGGACCAACAATGACCAAGTCATCGTAGTGGCACCGGATTGGGTGCCATGGAGAGTATGCTATCCAGAACTCCTGAGCTTGAGCATCTGTCGTCCGATCATGCTGCCCCTTGGGAGAACCTGTTGTCACAAAGTGTAGGGCAAGGTTCTGCACCCGAGAATTTGCAATCTCCAACTTCATGAATTGAACTTAAGTGGTTACAGCTGAACACTTATGACCTTCCTCTGGAGGTGGTTGATATCAGCTTGGCAGTCAGGTGGCTCTCGACTAAAACTGCATATGCCTATATTTAGAACACATTTACAGCTTGGTGTGGCACTCAACAGAGTGACCCCATTTAGGACAAGTAATCTGGCATTTTATTCTTTGTTTGTTGACTCTAGCTCAGCAAGGCCTAGCTTTGGGACGGGCTAAAGGGAAACTTATGACTCTTTCACCTTTTTTTACAGTTTCTGAATCCACCCTCTTTGTTCAAGTCTTATGTTGTTATGAGAATTTTGAAGGGGTTACAACATTTGGTTCCTCACTCTCCCTTCGTCATGCCACAGTGGGACCTTAACTTGGTCCTCACCAACCTAAAGCACACTCCATTTGAGCCGCTTCACAGCAGTCCCTTATGGCTCCTTTCCCTCAAGACAGTATTCCTTGTCAGCATAACATTGGTGCAGCGTGTGAGTGAGCTTCAAGCCCTCGGTGTCAACCTACTGTACACTACCATCTTCCCAGAGAAACTGCTTCTGCAGACTTGAACATGCTTTCTGACAAGCGTTGTGATGCAGTTCCATGTGGGCCAAACCATCAAACTGACAGTGTTTTATGCTGCACCTCACCATTCTAAGGAGGGGGCGAGGCTCCATGTCTTGGACCCCAAGATAGCCCTGAGCTGCTACATAGATCGTACCAAAGACCACCTGGAGGAGGATCAGCTCTTTGTGGAGTTCACTGTAGCGAAAAAAAGGAAGACTGTGCGGAAGAGAAATATTTCCCACTGGATCACAATCTGCATTAAGGTCTGCTAGGCATTTGCTAAAAAGCAGCCCCTGGAAGGACTGTGTGCGCATTCTACCAGGGTCAAAGCTTCTACCACTGTGTTAGCTTGCAGGGACCCTTTCCTACACATTTTTCGGCAAGCTACGTGCGCATCGGTCCATACGTTCCCAAAGCATTATTGTCTGGACAGGCAGGTCCGCCGATAAGGGCATTTTTCCCACTCGGTTCTACAGGACTTTTTAGTCTGAGTCCAGTCACAGCCCACCTCCAATTAGGTGCTCCTTTGATATTTATTAAAAAGGTAAGGAATCTGTTGCTAGAAGTCTCTTTCAAAAGAACAGGTCACTTAGCTTTGGTAATGCTCTTTCTGGAACAGAGTCTATCTAGCCATAGATTCCTCACCAACGCTCCCATCCTCCCTGTTCTGTGATTGGAGTGTAATGAGTAATACAATTCGTAGTCTAAGAATCTGCACACTTCCTGGGTCAATTTTGCTTTGGGGGTCTGCGTCTGAGGGCGCAGACAGTCTTGAAGGCAACTAACATCAACGTGCAGGAATGGCACTTCTATAGGCTCCACACGTCATTTCCTGAGTGGAATGACATTGGTGCAGAGTCGCACATCAGCACCTATCAATGCACAGAGGAACTGCTGAACAGTTTCCAGATCCAGTCTGATGCCTGGGGAATATCAAGGTGAGTTATCTGCAGCTAGATAGAGTCTCTACCAGAAAGAGCGTTACGGAAGGTAACTTGTTCTTCTCTTCCCTGCTTTCTCCTTTTGTAAACATTTCCTTACCTTTCACCTCCACATTTTTTCTCCCATTCTTTCTCTTGCTCTGGATCAATCTTTCATGATGAAAAAGGTGTTCCAGTCCCAAAAACGACCACCACTTGCAACCAAAAGGCTGTTATCTATATAGGAGAAGTGTGGCTCAATGGTTAGAGCGGCAGACCCTGATGCAGAGGTCTAGCCCTGGACCAGGGTTCAATTCCCCGCCTCGGCGGGTCTTGGGCACAAAAATTCCACGGACCTGATAATTCTCGCCTTGGTGCCTATTCCAATCATGGAGTCCCACTCTGCAACTCTGGGCAATAGCTTGCTTAATCTCCACAACAGCCCCCACAACACTAAGGATGCCTGGCCGCCACCTTGGGGGTACCCAGGAGTGGACGCCTCACAAGGAAAGCCAGGATGGGTTCCACAGCGGTATTCGTACAAGCGACTTGAGACCCTTGCGGGTGAGTACTGCGCTATACAAGTATCAATTTAAATTTAAATTTTTTAATTTATTGTTGTGCCTATTCTGCAAAGCGCTCTAATGCCTTCGGGTCTAGTTTGTGCTATATAAAACTCACAAATAAATAAATAAGCACTAATTCCCAGACAACTCCAAGTTGAGTCAGTCTTACCCCGCTCCAAGTCCAATCCGGGGTCTAGCTGTGCCGGGACCATAATATAAAACCATAGAAGTAAAGCAGCACACAGATATTTTAAAAGAACAATAATGTGACTGTGCTGCTGGTTGTACCAGAGACTCTGTAGAGATGAAGGTATAATCAGGTGCCCAAAACCATGTATCAGAGTTTGAGATCCATATGTGTACCTCGGTTGAAGAGAGGAGTGTCACCCAATTAGCAACCAAGCCCTTTAGACCAGAAGAAGCAACTGATGGCCTCATTTATGAAAAGTGTTGCATCGCTGGTTGAATACAGGGATGGAACACTTTTCAGTGCGCCCTCCTTGCGACACCATGGATGCGCCGTATTTACAGTACGGCGCTCCATGTCGCAAGGATTAACCGGATTGATCCGATACATCAGGAATCTTAATGTATCTGGTGGCGCATTAATGACACATTGCTGGAGTGTGTCGCAAAACAGATGCAACTCCAGCAATGTGTCAATACACGTGGGCGAGTCCCGTGTAAAAGAGCCTGCATCAGTCCTTACATCTGCTGTGAAGCAGGCGTAAGGATATGACGCAGTGAACTCGTAGAAGTGATGCAGTGAATTCTCATAGATTTAACTGCGCTACTAATACAAGCCTTTTTTATGGGGTAACACCCACCCTACATACCATATACCTGACGTAGGTATAATGTAGCGCATGGGTTTACAAAGAGAAGCATCTACCTAGATGCGTCACTTTGGAAATATGGCAGTGTGGCGCATTGTTTACGCCGCAGCAGCGTCACCTAAGAAGTGTCTCAACTGCGGCATAAGGCTTCATAAGTAAGGCCCTATGAACTTATCCCTGCTGCATTTGAAGTCAGCATTTGAAAGTCAGACAATTTATGAAGAATTGTTTAGCTTCAACATGCCTTGACCATGAGAGGAGAAAATCTTTCATTCAAGGGAACAATCATCATGCTCCTCAACGTAACAACTCCTGACAGCCGGCTTGAAGAGGCCGTGAGGGTTGCTCTGACAGGATCCCTGCAGGCAAAGTGGAGTGATACAGTCTGTCTACAGAAACGCATCGCTTCAGCTGTGTTGGGTGCGTCATTCTCTGTTTGAAAACAGAAGCGTTGCTTCAGCTGTACTGGCAAGTTCATTCAGGTGCCGCATCGCACATTTCAAATTTGTTTCTGTGCACCAGACCTTGGCACGTTTACTTAAGGCTTTCTAAAATGTTTTCTTCATTTGGGATAAACTGAAGCATATTTACAAGCCCCCATCGCCACCAGAACGTCACTAGTTTTACAAGCCAGTAAATGTGACTTAACGCTGCCTTGTAAATAAGGCAATGGGTGTTGTGGTGGGCGTTCTGCCACAACACCTATTGATTTTTATGCTGCCCGAAATTTACAAGAGTGGCGTAAAAAATGAAGACCAGGCAAAACCTGGTCTTAACAGGGAGCAATAAGGAGAAATGCGTTATTTCTCCTCGTTTTTGCTGTTCTCATTTGTGCTGCATAGTGCAGCACACATAAAAACAGCAAAACGCCATGCATGATTGTTTATGTACAGGAAGGGGTCCCTTCCTGGATATAAATGATTGTTTTAATTATGACGAATTGCAACATGTGCAGCACACATAGAAGTTACAAATCGCCATTTAAGATTGTTGATGTGCAGGAAGGGACACCTTCCAGCACATAAACAATCATTCACCACAACGCAGGCACCCTTGCACTATCGTATCTGCGTTGGCGCTAGGCAGCTGAAATTAGCACCAGTGCAGGAAGAAACACATGGCTGCACTGTATTATTGTAAATACAGTGCAGCCCTGCGTTTCAGAAGTGGCGGAGGTAGGCGTTAAGCCAAGAAGGCTAACGCCCCGCTCCATCACATCTTTGTAATTATATGCCCCATTGTGTCTAAAAAGCAACAGCTAATCTCAATGGCTTTATACTCATGACCACAAACAAATTGTGGGTTGTTGTACTTTAACTCTCACATACACACACACACACACATTTATCATTTATTTATTTATTAATGAAATTTGTTAAGCGCAGGCAAATACCCGAAGGCGTCTCGGCGCCATTAGCACATTAAAAATGACATTAATACAAACTCATGACTTTGATCTCTATGACGCTAAATTAGAAGCGTGAAAGAATTGCCACAGTCCTCTCATCCCCACGTGCTGACTGACACACGGCTGATTTGGAAGCAGAAGTCTCTTGCCTTCCTGTAGATTTTAGTCAGAGAAATGTACCCACAGCAGGGCCAAAAAGACAAAATCTATCAACGGGAGAAGGAACAGTAGAATCAGGGACAAAACTTGGGTGGAGGCAGCAGGAACACATTGACGGAGGACCATTGACAGCTTGTACTAATAATTCTTCAGGAATTTACTTTAAAAAAGGTGCTCCAACTCCATACCACATTACACTCATACAGACAACTCATCCTTCCACGCATGCATGCTTTTGAAAACAAGGTAATGTATTTAATCCAAGTATCAGAACTAGGATGATGTCTTGACTTCCTTCATCAACATTTTGCCGCCAGGAAGGTTCTGTGCAAGAAGGTAATTGAATGTTTATTAAATGTTTATTACATAATGACAACTGTGGTGAACCTCCAACTGAAACATAACTCCAGAAACCTTTATCCACAGTTCCCAGAATCAATGCCATCCTTTCAAACACCAAACTATCCTTTGAAAATTGTGCAGCTCTTGGAAAAGAATATAATATGTGCCAGAAAGAAACAGTTTCTTGTCCACAAGAGCAACATCCCACATACTCCTCAAGACCAATGGTGGACGTCCTAGATGGTGACCAATTCTGCGGTCTATCATCCTTTGCTGTAAGAATCAAAGGTGTTAATAGACCTCCATTCAAGAAGGCTATTCAACAATGAATATCTATACAGCTAATCACATTTAAGACTTGAAGGATGATGGGCCTGAAGATTGTATGCCCGGCACACTCCATAAAGTACACCTACACTGAGACGTAGAGTAATTTAGGGTGGGTATGTGTGTCACATTGCACAATTACAATGGCTGCATTCCTGGTCCCAGTGCTACTTATCTTCCTAAGTGCTTGCACTTCTTGTCAAAGTTTGTAAGAGGGAGATCAGTATCAATGCAATCAGCTGGGATCCCTAACAGGACCTTGAAATACCCGTGCTTGCTGGTTTTGGATGGTGATTTGGTATGGCTATCAGTTCCTGGGAAGCAGTCATCCTGCCTGCCAAGGCGGGTCCCTCCTTGATGGCTCCTCTTCGGTCAGACTAAGATTACCCGAGTACTATGTGCCCACATCGGCGCGCAATGAGCACTATAAGAGAGGGCCTCTCAGAAATGATAGGTGCAAACACCTGCAAAGGTCTCATTCACACTGCACTACGTATATATATATTCCTGCCATCCAAGTCTAAACTTACACAAATACACTCCATGCTACCATTCCAGCTCACCATCAAACATGTCTCCTGCCTGCCTGGCCAGTGATCAGCAAGTTATGCAGTATATAAACACAGGTATATAGCGTTTGTAAGGAGCTAGCCAAATTTCACAGAGTGAAAATGGAAATCACATTTCTTTTATGGAATCTGTGCTATCACTCACAGAAATGTCCTGAAATACCCTGATAAAATCTGGTTATTTTGAAGAAACTCCAAAATTTTGTTGAGAGCAAAGGCCTATACCGTTATGTTGTTATCATGTATTATGAAGGGAACAGGGGTATTAAACAGATATAAAAGAAGTAACCTGTCAATCTCTTTACTCAAACGTGGGGGGGGGGAGGGGCAGTCAAGTTTACAGAGGGTGATTCCCATCATGAGAATGGAGAATGAACACTTTCTTGGAGGGTGTTGTTGGTTGGAAAATTGGGTGATCCATTAATGTCTATGGTGGCATTTTGTTTGTCAGGTAAGTGAATAGAACTTAAAAAGAGAGTGAAACGCCAAGTACGGATGAGCCGCCAGGTATGGAGACATACTGAGCCCAGGACATTGCACGGGTAAATCTAAAATCTGCCTTTATCTTCTCCATGACGGAGACTAGTTGAGTCTGGACCATTGCATACAAATATCAAAGTAACTTATCAAACAGATAATATCAAAGTAAAATCAACTTGTAATATGCCTGTGCTATTGCTTGCATCTGTTGCTGCATAGAAATGCAGGTACCTTCGTGTGGAGAAGTGTGGCTCAATGATTAGAGCGGCAGACCCTGATGCAGAGGTCTAGCCCGCGACCAGGGTTCAATTCCCTGCCACGGCAGGTCTTGGGCTCAAAATTCCACAGACCAGATAATTCTCACCTCAGTGCCTATTCCAATCATGGAGTCCCACTCTGCAACTCTGGGCAATAGCTTGCTTAATCTCCACAATGGCCCCCACAACGCTAAGGATGCCTGGCCTCCACCTTGGGGGTGCCCAGGAGTGAACGCCTCACAGGGAAAGCCAGGATGGGTTCCACAGCGGTATTCGTACAAGCGTCTTGAGACCCTTGCAGGTGAGTAGTGCGCTATACAAGTATTAATTTACAATTTTATTTTTTTTATTTTATGGACCATGCATGAATCAGAGTTTGAGGTTCATGGGTGGACCTCTGTTGAAGAGTGTCACCCAAAAAGACCTTAAGACTAGGAGAGGAAACTGTGGGGCAGATTTACAAGCCCCTTGCACAACTTTTGCGTCATTTTTCCCATGTTAAAAATGAAGCAAAATTGGTGGCATGTAAATATGACCCTGTGAACTTATCCCTACTGCATTGAAAGTCAGACAGATTGTGAATAACTGTCTGGCTTCATTGTGCAATGACTATTGAAGGAGAAAATCTCTTATTCAAGGGAACAATCATCATGCTTCTTAATGTAACATCTCCTGACAGCCGGCTCGATGAAGCCGCGAGGGCAGCTCTGACAGGATCTCTGTAGGCGAAACTGAGGGATACAGTCTATCTGTGGGATGCATAGCTTCAACTGTGTTGGATCAGCGACCACTGTGTCATTTTCTGTTTGAAAACAGAAGTATTGCTGTGGCTGTACTGACAAGCTATTGTCTTTGAGGAAGATGGAGAATCTGCTGTCATTTAGAAAAGAGCTCAAGACGTGGCTGTTCTGCCAATAATTGTCAGATACTCCCTTTCCGTGCCTTGCTGGGTCTGATAGCGCCGGGATACTCTGCTTGAGTAGCTGAGCGCTCTACAAAACACCAGTTAACATAACATAACATAAAATTCAGGTGCCACATTGTGAGCTTTATATTCATTTGTGTGCACTACACATGGAGGGGCTTATTTACAATTTAATATGAGAAAAAGTGACGTACCTGCGAGACAAGGGGCATGTAAATAAGCCTCAGAGTTTTTTATTTAATCACTTCAAAGGTTCTCTTTTCATTTGGGCTAGGGTGTGTCCTTAAAGCAACAGTTAGTCACAATGGATATACATTGATGCATTTCAGCACGCTGCGAGTTATTTAATTTTTTACTCATATGCATGCAAAAATGTTCACATTTTTACTTTTGCCACCAGCAAAGCTCTGTACAAGAAGATACGTGTTTATTAAATGTTTGCTACATAATAGCAATTGTGGTGAATACTCAAGAGAAACAAGATTCAAAACAGTTTAACCAAGCAAATCTATCCTTTCAAAAACTATAATTTAATAATTGCACAACTCTTGGAAAATAATATAACAAACAAATACTTATATATCCACAACATCCCGCATGCTCCGCAAGGCTGAGTGAAGGTATTGGCTGAGGATCAATTCTACGATCTGAGATCCTTTGCTGTAAGAATCTAAGGTGTTGATAGAAGTCCATACAAGAAGGCGGATTCAAGAATGAATATATACAACTAAATATATATATATATATAGCTAATCACAGTTAAGACTTGAAGGATGATGGGCCTCAGGCTGCATACCCGGGACACTCCTTAAAAGGAGGCCTATAATGAGATGCACAGTAATCTAAGGTGGGCATGTGCTTCACCTTACACAATTACAATGCTTGCAACCCTGGTCTTCCATCATGCTTTTACTCCTTGTCACGGTTTGTAATGCGGACATCGGCATCAATGCTGGGATTCCACTGAGGGCTTGGAAATACCCGCACATGCTGGCTCTGGTAGGGGATCGGGATGTCTGTCAGTTCCTGAGAATCAGTTATCCTTTCTGCCAAGGCGGCGCGCTCCTTGATTGCTCCTCTTCGGTCAGACTAAGCGTGCCAGTGTACAAACCACTCCATGTCAGCACACAATGAGCACTATGAGAATGTGCCTCTCACAGATGTCTCACACCTTTTTGATATAGATACTTGTGTTTAGCTTGAGGAAACGCTGCACCTTGAATGATACACTGTTGCACACAAAGCATCCTAGAGTTGGATTGCTTTGTCGCTGTGAGCTTGTTGATTTTACTCCCCTGAACCAATCAATCCTTGCCTAACTTAATGGTTCATTCAGTCAGTGTTAGACCTGGTACCATTGGCGTGAGTTTCCCTTACATTTTCCGCTGTTGTGTCCTCTGATTTTGATATGTTTTGCTGGTTTACCTGCTTTGGGCACTGTGCCACTGCTATTCAGTGCCACAGTGCAAGTGCTCCCAAATGTAAATTTTTGTAATGGATTAGTGACTCCATGATTGGCTTATTTGATTTACTTGTCAGACCCTAGTACAGTGCACCATGTGTCCGTAGATCAAATGCTGCTAGTGGGCTTGCAGCACTGATTGTGCCACCCACAGAAGCAGTTTGTAAAGTGTGTCTCAGGCCTGCCATTGCAGAGCCTGTGTGCAGACTAGTACTGCTGTGTCGACTTGGTAAATGCACCTACTTACCAGTCCCCAAACCTTCCATTTTCTACATGTTAGCCACCCTTAAGGTAGGCCCAAGGGCAGGGTGCATTGTAAGTAAAAGGTAGGACATGCCCTGGTGTGTGTGGCAAGTCCTGATAGTGAATTACAGCCAATTTCGTTTTTTACTATTGCAAGGCTACCTGTCCCCATAGGCCAGAATAGGCAGTTTGATTATAACATTTTATAATTATAATCTACCCAGGGAACATGCTAGAAAAACGAATATAGTATGCCTGAACACAGAATGTTAAAATACATCTTTTAGTGAAGGTGATTTTTACATTCTGTGTTTGAAAATACCACTTTCTGAAAGTAGGTATTTTATTACTTAACCATCCAGCCTGCCTCTGCTAGGTTGTGTATTGTATGTCTGGTTTGTGAGTGACAGGAGGGCTTGGACTCCAGCAGTCTGATGAGTCAGGGCTGGGCTGAATAGGACCTTGGCTCAATAGAGATTAGGGGCGGAGATTTGCTTTCACTCCCCTGAGTCCTCATCGAATAGAGAGTAGGAGGAGGAAATTTCCTTTCAGCTACCTGGGCCAGGTCTGCTTTCAACAATGCTGTCTCCATCTCTTGCCAGGAAGCTGCCCCAGTGAGGACAGAACTGGTTTTGGCCAGGTACAGACACTCTCTGCCTTCAGAGAACAAAGAAATTACTGGTATAAATATTGGGGCCCAGACCCTGAAACTTTAGATCACTTCTGGGAATCAAGACAAACCTTTGCTACTTTCTGGGGTTGGCCTGCAGTGGTTACTTATTTACCAAGGAAAGGAGAAGGAACTTTTAATGAACTTTCATCATCTTGAAGAAGAATCTCCAAGGGCTTGAAGTGTGCTTGCCTCCTGCTGAAGTCTCAGGGATACAAGACGGATGTACGGCTTTACGAGGCGTACTTTTACAATGCGTGCCGTTACAACAAGGTTTTTTCAACGCAAGTCGTTACCACGACTTGCGTTGGAGGGGATGCGGACTTAGGAATTTTTTAATTTACTATTCCAACACCAGCCTACGTACAGTAGGGAAGGTGTTGGATAGTAAATTAAAAAATTCCTTGTCCTGCAGCGCCCTCCAGCGCAAGTTGTGGTAACGACTTGCGTTGAAAAGACCGCGTTGTAAGGGCACGGCGGTGTAACAGCCGCGTCGTAAAGGCTGTTCCCCATACAAGACTTCACAGCCAGGTCCCCCCTGAATTTCCTTGCTGGGAATTCTGTCTGCAGAAGCCTGTGTATTGTTGGGAGCTGGAAGCGCAACTCAACGAGAATAAGCATGTCACCCCACAGCTGTTGCCGTCGCATCCATCACCGGAGATGTGTGTCGCCGCCGCAAAGGTCACAGGAGAAGAGCGTCTCCGTCGCAGCTGTTTGTCATCGCATCCCCGGAGAAGCCTGTTGCCACCGCAAGGGTCGCTGCCGCATGACCGCAGAAGTGTGTCGTAGGGCCTGTCGGGGCTCAGAAGTTACAGAGTTTGATGCCCGGCTGTCAGGCATGCACGCATCATCGTCACGTCGTCGCACCGCATCAAAGACGCCATCTTGTCGCATCGCATCGGATCGTCGCATCGCATCGAGGCACCATCTTGTCGCATCGGAACTGGAACACAATACGAGATCCACGCATCACCTCCTCTCCAGTAAGGAAAAGATGCATCGCCTACTTTGCACAAGCACTGAGGAACAGACGCATCACCTCCCCGAAGCAAGGAACCGATGCATCACCCTCCTTGTAGAACCTTTTGTTTATCTTGCTTTAAGCATCCAAAGGTACTTTGTGAGAAACATATTGCATTTATCATCAACTTTGAACTAAGCTATTTTTACCATTTAAAAGTCATTTTCCTAATACTGTATTGTGGATTTTTGTCGTTTGGGTCTTGTGTTAAGTCTATATAAAGAATACTTATTTTTTGTAAAACCTTTGTGGTGTCCATCTGTAGTGTTTTCACTGTAGTACTGTATGTGTTCACAAATGCTTTACATGCTGCCTCTGAGATAAGCCTACCCGCTCGTGCCAAGCTACCACAGGGGTGAGCAGGGGTTATTTTAGGAGTGTAGCCCCCTTACTCTGACTAGAAGCAAGGGTCCCTTTGTTGGACGAAGATGCAAACCATTGCCAACTAGAGACCCCCCCATTCTAACAGCCAGTTTGCTATTTTATTTGCCAGTCAACGACTACTATTCACAGCAGAACTACCTCATCTAGCTCTTCACGTGTTACTATAGACTGCCTAATTCTTTGCTGCTTTGTAGTTTTTGCCTAATTGTTCCATGAAATTATACAATAAATCAATGGCGGCCCAGAGCCTTTTCCTCCACAGACAACTTCTCAGCATTTCTCCCAAACAGTAACTACTTATTTGCATGTGGTGCTGATCTAGTGTAGGATCATGACTTCTAATCCCTCTCTGTGCTCAGTTTCTGGTTTTCTCCAATCACATCAACACTGAAGTAACCATCTCTCTTCCAAACCTCACCCCTCTACTTGCCCCTTGCCATACTTCCCTTCAGAGAGGGGGACGGGACTCTTACAGTGCGCGCTAGCCTCTCTACTCACACTTGTCTAATGTACCTCCTGATTAGCAGTGATTGTGAAAGTCACTGTACAAACTCTCTCTGGCATCTGCTCGACAGTGAGCAATGCGACAATATGACGATCACCTCAAATCTGCTGATGAGAATAAATCCAGCCCTGATACACCTTCTCCAACTAAGTAATTTAAATGAATTAAGATTAGTATGAAAATTTCAAAGGCAATGTAAGAAAATACGATCTGCAACCCATAGAAATCAAATGCATCATGCCAATAACAACTGGATATAGTTATTTACTACAGAAATATTTTTTTCGGGGATTGAGGCAAATGGGACTGCACTTATCTAGCTGTAAGATAATGTATCAAAAAAGCTGTAAGTTGCTCAGGACCTGCGACTCAAAGTTCAAAGTTCAAAAAGTACTTTATTCGGTTAAAAAGTCAATAACCATAAAAGCAGCAAATAAAATAAATTTACAGTGATTAATAAAGCAGCTGTTTATAAAAGGAGAAGTTGTCACAGTTCATGGTTTCCATAATATACACAATTTAATTTCATCCAAACAAATTGATTTCCGATATTTAAAAACATGTCTAAAAAACTCAGATAATGAAACAACAGTAAAAACAGTGTCCATTTTTTGCAGTTCTAAAAACGCTGGGCGACATCTATGTAAAATCATCTCTTTTAGGATAGGGACAATAAGTTTCCTACGAGGCAAAGTATAAAATTTCCAAAGAATAGAACATGAATATCGGATTGTACAGATAATTCATCACAGGGGCATACAGACAGTTCATTTGACTAAGAGTTCATTTCAGGGAAGGTGAATAATCTAAAAACAATATTAAGTCTGAAACGTGTTAAAAGAAATCTATCATAATTATTCATAGGGAGGCTTAAATATGGCTGTAATTTGTCTCTGGTTAAAATCAACTGATGTGAGGAAACAGTCTTTTTCTTAGTTTCTTCTAACAGTCTTTTTTCACTCAAGTACTCCATGCACAGTTTTTTCAATAATTTTCTAGAGATATGTACCATTGTAGATGGATCATCATAATATTGTAAGCGGTCAATTTCCGTCAGGAACGTTCTGACGTAATTTAACCATTCGAGTCCATTTACATTTTCAAGTTTTAACACGTCTTGAAGTATGGCGCGGTTTAGTACACATTCATTTACAGTCCATACCCTGTGCCACAAAAGAACGGGCTGTATTCTAATTGTATCTGAAATATACGGCAGCCCCAGCTCAGCATGGCAAATAAAAGTCGCTGTACTTTCTGGTATTGACAGGATATGCCGTAAAAATTTATTTTCCACTGTTTGGACTGATTTTATATTGGAGTATCCCCAGAGCCCTGCTCCATACAATGCCACCGATACACACGTTGCATTATAAATAGTTAAAATTTCCCTGATCGTTTTTTTCCCCAGTTTTTTAATAAAACTCTTTAAGGCCATTATTGTCTTAGAGAACAAGAGCGTTCTTGCCTTCACCGCACTTGACCAAGAACCAGTCTCGTGGAACAAGATTCCTAAATAAGGAAAGGTGGATGTTTTTTCTAGAGGAGCATTATTTATATACATTGTTTTCATTTGCTTCTTAGTACGTGTGCCACAGTTCATCGAAAAAGTCTTGCTGCAGTTAATTTTTAGATCCAAACTGAGCATAAACCTATTAAAGGATATTATCAATTTTTGCAGGGCCATGGGGGTACAGGCCATTAAGAAAGCGTCGTCTGCATACAAGAGTGCAGGGATAGATCTTTTTCCAACCTTGGCCATATCCCCACACTCTTGCAGCAGACAACTTTCAAGGCCATTTATGTAGATAAGGAATAAGAAGGGCGCCAAAACGCACCCCTGGCGAACAACACGCCCTATCCCAAAAGACCTACTACATTACCCCCCTTTTCCATAACGTACAATAGCAGTGGCCCCTGAGTACAACTCCCTTAGGAATCGAATAATCGACTCTTCTACGCCCAGCCTATACATCAAATCCCATAATTTAAAATGAGGCACGCAGTCGAAAGCCGATGTAAGATCAACAAACATAAAATATAAACGCTCCCTTTTTATCATAGTATATTGCTGCTGAATGATAAATAAAATCGTTACTTCCTTCTCCTTGCTGTCTATTTCACATTGTAAGTCATTAACTAACATTTTCAAAATATCCCGAATCGCATTACCTGGGATATTATTATAAAAATTTATAATCATGATACTCAATCCTGTTTTAGTATCTATCGCTAATTTATGGTAGAAATTACATTTAGAGTAAAAACGTACCTTCTTATACACTAAACAGTTTGAGAGATACGTAATTAAGCCCCCCATGGGTCTCTCATGGGCTCCACCTACTGCCGGTGTACAAAATGTTTTATAGCCGTTTAAATGTATGGGATCTATAGCCCAACTTTCTTGAACGGCCAATATGTCCAGGCCATTTGTGACAGTTTCCCAGGAGGGATTAGTAGTTTTCAGTTTTAAACCTGCCACATTCCAAAACATCAGAGTACACATATCTTTATTTTGGACCATACTGACATTTCCTGTTTCCTTCCCCTGTTTTACAGATATAATTTTTCTAGGGGTGTTAGTATCTACGGCGGTATATTTACCGTTGTTCCTGGTATCTACTCCATTACAGATATTATTCTCCCTCCACAAGGTATTTGTCAAGTTTATAGTTTCATTTCCATTTAGTGCCCTTTTGTCGCTTTCCTTTCTTATGCTCATGTCAAGAGTGTCCTGCTTTACGCTACTATCTATTGATTTAATAAGAGTGGATAGAAATAAAGGGGACTGTGGGGCCTCTTTGTGTTCTGGGCGTCAATCCACAGCCTCTAATTCACTGAACCGATTATAACAAGGGATGGTGAATGGAACATACTGTGGACCCATCCATTCTGCATAGTGCTGTCGGTCACCGTGATGTGTTCTCCCAGCCCTTCGCTGTATTGAAGTCCAGCCGTCATTTACCCCCCTCCCCAAATATTTTGAATTGGATCCCCAAGCATTTCATGCCCCCACCCTCCCCTGGGATAATTAGGGCCCCTCATCCAACTCCATCTATTGTCCGGTTGCTGTACTGGCATATAGAAAAAAGAGAATGGTCTTGCCATGATTGTAACTCCATTATTTCTCGTTGCCCTCAGACAAATATGATCCACTGTTCGTGAATCTTCAAAGGTTACCACCACACAGTCTCCTTGAGTTCTCTTTCTAGTTTGTCCCACCCAAGGAACCCTCTGTACCATTAAAATGTTACTAGTTATTGTTGGTGGAAGGGGGTGATTGGAATTTAACCAGTGAAGCACCTTATTTTTAAGTGCCCAGAATGGTTCCGTAACTTGGGGAGCCAATTCACGAACCCCGGTTAGGATTACCACGTATGGGCATGCTTCTGGTGGTAAGTTAATGCTTCTGCGCTTTTCAGTCCTATCTTGGTGGGCTTTATCTGGACTATGGGTGGGAACATTTAGGGTGTCTGGTTTATTTATCTTAGCCTCAGTGGCCGGAGTGGATTTGACACAGGTTTTACTTGTTTCAGGCGGGCGGGGGTTTAGCAATGGGGTTTTAGGAGCTGGTTTTTTACCTTCAGTTAAATGCTTATCTATTATTTGTGGTTTATTAGCAGGTAGGGTTGAATGGGCTACTTTTTTAGCCTGGGTCGTATGCAGGGCTTCTATATCCTTATGTAGCACATTTAGTTGGGTTTCTATTACCAGAAGCTTCTTTTCCAGGGGAGACAACAAGGATTTAATAAGAGTCTTCAGTGTAGTTATAAGTAGATCTTCCCTTTCTATACTAATACCTGTACTATTGGCTGTAGTGCTGTTAGTAAAGATGTCAGCCAAAGTGTCATCTAAGATGGAATCATCAATAGTCATAGGCATGGTTCTAGAACCAACGTCTTCTTTCCCTGTATCCGCCCGGAAGCTCCCATCACTGGTTCTTTACTGCTATCGGTTCCCGGTTTGGTCACAGTTACCGATTTTGCCTTCTTAGAGATTGTATTATTATTTTTAGTATGCTTATTTTTTGGGATTGCTCCCTCCCTTTTCCCTCGCATCTCATTATTGCTACTTTCCACCTGGGAATCTATTTGTGTGGTAATCATAATATTTCCAGATGGTGCCAAGTCCTGGGAATCACAGGAAATAGAGTCCCGAAGGGCAGGCTGGGTACAAGTAATGTTGTGGACCTCTGCGTGTGTCTGCAAAGGGGTAGAATTACTTATGACATTTTCCGGGCTACAAACCTCAGCAATGTGGCCCATGGACGACCTCTTGGCAAATGCTAGATCTTGGGATACCCTTCTCTCCATGAGCACACTTCCCTGATCAATCAGCGAATTTGTGCGTACTATAAAATCATCAAGGGTTCCCGTCAGCTTTGTCCCTCCAGCTGCAGCCTTACTTCTGGTTTCGTGTGTCATTTTTCAAAGATCACCAAGAAAGGGGAAATTATTTGTTTAAATAGACTAGTTGGGAGTGCACATAGTGGAATATACCAACCGAAGGATAATATCTACAGTCCGGAGTTCTAGATTGTATTAAAGCAAATTTTTAGCCAGTCTCAAATAGTCTCAATTTTGGAGGAGTACAAATCGATATATGAAATATGAATGCTTACAATTCCAGGGCACATCTGCGAAGATTTGACCAGGATTTCGGGCCCAGCCCAGCCTCCTCAGGCCTCAGACGGTCCCGCCCTTGTCCCGGGCTTCTCCCGGCGCGCTCCCGGTCAGCCCTTTAAGCGCCTCCTGGCGCGACGCAATGATGGAGGCGGCGTCCTTGCCGCAGGTGGGGCAGCTGGGAATTGGAGTCCGGTGGAAGGGGCTCGGCGGAGCCAAGCCCGGCCGAAAGGGAAGGCGGAGTGATGCCCGGCCCGCAGGTTTTGCAACGATGAAGGGCCTCGGCGGAGCCAAGCCCGGCCAAAGGGTGAGGGCGGAGCAAAGCCTGGCCCTAAAGATAGCAAGTCTGCCCAGTCAATAGTTTTTACAAGGGGCACTCGGCCCCGGTCAGCCCTTTAAGCACCTCCTGGTGCGACGCAATGATGGAGGCGGCGTCCTTGCCGCAGGTGGGGCAGCTGGGAATTGGAGTCCGGTGGAAGGGGCTCGGCGGAGCCAAGCCCGGCCGAAAGGGAAGGCGAGCAATGCCCGGCCCGCAGGTGCTGCAACGATGAAGGGCCTCGGCGGAGCCAAGCCCGGCCAAAGGGTGGGAGCGGAGCAAAACCCGGCCCTAAAGATAGCAAGTCTGCCCAGTCAATAGTTTTTACAAGGGGCACTCGGCCCCGGTCAGCCCTTTAAGCGCCTCCTGGCGCGACGCAATGATGGAGGCGGCGTCCTTGCCGCAGGTGGGGCAGCTGGGAATTGGAGTCCGGTGGAAGGGGCTCGGCGGAGCCAAGCCCGGCCGAAAGAGAAGGCGGAGCAATGCCCGGCCCGCAGGTGCTGCAACGATGAAAGGCCTCGGCAGAGCCAAGCCCGGCCAAAGGGTGAGAGCGGAGCAAAGCCCGGCCCTAAATATAGCAAGTCTGCCCAGTCAATAGTTTTTACCTGCGACTCAAACTCAAAGTCTCCTGGGACCGCAGCGATCCCTCAATAACATAAAAACCTGAATGATCCAGCACCCTTAATTGTAGTTATACATAAATGCTGTACAATTACATTAATTAGTTTTTCATTCATTGATATTCTTTAGCTACACAGTTACACATGACATTGATTCAGCAGGTGTGTTTTAATTCCTTTATTCATGACTTCTCCTTGACAATAGATAAAACCGCAGCCAACGTGTTTCGTCCTCGCGGACTTCTTCAGGGCAGAAAAAGAAAAATCTTTGGCCTCCTATCTTGAAAGCTGTGAGCGTTGTTCTACTTCTTCTTTACCGTAATGGAAAGATATGACAGCCCTTCTCATTCAAGAGGACAGCATGTTTCATGCTAAAAGGTGACAAATCTGTATTTTTAAGTTCCATACACATATTGCCTTTCTCTGTACTATTGCAAATCCAATGAGACAAGAGGAATAAATAAAAGCTTTGAGATATAATTTTACATCATGGAAATGAAAGCTGTCATTTGGTAGCTGTTCTTTAAACTGAACATGAAAAATAGCTTTTCTTTCCCTTTTCCCTCACGTATCCACGTATCTATACACCAAAAACCCTTGTGCACATTTAGTGTTTTTAAATCTGAGTTTGAAAGGCAAGTTGTTGAAGCGGTACAACAGTTTAGGGAGAAGGTCCATTTTGATTGCATCCTGCTGAGCGTACAATGAAGGGTTTATCTTGTCTATGACATCTTTCAGATTTGTTCAATAAGAAATCCCCAAAATTAATATTATGCATATTCTCTTTATAGGGGGAGAGAGATTGTCCCTGTGAAAACACAGCCAGGAAACTAGAGGTTCAAGGCAGAAGTCAAACAAAGCTAATAAGACCTTGAATTGCACTATTGTCATGTTTCAAATGTCAAACATGATCTCTTTACACCTTCTTTCCCAGGAGAAACATACAGCTGACCCGAGAGCTTAGCTGGTCATTGGACTATTCCCGGTCTCACGTGTCACAGTAAAATAGGAGTAGTAGACACAAAACACATTCAGAACCTAATGCAAGAGCATTAAATAGGTTTCAGATCTACAAGTGCAATTGAAACTGAGGCAGCAAAAATATACGTGAACTATGAGATAAATTCAGATGAAACACAACTATAAGTTCTGATTTTCTCGACCAAAGAGCAGTTTGTAACTCTGAGCACCATGAAATCCCATTTTATGATGGATCTAATCATCCTTTAGCAACCACTTTTGGAAGATTAGCATGGGGCCAACTAAATTGTCGAACTGCATCATTATATGTTACATGCAAAGGTGGTCCCCACTCCACTCTCCTGTTTAACATCAACCAGCACCTTCTGGCGGATGTATGACGGTACGACGCGGGCTATTACCACACGTACCGTTACAACGCGTGTTTTACAACGCAAGTCGTTACCACGACTTGCGCTGTAGGGGGCGGACTTAGGAATAGTTTAATTTACTATTCCAACACCAGTCCCCGTGGATAGTAGGGAAGGTGTTGGAATAGTAAATTAACTATTCCTTGTCCTTGAGCGCCCTCCAGCGCAATTCGTGGTTACGACTTGCGTTGTAAGAGACGCGTAGTAATGGTAGCGCGGGGTAACATCCGCATAGTAAAGGATGTTCCCCCCTTCTGGCATAATTTATAAAACTCTGCCAGCTACATTTTCAAATGCATGCAGACAACGCAAATTTCAGGTTCCACTAGAAAAGGAGATGAAGATCCAGGCAAAGATCAGCAACTGCCGTCATCCCATTTACCATTGGGTGAGCATAGTTTTGTCCTCAATGGGGCAAGACAAGCAATGCAAGTCCTCACCATTCCAGACCAGATGGACATGGCACAGCTCCATTGGTACAAACCCAACTAGAAAAAGGTCCCAAGTTACTTGTAATAAATCCCTAAACCCCCATCGTGCCAACCGGACCACTGTGCTTAACCAAGGTGCAAATCATTTATTAAGAAAGATTCAGGTGACAAAAACACAGAGCAGGACTCTAGGCATACAAGGAACAAAGCTGCTGCTGTCAGCCCTTGATCCATTGCTCAACCAAATGATCTAATTGTCAGGAAAATCGTGAAAATCGAACACCATAATTAAGCTTTTGACCAGACCCTGGGCCTGATATCTAGGTTAGTGCACAGATTACTTTATCATAACCATAACCAATATTCCATCCACCATATTTTGTTAAGATTTGTTGAGCGCACAAACACCCAGAAGGGTATCCTGGCACTGAGCAGGTGTGAGTCTAGGCACACCTAGGGCTTAGTGGGTTACTCAAAGGCAGCTCTTTAGCTTCTTGCGGAATTCAAGACGTAAGGACGAGGCTCTTATGTGTAGTGGCAGGTGTTCCATGCTTTAGGAATGTTGCAGGAGAAGGCCCGACCAACAGATCTGGTTTTCCATATGTGTGGAACTTGTGCAAGTAGCAGTCTGGACCAGCGGAGGGGCCTGAGGGTTTTTTAAAGCAGATGCGTTTGTTGAGGCATGCTGGACCAGTGTTCTAATGTGGCTTGAAAGTGTGGGTGAGGAGTTTGACTTGTGCTCGTTTGTGAATGGGAGCCAGTAGAGCTCCTTCTGGTTTGGTGTAATATGAATGCGGTGTGGGAGCTTGAGACTGATCCTGGCCATTGAGATCTGAATGGCTTGTAGCCTTGTGGTAAGTTTTTGTTGATCCCAGCATAGAGGTTATTCCCATAACCAAACTTGCTTGGGACCAGAGGGTGCATGTCGGTTTTCTGGGTGCTGATTGGGAGCCATTTGAAAATCTTCATTAGCATTTTCAGGGTATGGAAGCATGAGGTAGTGACAGCATTGACTTGGGCAGTCATGTTGAGTTTGCTGTGGATGACAACCCTGAGGGTCTTGGCAAGGGTGGTGGGGATGGGTGTTGATATTACAAGTGCATTACATCAAATGGCACTTGGATTACTGTGGACGAGATCTGTCACATTTGTGACGGAGTAACCCATCCACTGAACTAAATCAGGCCATATGTGCTATAAAAGTCTGTAATCAACTTGCCACGTCAGCCGATCGCAGTTTTTGTTGTGAGCTGATTTTGTCCCCCATGCCACCTTACTTCTCAAGATTCTCAGCCATTAAAGCCATTAAGCCATTTAACCCTTCCTTCACCAATTTCCTCAGATGCCACAGTCTGTACTTTACCTCTCCCCAACCCCTCTTCTAAAGCATATTACCATGTTGGGAAGCTTTATAAGGAGGCTGCAAGGCAGTTTACATTGAACTATAGAAAGTTTCACAAATGTAGTAATAAATTCAAAGTCAAAGTCAAACAAGCTTTATTTGACGATTGTCATAAAAGCAACATACAAATAAATATAAAACATATAACAGAATTAACATTTCTAGGTACTTTACATTTAAAATATATATCCATTTCATCATTGTACATTGATTTAGAATTAAAATTTAAGTTTGGCACCCTGGGTACATATTAGTCATTTATCAGTCTATTTCTAATGGTCCAGGCCCAGCCTAGAAATTTTGCCACAGCTATGTAAAGTGGCATACCAGTGCAGGAGCGGATAATTCTAATTGCCACCGACCCTCTATCGGTGCCCATCAACCTGCACATTGGGCGAAGCCATATTCTCCGTGGAGCTGCATACACTGGGCATTCAAATAGCAGATGGCCTATGGTTTCTATGGGCGCTGAGCAAGACGGACATGCTGCTTTGGCTGTCTTAGACCAACTGCTAGTAAATGCCCCAACCGGGAGGCTCCCAATTCTGTATAAATTCATAAATCATTGTATGTCACTGTAATTCCAGGCAATAAGATTCAATGTTGCACCAGAGAGATTCCCACAAAAAGAGTTTATCGAATTGCTTCTGCACTACACTGACAGCTTTTTCTGCTCCTCTGAAGATATGGTGCAATATACAGTACAGGGATGTTGCCGGCCCTCTCTCTACACAGACATTATTGGTTTTTCATCAGATTTATGGGAAGCATAATACCTCCTTTCCTCTGTGAGCAGCAGTAGATTGTAAATGTAGTTATGACTTTGTGATCTGCCTCCAGAGACATTTGAAGACATATTCCATAGTGCAAATTGAAGGACTTACCAGAAAGCCTTTAATCAAATAAGCCCTAAATTGTTGCGTGAATGTTATTTGTACAGTGGCAGCCCAGATTTTTCCAGCTTCCTGTCATATATTGTGCACACATGGGGTCAGTGCTGTGTAGGCTCAACTCGCACAGCATACGTTTTAATGAAAACAATAAGTTAAGTAAAGTTGACACATATATTGGGGTAAGAAATGTGTTGCTCTCTACAACTGACTAAGAGACCTATTTTTGCAGTCGTGGATCTTGCAAAATTAAAAGGAAGGTTATTTGAATGGCTTAAAGGATTATTTTCTAAAATAACACTAAAACACATCATTATGGTATTTGTAACAATTAGATTTGAAGTGAAGAAATATTTGTTTTCTCTCTGTCTAGACTTTTGAGATTGCAGCTCATGCATTTTTCATAAACAAGTAAGGCATTTCAAAATATGCCAATTGATCATCTACTGTTTAATTTTCTTGACAACTTTACCAACAAGCACTGGCAAAGCCAATTGGTTTGGGGTTTCTATAAGCCTATTGTTGGCTTTGCCAGCGCTTGTTTTCTTAAAAGATTTTGTATTTCGATACATAAATATTTTTATTACAAAAACCTTACAAAATGGCTTCCAATGCATGTGCACGTGTGCTCATGCACACGTGGACGTCTATTTTTTATATGTGATTAAGTTTGGCTAAAATATATTTAAATATGGCTGCCCGTGCACACACACACATGGACGATCATCTTTGATTGGATTGAAAGCCCTTTTAACGGCTTTCGTGTGCAAGTGCATCTCATATGAAGCAAGGTCAGCCATTTCTGAGTCAGCTGGAAGCCTTTTAAGCGATGGTCACCTATGTGTGAGCATGCTCAAGCATATGTGGCCAACTTTAAATGGAAATAATATCCATTAACAAAAAAAGGATGATGTTTGTGGTAATCGATGTTGATACTGCGTAATACAAGCAGTAGCGAGTCCCCAGTAAGCCTGGGCGGAGTTCGTGGAGTTGCACTACACGCAGCTCCGCGAAGTGGCGAAAAAACTCCACCGCGCCACACGGGGTCCGCAAGTGGCAGGGTTCCATTGAAAAATGATGTTCGTTGTGATTGCACAGTGCAGACGCTTGTCCACACTGTGCAATCATCGCGAACGGCACCTTGCACTGCTCAAGCGGTACCTTCTTTCCCTTTTCTGCCGCTTGAGTAGATTTTTACTCGAGCAGCAGCTTTCTCAACGCGAACAAGCAGTTCATTCACCAGCGGTCGCGAGCATGCATGACCACTCCCAATGAGAAACCTGACCACCCAGCGTTGAGAAATCTCGCCGGGAAATATATTTTCCACGCTTGCGCACACCAACTTAATGTTGACAATCGCGAACGAGGAAAAACCTGTCCGGGAGGTTGATTTTCCTCTGTCGCGGTCACCAACTTGACGTTGACATCGAGGAAAAAAACTCTGATACACTACGCGAAGCGGAGTTTTTCGGAACTCCGCGAGCTAGGCGTAACGCGGAGTGCGGTAAACTCCGCAAACTCCGCGAGCAAAGCGTAGTTCACCGCCCAGGGTTAGTCCCCAGGAGAAGTGTCTGGAAATCTGCGGATACTTCACAAAATAAATTTGTAGTATGCAGCATGCTACAGCATGTAGCAGGTTCTTCAGCTGATGTCATATGTCAGTGCAGCTAGGGGTTCTGTACTTGTTCCTGGTCTCCCAGGTGATGGAATGTAATGTTTTGAAATGACCAGGACTGTTGCCTTGACTGGATGTGGAGCTGGGTTCTTCTTTCAGAGAATTAAACCTTGGATTTCTCTTGTTAACCTGCCTCCTTGCGTGAACCTTTCACCATATCAGGATCTTACACTGGCATAGTCTGCAAACTTCTACAAGGAATTCTTCAAGAACGAAAAGAATAGAAGAACTCAACAAGCCCCTTCTACTGCATCTTTAATGCGTGGTCTCATGGTAGTATTTCTACTGCAGGTACTGTGCCCTTTTTTTTTTTTTTAAATTTATTTTTATTGCAGAATTAGAAACAAGACCTCAGAATAGGCCAACCAGTACACTTACGGCATCACAAAAGTTGAAGTGACATAGATATCGTACACAGCCATTTAGCCCACATCCCGGAGGCTGGGCGGCGCGCCAAGTCTTCCGTTCTCAAGAAGATGCCACAGTGTTCGCCTTTCCCGGGCGGTCGGTCAGCTCCAGCATTCAGTATCTGCTTTTACCCCCCTAAAATCCCACCCTCCATGCACCATCAAACAGACACAGATTTCTCATGGGGACATCGTCAACAACTCTTACCCGCTCCAATGCAGTCCCACCCATATCTCTCCAGAGACCTCCTCCTGGATCTCCCTAGTAGTACTTCCCGGGTGCCTACCTGCGTTCCTCGGGATCCCCCCTCATCGTGGACCAGCCCTAAGTCCCATCCGCCGGTACTCTCCTAAACTGTGTCGCAGTGCTTAACTACCTCCCTTAAAACACCCCCCCCCCCAACTGCTGCTGACGCGGGCACACATAATCCGTACCAACACTGGAGCACGCTACTTATCAGGAGTTGCTTGCAATCACGTAATCTACATGGAGCCCTGTTCAATCATTGCTCCTCCCCTTCAACCTCTATCATGTAGTCACGCAATGCCTGGACCACAATCTCCCATGCTCTCGCCATTTCCAAGCATTTCTCATTGCCAGTTCTAGTAGCTTGTCGCATTCTGATAACACTTTCACAGCCCGACCATCTCAACAGCTCATTCATCCATCTCCTTACTGATGGGCCTTCTTTGGACTTCCAGTGCCAAGTTATCTCTCTCTGAGCCAGCGTGAGTCCCAGGTCAATAAATTTACTCGTGATTTTCGTCTTCTTAGTATGAGGGAACCAGAGCAGTAGACACGCCGCCATGTCAAAGTCCACTTCCCTATCCGTTACCGCATTCAGGAGTTCCCCCACTTCCGGCCAGTACGCCCCTAGTTTCGGACATCCCCACAACAGGTGATCCAGATCAACCTCGGGCGCCAAGCATCTCGGGCACTTTGCGTCAAGCACTTGAAAGTACCGCTTTATCCTCTCCGGGGTCAGGTATGCCTTATGTACGATGAAGAAATGCACCTGCTGAAATCGTGCGTTCCTTGTACCCTTCCACGTCCGTTGCAGCACATGGCTCCAGACAGTGTCCGGTATGGGCTTGCCTATACTGTCCTCCCATTGCGACTTCAGTGCTAGCAGTGGCACCAGTCCCTCATTCAACATTCTAGTGTGGAGGCAAGTTACCGCTTTAACAGTGCCCGCGGCCATCACCACTTATTGGCATGCCATAGTCACTTCCGGCTCGGCCAGCCCTCCCTTCCAGTGCCTCTGCATCGCCGTAACCACTGCTGCGTGCAGTAGAAAAGTCCCGTCTGGCAGGCCAAACTACTCCTGCCACGTCTAATAGGGGACCAACACCCCATCAATGTACAGATCCCCCACCATCTGCAAGCCCAACTCCTCCCATTCTAACAGCTGGGACCAATCGCCCCCATGCGGCAGCGTGGTCAGCATCCCCAGCAGTATCTCCGGTGCATACGGCCGGTCTCTTTTCGCTCTTTTCAGACTCCTGGGCCAACATAATTTTAGCGTCCTTTCCTCCACCATAAGGTCCCTCGTATCCAGTTTCTGTTGCATGACTATATATGACAAGACACACCTCTGGATACCAGTCCCACGTTCGCGTTCAGGACCCCTGAATTCTCTAGCAATATTTTGCGTTAATATCTGCAGTTGTGCCACCAGGTAATATAATTCAAAGTCGGGGACTGCCATCCCCCCTTTAAACTTGGGTCTAGTCAGGGTACCCAACGCCACCCTACGCCGCCCATGACCCCAAAGGAAGCCAGTCACCAACATCTTCAGTTCTTTAAAGACCCGCTGTGGGATCCATATCGGCAGTGTTCGGAAATAATAAAGCAGCCGCGGAAGTGCCACCATCTTCAATAATGCTACTCGGCCATACACCGACAGGGGGAGGGATGCCCAAAAATCCATGCAACCCTTCAGCGCGCGAATGCAACGCCCTATGTTCCCCTCTAATAGGTCCGCAGCCTCATGGTAAATGCGCACACCCAAGTAGGTGAAGCAGGAGGGCTCCCACACCACCTCTCTCGCTAGTGGGGGACAAGGTGAACCCGCCCGCAATGGGAATACACAGGTTTTGGTCCAATTCACCCTAAGGCCTGAGAGCTGCCCGAATCTAGCCAGCATATCCACTGCTCCCTCTAGGGATTGTCCAGTGTCTGCTAGGTACAATAGCAAATCATCAGCATATAATGATATGTAATGCAACTCTGTCCCTTGCGCGATCCCACTGTACATGGCACCTGACCTTGCCTGTGCCGCCAGCGGCTCCATCGCCAATGCGAACAACAGAGGGGACAATGAGCAGCCCTGTCTCGTTCCCCTACAAACAGGGTAAGCCGAGGATACAATCGGCCCCAGTCGTACCCTTGCGCTCGCCGACGAGTAAAGCACCTTTGTCCACCTCCGAAATCCTTCCCCGACTCCGAATTTCAGCAACACCCCATCTAAGTACTCCCACTCGAGGCTGTCGAAAGCCTTTTCGACATCAACTGCTAACACCACGGGGTCAAGAGCCGAGGCCCCGGCACCATCCAAAATCCGGACCAGTCGGCGTATATTCATCGAAGTGTTCCTAGTCGGGATAAATCCCGCTTGGTCTCTATGCACTAATGTGGTCATGTGCGGCAGTAACCTGGTGGCCAGGATGCGACTCAAGATCTTATAATCCATTGTCAGCATAGACAAGGGTCGGTAGGATGTCACATCCAACGCATCTCTGCCTGGCTTCAACAGTGGCACTACTAGCGCCTCCCTCATTGACTCAGGCAAGCATCCCAACTGCTTTGCCTCCGAGTACACCACCAATAGTTTGGGTGCTAGGATATCAACAAATTTGGCTTAGAATTCTATCGGTAAGCCGTCCCCCCCTGGAGTTTTATTTCGAGCCATCTGTTTAATAGCCACTCTAATCTCTGCCAATGTTATGGGACCCCCTAGTTCCTTTGCCTCCTCGTCATCCAGCACCGGCAGTGAGATCAAGTCCAAGTATTCGCCTATCTCAGAGACCTCCGCCTCCAGGTGGCATTCATATAATCCCGTGTAATAGGACTGAAAGCGCGCCAGGACTGCTGATTGCGAGTAGACTACGTCCCCCTCCTCCGTTCTTATACTCATGACCGGACACCCCCTAGGCTCTGGATCAGCAAGCTTGGCAAGGAGTGTGCCCACTTTATCTCATTCCGCATGCACCTTAATGGTGTACAACTTATAATCATAGCACCGCAGCCGTTCAGTCTCAGTCGCCACCACCTCCTTAGCCTCCATCAATCGCTCCTGTAGATCCGGTCGCTCAGGCCTTTGCCTTTCCAGCCCCCTTAATACCTCTTCCGCTTTCGCCAGATCATTCAAGACTGCCGTCCTCGCATTCGAGAATCTACCCATGCACACGCCTCTCACCACCACTTTCATCGCATCCCATTCTACTGATCTCGACGTGGCTGAGCCTTCATTCACCTCAAAATAGTGGTCAATGGCCTGTTGAACCGTGTCACTAAACACCAGATCTTCTAGCGTATCAGGCCCCAGCCGCCATGATGGAACCGCCGACCTCGCCTGCTGCCACTGCACTGACACCAATAAGGGGTTATGATCCGAAATGGTCCTGGTCAGATATTCAGTATGAGTCACCACAGCCGCCAAGGGGCCACTACACAGCACCGAGTCTAGTCTAACATGCAATTTGTGTATTGTGGAAAAGTAGGAATAATTCCTAATCTCAGGATGCTGCTTCCTCAACACATCTACCAGTCCCCACCTTTCCTGCCAATTCTTTCTGTGAGCTGCCAGCCTGCGCACTGGGGAGTCGGCTAATGGCGGATGCGATCTATCCAGCACCACATCAGTGATCGAGTTAAAGTCGCCCCCCAATAAGACAGGGCCAGCCAGAAAATAGGCCAGCGAGCTTGTTAAACCGTCAAAAAAGCGGGCCTGATCGGAATTGGGGGCATATACACTACACAGGACCACCTCCCTACCGTAAAGTCGTCCCTCAACCGCCACATATCTACCCTCAGGATCAACCCGCTGGTTCGTGACCTGAAATGGTGTCCCCGCCCTTATCCATATTAGCACCCCTCTGGCAAATACTGAGTATGTTGTGCCAAACACCTAATGTCTAATTCTAATTTCTAATTTAAAACATTTATAAAGCGCAACGTACACCATGCGGTTTCTTGGCGCTAGTGAGCACCTGACCCCGCCACCTCTTCTGTAGGGCACCGCATTCCTTCTTGGTCGAATGAGTTTCTTGTAGCATTGCTATCTGAACGCCACGTCTCACCAAATAGGCATGCACTTTATGACGTCTCACCATCGTTCAAAGTCCACGGACATTCCATGTAATGCGTTTTAAATTAGGTAACGTCCCCATAATATACGTTTCTGCACAGTATTATTAACAAACAGTTGTCTCCCGCATCACAGCAGTTGTATCCCCCCTTCAAAACACCCCACAAAACTCCCCAAACCCCTCTCCCCAGGACAGGACCTAATAACCCAGCTTCAGCCCCGTTCCAAACCATCAATACCACACACATTACACTAATCTGTGGTCGTCACCACAGAAGGCCTTAAGGGCCACAAGAGGGTGATAGAGCGCCGATCCAGGGTAGGCAGAGCCCCCACCCGCGCCCTCAATCCCATGCTGCTTTCACAGCCCCTTACCTGATAGTCCACCAAAAATCTGGAGAGTCTGTCCCAATAGGTACCTCGGAGTTGCTCAGGTCTCCGAAACGTCACTCGTTAAACAGTCCATCCGAAGTCTGCGGGGTGACCGCTGGTCCCTTTGCACTCCCCATGTCTGATTCGTCTCCCCCAGATTTCTCTCCCTCCTCCTCCGAGTCCGACCCCCGACGTTCTCTCCTGCTGTGACCACGTGATGATCGCCGTCGCAGCCAATGCTCCCTTCTTGTCAGCCGCCATCTGAGCTTTTAGCACGGCCCTCTTGAGTTTGTTCCGTGTGCGAATGCGCTGCGACTTCCTAATCTGGACCGGTTTTTGCCTTTCCCTTCCACTTTTGTTCGTGCGATCCGTTCCTGCACGGTACAGATCAAGCCACGACCATGCCTCGTCCGGGGTCTGGAAGAAGTGGGTCTTGTCATCAAGGATCACCCTTAATTGGGCAGGAAAGAGCAAGGAGTATTGAATCCCCTCTTCCCTCAGTTCTTTTTTCACGGACAAGAAGGACGCTCTGCTTTTCTGAACTTCCTGCGTGTAATCCGGAAAGACCGTAACTTTGTTATTGTCCACTTGGAAGGGGCCCTGAGACCGTGCCCTCTGTATTAGCAGATCGCGGTCCTTATAGTGCAGTAGTTTTACCACCATCGGCCGAGGTGGTCGGCCCTCCAGGGGCGGTCTGGCCGGAACCCTATGCGCTCTCTCCAGGGAGAAGAAGGGAGACAGACCCTCCGGTGCCACAACCGTTTTAAACCAGTTCTCTATATAGGTCACAGCATCACCTCCTTCAATTTTTTCTGGAAGGCCCACCACCCTCACGTTATTCCTCCGGTTACGACTTTCAGCATCCTCCGCCCGTCGTTCCAGAGTCGCCAAGCGGCCAAGAATATCCATCAGTTGGTGTTCCGCGGTCACCACCGCTGGTTTCAGCTCCCGAAGCAATTGTTCATTCTCTTTCACTCCGTCCGAGAGCTTGGCATGGTCTGCCCTCAGTAGACCCAGCCCCGTTGTGACCTGCGCTATGTCTTAGTGCAGCGATTCCTTCGTCGTGGTGATCGCCTCCAGTATGGTGTCGAGACGCAGGTTCAGCCTCTGTTCTGGCGTCGATGCCTCCAATGGGGCTTGGGTTCCGCCATCTTGGACCAAGGCGGTCGCGTCGTCTCGCCCTTGTGGCTTATTCAAAACACCGCCAAGAGCGGCCATCTTGACCGCGTCAGGTGCTGCTCCCGGGCCACCGCCAAGGGCCACGCCAGTTCACAGTGCTCCTAGCACAGGCACATCCCGCCCACTGACTCCTCCCAGTGGGGACCAGTGTTTGTCCATGCAAGGGCTCAGCACTCACTATCAAGGACCGTCTATGCCCCTTCCTCCTTTCTTCTGCACCCTCAGAGCACACTTTAATCCACGGGCTGCTACAGATGGTTTATGGCCGTGTGCTGCGGGGGTCCACCAGAGCTCCAGCAGAGACCCAGGGAGCTTCCAAACCAGCCGCAGCGAGCCAGCAGCACAACCCCCAAAGAGCAAGTGGGCACCTTCCAGAGCCGATCGCGCCGGCCGCCCAAAAATAGTACACTGTAGTAGGCTGAAGTTGCTGTCCCAGCCCTCGCTCTGCGTTCGTTCAACCACCACACTATGAGCTGTCCAGACGGGTGGGGTTCGCCGCTGACAATGGCTCCCCGCAGTCCCTACTGGTGTGCAGGGCACGTCCAAATCTGGTCCAGCCACTCTCGGTAGTTGCAGTGCCCCTCGGCATTCAGGGTCCTGAAACGTTCGTGCTCTGGGTCCGCTCCCGCTGCCGCATTGGAGCCCGCCGCACGCCTGCACTGTTCCTCACGTAGGCGGCCGAATCTGCTTTCCCATGCGGCCCCCTCCAAAGGATCCCGGCCAGTGCCCCGGGTATTCGACCCCTGCCGGTTGCAGGTGTCGCCGCCCAGGAGCAGCCCGCTGTTCACTCGGCTACTATGTCGGGGAGCGGGGGGAGGGGCGCCGCACTCACCGAACCCTGGGGTCACGATGTCTTTGCTTCTCTGGTTCAGCGCCGAAGGTACCCTCCGTCGAGCCCCCGCTCCGCTTGCTCTGCGAGGCAGCCGCCGGAACTCCGGCTCAGTTCGGGTGCGCTCCGTCCCTGGGTCCTTCAGGTCTCTCACGCCGCCATTTTCCTTTGTTCTCGGCCCGGCTCCTCCGAACTCCGGGAACGGACCTCCGCACTTTCTCCGAGGTCCCGTTGGCGCTCAGACTCTCCCCTCCGCTCGAGCAACACCTCGTGCGGTAAATCCGCACCCCCGGGGGCACCAATGGCAGGGATACCAGGATAAATGTCGGGACTCGGAGCGGAGCTGCACGCTCACACAGCCATCCCGGTCGGCGCTCAAACCACGCCCCAGGTACTGTGCCCTTAATTATCTTTTATTGACATTATTACTTTTAAACTTGAGCGAGCAGTGAGGCAGTACCTTCTGTCTCTTTTCCAATGGTTCGTCTGTCAACAGTCTCTTCAAGTGCTATGCGTTTTCTGCTCTCTGTGACTATGGTGGAGAAGTCGTGGTTACAATCTGACTCTCTGATGGGTGTCGAGATGAGTCACTGTTTAAGAAACTCGTAAGAAACTCGCTGCTACTGCTTAATTAGTAATACAAGTACTACTTCATTTTCAGCGGTTTCTTACAATGGTTGTTATGAAGGCGTGTTCATATTTTAAAGTGAGACTTTTGCTTGGCTGATCGATTTGTGTTCTCCTGAGCTAACCTGCCTTCTTGATTGATCCTTTCACCATATCAGGATCTTACACCCAGACTAGTATATATATATACTATAATAAAGCAGAAACTTTCAGGCTTTGAGGCGGGTAAACTCGGGAACCACTGCGCCAATCTACACACCCGATAAATCGTTGAAATCGGCAGGGTATGTAGATGGTTATAGGCTACATAAATTAAAAAAATAAACGTTATTTAAAATTTTGGGTTAAAAAAAAAGTAGTCCCTCAAAAGTAGCGCCGGCCGCGACATGCGTGGTCACGTTAGGAGCACGGGGAGGAGCGGCGTCCGAGGAGTGGCGGACATGGCGCGGGGAGGAGCGGTGACGTCAGGAGCAGAGGACCGGCGGCAGAGGAGGAGTAGCGGACATGGCGTAGGGGAGGAGCGGTGGTGCGAGCGGACAGGTGGGAGCAGCGTCGGCGGAGGTAAGGGCACTCATGTAGGGGCAGGCGAGGGTCGGGGCAGGCAGGGCAGGCGGGCCGGGCAGGGGACGGGACGGGCGGGCGGCGAAAAGACAAACGGTGTATTATAGGAGGAAGAGGAGGAAAATGTGACGTGTAGCCACAGGGGTTTTAGATGGAGGAGCGCCGGCGGAGGTAAGGGGACCCCAAGTCCTTTGAGAAGTGGTTCGGGTCAGGGAAGGCGGGGGATGGGCCGGGCGGGGGACCGGCATAATGGACAATGTAGGGGCAGAGTCAGGAGCCGGGCCTTAGTGGTAGGCCATACCTTAGAGGTAAGTACTGTAGATTGTAGGCGATAGGATAGTAAGGATTTGTGAGGATAGTTAGGGATTGTGGTTTGTAACAAATGGCAAGGGAACATGCAAAGACAGCAGTGGAAGCACTCCTGGAAGGCAGGAGGAATTAATAGTCTCTGAAGTGATAGCTCAGACATGGGTTCCACGTGGGGCCTGGGCTTCAACAAGGTTTGTGGATGGTTTTGTGTTAGCAGTGCTTGCCTTCTCCCTCCCCATACAAAAAGTTCAGAGGGTGGTCGTGAAGGGGCCTGGTTTGGGCAGCATTGGCGGAGAGAGAGCAGGACGAGGCTGATGCAGGTGAATAAGTCACATTGGGCAACTAGGTTGTCAAAACAGGGTCTGTGGGCTGCTACGCAGAAGGTGATGCTTTCACCTGTGGCACTTTGAAGCCTAGTCTCAGTGTCTGCCTTTGGGATGGGCTCTGCAGTGGGAAGCGGTGCAGGGGCTTGGCCAAGTGCAATGCGCGCTCTGCCCCAGAAGTAGGTGCACAAGATATCCATTTACGCACCTACCCAGGGCTGGACTGGGCGTAGAGGGCATCAGCCGTTGGCCCGGGAGGCAGGAAGGGTGGAGCCCGATTTTGTTTCTGGGGGCTGGTTTTGCAGTAACAAAAGCAGCAGTGCTGGGGGGAAGTTTTGGTAAGCAGCAGTGTTTCACACTTGCCCCCCTCCTCATCCCAGAGGTGAGGGCTGGTCCGACAAAAATGCCAGGGCTGCTTTGGGCTCCAAGTTGACCCTGAACCCACTGATGCAGTTGATGTGTGTGATGTCAGAGGAGAAGATGCACACATGCAATCTGGGATGGGAAGAGGAAAGAAGTGTTATGGAAGTAATTGTAATTGCATATATATATATAGCGCTCACTTCCCCATGCAATGCATAAAAGTGTTTTTCGGCAAATAACACGCAACTCCGGGACCCATAAAGGATTACTGGTGAATTAGTATAGGGAAATGTGAAATTAATTTAAGCAGTGGACACGTGAGCCTGTTAGTTGGATTGAAAAGGATAGCGGAGGGATAGAAGAGGGAAAGATCTAGAAAGCGTTTATTCGGGGATTATAGCAGTAGGAGGAGGTTTGGGATGAGTAAACAAGAGATGGAGGAGGGAAGAGTCTCTAGAAGTGGATTAAGGAGAAAAATGTGGTATCTGATCAGTCTAGGAGAAATACATGAGGGAAGGGTTTAGAAAGGCTTGTTTGGGAGATCTGAATAGTGAAAGAGGTTTGAGATGATGCAAGGAGGAGTAGAGTAGGGAAGAGTCTACGAAGGGTTATTTTGGGGATCATGGTAGTCGAATAGGGTTTGTGATGAGTCAGGGAGAGAAGGCAGAGGATATATTGAGAGTTGTATGGGGAGAACTAGGGTAGTACATTGAAGAAAGTAGTAGAATGAGGTTTGGGATGAGTCAGAGAGTGGAGGTAGAGGATATATTGAGAGAGGGATAGGGTTAGATATAGGATCGTGCATTTGAGATGCTGAATTAGGAGTAAAGTAATAATTATAAAACATACGTACATGGAAGGTATATATGTATAAGGAAGATAATATATCTAGATTCAAGTTATACCTATTAAACTCAGACTTTCAAGTGTTGCTGTACTTTAATTTAATTTATTTGTTTGTATAATTTCATTTTTTTACCTTTTAATAATTCAATAGTGAAGCAATTGTAGATAAATAGTTGTGATAAAAATGTACCTGTTTATGCAGTGACCAATATACAAGTTAAGCATAGAATAATATAACCATAGGTAATAAGTACATTTGTTAAGCAGACCTAACGAATATCTATATATTTATAAACATAATTATTAAACACATTTATACTAAGGAATACACATATCTAGATACATACATATAATCCTAAGAAATGCTTATATGCACAGGGATATGCTGTACATTTATGTTTGAGTATGGTGGTTATGTGGGGAAGAGCCAACTCTTGAGAAGTCTTCTGAAGATAAGGTAGTTATATGTGGATCTTATGTTTGGGGGTAAAGAGTTTCATAGTTTGGCTGCTTGAACAGAGAAGAATGCCGCACCTAGGGTTTTTCCTTGTATAGTGGGATTTTGAGGAGTTGTGCCAATGTAAAGCGGAGGTTCCTTTGTTGAATGTATTTGGGGATTTTATTCCTGATGAAAAGTGGTCCTGTTCCATGTATCGCTTTGTGAGTGAATGTGGATCTTTTGGCAACCGGTAACCAATGCAGGGCTTTCAAAGCAAGGGAAATCTGGGTTTATTACTTCCTTAGATACTTTAGGTGGTATTCCCAGAACGTCAGACCGGGCGGTGAGTAGGTAATCATTTTTCCAATCGCCACATGTGATTATTTCCATTTTGGAAGCATTCAATTTGAGATGGCTCCATGTCATCCACTGATCAATGACTCTGAGGCAACTGAAAATGTGCAAGTTATCAATGTCTTCACAGGTTTCCAGTTTAAGGAGTATTTGTGTATCATCTGCATAGCTATAGCATGTGAGGTGAAATTAATTGATCAGTGCCGGTAAATACTTCATGTAGATGTTGAAAAGCATGGGTGAGATTATAAAGCCTTGAGGCACCCCTACTTTTGTGAAGTACGGTTTGGATGAGAAAAGGAGGGTATGGGTGTCATTTGTTTTGCAGCTGATGCTCCTCTGCAAGGGTGGAGGAGAGTCGCCCCACTGGCTCAGAGCCGGCACCTGAAAATAAAACAATATTTTATTATCGGTTTATTTTTCACCTGCTGGCTGAGCCAGCGTGTGTAGGGAGAGGCGGGCCGGGTCATGGTAGGGAGGAGTGGTGTGCATGTCTGCTCGGCCGGCTGTCTTAGACTGGCCAAACAGACATGCACAGTTAGGTTTCTCTGACCCAGCTGTATTGCAAAGTCAGGTTGGAGAAACAGCACTAACTCCCTGTGCCTGAGCGAGCGCTAAACCAGCCCGCCCAGGCCAATCCCCACACTGCTTTCATAGCATGAGTGCAGCACAGGGATTGCACAGGGAGTCGCTGATGCTGTCCCAGTTTCTCCTGGACCCAGGAAGAAGAGGAACACCGAGACATGAGGCGGTCTGCAGTCATTCTTTTTTATTTTATGATTCAATCCGCCTGCTCCCCCTGCATGCACTCCCACGCTCCCCCTGAGCCCCCTCCACCCACCCACCACTTCTTGTTTTTGTCAGCCACCACTGTTTCTCTGTTTTGAAGGTAGGATGTTATCCAGTCAAGAGCAGTCCCTCTATACCTGCTTCATAGAGTCTTTGTATTAGAGTGTCTTGGTCAACTGCGTCAAAGGGAGCTGATAGGTCCAAGAGAAGTAGTGCTGCAATCGCGTGTGAAGTGTGTTCTTAAGGTCATCTCAGATGGAAATGAGGCAGATTCTATTCTTCTTCCTGTAAGGAATCATGTTTGGAAGTCTGAAAGTATGGAATTATCTTTAATGAATTGTCACATCTGGGGGAATGTTGCTCTTACTATCAGATTGCCCAGGAAAGGTCCATTTGTAATTGGTCGGCAGTTGTCAGGGTTAAGCGGGTCCAGGTTTGCTTTCTTTAGTAATGGGCGTATGTATTTTTTTTTTGGTCTTCTGGCCGTAGTTAAGGAATTGTTGATGATTCTTCTAACTGGTGAGGCAGCTGAGGTAGTTAGAAGAATTTTCTTGAAGGTTTGTCGCGCCCATGGGTCAGAAAGGCTGCTGGCAGGCCTGTTTGCTTTGACCAGATCTATAAATTCATTTTGTGTTATTTGTTTGAAGGAATGCAGAAGTTGGGTCAGCCTACTCTTGGAGGAGTTTTTTTGCAAAAGGGTTGGTGCTGGTGTTTTTCCTTTGTTTTAAACAGTAGTCCAAAGTGTCTGCTTTGGTTGAGTAATGATTTCATAGTTTGTCTGTGAATTCTTGAGTAATGGGATCTGCCACGGCCCGCGGAGGGAGTTCCAGTGGGGCAGAAAGGCGGGGCGGGAGAGGGGCAGGGTGGGGGGTGCTAAAAACTATAATATGGATAATTGGAGGTAAGTAAACAATGCGATGCAGCGCGCGCTACAAATTTTGTTTTATTAATTACAATGTTTACTTACCTGCAATTATCCATATTCCAGCTTTTAGCACCCCCCACCCCACCTTTTTGCCCCACCGGAACTCCCTCCATGGGCCACGGCTGAATGAGATAAGTTCCTTCTAGGCAATTTGGTTTACGAAATTCAATGATAATTTTATAGCATTCATTATATGCACATTTAGCATTTTGAATTCTGTCCGAATCGTACCTTCTGTTAAGTTTCTGTAGGCAAAATTTGACAGTATTGATGTTTGTTTTGAGCCTGGTGCGTTGTAGCTTTCTAATTTGCTGTTTTATCTCTTTTAGTCTATATTCTTCCAAAGTACCTGTTTTCTTTTGTCCTGTTTTGATGTTCTTAGTTGTATTGGGATATCAAAAGCTTTCTGTAGCCACTCATGTCGTTTTTTTTTAAATGAATGTATTGTGCCTAGACCTGTATTGGATGTTAGTTGTGTTCCTAAGTATTCAAAATTGAGTTTGTTCCACGGTCAATAGGTGAATGCATGTAAGGTGGTTTTAGGTGTGTTGTTTTGTGTTGTTTTATGTTGGAAAGCAAGCAAATGGTGGTCTGACCATGTGACTAGAGTAATCATTTGAAAGGTAACTAGTTCTGTATTTGCCGAAATGACATCTAGGTTGTGTGCGGGTTTGTGGACGATCTGATGCAGCTTCAGTGCGTCTAGACCCGTGAAGATTGTTTTCAGATGGGGCATATTGGGTTTGTCAAACCAAATGGTGAAGTCACCAAGAATGCATAGGTTAGAGTCTAGTGTTATCAGGTTTGAAACTGTGTATAGAAGTGTGTCTGGGAACGTTGCATTGCTATGTAGAGATCTGTAAAGAAGTAGGAAGTAACAGGAGCAAGATGGTGTAGGGTTGCATCTGGTGAAGAGGGCTTCACAACCTTGTATGGCGACGTCACTAGCTTTAGTGATATTTAATGTTTGCTTGAATACAACAGCTATGCCATCTTCTCTTTTGCCTATCCATTTTGTCTGATAGTATGATGCCCTAGAAGAATGGTTTCATTCAACACTGGAGCCATGTCATCTCCCAACTATGATTCAGTTATGAAGGGTAAGTCAGATTGTGTGTCTGTGAGAAGGTCGTAGATGTGATGCTTGTTTTTAGAGAGTGATTGGGATGAAGACTGGCATAGCATGCACAGCAGTGACACACTTAACAGAGATACAAGGCACCAGTGAGTGCGAAATAAAGGGAAGTTTGGGGGCCAGCACGAGTAGGGGTGAAGACATACTGGTAGAGGATGAGGAGGGGCTAACACACCCACAAGGAAATGTGGTGGAGCATCCGGGCGCATTGGGAGGTTGAGGGGAAATGAGGGGGGAAAGGGCAAGAGGCTTTTGGGACACATGAAAGAAGTATGCAACAGAGTTAACGGGCAAAGGTAGAAAGGAGAATGTAGGTGAAGGGACAAAGAGTTGGGGCCATCCAGTAAACATAGAAGGGAGAGTATGGAGATAAATAGTGTGGGTGAAAGATTAATATGAAGGCAAACCTACAGTTTTTTTTGTTATCATGGCATAAGGAGGTTGCAGGAGTTAGTGTAGAAATGGGCAGATCTGGCTCAGAAGATAAATGCCCTCTTCGGAAGCAACTACTGAGACCAGGAGAGTCTGGTGTGGCTCTACTACCCTTGCAAGAAGAGAATGTTTAGTCCTGGGCATCCAACCTGATGGCAACAGAAGATAATTTGGCAATGATAGGTACTACTAGCGCTTGTAATTGTGGGGATGGTGGCATTGCAGATGGGAAGCTGCCTGGTACAAGTGGCTTGAAAGCTCTGGTGAGGACTGTGGAAGATGGGAATGAAACACACATAGATTATAAAGAAGATTTGGTGGAAGTGGCGAAGGGTTGATGAGTCAGAGAGGGCATCATGCAAAGTGGTTTGCAATGGTGGGAAGAATTTGAGTCAGGCTAGAGTAGGCCCTCCGTGGTTAACAGTGTCATGGAGACTGGTGTTTCCCAGGTGCAGGAGCAGAGATAAATTCATTCACTAGGAGGAGAAACAGAATAAAGGAAGGTGACATGTGCGGTTGTCTTCGGACTGGGCCCCAAAACTGAACCGAGATACAGCGCCTTTGAGTAAGAGTGAGAGGTTGCAGAGAGGTCAACTGGGGTTGGGGAGATGAACGGGAGGGCATAGTAGAAGGAAAATTGGGAAAAAGGCAAATTTGGTTTTGAATAAGACATTATGATTGGGAGGTGACTGTGGTAAATAACAGTTAGAAATGAGTGGCAACAGGTACATCGAAGGGTTTAAGAAAGAGGAAGAATGAAAGAAATAATGAGAAAAATTCCATATAGGGGCATTATTATGCCATTAGGAGCGCATTTGATGGTAAGAAAAGATCTAGAAAGTGGACTATATTGAAGTGTCAAATCGTTACACATGGAAGTGTGGGTAAAAGAGGGGTTGAAGGAGGATTAGTGGGAGTTGTCCAGAAGGCCTAAAGTGACTGTTAACAATTAAAATTGGACATCACGGGCGTGGCTAAGGCGGCCAACATGGCGGATGCGGCTTAACTGAGCTCCGTCCCGCCGCTTCAGTTATCCGTCAAAATATCCTTCCCTCCCGCACCCGAGAGCAGCCCAATATTGCGTGGAGCAGCGGAGGGGTATCGATAGACTCAGAGCGAGTCTGAGTCCAATTGCGGGCTCGGAGGGTGCCATATCGTCTCCACGAGGAGAGCGGCCTACCGCAGAGAGAGACGCCGGGACCTCGAGTTTGGAGGCGCCCTTTAAGGAGCGGGAGCAGCGGCGGCTTCATCGGTGCGGCCCATGCGGCGCCGCCGGGTGGCTCGAAGTCGCGGCGGTGGATTTAGGTGAGAGCCGTGCTGCCGAGACTGACGATCGACCGCCGGACTGGTTAGAGGCGGAGGCGGCGATCTAGGGCAAAGGCTGAGGCCCAGAAGCGCCCTAGACACAGCGGCCGTTCCCCCCGGGCTTCGTAGACTACTGGCAGCGGTGACCGGAGTGGGAGGCAAGAACAGATACCCCGGCGGTCGCGTTGGACCTAGGCCAACGAGTGAGCCTCTCCTTGCGGTGGGGTGTGGCGGGGGCGCCCTGGGCCGAGCCCCCTGGACTGACTCATTGCCTGCATTTGGAGCGCTGTTGGGACCCCATCGGCGCTTTTTGCTCCGATCGTCATTCTGTGCTCTGGTGATGAACTCCACGACGTCGCCTCATCGGCTCTAGGGGTTCAAAGTTGCGCCTAGATATATAGGAGCTGAAGCCCCATGGCAGACAGCGCAAACACAAGAACATTGGTAATCCAACCAGGAAGATACCAGGGGCAGGCATTAGGAGTTGGGCTGCGGCTGAGGCCTGGATTGCGGGCCACCTGATAATCTACGCCCAGTGATCAGGCGCAGTGCAGCTGGCAGACCCCGGAGGACAATATCTGAAGGGAAAAGGCACCAGGCGGCGAGGGATCGCAGCCGCGAAAGACACAGGAAGAATCCCGCCGACAACCAAACATGACGAGAGGCGGGAGCGGTAGCGGTGCCTCGAAACAAGGGACCATTGACAAATTCACTGGCCTGAGTGGGAATTTAGGGGCCTCGGGAAGCCAACTGGCCCAGGGTCCGGACAATGCGGCTCTCCTGGCTGCGATCACCCAATCCAGGGACACACTGGACGCCAAAATAGGGGCCGTTGGTGCGGATGTTACACTGCTGCGACCGGACCTGCGGAATGCGGTGGCCCGTATCACAGACGCAGAAGCCCGGATCACTGGAGTGGAAGACGATATGGTGGCCTTGAAGAAAAAAATGGCCAATATGGAGGGCATTCAGAGGGGCCTGGCGCAATAACCTACGATTTGTTGGCTTTCCGGAAGACTGCGAAAAGGGCACCATGGAGGCATTTCTCACGTAATGGTTGGAGGGCTGGCTCGCACCAGAGTCCCTCTCCCACTGCTTTATCATCGAACGGGCCCATAGAGTGCTAACTCAGAAACCGCCGGTTGGCTAACGCCCGCGGCCGGTGATAGCCAGACTTCTTAATTATCATGATCGAGACACGATATTGAAACAAGACCGATTGAAGGAACCCCTAATGTACGACAATCAGTGGATCATGATATTCCCAGATTATACAAAACTGGTGCAGCAGCAGCGGCAGTCCTTTGCAGCAGCCAAAGCCCGTCTGAGAAACCTTAAAATTCAATATGCTTTACTTTACCCGGCTCGCCTGCGGGTGGTCTTTCAGTCACGTACTCAATTCTTTAATTCTCCTGAAGAAGTGTTTGCCTGGACTGACGAAACAGTACGAGTTAGACCGCATACCCCGCCGGCCAGAGACTCAGACTCATCCTCCTCGACGGTGCTGCTGCGGACCCCCAGACGTTCACGAAGCAGAAGCAACTGGAGGTCTTGCTCTTCGAAACGCTCTCCAGCTAAAGGCGGGAACACAGGAGAGGCTGCAGCATCGGATGCTCCGAAGGTGGATCCATGAGGGGGGAAGGAATCCAGATTAACCCCTCAGTGCTGCATCCTACACCAAAGCTTTGGCAAATGACAGACATTGATGGCCTGGCTGGAGATGAGGTATGCCTTCAGGGGCACCACTATGATGTGACAAACTATAGACTCATAGACACGGGATGCTGGTTGGGTGGGGAGGGATGGACTAGAAGGCGGGCACGTGCCTCAAGTTGGGGGAGGCTTGATCTCTTAGGGGATCAATTGGGGTGTTCTTGGGGCTGTTGGTGGGGCTCCGTTGGGATAGACGATCTCGGGTCTCCCGTTGGGGGCTGGAGACGTTCTATTCCGTGACAGGTACTTCAATGTTGCTGAGGTATGGGGTGGGGGGAGGCCGGGGGGTTTAGGACAAGTTGGGGAAATGTTTGTTGAGTGGGGAGGATTTGGGGCAAGGGAGGGGGGAAGGGGGGGGGGGGGACTGAAGCCTGGAGGATGGGGGAGGGGTGAGTTGCTGTGCACATGGTTGTCTCGAATGATGCTGTTGATGCGTCCTGACCCGGAATGCCCGTTGCTGCATACACTGCTGCGTTTACACCTCGATGGCGGTTGAAAACATTGAGCAGAGGCCCACTGGGGTCTTAATGAAAGTGATGAGCTGGAATGTGAGGGGCATGCTCGATAAGATTAAGAGGGGTGCAGTATTAAGGCTGGGGAAGAGAGAGAAGGTGGATGTACTTCTACTTCAAGAAACACACTTGCTAGGTAAAAAAGCGCTGGGCCTGCAGAGATATGGCTATGATCAGGTCTATCATGCAGGATTTGTAAGGGGCTCTCGGGGAGTAGCGATCTTGATGCACCGTAGATTGTCCTACACTCATGCGAAGCAGTGGATCGACCCACAGGCTAGATATGTGTTTATACAAGGAACGATAGGCACTGAGACGCTGATCATTGGAAGCGTCTATGCCCCGCCTCCGCTCCAATGGGCACTGATAGAGAAATTGTTTGCAGTGTGGGCTGAAATTCCAGAGGGACTGGCAGTAATCGGAGGGGACTGGAATGATGTCATGCACTGCCGACTGGATAGGTTCAGGCCTGGGGGTGATCCCATTGCAGATACTCACACTAAACTGAGTAATATGGTGTGGGGCATGGGCTGGGTGGACACATGGCGGTACCTTCACGTACACGAACGAGAATACTCCTATGTTTCGGCGGTCCATCACTCATTTTCGAGACTGGACTATGTCTTTGTCCCTACTGCTGTGGCGGGGAGAGTTGCCTCGGCGTTCATCCTGCCGCTGGGTCTCTCGGACCACTCTCCGGTCGTGATAGACGTTATTTTAGACAAGAAGAGACAGCCATTTCGGTGGCGCCTCTCTGCCTGGAACTTGCAGCGGGAGACCTACCAGCAGCAAATGGGGGCGGCTATTGCTCACTACTGGGAAGAAAACTTGGGCACAGTAGTGGACGCGAGAATGGCTTGGGAGGCCCTGAAACCCACACTGCGTGGAGTTGACATAGCCTGGTGTGCGGCAGCGCGCCAAAAGCGGAAAGAGGAGATAGTGAAGGCAGCAGCGACAGTAGAACAATTGGAGACTCAGTGCGGGACTGTGAGTCGTCGGGAGGAGGTGGGACAGCTGCTTTTGGCACAGCAATCGTACGCATCCCTACTACTAGATGAGGCTCGGCAGATCTGGTTGGCTACCAGAAGTAGAATATACCAATGGGGCGACAAATCCAGTACAATGCTCCACCGGCTCTGCCAGAACACGCTTCAAGCGTATGAGCTGCCAGGCCTTAAGGATGGCACCGGGCCCTCAATTTCAGATCCAAAGGAGCTGGCGGATAGCTTGGCTCACTACCTCGCAGCCCAATACGCTCCGCAGGACTCCCTCCCGGCACTGGACATAGACAAATTTGTGGCTGATCTTCTGCCTTGTGCACTCCCAGACGACGTGCGGGAACGGCTTGAGACCCCATTATCGGCGGAGGAACTAGGTACAGCCCTAGGAGAGCTTAACACCGGCAAAGCCCCCGGGCCAAATGGGTTCCCAAGCAAGTTTTTCAAACGATATCATCTCCAGCTGGGGCCTCACTATAGGACTGCCTTAGAAGCGGCGAGGGAGGATGGCCTCCTGCCAGCAGACTGGAGACATTCTGAAATTGTAGTTTTCTGCAAACCTGGACGGCCCCCGGACCGCCACGAGTCCTATCGTCCGATTTCTCTTTTAAATATTGAGGCCAGAATCTTGGCCAAGGCCTTTCAAATCGACTGCTTCCGTATATCACGGACCTGGTCCACCTGGACCAGGCCGGCTTTATGCCCCAAAGAGCGACGAGGCACAACATTAGACGCGCACACGTGGCAATAGAGGCGATGGTTAAAACAGGAGATCAAGCGGCGCTACTGCTGGCAGATATCGATAAGGCCTTTGACTCCCTGAGCTGGACCTACCTATTCGCGCTTCTTTCGCGGTTAAACCTAGGGCCGCACTTTCTGTCGTATATTCGGCTGCTGTACACCGACCTGACAGCCACAGTGAGAGTGGCGGGGGAGACATCGACGCCCTTCCCAATAGGACGAGGAACCAGACAGGGGTGCCCCCTCTCGCCGTACCTGTTTGCCCTGGCTATGGAGCCGTTAGCTGCATGGGTCCGGATAGATGCGCAGATGCGGGCTTCGAATGGGAAATGGGACCATCGGATAGGATCGCATTATATGCGGACGATGTTCTGTTTTTCCTTACGGATGTGAACCGATCCGGGCCACGAGTCCTTGAGATTATGAGAATCTTTGGGGAAGTATCGGGCTGTGCCTGAATTTACGGAAGTCCATGCTCTGGATGCTGGGTGATCGCTCTGGGATTGGTGCATGGGCGTCAGTGCTGCAGCTGGCGACTGGGGGTCTCAGATACCTAGGGGTGTTTTTGACAGTCTCACCGGCTATTGCTTGGGAACGTAATATCGTTCCAGTATGGGACAAGGTACAACAGGAGATGAAATGCTGGTCCCGAATGCCCCTTAATATTTACGGCATGTCAGCTATATTTAAGATGGTTGCCCTCCCTCGCATGTTATACCAGCTGCAGAGCCACCCGTACCCGATCCAATCGCTATGGTTCAAACAGGTTAACTCCGCTTTAAGTCAATTTTTATGGGCCGGGGGAGCGTCGAGAGTGGCCTTGCGTACTTGTTTTTTGTCAACTTATTGTGGGGGATTAGCGACATCGGATATGTTGTCCTACTATCAGGCGGCACACCTCGTGGTCTTAAATGACTGGTGGTATGGTGACAGGGGGGACCCGGCCTACGCCCTTGAGTGGTATCTGATGGACCCAAACACACTGCACACTATCTTGTACTCGGCACGGTTGAAAATGGGGCTGCCAAGCCCCACGCAGGTGGTTTTTCAACTCTGGCGACAAGCATTGCGTCGCATGGGATGGTGGGGGAAGCTGACAAGGGAAATCCTACTCTGGCACAATGGGCAGCTGCCGGCGCTGGCGTTGTTGCAGGGTTTCAGAGGCTGGGACTCGATAGGAATTTCTGCACTGGGACATGTCATGAAGGGCACAACGCTGAAGTCTTTTCAGGAACTTAGCGATGAATTCAGTATGCCCCGCGCACAGTTCTTTAGATATCTACAGTTCAGGCATGCCCTCACACCCAAGCTAGAAGGACTAGATACTGTGCTAGAATTCAGCCCGATAGAAGCAAAGGTGTTCATGGGAGACCTGGGGGAGAAGAAAATATCCCGTATATACCAGACACTAGTTACACATTGCTCTTCTGATCTGAAGCCCCTACGGGATCGATGGGTGAATGATGTGGGGTAACTGGAGGAGGAGGACTGGCTTGAAGCCCTTGAATTCGCCAGGGGGGCGGCCATCGCCGTGCGCTTACGCCTGATACAGTTTAAGTACTTACACCGCACCTACTATACCAGAGAGAGATTGTGGAAGCCTGGCCTGATTGAGTCCCCAGCATGCTTGAGATGCAGTGGTGAGACAGGTGACCTCATGCATACAGTATGGGGCTGTAGTGGCCTAGTGAGGTTTTGGGCTGGAGTATAGAATTGTCTGTCGGAGGTACTGGGATGGGACCTCACCCGTACTCCAAAGTTGGGGCTGCTGCACGTCCTGGAAGGGGTGTGAGGTAACATTTACAAAAGACACTTGCTCCTGCTGGGCCTCACAGTGGCGAAAAGGGATATTGCTCAGGCCTGGAAAGACCCCAGGGCTCCCACAGTGGTTGGATGGAAAAAAGGACTTGACTTTTGCATGGGATTGGAACGACCAGTGTTCGAGGCTAGAGGCTGTCCCCGGAAACACTACAAAATATGGAAAAGGTGGGCGGAATACAGGGGCCTGTGGCTTGAGTCCCCAGCACCAGCGGGGGCCGTGGAGGAGCGGTTGTGATGGGCATATGGAGGCCATGATGTATACACTGTTTTGTATATAAATATTCTATATGGTATCAGAGAGACATTGTGCATGGGGGGGGAGGGGGAAACTGGAGTGGTTGGGGAAAGGGGTGGGGGTTGGAGGGGAGTTTATTTTCTTGACAAATGCATCGCTGATTTTGATGTAATGTACTTGCTACAGCCTCTTCGGAGTTCGGAGTGCTGTGTCTTACATGCGATTCCTTAATAAAAAGAGTTTAAAAAAGAAATTGGACATCAGCATTTCTCATATGTGCAAGTGTATAATGCAACACATTTCCTCAACAGATGGTAGTGCTCTTTAATTACATAGATGTAATAAGGAAGGCCCAACTGATGTTTGGTGGGTTTGCATAACTTTAGTATGATGAGGAATTCCGGGAAGGTCTGGCTGGCGATTCAAATGATAAGTGCTGGGACTTAGACACAGATTTGTGAATGCTTTGTGTGAAAACTTAAATCTTACCAACATCATGTCCATATACACTGGAGTAATATAGTGTCTGTGATCACATACATAACCCAAAATTTGTCAATAATTTCAATCAAATATGTATGTAAGTAGATATGGTAACGGGTGGACGGGAACAAGGTGGTGGTGTGGTTGAAGAAAGCTAAGACATATCATAGAGGATACGATAAAGAGATAAGGATGAAGTGTTACCTTGGAATGGAGGTTTGCCCTGGGGCAGGATTAAATGATGGTGGATTTGGAGGTACAGAGAGGTTTTTTTTTTTAACAACGTATTGGGGGTTCTTCTCTGACTCCTTTCTAGTGCTAAGTATTTTGTGGCTGACCTTGTCACAATTGCAACTGGCGGCAAAGAAATTTGGTACGCATGAGTTTCACATTGATGCAGCAACAGAAGCCACTAAAGGGGTGGATGGTGAGCGCTGAAAGGCAGGTGCCAGCACCTCCCTCAGCTCACTGCACCTGTTCAGACACAGGTGAGGTCTGCTTGTGCCACCTCACCTGTTTCCATAGTCCGGAGGGTTGCACAACGCCTGCTGCGCAAGGGCTGGGGAAAGTCTCAGAGAATAAGAGCCTCAGAAGTGCTGCAGGTGGTCCACTCTAGGACCTGGTGCCAATGCACCTTCTGTGCTGGTCATAGCACATGTCCACCCCACAGTCCCCAGAGAGAGAAGGATATCACAGGATAGCGATGAGACTATTGGGGGAGATTTCTAAGAGGATACAACATTTATTGTTGGTTTGATAACAGCTTTCAAGATGATTGCAATTAAGCCATTGTTTGATGGTCATTAAAACCTATAAAGGAAAAAGGCTTTCCTTGAAGTGGGGGATGGCTGAGCGGGGGCAACAGTGTGGGACGTAAACCTGCCGATTTGCCTGGACAGAAGCTACATTATCCTGCCATCAGACAGTATTTGAGAGCCATATCACTCTAAGTGCAGAAGAGCAATACATCTACGTAAGCTTAAAGCAACAACAGAAGAGTGGACTATTGCATAGTGATATTTCCATCCATGGGCAAAGTATGAAAGAATCATTCCAGTCCAGAGACGCCCTGAGTGTAATGGGTTTCTCACTGTACCATTGCACTCAAGCACAGCTCACTGATGAGGCTCAAAAAGGTTTAAACCTTCCAGAGGATTGCATGTGGTCCCTTGTAGAGGAGACCAAGTCTTTCAGTTTGTTTTGAATGTTCCCATTACAGTAGGAAGAAGGGTGACTTGCATGGTATCTGTTAACAGTGGCATAGTGGGTAGAGAAACAATGGACAAGATTACAGCCTGTGTATTTACCAGTGGCCAAGATTATTTCAGGCATTCTGTCTATTACTTTTTGTTTTTCTAAATGAGATGCTCTGTGCTTATCATATTATTGGAGTCAAGTTACGCCTCGCTGATGAGGTCCAAAACAGCTGAAACTAATCTGAGATTGCTTGAGTTCCCATAGAGTGGGGACCAAGCCTCAAAGTTCAGGCTGCACTGTTCCTAGTGAAGCAGGACCAAGACTGATTTGCATATGACTTGTCCCCATCTGAAGTGGGATAGCAGGCAGCAAAAATGAATGATTCAAAGGTGGCCTGAGCAAATGTCAGCAAATCACTCATGAGGCCCAAAAAAGGCTTATACCAGAATGTGGTTGCTTGTGCTCCCATCTAGAAGACACAGGGCTGGTATGTTTGGACTGGACTGTTCCTATCAGAGCAGGATCAAGACTGATTTCCATATTGTTGGTCTGAGTCTGGAGTGGCACCTGTGCAAAAAAGATAATGGAATGAAATGTGGCTCCCAGTGGGCTTTATCAGTGGCTGAGTTGATTTCAAACATTCCACGAAACACTTTTTTGTTTTTGCAAATACAGACACATTAAAAAACAAAAAGCAGTTTAATGATCTTCCTTTGGCAACCGATTGGCTTGTGGATGCAAGCCTTTCCAGTAGACATCCATCCGTTGCAGACGACAACACCTGATACACACAAAAAATAAAAACCGAAGATGCTCGTTCTAATTTTAGTGACTGGGGTGAGTTACGTGAACGTTTGAGTGCTCCATCATAGAAAGGGCATTTTGAATTATTTCCTGTGTGCTCTCTTACTGGAAAGTTTTACTTTCCCTGAGTTGTTGGGAGCTTGGAAACCTTCTAATTATTATTAGTTGTTCAATCTCTATTTAGTCAATTTCGTGGTATATTACAGACCCTGCTGACTTATGCACATTTTTCACCGTGTGAGGAGGGGGCGGGCCTTAAATGGGGTGTGGCTTAGTGTTGATTACAGCCCGAGGCACTTTTTAGTTCACTGCCTCCCCCCCCCCCAAGACCAAACAAACTAGGGGCCTGATTACAAATTTGGCGATATCCCGCTAACCATATTACAAATTCCATTATATCTAATGGAATGTACTGGAATTCCTAATATAGAGAATGGGATATCTGTCACGTTTGTGATGGAGTAACCCGTCCGCCAAACTCATAATCAGGCCCGAAGCCTTGATGTCCTGTAATGGACATTGGCTGCTCAGAGCATCCAAACAATTAGCTGTAAACCTGCTCTCTGCAGGGGTGTCCATCTTATCAATTCAGAAGGAAGGAGGATCAAGGCTAAAGATCCTGCACCAGTCAAAATACCCTTGTAGGCAAAGTCTATCGCTTAATTGATTGGTGCAGAGGGGCCTGGAACATGACCTCCATATGTCCCAGAAAAGTGGCACAGATGCCACTAAGATAAATTAATGTAAAAAGGGGAGTTAGGCTCAAGGGACGAGGTGCAGGTAGGGCCCTACTTATATATTCAGAAAAGGGAAAAAACCTTTACCTGACTTTCTTTTAAGTATTGATACTTTCGCTTTAAGGCCAAACACATTCCTTGACATATGACAAAAAACACAGAGGAGTGCTTGAATTGAATTCCAGCCTTGAATTGAGGAAATAATTCCCATTTTAGAAATATTAAACAAACATTTCCCTGTGTAATTACTGTGACCTGATATAGACATTACAAGAAAGTCTAGGAACATTAAGTCAGTTTATTCACCGATGTTGGTGTGAAAGTATTTATGTATTGGATGTTCTGTTTGTTCTTTTTTACATAAAGGTCGATTCTGATGTACGTTGTATAGTACGTCTTATCATTGATGTGTATTTAAAATGTCTTGTAAAACGGTCATGTACAGAATGTAGATATGACTAGATGCTTGTCTTTTTCAGGCTGAAATAATCAAATGAAGAATAAAAACAAATTGTGAAATAAAAGGTATAAATAAAATACCGGTGCAAACAAAAAGGAATGTGTTTGGCCATAAAGTGAAAGTATCAATACTTAAAAGAAAGTGAGGTAAAGTTTTTTTACTTTTCTGAATCCTTAGACAAATTAAGCAGAGGGTGGCCCAGCACTCAAGCATGTACATTTTGTATAGATGGAGCTTATTTATTATTCACAAATGCAATAAAACAGATAAGCAATATGTCAAGATCTTCCCAAAAAACACTGATAAATTTTGATTGTAGATGTAAAAGTATTTTATTCTTTTTTTCAATTCTTAAAATTCAAGATCGCCATGCTTGAATGCTGGGCCACCCTCTGCTTAATGTGTCCATCTTATTATTTGCATACTATGTGAAATCGGCTCCTCACCAGGTCACCGTGTGATAGAAGCCAATATCGTTTGACACACTGTGGGACCGTGTGAGTTGAAAGGCCTTATATAAACAATACAACTGCAACAACAACGGTCCTAGGATGCTTGATTCCGGTCCAGGGAAGACATGGCTTGGCAGTTCGGGCTGGACTGTTCCCATGAGGCACAGGGTCAAGACTGATTTGCATATGGCCATGTCTGAACTGGGGTGGCTTGGTGAGCAAAATAACGATGGATTAAACCCAGATCTGTGACTGGGGGTGAATGTTTTTCCATTATGCAACATTCCGTCCATCACCTTGTGTGTTTTGCTGTTCACCCTATTTGTGAAGGGTATGCCCAGACGTGAGTCCCGTGCTCACTAGGCCACTGGAGTCAAGCCATCCTGGCTGATGAAGGCTGATAGCCAGAAACCGGTCCTAGGATGCATGATTCTGGTCCAGGGAAGACATGGCTTGGCAGTTCGGGCTGGACTGTTCCCAAGAGGCACAGGGTCAAGACTGATTTGCATAAGGCCATGTCTGAACTGGGGTGGCTTGGTGAGCAAAATAACGATGGATTAAACCCAGATCTGTGACTGGGGGTGAATGTTTTGCCATTGTGCAACATTCCGTCCATCACCTTGTTTGTTTTGCTGTTCACCCTATGTGGGAAGTGTATGCCCAGACAATAGTCCCGTGCTCACTAGGCCACTGGAGTCAAGCTATCCTGGCTGATGATGGCTGATAGCCATAAACCGGTCCTAGGATGCATGATTCCGGTCCAGGGAAGATATGGCTTGGCAGTTCGGGCAGGACTGTTCCCATGAGGCACAGGGTCAAGACTAATTTGCATATGGCCATGTGTGAACTGGGGTGGCTTGGTGAGCAAAATAACGATGGAGTAAACCCAGATCTGTGACTGGGGGTGAATGTGTTGCCATTGTGCAACATTCTGTCCATCACCTTGTGTGTTTTGCTGTTCACCCTATGTGGGAAGGGTATGCCCAGACGTGGGTCCAGTGCTCACTAGGCCACTGCAGTCAAGCTATCCTGGTTGATGATGGCTGATAGCCAGAAACCGGTCCTCGGATGCTTGATTCCGGTCCAGGGAAGACATGGCTTGGCAGTTCGGGCTGGACTGTTCCCATGAGGCACAGGGTCAAGACTGATTTGCATATGGCCATGTCTGAACTGGGGTGGCTTGGTGAGCAAAATAACGATGGATTAAACCCAGATCTGTGACTGGGGGTGAATGTTTTTCCATTATGCAACATTCCGTCCATCACCTTGTGTGTTTTGCTGTTCACCCTATTTGTGAAGGGTATGCCCAGACGTGAGTCCAGTGCTCACTAGGCCACTGGAGTCAAGCCATCCTGGCTGATGAAGGCTGATAGCCAGAAACCGGTCCTAGGATGCATGATTCCGGTCCAGGGAAGACATGGCTTGGCAGTTCGGGCTGGACTGTTCCCATGAGGCACAGGGTCAAGACTGATTTGCATATGGCCATGTCTGAACTGGGGTGGCTTGGTGAGCAAAATAACGATGGATTAAACCCAGATCAGTGACTGGGGGTGAAGGTTTTGCCATTGTGCAACATTCTGTCTATCACCTTGAGTGTTTTGCTGTTCCCCCTATGTGAGAAAGGTATGCCCAGACGTGGGTCCTGGGCTCACTAGGCCACTGGAGTCAAGCTATCCTGCCTGATGACGGCTGATAGCCAGACACCGGTCCTAGGATGCTTGATTCTGGTCTAGGAAAGACATGACTTGGCAGTTCGGGATGGACTGTTCCCATGAGGCACAGGGTCAAGACTGATTTGCATATGGCCATGTCTGAACTGGGATGGCTTGATGAGCAAAATAACGATGGATTAAACCCAGATCTGTGACTGGGGTGAATGTTTTGCCATTGCACAACATTCTGTCCATCACCTTGTTTTTTTTGCCATTAACAATACAACAGCATGGTAGTGTAATATTATCTTTAAGCAGTGGATCTGGGTTAAACTAGGTGGTGCCTGAGGTAAGAAGTCTTGACTCAGTAGAACACTTTTATTCCGATGAACGCTTAATGATCTGTTAACGAGGGCTGATGCTGAGCCTCTTTGACAAAGAAAGTTGGAAATACACTACATATATCCATGTGTTGTGGAAATGTTTGAAGGGTTGCCTGATTCACACACATTTGAGGCCAACACAAGTAAAACCTATTTTTTTGCAAAAGTTGTGTAACTAATATTATGGTAGTCACAAACACAAATATCTATTTTTCATAATATGATGTGTGGAGGGTGGGCAGAGGCTTCCTTTGCATAGGATTAGGGCTTTGTTAAATTGAAAATTTTCCTTGTGAAAATAGTTAATTAACTACAGCAATTATAATTTTTCCAGAAGTGTCTGTGCTTCCTATATACACCCTGTGGATATGAGGAAGTTCATGCACTTTCCCATGTTTTCTCCTGCACTTACATCAAGAATATTCAGGTGTAAGTTAGAGTTTCACAAGCTTGTGAAATGCATTCACACATCCATGAGTTATGTGTGTGAGTATTCACCAAACGTGCTTTGTACCACTCCTCTGACACTCCACTGGAAAGTTTCTGCACTTAATTTATGTATACTGAATCTAGGTAGACTTTGTGTAAAGTTATATACATGGAGCTGATAGCTTCTTCAGATGGATATGTTGCCCGTATAAATATAGCAATCAACAAAAGTGTGCTGGATACCATGTCAATCAGCCTGCATCAAGTGTATATTCAATAGTCTCTTGGGAAAAAAACCCATTAGGGGCCCATACGCTGCCATTTCGTCACTTTTAAGGACGCTATGGTGGCGTGAAAAATGTGCCACACTGCACCAAATGTACAAAGTGACGCATCTAGGCAGATGCGTCACCTTGTAAACCCCCGTGCTACATTATACTTGCGACAGGTATAAAGTATGCAGTGTGGAAGTTCCAACACAGAAAAGGCTCGTAGAAGTGGCGCTGTGAAATCTATGAGATGTCACTGAGTCATTTCTACGGCTTCACTGTGTCAAATCCTTACACCTACTTGAAGCAGGGTTAAGGGGTGACGCAGGCCTTTTCACAGGGGGCTTCTCCATGTGAAAGGACACATTGCTGGAGTTGCATCTGTTTCCAGTCAGACTCTTGCAATTCGCCATTTTTGCAATTACATATATGTCCGGATTCCTGACGTCTCTGTAAATCCTAGGAACATGGAGTGAATTGTTCATGTAAATAATTGGCGTAAAATGTTTGTCTTGTTTCTCTATATGAAGCTCTTAAGTGGTATATTCATATGAGACTAATGCCCACTGGCGTATATATGATTCAATGAAGTAATTGAATAATGTATTTCCTATGTCTGCATACAATGATATCTCTTGTGTCCAGGTACCTATTGAATTGAAACAGGTACCTGATTAATATTGTGCTGAATTAATGAATAAATAACATAAGCACACTCTGGATATAACATTGTTTTGTTCCATACCTGATCAATTGCTTGTTTAACATTTATTGTTCTAATGAATCGATAGACTCTGACCATTACTATTGTAACTACCTTTACTGACCCAGGTCAGAGGTTTCTTAGGGTGTACCCCATTGAAACTTACTGCTATACTGGTTACAGGCACCAAACGCAATGAGCACCTATCGCCAGTCTTAAAATCTCCAAATTGGCTCCCCTATGAAGCACAAATTCAGTTAAAGATTGCCGTTATGACGCACAAAGCTATCCACTTCAATACTCCTAGGTACCTGGCACAAAAACTTGAACTATCTTGTGGTGTAAGAGCCTCAAGAAGCGCCACTACTTTTCTCTTGAAACCACTTATCCTCAGCAAAAAGAGCACTGGTCACAGAGCCTTCTCTGATGCTGCCCCAAAGATATGGAACTCGCTACCACCGGATGTACGCAGAATCTCCTCAACAGCGGTGTTCAAACTGGAAGTCAAAAGATTCCTCATGAATAAATTCCTTTCGTAAGTGGGCTAGGCTCTCCTGCCCGATGACATTGTGCCTACTTTCATGGTACCATCATTTACAACCATGCTTCTTTACGACATACTATGAACCTTTACCATTGTTTAATATAACCACCTTGTGTTTTTTTGCGTGTAACCTGTGATCATTCTTGTTTTTATCCCTACCTTATGTTGTTTTTGCATTATTGTCATTCCTTTCCTAATGTAAAGCGCTCTGATATCCTCTGGGATCTTGTTCGCACTATATAAAACGTTATAAATAAATAAAATAAAATAAACCCTCACCCACCAACCTAGTTAGTGGCTGTGTCATCACAGTGGGATGGGCAGACACAATGCAGGGGTCCCTTCTCTGGGCTCACCAAAGGAGTAGTACATTTGCAATTAAAGGGATCTCTCAGGATCAGCAAGCCCACAAAGTAGTTCTGTTACCAAAAATACAGCGGACTTTGAAGGAACAAAAACAAAAATGGATGGGGCTGCCACAGTAGCACTGGTGGCCAAGTACATTTGTCCTCCACTATGGCTCATACTATGTGGGATTCAAAAAGATAAGTCTTGTTTGTACAATCAGCAAGTCCTATTTGAGTATCAGTACTATGCAGTGTCCACAATGCATACCTTCCTTTTGCACATCTAGGTGATGCTTCTGAAGGAGGTTATTTTTCATTTTTATAACACGAGTCGTCCTATCAAGTGGCAACACAAGTGCAACAATGAGTAAAATATTTTGGAAATGTGCTAAGACTGGCTTTTAAATACATGTGGCTTGTACTGAAACCTTGAGCAACCTTCCAAATTCCAGAGGCTGACTAGGAAGTGTGTGGTTTGAAGAAGAGAACCAGGGTCTGGTGAGTCATACCACTGATTGTGTCTCTAGGGGTTTCCATGGATTCCATGGAATGGAGTCAGGCACACAAGGGTGAGTACACGTTTCAAAGCAGGAAGGTGGGAAAGGTGAGTCGCTCCTCATTTCCTACTCAAGAAAAAAAAGGAAAAGCTGGGTTTGCTTTGTCAGCATGATATGTTTGCATACACATAATTTGGCGGCTTGCAAGGGCGGTCAGATAGTAGACCCTGAGGGATTTGCTCAAATAGTTCTTTTCAATATTAAAGAATACTGCAAATGTTAGATGGACATTTCAGCACAGGATGATTATGTTATTCTTTCCTCTTTCACCTTGAGCAGAGTGATGGGAGGAGTGTGCACATGCAAATTACTGCTTGAGGTCAACAAGACCTTCATTGTACAGTTTCCTCCGATGGCAGACACAGCAGAGCGAGGCGCCCTATGCCAGCTTAACTCATGGCTGTAGGGATCAAATGATACACCCTGTGGGAGCAGTGATGTGAACTGAAGCTTTAGCATGAGGGGTTTCGTGGCTGGTCTTGTGGGTCAAGATCAAGCCATGTAAGGAGAATGGGCATAGACATCTTCACTCAAGTAGTGACAGGTGTGTTGTGACTAAAGCAATAGTGTGCGATCTGCATCAGATTCCTTTATTTTGGTCTCAGAGTGGTCAACCACTGGAACCTGACCTGCTCAATGTGCCCTTTCTGTAGGGGTCAGGGGAAGGAAGCGCAGTGTTGGGTAACTATGCCACTTACTAGGCAAATTTATGCATAAACTCTGTAGGGCCAATGAAGACAATTATCTGTCCTTATGATGCATGCATTGTGTATAGATATGTTTACTAGACCCATTGAAGCATGCGCTGTGTGTGCCACTGATTCCCGTTAGTAGTCAAATGCATAGAGCCACTGATCCTTCACTAGACCAGTTTAAGCGCACACTACTTGGGGCCACTGATCCCCGTTAGTAGGCACATGCATAGAGCCACTGATCCATGACTAGACCAGTTTAAGCGCACTCTACTTAGGGCCACTGATCCCCGTTAGTAGGCACATGAATAGAGCCACTGATCCATCACTCGACCATTTTAAGCGCTCATAACTTGGGGCCACTGATACCTGTTAGTAGGCACATGCATACAGCCACTGATCCATCACTAGACCAGTTTAAGCGCACTCTACTTGGGGCCACCGATCCCCGTTAGTAGGCACATGCATAGAGCCACTGATCTAGCACTAGACCATTTTAAGGGCACACTACTTGGGGCCACTGATCCCCGTTAGTAGGCACTTGCATAGAGCCACTGATCCTTCACTAGACTAGTTTAAGGGCACACTACTTGGGGCCACTGATCCCCGTTAGTAGGCACATGCATAGAGCCACTGATCCATCACTAGACCAATTTAAGGGCACACTTCTTGGGGCCACTGATCCCCGTTAGTAGGCACATGCATAGACCCACTGATCCATCACTAGACCAGTTTAAGCACACACTGCTTGGGGCCACTGACCCCATTAGTAGGCACATGCAGAGAACCACTGATCCATCACCAGCCCATTTTAAGCACACACTACTTGGGGCCACTGATCCCCGTTAATAGGCACATGCATTGAGCCAATGATCCATCACTAGACCAGTTTAAGCACACACTACTTGGGGTCACTGATCCCCGTTAGTAGGCACATGCATTGAGCCACTAATCCATCACTAGACCAGTTTAAACACACACTACTTGGGGCCACTGATCCCTGTTAGTAGGCACATGCATAGAGCCACTGATCCATCACTAGACCAATTTAAGCGCGCACTACTTGGGGCCACTGATCCCCGTTAGTAGGCACATGCATAGAGCCACTGATCCATCACAAGACCAGTTTAAGCACACACTACTTGGGGGCCACTGATTCCCATTAATGGGCATATGCATAGAGCCACTGATCCATCACAAGACCAGTTTATGCGCACACTACTTGGGGCCACTGATCCCCGTTAGTAGGCACCTGCATAGAGCCACTGATCCATCACTAGACCAGTTTAAGCGCACTCTTCTTGGTGCCACTGAACTCCATAAGTAGGCACATGCATAGAGCCACTGAGCCATCACTAGACCATTTTAAGCGCACACTACTTGGGGCCACTGATCCCCATTAGTAGGCACATGCATAGAGCCACTGATCCATCACTAGACCAATTTAAGCTCACTCTACTTGGGGCAACTGATCCCCGTTGGTAGGCACATGCATAGAGCCACTGATCCATCACTAGACCAATCTAAGCGCACACTACTTGTGGCCACTGATCCCCGTTGGTAGGCACATGCATAGAGCCACTGATCCATCACTAGACCAGTTTAAGCACACACTACTTGGAGCCACTGATCCCTATTATTAGGCACATGCATAGAGCCACTGATCCTTCACCAGACCAGTTTAAGTGCACACAACTTGAGGCCACTGATACCCGTTAGTCGGCACATGCATAGAGCCACTGATCCATCACCAGACCATTTTAAGCGCACACTAGTTGGGGCTACTGATCCCCGTTAGTAGGCACATGCATAGAGCCACTGATCCATCACTAGACCATTTTAAGCGCACACTACTTGGGGCCACCGATCCCCGTTAGTAGGCACATGCATAGCGCCACTGATCCATCACCAGACCATTTTAAGCGCACACTAGTTGGGGCTACTGATCCCCGTTAGTAGGCACATGCATCGAGCCACTGATCCATCACTAGACCATTTTAAGTGCACACTACTTGGGGCCACTGATCCCTGTTAGTAGGCGCATGCATAGAGCCACTGATCCATCACTAGACCAGTTTAAGCGCACACTAATTGGGCCCACTGATTCCCATTAGTAGGCACATGCATAGAGTCACTGATCCTTCACTAGACCAGTTTAAGCGCACACTACTTGGGGCCACTGATCCCCGTTAGTAGGCACATGCATAGAGCCACTGATCCATCACTAGACCAATTTAAGCGCACACTACTTGAGGCCACTGATCCCCGTTAGTAGGCACATGCATACAGCCACTGATTCATCACTAGACCAGATTAAGCGCACACTACTTGGGGCCACTGATCCCCGTTCGTAGGCACATGCATAGAGCCACTGATCCTTCACTAGACCAGTTTAAGCGCACACTACTTGGGGCCACTGATCCCCGTTAGTAGGCACATGCATAGAGCCACTGATCCATCACCAGACCAGTTTAAGCGCACACTACTTGAGGCCACTGATCCCCGTTATTAGGCACATGCATAGAGCTACTGAACCATCACTAGACCAGTTTAAGCGCACACTACTTGAGGCCACTGATCCTCATTAGTAGGAACATGCATTAAGCGCACACTACTTGGGGCCACTGACTCTCTTCACTTGATCCATTGATGCATTTGTTCTGTGAGCTCGCTGACACTTGTTATTACTAGAACACTTTGGGTCTAAGCCATAGAAGGCCACTGGAAGTTGTTACCATGCATTTCTTTCTCTGTGTTCAAGCTGTGTGGGTTAGTGTGGATCTGGTGGCTGCAATAATAGTGGGGGTGGTGGGAAGACGAACGCAACGGTGCTCAGCTCAACCTGTGAGTGCTTCTCTGGAGAGAGTCTGGGCAATGTTCATCACACTAACAGTGTCAGATTAAAAAAACTAAAAATTGATGGCTGAAATACTTGCAAAAATCTTAGCTTCTGGCAATTGCCCAGTGTATGGTCACTAATGTATGGTCACTTTGCTTAACCCATTCTGCATGCTCTACTTCAGTTCGGTTATACCCTTGGAAAGGCCTATTCATGCATACATTCTTTGGGGCCATTGTTGCTGTATGGCTTCTGGTTCTACCCTGTTTAAGTTTGCACCAGCCCACTGAGGCATGCAATGGGTGGGCCCACTAATGTGGGCGCATTGAGTCACGCACTGTCCAGACCACTGACTCCTCCATGACACCCCTACCTGAAGGTCCATTAACAACATACAATTTTAGATGCTCAACTATCACTTATAAAGTTTTCTCCTCAAATGTTAAGTGGCATCATAGACAACTAAAGTGTCACTTGTGTTGTCCATTTGGAGTCCCTCTGTGGGAAACAGCCTTGCTGTTGATAGTATCCATCTTTATTTCTGTATATTGAGTATTATACTGAGCTCTCTGAGTTCCATTGTGAAGTAGCCTTTCTCTCCTGTTTACTAATATTCATTACCTACAGCAGCTTCTGTGTGTGCACACACCAAAGCCCTGGTCAGTGCACCAGCCAGCGTCTGGGTTCACAGGCGTGAAAGAGAGCTCTGTGGTTGGATGAAACAGATCATGAAGACAAATATTGATGCCTGGTCACAGGAGGTGCGCTGCAGACTGTGGTTGTCCATCACCGTCTCAAATTAAACTATTGGATTCTGTGAAGGCGCTACAAAGACGTCTAGGATTTATGTTTTAGGGGTATTTCTATCCCTGAAACTCCACACTACCAACACCACAGGGGATGGATTTACTGCTGTCAGTTTCTCAGTTTTATTAAGGCTTGATTTCTTATTTTTTATTAAAGCAAGACAGTGCACGTTTGTCTATGGCAAAGGGGAATTATTTAACAGCAATAGTTATATCTTTGTCAAAGCAAGACGCTATTGATACAATAAACCAAATATTGTGACAGAGAAAGCGGAGAGGGTGAGAGAAAGGAAGAGAGAGAGAGAGAAAGAAGGAAGGAAAGAAAGAAAGAAAGAAAGAAAGAAAGAAAGAAAGAAAGAAAGAAAGAAAGAAAGAGAGAGCTAAAGAGGACACCAGACAAAAACAGATAGAGACAAGCATTTGCAATGCAATGGTCTCGGCGTCATTAAAGGTAGAGCTATTGGCATTGCTCATGACATTTTTTTTCTTTAAATCAAAAATAAATGGGCATTGTCATTAACATTGCCAATACACAGCACTCTGCACTCAACAGCACACAATGCTCTGCACACTTGCTCTGCACTCACTGCTCTGCACACTCACTCTGCACACTCACTACTCTGCACACTCACTACTCTGCACACTCACTACTCTGCACACTCACTACTCTGCACACTCACTACTCTGCACACTCACTACTCTGCACACTCACTACTCTGCACACTCACCACTCTGCACACTCACCACTCTGCACTCACCACTCTGCACTCACCACTCTGCACTCTGCACTCACCACTCTGCACTCTGCACTCACCACTCTGCACTCACCACTCTGCACTCACCACTCTGCACTCACCACTCTGCACTCACCACCACTCTGCACTCACCACTCTGCACTCACCACTCTGCACTCACCACTCTGCACTCACCACTCTGCCCTCACCACTCACCACTCTGCCCTCACCACTCTGCCCTCACCACTCTGCACTCACCACTCTGCACTCACCACTCTGCCCTCACCACTCTGCCCTCACCACTCTGCACTCACCACTCTGCACTCACCACTCTGCACTCACCACTCTGCACTCACCACTCACCACTCTGCACTCACCACTCTGCACTCACCACTCTGCACTCACCACTCTGCCCTCACCACTCTGCACTCTGCACTCTGCACTCACCACTCTGCACTCACCACTCTGCACTCACCACTCTGCACTCTGCACTCACCACTCTGCACTCTGCACTCACCACTCTGCACTCACCACTCTGCACTCACCACTCTGCACTCACCACTCTGCACTCTGCACTCACCACTCTGCACTCTGCACTCACCACTCTGCACTCACCACTCTGCACTCACCACCACTCTGCACTCACCACTCTGCACTCACCACTCTGCACTCACCACTCACCACTCTGCACTCACCACTCTGCCCTCATCACTCTGCCCTCACCACTCTGCCCTCACCACTCTGCCCTCACCACTCTGCACTCACCACTCTGCCCTCACCACTCTGCACTCACCACTCTGCACTCACCACTCTGCACTCACCACTCTGCACTCTGCACTCGCCACTCTGCACTCACCACTCTGCACTTACCGCTCTGCACTCACCACTCTGCACTCACCACTCTGCACTCACCACTCACCACCAGGTAGAGATAATACTAGCACCCTAGCCCGCTCACTGCCTTTTGTATCTGAAACCTGCAGGGACTTTTGTACAGGCTGCATGCAAAGCTTGACATACATACATCTTGGAGCACCTTGGAAGTGTTGCAGCAGAAAGAGCAGTCGTTTTAATTTCAAGTAGACTTCTATTAAAATGTCAGAGTCTTTTTCGAAGGTCTATATGGTGCGAACACGACCCAGAGGCAATGGAACAGTTTTATATAAGCACCAGATTACATTACATATACATTCATTTTTAGGTACAGGGAAATTAAGTGATTTTGTCATAATCACAGGATGGTAAGTCGAGGCAAGGACTCGAACCTGGTTCCCTTGTTCAAAGTAGACAGTGCTTAACTTTAGGCCACTAAAAATTAAAAATCAACTTGAGAAATATTTTTGTAACAGTACTGCTACAAATCTCCCTCCAAACTTGGGGAGGGGATCAGGTCATTTAATATTTTGAAAATAGTTGTACGTCCTGAAGTAGAAGCAAAGATGCTTTTCATTTGCATCAGTTAATGTAGTAGATTCTGCCTGTGCAATGTACCAGCGTGTTTGTGATTGGGTTATTTGCTGTTGTGGGTCTCCAATCACGCTCCTACATAGTTTCTGAAAAAGCTTTCCACACACTGTACTAACAGATGTTTCTGAAAAAGCTTTCCACACACTGTACTAACAGATGTTTCTTAAACACACAGCGACAACTGGGATTTAATCCCTAATATTTCAATGTAACATATTGGGGTGTCGCCAATGCAGTTTTATCACAGTTTATATTGCATTTATCACAGGCAGATGTTCAGTGTATGTGAACAGCCTGTTGCTTTCTATGGGTCTTCTTTAACACGTTTGCATTTTAGGAGTTTTGTGCTGTAGATCTGCCCATCCCATCTTCTCTGTGTGATAGATACTCAGATTTTTAAGTTTAACCTTGTTTTTATCATTAAACATAAATAAGGTCGGCACTTTCACACTCACCCCTTGCTTGCAGCCATTGTAACTCCACAGACCACACTTTGTCCCCAGCAGTCTCTTAGTATCGCGGCCGCCCCGGAAGTCAGGCACGGTCGCCTGTGACGGGGGCGGGGCCACGTTCAGAGCGGAAGAGGAGGCAGGCGGAGTCGTTGCGTCTCGCGGCCCGGGGCTCCTGTGAGCGGTGTAGAGCCCCGGGGCCGCGCCAGCAGGAGGTTGGGCGCCGCGTGCTGAGGTAAGGTAAGTTCCAAAAGGCTGGAGCGGGATTGGTGCACGTGTGTGTGTGTATGCTCGTGTGCGTGTGTGTATGTGTGTATGTAAGAGTGCGGCGGGGGGGGGGCCTCGGTGCACTTGTGTGTGTGCGCGCGTGTGTGTATGTGTCAGGAGTGGTGTCTCTGTATGTATGTATGTGCGTGCGTGCATGGGCGCTTGTGTGTGTGTGTATGCGCATGCGTGTGTGGTGCTTGCGCTTCCCAGGAGACAGCGCCTGGCCACAGCGCGCGTTCCAGTTACAAATCGCCTCGAAGGATGCGCGCGGCCGGGACTGTCTCCTGGGAAGCATAGTCGCTAACAAAAGATCTCGGCGGAGACGCGCTTCCGCGCGTTGACGCCAAGACCTAAAAAATGAGTAAGAGACAGCATAATTCAGAGACAAGATGCTCAGATGGGTAGCAACAAGTATTCACCAGTTCAGCCATCACCGTACATCTTCTCCAACAATGGATGACAGATTATAAGGAACATTTAACACTGAAATTTGAAGCGCTCTACTACCCAATTGTGCTAGCCAAGTAAACGAAAGCGGACTATTTAGTGAAATCTTGAAACTTAAATATTCAAATTGTATTGGTTGAAAAGCCAGGGGCCTCATTTATGAAAAGTGACGCATCGCTGCGTGAAAACAGCGATGCGTCACTTTTCACTGCGCTCTCCTTGCGACATTCCTGATGCGTCATATTTAATGTATGACGCATCATGTCGCAAGGAGTTACAGATACGTCAGTATTTCTGACGTATCTGTAAGCGCAAAAGTGACGCATTGCTGGAGTGTGTCACAAAAGTGACGCAACTCCAGCAATGCGTCCTTTCACATGGGGAAAGCCCCATGTGAAAGGGCTTGCGTCAGTCTTACGCCTGCTGTGAGGCAGGCGCAAGATTTTGACGCAACAGCGTCCTAAAAGTGACGCAGTGAAATCTCATAGATTTCACTGCGTCACTATTACGAGGCTTTTTGCGGGGGAACGCCTCCTCTGCATACATTATACCTGACGCAGGTATAATGTGGCGCAGGGGTTTAAAAAGTGACGCATCTACCTAGATGCCTCACTTTTTAAATATGGCGCAACTAGGCGCATTTTATACACCGCTGGTGCGTCACAAAAAGTGACGCACCGGCGGCGCAAAACTGACGCAAGGCCTTCATAAATAAGGCCCCAGGTTTTTAATGCTTTCCTGAAGGCCGGTAAATCGGTATTTCTTTTAAGGTTAAGAGGCAATGATTTCCGCAGTCTGGCGGTGCAGACTACAAAGCTTCTGTCACCCCAGGAAGATTTTGTTAAATCTGGGAATCTCTAGTTTATGTGAGGATGCAGATCACAGGGGCCTAGCTGGGGTGCAGCGCAGGAATTTGTGTTTAAGGTTTTTGTGGCCAATATTGTACAAGGACTTAAATGCAATGCATAGTGCCTTGAAATCAATGCGCCTCCTGATGGGAAGCCAGTGCAGCGGTTTTAGGGATTGCGATAGTGATTTGTATATTGGGGATGCCCGACAGTGACCATGCCTCATTCTGAATAGCCTGTAGCGTCTTCAGAAATCTTTTCTGGATATTCATGAACAAGACATTGCAATAGTCAAGTTTTGATCAAAAGAGAGCGGATACCACAGTTTTCTACAGTTCCATTGGAATGAAAGTAAGAACTTTCCTCAGCAGTTTAAGTGTAAAAAGTGGCAGGAGTAATATGATTAGTCGAACCCTCAAAAGATAGTTTGCTATCAAAAACAACCGCCAGGTTCTAACCCCCAGATTCATGAAGAACACATTTTGCAATTCCTTAATACCGAAAAATACCGATTCGCTATTAAGGAATAGCAAAATGCTATTCATCAAGAAATCCATTCAAAAATAGCAATTTCTAATAATTCCTTAATTGCGAGTCGCAAATTGCGAGTCGCAATTAAGGAACATCTCCCCATTCATTCCTATGGGCCTAGAGGCCCATAGGAATGAATGCGAAGACCATCTCAATTTGCTAATCGCAATTAGCGATTCGCAAGTTGAGATTGCGATTTCAAGGGTGCAGTGATGTCCAAAGGACACCCTGTTGCACCCCTGAAATTGATGTGTGCAACATGAAACTTTGAAAAATGCACTTTAGTGCATTTTTCAAAGTTTTTGTTATTTACCACGTAGTTTAACTTTGCGGTGAATAGCGGCCCCAGATTGCGAATTCGCAATTTTTAAATGGTTCATGAATGCAATTCATCGCAATTTAGGGATTTCTATAATTGCGATTTTTGCATTTGGGATGATGAATCCCAAATGCAAAAATAGCGCTCGCAAAGGGCCATATTCTCAGAATCTGGCCCTTTGCGAGCCGATTTCGGCTTCATGAATCTATGCCCAAGTCTTTGCAACTGGCTTCAAGAGGGGGCCAAGTGCCGGGCCACAATCTTGGGGACCAGATGGAAGACTTCCTACAAATGAACATGATTTTCGTTTTGGAGGAATTTAATTGTAAGCAGTTTTTGCTCATCCATCTTTCTATGTGCAGGATACAGTTGTAAAATCTGGTGGCAGTAGCCTCTGGGGGTCTTATTTATGAGGTTTCGACGTAGGACAGCGCCACAAGGAACCTTGCTGTGCTGCCCTATGTAAAAAAAAAGTGCAGGAATGCGCCGTATCTATAAGATATGGTGCATTTCTGTACTTTTTCCTTGCGCTGGTGGACAATATGCTGCCATGCGCCAACACAGGCATCATTGCACCATGGTGCAAGGGTGCCTGCATTGCGGGGCTGATTGATTTTGTGCAGGAAGGCATACCGTCCTGCATAAAAACAATCAATTCAGGCGATTTCCTCTTTCTATGTGTGCTGCAGAATGCCTCTCTAACGCCACCCATGGGGTGACGTTCGATTCTGATGCATTCCCAGGTTTACGATTTCTTGTAAATCTGGGAATGCTTCAGATTCCATGGGTTTTGCGTTGGAACACCCATGCAACACCCATGGAACGCCCCTTTCATGCAGTATTCAGCATGAAAAGGGCACATATTTACATGGCCATAAAAAACAATGTAAAGTGGCGTTGCGAGTCATTGTAAATATGTCCCGGCACATTGCGCCACCGGAACGTCAAAAATGTGACGTTCTGGTGCTGCAAGGGGCCTCATAAATGAGGTCCTAGGTTGCTTGTCACAGACACCACAATTTGGGTGTCATCTGCATAGGGCACACGCATAAAGCCATCGGATAAAATCAAAGAAGCAAGTGGAGTCAGATAAAGATTAAATAGAGTAGGGCTTAGAGACAAGCCCTGTGGGACTCCACATGGCAAAGAGAAAGGAGAGGAGCTGAAACTATTCAGAGCCACTACCAGCTCTTGTCCAGAGAGAAAAGATTTTAGGAGGGAGAGTGCCTTGCCCCTAATACCCAAGGATTTGAGTCTATCAATGAGAATGCTGCCAAGAGATCCAATAAATTGAAGGCTGCATCTCCTCCAGAATCAAGGGTTATCCTAATTTCCTCTGAGACTGTAATAAGTGCTAGCTCAGTACTGGGTAATATTGGGTCTCACCTAAAAGATTGTTTTAGTTGATGAAAGAGGTAAGTTCAGTGTTTATTGATTTTTCGATAATCTTCGCTGGGAATGGCAACCGTGAAATAGGCCGGTAGTTGTTAGCGTCTGTAGGATCTAGACTAGGCTTTTTTATTAGTTGAAGAATATATACTTTCTTCCATTCTGTTGAAAAGTAGCCAGTACTAAACATCTTGTTATAGATGTCAGTGAGAAAGGTGGCTGTTATTTCAGAAACCTAGTGTATTATCTTAGGGGTGCAAGGATCTTTGGGGGCACCTGATTTAATAGTCCTTAACAGTCCTAATGTTTGATCAAAGGAAATGAGACAGGATGCACATGTAGGGACCCAAGAAAGGTACTCAATCAGAAGCAAGCAAATTAGAGTGACAAAAAAACCATCCAATAGTAGGCAATGTGTAAGCCTCTATAAGTTGTTGGTGAGCCCACAATAGGTCTTTTGCAACCGGACAGGTTGACTGGTGGGTTCCACCAAAAAGGGTAGAGGTGTACAGATGTAATACAAGGAGATGAGGAGATTTCTTCAGTGACAGTCGAGCACCCAGGTCACCAGGGAGCTTCCTCAAGGGCATATGTCTTCAGTTCTTCAGGAAGTGTTTGAGGGACGGAGTTTGCTGAATCTGGAGGGGTATGGAGTTCCAGATCCTCAGTTCTTTGCAGGAGCCATCATGTCTTATCCTACATGCAATTTCTTGTGTCCAGTTTGTGGATGTTGTTGTATACTGTGCCTGTTGCAAAAAGCAGAAACTATGTCCACTTTAAGTCATTTACAGCTTACAAAAAAAACCTAAATATATCATTTTAAAATCCCAATTTTATTGAACAATTCAGTCATGGGAACTTAATTGTTGGATGTCAGCCTCAATAATGTACTTATAAAGGTGTAGGTGGGCATATCACCTTCGAACTGCAAAAGGAATTGGTGAAATGTGAATGCTTTAAGTGCTGTAAACACCCGCAGACTGTATTCTCTTTTTAAAAGACAAACTAAAGGTTGTAGTGACCTGAAACTTGTACTGAGTATTGGCAATGGTAGATGTGTTCTTTCCAGAAGCTGCAGTTCCAAGGTGATTATACAGGGGTTCCCTCCTCCCCCTATTGCCTTTCAAAGTCTGTGAATCCCATTCGCTGGCATGGTACAGTCTTATAGTCTTCTTTTTTTAAATTGGTGACACTCTAGAAATCGGAGTCAAAAGAAAAGGAATCGCTAGGCTAGAGGCAATGAAATCAGTGCGTTCACAATTGACATGGAAGCTTGTATGCTGACAAATAATGCATCAAAAATTGTGAAAATACAAACATTTTAAACACATGCCTACCCAGTAATGGCACTGTTTCTTAATTCTGACCTGAACATCACAGAACAGTCACTCGCCCATGGGACTTATCAGAAACCTCACACATTAACCAATAAACACAGGAGCGGGTTAGAGAGAACAGGTATACTATTGTTATGTATGGCTCTCATAGAGAGCCTCTATCATTTATTTCAGTTTCTAATGTCATAACACAGTGCACATAGCAACAGCTGATAACAAAATTGATTACTCACTATTGTTAATTCACAAAAGCATTCCAGACCAGGCTGACAAGGCTCTCTGAGCTTTGCTTGTCTGCTTTGACTGAAAACAGAAGGAACAGCTGCAGGAGAGGCAAGGAAGGCAGGGAAGGTGATTGGGCTTGATTAGGGATTGCAAGTATTTTTTTTTTTTAATTTGGGACAGGGGAGAGAGTCTGTCTTATATATGGCTCCCCATTACTCCACTTTTCCTGCACATCAGTTGAAAGAATGGGCAGATGATTTTGGAGGCCATACATAACATAAAATTATAGATGGGTGAAAAGGGAATTACAGTGGTGTTTTTCACCTTGGGGTTCTGAATGACATCATAGATAACTCGATTTTCACTCTATTTGTCCATTTGTTGTCAGTGAGAACCCTTTGGTGAAAAACATCCTTGTAATTCTCTGTCACCCATATATAATTCTATATGTTATGCAGAGAGAAAGACTGAATTCTACATCTAGACATTCGCTGGGATGACAGCAACGGTGTTTAACAGAACTTGCTAACCACCGTAGCTGCATCACAAATTAATTTTAGGCTACTTTGGCAGGTCTCTCTGAGATCCTGTCACAGCAGCACTGGAAAGCAGGGAGCATAGGGAAAGAATAGAGAGTTGTGGGGTGATTAGCAGGAGGCCAGGTATTTTATTAGGTCTCGCGCCTAGCGTTGCGGGGCGCAGCAATGTTGCGCGGCGAGAGACTTCTTGTAGGCCGTTTGAAAACTAGCCTAGGAATCGCACACGCTTGTGCATGTGCTTTTCCTTTTGGCCAACACTATTGGCCTTTGCGTGCATCTTTTTAACAAAGAAAGCACGCAATTGGCCAAAGGCGGGCGCATTGCTCAGCCCATTGGCCTATTGGTGTTGGTTACCCGCACCGCCGCCACGTGGTTTCAATTATAGTGCCCAGACACGGGTGCGATAATTGAAACCACATGTCTCGCTGTGGCGCGCGCACCACTCGCGGGCTTGTTTGTTTTCCAATAGCGATTGCTCTCACTTTTGCAATCGCTTTCACTGCTGCTTGTTCCATTCTCTTGTTGCCCAGGAAATAAATACTGATATGTCACACGCATTTACAATATGAGCTTGTTCCAGTTTGATTATGCTTTTACCTGTGTGGGCTGAAGGCCCCTCTCTACTGGCTATCGGTGTATTTCAGCAACTGTTTCATTTGCTTGCCGCAAGGAATTGCTCGATATCATTCATGCCTAAGCACCTTCCTTAGCACAGAAATTCACTTTGCTTCTTCTGTGCCTGGATAATTCCACCACTAGCTTTTATTTCCGTAAGGCGCAAAATAGGAGTGGCGGCACATAGGGCTGTTTTTGTGAATTAGAGTAAAATGGCAAGCCTGTCTTTTAAAAATGAAGGGGCAATCCACGCCGGTAAAATATCGTTGCCTGGAGACACCAGGAAATTCCCGCTACGTTCACAGATGGAGTGTGCCCGCGGCGGTGCAAGATTCACATGACTCTTGTGCAGGGGGTCTGAGCCCATGGGCCTCCCTGCTCCGCGCAAGCTCTCACACTCTGGGCATTGGTCAGCAGAGGGAAGCTGTTCTGCTCTTCAGCAGACGTGACTCAGGCAGCTTTGGTGCTATACCCCTCCTCTTCCTCTTGAGTCTCCTCTTTCTTATCACTCCACCCTCGTCCACATCCGTCTTCTACCTTTCTCCTTCTCTTTCACTCCTCTCCTATCTTTCCTCTCGCTCACTTCCCCTCTCTTCCATATCTCTGCTCCCTATCCACCAGCGTCCCCCTATCTCTTCTACCTCTTCCTCAATATCTCCCACACCCCCATTTCACCTCTGCCTCCCCTTTTTCCATACTCTGCATTCTCTTTTTGTATCGCAAATCTTCATTTCCTGCACTTCTCTTCTTCCTTTCCACCTCTTCCTTTTTTCCTCCTACTCTTCCTTTTCTCTTCTTTTCCTCATCTTCTTTTCCTTCTCTTCCTTTCCTCCTCCTCTTTCTTTCCTTGTCTTCTTTTCCTCCTCATGCTCTTCCTTTCCTAATCTTCTTTTCCTCCTCCTTCCTTTCCTTCTGTTTTTCCTTTCCTCGTCTTCTCTTCTTCCTTTCCTCATCTTATATTCTTTCTTTCCTCATTTCCCCTTTCTTAGTATCTCTCTCTCCCGTTAACCGTTATCTGCATCTCCATGTCCTCTCCCTCCTTTCGTTGCCCCTCTTCTCCAGCATTCACCCTCTTCCTGTCTCCCCCTCCTCCGTCCCTATTTTCAAAGTAACACGTAGTAATCACCAGGGAAACGGTCACTTGACGCTTCAGAGCCCCACATCCTAAAAATCTCACCACACACTGGAAGGTAGCGGGCTCTAGGGTACCAGAGTCCACACGCGCCGTTCAGACGATGCAACAATTATATGGCATCACCCCCACCCTCGCTCCTCTTCACCTCTCTTCTGCTCCTGCTCATTCTCCCTTTCTTCTCTCCTTTCCCTATGCTCTCCTTTTCACCTCCCTTTGTTCTGCTCCTCGCATCTCATTTTCTCCGTCGGTTATTTTTCTGCTACTTTCTGGTTTCTCCCTTTACTTTGCATTCTTCCTTATTCCTTCTTCATCTCCACCATCTCTTGATTGAATCGTCCACTTCTCGTCCTTTCCTTTCCCTCTCTCGTCCTCTCCTTCCTCTCTCTCGTCCTCTTGCTCAGCTCCTTTGCTGTCCTCATTAAACCCCCCCTGTTCTTTTTCTCATCCTCACCTTTCCCTCACCCCTACCCTCTGCTAACCGTCCTGTATCCATCTCACATGCTCCTCTCCCTCTAGTCTTCCTGATGTTATGCACTTCTTATCCTTCCCACCAGTTTCTCATCTTCTCATCTTATTTCCCTGCTACATTCCCGCCTCATCCCCGCTTATTGTCCTTCCCTCCTCTCCTCAGCCTCCCTCTAATTTTCCATCTTTCCACTGCCCCACTTTCATCTCCTCATTCCGCCTGTCCTTCCTCTGACTCTCTCCTCTCCCCCACTCGACCCCCCCCCAGCGCCTTGAGACCCCACGGGTGAGTAGCGCGCTTTACAAATTCAGTGATTGATTGATTGATTGATTGACTCTGCTTCTCCACTCAACCTACTCGTTTTTGTATGGGACAGGAAGGAGAACATGGCTCCCTCATTACCACTCTGCGCCTGTGTCTCTGTTGAAAGCAGGGACACATGCTTTTAATAGCCATACATAAAATAACAATTATAGATGGGTAAAAAGTGAATTACAGGGATGTTTTTCATCTCGGGCTATGAGTGACATCATAGACAACTTCAGCTTTGCTCTGGTTGTCTATTTGATGTCACTCAGAGCCTCTCTGTGAAATTTCACTGTTACCCACCTATAATTTCACACACACGAACACATACACATATGTGTATGTGTGTACATATATATATATATATATATATATATATATATATATATATATATATATATATATATATATATATATATATATATAACATACATTCCTCCCTAAGAAACATTTAAGTAGGCTCCAGCTCCAGCAAACCAAGGTAACATAAGATAACACAAGAATGACCTGTAACTACTATCATGAGACTCTGACCTTGTCCCTGCTACCTTAGTTCCAATTTAGATGGCATATACGCTTTAGAATCCTCTGCATGGACCATTTTTCTCCCTCATTCTGCAGACTTCACGGTTTCCAGTGAAGAATTATGTCCGAGTGAGACCATCTACTCGAGACCAATAACCTTCTATGATAGTGGGGACATTCGATATTCAAAAAGAAATAAGAAGAGGTTTTTTTGTATCTCCCAAGAAGTTACTCTGTGGTCAAAATTACCCTCAACTTTACTAGTAAAGGTCTGCATAATTGGTTCGAATAAACCATCAGTTTTTTAAAAGATTTTTCTTTTTTTATAAACATTAAACATATTAAAGGTGGCAGCATTTTACAGCCTGAAGTAAAAACAAGCTGCTAGTGGAAGGATCTCATAGCATTGACCTTCATGTGATAAAACACATTTTTAGAATCCATGAAGCTGTGTTTGGAACTAGACAGCTTGTGAGAAAACAGTCTGCCACAACCTAAACCCAGCACTGAGTAGTACCCTGTAGATAGTAGAGAGAATCGTTTTCTCACGGTGTCCTGTGAAAATCGAGCCACAATGTGTTTACGCTACACAGATCATCCATCATCAAACTGAAGATTTAAACACTGTCAACATCATGTAACTGCAAACATCTATCACCATATAATATTTACATTTTGTCCAGATCAAAAACTAATAATTTAAGTCTAGGTTTCAATGTAGATCCTAAGCAATGATATTAAACCTGTAATGGGGAATTTATGTGGAACCAGGTACATCGGGAAACATCCTTAACAACGCGGGCTTTACCCCGCGCTGCTATTACGACGCTGCCTTTACAGCGCAAGCCGTTACGACGACTTGCGCTGGAGGGCGCTGTTGGATAGGGAATAGTTAATTTTCTATTCCAACACCTTCCCTACTGTAACGTGGGCTGGAGTTGGAATAGAACATTAAACTATTCCACTATCCAGCCCTTACAGCGCAAGTCGTTGTAACGACTTGCGTTGTAAAAACCGCGTTGTAATGGCACGCGGTATAAAAGCCCGCGTTGTAATGCCGTACATCCAGGTACATCTGCTGAGCTGACCTGAAGACAGAAGCTTCTATAAACACTGTCAGTGCTCGTCTCTGGTCATAAGGAGTGCTCTGGGACAGTAACTCACTCTAAATGGCATTTGACTTATGGGCCCAAACCAGTGCTTAATTTGAGCCAAGGATTGCATGTGGGACTCACTGGCACTCATCTTTGGGTACCGAGATTTGACTATCATCACTAGCCTTTGATCCAGAACAAGAGAGACAAAAACACAAAAGTCAAAAAGAAGGAGCAAAAAAAAGAAGGCAAAAAACAGTGACAAAGGGAGAAAGTAGGGATGAAAAAAACTACAAAATTGAGATAAGTGGGCAAGGAGTACAGGGTGACTGATGAAAAGGCATGGTGTGGATTAAAGAAAGACAGCCTCCGTATTCAGCATTTCGGACATTTGGTAGATTGGCTGCAGATCCTGAGGAACATTTTGGGCCTCTACAGCTTTTCTTTAAGAAATTAAGCAGTGGTCAACCCTCTTCCAAGCGATGGCTAGGAGAGGCGAGGATGAGCACCATCCAAACAGTCATGACCCATAGAACAATGTGTTATGGGGCAAGTTATCTTTAACCATCACTGGCAAATTGTAATTTGTTTTACTGTAAATTGTAACATAAAGTCACTTCAACTGTATTAAGTCAGGAATTTCCTATTTTCTGAGCTAGGGCTTAAGATTTGAGTCCCCTCAACAGTTTACCAAACTCATCACCAACTTGCCATGGTTTTAAGTGTAATGCTGGATTACAAACCTTTTTGCCTTCCTCATTAGATTTTAGCAAAAAACTGCCAATGACGTTTGGATCCCTCATTGTTCACATAGAAAATTGTTTGGGGAATTAATGTTATGGTGTTTCTTTTTATTTTCAGTGTCATCTTTTTTTTTTTAAACTATTTTTATTACAACATCAATAAAATTGGCAATACAGACATTGTTCAGTTACATTCCTTACTCACTTAGATCACATTTCTTTCATATTCATGCTTGTGGTAAAACAGTATGTATCTTATTGCTTTATCTGTTCCTTAGTTTACCCTTCCCATTCCCCCCGCTATTCCTCTTCTATCTCTTCATCTGAGCTATCTCCCTCTGATTCTGGCAGTGTTTCACAAATATTCCCTCTGAAAGCATTCCACGCCGCCCATATCTTATTCCATTTCTGCGGACACCTTCTGGTTGCATATACTGTACGTTCAGTGATCATCATTAGGTCCATATTCCTACACCATGCAGACAGTGTCGGTACCTCTGCCACTCCCCATTTCTGTGCAATGTCTCTCTTAGCGATTAATAGACCCAGTATAGTCCAGGTCTGCCCATGGCGTGTGAGGTTGTTAGGCTCCCATATGTTCAGCAAACATCTTCTTGGTTCTGGTAAGAGTGATGTGTCTGTTGTCTGTGATACCGTGCGTAGCACCTGTCGCCAATAGTTTACTATTAGTGGGCAGTCCCATATAGTATGAAAAAAGGTACCCTCCTCCCCACAACCTCTTAAACAATAAGGATGTGGGGCTTTCTGCATTTTATGCAAGGTGGTCCTAGTATAGTATATTCGATGTAGGATTTTGAGTTGAACTAACCTCAGCCTGGCCGAGATGCCCACCTCCTTAGGCGATGCTAGAGCCTCTCTCCATTCCGGGTCACCCACGTCGCCTACCTCTACAGTCCATTTCTCTTTCAATACGCCTGTTGGGTCTGGCATAATATTGAGTAGTTTCCGGTATGTAAATGATGTGGCACTTTTATACATATAATCTGTAAGTAGTCGGTCTTCTAATGGGGAGGTTTCAGGGAGTTCAGTATTTAGTGGGAGTACCGTCATTAAAGCGTTTCGTATTTGCATGTATCTAAATCTTTTGTTCGGGCCTAAATTATATTGCTGTTGTAGCCGTGCGAACGGTATCACTGTTCCTTTATCCCATAGATCTCCCACTGTGGAAATGCCTATGTTGTCCCACTGTGTAAAGCCCCTACACCGTCGCAGTTGTCCTAGTGCCTTGGCATCCCAGAGTGGGGTTAGCTTTGTTATCACCCCCCTCCAACCTAGTCGAGCTTGTGCCGCATACCAAATCAATGCTGTGTGTTTAGTAGGTCCCACTAATTTCGTGACTAAACCTCTGTTGTAGAGTATCGCCAGCATATTATTTGTTCCCAATTGTGCCCTATCTGCTCTACACGCTGGATCGTCATGGGGAATATGGATCCAGTGGTTTATGACTTTAAGTTGTGCGGCCCTAGAATTCAGTTGGAGATTGGGGACTGCGATTCCTCCGTCTTACCAGCTGTTGTATAGTTTCGCTTGCGCTATACGGGCCGGTCGATTGCCCCAAAGAAGGGCTGACACCTGTGCCGCCACTTGTTTAAAATAATGGGGTGGGACTGGGTCGGGCGTGTTTTCAAGGGCATAGAGGAATCTAGGGAGGGGCTTCATTTTATATAATGCTGCTCTCCCAGGTAGTGAGAGGGGCAGCGATGCCCAGTACGCCACGTCACGCCTTAACTGCTCCAGTGGAGGTGTCAGATTCTTAGAGAAGAAATTTCATTGTCACCTTTTGTGCAGCAATTTCTTTGGTTACTTGTTCAATATTTGAATTCTGAAAATTCTAGTCAACAAAGCCCACGTTGAGACAATTCTGCATGCTTCAAACAATGGGGAGCTCTTTCACACAGTTCTATTGATATTAAAGAAATGGAACCCATTTCCCATGGTTTGTTTCTTTTGATTGTACTGAGTCCCCTGGTAAGACATGCTGTACCCAGGCGTATTTACAAAATGTATTCATCCTTCCTGCTACCAAGGAAGGGAGGTAACTTTTGAAATGTTTCCAGAATCTGACATCAGTTGTATATTTTATGTTTACTGATATAATATTTTTCCCAAAATGGTATGAAGAACGTCTACAGTATGTCATCAAAGAGTCTGTGGCCAGCCAATCCCAATGCTACACATTAGAGGAATCAAGAAAGTGTCATGAAAAACTCAATATGTCTTTGGGGACTTCTGAAGTTCAGGCCTTATAGTGAGCTTGTTTTTTACATAGTCAATCCTAAGGAAGTGTGACATCACTGATACATAAAACAGTGTGTGGAGGATGGGTTGTTTGCTTGAGTTGTAGCTGATGATTCCTATAGGACCACCTCTGCTACTCACATGCTCTCTGCTTGACCCGCAGCTGGAATCTCGTGCTGCCCCCAGCTCCCCAACTTCTCCATAGTAAAAGCATCTTACTGGATCAGGTTCACTAATTCATGTATTTATTTACTCATGTTTTTTTCTATTAAGGATCTGTTTATTTCTGTTGCAAACTCTTCCAAGCCAGGTTTCCCAGAGGCTTGCAGGGTGCATCTCAAGATAGGAAGAAACACACAGATTGACGCAGAGCACTTCAAATCATTTCAATATCAAATTTATTTACACATTTGAATACACATAAACGGAGATTTAATTCACAGCAGTGAATGGCAAATTAATAAATGTGTGTAATAATAACCTATTCAAAGCATTTTCTAGATGTAATTACAAATTATTATATAAACTAAGATCATAATTGTAAAAGGTGATGAACCTAGGAAGGCAAAAGTTTAAAACTGTATAACTATACATTTACAACAAGCATTGGAAATGCAATAGGTCTCGCATTAGGAAAGTTTGAGCTATTGGTCTTATAAATGACTTTTTTTTATTATTGTGTTGTTTTTTGAAATAGCTAAATTAATAGCTTTGTCATTTACAATGCCAATAGTTATAACTTTCGCAAATGTGACACCTATAACATTTGTAATGCAACATGTTTTGTAGTTACGTGACTTAGATGTATTGATATTACAAATAACAATGGCTTTTAATTTTTTTAAATAATTAATACTTAAATAATTTATTTAATTTGTAATGGCAATAGCTTAAACTTTTGTAAATAACTTTTGTGAAGATTATGTTCAGTGTTTTTTATTGTGACAAAAATCCAAGAACTTAAGTGAAATATTAACATCTTTTTGTGATTTGTAATAAAGCTTGAAAGCTTGAAAACAGCTTGAAACATTGAAAGAACATATTTGAACCAGTGATGCTGTGGTTGCACTGAGTGATGCTGTGGTTGCGCTGAATGATGCAGTGGTTACGCTGAGTGATGCTGTGGTTGTGCTGAGTGATGCTGTGGTCGCGCTGAGTGATGCTGTGGTTGAGCTGAGTGATGCTGTAGTTGCGCTGAGTGATGCTGTGGTTGCGCTGACTGATGCAGTGGTGGTGCTGAGTGATGCTGGGGTGGCGCTGAGTGATAATGTGGTGGTGCTGAGTGATAGTGTGGTGTTGCTGAGTGATGCTGGGTTAGCACTGAGTGATGATGTGGTGATGATGAGTGGTGCTGTGGTGGTGCTGAGTGATGCTGGGGTGATGCTGAGTGATGATGTGGTGATGGTGAGTGGTGCTGAGTGATGCTGGGGTGATGCTGAGTGATGATGTGGTGATGGTGAGTGGTGCTGAGTGATGCTGGGGTGGTGCTGAGTGATGCTGTGGTGGTGCTGAGTGGTGCTGTGGTGGCGCTCAGTGATGCTTGGGTGGTGCTGAGTGATGCTGGGGTGGTGCTGAGTGGTGCTGTGGTGGTGCTGAGTGATGCTGGGGTGGCGCTGAGTGATAATGGGGTGGTGCTGAGTGGTGCTGAGTAATGCTGTGGTGGTGCTGAGTGGTGCTGTGGTGGTGCTGAGTGATGCTGTGGTGGTGCTGTGGTGGTGCTGAGTGATGCTGTGGTGGTGCTGAGTGGTGCTGTGGTGGTGCTGAGTGGTGCTGTGGTGGTGATGCTGTGGTGGTGCTGAGTGGTGCTGTGGTGGTGCTTAGTGATAATGTGGTGGTGCTGAGTGGTGCTGTGGTGGTGCTGAGTGGTGCTGTGGTGGCGCTGAGTGATAATGTGGTGGTGCTGAGTGATAATGTGGTGGTGCTGTGGTGGTGCTGAGTGGTGCTGTGGTGTTGCTGAGTGATGCTGTGGTGGTGCTGAGTGGTGCTGTGGTGGCGCTGAGTGATAATGTGGTGGTGCTGAGTGATAATGTGGTGGTGCTGAGTGATGCTGGGGTAGCGCTGAGTGATGATGTGGTGGTGCTGAGTGGTGCTGTGGTGGTGCTGAGTGGTGCTGTGGTGGTGTTGACTGATGCTGTGGTGGTGCTGAGTGGTGCTGTGGTGGCGCTGAGTGATAATGTGGTGGTGCTGAGTGATAATGTGGTGGTGCTGAGTGATACTGGGGTAGCGCTGAGTGATGATGTGGTGGTGCTGAGTGGTGCTGTGGTGGTGCTGAGTGATGCTGGGGGGCGCTGAGTGGTGCTGGGGTGGTGCTGAGTGATGCTGGGGTGGTGCTGAGTGATGCTGGGGTGATGCTGAGTGGTGCTGAGTGATGCTGGGGTGATGCTGAGTGATGATGTGGTGATGGTGAGTGGTGCTGAGTGATGCTGGGGTGGTGCTGAGTGATGCTGTGATGGTGTTGAGTGGTGCTGTGGTGGCGCTGAGTGATGCTCGGGTGGTGCTGAGTGATGCTTGGGTGGTGCTGAGTGGTGCTGTGGTAGTGCTGAGTGATGCTCGGATGGCGCTGAGTGATGCTGGGGTGGCGCTGAGTGATGCTGGGGTGGTGCTGAGTAGTGCTGAGTAATGCTGTGGTGGTGCTGAGTGGTGCTGTGGTGGTGCTGAGTGATGCTATGGTGGTGCTATGGTGGTGCTGAGTGATGCTGTGGTGGTGCTAAGTGGTGCTGTGGTGGTGCTGAGTGGTGCTGTGGTGGTGATGCTGTGGTGGTGCTGAGTGGTGCTGTGGTGGTTCATAGTGATAATGTGGTGGTGCTGAGTGGTGCTGTGGTGGTGCTGAGTGATGCTGGGGTAGCGCTGAGTGATGATGTGGTGGTGCTGAGTGATGCTGTGGTGGCGCTGGGTGGTGCTGTGGTGGTGCTGAGTGGTGCTGTGGTGGTGCTGAGTGATGCTGTGGTGGTGCTGAGTGGTGCTGTGGTGGCGCTGAGTGATAATGTGGTGGTGCTGAGTGATAATGTGGTGGTGCGGAGTGATACTGGGGTAGCGCTGAGTGATGATGTGGTGGTGCTGAGTGGTGCTGTGGTGGTGCTGAGTGATGCTGGGGTGGCGCTGAGTGGTGCTGGAGTGGCGCTGAGGTGGTGCTGAGTGATGCTGGGGTGGTGCTGAGTGATGCCTGGGTGGTGCTGAGACATTAAATAGAATATCCGTAGCATTAACAGTTATTAAAAAAGTACAACAGAACAGAGCACAACTGTCAGACGTTAGAGTGCTTCGGCCAGATTTAAAACATTGCGTAACAGACGTGCATGGGCACGAACAGAGTGTTGTGTCACAGATACCCGCTGCATGATTACACTACGCAAACTGTGGGCAGGACGGGGTTGGCAGGCACAGAGATCAAAAACCTTCAAACAACCAGCCCGATGACTTGGCGGGTCAATGCGCCAGCTGCGGAGATGTGTGCTGCCTGCAGCTTACAGGCTTGATCCAAGAATGGACCGCTCCGCCTTTCATCTTTCAAGAGATGACGCCATGACTACTGGGGATTGAGGAAACAGCAGCGACAAGGGGTGTGTAAAAAGACACGCTGCATTCATTGCTCCTGCACTTAACACAGAGATGCAGGCAGGCTAGGTTCATTTGATTAAGAACACTGACAAATATGCGACATGTAAAGCGCATCGACGCCCTCTTGAGCTTGTCTGCGCTATATAACACTACTACATGTAAGTAAATAAAAGGTGAGCATGTCCAGCAGGCGAAATGCTTCTTTCTGCACAAAGGTAGAGTGAGGGCGGTGTAAAAAACAAAAAGAGCGATTCCAAGAAATAAACACAACACCATGATGAACATAAAAAAGTAGAAATATATAGAACCGGCAGTATAAAACTACAAAGACAACACGTGACACGAGACAAATGCCACAAGAGTATGTCTCAGCCTTTCAATCCCCTTTTCAAAAACACTTTAAAATGAATTCCACCTGCTAAGCTTCTTGGCGCTTAGATTGAAGGAAACCTCGAATTAGCAGAATGTCAGCCTAGGGCAGCAGTAAATTTAATACCAACATGCCACAAATAAATGACAATACAGTTAACATAGACATTAAATAGAATATCCGTAGCATTAACAGTTATTAAAAAAGTACAGCAGAACAGAGCACAACTGTCAGACGTTAGAGTGCTTCGGCCAGAGTTAAAACATTGCGTAACAGTCGTGCATGGGCACGAACAGAGTGTTGTGTCACAGAGACCCACTGCATGATTACACTACGCAAACTGTGAGCCTTATGGCCCGATGAGGGAGAGACACGGCCTGGCGGCAGTGAATAGTGTGAAGCAGGGGCCTTTGAAGTGAAGCTAAGCTTCACTTCAAAGGTGTGGGAGGAGTGAGGAGTGAAACAAGTTTAAAAAAAATGCGGCTGAGGCAGAGCGCACGCTGGGGGAAGCTTGTGGGAGGGAGGCTGCACTGACAAATATGCGACATGTAAAGCGCATCGACGCCCTCTTGAGCTTGTCTGCGCTATATAACACTACTACATGTAAGTAAATAAAAGGTGAGCCCAAGATGAACATAAAAAAGCAGAAATATATAGAACCAGCAGTATAAAACCACAAAGACAAAACGTGACACAAGACAAATGACACAAGAGGATGTCTCAGCCTTTCAATCCCCTTTTCAAAAACACTTTAAAATTAATTCCACCTGGTAAGCTTCTTGGCGCTTAGATTGAAGGAAACCTCGAAATAGCAGAATGTCAGCCTCGGGCAGCAGTAAATTTAATACCAACATGCCACAAATAAATGACAATACAGTTAACATAGACATTAAATAGAATATCCGTAGCATTAACAGTTATTAAAAAAGTACAACAGAACAGAGCACAACTGTCAGATGTTAGAGTGCTTCGACCAGAGTTAAAACATTGCGTAACAGGCGTGCATGGGCACGAACAGAGTGTTGTGTCACAGAGAGCCGCTGCATGATTACACTACGCAAACTGTGGGCCTTATGGCCCGATGAGGGAGAGACACGGCCTGGCGGCCGTGAATAGTGTGAAGCAGGGGCCTTTGAAGTGAAGCTAAGCTTCACTTCAAAGGTGTGGGAGGAGTGAAGCATTCAAGTGAGTGCGGTTTTTCTCAAGCATACCGAATTCCCTTCCTGTTACATGAATTTATGACGTTTCGTCGTTTTTCACTTACTTCAAGTACATCAACAGTGGATCGATCGTCTGGGATTCCTGTTCAGGAAAGGGGTGGGTTGTGTTTAAAGAGCGCTTTGAGGATTAGAGAATATTTGAGCAGCGCCCACCTAGATGAATGCGTTTAGTTGGCCATTGCCATCGCGTGGGGTCTGATATGCTCTTCCGTTTCATATTTGTTTCCTCCACAGTTACTGCTGTTGAAAGAAGTTAGCTAGCTGGTGGATGTTTGTGTTAAATGCTTTTTAAAGAGAGAACTTTAGTAATTGTCGATTGTGTTGAATCTAACCACTGATTGAGTTGACATGTTATTGCTTGAATGCCTTGAAATAAGTTGTGGAAAACTGTATTTCCTGTTACCTGCGCTCTATTCGAACAGTGGGCCGATTCGATCAGAGAAGTAGTATCTTAAAACAAGCCATGAATAAACAAGTCGGGCGAAATGAAAGTAAATAAATAAACGCGGCCGCAAAATGATGTAAATAAACGCGCCTGCGAAATGAAAGCCTTTCATGCAGCAGGGGGAGGAGCGGATCCCTCTGAAGTGAAGCTGCTGGCGACAGATGGCTGGCTTTCATGTGCACGAGCTTTTCAGGTCAATGCCCTTGCGCATTGAGCTTGCTTTTCACGGGCACAGCATGAAATCGCCCGATGTAGTTAAGCTCTCGTTAAGCCCCTATATTCTCGCAAGCTCAATGCGCAAGCGCATTGACAGGCGAGACCTAAAAAGGAAAAACATTTTGCACTGAAAAGCAATCAAAGAGTTAATGTCGTTACATGAGAATACGTTATCAGTATACCGAAACAAGAATAATTGTGGGTGAAACCAATGACCAACACTAGTTGATAAACAAATCATGATATTTTTTCCACTGTTGACTTTTCTCTCCATCCGCCATGATGTCATTTATGGCTCACAAGTGGTCTCAGCTAGCACTGTCCAAGTGACCCCTAACCTCAGTAGTGGAAAAATCAGTGCCAAAAAGACAGGGGCGTCTCACCCTTAGGGGCTCCATCCTTGTATTCTGCCCATTTCTTATCACACTAATAATGAATAGGATTCCACTATTAGTGTTTTAAAATGTCACACCACGAGCTGAGATGGGAGCTTCGCTGGCGGCTACGGTAAGTAAAAAAAAACAACTTTAAAATACATGTTGTGTGTTTGTGGGTGATAATGTGTGTGAGAGAGAGAGAGCATGTGATGGTGCGAGCATTTGTGTCTGTATGTGTGAGCATGTGAGTGAAAGTGAGTGAGTACTAATGTGCATCTAGTAGTGAGTTAGACGAGTGAATGTGAATGTCAATAAGTATTAGTGAGCCATAGTGAGTGATAATGAGTAAGAGAAAGAGTGAGTGCAAGGAAGTAAGAGTCATTGAGAATGAATAAGAACCATTGTGAGGGAGTGTGAGTGTGAATAAGGGTGTAGGAATAAGTGACAGTGAGTAAGTATAACTGTGAGTGACAATAAGAGAGTCGGAGTGAGTGAAACTAAGTGAGAATAGGGAAATGTGAGTGTGTAAGACTAAGAGCATGAGTAAAAAGTAGGAGTGAATGTCAAGGGAAGTGGGTTAGTACAAATGAACGAGGATAAGTCACAATGAGTGTAAATAGGTGACAATGGGGGAAAATAAGTGAGAGTGAGTGACAATAAGAGTGTCAGTGAGAAAGTATGAGTCAGTCAGAATATGACTGAATGCGACTGAGTGAGAATGAATGAGTTAGTGAGTCTAAGAGTGAGTGCAAGAGAGTGAGTAAAAATAAATAAGTAAATGGAAGTGAGTTAGAATGAATACGTTTGAGTGAGTGAGAATGAGAGTAAGTAAATGAATGTAAATGTGTTGGACTTGTTGGACTTGTAAAGCGCACAGCTGCCCGTGAGCGTCCCGGCGCTGAAGACCACTGGGGAACCCTTCCTGGCTTTCCCTGTGAGATGGCCCCTTCTAGGTATCTCCAAGGTGAAACCAGGCATCCCCGGCGTCTGTGGGGGGCCGTTGTAGAGATGAGGCAAGCTTAATGCCCAGAGTTGCCGAGTGTGATCCCTGGTTGGAGTAGGCACCGAGGCGAGAATTATCGAGTCCGCTGACCCTGGTCCACGACCCTGCCGCGTCGGGAATTGAACCCTGGTCCCAGGCCGTTCTCTGCTTCCGGGTCTGCTGCCCCTAACCAGTGAGCCACACCTCTCCACTGAGTGGTAAGTGCAATGAGTAAGAATGCAACTTTAGGCTTGCAAGTCTGCCATCCGCCCTGCCATACTGAAGGTAATCTTTGCTTGTAGAGGCACCCATGGAAAAATGCTGCCAGTAGCATTACAAACATCTGTGACAAAATACTTGCACTGGTCTATTAAGGTAATGCCTGGCATATAGGATACCCATGGCAAAATGTTGGTACAAACATACTGGAAGTCGTTTTTAGGATACAGGCTTCTGTAAAAAAAAATACTGACTCTGGCATATTAAGGGATATTCTTAGCATACAGGACAACTGTGACAATAAGTTAGTGATGGAACTTTTGAGGCAATGCATGGCAACTGTGGTACAACTGTGTCATGTGGGACATCACAGAATGCTGGGACTAATTAGAGATAACCTTTCACTTATCCGTCATCCATAGTATGTGAATTACTCTAATTACAAAATTCTGGCACTGTCATACTGAATGCAATTTGGCATAAAGGGGCACCCATGGCAACTGGGGGAGCACCAATGAGAAAATTCTGGCCATGGCACAATGGAGGTCATTGTAGACATATGGGGGTACGCATAGGACATCATGAAAAAAATGGGGTCAAGTCCTGAGGAAAGTCAGGTTTCATTGGCTTGCCACACCATAAAAGGGCTTCATGAGAACCCGCTCAGAGGCTTTTCTAAGAAATATAAGTGAGAATTGTGTTTTAAAATACACTGTTCTTTGACACAATTTTTAGGTCGAGCGACCTATCTCAATGCGCATGCGCATTGAGCGCGAGCTTGATATATAGCGTCTTAAACAGACTTTAGCTAACTGGGCGATTTGGTGCTGTGCCCGTGGCTTTTAGGTCAATGCGCAAGCGCATTGACCTAAAATGCGCGTGCACATCACCAAATCGCCGTCTGTTCCCTCAGCCGCACTCCTCCCACACCTTTGAAGTGAAGCTTAGCTTCACTTCAAAGGCCCCTGCTGCTTTCACACCCTCTCCCCGCTCCGCCCCCTCCCCTGCCCGCCGTGTCGCATTTCTCCCCCCCCCCCCTTCTCTGCCTTCCCTCCGTCGCTCGGCCCCCTCCCTCCCTCTGTTCCATCGCAGAATTAAGTAGCAGCCCACGCAGAAAGCAATTTAGTTAACACAGATGACTCGGTGTGTTAGAGTTTTATTGTATACCCTTTATTTGCTCATTGAATGTGCTTTCTGTGGTGGCAGGCTCTGTCAATTGTTATTCTGTGCCCTTCTGCGGATACACAATTGTATTCCTACTTCTGTTTGTGTAATGTCTCCGTTTTTGTGTTTTTTTACACAATATGTTCCCTCTTCTATAAATTCCCTTCACCTAGCAGCCTTTATCCCACCTGTCACCCCCCGATGAGCCGACCAACGCTTAAGCATGAGTTGCCGTGATTCCCTGATTCACTAAACCTTCTCTCTTTCCCTCGAAGTCTATCCTATGTATCACGGACATGACGTCCAATACTCGATTGTTTTCTTCCGCATATTTTTTGCCAAACTTCAGCGACCTTTTTTGCAATGGATAAACCTGAATTACTGTTTAAACATGACACTTACCTAGCTTCACTCCATGAACATGGCATGAATGAGAGAGAGAAAGAAAGCGAGCATTCGCAAAGCCAGTAACCAAGCCTGTCATCCTTCTGAGGTTGGTAAAGTGAGTGGTAAAAGCAACATCTGTTATTTTACAATGCTTATTTTATTGATAAATTATTAGGGTGCTTTCAAACACCAGGTCTCGTATGAAACGCTCTCTATATGTGCAAGCATTATAGGCATACATGTTTATTACTGCAGGTTCCTAAGTAATGCGGCGCAGTTTTACATATGGGTGTGTGGGTCTCTATAGGTGGCACAGGCTGATGGGTGCTATGGCGACATCTCTCTTTTCCATCGCGTCGTCACTGCCATCTCTCTTACCTTCTCCCATGCCTCTCTCTCTCACCCCTCAGACCTTCTCCCTACCCCCTCTCTCTCTCTGTACCCTTTCTTTTTATGGCCCCTCTCAACGCTCTGCAAGCTACAGCACCAATGCCCCGTTGGGCGCTTGGCCTGCCTTCTCAGCCTTCCATGGAGCGCGACGTCCAGGCCACCCCTGCACCACGGTCCTCAATGGCCTCTAACTCACAGCAGGATGCTTGGTTTTTTTCGGGATGGCTTCGACCGTTGGTTGTGTAATGTACTCTTTGTTTGAAATTCCGGAAGAATTGGATCTGTCTTAGACACAAATACAGACACGAATTTAAATGTTATTGAAATAAGATCATCTTTTCTCTGTCACAAACCCTTATGGAACCCACAGGACCACCACACCCACCACCACTACATCCACCACCACATCCACCACAACCACCACCCCATCCACCACCACCACCACCACCACTGCATCCACCATCACCACATCCACTGCATCCACCACCACCACATCCACCGCATCCACCACCACCGCATCCACCACCACACCCACCACCACTACTTCCACCACCACATCCACCACAACCACCACCCCATCCACCACCACCGCATCCACCATCACCACATCCACCGCATCCACCACCACCGCATCCACCACCACATCCACCATCACCTCCACATCCACCATGACATCCACCATGACATCCACCGCCACATCCTCCACCACATCCACCACCACCACATCCACCACATCCACCACCACCACATCCACCACCACCGCATCCACCACCACACCCACCACCACTACATCCACCACCACATCCACCACCACCACCACCCCATCCACCACCACCACCAGAGCCGCATCCACCATCACCACATCCACCGCATCCACCACCACCGCATCCACCACCACATCCACCATCAACACCACATCCACCATCACATCCACCACCACCACCACATCCTCCACATCCACCATGACATCCACCATGACATCCACCGCCACATCCACCACCACATCCACCACCACCGCATCCACCACCACCACCACACCCACCACCACTACATCCACCACCACATCCACTACCCCATCCACCACTACCACCACCACCGCATCCACCACCACCACCGCATCCACCACCACCGCATCCACCACATCCACCACATCCACCATTTATTTGCAAGTTTGTACCGCGCTGGCTTCACTCCCGGAGGAGTATCTCCGTGCCTTTGGCTTCTACAAAGAATTAAGAAGAAGGGCTATTGTAGATGTTCTAATCTACTGTTTAAACAGGAAGGTCTTCAACATTTTCCTGAAGGGAACCATCACCATCACATCCACCATCACATCCTCCATCACATCCACCATCACATCCACCATCACATCCACCATCACATCCACCACCACATCCACCACCACATCCACCGCCACATCCACATCCACCGCCACATCCACCGCCACATCCACCGCCACATCCCCCGCCACATCCACCACCACATCCACCACCACATCCACCGCCACATCCACCACCACATCCACCACCACATCCACCACATCCACATCCACCACATCCACCACCGCCACATCCACCACCACCGCCACATCCACCACCACCACCACATCCACCACCACATCCACATCCACAACCACCACGTCCACAACCACATCCACATCCACAACCACCACATCCACAACCACCACATCCACCACCACCACATCCACCACCACCACATCCACCACATCACCACCACGTCCACCATCACCACCACATCCACCATCACATCCACCACCACCACCACCACCACATCCACCATCATCTCCACCATCACCTCCACATCCACCATGACATCCACCGCCACATCCACCACATCCACCACCACAACATCCACCACATCCACCACCACCACCACATCCACCACCACCACCACATCCACCACCACATCCACCAACACCACCACCACATCCACCACCACCACCACATCCACCACCACTTCCACTATATCCACCACCACTACATCCACCACCACATCCACTACAACCACCACTACCACATCCACCACCACATCCACCACCACATCCACCACCACATCCACCACCACATCCACCACCACATCCACCATCACATCCACCATCACCTCCACCACCACCACATCCACCGCCACCACATCCACCACATCCACCACATCACCACCACATCCACCATCACCACCGCATCCACCACCACCACCACATCCACCACCACATCCACATCCACAACCACCACATCCACCACCACCACATCCACCACATCACCACCACATCCACCATCACCACCACATCCACCATCACATCCACCACCACCACCACCACCACATCCACCATCATCTCCACCATCACCTCCACATCCACCATCATCTCCACCATCACCTCCACATCCACCATGACATCCACCGTGACATCCACCACATCCACCACATCCACCACCACCACATCCACCACATCCACCACCACCACATCCACCACCACCGCATGCACCACCACCACCGCATGCACCACCACCACCACACCCACCACCACTACATCCACCACCACATCCACTACAACCACCACCCCATCCACCACTACCACCACCACCGCATCCACCACCTCCACCGCATCCACCACCACATCCACCATCACCACCACATCCACCACCACATCCACCATCACATCCACCATCACATCCACCACCACATCCACCACCACATCCACCATCACCTCCACATCCACCATGAAATCCACCGCCACATCCACCACCACCACATCCACCACCGCCACATCCACCACCACCACCACCACATCCACCACCACATCCACCACCACCACCACATCCACCACCACATCCACCACCACATCCACCACTACTTCCACCGCATCCACCACCACCACATCCACCACCACATCCACCACCACATCCACCACCACATCCACCACCACCACCACATCCACCACCGCATCCACCACATCCACCACCACATCCACCACCTCATCCACCACCTCATCCACCACCTCATCCACCACCGCATCCACCACCACCACATCCACCACCATCACTTCCACCACCACATCCACCACCATCACTTCCACCACCACATCCACCACCACTTTCACCACATCCACCACCACCACAATCACCACCACCACATCCACCACCACCACATCCACCACATCCACCACATCACCACCACCTCCACCACCTCCACCACATCCACCACCACATCCACCCCCACATCCACCACCATCACCACCACATCCACCATCACCACCACCACCACATCCACCACCACCATATCCCCAGATACACCACCACCACATCTATATGTGTGTGGCTCTGTGTGTGTGTGTGTGTGTGTGTAGGTGCAAATGCAATGTTCTTGGATTTTCGTCACAATAAAATACACTGAACATAATCTTCACAAAAGTTATTTACAAACGTCTAAGCTATTGCCATTATAAATTACAAACACTTTTATTTAAGTATTAATTATTTACAAATTTAAAAGCCATTGTTATTTGTAATATCAATACATCTAAATAAAATAAATACAACACACATTGCATTACAAATGCTATAGGTGTCACATTTGCAAAAGTCAAAACTATTGACATTGTAACTGACAAAGCTATTCATTTTGCTACTTTCAAAACCAACACATAAATAAAAAGTGTCATTTACAATACCAATAGCTCAAACTTTCCTAATGCGAGACCTATTGCATTTCCAATGCTTGTTTTCATAGTATTCATGTGAGTAATCCCTTCCCCTGCAAGCTTTCCCTAGAAGCAGTTGGATTTATTTTTCTTTGTTGGTGCGCTACAATTCAGGGAAGCATTACGCCCCATCACTTTCTAATATCACCAGCCGCTTCTGCCAGAACAGAAAACAAACAATATCTTGATGAGCACTGTCTACTTTCTGCAGCTTTCACTGTGACTGGAAGACTATGCTTTTGCTTTTGTAAGGTTAAATAAACAGTACAATGCACACTCTTTTATTTACGTAAAAAAACACATTCATAAACAAGTTGTTGCCATGTTTCATTATTGTGAATTCATGAAGAATGATGTGTTTAAATAAAACCTTCTTCTCTGTGCTTCGCAAGAGTGATAGTGCCTCACAAATGATCATAAATCAAAATCTACTAACAAAAAGGAATAGCTGAAACCAACATGTTCAATAATATATTCAAAATATCATCTATTTTAATAAATATATATGGGAACCAAATGACTTCTGTTTGTTTTTGTCAATACTTTTCTCTGTGCAAAACTATTAAAGCATGAGAGTTTGTAGTATAAATAATGTATGTTCCCAGAGCTGGTCATATATGTTGATGTAAAACAAAGAGAGATGAGTAATGTTCAATTGTAATATGTCAGCACCCTAATATAGATGGCATCTAAAATAGAATTGGCTGTGTTGTTATGTTTATCATGCAGTTCTAATGGAACAGCGGTATCAGTTATTGAGATGTCATCTGGATTAAGGTAGCTCATGGCCTTGGTGAGGTCAGTAGATTTAAGCAGATTTTTTAGCTGTTTACCACATAACTATCAAATCAAATCAAATCACATAAATATACATTTACCACATTTCCTGTATACTTTACCACTTAATTTTGAGAATTCAACAAAATACTGTTGCAAGGTCAAATTAATGAAGATAATACTGTGAGAGAATGTGCCACATAAATTCAATTTTCTGGCACATAATTTAGACAGTTTTGCCTTCAATATCGTTAAATGTTTACAGGGTGGTTGGCAGGTTGTCATTACCATTAAGAAATCTGTATTTCACAGATAACCATGAAATATTTTCCATATTTCAGAGTTCCCTGTGATATATTGGTTTGTATATCACTACGTTTTGTTCAATAAAAACACAAAACCATGTAAAAATGATACTCATGGTGTCACTAACAATGCGAGTAACAAAAAGGCTGCTGATGAGTGACCACAGATATTGTAAAAGTTGAGAAACAGCACCCATACACTATCTATAGGTTTTCCTGTTTAAGATAAAGTACCACATTAAAGAGACCACACATACAATCTGAGGCTGAGATACACGTAATGTTTTCTGAAGTCAATACCTAGAACTTAAATTGCAAATAGAGGTGCTGTATGGAAACCCAAACACCACCTGTTGAAACAGGAGTTGGTTATCCAACGTGTGCTGGAACTGCAGCAGTAAAGTAATGTTCAAGTTGTGTTTGTCAGCTGTAGTATACTGTGTTCTCTGTGACTGGCCTCCCCACCAGTAAGTTTGAATTGAATAAAAAAACACAAACTAGCACCCTCCCTACGGTGGTGGATACACTTATTTCACTTCCGATGATCACATGGTATTACTTAAGTTCTTGACAGTAAGAAGTTTAAATAGTGCATTCTAAGATCAGCTGACACATGTTTCATTCTGGCTCATGGATAATGATTTCAGCCAATTAAATGTTGCAAGAATGCTTGCTATTAAGATGTTTATGTTGTATTACTGCAACCAGTTCTATTACATAAGGGATAACACACCCATTGCTGTACATTATGAGAGGAGTTCCAAACCATATAGCTGAACGAGGCCGAAGGCCGAGTTCCTTTATAAGGTTATGGAACTCCAAAGTGACTTGGAATATCCTATCATGTACGCCAGGGGGTACTTTATCCCATGCAATTGATGCAGCTTATAATTTACTAGATCCTTTGGCTGCTACCTGAACCTATTATGAGATATTTTGAGTAATCTATGAATGAATGTGCACCAATTGCACGCTGAAGAAACATAAAAAATAAACGTTAGAGAGCTTAGTTACTGCATAAAGCATGCAGATAAATGTAGAACAGACAACATTATATTCATACAATAATATAGGTTCTGAATAAATATAAACAAAACTTAATATGTTATTTTAGGGTATATTAGAGTGCTAAAACGAAGAACTCGCGTTATGAAATTCTAAATCATTCTCATTGAAATAGTAATGTGTGCAAAGAATCAATGAAATCTAACATAATCTAGTTATTTTTACAAGTGACAGTGAAGGGTTTCATTCTGAATTTCATCATTGCATATGTGAAATTGTGTACTAAAAGAAAAATAATAAGTGGTATTTCAAAGTTATAATGAGTAACAAGACTAAACTTTCAGAAATTGATTTTCATATATGAACTAATGTAGCCCACTTGAAACAATATTAATATTTTATGATTTGAAATCATTTTATACGTTGGTACTTTGAAAATCGCAGTATTATGTCATAGTTACAGGTGAACTTTACAATACAACCAATAATGTATTTTGAATGCCTACGCTTTAAAAAAAACTTAGTGCACTGCTTTTTATTCATGAAATGTATATTCCTATTACTTTATAGTCTACATATCTTTTAAAGCAAATATATGAGGCCCTCATTTTCTTTTCCTTACACTCCTCTTATCCTCATGAGAAAGTTTCATTAACTTACAATGCAAAACGAAACTGTGTCCTACTATAAGAGTTCTCATTCGCTTACAAGGGCTAACTGTAACAAAGTTGATACATTGGGAACATTTGCTATGGGAACTGTTCATGACAATGCACTCACGTGCCTACTGAAAATGCATCATTGTTTGTGGAGTTTACATATACCGGATGATTCAACAATTTACGTGACCAGTGCATCCTCTTTCCTAAAAAATGTGTCTTCTTTATGTCTCATGACAACCATCCTATACGAACTGACCAATAGACTGAGTGGTCTGACACCATGAGGTGATCGAGGACGTGTCTCCACGGAACTAGAGTACTATATTGCATTGATCTGAAGGAGCACAGGAGATTCTTTAGATGGACTTTCAAGATGCTTTTTAGGTCTCGAGCCTAGCGTTGCAGTGCGCAGCACTGATTGAGCTGGCGCGAGACCTCATGTAGGGGCTCCAGAGAGCTGACCACACGCTTGTGTGTGTGCTTTTGTTTTTGTCGGCTGCAATTGACTTTTGTGTGCGTTTAAAAAAAATAATACAGCACGCGATTGGGCAAAGGGAAGCGCATGTCCCGCCTTTGCTCCGCCCACTTCCTATTGGTGTCTGTTACGTGCACAGGGTAACATTTGGTTTGAATTATCGTGCCCAGACGCGTGCACGATAATGCAAAACACATGGCTCGCTGTGGCACGTGCGCGTGCACCACTCCTGTGCTTGCCGCCATCGCCACTCCCGACCCCCTAGCTTGTCTGTGTTTGATGCGAAGAAGCCCTATCTATGGGGATGCTGTTGGCTTGTTTACTAACTTCCTTCCCAACGCGACATAAGATACTGTGCCTCCTCATGTGAGAACGCGGACAGCACTTTCATTTTTAACTTGTTTATGGGCAGCTTTCGTTTCCTTTCTCTGACACAGGGACTTTCATTTTTTAATTAGCAGACTTAAACGGACACGCACGCTGGCCAGAGGTACGCTTGCTGTTCCGGTTATCGTTGACTGTGGGCAGCAATGCACCAAAGTAGACAGGTTGGCAAAAGTACCTGCCCTGGCAGGAAAACGTCACACAGCTCATCTGACCCTCCTCGCTGTGGCAGTAGCACTGTCAGCCTCACCTCATCCCGATTCCTGGGACAGCTCCACTCACTGTGCCGTTGGAGTAGCACCATTCACATGCAAAGCTTTACTTCTTTTTTTCCTCCTAGTACTGTAGGGAGGAGGAGGGAGTTAGTTGCACGATAGCGGGGGGAGGGGTAATGTGTGTACTTATTTCTTTGCCTTCCCAGCAAGAAAATTGGCCTGTCACGGAAGTCCCCGCTGGGCTGCCAGCCTGGAAATGGCTTCTGTAACAGGCTGGGTGCTGCTTGCATTCCGTCCCCCTTCCCCGACCCCTCTCCTTTGGGTTATTCCTGGATGTGCTGAGGGAGCTGTTGGTAAGGGGTAGGACTTTTCTCAATATGAGCTCTTTCAGGTTTTTATAAAATATTTGTATTATGCTTTTCCCTGCAGTGTGTTGTACATGTCATTAGACAACATACACAGTGTGAATACATTTCTCTGTTGGGAACGTACTCTTGGTGACTCAAGCTGTCACGAGCGCTCAGGTGTGTCTGGCTGCTCGTGACAAGCTCGTGTTGCTGTTTACACATGTTATGGTTTGAACTTGCAGAATGCCATCGGTTGTGCTGCATCTGTTGATGGTTATAATAAGCTGGGACTTTGAGACGTGAGGAGCTAATAAACTACGTCTCCAACTTCAACCTCTCTCCGTGTCTTTCTTCGACTTCTCTACACTGGCGACGAGCAGGATCCGTTTTACCTGCACTCAAAGACTATTGGATGTTTAATTTTATTTTTACTTTTTGGTTTATCCTGGATTTACCTTGAAATTTGCCAGCGTTTTAAGATTTTCGTTTTAAAGAACAGCATTGGATTACTGCTGTGTAAAGGGAAGCAGAAGGACCTCCGTTCACCTAAAGAACTTAAAATCAAGTATTTCTTACTTGTTTTCCGTAGCAGCATCTTTGGAATTGTTGCCATAGGAGTCCGCGCTTACAATTCTGAACTGCGCAATCCTACGCTACGCTCTTGCCATCGCGTGACTTCTATCCTACGTGACGTCTTGGGTCATCGCGCATGAGTGTGTCACGCAACGTTGCTAGGCGACTGCCGGTTTTCATCGCGCAAAACAGGAACCACTACAGATTTGCCGGTTTTCATCGCGCATCGATCGTTTCCTTTCTAAAATACTGTGGAGACCTTTTCTACCCTCAGTTTTCGGACAGCTGGGAATTCAACCAAGATAACCACAATATTTTTTTTTTTTTCTTTCTTTTACTGCAGCAGGAAATTTTAGTCACAATTTCATTCGTACTGTGCATACTAAACATTTATGACTTTAAAGTGCATTTTTATTTTGAAATACATATTTCAAGTGTAATTATATGTTTATACCAACTTCCTGATAGCTTGTAACAATTAGGTTAACATGTCTGGCATTGTACCACCACCTTCATTTTTGTCAGCACCTGGTGAGCCACCCATGGCTTGGGAGATTTGGGAACCTGTCTTCTTAGCCTATGTTGATGTTTTAGAAGAAGGGGATTGTGAACCAGAAAGGAAGTTGTCTTTGCTAAAACATTGTTTAGGCGGTATTGCTTTGAAAGAATTTAAAACTTTACCTGTTTTAGTGAATCCAGGAAACATTAATGTATATGAGTATGCTTCACAACAGTTATGTTTAAGATATGGGAAAAAGAAGAACGTTGTCATGGAGAGGTTTATATTTTATTCTCGGAAACAACGTGCTGATGAACCTGTTGAGGATTTTGTATCAGCTTTAAGATCGTTGGCTGTAACATGTGATTTCGAACATATTTCTTATGAGCAAGTATTAAGGGACCAGATTTTGATGAGAACTAACAACAAAAAAGTGCAAGAACGTCTTTGGACAACTTCTGATATGTCTCTTAATAATGCTATAGACATTGCAAAGTCCATAGAACACTCAGAGAAGTTTGTTAAGGAGATCAGGGGTAATGATAAGAGTGATGTTTTCAGTATACCTAAAGACAGAGATAAGTTTAAGAAAACGTTTTCGCAGAGAAATGAGTCTTTTGCTAAAAATGATAACAAATATAAGAATCAGAAATATGAGAAAAGAACTTCCAAACTATTGTGTTTTAGGTGTGGAAGTGATGGACATTTAGCAGATTGTAAGAATTGTCCTGCTCTAGGCAAAACTTGTTCAAAGTGCTACAAAAAAGGTCATTTCACAAAGTTTTGTAAATCTACACCAGGGAAGATGAATTGTGTACATGAATGCTGTGATGAGTTTCAATCAGATGATGAAGAAACTTTTCAAGTTAATACAGTTATCAATGTTTGTGAAGATGGGGATTGCACAAAATTTCCATCTTGTGTTGTTACCATTGATAATGTGAATTTGGAAATTTTTGTAGACTCGTGTGCTTGGTACACTTTAATTTCCCTAAGTGTCTTTAAGGACAAATTTCCGAATAAGAGCCTAATTGATTCTGATGTTTCCCCTGGTGGTTATACGGGTCACAGAATTGACCTAATTGGCTATTTCATAGCAGACATACAATTTTCTGAGCGGCACATATCAGGGAAAGTTTATGTATCAAGAGCTGGTCTATCACTCTTGAGTTGGCCACACCAATTTCAATTGGGGATGAAAATTGATCCCAGGGCTGATCCTCCTGTGTATGTGGTGCAATCCTTGAGTGTATCTAGTGTCACTGGGGGCAATTCTCAATCTTTGAGTGTATCTAGTGTTACTGGGGACAGTGCTCTAATTATTGAGAATTTACGCCAATCTTTTCCCACCGTATTCAGTGGTACCTTGGGTCGGTATAAGGGTTTTGAACATGTCATCAAATTAAATGAGAATGCCATTCCTGTAAGACATAGAGTAAGGAATGTTCCCTTATCCTATAGAGTTAAACTTAAGGATATGCTAAAAGACTTATGTGAGAAGAACATTATTGAACCCGTTGAGTCCTCACCTTGGGTTTCTCCGATTGTTATTTCGGTTAAGTCCAATGGTGAACTCAGACTATGCATTGACCTCCGCAGTGTCAATAACGCTATTTGGGTTGATTCGCACCCTTTACCAAACCTCCATGAGATGGTGTCGACATTGGCTGGGGCACAAGTCTTTTCCAGTGTTGATCTAGCCAGTGCCTACCACCAAGTTGTACTTGCTGAGGAGTCCAAAAATATCACTGCCTTTATTACACCTGAAGGATTATACAGGTTTTGTCGTATGCCCTTTGGACTGGCGAGTGCAGCCTCCGTGTTCCAGAGGCTAATGAGAGATACCCTAGAAGGTTTGAGTGGTGCCATAGCATTCCAGGATGACATTTTAGTGCATGGGAAGGATGATTATGAGCATGACAATAATCTAAGGTGTGTGATTGCTGCGTTAGCGCAGAAGGGTCTTACACTTCGCCTTGATAAATGCAAATTTAGGCAAAAGGAGGTAGAATATCTTGGACATACTATTAGTGGAATGGGAATCAAGCCAAAGAAGAATCATGTTAAGAGCATTGTTGATGCTCCTGTGCCTACGTCAAAAGAGCAACTTGTGGCTTTTTTAGGTCTCATCGAGTTTTATGCTAAGTTTATCCCTAATTTTTCAGTGAAAGTTGATCCATTCAGATGTCTTTTGAAGAAAAACGCAAAGTTTGTCTGGACTGATGAAATGACACAAGCTTTCCAATCCTTAAAAATGTTTATTGTGAATGCTCCCTGCTTAAAACCGTTCGTGATTGGCGTGAAATGCATCATTATGGTGGACGCCAGTTCCTCCGGTTTAGGTGGAGTACTCTTGCAGAAAGATTGTGAGAAAGAATGGGTTGTGGCCTATGCATCTAGGGCCTTACGTGATGCTGAAAAGAATTACTCCGTCATAGAAAGGGAGTTACTTGCATGTGTTTGGGGTGCTGAACATTTCAGACCTTTTTTGTGGGGCACCAAATTTTTGATAAAAACCGATCATAAGCCATTGGTGTACCTCATGGCTCCAGGTGGAGGAAGGACTATGTCGGCACGCCTTGCAAGGTTAGCTTCTAGGTTGCAGTCTTTTCAATATACAATTGAATATGTTCAAGGGAAGGCGAATGTTCATGCGGATTGCATGTCCAGATTGATTTCCGAATCTGATGTTTCGGGAGTTGGTCATGAAGAGGAGTGTGAGGTTGCTTTCAATTTTAAAGATGTCAATTCTGTGTGCAGTGGAAAATTTTCTTTGCAAGAGGATGTCTGGATAGAAGAGATGAATAAAGATTTGGAGCTAAGCAGTGTTATGAAATACCTTATACAGGGTTGGCCTGAACAGAGGAAGTTGTCTGGAAACATGATGGGCTTCTTCAAGGTTCAAGAGGAACTTGCTGTGGAAAATGGTTTGATTCTTCGTGGCGATAAGATTGTTCCACCTTTTCAACTTAGGAATTCTCTACTCGAAATTGCACATGAAGGACATTTGGGGATTTCTTTTACCAGAAGGCGTTTGAAGGAGTCTTTCTGGTGGCCAGGTATTGACTCGTGTGTAGAGCATTTTGTGCGTAAGTGTACCCAGTGTTCTAACAGCGATAAATCAGCAGTTGCTTTACGCCCTGAGCCGTGTCCCATTGACTTACCTTTAGGTCCCTGGCGGAAATTGGGGTTAGACATCATTGGGCCTTTCAGTTGTCTACCCAAGCAGGAGGCTTTCGGCATTGTCCTCATAGACTATTTTTCTAAATGGCCTGAGGTCAAAATGGTTAGGGAAGTTACTTCGAGTCAAGTTATAGAATTTTTAGATGAGACTTTTTGCAGGGAAGGAATTCCCCAGGAAATTGTGACTGACAACGGTCCACAGTTTGTGAGTAGGGAGATTGAACTTTTCTTTGCTAAATGTGGTATTGTCCATAGGAAGATTGCAGTGTTCCATCCTGAAGCGAATGGTCAGGTTGAACGCTTCAACCGTGTGGTCAAAGAGGCCATACAGCTTTCTATTAAAGGTAATCTAAATTGGAGGAATGCTTTGCAATCCATGTTGTTGGCTTACAGAACTTCTCCCAATTCTGTGACTTTGGTCACTCCCTTTGAGCTTCTGAGAGGGCGGAAGCCCAGCACCAAGTTAGTTCCTTGGTGGCTTAAAAAAAATTTAGCTGGTTTTGAAAACTGTTCTAAAGTTGATTTTGAAGCTGTTCTACACAGGGTTCAGTCATATAAGGAAAGAATGAAACGCGATATGGTCAAAAGGACTGGTTCTACGTCTAGTCGTTCTATCAAGGTGGGCGATCTCGTTCGCATTAAAAAGAAAGAGGGTGTGAGTAAGGGCTTTCCTGTTTGGTCGAGTCCCAAGAAGGTCATTGAAGTTTTTAGGAATGCGGTCAGGCTTGATGGTGGTTCTGTCTGGAATTTGAGCAGGGTTTCTTTGTTCAATGGGCCTTGTCCGTCGGTGGAAGATTCGGACAGCAATGTCTTTTATGATGTTGGAAGAATGAGTGGTAATGGCGAATGTCCTCAAGCCACGTGTGATTCTGACAATACCAGGGCTATACGCTCTCACCGCTTACCTGTTAGGTTTAATGATTTTGTGATGAATTGATCTTTGTTTTTTTTTTTTTTTTTTTGGTTTTCTTTTAAGGGGGGAAGGTGTGTTGGGAACGTACTCTTGGTGACTCGAGCTGTCACGAGCGCTCAGGTGTGTCTGGCTGCTCGTGACAAGCTCGTGTTGCTGTTTACACATGTTATGGTTTGAACTTGCAGAATGCCATCGGTTGTGCTGCATCTGTTGATGGTTATAATAAGCTGGGACTTTGAGACGTGAGGAGCTAATAAACTACGTCTCCAACTTCAACCTCTCTCCGTGTCTTTCTTCGACTTCTCTACATTCTCCTTCGTCAATTTTTGTTTATATATCGGCTCTGTTTTGAGCGCTCATCCTCTCTCCTTCTCCCCACCTCAATTTCTCTCCTCACTGTTTCGTTCTCTCTCGTCCTCGTGCACCCTTATTTGCTCCCTTTGTATATCACTTTCTCCTGCTCTTTCGTCTTGCCCAATGTCTATCGAAACTTTCTAATATGTATTTTTTCGTTCTTCTTCTACATTTACTGTTAAGCCCTCTCTCCAGTCCGGCTTTCCCCTCCTCTCTAATATATTTATTCTGCGATTTGCTCTTTTTCTGCCCTTCCCTAAATTAGTTATGGTTTTGTACTTCTCCCTTGTATTTTTAGCTCTGTCACACTTTGCCCTTCTCTGTGCTCCACTTTCTCACTGCTCTCTTATACTGCCTCTTGCCATTCCTGTCACTCTGTAATTTTGTTCCTGCAGTATTGCTTGTTGGCCCCTCTCTATCTGCTGCACTTTTTCTCTTTCCCTATCTCGCCTCCAGACTAATTCTTGTTCTGAAGCTCTCACCACCATATTTTGTTCTGGTACCACTCACCATATCTATCTATCTATCTATCTATCTATCTATCTATCTATCTATCTATCTATCTATCTATCTATCTATCTATCTATCTATCTATCTATCTATCTATCTATCTATCTATCTATCTATCTATCTATCTATCTATCTATCTATCTATCTATCTATCTATCTATCTATCTATCTATGTATCTATCTATCTGTCTATCTATCTATCTATCTATCTATCTATCTATCTATCTATCTATCTATCTATCTATCTATCTATCTATCTATCTATCTGTCCGTCTGTCTGTCTGTCTAATATTTCTTGGTTTGACCATCCCACCACCACTCTTTCCGCGGTTGCTCCCATCACTTATTTCTGTATTTCATACCCCTCTTCCCCCAAATTCCAGATAGATATTTCCTTACACATAGTTTTGGACTTGCCTCATATCTATCCTTCCTTCTCTCTCTCTCGCTCTACTCTTTTTACTGCAGCTGTCTCACTACAATTTTGCTTTCGAGCCTCCTCTCAACTGCCATTCGCTCTCCCTCGTCCTTGTGCAATGCTTTTTTCGGTATCCCCTCTGGCCTGTCACTAATGCCTTCTATTCCTTCTACTCCCTCTCTCCTCGCTAGTGTTTCACCTAACTTTTAGGCCAATCCTGTAGCAGTGTGCATGCAAAAATGCAATGCAATAGCTATTGCTATTGGTGTTGCATTATTATTAGCAGTGCTAATATCTCAAACTTTAATAATGCGAGACCTATTGCATTGCAAATGCTTGTTTCCTGATTGGAGCCGGACCTGATCCTAGAGACTACCTTTTGGGAACTTTGCAGACTCTGCTTTTCCCCTTTGGGCTGACGAATACGCTTTGTGCGCCATTCCTTAACTTTCTCCTATGGGTCACTGTCCATATTCTGTTTTGTTTTATGCAGAACCTACCTGAGCTTCTTGTCCTTTTATGGCAAGCCTAAACTATTCAGAACTGCCCTATACACTAAAAATCTTAAATGCTAATTAATAAATCACTTACCTTTTATCTACCTGATAAAGTTTTACCATACCTAAACTAAATGTTCTGTCTTGTCTTGATTGATTTCTCAGCTTGATTGTGCATTCTAATTGATTATTAATGACAGAGAGATTGGCATGGAGAAATCTCTGAATACCAGATACTAATGTTATTGTTCCGCATTGCCTTAACATAATTATTGTTTAGTATGATTTTGGCACAACTGAATTTCTTTAGGAGATTCGGCCTAGCAGTAATTATTCTTTACTTATATAGCCTGGTCTTGAGAGTCATATATACAAATTTGATTACTAGCTTGTAAATTGGTTATCCACTATCTGGTCCTCATTGAACAGCCTGAATCGGATCCTCTATGTCTAACACTTCATCGGCACAAAACAAGGTCCATCGAAGGACCAAGTAAGTGTCAGAAAGAGAAAGTGATAAGAAACTAAATGTAATAAAAAAATGTCCAGAAATGTGGGACCACAATACATTTTCACACCATCACCTTTCCCACCACTTAAAACCTTGGTGTGTAGCTTATTCATTTGAAAGAGTGAGCATATTTGCAAACATGAAGTATAAAAATAAAACATCTAATGTAAAATTAAGCACATGAAAAACCTGTTAGATATTTGTTGCAAACAAATAATAGAAACAGTTGAATACAAGTCTGTTTTTTCTTTTTTTTTAAAACCTCCAGTAGCTCAAAATGCATAGAAACATGCAGAAAGATTCTAGCATATCCCAGTCTAGGGAGTACAAAAAAGAAACATGTTCTCTTTGCTTGTCATTGAAAGTTATTAAAATAGAGCAGAAGAAAGAAAATCAACGTTCTGGTTTGTTGCTTTAAACAGCTGCTTCATTTATGCCTCATGACCTGATCTGCCTTTTACCTGGGCTGCGTGCTCTGGCAGAAGGCATTGTGATGTCAGAACTCTACCGTAATAACTTATAATAGTGGAGTTCAGGCGTCTTTTCTTTATAATCGGTGACTGGATGCGTCACAAGTCGCCGATTAAAAAGAAATCAGAAACAGGCATTTATAAAGGGATTACAGAAGCCCATTTATTATATGGAGATTAATGTGCTATAAGCCTATTATCGGTCACAGTCATTTATATTATTCATGGTACTTTTTTTTCTTAACCATATTTTTACCAGACACTTTAGATAGTTATGTAATCCAGCACACATGTTGATGGATTCTTGCAGTTTTAAGGCCAGTGCTGCTAATAACACATCTGCTGATACTTAATATTTCGCACAATGTTGAATGTCTTTTGCACTATTAGCCAACTGGCCCTATGGAAGTGTATGCAATCTTTACTAGGAGATTAATGTTTTAAGCAGATTTTAGATGGTCTGTAGGTCATCTTCTTCATTTCATACATTTTATCCATTGAGGATCTATCATGGGGATATTGTCTCCTGATATTATGATCTATCAGATTGTAAAGCACAGCGAGAGGAGTACGGCACAGCTGCAGCCACTGAGGTGAGAGAGTCCAGATGGTGCACTGAGGTGTAAGCGGCAAACCTCTAAAAAATGAAACAGTCACGAAGGCATCAAGGCGAGAAACAAGGTGAACCCACGACATGCTACTTTTCAAACCATCACTGCTGGTGTATCAGAACACACGCAGTTTTTAAAATAAAGGGCCTTATTTACAACAAAATGACGCAGCGTGGAGCTGCAAGCCATTTTGCTGCACCGAGCTGCGTCATTTTAAACAACATTTTACAAAGATTTGATGCATCTCTGTGCATTCACTTGCGGTTGTGCACAATTCCACTGCGATGGCGCACCGTGGTACAAGGGTGCCTGCAGTACAGGGATGATTGTTTTTGCAGGAATGGACATCTTCCTGCACAAAAAACAATCACAAGAGGCTTTCTTCTCTTTCTATATGTCCTGCAGAATGCAGCACGCATAGAAAGAGGAAAAAATTAGGAGAAATAAATGTATTTCTCCTCGTTGTGCCTCCTTATGCCTCCCCTGGGGAGGCATTGGATTCTGAGACATGATGAGTGAAAAGGAGCCATATATACAAGGCCATGAAAAGCTGCGCAGGGCGATTTTGTGTGGCCTTGTAAATATGGACCAGCACACTGCGCCACTGGTGTGTCAAAAAAAAGTGACGCAGCGGCAGCGCTAGAGGCTTGTAAATAAGCCCCAAAATATATTATTGTTTTAAAAAACACAACCGCAAATGAAATAGTGTTCATTTTACAGACATGAAGTTATGTATTATTCATTTTTACATTACAAATATATATCCTATTTCGCAAAATGATAATGAGCGCAAAGTTGGACAAAAAGTCCTGGACTTCATTTTCTTTGATTTCTCTGTTTGAAGGACAGAGAGTGGGACTTGTACTGCCTCAGCTCATAGCTTACACGAGTAAAGCTCTTTTTTATAGGCCTGAAGAACCCATGACGACACGAAGCAGCCTACTAATAAGCCGCTTGCACTATGATGTAATAATAGCGGGTGACTTCAATCTGAGAGGATTGGACCTGGTCCCTGTGGCTCCCCCAAGTAAGAAGTCAGCTCCATTGATCGAATTTCTAGCAAACTACAATCTGCAATCCACCCATGGGACACAAAAAATGAGCCACCCCGCATGGACCGCCTACCCAACCTTCAGGAATGTCTCCACAATAGATTACATCTTTACCAACGAAGGCCTGACTCACAATCTTTGTAATTTCACCATGGATGACAGAGTTGAAAGTGACCATAGGCCTCTCCGTGCCACATTCAACCTGACAGGAGAACAGGCGAACCCTTACGAAGAAATTGGTACGCCCACAGGCGAAGAACATCATCTAGACCTCAAAAGAATAAAATGGTCGACCAATCTCAGCCATAGATTCTCGGCATTTGTAGCCAAAAGGGTGGAAGTATTAAGGCCACAAGACAGTGTGAACAACATATATATATGGGAAACACTGATCAAAGATATATTGAAGTGGCTGGGTAACACCCATCAACCAAGAAGCAGTCAAAAAAACACCAGGCCATGCCTGATCTTTGGACTGGGTAGGAGTGTTCTGCTTAATTCAGATACTCTGTCCATCACCACCCCCTTTTCTGAATCGTTTTGTCCACCATAAGCGTGGAAGGGTATGCTCAGATGTGAGTCCCTTGCTCACTGCACCATCAGGATTCAAGCAAGCCGGGCCGAAGACGGCTGTAATGCCAGAAACCGGTCCCCGGAAGCTTGTTTCCTTTCCAGTAAAAGAATTGGCTTTCTGAATCGTATTAGCTAGGGTTGGCAAGTTTATCCACCAAGTTAAAATGGCACTCGATTCCCAACTAAAGGCTACAGTTCTGACGTGCCCTGACAGTGGGCTTAGCGCTCCCCCCGTCGCCCCAAAGTTTTCAGCCTACAGTTAACCCAGGGAGTCGTCAACAAGTAATTGGAACCATCGGACTTAGGTACTTAATCTGAGTCAGCCAAGGGTCTGATGCAGAACCCAACAGTTGTCATCTGGCTCCGCAACGTGAGTGTGGATATCGAACTTCTATACGTCTCTCTGACTTTAGTAGGCGTGGTCTCATGGTGAAATCATAACTCTTATTCTTTTAAAAGTGTCCTGACTGGACAATAGTAGTTAATACGGTCAGTCTTGTAACTATATAGTTGCACTAATGGTTTTACTTGGTTTTGGCCGAGAAGGGGGGAATGGGCATTTTACTGCATTTTATTGTAATTCATTATATTTTACACTGTAAAGATTTTAAGTAATCGCACAGTTTACCAATAAACAGACACGAAGCAGCCAAAACATCCTGCACTCATTTCTACCGTTCGATTAATGAAGTATTGCAGCCGGGCCTTTCCTGCAGCTGGTTTGTAACCTCATGAGTGTGGCATGCTGTCAAGCAATACCGCCAGTCATAGTCACATCCAATCATTATAGTCGCAATGCAACAGTAAGTATAAAAAATAATATGAGACAAACTGAGATTTGCTTCGAAACTGATTTATGCAATTTTGTGGCTGCTACGTTTTGCGCATAATTATGGATTTTGCCACATTTGCCTCATAATCCATTATCTGCGTGCATAACCTGTACATTTTAGCAAAAAAAATATTCATGCTCAAACAGAACAAAATGGATCAAAAACCCAGCAACACACATTGCAGTGGAAGGCCCTTGACAATGTTGGGTGGCCCCTTTTTGTCGTTTATTGCAGTATTTGGATACTAAACTGGTACTAAACGAGGTGAAGATTTTCTCTAAAATTATTAACTTGTGAAAATGACAAAATAATGAACTAATACTGTCACAAAATGTGCTGCATTATGCCTCATAATTTGCCTTTTGTTGCAGTATAATGTAGTCAACCTTGCCGCATAATTTGGTCCTTCCCTGCTGCATAATTCCAGTGGTTCTACTTAAATGAAACCTTTATTTTGCATCCCTTACATTACACACTGCTGTTGTATCAGCAGCTGCTCCCTGTCAAATTCCACCAGAAGACCTTTATTTGATTGTAGAATATGTAGGTAAGCAGAGAAAGACAATACGTGTATTTTTACCTGTGGGTAGCTTTATCAGTCCTGGTGTACACCGTAGGGAAAGTCTAATTTATTTAGGACCACACTCCCCCAAAATCCTGGACCCCTCCATTTATCCACTTGATTGACTGGCCCATGATTAATGCCTGACAAGTAGTCCTGAACTGAAATCAGATCCGGAAATTTTATATATTTCCATTGTTGTGAATTAATGGATAACCACTCTTTCCACCAGGCCATTCCATCCTCGTGGTATAGGTGGAATTCCGCTAAACAAATAAAGAAATAAACAAAAGCAGTTGAGAATATGTGCAAAGACCATTAGTATGTTTTTTTTTCTTTATGGAAGAATTGAGGCATCCCTCACTATGTGTGAAAAAAAAATAACACTGTTATTATCTTAGACATCCCGTCAAAATAATTTTAAAAATATCTGATCTTTTACATTTGCAATACTAATGTAGTTTTTTATGCCATCCACAGGCTATCTGATCAGCCCTGCTGGCCAGTTTTGTGATGGGTAGCTTCCTTGCTAAATGGTCAAGGAGACTTACCAACAGACTGGTTAAGTTCTCCTGGATGTATTAGCTGAGAAGGGTGGGGGGGTTGTGTGAGGAAACAGGCTTTTTCCTGCTCTCCCCCACACTTTTTGCACCCATTTGTACTACTAACTTCTGTTTTTTTGGCTCAGAGTGCACTAAGGCGAGCTAACCAGACCTCAGTCACAGTATTGTAACCGATTACAAAATGTATGTTGAATTGGCTACCCACAAATGCATAAACTGGCTTACTTATAAGTTCCAAGTTTTTGGTACCAAGGGTACCCAAAGCAAGTAAGTCAGAGTGTCCCTCAGTGCTGCAGCACTGGTTGTGCCACCGTGTGTGACAATGTACAAAATAGCTTCCTGCTTGCCACTGCAGCCTGGAAAAGCAGTTTCAAAACTGCTAGTTTGACTTCGCCATTTAAACCAATGGCCAGTGGTGACCGGTAAGGTACGGGAGTGGTGGTGTGGGGGATATTGAATTTTTTAGAGAATCGCTTACCTGATCTCAACGCATCTCCCCATCGCCGCTTCTCTCCCACTTCGAGTGAGTCTCTTCTGGGGATAGGGAAGCAACCAGGCTCCTCACAGCCAATTACAACACTGCAATTCAGCATTGTGATTGGTCTGAGCGCCGTGGTTCGGCACTTAGCCAGGGAATGGGGGCCTGGGCATGTTCTCCATGCAGGCTGTAATGCAGCCTGCATGGAGAACATGCGAAGTGCTCATGAATGTTTGGCCGGCCCGAGAGTGCCGGTCAAACATTCATGCGCACTTTACAGAGTGCACAACCACTCCTCATCCCTGTCATCAGGGGAACCAAGCCCCACTCCGTTCTGTCCTGACCATACAAAAAAACAATGATAATAACTTTAGTTATTATCATTTTAATTTTTCGTTTACACTGCTCCATGAGCAGTGGGGCGACGCTCCTTCGCCTTAGTGGAGGAGTCGTTACTGCCAATGTCAAAGCCCTCACTTCCCTTAACAATATATATGTCTCCCCTATGGAAGACCTATGGGGACCTAAGGCAGGGAGTTGTACATTATTAAGTAGAACTTTTACGTATAACATGCCCTAGCAGCAAAACTTCCAAATTTACGTTTTTGCTGAGGAAAAATTAATAGCCTTTTTGGCTAACACAGAATTAGCATCTGACTCCTCTCTCCAGCTAACTTCTGAATGGGACTTCTAAAATGGGTACTTCAAGGTATGACATTTATCTTGGCATTAAACCCAACTTGATGTCCAAGTCAAATTTAATGTCACTTTTAAGGGAAGGCAACTTTTAGGAAGTTGTCACTCTGTTGCCCATTTTGTCCAGTGGCCTGGCACAGTTCTTGGCCACCAGACAGCTTTCTGCCCTCCTGGGAAGTCATGTGAATGACTCCCTGGCTCAGATAGAAGTTTGCTACGGTAAGAGGTGTTACCTCCCCCTAGCTGGAGTCTTAAAATTAGGATTTTTCTCAATTTAGTAGTAGTAAAGTTAGGACTCCTAACTTTCGGACTCGTAAATGCCTTCTGTGAATACCGAAAGTCTTAAAATTGGGATTTTTATCAACTTTACTACTACTAAAATGAGTAAAATCCTAATTTTAAAACTTTCGGTATTCACACAAGGCATTTAGGCGTCCTAAAGTTAGTAGTCCTAACTTTACTACTACTAAATTGAGAAAAATCGTAATTTTAGGACTTTCGGTATTCACAGAAGGCATTTAGGAGTCCTAAAGTTAGGAGTCCTAACTTTACTACTACTAATTTGAGAAAAATCCTAATTTTAAGACTTTCGGTATTCACAGAAGGCATTTAGGAGTCCTAAAGTTAGGAGTCCTAACTTCTGTGAATACCGAAATGAGTAAGTTCATTCTGTGAATACCAAAAGTAGTAAGTGCATTCTGTGAATGCCAAAAGTTGTAAGTTCATTCTGTGAATACCAAAAGTAGTAAGTGCAATCTGTGAATACCAAAACAGTAGTAAGTTTAGGATTGAGTCTTAAGTTCATTCTGTGAATCGGGCCCAGAGTGTACAGAGATCGGTAGCCCAGCCACAGCTGACCTTCTACTCGCTCAAAGAGGACTTCAAAGGAAAGAAACCCCATGGCCAAAGTCACCCAACCCCTCCCAAAAATTACAGCAAGGACACCCCTATCAACGGCAGAGCACCCACAGCATCTTCAGCACCCTCAGCATCCTCAGCATCCTGCATGCCCAGCATCAGGACCACTCTAGTGAAGTCTATGACAGTCTTGAAGTAAAGTGTGGAACTGGACTTGAGACTGCTGTGGTGACAAGGTAACTGTCCAAATACTCCTTAGTTACCCCATGGCCTTCTCCCTGTTGGATTTGGTCGCACCACTCGGGCTGGAGAAGTTAAACACAACTCTTTCAAACTTTTCAAAAGTTTCTAAAATAAAATCTATATGTCTAAAACGCTCGGGGATTTTGCTCATCTTGGTGTCTAAAAATTCATAACAGTATAATATATTTTTATAAATTAGTGTAGGATTTCTTTTGTGTTGTGTGAACTTTGTATTTCTTTGTTTGCTACTTCTAAATACTTTACGCTGGTTCCCTTCTTTAAGTCTTGATGCTTGAAGCCACTGCTACCCAGGGTTGAGCTAAAGGTTTTATAAGTGTTCCTTACTGGGCCTGGGACAGTTTTGAGAGTGCATTACATGTTAAGGTCGCAAACCATCCCATAATACACCACAATCCTCAATCAGAATATCTTTCCCCTCGCTGAAGGAATATTTTTTTGCATAGGAAATTGTAAAAATGCACAAAAATGCAATAAGCACTCAGCCTCCTCCAAATGTGTCCCTTCGATGCTTAAATTGTGTTTTTTTCCGAAGAGATTATGCAACCATAGGATGCAAATAGTACAGACCCATCCTTATGAAAAATATGTCCTTCAAAGCAGCCTAGATCTTTTGTCTTTTCGGTGTGATGTTACCCATTTCTAAATCAAGCAGGAACATGAATTTCTGGAGTTAATTTGCAACCTCTTCCAAGGACACACAACCATACCCTGTCCCTGTGCCTGTTTGGTATTATTCATCCTCCTTACTTAATCCGACTGTACATGAATCACAAAGAGCTGAATCGTCTTCTTTCTACGGATCACTGACAACATTTCGACCTCTAAAATATCGACCTACAGAAATATCAAGTCTAAAACATCGAGGGCAAGAATTTCGACATCCTATCTACAACATTGTAAGTACAAAAATATTGAAAAATTAATATAGATGTTAAAAATATCGATGTTAAAAATATCGATTTTTTTTCTTTTAAAATATAATTGTAAAATAAATTAAATAACACTAATAAATATAATATACATAGTTATAAGTATCTAATAATGTTTAAACTTAATAAATAATACATATATAATAATAATATATTAATTAAATATATACTGTAAATATATAATATATATGTTCTGAACAATATGTTGTAATAATTATTTTAATAACTTATACATTATTAAAATATATTCTAATTTACTAATACTTTTACAAACATAAAACAATAACATAAATAAATTGTACAAAACATAAAAAATTAAATATACTTTTAATATTTTTGCAATTAATTATATAAAATGTTGGATAGCGTAGCGGTAAAAATTACTATTCCCACTCCAGAGAGTGCAACAGTAGGGAAAGCTTTGGATAGCGTAGAGGTAAAAATTACTATTCCCACTCCAGATTCTGTATTATTTCTGTTTGTTTTGGTCATTTTGACCTTTTTTAAAATTGCCCCTTACCTGCACCATAAATTGTGCCCCTTCACCGCCGTTTTGGTTGGTCTGGTCCTGGGGTGGGTGCCTGGTTCGTTTTTGGCGGACATCTTGGAGTGGGGTGAGTGGAGTGAGGCGTTTCCATCTGAGAGCGCTTGAGTGCGCCTGTGCCGCCTGGGAACACCTATTTAGGGCGAGTCCCTCCTGCTTTCAGCCCCTGACAAGGTAGCTGCTGCTGCGAGAGCGCTTGCGCGTTTTTGCAGTAAAACTGCTGTTTTAAAAACGTTCTGTATTATTTCTGTTTGTTTTGGTCATTTTGACCTTTTTTAAAATTGCCCCTTACCTGCACCATAAATTGTGCCCCTTCACCGCCGTTTTGGTGGGTCTGGTCCTGGGGTGGGTGCCTGGTTCGTTTTTGGCGGACATCTTGGAGTGGGGTGAGTGGAGTGAGGCGTTTCCATCTGAGAGCGCTTGAGTGCGCCTGTGCCGCCTGGGAACACCTATTTAGGGCGAGTCCCTCCTGCTTTCAGCCCCTGACAAGGTAGCTGCTGCTGCGAGAGCGCTTGCGCGTTTTTGCAGTAAAACTGCTGTTTTAAAAACGTTCTGTATTATTTCTGTTTGTTTTGGTCATTTTGACCTTTTTTAAAATTGCCCCTTACCTGCACCATAAATTGTGCCCCTTCACCGCCGTTTTGGTGGGTCTGGTCCTGGGGTGGGTGCCTGGTTCGTTTTTGGCGGACATCTTGGAGTGGGGTGAGTGGAGTGAGGCGTTTCCATCTGAGAGCGCTTGAGTGCGCCTGTGCCGCCTGGGAACACCTATTTAGGGCGAGTCCCTCCTGCTTTCAGCCCCTGACAAGGTAGCTGCTGCTGCGAGAGCGCTTGCGCGTTTTTGCAGTAAAACTGCTGTTTTAAAAACGTTCTGTATTATTTCTGTTTGTTTTGGTCATTTTGACCTTTTTTAAAATTGCCCCTTACCTGCACCATAAATTGTGCCCCTTCACCGCCGTTTTGGTGGGTCTGGTCCTGGGGTGGGTGCCTGGTTCGTTTTTGGCGGACATCTTGGAGTGGGGTGAGTGGAGTGAGGCGTTTCCATCTGAGAGCGCTTGAGTGCGCCTGTGCCGCCTGGGAACACCTATTTAAAGCTCCTCCCCTAGCGCAGCGGGATCGCGCAGCGGGCGTGTCCTCGCGTGGCCGGAGTCGTGCCAGAGTCCTGCCCGTCCGCGCTAAGGACGCGCTGGACGTCGTGGGACTCTGGTGTACGACTATTACTCCTTCTTGCTGCCGCCATGCTGTCATATTCGCGGGAGTGCCTATTTGCCATTGGTCAGGTAAGCCGTAGTTGTACCCTTCCACCGGTACATCCATTGCGAGGCCCGTACCATTGTCCTTGCAAGAGGTGGGCTCTCGACTCTCCGAGCCCTCTCCCTAGTACTAATGCCCCGGCGACCCGCCGTACTACTGATCTTCCTTCCTCCCTGCGGATCCTGAACCTGAATGTCAGGTCTGCGCTGAAACATTATCAGAACATCCTTGACCTTAACGAGGAGGAGTCTCCGGACATATTTGCCATGACTGAAACTTGGTTACAGGATGCGGACACCGCTATTTCAAATCTAGCCTGTCCACCCGGCTATTCTATGTACACCTTGAATAGGGTGTCCAGAGGTGGGGGTATAGCTTTAGTAGTAAGGTCCAACTATTCCTGCGTCTGGACTGCCCTCAATATTCCTGGATGTGAAAGTGCCTTGTTCAAGGTCTCTGTCAGCCCTGAATTTACGCTCTCCGGGATGGTCGTTTATCGTCCGCCCGGCAGCGATGTGGTGTTTAGAAATGCCTTCCCCGACATTGTTGGCCCTTTGGTCGCAGACTGTGCCAACTTTACCATCATAGGTGACTTGAATCTGCACTTCGACACCCTCTCAGGCCTGACAGTGCGTTCCATCTCCTCTGACCTAGAGGCCTTTCAACTTCCCCAGTTGGTCTCCCAGCCCACCCATTCGGGGGGGCATATTTTAGATCCCTTGTTTACCAATCTGCCGGGGACTAAAATTACCTCCATCTTGCCGGTGGAATGGACAGACCACTTCTTGGTGTCCATCCTTTGCCCTGTCTCAGCCACCCCTTCCATCTCCTCGGCTAGACGGGTTCAGAAGAGGGCCTGGAAGAAACTTAGGTTAGAAGACTTCCATTGTCTTCTATTAGAGGAGCCGCTGGGTCCTTTGACGGATGTAGAAAAGGGGTATGACCTCTTCTGTTCCTGGATTACTAGGGCCTTGGACTCTCTGATACCCATTGTATCGACTAAAATCAACCCTAGAGAGTCGAGTCCCTGGTACGATGGCGCCCTTCGGGCTCTGAAGGGTGCCTGTAGACGGGCTGAGAGGGCTTGGAGGAAGACCTATGGGGCTGATTTAAAAGCTGCATATGCCAGGTCCGTCAAGCTCTACCATCGGGCTATTTGTCAAGCTCGAGCGGCTTTCTATGCCGCAGAATTCCGGAACAGTACTAATCCGTCGAAAGCCATTTTCAAGGCCGTAAAAGATCTCATGGCAAAGCGGCCTACCTCTACGACTGTAAGCTCTCTTTCCCACTGTGAATCCCTTGCCTCGTATTTCCTGGGGAAAGTCCAAGCCATCTATCGGACATTCCCTAGCATGGGGTCCGGTTGGGAAAGCACCAGTGGGACCCACCATCAGACTACTCTGCTTGTCTTCCCCCCCCTCACCTTGGACGGGTTTGACAAACTTGCGTTGCAAGTCAAATCTGGATCTCCATCCGATCCAGTAAGGCCTGCTCTCTTTCGAGATCAGGCTTTTATGGGACGTGCAGCTGTATGTTCCCTTGTCAACCTTTCCTTGGAAACGGGAGTGGTTCCAGCTAAGTGGAAGCAAGCTGTGGTGTCCCCTATCATCAAAAAGCCCTCTCTGGACCCGTCCAAGCCCGAAAGTTATCGCCCCATCTCGTTGCTACCCTGTCCAGCCAAGATTACAGAGGCCCATGTCAATCTGGCCCTGTCTGAACATCTTGTACGGACCAATGCCCTCGATCCCACACAAAACGGATTTCGTGCCGGTCACAGCACAGAGACCGCGTTACTTGTGATGGTGGAACATCTCCGTGCAAGGTTGGATGCTGGTCAAACGGCGGCGCTTATATTATTAGACCTTAGCGCCGCCTTTGACACGGTAGACCACAGCATCCTCCTGCATCGGCTCGAGGAGACTGGCATTGGCGGCCAGGTACTGCAATGGTTCCGGTCCTTTCTAGACGACCGCTCCTTCTGTGTTGCCATCCCTCCCTTCAAGTCCAATTTCCAACCGCTGGCCATGGGGGTTCCGCAAGGGTCCTCGCTGAGTCCCACGTTGTTCAACCTTTACGTGAGACCGCTGGCTGATGTCGCTAGGCAGTGGGGCCTAACTTTGGTCTCATATGCCGACGACACACAGCTGGCGGTTACTCTCAGCGGGGATGCGGAGATTGAGGCCCCCAGGTTTCAGTCTGGACTGAAGGCGGTGGCTAGCTGGTTGACAGGCAACTGTCTCCAGCTAAATGCCACAAAAACGGAGGTGATGGTTGTCGGTAAGGGAGTGGAGTTGTGGGGTGACCAATGGTGGCCCCCAGAGCTGGGACCCACTCCGACCCCGGTATCGGAGGTAAAAAACCTGGGGGTTTGGCTGGATGTGGGCCTCTCCTTTGTAGGGCACACCAAAAAAACTGCGGCCTGTTGTTTCGGACTGCTTAGGGGCTTGAGACCTGTTCTCAAGTTCTTTGATGCCCCGACCAGGCAGCTGGTGATCCAGGCAACTATCATCTCCCGCCTGGATTATGCCAGCTCTCTTCTGGCCGGGGCCAACCAGGCCGAGTTAACCCGTCTGCAGGCGATTGTCGGACTGCCCAGATTCAGCTCGGTGGCAGGTGCCCTTCGTTCCCTACATTGGCTCCCTGTAAGGAAGCGCATCCTTTTTAAGGTTCTGTGCCTTGCCTTTAAGATTCTGAGAGGTATAGGCCCGGAAATCTTATCTAGCTGTCTCTCCTTCTATGTTCCCACCCGTACCCTCCGTTCCCAGGGCTTGGCCCTTGCTGTGGTCCCCAAATTCAGGCTCAGTCGCATGGGAGGCCGCTCGTTCAGTGTAAAGGCCGCGGCAGCATGGAACTCTCTTCCTGTTGAAATCCGTCTGATGGAGGATCTCTTGACTTTCCGGAGGGCTATAAAAACATTTCTGTTTTAGCTGTTTTTATGTTTTTTACTCTCCTGTTGTGTTATGGTCTACCTTGTCTCTGCGCCGGGACGCTCCTTGGCTGGAGTATCTGTGCGCATAATAAATCAACATAACATAACATAACATAACATAACAGATAATGCAACAGTAGGGAAATCGTTGGATAGCGTAGGAATATAAATTACTATTCCCACTCCAGAGAGTGCAACAGTAGGGAAAGCGTTGGATAGCATAGGAGTAAAAATTACAACTCCCACTCCAGAGAATGCAACAGTAGGGAAAGCATTGGATAGCGTAGGGGTAAAAATTACTATTCCCACTCCAGAGAGTGCAACAGTAGGGAAAGCATTGGATAGCATAGGGGTAAAAATTACTATTCCCACACCAGAGAGTGCAACAGTAGGGAAAGCGTTGGATAGCGTAGGGGTAAAAATTACTATTCCCACTCCAGAGAGTGCAAAAGTAGGGAAAGCATTGGATAGCGTAGTAGTAAAAATTACTATTCCCACTCCAGAGAATGCAACAGTAGGGAAAGCGCTGGATAGGGTAGAGGTAAAAATTACTATTCCCACTTCAGAGAGTGCAACAGTAGGGAAAGCGTTGGATAGCGTAGGAGTATAAATTACTATTCCCACTCCAGAGAGTGCAACAGTAGGGAAAGCATTGGATAGTGTAGGGGTAAAAATTACTATTCCAACTCCAGAGAGTGCAACAGTATGGAAAGCATTGGATAGCGTAGGAGTAAAAATTACTATTCCCACTCCAGAGAGTGCAACAGTAGGGAAAGCGTTGGATAGCATTGGGGTAAAAATGACTATTCCCACTCCAGAGAGTGCAACAGTAGGGAAAGCGTTGGATAGCGTAGGGGTAAAAATTACTATTCCCACTCCAGAGAGTGCAACAGTAGGGAAAGCATTGGATAGCGTAGGAGTAAAAATTACTATTCCCACTCCAGAGAATGCAACAGTAGGGAAAGCGCTGGATAGGGTAGAGGAAAAAGTTACTATTCCCACTTCAGAGAGTGCAACAGTAGGGGAAGCGTTGGATAGCGTAGGAGTATAAATTACTATTCCCACTCCAGAGAGTGCATCAATAGGGAAAGCGTTGGAAAGCGTAGGGGTAAAAATTACTATTCCCACTCCAGAGAGTGCAACTGTAGGGAAAGCATTGGATAGCGTAGGGGTAAAAATTACTATTCCCACTCCAGAGAGTGCAACAGTAGGGAAAGCGTTGGGTAGGGTAGAGGTAAAAATTACTATTCCCACTCCAGAGAGTGCAACAGTAGAGAAAGGGTTGGATAGCGTAGGAGTAAAAATTACTATTCCCACTCCATAGAGTGCATCAGTAGAGAAAGCGTTGGATAGCGTAGGAGTATAAATTACTATTCCCACACCAGAGAGTGCAACAGTAGGGAAAGCGTTGGATAGCGTAGGGGTAAAAATTACTATTCCCACTCCAGAGAGTACAACAGTAGGGAAAGTGTTGGATAGCGTAGGGGTAACAATTACTATTCCAACTCCAGAGAATGCAACAGTATGGAAAATGTTGGATAGCGTAGGGGTTAAAATTACAGACTCATAAATAAAATCTTTTTCTTAAAATAATGATATTAAGTATTGAATACATTTAACCCATATACAATACCTATACATAATTATAAAATACATGATTACCTAAATATATTTAAGCAAAAATAAATAATTAAAAATACCATTTTATAATATTTAATTACCAATTACTAATTATTTAACAATTATATTAATTACAAATTAATCATTTAATTTTTTTGTACTTAATTACATTTACATTACTTCCACCATATTCCCCTATAAACCCACTACTCACAACAGAACACATTTATCTATTTATGAATTAATTGAAATTATTTACCAATCAATTAAAATTAATTACCAATTAATTATAAATAATTATCAATTATTTAAATTTAATTTATAATACCTACTAATGAATAATTAATTATACATAATTAAATTACTTCCCACCCTATTCCCCTATAAACCCGCAACCCGCTATAAAACAGATTTATCAATTAATCAATTAATTAAAATGATTAACAATTTAATTAAATGTAATTACCAATTATGTATAATTAATTAATATTAACTACTAATTATTAATCAATTTAACATAGTTAAATTACTTCCCACCCTATTCCCCTATAAACCCACAACCCGCTATAAAACATATTTATCAATTAATCAATTAATTAAAATGATTAACAAATTAATTAAATTTAATTACCAATTATTTATAATTAATTAATATTAACTACTAATTATTAATCAATTTAACATAATTAAATTACTTCCCACCCTATTCCCCTATAAACCCACAACCCGCTCCGGTACTAAAACATATAATTAACTTATAAAGTCATTTATTAATATATATATATAATACACATATAATAGTACTTATTTGAATTACTTAAGTAAAACATATAACACATACATAATAAAAAACAACAGAAATAATACAAATATCGATATTAATGTGATCGAAATTAATAACATCGATATATATGCTATCGATATTACTAGCTTCGATATTACTTACATCGATATTAAGTATTTCGATATTACTTACCTTAGGGTCGATATTCTGTCCAACGATATTCTTGTCTTCGATATTCTGCACCTTCGATATTAATGACACGATATTTTGGCACATCGATATTTCCAACTCGATATTTTGACTGTGTACCCTTTCTATATTTGGAACAGCTGAAATTCACTCACTTAGGGGCAAGAACCTCGTTAAAATGATCGCCATTTTAGCGTCAGGAAACTGCCGCTAAAACAGCGATATTGGGCTTGCTAATATGCGTTATAGAATTCCAATAGAAGCCCAGGTTAGATGTGCAGGACATCTAACCTGGGTTTCTATTGGAATTCTATAACCCATATTAGCAAGCCCAATATTGCTGTTTTAGCTGCCGCTAAAACGGCGATAATTTTAACAAGGTTCTTGCTAATATGCCCCTTAGTATCCCTCCTTTCACACTGGGGCTCCTTTAGTGCACAGAATGTGCACCGACTCTCCAATCCTGAATATATTTCCCTGACATATACTAGCCTGAACAGTTTTAGTAGTTTCAGATGTGTTAAATCATACTAGGGGGCATATTTACAAGGAAATGTCGGAGCGTGAAGCTGTGGCAAATTTTGCAGCATCGCGCTCCAACAATTCCAAAACGCAGGGACGCGCCATAATTACAACAATACGGCGCACCCCTGTGTTTTTCCTAGCGCTGGTGCTAACGTTAGCTGCCTAGTGCCAACGCAGGCACCCTGGCCCTATAGGGCAAGGGTGCCTGTGCTGCAGGGGTGATTGTTTATGTGCAGGAACAATATATAATGGCGATTTGTTAATTATATGTGTGCTGCAGAATGCAGCACACATAGAAGTAGCAAATCGTAGTTATTTCATGATTGTTTATGAGAATGGCGTTAGTTTTTGGTGCTTCCTCAGATTTACACATCCATGTAAATCTGGGGCAGCTTCAAAAACCAATGGGTGTTGCGGTGGAACGTCCACAGCAACACCTATTGCAGGCCCCTGTCACGCAGATACCTGCGTGAAAGGTACCATATTTACAAAGCAGAATTAAGCCATGTAAAGTGGCTTAATGCCGCTTTGTAAATATGGTGCAGGGCATTGCATCACTGGAACGTCGAAAAAAGTGACGATCCGGTGGCGAAATCCCCTTGTACACATGCCCCTAGATGACATGCAAGTGATGCATACATTAGTCTATTTATATCTCCAGGCCCTCGCATATGCGCTTGCAGCTGCTGCCCAGCACTAACACCTAGGCATGCACCCCCAACAGGAGCAATGGGCACATTTTCAGTCAGCTGTCCTTGTGCCATAATACGCACACATATAGCTAGGTGGTTGCTGAGGAAACACAGTTGTGCACCCAGAAGATATGAGACACATCCTCATGCATGTAGGTCACTTGCAACACGCCACCCTCTAAATATGTTACTGTGCACAGGCCTATTATTTGTTATGGCAGCAACTTAGCATCTTACACAGCATGGCACATCAGGTGGGGCAAACTCTTTCTGCACAGCCATGTGCAGAGGGTATTTTCTCAAAACACTGGCTCAAGTAATGAGGGCAAAACAACTCTAAATCTACTCAAATACCTCAAATGAATAACCAAATATGGTTGAGGCATCCAGCTGAACACTTGTTTTGTGCAGCAAACCCAGAGGCAAAATTTCAGACAAAAGCACTAATCGGGTATTATAAATGCTGAACATCTCACATAGGTCATTAAACAGAAAAAAGAACCAAACAAAACGTTTTAATAAAAAAAAAGATTATAGTAAAGAAAGTGCTTCAAGTACATTCAACTTTTCATGGCCCTAATCTTTACTTTCATCTTGGTTCTAATTCTGCAACAATGTAACCAAATAACCTACAAATCAAATTCTCTAAAGGTACCATCTTGGTTGCTGGCAATGTAGACCCTTTTATCCACAAAGCAGACGACAAACAATCCTACCCACCAACTGACTGACTCAAGAAGGACTGTATCTTGCCATTTGAGTGCCAGGAGGAACTTTCCAATCAAAATAGCAATCAACAGCAACTCAGAGTCGAATTGAAGCACCTCCTATGTGGTTGTCCTGCCAACAACTAAACACAAGAAGGGATACACTGCTAACAATAGAGCACCTGCAATCTGTGGCAAGACTACAAAACCCCCTATCCCATCAGCGCCCTAAAGCCGGGCATGTAGCCGACATGTGCACGTTCCCTACTTCTGCACTTCCACAGCTCCTACACTTCACATATTCTAATCCCATCCATCTGGCAATTTTAGAAAGTGTGAAATATTTATCCTATATTATATGAAACTGCAGAATTGGAAATAAACCAGTCTGTCAAAATCCATGCAGTTTCTTAAGATGAAGAGATGGCTTTACCCTCTATCTAACTAGTTTATTTTTTGACCATCAATTGGCCTTTCTAACCATAATTGCCAATTGTCATGAACAGCTCATACATTTGATATGTATGGGAAATCCAGAGCTTGCTACAAATATTTCAAGTGTGGGAAATCGTATAGCCTTCAAACTATTATCTGGACCCTTACAGATGGAGTCCCTAATTTTGAAGTTAGTCAGCGAGGCAATGCTGTCTAAATTATTCCATCAGCTTTAAAAATAGCTTAATTGCATTGCTAATAATCAAGTTATCAAAATATTTTACTTTCATGTTTCCAATGGCTGGTGACCCCACCATTACATATATCTGGTAGTGATAAATTAGGTGTTGGAGGAAATATTATAATTCACTGCCCTTATCTGTTACTTTCTATAGAACCCAATAGAAGATTACCGGTAGAAGAGGGACCCCAATCTATGGGTCAGATGGTGTTAGATGACAGGACAGCATCTTTTGAAGAGATTGCTTATGCCCGAACAGATTTTCTTCCTGTATTTCCAGGAGCAAGATTTCTCACTAAATGAAATAGAAACAACTGAAGCTGGGAAATTAATAACCATTTTAGGAAAAAATGCTTAAAACCCTCAGCAGAAAAATGACTGATCTATACCTGATAGTTTCAAAATTTGAATAGAATAAATCAGAAGAGAGCAACTCTCCTGGTCGGAAATGACGTGGGGGGATATTGGCCTGAGGAAGGTCCTCCAAACAATAAACATAATACATAAACCCTTAACCCAATGCAAACTGCAGGTGTTTTTTTTATCTACATCACACTACTTCCAAGCTGTAGAGGTAGAACAGTATCAACATTTTCTGACCGACAATAGTAAATAAAATAAAATTAAAAAGTACACTGTCAAAGGCCTCTATGGTCCTTCCTATTATGCCTGTCGCAGTGAAGAAAGACCCTGCGCTGAAGACTTAGGAGGAAGAGGACCATCTGCTCTCCTTATGCAGTGATAGGAAGTGGCGTCGATGGAGTCTCTAAGTGTGTTACTCAGCTCCCTGAGATCCGGCCATGCTCACTGTGATTCTGTGCTTTCTACACCTGGTAAGAGGAGAGATAGGACTGCATTCAGAAAGCTGGCTGAGCCCAAGGTACTTGTCCAAACTCTCCCTAAAAGCATCCAGGTGGGACATTTACCAAATCATGAGGAATTTTTGTTTCTTGGAACATCTGGGTTTTAAGGAAACTGGGGGCTGACATCCTCATAATAAGGCCTGGAAAAATAAAGGGGCTTGTTTTACTTCAAGACTACAACCTCTGGTTTACAAGACGCCAGCTTTATTCCAGATCCCAAACTACTAAAATGGTGATGTGATATCATACAGACCCAATCCAAGATGGCAACTTGCACTTCCAGGTCAAGATGGGAAGTGCCAGTTTGGACACCACCATAAAAGGTGAGTAGTTTAGGAATACAATGCAACACAGTGCCTTAGAGTCTAGTGTCTATCACAGTAGATACCCCATGCAGTGCATTTGCTTCCTTACTCTTGATATCTTCATTCACTTAGTATTGCATGTCTGCCTTAATTTCTAGATTTTTGGTTTTTCGATTATTTTGTTTGACATTTTGCTTTTTTCTTGTTTTCCTAATTTTTCTTGTGATTTCTTTTGGTGGCAGGCATTTTCTGATCGTGGTTCTTTTTCCTCTCTGGGTGCTTTCCACCGGTTTCCTCCTGGTGGCTTTTTCTTCCACTGAACTCATTATGTGACACTTCTTGCCTCAGTGAGGAGGCATCTGAGGTTGGTCACCTCTATCATATGTCTGAATAAAGAAGACTCGAGGCAGCAGCCTCTAGACGTTTGCAGCTTCACCCTACCTCATGTACGCTATAGGGAGGTTCAGCTGCTGAACTTCCTGCCTAGCATTGCCATTCTGGGTCAAACATTCTAAGCAGGAGGTATTCAGCTTGAGATGCAGGATATTAATCCTGTAAAAGAAAAGGGCGACATCACTCACTGAACGTTCTGAACCCATGCTGAATCATCTTCCTTGAGGTCATGCAGAGATAATTCTAGCCCCCCTTGTATGGGTCTGTGTTGTGCGCTCCAACCTCTCCAACCTTCCAATCTACAGTAATAGTAAACAACGCCATCCTAGTCAAGTCAAGTCAAGTCAAATAATTTATATAGCGCGCTACATACCCAGAGGGTCTCAAGGCACTAGAGGAAGGGTGAGGAATTACTTGTCGAATATCCAAGTTTTAAGTTGCTTTCTGAATGCCAGGTGGTTCTGAGTGAGACGAAGGTGAGTGGGGAGTGAGTTCCAGGTTTTAGCTGCCAGGTAGGAGAAGGATCTTCCTCCCATGGTGGTTTTGTTGATGCGAGGTACAGTAGCAAGGGCTTGGTTGGAGGATCGTAGCTGGTGGGAAGGGGTGTAGAAGGAAAGTCGTGAGTTGAGGCATTCGGGTCCAAGTTCGTAAAGTGCTTTGTGTGCGTGGGTTAGGAGGCGAAATGTAATCCTCTTATTGACGGGGAGCCAGTGGAGGTTTTTCAGGTGACCAGAGATGTGGTCTTTACGCGGGATGTCAAGTATGAGTCTGGCTGAAGCGTTCTGGATGCGTTGTAGTTTTTTGGGGAGTTTTGCGGTGGTACCGGCGTAAAGGGTGTTTCCGTAGTCCAGGCGGCTTGTGACCAGTGCGTGGGTGACCGTTTTTCTAGTTTCGGTGGGGATCCAGCGAAATATTTTTTTGAGCATGCGAAGAATGTTGAAGCAAGATGACGAAACGGGGCTGACCTGTCTGTTCATAGAGAGCGAGGAGTCCCGGATGACGCCCAGGTTTCGTGCGTGGTCCGTCGGGATGGGTGCTTTTCCAAGGGCTTCTGGCCACCAAGAGTCATCCCAGGCAGAGGGGGAGGTACCTAAGATAAGGACTTCTGTTTTGTCTGAGTTCAGTTTCAGACGGCTGTGGTTCATCCACTCGGCTACTTTTTTCATTCCTTCATGTAGGTTGGTTTTGGCGGTGTTCGGGTCATTGGTGAGTGAAAGGATCAGTTGAGTGTCATCAGCGTAGGAGATGATGTTGAGGTTGTGTTGGCGTGCGATGGCCGCGAGGGGGCTCATGTATACGTTGAAGAGGGTGGGGCTTAGTGAAGATCCTTGTGGTACGCCGCAAATGACTCCAGAGGCCTCTGATTTGAATGGTGGGAGGCGGACTCTTTGAGTTCTACCGGTGAGGAACGAGGTGATCCAGTCCAATGCTTTTCCTTGGACTCCGATAGCCTTATGTGTCCTCTATACACATATCGATAAGTCTTACAATTTGCCAATGGTCAGATATCCTACATCAGAGGTGTTATGTTGTAGGTGATGCTTCTGTTATCTTTCAGTGCTAAATGGCAAAAAAGCACTTGGTTATGGAGCACAATTTTAAATTTAGCTGTCTTTTCGAGAAAACTCTTCTATCCCTAAGCCTTTACAGGAGCAATCTCTCATTTAGCTGTCTCTGGCCATCTCCCAGCACAGGATGTTGAGGCCACGCACTCTAATGAACCCAATCCCAATGGGGAAACTTACCAAGCTAAATATAAATTCCCCATGTATAAGCATTCTTCCTTTTATTGGGGGATCAAAACCAGATCAATGTTTTTCATCAGTGAAATTTTACTGAACCTAGCCAGGATAGAATTTCTGAAGAAATCCAGCAATAAATTGCTTTAGATCTATATTAACATGTTGCCTTCAAATTGAAAAATTTGAAAATTGATGCACAAGTTCCAATTTTCTTAATCTTATAATAGATATCCCCTATATGGACTTTACATCTTTTTGTGATATTACCTAGATTCACTGAAGCTTATTCAAGAAAATAAGTGGGTACTTATACCACTGTTTTAGTACAAACAGTCCATTGCAATGTTTTGTTGCTTTTACTTATACTAGATAAGTTGGCCTTAATTTCCTCTCTGTGGTCGAGGATCAGATGCTAGATAATGGTCTACCACAATATTATTTTCTTCACATCGGCCCACAAAAATATAAAATCTTGAATTTCATCTACTACAGAATTCTCAAGGTTGCCAAGTCCATGCATGAGCAGCTAATCCAGTGCAGGGTTTTTGCTTTGGGTTCTTAACCTTGTAGCACTAATTTTAGAATGTATTAAAAAGGACAAAAACTGCCAGAACAAGAAGTAAAACCTGGAAGGGTGAACTACTTGTGTATGGACCTAGGGAGCTTGAACGCTCTGGTACCTATATGTCGGCAAGGCAAGTAATGTCATAATAAATCTAAACCTACCTATATGTACTCACCTTGGTGATATTCTGGCATACAACTTTTCATGAACAAAGGTTCCTCGTGGACTGTTAGCTTTCTCAATGCACTAGCTCCCAAGTGCAATGGTGATTTTACTTTATGGTCCTTACCAAAGGAGTGACATCATTAGCTGAGTTATATAATTGCAAAGGTTCACCCTCCTGACTGTGTTGCTCATCTGTCTTATTGCCATATGTGTCTGAAACATTAGACATTCATTAAAATTGATCATGACTCCTGTATGCTTTGCTAGTCCATCAGCAATGACTATTCTGTGGTTCTGGTATTGCTACAGAATGACCGTCTGCCTGCTCCATTTTAGAACTGCCCAATGTGTCTTGCCAATTTGCTGATTGCAGAATCTAGGGCCTCATTTACAAGCCCATTGCACAACCGGTGTGTCACTTTTTTTGACACACCGCCTGCCCATAATTAAAAAGGCAGCCTAAAGTAACCCCACATGACTTTTCATGGCTTTGTAAATATGGGCCCTTTTTTATGCATTACTCTGTGTGAAAGGGGCGTCCCATGGGTGTTGCTGTGGGTGGTCCCACTTAACATCCATGGAACCTGACACATTCCCAGATTTACAAAGTTTTGTAAAGCGACAGAATCCTATGGGAGGCATAGGAGTGGTGCAACGAGGAGAAATACTTTTATTTCTCCTCAGTTTTTTCTCTTTCTATGCGTGCTGCATTATTGTTTTTTGGGCCGGAAGGTGTGCCTTCTTGCAAAAAAACAATCATCCCAGCAATGCAGACAGCTTTGCAACATGACTCAAGGGTGCCAGCGCTGGGGCATGGCAACCAATTGTGCACCAGTGCAAGGGAAAGCACACAATTGTGTCATAATGTTGTTAATATGACTCTTCCCTGTGCTTTTAAAATGATGCAGCTTGGTGCAGCAAAATGGCTTTTGGCGCCGTGTGTAATGTTTTTGTAAATGAGGAACCTAGTATTGATGCCCCCCATGTGCCCTGTTGGATTATGTCTGCAATTTAAAGCCCCTCGTGGAAGTCTGGGACGAAGGGAGAGCAGTTAAATGCATTCAAGAGTTTGAACCATTCTACTGCCATTCTTTGTAGTGGCTTCTCCAGGAATGCACTGTCACTCGGTTCCTACTAATTTAGTAGGACTGGGTATTGGATCAACAAAACTTCATAATACTGGGGCTGATGCTTCTTATATCATCAGTAAATGTTTGTCCGGCTAGTTCACAGTGCTGCATCTAAACTTCCAAATCACCAGAGCTACAGACGCTGCTGGCAACCTCGGACGTGACCACCTTTATTTCCAAGAAATCAGTGGAAACAGATCTGTAATCCCTATAACATTATATTCTGATGTCCTCCTACCAGCCCAAGTGCCAGCAAGAGGCCAAAAAAACAACTCTAAAGTATGGGCTTCATTTTGCTTCATACCCACCATCAGTGGGATGGTACAACCCTCTTATAGTTAAATTAAAATAAGTTCTGCCTCATACAATGAGCCAGAGTCTGCCTAATTTCAGGCTTCGGCTGATAAACCTTGTTCTCAGGGTTTGAACATGTTTTCTCAAGCAGAGCAAGACAGCCACGGCTATTTTAAGCGGCTTTGTCTGCATCAGATATGTTTGAAGGGTTGTGATTATATAGCATGTGGACTCGGCTTTGCAAATACACAAAAATGCATCTCAAGTGCCGCTGATAGCCTGTTTGTTGGTAGCAACAGTTGCACATAGCAGGGCCTCGGCTTTCAGATGGCTCCTTTAAAAAACACAGCCACTTAAACACCAATTTCAGCCCCTCCGGAAAAGTCACTGGTAATGATTGGTTCACACACAATAAACTGTGCAGCTCAGTTGTTCCTTCTCTAATGGTGAAAACACGATGAGATTAATGACCAAAAAACTTTGCAAGGAAAAATACATTTCTCTACCTGGAAATCAATTAATTGCATGCATGTTGATTTGTATAAGGCTTTATGAAATGGAAGTCAAATGGGGCTGCTGTTTACTCGAGGGCGTCCCAAAATAAGGTCCTCCGAACTGAAACAAATAATGGAAACACTCAAGGGCATAGTCACAAGGAAATGGCGCAGCACTGCGACAAATTTTGCAGCGCCGTGTAATTTAAAAAATGCAGGGATGCGCTGTATTCACAAGAAAATGGCACATACTTGAGTTTTCCCTTGCGCTCGCACTAAAAATAGCTGCCTAGCGCCAGCACATGACCAGGGATGATTGTTTATGCGCAGGAAGGGACACCTTCCTGCACATAAACAAACTTTAAAGGCAATTGGCTCTTTCTGTGTGTGCTTGCAGCACACATAGAAAGAGCAAAAACAAAGAGAAATAAATGTATTTCTCCTCGTTGCGCCAATCTAACGTCTGCTTTTGCAAGTTTTTGGGGCTGCCTCAGACTTACAGATCCTTGTATATCTGGGTCAGTGTCAAAAAGCAATAGGTGTACGGTGGAACGCTCACAACAACACCCATTGCACGCCCCTTTCAGGCAGAAAACTGAGCGAAAGGGTGCCAAATTTACAAAGCGGCATTAAGCCACGCAAAATGGCTTAGCAACACTTTTAAATATGGTGTAGGGCATTGCGCCACCATAACATCTAAAGAAGTGACCGTTCTGGTGGCGCAATCTCCTTGTAAATATGCCCCTCAGAGCTGGACCAGGGAACCAAAAGGAGTGCAAAAATGTTAAAATCAGACCTGCTCCTTTCATCTTCTCGCTCTATCTCTCTCTCTCTGTGCATTCATCCACCTCTCCTTCCCTTCAGTCCCTCTCTACCTCTTCGATCGCCTACTCCCTGCTTTCCCCCTCCCTCCCTCCTTCCCTTTCTCTCTCCCTCTTGAAGCTTCCTGTGCCTGAGTTGGGGAAAGGGATAGAGGTGCCAGGGGCAGCCCTGGGCTTTCAAACCTGGCCTCCTGGAACTCCAGCCCAATGGAGAAATTCCTGGTGGAATCAAATGCCTGTCCAGCCCTGGAAACACTGCAGAATCACCAAAGTGAAGGTGAGTACCACATTCAGGTGCAACATTTACTAAACTTTCATGCAATGCAGGGCAGCAAGCAAAGTTACTGTGCTAAGTCGCGCAAAAGGGAGAGGTTAGAAATGATATGGAGAATTTCTGCTCTCTCCTTGCACTGACGCACTTCAGGTAGCCTAGCACAGGCACCCTTGCATCACGATGCAAGGGTGCCTGCATTGTAAGAATTGTTTTTGTGGCGGAAGGGATACCGTCCTGCACAAAAACAATCTCTCAAAGGTGTTTTCCTCTTTCTATATGTGCTGCAGATTGCAGCACACATAGAAAGAGGGAATAACAAGGAGAAAACAAGATTGTTCTCCTTGTTATGCCATCCTCTGAGAGGTGTAAAGATTTCACGCAATCCCAGGTTTAAAAACCTTTGTAAATCTGGGATTGTGTGAAAAATCCATTGGTGGATGCATTGGACAGTCCATGTTCCATCCATGGTACATCTCCCAAAATGAAATGGAATTCTACAAAGCGAGGCAAGGGAGCGCAAATCGCCCCTTGCGTGGCTTTGTAAATATCTGCTAGTACATTGTGTCATGGATGCGCCACATAAGTGGTGCAACCATGATGCAAAATGTTAGTAAATCTGGCCCTGAGTGACAAAGCAAAGGGAAAAGCTGGTGACCACAGAAAAACATATCACCCATGGTACTGAATAAAGCAAGGGTGCGAGTACAGGAGCAATTTGCGTGTGCACAATTTAGTTTTAGTTTTAGCGCCTCTGCAGACACTCAAGGAAAAACAAGCATTTGCAAATTCAATATGTCTCACCTATACAAGAGCTATTGGCTTTGGCAATGTGTTTTTGCCATGTGGTTCACCAGTGTGGCTGCTGTTCAACATGGGCAAAAGTTAGTGGTGTGGAGTGTCCTAGAGTAGAGTGGGGGGAGTAGAGCCTTGCAGACTGGATTTGTTGGAGTAGAGTGTCCTAGAGTGGAGGTGAGGAGTGTAGAGTATCGTAGAGTGGAGTAGAGGGGAGTAGAGTTCAGTGGTACAGTGGCAGAGAGCGCTGTAGAATGCAGTGTCATAGAGTGGAGTGGAGTGGAGTGGAATAGGATGGAGTGGGTTAGTGTGGATTGAAGTAGATTGGGGTGGATTGGATTGGGGTAGAGTTGGTTGGAGTGAGTGGAGTGGGTTGACTAGTTGGGGTGGATTGGAATGGAGTGGGGTAGATGGAATTGGGGTGAGGTTGATTGGATGGGGTGGATTAGATAGTTTGGGATGGGTTGATTAGATGGGGTGGGGTGGATTGGATTAGAGATGGGTGGTTTGGAGTGGGGTGAATTAAAGTGGAGGGGGTGGAGTGGAATGGACTGGAGAGGGTGGATTGGAGTTACATGGATTGGGGTGGATTGGATTGGAGTGGGGTGGACTGGACTGGTGTGGGGTGGATTGGATTTGAGTTGGACAGATTGGAGTGTGGTGGGCTGAATGGATTGTATTGAGAGGGGTGTGTTGAACTGGAGTGGAGTGGATTGGATTGGGGTAGAGTGGGGTGGATTAGATTGGAGTTGGGTGGACTGAAATGGGTTGGATTGGATTGGGTGGACTGGAGATGGGTGGATTGGATTGGAGTGAGGTAGGGGTGGGGTGTGGTGTAGTGGAATGGAGGGTGGTGAATTGGAATGGGCTAAATTGGAGTGGGGTGGATTAGATTGACATGTGGCGGGTATGGTGGGGTGGATTGGAGTAGAGTAGCTTGGATTGAGTATGGTTGGTTGGACTGGGGTGGACTAAATTGAGGTGGGGTGGATTGGATAGAGGAGGAATGGATGAGGGTGGGTTAGATTGGAGTGGGATGGATTGGAGTGGGGTAGATTGGATTGGGGTGGATTGAATTTGTGTGGGGTGGGGTGGATTGGGATGAGGTGGATTGGACTGGAGTGGGACAAACTGTTTTGGACTGGAGCGTGGCTGATTGGAGTGGGGCACATTGTTTTCGATTGGAGTGGGGCACATTATTTGGGATTAGAGTCTGGCAGATTGGATTTGGGCGCATTGTTTCAGATTAGAGTAAGGAAGATTGTTTTGGAGTGGGGCAGATTGTTTTGGATTGAGTGGGATAGATTGTTTTGTATTGAAGTGGGGCTGATTGGTGTGGGGCAGACTGGAGTGGAGTAAATTGGAGTGGGACAGATTGTTTTGGATTGTGGTGGGGTGGATTGGTTTGGAGTGGGGTGGACTGGGGAGGGAGTGGGGTGGTTTCGATTGGAATGAGGTGTATTGGATTGGTGTGGGGTAGATTGGATTGGTCGGGATTGGGGTGGATTGGATTGGTGTGGGTGGGTTGGAGTGGAATGGAGTGGATTGTGGTGGATTGGAGTGTGTTGAATTGGGATGAGTGGGTTTATTAGAGTGAGGTGAAATGGACTGGAGTGGGGTGAATTGGAATGGGGTGGATTGGAGTTGGGCAGATTGGATTGGGGTGGATTGGAGTGGTGAGATTGTTTTGGATTGGAGTTGGCAGATTGTTTTGGATAGGAGTAGGAAACATTGGAGTGGGATGAAATGGAGTGGGCCGATAGTTTTGGATTGGAGTGGGCTGATTGAAGTTGGGGGAAGAGTTGGCAGATTGTTTTTGCATTGTAGTGGGGATGACTGGATGGGGTGGATTAGAGTGGATCAGACTGTTTTGGATTGGAGTGGGGCAGACTGGAGTGGGGCAGACTTCAGTAGGGCAGATTGGAGTAGGGTAGACTGTTTTGAATTGGAGTGGGGCAGATTGTTTTGGATTGGAGTGGGGCAGATTGGAGTGGGCAAATTGTTTTCGATTGGAGTGGGGCAGATTGTTTTGAAGTGGGGCAGGTTGTTTTGGAATGGGGCAGATTGCTTTAGTTTGGAGTCAGACAGATTGGAGTGCAGAACATTGAAATGGGGCAGATTGTTTTGGATTGGAGTGTGGCATATTGGAGTGGTGTGGGGTGGTTTGGGAGGATTGGAGTGTGGTGGTTTGGAGTGCATTGGATTGGGGTGAATGCTTTGGACTGGAGTGGGATGGATTGTATTGGTGTGGGATGGACTGGTTTGAGTGGGGCGGATTGGTGTGGGGTGAGATGGGGCGGATTTGAGTGAGGTGGATTAGGGTATACTGCATGATTATTTGTTAAAGCATAATTTTCGAAACTACACATAAGAAGAAAACAATGTCACTTTGCAATAAAATAATCCTTATCTTTTGAGACCAGTGCCAACGAACAAAAACATGGTTGCGCCAGAGAAAATAAGACTTGGCAAAAAAAAAGAAAGTTAACTATAGAAAATAAATCTTTGCAATTTTGTTTGTCCTGCTGAGCACATTATTGCCAGTCACACACCTGTTTGCAGAGCAGTAAAAGTTAAAAAGAACAAAATAGTACCTCAATCACGTTGAGAGAAGCAGAAGGGCACTGATTAAGTTGAATCAATCAGTGCTTGGTCCCTGCTCCACAGAAAGGAACAGAAACTATGTTATGCCTGCCTTGACGAATTATGAGGCGGTAAAGAAGAGTGCCACCAAGCCAACAAATGGTAAGCAACGGGCAGGCGTCACTCCCTTTTTTTTATTAACAAGTTTCTCTGGCAAGTGAGATGTATGCGCTAGCACATGTTCTCGCAGGTTAGACCCCAAAAATGGCATTCTGATCATAGCGGAGGTCTGATATCCCCCGGTTAACCTTCATTCACAGGCATGTGTTCGAAATTGCAAAATGTAATCCTGCTTTATTAGTTTTAATGAGGCACGGTTCTGCTAATCCTACCTAATGGGCATTTTCCCTTGTAACAGATATGTATATCTGACGCATCACAAAATGAAGGTGAGTTTGCAAAGCAGTTGGGGAGCAAAAACCCTGAGATCTCAATTCTGGCCTGGAACATGCGCTTTGAGGACAAAAGCGGGGGACAGTCAAAGCTCTACATCTATACTGCAGGACCTTTAGAACTACATAATTTGGTGCATCCTTTCAGCTCCCAAAGGGCAAGCTTGACCTAAACATGGGGAATGGCTGTTGGTGTGCCAGTATTCAAGTCACACCGTCAGTTGTTCCCTCCCAACTCCCACCCATCTACCTTGCAGCGTCATCTGCTGGGGTGGAGTTGTGGCAGGGATTGCTTCAATGCTCCGCTGGTTTCCCTGACATTTTTGTTTTCTATTACAGGCTCATGAGCAGCAGTGCAAAAAAGACACATTTACACAAGCACCTGTCTTGCTCCACTTTGTGTCTTACATGTAGGCACTAAAATAACATGTAGACATTAGGTTAAGAATAAATTGCGAGATGTCGGTAACCAGGGACATGTTATTGGTGCTCTGGGTTGCAGAGTGCAGGCATGGGAAAAGTGTTTGAGGGTATCCTCAGCCTATGTTTTATCCATGACTAAAATATTATTGAGGTATAAAACACAAGCAAATGACCCCTAAGCTGCTTTTCTCATACAGCGCTACACGCTACTTTGCATCCACAATTTTCATACAACATACCAGAGGCCGAATGCAGACCCCTGTGGCTCAGGGGGAGGGGGGGGGGGCTCAAACCTTTAGAGAGCCCCCAACCCTTCAGGGCGGCCTGGTTCATCCCAAGGCCATTGAATATCTGTGCCACTCCAATCTACACTACTCCTCTCTACAGCCCTCTACGCCACTTCACTTTAAAACACTCTGCTCCACTCTATGCCATGCCACTCCACAGTGGTGACAGGTACCCTAAACATCTGGTAGGACAACCACCCAAATATTGAGTGTACCAGTCGCATGTGGCTGTCAGTCAGTATAAACTATGTTTATAACAAACCATGACTGACAGCTCTGAAGTTGGAGGCGAAGGTGAAAATTAATTAAAATGAAAAATGAAAAATAAAAATGCAGTTACCTCTGCTGGCTTGCCTCCACCGGTCCTTGTCAGTCCCTCTGCACTCTGACTGCAGTAGTGGAATTCCCCACACCTACCCTGATGCTCCTTTCATGCTGCAGATGAGCAGCATTAAAGCAGAGCTAGGATTGTCTAGAGAAAGCTGCCTCGACGCAATAGGGGCCTGTGTCTGCTCTCCACTTAGCTGTCAAAGACAGCTAGGTGGAGAGGTTTACACTGCGCAAGTCAGGCTGACCGTCGCAAGACGGGCAGGTCGAAATGACCTGCACAGTGTAAACAGGTGGCGTGAGCACCACTCCCCTGTTGCCAGTCAGCGGTGGCCCCACCCCAAACAGTTCTTGGCTGGGGAAAGGGAAAAAATGGTAATAAATGTAGTTTATTACCATTTTTTTTCTCCTTTGGGGCAGCGCTGACAGCAAGAGCTCCACTCCACTTTAAGACACTCTATAACATGGCTTGCCACTGCACTTCACACCCCTCCACTACAAAGAGGGAACTCTAAGGGGCCGATTCCAATTCGGGAAAAACCACTCCAAATTGCCGTTCGGAGCGTTTTTCCCATACGAATCGTACCCTGCAACGTCCCCCGTATGTACGAAGAAGTATGATTCGTACCAGGAGCCGTACTCCGTACGAGTCGTACAGAGACCGTACGACTCTAATCCCCATACGATTCTCCCTGGGAACCCGCTGTACGCGACATCTGTACGGTTTGCGGCTGGTTTTTATGACCTAGCAAGTATGATACGTGTCGGGTACGCACCGTATGACCCTTTTTCTACGGGAGCTGAAAACAAAAGCAGAGTTCGCTCCGAAACAGGTACGGAACGACCCCCCGGGTATGTTGCGTACCCCCCATGATCGCAGGGGTACGGTGCGTACCCCTGCGATCATGGGGTGTATGAGCCTTACACCATGTACGATGGGTGTACGAGCCGTACCCCATGTACGATGGGTGTACGAGCCGTACCCCATGTATGATGGGTGTACGAGCCGTACCCCATGTACGATGGGTGTACCCATTGTACATGGGGTACGGCTCGTACACCCATCGTACATGAGGTACGGCTCGTACACCCATCGTATATGGGGTACAGCTCGTACACCCCATGATCGCATGGGTATGCACTATACCCCTGCGATCGTGGGGTGTACGGACCGTACTGTGTGTATGTGCTAGTGTGCTTTTCCGTACAACTCGCCCTTACCTGACGTGGACCGTACGAATCGCGTCCTCATGCCCCGGTCCGGATCGTACTCGTCGGGTCGTACGGCATGCGTACGAGTCGTACAGCATGTGTACGAGTCGTACGGTTCACGGTTTCAGCCTTGCAATACGTATGGATCGCGACGATTCAGGGAATACGGATCGTACTACGCGACTCGGATGGACGGGTACGATTCGTACGGAGAGGGCTCCGGATACAAATTGTACGGCCTTTTTTTTCCCGAATCGGAATCGACCCCTAAGTGATAAAACAAGTTAAAACTCCAAGACAAAACTAGCACACATTACATCCAATGTCCTACCGTGTGTCACTGTGCAGAAGGAGTTTGAGTGCTTCCCAAATGAGTTGTATCCAGGTGCGATGTGTGAGACCTGGTTTGTGGGTCTATGGGCAATCAGAGGGTACTGAGTTATGCCAATTGGTGTATTTACCACTGGTCTTGTGGAGTCATATTGCTTTCTTACTTTTGGAACCCAATCTGGATAATCAGTCCTCTACATTAGCATTTGAATGTCATGGTAACATAGCAGAGAAGTCCAAGGTGTACACACAGTGATGACGGCCAGACACTCAGAATAGCACCATCAAATCCGTTATTACCAATCAAGCGGTCAGTGAACTACCTGTCAAACTGCCACATGTAAAAGCTAATACTTTCAATGAGGCCACCAGCCAGTCAACTGAAGGTTGAACAGAGAAATCATATGATATTAATGGTTTCTGGCTGAAACCTCAGATACTGTCCAATGCCCGCTTCTCAAAAATTACTAGACGTGTCCATCCAAAAGCTTGGAAGAAGCAACTCTCATACATGAGGTGGAAGAGGTAGCAGGAAGTTTCTAATTCACAATGGCAGGACACAGTAACAAAAGTTGACACCTTGGAAGGCTAAAGATGGCTCTAGTGCCCATTGACCATAACCCTTGAGGGTGGCAGAAGAGGAAATCAAACCACTGTAGAGCTGACAGTCGCAGTCTGAAACTGCATGCTGCCCATGATACATAATGGTTCGCTATATAAAGTATGGAAGTTACATAGCGAACCATTATATATCTAGGGAGATTGGGCATCCGGAGCTTTTTGACCCTCCAGAATGATGTTTGCGCATTGACAAGACCACCTTAAAACAAATTTACATGAATATGGCCTTATCAAAAAGAATAGAGGTGGATAACAGCAAACCCTCAGTGATTGCTTATAATTTAGTGGACACCCAAGAGTTATCTATCTTTGATTCAGAATATATAACACCGCTTTGTTTATCAATAGATTTCGTTTAAATTCTCTACCTCTTATGGTAGGATATCCTTCTAGTTGTTATACCCTAGAGGATTTGAGCGCCAACCAATGTGATGGCGTGTCACCCCAGTCTAATTTACACATTGTGTTCTTTTGTATTTTCCATGATGTCCCTAGAAGTAAATTTAACTGCCCTTTTTGAAGTATCTAAATTTTCACAGTGCAGATGTACTGTTTTTGCAGCAGTTACATTGTCCTGTGTTTTGTCGTGTATTGGCCTCATTTATATGGAAGATTTAAAAAATATGGAAACTTTCAGTATTCCAGGGGTTATCCGATTCAGGCTCCTTACTATAGCTTTGTGATTGTATGACAGAGTAGCCTTTAAAATAGGTATTTAACTTTTTACTGTAAATAAGCGTGTGCCTTTTTGATGTGATCACTGAAGAGCTGAATTAATGTATGTTTTCTTCGCTGATATATTCTATTCATCGTGAATTTCAGTCTGTGCTCTTATGCTACAGAAATGCAGCGAATCAAGACTTTTGACTGATTGACTTGCTGACAGTCACAGTAAAGTTTTTATGGTGCCAGGATTGCCACTGGACTAAGGGCTTGTAGTGGCAAAGATGGAGTCAGGCCAGTCTTGCGGGAGGGACCGTAGCTTCAAATCTGTATATCTCTGCATTCGGGCAACCAATTTTGATGCAGTGTGGGGTTATGGAATAAACGCCAGATGTATGAAGCATTTTACAGCTCACAAATGGCCCATCAAGCTGTTTGCGACCGGTTAAATGCTTTTTAGCATGTACAAAAGGCACAATGTGACTGAGTAACTTGTTCCCAAATCACATTTTGCTTTTGTGATTCGATATTAGGAAGGGACGAATTTAGGGTGTCCCTTCCTAATACCTAATAGCATAATACCGAATACCGAAGGAAAATGGACTGCTTTACAAAAAAAGATTGCTTTACTTAAAAGCAATCACAGACATGGTGGTCTGCTGCCTTCAGCAGGCCACCATTTTTGTGATTTTTGTGATTGCTAATGTGTTGCAAATTGCGACATATCTCATTACTGTTCATGAGGTAGGTCATTTTCGACCCACTGGGAATCGCAGAAAGTGTTCAACACACTTCAATGCAAGCCATTTTACAATTTCCTAATTGCGGATGGCAAGGATTCGCAATTAGAGAATCACAAAAAGGTTTCTTAGTACATCTGACCCCATGTGTCATCACCTCTAGCTACCCCTAGGGCAATCTGTAGCCTGGGATATAGACATGAACCAGTACTCAAGGCTTCATGAGGACAACTAAAGGGCACACTTAGGTTATGTATCACATTGTGAAAGCAGGCTCATCAACAGTCTCTGATTATGAACACATCCCCTCATCACTTGAGTGATGAAAGAAGAAAATGACTATTAAGCGGCTTTGCGGCCTATGGTCCCTGGAGCAACTCAGACACAAGTGTGCTCCTCACAAGTCCTCAAGCTCCTGACAGGTCCTCAGGCAGCTGGAATGTTACACATCTTTGTTCAGGGGGCTCTTCTCTGCAGGTTGTAAGAAGCTTCCCTTCTCCACATCCGTCAGGACCATCCTCTTCTCCAGGCATCAGTCAGTTCATAGGCTAGTTTCCATGGTCCTTAATGTCCTAGTCTGGAAGGGGGAGAAGCAGTCTCGGCCGGTATTAATCGTGGGCGGGGGGTCGCGTGTGGTAAATATAAAAACCTACCTGTCCACCAGCCGCTGGGTCTCGCATTTTCACGGTTCCTGCTTCTGTTCTCCTGCCTCCGGCAGGGACAGGAAGCAGGCAGCCTCCCTCCCCTCCCATAAGCCTATCGCAACGCTGCAATGGCAGCATTGTGATTGGTCGAGATAGCGCCCTGCCAGGCGTCTTTGGGAAGACCATTTTCTCCATCTAGGCTGCATTGCAGCCTTCATGGAGAAAAGGGCCTAGTGCGCATGACTGGTTTGGGCGGCCCCAGAGGGCCGACCAAACTAGTCATGCTCACTCAGGAGTGGGCACACCTCGCCCCTGCCCAGCCCTGCTCGTAGAGCAGCCCTGCCAACCCGCCCGCCTGCAACCAAACACTTCTGCTTTCTCGCACTGCGAGAAGCAGAAACATAAAATGGTAGTTTTACCATTTTATGTTTCTGCTTCTCGCAATGCGAGAAAGTAGTGGGGCGACGCTTCTCCGCCCTAGTGGAGGAGCCACCCCTTGGAAGAGCAGACAATGCACTCTTGCCCAAGATAACAACACTACCTCAAGAGGGAAAAGAGTGCTAGGACGCTCGTCTAGCAGGCCAATATTTACTTTGAGAAATTCCTCCTATCAAATTCGGCATGGGCACTCTGTGATGAAACAAGAGAGGACTTTGAGCCAGCACAGGTGAAGATGTTGTCTGGGCTCAGACAGAAGGCTCAATGTCATGAACATACTTCCGGCAGGAAGAGAGGGTGGAGACGGAAGTAACATGTCTGCTGTACACACCAAACATGATTGTGAACAGAAGGAAAGATTAATAAATAGTCAGGATCGCAAACGTAAAAGAAGCACAATGGGGTTCATTTACAGCCCTCGCTGAATAGGCGGGGAAAAAGCATGCAGCTCAACCTCCAGATTTAGCACTTATCAAAAGAAGCACAGCGTGAAGTAACACTTTTATGGAGTGTTCAGTTCAGTTCAGTAAATCTTTATTTCGATGAAAAAAATCATCCTAAAAAGTACATAATACAAAATGCTTTATACAAAATACAAACATTCATTATGAGTCTGAACCGAAGGATTTAAAAACACATTACAAAAGAGGATTTTTTTTAAAAATATTACAATATTAGTTCATCATTGTTCAATCTCATGATTATCTAAAGGTTTCAGAAATTGATTCTTCATTATTCAGTCTCAGGTTTTCCTAAGTCTTGCTGATATCCTCAGAAAGTTTACAATCGAGCACAATGTGCGCGTATCAACAGCCATTTGTAAAAAGTTCAGGGCAACCTTGGCTTGATGGATTTTAGCCTCCTTTAAAATGTCAACCAAAAATCTGCGACGGGGCAATTGATAAAAAGAACATAAAAGTACAAAATGAAGGGTGTCCTGCGGAGACCTATTGTCGCAGCCGCAGGCACCCTTCTGCTCAACTGTCACTGTAAAACCTGAAGGATAAGCTAAAATGTGATGTAACAAGTTAAGCCTAAAACGACACATTAAAAATCTATCCTGGTGATTATACATTAAAAACAAATAGGGCTCCATGCCTACACCATTGCTCACTTTGCGATGTGCCACAACTGATTTCTTTGATGAGTCAGAGCTTGATCTTTGTGATTCAAATTTGTCTAGTAGCTCGCTTTTAATTTGGTGTTTACATGTAGGGGTAATGGAGGTCGGATCACTGAAGAGTAATGAGTGGTTGATGGATTCCAAGGTCTCTTTAATGTACCTCAGCCACGGAATATGGAGGTTAAAATCCTTTAGTAAGCAGTCACTAACGATTTGCCTACTTAGTTCCGCGGCGGCGTTCACCCATATCCTAAGCCATGTCATAATGGGCCTCACCTTCACCAGGTCCGTAATGTATGGAATTCCAAGTTCTGTGTGTGTTATTCCTGATGGGGTGCCCTGGGATAACTTCAGCATTCTCCTTAAGAATTTATCTTCCTCCAGTTGTAGGAGCCTGACGTCCCTAAAGCCCCAGATCTCCGCCCCATATAGAGCTTTTGCGGTGCTTACCGCTACATATAAATTCAACACCTGTTCAGGAGACCACCGCCCCAGCCTACGAGCAAAGTTGTGAATCGCCCCATTTGCAGACACCAACTTTCTACATCTTTCATCAATTAATGGATCAAACTTTGTGTCCCTGTCAAACAAAATGCCCAAATAGGAAAAAGAGCTTACAGTTTCTAATTTATGAGACCCTATTTTAAATGCAAATTTCTTGCAGGGCTTCTTGCCGGCTATCATTACATAGGATTTGCTCAAATTCACCGACAGATCTAATTTGTCCATGAAATCCACAAACCCATCGACAAGATGTTGTAAGCTCAGAGCCGTCCTGGCAAGCAGGACGGCGTCGTCAGCATACAGTAGAACCGGTATGTGACGGTTTCCTACTTTAGGACAATCTGTGTTTAAGGCAACCAAACTTCTCTTTAAATCATTGATGTACAGGGTAAACAAAAATGGGGCAAGGATACAACCCTGCCTCACTCCGCCACGGGAAGGGATCAGTACTCCCCCCCCGTGTTATAGCGGACCTTGGCAGTGGTGTTCCAGTGAAGTTCCTTTAAAATGTTAATAAGTCCAGGTTCAATTCCTAGGCCACTCATCAATTCCTAAAGTTTGCTCCTATTTACATTATCAAAGGCCGCAGCCAGGTCCATAAAACCCATAAATAGCGTGCCCTTACTAACCCTTGTATATTCTGTTATTAGTGGATGGAGATTAAGGCCCTGATCACTCGTTGATTTACCTGGCCTAAAGCTGTATTGGGTGTCTGCTATAATGTTGTGCTCTTCTGTCCAAGACATCTAGGGCCCGATGTAGGTGGCAAATTCCGGTCGGAAACGGCCGAAATTGGCCGTTTCCGACCGGTATTTGGCACTTTGAGATGTAGGGGGCCAGTATTTACCTATTCGGTATATTTACCGAATCGGTAAATTTACAGAATCTGTAAAATACTGAATCGGTATTTTTACCGATTCGGTATCTTCCAGATGTAGGTGGGACTCTTCTGAGTCCCACAGGCCTTTCAGATTCGGTATTTTAACACCCAATCCAATTGGGTGTTAAAATACCGAATCCAGGTGTGCATGCACATGTGTGCATGCACACCTATGCCATGTGACAGACAGACATGCCCTTAGGGCATGTCTGTGTGCCACATGGCACACAAGCCAGTATTGGGGGTGCTAGAGGGTGTCAAAGTGACACCCCCTGTACCCTTGCTGGAATCGGTATTTACCGATTCGATAAATACCGAATCGGTAATGCCCATTGATTCCTATGGGCTTCAAGGCCCATGGGAATCAATGGGGGATACCGAATCGGTATTTACAGAATCGGTAAATACCGAATCTTACAGATTCGGTATTTACCGAATGTGAAATACCTACATCTCCCCCCCTCTAATTTACCACTTCATAAATACCGAATCGGTATGATTCGGTATTTATGAGGTGGTAAATATAGATTTACCTACATCGGGCCCCAAATGACTTAAAACTGCCCTGCCCAGCACCTTGGCTGAGACATCTATCAATGATATTGGTCTATAGCACTGAGGATTGTCCCTACTCCCCTTTTTGAAAATAGGGACAATCAGTGCCGTAGACCAAGATCGCGGGAGACCCGACCTGACAGCTGCGTTTTAAACCCTAGTCATGATAGGGGCCCAGAGCTCAGTATTACTCAGAAAAAGATCAGGAGGCGTGCCATCAGGCCCTGGCGCTTTATTGCGTGTTAACCCTCTGATTGCTTGGGTGATTTCTTGAAGTGAAAATTCCACTTCACCAGACCGACAACCATCCCAGTCCCCTGTGGGCACAGCATCACGGTCATGGTTATAAAGCCTTTAAAAATGTTCCACCCATGCTTCAGGAAGGATGTTATTGCTAATTGCCGGGGAATTTCTCTCTTCAAAGCAGGGCCTATTAATGATTCTCCAAAATTCATTGAAGTCCCTTTGTTCCCCAGCTTCCCGCAGATCCGCCCACACTTCTGTTTGGAGCGTGGTCTTCCTCTGCCTAACTTTAGTCTTATATAGTTTTCTACATAATGCAACTTCCTGCTTATCCCTGGGATGGGTTTTAAGGCATAACTTGAGGGCCCTCAAAGCCCTCGCACATTCAGAGTCAAACCAACGTGGCTGTGATTCCATTTTTGCAGACCCAGAGACTTTCAAAAGGTCACCTACCATACTAGTTAATGATTCAAAGACAGAGACCAGAGCCTTACCATCAACTAAGGTCTTCAATCTGGCTTTTACAATTTGTTACCAAGGTTCTATAGAACTCCTCTGCGTTTATTTTGGCCCATTTAAGACGCCTCCCCTGGTCCGTTGGGCGCAGTGTGGTGGTAGCCAATTGATTTTTTCGGGGTCGGGCACGATGTACCATATCCATGATCAACGGATTGTGATCACTGAAGGGGTTCCAGTCTATTCTAACCTCCTGCACTCTATCCTTAGCAAAGGAGGATATCATCATATTGTCAATAATAGAATGGTATCCTTTGCCCTTAAATGTTGGAGTAAGGTAGCCATCCCTCCCCGGATTGTGTGGGTCAAAGCATAATTATCCAAAATTTTCATCAGGGTGTTTCCCTCGCTAGTGTGCTCAAAGTGTGGCCCACTCTCTATCGATGATTCAGTAAAGGGGGTGGTGATGAACAGAGTGTCTGAATTAAGCAGACCACTCTTACCCAGTCCAAAGATCAGGGCTTGATCCATCACCGTTTTTTTAGCTCACTGCACCATCCCAGCTCAGAACTTGGCTATATGCAAATTAGTCTGACCCCGGCCCAGTGCATCAAGGGAACAGGGCAGACCAAACTACCAAGCCAATAATCACCCATAATCAAGACTACTGGTTCACCACCCTATCTCTGTAGTTTAGTCTCATTATTTAGCCTATTTTCCAATTCCTGGGTTACTGCTTGGTTTCCTTCCCCTGAGACTGAGTTGTAGATATTAAAAATCAGTAACCTTAGCCCCTGCCCCTGAAACTCAGCCGCCTGAATTTGATGCGACGACCATGAAGGTTGTGTCCACGAGCCTTCCAGCTCGAGATTGACATACAAAGCTAGCCCACCCTTGGCTCTGCCAGATCTCGTTTCAATTGCTGGGACAAAGAAGCATTTATAACCCTCTATTTGATAGGGAGATGGGTCTACCGCCCATGTCCTTTTAGAAAAAAATGAGATTTGCACCGGGTTATGTGCAAGGATTTTAACCATACAAGTAAGATGCTGAAAAAAGATTCAGGTACTAATAGATATTTGTATGATCTGTTTTTTGTTTAATTTTAATGATTATATCAAAAACTTTTGTTCACATTTTTTATATCTGTTTTTTTTAAAACTTTACATATATTGTGACTATACAAATTGTATTATGTAACATGTGACCATGTGCAAAAATTAATAATTACAAACACAGATAAATCACAAATCAATTGATCAGTCCTTTCTTGGAATACAGAACCAATTCCTCTTCAACGCGTTTCGGCAGTTAGCCTTCCTCAGGAATTCTGTATATTCTATATGATAGACTGATACTATAATAGAGAAAAACTTGATTTTAGTTTATGAATCTTATACATTTGATCTCAATTCACAACGTCTCACTAATTCTGCTATTTACATTCACATTAATTTTATATCTAAATGATGTATACATAGGGAACATTCTCTTACACCACAGGGTCATATGTCTAATCAAACTAGCTGATTTTAGTGCTAAAGCATACATTTATGTGACTTTACTATACAACTATTCACATCCTATATTTACATCTCACTAAACATTGCTATACATATATACATTATATACATTATTTACAAAACATGGTGCATACTGAAACTGTTGCGTCTTTAATCTCATCTTATAGACTCATATGCGGATAAGGGTCGGATTGTGAATATGTATGCATAAACTGTCCTCTCTGACATAATCAGAAAAAACAATTAATACGGAAATGATTAAAAACAAAATTATATTAGGAAAGGGAACAATACCTTTACTTATTGGTTACTGACAGTGTGTGTTAGACTAACCTGTCTCTTATCTGAAGATAATCCGATGATGTGACTAACAAGTTTGTGTAATGTGCCTTCCTAGGGAGGTCGGATGGCGATGATTCCAGAACAACTATAAATACAAAGATGTATAACATGTAATTTGTTGCATCTCTGACCAAATGGGGTTTTAAACCGACGATACAACATAGTAATGTACCTACTTGATCAAACTACTGAGACGGACGTCCTTTAGTGTTCCAAATTTAAACTGTAGAGAGAACTTTCCTGGTGTGTTCTATGGCTCGTACTATTCGCCCGTAAAGATCTGAAATATTACAAGTAAAACGGACTAATATTTTAACTGGAATTGTATCTGCGTGTTAAGATACTTCAATCTATGGCAGAAAATGGCTTAGAGAGGAATAACGTACCTGTGTATCAAAGAGACAAACAGGTATAGCGAAGGTCCTTTGTGTGACGATTCAAAGAGGAACTTGCTTAAGATCGGTATCCTTTTTTAACAGAAGGGGGCTGATGAAGTCTGTAAATGTTAAGAACGTCCCAATTAACTGAAAAAGGCAATTCAGCGTATATATTTGAATTAGACAGTGTTTAACAGGCTAATTATTGCGACGTTACTGATTGTCGCTTACTCTGAGCCGGCATATGATGTTAAGAACTGAAATAACTAGCCCCATCTTGCTAACTTTAATATAAGAAAGAGGTTGCCATGGGATAAAAGGGACCTATGTTTTATAATTAGATCTCAATAGGATACAACAATATATATCTGTGACATGTTGTATGTATTATCGCTCTTAAAACCCATTTCCAATTCACCGTTTGCGTGGTTTTTAAAGAGTGGCTGTATAAGTTGGCACTGGCACCTTCCCATATAACGCAATGTAACCATTATTTGCCATTATGCGACGATACTCCACTTGAGCCTAATCTAAACACAACCATTTCGGACCAGTACTTACGTATTTGTTATGAACGATGTGCCCCTCTGTATCCTATGTCTGTTCCATTCCGACGAGCGAGAAAGAGCTATTTGCTCGCTGATTTTAAAGATACCAAGAACGCGCCAAAACCGAAGTCTTGCGAGAAGAGATTTTAGTGCGCTGGTACAATTGCGCGTTGTGTATGTTACCGTGATGGAAGCCGCCATCTTAGGCTAGTCTAGTTATGCCGATATAGTAATATGGGCAAGATACGATAAGAAAAATGCTAATTTTCAGAAAGTGCTATCTACTGCTGATTTCAAAGATACCGAGAACGCGTCAAAACAAAGGTCTCACGAAAAGAGATTTCGGTGCGCTGGTACAATTGCACGCTGTGTATGTTACCATGATGGAAGCCGCCGTCTTAGGCTAGTCTAGTTATGCCGTTATTATAATATGGGCATAATACGATAAGAAAAATGCTAATTTTGAATACAAATTTTAACCATAAAGAGAGTGGCCTAAGGGATCGTAGATAATAGATACAAGATGAAAGTCAACATTCTACATGTTTTCTAGGTCTCGCATGATACGAGTTTAGTGTGCTGAGCCCTAATGAAGTCGATTACATACCCAAGTCACCATTTTAACCCGAAAATTGGTCGATTTTAATGCATATCCATCACGTTGTTTTTTTTTTAAGTCAATACGAAATGATGTCACATATATGTATCCTTTTATAAATTTTTTACTGATGTGTGTACTGCTAAGATTTTAATTAATCAAGCAATAAACTTACTTACTTACTTACCCAAGTCACCAGCTGTCATCAAGAGCTGGTATGTTTAACCCCTTCTGTGCTGCGCGAATTTTGCTGCGGTGCTGAACGTTCCATTGGGTCTATGGAACCATGATGGAACGGTTCCGTCATAAGCACAGGCCAACTTACGCTCATGACGGAACCGTTCCGTCATGAGCATGGAAGGGGTTAAGCTTGTAGATGTAATGTACGTGAAGTGCAATAGTAAAGGTTCTAATTTATCCTATTTATTGTAACTACAAAAATGTTGAGTTGGTATGTCGTTTTTGTTTGTGAATAGTTCATATTCGTACATATGCTTCAGCATGGAGTTTCTTCCTAACAGATGAGTGGTGCTGATGGTGAGAATATCTGAATAGTTGAAAAAAAGCCTATGTGAATAAATTGTGTGATAACTGAAAAAAGATGAAAAGTTAAAAGAATAACCATGATTATCTGGTGTATGATTGTTTTGTACATAATGGGCAACCATTGGTGCTGTCAGCTTCTTAGTTCGGATCGCTGATCTATGTTCCATCAACCTGACATTCAATGCCCGTCCTGTCTGTCCTACATATCCTTTCTGACAGGGGCAAATTATTAAATAAATGACATTTGTGCTTTTACAATTGTTGAGATCTGTAGGTCTAATCAATTGTTTATTGAAATTCAGAGTAGGACCTTGTATAACTGTTTTGCAGGATTTGCAGTTTGAGCAGCTGTATGTGCCTAGTACTGGTTCCAAATCCACAAGAGATTGTTGGCTATTTGATACATGAGATGTCATACGTGACCTGACAATATGATCTTTCAAGGATTTGTTTCTTTTATATTCAAACATGGGTTTTGCAAGACGATTATCTTTGGGAACATTTGCATTCAATATATGCCAATTTGCACACATTGTTCGTCTTATTCTGTTGTTAAGCTCTGAATGTTTGGTGATGAAAACTAGATTAGGAGGTTTATTATCTTGCTTTTGCTCTAAGAGGTGCTGTCGGTCATAAAAGCGAGCCCTCTTATATGAATCCCGTATTATTTTCTTTGGATAACCTCGAGCTAGAAATTTACCCTTCATCATGACTGAGTTATCATCATAATCCAAAATGCTAGTACAATTGCGTCTTAGACGCAGGAATTCCCCAAAGGGGACACTGTTCTTCTGAATGGTAGGGTGATAACTATCATAGTGTAGTAATGTATTCCTTACTGAGGGGTTAACGAATAAGTCCACAGCAAGGTGCCCATCCCTATGTTTGATCAGGACATCTAGGTATTCTACTTGTGTTCTTTCTGCTTGATGTGTGAATCTGATATTATTATCACATAGGTTTATCCATTCAAAGAATTGTTCCAAATTGTCTTCATTGTCTGCCCAAATGAAGAAAACGTCGTCTATGTATCGTGACCAAACGGTCACTGATTCATAGAATGGCGTGACCTCATTGAATATGTATTGGCTTTCAAACTTAGCCATGTATATATTGGCAATTGTTGGAGCGCATGAGGCTCCCATGCTAACTCATTGCTGTTGTATATACAGTTTGCCATTAAACTCAAAAATATTTTCCATAAGAACAATTTTTAAGCATTCTAGAATGAATATAGTAGGGCCAATTATATTGTATTTCTTTATGAACCAATGAGTGGCCTCAAGTGCTCCCATAATGGGCACATTACTATACAATGCTTCTATGTCCATGGTGATTAGCCATTGTGAGGTATTGCAAAAATTGACATTTTCCACCAGATTTATGATCTGTCTAGTGTCTTGTACATATCCTGGGATTTGAGAGATATAAGGGCAAAGAATGGCGTCTATGTATTTTGCTAAAGGCTCAGTAACTGAGCCAATTGTTGTGACTATTGGTCTTAGTGGCAGGTTTGTGGCATTTTTGTGTATTTTAGGGATTCCATATATGCTTGCAAGTTTAGGATTGCTAACATTTAAGAATTCCCATTCTTTTTTTACAGATTTCACCTTCTTTCAGAGCTTTATCAGTCAATTGTTTTATTTTATTTTTGGTCTTTGTGGTTGAGTCTCTTGCTATTGGAGCATAGAATCTATTGTCTTGCAACACCGCCCATGTCTCCTGGAAGGCCAAAATATGGTAATCACAGAGATTATTCTTCCAGTGGACATTGTCAAATTTCCCCGCTAAACCAGCGATGTTCCAGGATAATACCTTCAAACCTTCCCTTACTGCTTTCTCATCCTCTTTGCCCTGTGTTAGTGTTAACGGGTCCACTACCCTACTCTGAGTCACTCCCTGCTCCCCTTTGCCTGTATGTAATAAGGGCGCATTCCTCCTCTTTGCTAAATTGCCTTCCGTACCCTCCTGTGCCGTTAATTTATTTACTACCTGCTTGGTCGCCCTTTCATTGGATAGTTGGGGTAGTCAGTCTGGTTCTTCCAGGGATTGTAGTAGTCTGAATCTGTTTTCCCATTGTATAAGATCCTGCACTCTCTGCATTTCCCCTCTTGGCCAGCTACTTGCTCCTCCGTTTCCTGATCTATCATGTACATAGTTCCATGGATTTTGGGCACGTCTCCTTGGATAAAAGTATCCAAGTGGTGAGGGACATATTGTGCTGGTATGATTTTATTATAACCGCCCAATATATATTTCACCAAATCAGTATCCCTGAAGTTTGCCACGATACAATCTCCTGGCACATCCTTCCTCCTACTGCCTACCCAGTTAGTTCTTCTTACAAGCAAAATCTCCCAACATTTTCCTCCCCTCGGAGGTCTGTGTATATTTAGCCACTTTATTATTTTGGTTTTTAACTCACCATGCGACTCTCTCTCTCCCACCCTTAGTGCCGGGACCCCTGTGAAAACAACAACATAGGGGCACGCTTCGGGTGGTAAGTTTATGCGTGGAGGTACATAGTCAGTGGGGATGTCTAAGTGCTCATACCTCGTGTGGACTTTTTCTGAGCAACCATGAGTTTTAACAATACCTGGTTGTAGGGGTATGGGATTTGTGTTCTGTGGGATCTTTTCCAGGACTTTTTCCCCCCCTTGATTGGAGTGATCCCTTTCTCTTTGTACTGAAACCACAGGTATGTCATGTATTTGTACTATACTACAGTGTTCGTTGCTCACACACTTATTTCTGCCCACTACCTGATCCCCTGACCTAATCCCTACTACGGGTTGATTTGCCATTTGCTTACTATCATTCGTTCCCTTGCATTTACCCTGCTTTGCTAATTTGTTTATTGCCTTATCTAGCTTACTTATTATTGGTTTTAATTGATTCACAATAAAGATTTCCATGCGTTTTTGAAAATCGCACATTACCTCCTCCAACCAACCTGTTGGAATTTGCTGCCCTGCTAACGTACCTTCAAACTCTTCAATCACTACCTCCCCATTTCTTTTAGGCCTCCCCGCTGCTCTGCTTTGCTTCTTTTTATTCACTTTGCCCTTCCTGCTAGGCCCTTGTTTTGTTTTGCTGCTAACTGTTTCTTTTACCACCTGAGCACAAGGGATGGTGTCGGCAGAGGTTTCTATAGAGTCGTTTACGGTCGCTTCGGAGATGTCTATAAAAGTAGGTTGTATGGGTGTGTTTGGGGTGGATAAGCTTCTCTCAGTGTGTTCTATCTCCCTGTTCACTTTTTGCAGCATCAGGTCAATTGCAGTGGGTTGTAAAACCCCATTTAATGCCACACCTAGGGGATTATCAGTGCGAGAGGCATGACTTTTACTCGTTGCAGAACGTGTTTTCGTTTTATTGGACATGGCTGGTGCTTGAAGGTAGGAAATTATGAGCTAAATAGGTAGGTAACTGCTACAAGCCACCGACTCGTTTTGAATAGTCAGATAGTAGTTAAGGAGCCCCGTTGTGCCCCTAGCAAGAATATAAGTAAGTGCCTTTTACCAATTTCACACAATGCTATAATCAAATTTAGTCAGAGTTATAAGTTTTTAGAATCCAACCAGCTCACAATATAGTCAATATCCGTACTGTTAATAGCTTGGAAAAGGATCCTCTTTTACCTCTAATAGCTGGCTCAAGGGGGGGTGGCCCGGTCCGGCCTCTTCTGGCCGCTGACGGCCGTAGATGGCCCGCCCTTTGCCCGGGCTTCGCCCGGCACGTCCCGCGATGCAGAGTCAGCCTGGTTCTATTTAGCGCCTCCGGGCGCGGAAGTGGCTCTGTGAGGGGGCGGGAGAACAAGCCGGGGGCTCTGGGTGATGTCGTTTTGTAGTTTTTGGACCCCCCACTCGGCGGCCACGCAAGGAAGTAACAGCAGCGGCAGCGGGGGGGAACACCGACCCAGGCAGCAGGCGCTCGCAGCGCGACCCCAGGCAGCAGCTTTTTGCAGGTATGCGGGTCCAAATGTCAATTTGAGAGCTTTTATGGAGTGATGTTGCAAGTATATAGTTATGCACTAAACCTCATCATTTTGCAGGTGGTATTGTTGCATAGTATTTGCATGCTGTGATTTGGTTTTACCAGAGGCCGCTGAAGTACGCAAATAAACGAACGTCCATACTGTACCAATCCCATTTCACACTGTTCTGCACAATGCGTGTGCACCCCTAGATACAGGTTTTAACAAGCATTTGCAATGCAAAAGGTCTCGCATTTGTCAGAGTTGTGCTATTTTCATTGTAATTGGCAATGTTGTTTTCTCTTTTTTGCAGGGTAGTGATTATTTAAAGAAAAAAGCATGCATTACTGATGAAGTGGAGCCATCATAAGACAGGCAGGCATCTCATGTGTAACCCTTTTGGTAACCCAACTTCGGGAATATTATCCCCGCCATTGGGTTCAAGATCTGTACTATATTCCTGACAGGTCCTCCACATGCTCCCATAATATAAATGCACCATCAGGCTGAATCAACTGTTTTAAAGTATGTCCCATAGCAACTGAGCAATGGCCTTGTGTGGCTTTATTGTACTAAACTGCAACAGCACCCAACAAGGCAGACAAAGTACTGTTCTGTCTGTAATCCCACACTATATATTTTTAGCACTGTGATGCAGTATTATTTTTGCTGTTATTTAAAAATGTGTCATAAAGTGTTAATTTGTGCCGGTGTTTGTCGGTGCTTGGCTCCGGCACTTATTCGTAAGCACCGACAGGACATGGTGTCCCTGTGTGTATTTGTTAGCAGAGTCCATTAGTGAGGTATTTAGCTATTTAATATACCTTTGAAAATATAAAACAGGAACTTAAACCCCACGTCTACTTCAAGGTAACGAGTAAGTGGTGAATTTTGTCATAGGACTCTTTCCCCAGTAAATAATTGGCAGTACTTTTTTGGATGCTTCACTTAGCTTTTAAAAATTTGCAGACTTGTGCACAATTTTTCTTTGGCAAAATGCCCAAATTCCATTTATACGTGTCTTGTACGTTGAGTACCATAACCCAATATTCATATGCACAGGGCTTTAAGTGAGATGAAAAAAGTGGGGAGAGTATTTTGCTGCTCCCGTCACTGCATCCAGACATCTAATACAACAAGTAACATGACACGTACAAGCCAGAACTATTGGCTTTGTTAATGGCTGTTAGTTGCATAAGATAAATAAACAAGAACTATGGCTTTGTTGTGTATAATACTGAAAATGAAATGTCAAGACTGCGAAAATGGAGAACCGATAGGGACCCGTCTCAGAAACTACTTTTTAGAACTGCGGATGCTGAGCACTGACTGGACCCGGCCCACTTAAAGCTCTGCATATTTATTTATTATTTATTTTATAGCATTTATAAGGCGCACAGCTACCCACAAAGGGTTTCCCGGCGCCGAAATCAGCAAAGACACAGGGCACAACTGGAGAGAGAGCAGATCTGAAAGCAAAGATTATTGATCAAACAACCAGGTTTTCACGCTTTTTCTGAAACTCCTGTAGTTTTCTTCTTTGCGTATTTGGGTAGGCAGTGTGTTCCAAAGAGTTGGTCCCAAAAATGAAAAGGATCTTCCGCCCAGTCTATGCAGTCTCTGCATATGTAAAGATATACGGGCAATCAATTGGATACTAACACAGTGTATGCACCTCACTCCCTTTAGATAATATTGAAAGTGGTATTTACCCAGGAAGGCCAAAAGGAGAGGAGTGATGAGACAATGAAATGTTAAAGATTCCATTTAAATTCAATTTTCAGAATAGATTGGCTGCAACAAATTCTCCCTCCACTCAATCCAAACTGCACTTTTGCAGTATAAATTGTAGATCCCTTCCAAAACACCAAAATCATATTTACGACTTTCTCGTTGATGAAAAACCAGATGCCATTTTCCTAACGGAAACATGGCTCCAGGCGAACTCGGGACCGGATATTGCTTTTTACGATTCCTTCCGGCTACGTCATGGTAAAAAGAGACAGAGATATAGGCAGGGGTGGCGGTATTGCCATAATATTTAAATCTAACTACAATTGCAAATTTGAAGCGTTTCCGCTTCAGGGTTGTGATGCTGCCCTATTCAAATTAGCTATCAGTGCCCGGATTACCTTATCCGGCTTACTGATACATCGTCCCCCTGGGAACTCCAACTCATGGGTGGCGTCCTTTTCGGAAACCATTGCTCCATTGCTCTTAAAAGCCGCAAATTTTACTATTTTGGGGGACCTGAATTTACATCTAGAAGATCCCCTATGTTCAATCAGTAAAACTTTTTTAGCGGACTTAGAAGCACTTAACATCTTACTCTGCAACTCCGGATCCACTCATTCGGCAGGGCACTTGCTGGACCCTGTTTTGTCTAATCTTGCATATGACTGTGAATCGGCCGCCCGTCCTTTGGAATGGTTGGATCATATGGCAGTCAAATTCTCTCTCCCATGTACTGCGGACATAGCAATTGATGCTACTGACTTGGGTAAAAAATCACGTTGTTGGGGTAAACTTAACATCATTAAGTTTAACCGGTACCTATCTAACACGTCGCCAAATGTCAATTAATCTCTTCTGGAATCGGAAGCAGCAGTCTCAGATTGGTTGACTACTGCTGTGAACAAACTCGTTCCCCTTGTACCTTACACGTCCTGCCCCATCGTCATCCTGCAGTATGGTTTTCGGAGAATTTAAAAACTATGAAATCCAAATGCAAGGCACTTGAGAGACAATGGAGGCATTCCTACTCTCCCTCCTGTAAGATGGCTTATAAGGTAGCTCTTAGAGACTATCATAAACAATGTAAGACCGCAAGAGCTACTCATATCGCCAATACCATCTCACAAGCCCAGAATTGCCAGCGCACATTATTTTCTGTGGTGAAAAAACGAACAGGAGCAGATTCCATCCATGCCCCTCCAGTTTTGAATGAGGTACAATGTAACTCAATTGCTGAGTTCTTCATCATCAAGGTAGAACGGATTACGACTCACTGGGCCTTCGACCTTTGTGCGCAGACTTAACCTCTACTCTTGTGCCAGCTCATGACTGCCAACCTGCTATGATAACTAAACTTTCTGAGTGGTTGCCCTTTGATGATGTCTCCTTTGCCAGTTGTCTTAGGAGCATCAAATCTGGCTCTCCATGTGACCCTCTTCCGGCAAAAATTCTAAAACAGCTTGATTTAAATTCCCGTTGCGTAGTGATGAAACTTCTTAATGCCTCAGTGACAGAATCATGTGTTCCACAGAAGTGGAAACACACGATGGTAGTTCCCTTGCTGAAAAAAGCCGGGGCGGATGCATCAAATTGATCTAATTACAGGCCCATTTCATTGTTGCCTATCTTCTCGAAAATCCTGGAAAGGCATATTAACTCTCAACTATCTCATCTGGTAGAGAGTTCGGGCTTTCTGCATCCATCACAATCTGGATTCAGAGCCCACCACTCTACTGAAACTACCCTCTTGGGGGTTACTGAGAATCTACGGCACAGTATCGATCGCGGGGAGACATCGGCGCTTATCCTGCTGGATTTAAGCGCAGCGTTCGATACTGTGTCTCATTCCATTCTTCTCACATCCCTCCAATCTTTAGGAGTTGGGGGTTCAGCCCTGACTTGGATAGCCTCCTTTTTGAGTGAGCGTACCTTCCAGGTTTTCTCGACCAAAGCATCCTCCAAAATGTGTTCATCGGCGTACGGTGTTCCCCAGGGGTCTATTCTTAGCCCACTACTTTTTAACATTTATGTTGGACCCCTGGCCACCATCGTGGAGGAAGAGGGCTTAACTTTATTTTCGTACGCCGATGACACACACATTTTTGTTTCCCTATCTACTAGGGAAGGCAACAATACTTCGGCTCTTAAACTGGGCCTACCCCAAGTGGCAAGATGAATGCACACAAGTTTCCTTAAGTTAAATGGCGACAAAACCGAGATTGTGATCCTGGGCAAGGATAAAGATCTCTGGGGCCCCCAACATTGGCCCGAGAGCATGGGTCCTACCCCGAACCCCGTGACCCAGGTTCGCAATCTCAGATTTTTAATCGATGAAAAGCTCACAATGCGACAACAGGCCGTTAAGGTGGCTTCTATTTGCTTTGCCACATTAGAATGGCTCCAAAAAATTTTGTGGATGCTTCCTGTCTCCACACAAAGGACGGTGGTCCAGTCCTTGATAACATCTCGCCTGGACTACGGGAATGTCCTGTATCTTGGTGCCGATTTGACAACTGTGAAAAAACTTCAGGTTGTTCAAAATGCGGGCGCACGGTTGTTACGCAATGTTCCCCGGAAAACATCCGCCTCCCTAGCCCTTCGCGATTTGCACTGGCTTGATATTAAGAACAGAATTAAATTTAAGGCTCTATGTTATATCTTCAAGATAAAACGGGGCTCTGCCCCTAGATATCTTCATAATCTCATCCATGCTTACGTACCTAGCCGCACTCTGAGATCCGCAGGAAAAGGAGATTTTGTTTTTCCTAGATTTAGGCTGGTGAAAATGGGTGGCCGCTCATTTTCCCACTTAGGCACCAAGTCCTGGAATGCTCTGCCTGTGAGGCTGAAGTTGGAAACTGATCTTCGGTTTCGCAAGGGCTTAAAAACTTGGCTTTTCCAGCAATAATAATTTTTTTAGAACAGTTTTCAGGTAGCACCACTCATTGCTGCCTTGTAGTTCTTTCTTCTCCAGTCTATCCCTTGGCGCCGGGAAACCCACTGCGGGTAGCTGTGCGCCTTATAAGTTTAAATTAAAAAAAAATAATAACACAAAAATTACATAGTTTGGCAACTCGATGTGGCTCCACTGGTCCCCTAGTAGAACCACCTTAAAATAGCTGACTCCTACTCACCTCATTTGCCAGGTTGTGGTGAAGGGTCTTCCAGTAGAGTGAGGGGAACACAGCGGCACGCAGCACCATAAAGTCGCTGAACTCCATCGCCGGGCTCCGAAAATATACCGCCTCCTCCATGATCACACAAGCCTATGAAGTACGAGGGTATGTATTGTATTGTATTGTATTGTAACTGCATTTATATAGTGCTTACTACCCCTGACGAGACCTCAAAGCACTTTATCGGCGAGTAGCACACTACTCCGGAACCCATAAAGGATTAGTGTTGAATTAGTATAGTGAAACATGCAAGTACATTTTAAGTGGTCGATAGGTTAGGCAGTTATTTTGATTTGGAATGATAGCAGAAGGATAGAGGAGGAAAAAAGTTTGTATTTATATAGCGCTTGTTGACGCACGCTATTCAGGAAGCCCTTAAAGGATTAGTGGTGAATTAATATGGTGAAATATGAAGTAATTTCAGTGGTGGATATTTAGTCAGATTATTTGGAGTGAGAAGGATAGGGGGGCTAAAAGTGGAAGAAAGGTTTGCATTCATTTAGCACTTGTTACCCCTGATGGGTGTTGAAGCGCTTTTCTGGCGAGTAGCACGCCACTCTGGAACCCATACAGGTTTAGTGTTGAAAATGAGTATAGTAAAATATGAAGTAATTTTAGTAGTGGATATGTTATTCAGTTATTTGGGTAGAGAAGGGGTAGGTGGCAGGATAGAAGAGGGAAAGAGGTTTGCATTTATATAGCGCTTGCTACCCCTGATGGGGTTTTGAAGAGCAAGTAGCACGCTACTCTGGAACCCATCAGGATTAGTGTTGAATAAGTATGGTGAAATATGAGAGTAATTTTAGTGGTGGATATGTTAGTCAGTTATTTGGATTGAGAAGGGTTGGAGAGGGGTAGAAAAGGAAAAAGGTTTGCATTTATGTAGCACTGATGGGTTGTTGAGACTCTTAATTGGCGAATAGCACGCTACTGTGGAACCCAATAAAGAATTAGTGGTGAATTAGTATAGTTGAATATGGAATTGGAGAAGTGAACATGTTAGTCTGTTAATCTTTTTTTTAAAAAAATATTTTTATTTGCATTTTATTAAGTAACAACAATACAATACAATCATGTCGTCATTGGTCATCGCACCCTCCCCCCCAACCCTCCACCCACCAATCAGCACTGTTGGACTTGGCCCGTCTGGCAGGTCCGCCCCTGAAGTTTGGTGCTTATTATATGTGGCCGGGGAATGGTGATTCCCCTTCTGAGTGTGTGTGTGGTGAGAGAGACCTGCCTCCCATAGGAATGCATGGGGAATGTATGTGGCTCTGGTAGTTCCTGATGCGTGGGGCGTGCCGGGTCGTGTTTGGTATGTGTGCGCTCGTGAGGTTGAATGCTACAAGATGATGTATGCAGCATGTGTGTGACTAGAAGGGAAGTGCCACTTCTAGACTTTGGTGCATGTGTGCAGTAGGTGTGCTGGTGTATGATTGGCTGAAGCCGGCTGGGCCTTCCCCACCAGGCTGGCTCCACCCCCTAGGGTGCGTCCAGTGCCCCTGGCCTGGCCAGTAGCATGAAATTCCTTATAACCGGTTCTGGCTGGTTCTCTCCCTGCCTGCCCCTTTTGGAGACCAAGGGAGCCCCTGTATAAAAGGGGGGTGGGCCCTCTTCTCTCTCTCTTCTTCTTCCTGCCTGGGTCCCTACCTGGGTAGTGCTACTGCGTGGGCTCAGGGTGGGCTGGCCTCCCTGGGCCCTGCCCTACTCCTGGACTGCTGATGTTCCTCTTTCCCTTCTAAGAACTGATGTGCTCCCCCCTGAACTCCTGGACCTCCTGTGGACTCTGTTTTCCATGCCACTAGCCCTTGGGAGCGTTTACCGGCTGTCCTAGCGCCTTGGGCGCTTCATCTACGCTTCTGGCACTCGTGAGTGTTTTCCTGCTGGCCTAGCGCCTTGAGGGCGCTTCCTTCATACCCTCGCGCTGGGTGCGCTATCCTCAACTAGACCGGTGCCCACCCGGCGTCTGCCCCGTGCTACGGAGGCTCGACAACCTCAGCGAGTGCCTACCTCGCTTTCTCCCCTCAGGGGCTGCCTTATCGAGGGAGCCGGGCCCTCGTCAATTTCCCCTGTTCTAACCGCCGCGGCCCGGGACCCCGCGTGAAGCCCCGCCCCCGGGCCGCGCTCTGATAGGCGGCTGGCCCGATGACGTTTCCCCGGGCCGCGCTCTGATTGGCCGGTGGCCCGGGGAGCTGCCCACCCAGAAGAGATCCGAGCAATGCAGGAGGCAGCGGGAGCCGACTCCGCGCCCCTGCGTCCCCACAACAGAAGTGCCGCTGACCCCCCCCGGGGCCCCCCAGGAGCGAGCGGGAGCCCCGGAGAGCGAAGAGAGACCGGCGCGACCGGCCGGTGAGCGGTGAGTGCGCCGGAGGGGAGGCGGGGCGTCGGAGCACATTGTCGGTGCTCGCCCCTCCCCTCCAGCGCGAGCACAAATGCGTTTAGAGGCCCGCGGGCCCCGCAGTAATGCCGGGTCCCCCGAGAGGGACCCCGCCTGGCCTTACCTTACCCCCCTGAGCCCCGAGGGGCTCCGTCTACAGTTTTGGCCCTCCGAGCCCTCGAGGCTCCGTCACGGGCCCCGGGGGCGCCCCTTGATGCCGGGTCCCCCGAGAGGGGGGGGGCCCCGCCTGCCCACAGTTCTTGTCCTGAGCCCCGAGGAGGCTCCAACGTGCCCTGGCCCCGAGCCCCGAGGCGGCTCCAACGTGTCCTTATGCCTGGGCCCGAGTGGCCCCACCACGTGTCCCTGGCCCTGCCTGGGCCCCGAGTGGCCCCACCACGTGTCCCTGGCCCTGCCTGGGCCCCGAGTGGCCCCACCACGTGTCCATGGCCCTGCCTGGGCCCCGAGTGGCCCCACCACGTGTCCCCGACCCTGCGAGAGGCTCCACCATTACCCCCTGTCCCCCCAAGCCTGCAGGGCTATGTCCAAGTCCCCCAGCGGCCCAGCACTTAGTGGGCCGCTGCCACGTTTAGGTTTGCCCCGGGCCCCTTGCAGCCCATTATGGACATCGAGACTTTAAGGCGCCCTTGCCTCAGGAAGGCCATCTGGCCTAGGGGGCGCTACTGACTATCATCAAAGTGTTGCTAGGAATTCTTATGTGTTGCCCTGCTGATGGGGGCCTCTGTGGTGTGCTGTACCTTGCCATTCCTTCCCTCCTGTATAACCTTGCCTCATGTATGTCTATACTGGTTAGAGTGAGTTCTATTGCTGGTTCTATGAGACCCCGGGGCGTGACGTATTCTATGCTAAGCTCCTGGTGATTATGTGTTCTAGTCCTAGTCCGAGGAAGCTCCCAGTGAATATGTGTTCTAATGCTAGATCGATCATGTGCCTACCCCTGGCAGGGGCCCCTTGGCCCTGCCCAGTTCTGTTCCCTGGTAACCCCTGCCGTACCTCGAGCCCCTTGTAAAGTGTATGTTCCTATGTGTCCTTCGTAATACAAAGACTATTTTCATATATATACTTGGTGTGGAGTTCCTTTTGTGGGGGGGGCCCAGGAGGTTGTTGTTGGTGGGTGCGTGCGCAAATGCTTCACACATGTCCTCCGAGATAGGCCTGACTGCCCGCGCCGCGTTACCTAGAGGGCGAGCAGGGGTCGACTTTATATAGGAGTGGTGGTCTCTGACTGGCTGTGGCGCAAGCCCTGGCCGGCCGGGGGTCCCATTTCCTACACTGGTGGCAGCGGTGGGATCCGGACTTGTGTTTGCGCAGTACCACAACGATAACTGGCCTCCCTACAAAACTCTGCATTGTAAATGGTCGCAAAGAAAGGAGATTAAAACTTTTATTATTTTTAGTCTGTGTATGTCTATCGGTCCGGCGGTGCGGGCCGCGTCCAAATTCTATCGCCCTGCAGCAGGGAAGTCCATCACGGTAGTGATTGGTCTGCCCTGCGTTTGGGCTGGGGGGGGCATGTGTTGGACTTGGCCCGTCTGGCAGGTCCGCCCCTGAAGTTTGGTGCTTATTATATGTGGCCGGGGAATGGTGATTCCCCTTCTGAGTGTGTGTGTGGTGAGAGAGACCTGCCTCCCATAGGAATGCATGGGGAATGTATGTGGCTCTGGTAGTTCCTGATGCGTGGGGGCGTGCCGGGTCGTGTTTGGTATGTGTGCGCTCGTGAGGTTGAATGCTACAAGATGATGTATGCAGCATGTGTGTGACTAGAAGGGAAGTGCCACTTCTAGACTTTGGTGCATGTGTGCAGTAGGTGTGCTGGTGTATGATTGGCTGAAGCCGGCTGGGCCTTCCCCACCAGGCTGGCTCCACCCCCTAGGGTGCGTCCAGTGCCCCTGGCCTGGCCAGTAGCATGAAATTCCTTATAACCGGTTCTGGCTGGTTCTCTCCCTGCCTGCCCCTTTTGGAGACCAAGGGAGCCCCTGTATAAAAGGGGGGTGGGCCCTCTTCTCTCTCTCTTCTTCTTCCTGCCTGGGTCCCTACCTGGGTAGTGCTACTGCGTGGGCTCAGGGTGGGCTGGCCTCCCTGGGCCCTGCCCTACTCCTGGACTGCTGATGTTCCTCTTTCCCTTCTAAGAACTGATGTGCTCCCCCCTGAACTCCTGGACCTCCTGTGGACTCTGTTTTCCATGCCACTAGCCCTTGGGAGCGTTTACCGGCTGTCCTAGCGTCTTGGGCGCTTCATCTACGCTTCTGGCACTCGTGAGTGTTTTCCTGCTGGCCTAGCGCCTTGAGGGCGCTTCCTTCATACCCTCGCGCTGGGTGCGCTATCCTCAACTAGACCGGTGCCCACCCGGCGTCTGCCCCGTGCTACGGAGGCTCGACAACCTCAGCGAGTGCCTACCTCGCTTTCTCCCCTCAGGGGCTGCCTTATCGAGGGAGCCGGGCCCTCGTCAATTTCCCCTGTTCTAACCGCCGCGGCCCGGGACCCCGCGTGAAGCCCCGCCCCCGGGCCGCGCTCTGATAGGCGGCTGGCCCGATGACGTTTCCCCGGGCCGCGCTCTGATTGGCCGGCGGCCCGGGGAGCTGCCCACCCAGAAGAGATCCGAGCAATGCAGGAGGCAGCGGGAGCCGACTCCGCGCCCCTGCGTCCCCACAACAGAAGTGCCGCTGACCCCCCCCGGGGCCCCCCAGGAGCGAGCGGGAGCCCCGGAGAGCGAAGAGAGACCGGCGCGACCGGCCGGTGAGCGGTGAGTGCGCCGGAGGGGAGGCGGGGCGTCGGAGCACATTGTCGGTGCTCGCCCCTCCCCTCCAGCGCGAGCACAAATGCGTTTAGAGGCCCGCGGGCCCCGCAGTAATGCCGGGTCCCCCGAGAGGGACCCCGCCTGGCCTTACCTTACCCCCCTGAGCCCCGAGGGGCTCCGTCTACAGTTTTGGCCCTCCGAGCCCTCGAGGCTCCGTCACGGGCCCCGGGGGCGCCCCTTGATGCCGGGTCCCCCGAGAGGGGGGGGGCCCCGCCTGCCCACAGTTCTTGTCCTGAGCCCCGAGGAGGCTCCAACGTGCCCTGGCCCCGAGCCCCGAGGCGGCTCCAACGTGTCCTTATGCCTGGGCCCGAGTGGCCCCACCACGTGTCCCTGGCCCTGCCTGGGCCCCGAGTGGCCCCACCACGTGTCCCTGGCCCTGCCTGGGCCCCGAGTGGCCCCACCACGTGTCCATGGCCCTGCCTGGGCCCCGAGTGGCCCCACCACGTGTCCCCGACCCTGCGAGAGGCTCCACCATTACCCCCTGTCCCCCCAAGCCTGCAGGGCTATGTCCAAGTCCCCCAGCGGCCCAGCACTTAGTGGGCCGCTGCCACGTTTAGGTTTGCCCCGGGCCCCTTGCAGCCCATTATGGACATCGAGACTTTAAGGCGCCCTTGCCTCAGGAAGGCCATCTGGCCTAGGGGGCGCTACTGACTATCATCAAAGTGTTGCTAGGAATTCTTATGTGTTGCCCTGCTGATGGGGGCCTCTGTGGTGTGCTGTACCTTGCCATTCCTTCCCTCCTGTATAACCTTGCCTCATGTATGTCTATACTGGTTAGAGTGAGTTCTATTGCTGGTTCTATGAGACCCCGGGGCGTGACGTATTCTATGCTAAGCTCCTGGTGATTATGTGTTCTAGTCCTAGTCCGAGGAAGCTCCCAGTGAATATGTGTTCTAATGCTAGATCGATCATGTGCCTACCCCTGGCAGGGGCCCCTTGGCCCTGCCCAGTTCTGTTCCCTGGTAACCCCTGCCGTACCTCGAGCCCCTTGTAAAGTGTATGTTCCTATGTGTCCTTCGTAATACAAAGACTATTTTCATATATATACTTGGTGTGGAGTTCCTTTTGTGGGGGGGGCCCAGGAGGTTGTTGTTGGTGGGTGCGTGCGCAAATGCTTCACACATGTCCTCCGAGATAGGCCTGACTGCCCGCGCCGCGTTACCTAGAGGGCGAGCAGGGGTCGACTTTATATAGGAGTGGTGGTCTCTGACTGGCTGTGGCGCAAGCCCTGGCCGGCCGGGGGTCCCATTTCCTACAAGCACCATTAGAAGCAATATAGTGTAATTCAAAGCAAGTATCTGTGCCGAAACTGTCTCGAGCCCAAGTCCGTATTGCTACATCAGCCTACCCGCTGGAGGGCCTATGCCCATTCTCGTATCTATCAAAGTCCCCCGTCGAGTCCATGATATTTACGCCATTTACTCCAGACTCTGCCAAATTTCTTGAGGCACCCCTAGCTTTGTACGTCACCCTTTCCGCTGCCATTTATAAATCCAGCCCCCTCCGCCATTCCTCCAACTGCGGTGGCGAGGCTGCCCCCCACTTCCTTGCCATGTCTCTCTTGGCCGCCACTAGCTCCAGGACCAGGAAAATCAAGAGCGGGCGAGCGAGATCCATATCATTGGTCATACCCAACAGGGCTGGTTTAGGGTCCAGTGGCAAGGGTGTCTCCAGCACCTCCCCCAATTCACTCAGGACTTCAGTCCAGTAGGCTTGGATTATCGGGCATGACCATATTGTATGATAGAAATTCCCCTCCTCTCGGCCACATCTCAAGCAAGCCTGGTCGTCGGCTCTCCCCATTCTATGTAAGCGTACCCTATCAAAATAGGTCCTATGGAGGATGTTAAATTGGATGAGCCTTAACCGGGATTTAATAGCTACCTCTCTAGGATGCATTAACACTGTGTCCCAGTCCACCGCGTCCATTTCTCCCACATTCCCCTCCCATCTGCTTCGAAGTGTGCCCAAGTCCTCCTGGATGTTATTCATAAGTGTCCTATATGTGAGTGATACCGCCCTTTCCTGAATGTGTTCCTGTAGGAGGCGTCCCTCTAAGGGTGCGTATTCAGGGAGTGTGATTGTGTGCCTCTCTAGTGCATATGTGGGGTGCAGAGCCGGGGCATGGAGCCAGTCATTTATGGGAGCCAAGTGTTCCGCCCAATATACTGGTGCCATTGCAGAGTCGTCAGAGCAACTCGCGGGTGCTTACCCAGCCATAGAAAGGCTCGTAATTCCGTATTAATTTCCATGAACACCCTACGGGGGAGTGGGTAGTATTAATTCTGGAATGCATAAAGAAGTTTGGGCAGTGTCATCATTTTTAACATGGCCGCACGGCCCAGGAACGTAAGGGGGAGCAGACGCCATCTATTTGCATCATCTATAAAGTTATGCATTATCCTTCTTATGTTTTTGTCATATGAGCGGCCTCTATCGAGAGTCATAAATACACCAAGGTAGGTAAAACCCTCCCTAGACGTCTGCAACCGCTCAGGAAGGTCCATCCATTGATCTTGTCCTCTGGGGTCATATAGGACGGACTTATGCCAGTTTATCCTGTATCCTGCGTGGGTTCCATACCTTTCTAGGTCTGAGAATAGGGCCGGTATCGTGGTTTCAGGGTGCGTGATGTATAAGAGGACATCGTCCGCATAGAGGGATATTTTTTCCTCTGCGGTTCACATATGCATTTACTAGGCCACGCTTAATCTTACTTCCGAGCCCATTCACGTTCCACGTTAAGATCTTGAGCCCCTCCAGCTCCCGCAGTGTCTCTATATTGTTAGCCAGCATCTCGTTGGGCGTCCTGGCATGTGGTGCATATTCTTGGTGCTAATGGAGTGTCGCGGGTGCTGGCGCGCCTGACCTTTCCGACATGTCCCTCTCCCACCCCCTGCCCCCAACTCCCCATCCCTCCCCGTCCCCCCTCCCATCTCCCTCCTGTCTCCAACCACTTCCAGCGGTAAAACCTATGTAACTCCCTTTCATCCCCCCCACCCTACCTCCCTCCCCCCGTAGCCCCCCCTCATCAGGGATGGGATAAAGGACTCACAGGTGAAGGGGGTCTGTCGCCCTCCCCAAGTTCACCCCCTACAAACTCACGTCAAACAAATGTAACTAGGAAGTACAGAAAAGAATGGCGTTTCCGCCAGAACCCACTGTCATAGACATCACAGTTTGAAACTATAAGCACAGTGTATATAGGGTGTGTGAAACAACTTGCGTGCTTCCGTGCTGAGCCAGTATCTAGTCCATCACCGGTCCCTCTTTGTTCATGCGTCAGAGTCTGGGACGTCCCCTGTTGAGGACTGCACCTCTGTAGCCGCTTCCTGTTCCAATTCATTAATAGCCACCACCAGGGGATGTATCGACTGGTCCCCTACGTCCTCCCCTCCCGAGGTGACCCCCTCGGCGTCCTCGTCCCCTTCGGATCTTGTATTGCCTGCCAGGCCGTGAAACCTAGAACCCGCCTGATCTCCGATGCTGACGATAGTGTCTCCCCGTTGTCGTGTGGTCTTTGGATTCTATGGTGGGTATGGCGTCGCCTTCATCCGTCTGAAGCCTTGTGTTCTCCGCTGTCTCTGTGTCTTCGGTGTCTCCCACTGAGACCCGCGAGCAGTCCTCCTCTCCATCGCCCCCCTCAGCTCTCCCCCGTGCCTCCGAAGCGGTGGGGGTTCCTCCAGCCATTGCCACGCAACTTCCGGGTGGGTAAAAAAAGATGTCTTTTCTTTAAAGATGACTTTGAGTTTGGCCGGGAAGAGAAGTATATAGCGGATCTGAAGGTCTCTCAGCTTTGCTTTTACTGCATCAAAGGAGCGTCTCTGTTTCTGAACTTCTTGACTATAGTCAGGAAAGATCATTATCTGTGTATTCTCCAGCCGTATTTCCCCCAACGTCCGTGCTTCATGGAGGATTTCATCTCGGTCTGCAAAGTTCAGAAATCTGGCAATAATCGGGCGTGGTCTCTCACCCACCAGTGGCTTTGCCAGGAGCGCCCGATGTGCCCTCTCAATTATCAAACAGTTGGACAGAGTCGCCTTAGGCAGGGTCTGTAGCAGCCATGTGCACAGGAATTCCACCATGTTGGACCCTTCAATTCCTTCCCTAAAGCCCACAAAGCGGAGGTTGTTGCGTCGGGCCCTGTTTTCCACATAGTCCACCATCCACTGTAGTTGTTTATGCGAGGCCATGAGCTCCTTCATGTCTTTCTGTAGCGAGTGGATAGTGTCCTCCGCTTCCCCCAGTCGAGTCTCGGCCGTGGTCACCCTCTCTGTGAGATTGCGAAAGTCCTGTCGCAAGAGCGTCACCTCAGAGCCCACCTCTCCGATCTTGACCTCCAGCGCCGCCTGGGATGCCTGCATGTCTTCTCTAGACGCCTGGATGGCCCCCATCAAAAAGCACTGTGTCCGATCGTTGAGTCACGGCCTCCACGCCTGGCAGGGTCGCTGGGGGAGCCGATGCTTCCAGGTCCAGTGTGCCTTGGCGAGGGACCCTAGGGGCCACTTCATTCTTGCCCATCCTGGCGGACTGGGGTGGGGGGCTGTTTGGACAGTGGGGGCCGAGCAGGGCCCCTGTCACCCTCGACTTTGTGACCCAGGTGTTCGGTGTCCGTTTCCCCTGTTCGCTGCCAGGTCAGACGTATTCCAGCAATCTAAGCACGCTTGTCTCCAGGCGCAGTGAGGCCTCAGATGTTTCTCCCCCAGGGCCGGTGGTGGCGTCCGTCTGGCGTACCAGCCGGCTGAGTGTCCACGGCGGAGGCAGGGGTGGGGGGTAGGTGGGTGGTCAGCCGGCCACACCCCCAGGGAAGGATGTTTGCAGTCCCTGCCAAGAAATACGCCGCCCGCACCTCCAGGTCCCCCGGTCCGATCTCACTTACTGGTGGCTGTAGGAGGCCCCTGTGTGTCTCTGCTGTATTTTTTGTTGTTGGTTTGTCTCTGCTTCTAGTCAGTCCAGTTTTGGGGCCCCTCTGCCATTGGGTTGGCTCCCGGAGGCCCGGTTCCATTGTGGGTGTGGGGGTGGGGGCCGAGTCTGGTGCAGGAAGGGTGCCCCCTCTACCTCGGTATTGGTCCCAGGCCCAGTCAGGGTCCCACGGCCGCTGTTGTGTGTCTCTCCCTTAGGCGGAGCGCATGCAGTAGTTCCCGGCGTCTCGCAGCCCAGGCAGGGCAAGCGGGTGTCCCGACGGGCCGTCCCTCCAGGATGTTGGCACCCCTCCTTGTTCCACTGTCTCCTGGCCCCACCACGCTCGGTGCCGGGGGGGGGGTGACGATCTTCTGCTTCCCGACGAGGGGCCCTGGTATCCCTGGTTTGCTGCCCACTCCGGCCCAGGTCTGTTATGAGTGTGGTGGGGGGTCGCGTCTGGTGTGAGTAGTGCGCCGTCCCCGCCCCGGCGTCTTTCTCGGGCCCAGTCAGCGGGCCGTAGCCTCCGTTGCGTGTCTCTCCCTAGAGCAGAGCATAAGTCGGTGTCCTCCGTGCCCCGCAACCTACTCGGAGCAAGTGGGTGGTCAGCTGCGGCGTGCCCGTATCTTCCGGCCGCGGGCCGTCTCTCCTGTGAGCGGGCTCACGTCGCGGATCGTGTTGTCTCTTTGCCTTGTCACAGCCCGACACTGGGGGCCCCGCGGTACACCACCTTCCCAATGTGAGGTTCCGGCTTCCCGGATCGCCTGCCCTGTCTGGCCGCCTCAAGGTTTATGTCTCGCGGCTCCGTTCCAACTCCTCATTTCGCCGCCATCTTGGAGCAGCCTCAGTCCGACTCCCAGGGACCGCCGCTTCTCGTCGAGTCTATGGGTTCCGTAGTACCCTCTCTGCAGCCGCATCCACATCCTCAGCCCCACGGGACTCTCTGGCGGTCTGTGGCAGTAGTTGAGGGACTTCTGGATGCTGAATTTTCCGTCGGATCAAAAGTGGCTCGCCGGAGCGTCGCTGGCATGCGACTTACTCGGCCATGCAGTTGGCCACGCCCCCCGTTAGTCTGTTCATCTTGATTGAAAAGGAGAGTGGAGGGATAAAAGAGTGAAGGATTTATTTATTTTTAGGTCTTAGCAGTAGGAGAAGGCTTTTGGATGAGTGAAAATGAGTTTAGAAGTGGAGGAGTCAGTGGGAAGAGTTTAGAAAGGCTTCTTTTAGGGGATCGGTATAGTAAAAAGAGGTGTCAGATGATGCAAGGAGGGGTAGAGTAGGAGAGAGTCTAGAAAGGGTTATTTTGGCGATCATAGTAGTGGTATGGGGTTTGGGATAAATGAGACACATCTCTCACCATCAATAGATTGATATAAACTATTATGGGGGAACATGGGTTAGTTACAGGTCTGTTGGAATAAACCTATTATTCACACTTTTGTAAGTGAAGAAATAAAACACAGCACTTTGATTTTGGAAGATTTTTTATATATAAATTATGGATTCTTTTAGCGTTTAACTCTTGCTGATAATACAAACAAACAAATATTACCAAAACTAAAACACTCTTCCACTTTGATTCAAAAAATGACACATGAGGCACACAGGTGATTGGAGAAGTGTCAAATTGAAGTTAAGAAACTTGATCATAAAATACAGCATAAAGTTTATTTATAACCAACGTACATTTTTTATCTGGTATTGGGGTTTGGAACCAGTGTGATATACACAAATCAGGGTCTGGTATAGGATTGTCTATAATCGATGCAGTCCAGAAATTGAATCCTTTTGCAAACAGAGGAGGTGCTGTAAATATGAAGAAGGGCACAGCACCACCGGAGCGTCGCTAAAAGTGGCGCTTGGTGATGCAATGCCCTTGTAAATATGCCCCTATATTTCCATATGTTAGTCCTTGGGCAGCAGCTCTCTCCAACAGTAAGTGCATGCTTTACCGTACAAAACCCAACCAAGCAGATTGGGATAGTCTTCCTCGTCTAATGGACTTCTATGATAGGCTCGCCCTGGCTTCCATCCCAAAATGCAAGATCTACATGCAGCTCACCAAGGCCTATGTTCAGCTCATCATTACAAGCAAAAGTTTATCTTCACAATTGCTGCATGTTCTTGAACACTGTTACCTGACCTTGGACAATTGAATCATAGAGTACCATCAGTGTCCAATTTTCTTATGGACCTATGTAAATGTTTGGTTGGTTTCCTCTTAAAATATGTAATTGTAGTTTCACACTAGGTGCAGTTTACACGGTCTAATTACAGTGTCAGGGTTGTGCTTATTGGGAGAATGTGCTCATGTTTAATTAAAGCAGTAAATGCCTAATGAAATATGTCCTACCTCTTTCCTGGTACCATCCATTAAATGAGACCTGTTGAATTAATAATTTGCTTAATTGTTTATTTCAGTTAACAATGAAATAAATGAGGCACACTAGTTCTGTGCATTGAAAGTTGTTGGTACAGTTTGGTTATTTGTGATCCTCACCACCTTAGTGCTTACTGCGCCATAGTATGAATCTCTGCTTTGTTTATAAAATGACATTTGAAAAACAGTCTCCTCCAATATTTGGGAAAAAACTGTTTTTTTCAGCTAAATCTGAGGTTTACAGGAGATTCTGGGTAGGAAAACATTGGGGGGGGTCCATGCAAACCATACCTCACTGAACTCCCCCTGGTGTCTAGTTTTCAGAAATGTCTGAGTTTGGTAGTCTTCCCTCGATGGCTGCCGAGCCCAGGGCAATAAACCCAGGTGACACCCTTGCAAAACCGGGTCGTTTTGTGATAGGTTATTTTTATATCTCCACAATACGTTTTGGGCCCTTCTCTGCCGCTAGTACTTGGCCCATCCAGACAAGTGAGGTACCATTTTTATCAGGAGACGTGGGGGATACTGGGTGGTAGGACATTTGTGTCAACCTGGTGATCCCACAACTTTCCCACACAGAAATGTGAGTAAAAGGTGATTTTTTTCAGCAAAATTTGAAGTTTGCATGGGATTCTGGGTAGATAAACTTTAGGATATCTACTCAAATCACAACTCCCTGGACTCCCCCGGGGGGCTAGTTTTCAGAATTGTGTGGGATTGGTAGGTTTCATTAGATGGCAGCCGGGCCAAAGAACAAAAACCCAAGTGACCCCTTTGCAAAACCAGGTCGTTTCGTGATAGATAATTGTGAAGTTTCCACAATACGTTTTGGGCCGTTTTCTGTCGCGGGCACTAGGCCTTCCCACACAAGTGAAATACCATTTTTATTGTGAGACCTGGGGGAACACTTGGTGGTAGGAAAATTGTGGTTTTACTGATACCAAAAGATTATGGCTCAGAAATGCAAGGAAAGTGTGTGACACTAGTCAAATTTTGAGGTTTGCATGGCATTGGGGGTAAGAAAAGTTGTGTCTGGATCCATGAGAGGCATACCACCCAGTACTCCTCAGTGTTTTTAATTTACAATAATATCTAAAGTTGGTAGATATTCCCTACAGACAAACTACACCTTGGCAGAGAAAGACAGACAAGACAAATATCACTGCCTATCCATCTGTTCCTCAATTACACGCACATACTGGTTGGATTTGGACGAGGGTGAGTGAAAAGTTCAAAATGTATATTTTCTTAACAAGCGATTTCACAAAAAAGAAATGCACTGTTAATAATTAAAAGTTTAAAGACCTGAACCAATGACTCACAGTTCATGAGCTGTAAAGCCATGTCAAGGCACCTACCTCTTTACAGGCCATTCAAACACCTTTCATTCTTGACACACACATTCAGACCACCAGCCACGGGCCCAGCACATTACAACACTCACATCAACAGACAATGTACAGACAATGTGCACCCTGTCAGAGAAAGACAGAAAAGACAAATATTACTTCACAATCAACTGTTCCTTAAGTACAAACACAAACTGGTTGGAATTGGCACAAGGGTGAGTGAAGGTTCAAAGCATAACATGTTATTAACAAGAGATTTCACACAATGGAAATACACTGTTAATAATTAAAAGGTTAAAATCCTGAACTAATTACTCACAGCTTGTGAGCTGCAAAGCCACGGCAAGGCACCAATCTCTTTACAGGTCATTCACACACCTTTCATATGTGGCACACACAAAACCATTAAAACACACAGCAACCTGTGCTATGGGAAGCACTACCCACTCACTCACTGTTACGTGATATGTTTTTCTTATTTTTCGTATATACTTTTTCAATCCAACTGAAACATAGTATTTTACTCAAATGAATTCTTCATCAAAACCTCAACCAGGTTGTTTACAAAATATATGTTCAGTCTTGTTGATCAGACTAAGAACAGAGAAAGAAATTCTCATCACACGCTGTTTATATTTTCTTTCTTCAAAGTTGTGTTTATTCTTCTTATTCCATCATTCAATGTGAAAATTTAAGTCCTTCAAACAACTTTCCATCATTTAACGTATGAAGACATATCCCAATGCATTTCGGCAGGCACCTTCGTCAGGGGAATGTTCTAAAAATAACATAAAATTCTATCATAATGTATACCAAAATCATACAGTATTCATAGTTCAAGAATTCATTACTCAATCAATATATTACAGAAACCAGAGGTGTCATGGTATATTGTACACATCCCATGTGAAATTAAAAACCATGCTCGCAAAAGTTCACCTGCCACCTAATCAACCACACCAAAAACAATGTGAACAACCCAAATGTAGCATTGGCTTGTGTTACCTATCTAGAAAGTACACCCTTTCTTTAAGTAAAACCACGTGGTTAAGACATGCCTTACGCTTACAGGCACTCTTACCTTCACTATCAACAATCGAGCCAGATAAACGTGTCGCCTCTTGTATAGGTAAATGGTCCGTGTATTCCTTTTCTAAACAACAACAACGAAAATCATGATGTGCTAACTTGATAATATCGTCACTAGATAATGCAGTGCCTGCGAAGCCATTACTCACTCAGTCTTCCCGATCCCACTCGTGAATCCTTTGTCAATATTTCGCTGAAGTAGTAACCTTCGTCTGTAACAGTTAAAAAACCGCGCTTAGCAAAGCGTCTAACAACTTGTGTAATGCGTATGACATTGCAGCGTTATGCTTAATCTAAATTGCCATGCTTACCTATTTCTTCAGTTTCAACGCTCCGCGTTTCTCTCTTGCTCTCTCGATCAGACAAACCCTCATCAAAGTGCCAGTATATGGCGTCTGACGTCAACGGGCTACGGACATAGAAGATGGACTAAAACGTCTATCCTTACTCTTCCAACATGGCGATTGCTATCTAACTCCTCGATAACTACGTGATCACACGCATGGATCTACAAAACAATGTTCATAGTGTACTATATACAAATCTGTGATGCCTAATAATAAAATGTACTCATATAAAAATCAGTGTAAATAAATTTGCTAATAAAAAAAAAAATTCTAATAAAAAAACGTGAGATTTTTTGAGCATGAATTTCAATGACACCTAGATGTACCCAATACATATGAATGTCACATATATTTGTTACGGATTCCAAGCATTGTATTACAGAAAACAAACCATTTCAATCTTGTCATTGAGCCCATAGGGAGTCAACGTCCTAAGGGACTTTATCCAGTACGTTTCTCTTTGTGCCAGCAATCTGACTGTATCAACATGTGGCTTTTCCACCAATCTTTCTAACACAGTGAACTTTAGCTGAGGTATTGTGTGCCCGCTCTCATGCCAATGAACAGCTAAACATGATTTCATGTTCTTTGTGCGTATCATACTCTTATGTTCAGTCATCCGAACCTTCACCTTCCTTGAAGTGCGACCAACATAAACAAGTCCACATGGACATTTAATTGCGTATATTAGAGCACTTGAATTGCAATCAGATGTGTGTCTCAGGGTTATTTTTTTGCCTGTCTGTGGATGAGCAAATGCGTTGCCTATCAGTACGTTACCACAATGTCCACAATTATGGCATTTCATCATGCCTTTCTGTCCCAAGTCTTCTCTTACATGCCTGTGACCTTTCAAAATTTCTTTTATATTCCTCGACCTAGAGTGTGCGAACAAGGGTTTGTCTAAAAAAACCTGCCTGAAATCAGGTTCCTGCTCAATTATTTCCCATCGCTTTCTGATACATTTTTTTATAGCCGCTGCGGCTGTGGAAAATTTTAGTACGTAGACTTCCCTCCTACTTTTTCCTCTCTCACTCTTTTCCAACATGGTAGGTCTGGACATGTTTCTTACTCTATTCTCAGCTTTGTCAAGAACTTTGTCAGGGTACCCCCTCATTTTGTATTTCGTACGCATTCTCATGATGGTCTCAAACCCTTGGTTCTCATCTGAACAAATCCTTCTTGCCCTGATGAACTGTGACAGTGGTAGGTGCCTTTTTAAAGATTCAGAGTGAAAACTATCGAAATGTAAAGCATTGTTTCTGTCTGTCGGCTTCTTAAATACGCTTGTCATGAGTGTATTCCCTTTCCTTGTGATCATGATATCAAGATAGCTTAGTTGTTCCGAACTGATGGTATATGTGAACTTAATAAAGGCATGACAATTGTTTAACTCATGGAGTTGTGTTCGTAATTTCTCCTCTGGTCCTTTCCACACTACCAGTATATCATCGATATACCTTAGGTATAATGCTAGATGTTCTTGCCACTCTTCCTTTTGTAATATATACTGTTCCTCAAATTTGGACATGAACATGTTAGCATATGTCGGTGCCCCGGTAAACCCCATAGATGTACCTGTTTTTTGCAGAAAAAAACAGTCCTGCCACTGAAAGTATCCATGATATAGGCAAAATTGCAGTAATTCAAGGAGAAAAATGTTGTGACTCTCCTCGTATTCGTGTCCCAAAAGCATCCATTCTGCTGCCTCTATCCCTTCCATATGTGGAATCGAGGTGTACAGGGCTGAAACATCAACCGTGCACAACCACAATTCTTCATCAGCAGAGAAGAGTACTCTCTGCAATTTTCGTAAACAATCAGTGGTGTCTTGTACAAAAGTTGACCATTGTTGCACCAGTGGTTGCAAAAAATGATCCAAATATCTTCCTACTGGTTCATGTAACGACCCACATCCCGCCACAATGGGTCGGAACGGAGGGTCTTTCGGGTCTTTGTGCATCTTAGGCAACATATATATATGTGGCCTGCTAGGATGGTCTGTGGTCAGATACCTTCGTGTTTGTTCATCAATGTTGCCTAATTCAATAGCTCTTTTTAAAATTTCAGATAGAATTTTCTGAAATTCTAATGTAGGGTCTGACTCTAACTGTATGTAGGTGTTGGTGTCCTTCACATGTTGATCTACCTTCTGATGATAATAGGCAGAATTGAGCACCACTAGTGCTCCGCCTTTGTCTGCAGATACTACAGTAAGTGTCTCATTAGAGGCCAATTCATTTAATGCCATGGTCTCCTGTCTGGTCAAATTTCTTTTTGTTTTTCCATGATGTTTCAATTCAGCAAAATCTTTTTTTACCAATGTCTCAAACAGGTCTAAAGCCTTATGCGTTATGGGTGCCATGAACGTGCTTTTCGGTTTAAAGATTCTTGTTTGCGAAGTGTCTGCTGTAGGTTCCGGGCTCTCTGTGGTTATTTGATGGAAAAACCACCTAAGTCTCAACTTCCTCATGAATTTAAAAAAAGAAACTTCAGTTTCAAGATCATTGCTCTGGTATGTTGGCACAAAAGACATGCCCTTATTCAATACAGCTATTTGTATGGGACTTAATGCAGTATGTGAGATATTCATGATTAATTCCTCTTTGGGTTGCGTCTTACTGCCTCTGGTTTTTTTGCCTTGTCCCCTCCTTGTTCGTTTGATTTGCTTTGTGTGTGTTGTGCAAGTTCGTCCGGCGGATGGTTGGAACTGTGGCCCCCTTCTAAAAAAGGCTGCCTACTCTGATTATTTGTCGCGCTATCTGCACATGCACTGGCTGTTATTATCTCTACTGAAGGACGTGTGGGTAGAGTGTCTTGATCTGTGGCCAAACTCTCTTCTGAGGTGTTTTCGGTTGGTTTCCTGAAGACCCTTCTTTGAGCATAGTTATCGGCCCAACTATACACCTCATCCAGCTTATAATCTAAGGTGTCTCGCTTAAACTTGCGCAATTTCCTTTCATGGACTTCTTTTGTATGTTCCTCTAATTTATCGTTAATCTCTTTAAGAGTCTTATCCATGTCATCAGCAGTCATCCGTGTCGACAATTCTTTCTTCATATCGTTAATCTCTATCTCTAGCTCTTTCAAGACATTGGATAACTCCTCAACTATAAGGAGTACTAGATCGAGTGAACATTTGTTCAATATCGCAAACCATCTTGCTAAAAATGGTTTATTGAATTTAAACAGCATTGGTCTTAATGAAATCCGCAGTCCCCTCGGAATGCGCTTAACCCTATGGTATTGTATCAGAGTCGTGGCATGAAGACTCTGATTGATTTCTTTCCGTAAAGTGTACTGTAGTTGTTTAATTAGTTGTGTTGTAGTGCCTGGCTTAGTTTTTAGGTCTCTGGTTTCTTTAATAAGCGTATAGATGTTCTCTGCTTCCTCAGCTGTGTAGCCTTTTACATCTGCTTGATTCTTTGTCATCTGAGCTATTTCATCAAAATCCATCTTTATATGTGGGTGCAAATTACCAAAGGAGCTAAACAGTACAATGTCAAAACAATATCTGTAACTTTGCACTCCTAATTTTTCAATTTTAACAATTTGAACAATTTTAACAAATTATATCCTGGTGCATACCCATATCTTGACTAGCCCCAGTCAAGTTAGTACAAACAACAAAACACACAGCAACCTGTGCTATGGGAAGCACTATCCACTCACTCACTGTTACGTGATATGTTTTTCTTATTTTTCGTATATACTTTTTCAATCCAACTGAAACATAGTATTTTACTCAAATGAATTCTTCATCAAAACCTCAACCAGGTTGTTTACAAAATATATGTTCAGTCTTGTTGATCAGACTAAGAACAGAGAAAGAAATTCTCATCACACGCTGTTTATATTTTCTTTCTTCAAAGTTGTGTTTATTCTTCTTATTCCATCATTCAATGTGAAAATTTAAGTCCTTCAAACAACTTTCCATCATTTAACGTATGAAGACATATCCCAATGCATTTCGGCATGCACCTTCGTCAGGGGAATGTTCTAAAAATAACATAAAATTCTATCATAATGTATACCAAAATCATACAGTATTCATAGTTCAAGAATTCATTACTCAATCAATATATTACAGAAACCAGAGGTGTCATGGTATATTGTACACATCCCATGTGAAATTAAAAACCATGCTCGCAAAAGTTCACCTGCCACCTAATCAACCACACCAAAAACAATGTGAACAACCCAAATGTAGCATTGGCTTGTGTTACCTATCTAGAAAGTACACCCTTTCTCTAAGTAAAACCACGTGGTTAAGACATGCCTTACGCTTACAGGCACTCTTACCTTCACTATCAACAATCGAGCCAGATAAACGTGTCGCCTCTTGTATAGGTAAATGGTCCGTGTATTCCTTTTCTAAACAACAACAACGAAAATCATGATGTGCTAACTTGATAATATCGTCACTAGATAATGCAGTGACTGCGAAGCCATTACTCACTCAGTCTTCCCGATCCCACTCGTGAATCCTTTGTCAATATTTCGCTGAAGTAGTACCCTTCGTCTGTAACAGTTAAAAAACCGCGCTTAGCAAAGCGTCTAACAACTTGTGTAATGTGTATGACATTGCAGCGTTATGCTTAATCTAAATTGCCATGCTTACCTATTTCTTCAGTTTCAACGCTCCGCGTTTCTCTCTTGCTCTCTCGATCAGACAAACCCTCATCAAAGTGCCAGTATATGGCGTCTGACATCAACGGGCTACGGACATAGAAGATGGACTAAAACGTCTATCCTTACTCTTCCAACATGGCGATTGCTATCTAACTGAACTGAAGAAATAGGTAAGCATGGCAATTTAGATTAAGCATAACGCTGCAATGTCATACACATTACACAAGTTGTTAGACGCTTTGCTAAGCGCGGTTTTTTAACTGTTACAGACGAAGGGTACTACTTCAGCGAAATATTGACAAAGGATTCACGAGTGGGATCGGGAAGACTGAGTGAGTAATGGCTTCGCAGGCACTGCATTATCTAGTGACGATATTATCAAGTTAGCACATCATGATTTTCGTTGTTGTTGTTTAGAAAAGGAATACACGGACCATTTACCTATACAAGAGGCGACACGTTTATCTGGCTCGATTGTTGATAGTGAAGGTAAGAGTGCCTGTAAGCGTAAGGCATGTCTTAACCACGTGGTTTTACTTAAAGAAAGGGTGTACTTTCTAGATAGGTAACACAAGCCAATGCTACATTTGGGTTGTTCACATTGTTTTTGGTGTGGTTGATTAGGTGGCAGGTGAACTTTTGCGAGCATGGTTTTTAATTTCACATGGGATGTGTACAATATACCATGACACCTTTGGTTTCTGTAATATATTGATTGAGTAATGAATTCTTGAACTATGAATACTGTATGATTTTGGTATACATTATGATAGAATTTTATGTTATTTTTAGAACATTCCCCTGACGAAGGTGCATGCCGAAATGCATTGGGATATGTCTTCATACGTTAAATGATGGAAAGTTGTTTGAAGGACTTAAATTTTCACATTGAATGATGGAATAAGAAGAATAAACACACCTTTGAAGAAAGAAAATATAAACAGCGTGTGATGAGAATTTCTTTCTCTGTTCTTAGTCTGATCAACAAGACTGAACATATATTTTGTAAACAACCTGGTTGAGGTTTTGATGAAGAATTCATTTGAGTAAAATACTATGTTTCAGTTGGATTGAAAAAGTATATGCGAAAAATAAGAAAAACATATCACGTAACAGTGAGTGAGTGGATAGTGCTTCCCATAGCACAGGTTGCTGTGTGTTTTGTTGTTTGTACTAACTTGACTGGGGCTAGTCAAGATATGGGTATGCACCAGGATATAATTTGTTAAAATTGTTAAAATTGTTAAAATTGAAAAATTAGGAGTGCAAAATTACAGATATTGTTTTGACACACAAAACCATTAACACCGCCAGCTGCGGGCCCAGCACATTCCAACATTCACATCAACAGACAGAGCCATTCAAGGGCCCATCACTTTCATACGCCCACATGACTGATACAGCAATCACACCAGCTTGTGGTTGATGTAGTGTGTGCAGTGGCATTTGGCTAGCTCTGTGTGTAATGATAAGCACCAAGTCACTGCTCACACACTGCCAGCCGAATGCCAGTTCAAGCACACCACCAGTCATGCGCCAGTCCATGCACACCGCCAGCCAAGCACCAGTCCATGCACACTGCCATACCTAATGCCAGTCCATGCACACAGCCATGCCAAACGCCAGTCCACGCACACCGTCATCAACTGTTTTTTTAACTAGAAAGAGAACACACGCCAATTAGAAATAGATATAAAACTATAACTAAAAACACAACAGTGGTTACTAAATACATCATTCTAATGCCAACCGTGAAACAGATCTACAAATATAAAACAATACAGACCAGGCAGTTCACTATAAGACTCAAGGTTGCTCCCAAAAACTCTTTTGAGTGTGATACAAACTGAAACATGTGGGTAAAAACAACACAGGATTAGAAGGACAATCAGCACACTGTATACAAGTCTTCATCCACATACCTCTTCGCAAACAGACTCTACATCTCTTACAGGGATTGTGGCGCATATTACCAACAACTAGCGATAATTTTTGTCTCTAACTTGTTTAGAGACAAAAATTATCGCCGCACATCGGCGATTTTTATCGCAGATAAACCTTGCTATTAGCAAGGTTTATCGCAAATGCGATAAAAAACGGCCGCAATGAATGAATATCGCTGAAAAGTCAGCGATATTCATGCATTATCGAGCAAATGCTCTTAGCCATGTTATCCACCTCCCATTGGATAACATGGCTAAGAACTGCTCAGGGCAGGTGTTAGCTTTTGGAGATATTCGCGCTTAGCGCGAATATCTCCAAAAGTTGGTAATAGGAGATAGCGATGTTAGGGACTGTTTCCAGTAGCTAACATCTTGGCACGCCCACTTTGCATGTCATTAGTGATAAATATCACTGACATGCAAAGCAGGGCCCAAGATGGTCGCTATCTCCTATTAGCTGTCACTAACTGGTGTTAGCGACAGCTTGGTAATAGGGAGATAATGTTATCTCTGCTTTCTTGGCTTTTAAAGCCAAAAAAGCGGAGATAAACCCCCTTGATAATATGCCCCTGTGTTTTTTGGGCATGAGAGGAATTAAATCAGGAAAGTGGCGCTCTTTCAATCTAGCGACATCCTCCACCTCTTTGAATCTAGGAACACTTGCCTGTTCTACTACAACAAGGCTGCCTATCACAGACTCCTGAAACTGAACAAAAGTCATCATTGACACTGGAGAACACTCCTTAAACACAACAAAAGCATTAAAAGTTGTTAAGTTGAAGAGAAGGAGGGCCAACTTCTAATACCAAATGTAACCCTCACGAAAAGCAGTGTAAGGTTCCAACGTCTGATCTACTCTATCTACACCACCCATGTGCTTATTGTAGCCTGCAATGCACATAGGTTTACACACTTCAGCAACCAGACCCCAAACAGTCACAGGTGAGGTACTTTCATCAGGGATGGCAGTCAGCATGTAGGCAACCCGCCTGTCCACAACTTTTGCAGCTAGCAGTTTATCACTACGCAAGGCACTGCACTGTCCCTTCTGCAGCTTTATGCAAACAAGCTCTTTTGGGTAACCTTCACAGTTAGAGCAGACTGTGCCACAGGCAAGATTGTCCACATGGAACAATTCCTTAAACAATTGCACAACAGTGTAGAAAGTTATCTAGGTACAAATGGTGACCTTTGTTAAAAAGCCCTCTACCAAGTTCCCACACAATTTCCTCTGAAACTCCTAAAGTGGATGGACAATCAGGGGGTACACCCGGAAATTATAGACATATCCTGTCCCACTCTCAGACAACATATACATCTTAATTCCATAACGTGCCCACTTGCTAGGAATGTACTGCCTAAAAATCAAATAGCCCTTGAACAGGACCAAAGACTCATCAACAGCTATTTCTTTCCCTGGAGTATAGATCTCTGAAAATCGATCTACAAAGTGATCAAGGGCAGTCCGAATCTTAAAAAGACGTTCACTATTATCAACAAAATGCAGCATCCGAAGTAAATACAGAGCACAACTCATAATTGCAGGAAATATGACAGTTGCCATCAAGGGACTGGTAGACCAATTTGAAGACAGGGACGGTTTCCCTATCAAACCCATTAAAAAAGTTAAACCCAAAAACATCTTCATCTCATCCAGATTTTTGGGAGTCTACCAGGTAGCTTTATAGCGGGGCCTAAGTCTGGCACTGTTGTCCCTCAAATACTGTTCGGCATACAAATAAGTCTGCTTAACAATCTCAGCCAAAAATACATCATCCATAAACAACTGAAAAAACTGTGTAGGCAAACTTTTTTCACAATTCACTCTACACACTACATCACCACTAAAAGCAGGCAACACAGTCTGCACCATGTTTGGACCAACCCAGAGTCCAGCACTTCCAATGGGAAGCCAATCCAGATGCCTCTTGCTGCACTATCAACGCATCAGTGTCCTCCTCTAAAACAGGCCCTTCATACACACATAGAGTAGCTTCATCCGCACTGAGAGTAGCTTTATCATCAGATGATTCCTCATGGACAGAAAACTCACTGCCAGAATCTTGCACTTCCTACTGGACCTAGGATGCACTGTCAGTCTCATAATCATGGTCAGAGGAAGTATGAAAAAGCATAACAACCACCTGATGAGCAGTAATCCTGCATCTAGCCATATTCCTTACTAATAAAAGTAACGAGACAAGCAAGTCAACAACAACAAACACTTTGTAAAATAAGTAATAAACAAAATGTGGCTTTAATCACAAAGACCTATGTACTCCAAAACGATACTAGCCACTTGCCAGAAACACCTTGACTCAGCACCAGAATTTCCTGATATCCTACTGCTCCGAGTCAGCATGCTATATTAGTATTACTGTACTTTCAAAAGGGCATTATTATTGAAATAAGTGGCCTTCCACTTTGTTTTACATGTCGAGCTGTGGTTCGTGATGTATAATGTGTGCTGCAATGACGCGTGAGTCTCGAGCCACAACGCATAAACTCCTGTTATCTAGCTCAGACAGCCCATCAGATAATGGTCATTCTGGCCTGATCTACTTTCTATATTCAGTCAAAAAATCCCAAAAGAAAAGTATGGAATAATGGACACCAGAAAAGATCTTAACAAAAGCTTCTACCCATTTAAGTAACACATCCAGATCCTTACAATATCATTCAAGAAGGCACTCCACTTTTGTTGATGGTTGATACAAAAAGTGGTTTTAAAGTGAACAATATTTTATTTTCACATATATGAATTCACAGATAGAAAGAAAGCATGGATTATATGTAATAAAATGCATACAGATTAAAATTAAAAATATATTTCTAATTATTTACCCGCTTAAAAATCTATCAGTCAAGGATATGAAATGCTTTTTTTAAAGTAAGAAATCGTCTTACTCCCACCTTCCAAAACTAGGGTGTAAAATACACCAGCTTTACTTCAAGTCCTGAGGGCTGTCTCTCCCCCAAAAGCATTCCCGTGCTTCTCAAAATGAAGGAGAGAGTAGGATTGGGAACGTGTACATTTCAGGCCACATACTAATCTTGAGCCATATTAGACAGCCTTTAGTGCAAAGACAGAGAGCAAATCCATTTTGGAGCGTTTTTGCTGCTTCTATAATGAAGAAATAAAGTGAAGAGAGATTAGTTCGAAGTGAACACCATCTTTCACATTTTCAAAGTAGAGAAAAAAATCCTCTTACTTGATGAAACATAGCAAAGAAAGTGTGAGGCAGCTTGATCCATCTGTTAGCCAAGTGTAAAACTATAATTTGGAGCAAATGCAGTTTCACCATTCCTTCTTGCACAAACAAAAAACGGTACCAAATCCATTAGCTTCAGTTTTTGCAAATGTACTGCATTTTCCCTGGTAGGACTCTTTATCTGCTCACTGCTTGCTCTCGGCTTTCTCTCCTTAATGACAGTCTCAAAAAGAAATACGTCTGCAAATCGTCGATGCTATAAAGCATTTTAGCGCTACAATTTATAGTTATCAAATGCTAATTTTAAACAGATAAAAATCTAATTGGATTTTTATTGGCACTGGTATGTTTCCTTTGGCCATGGTCCAAAATCTCTTTTAATTTCCCGAAGCCCTGTTATGTCTTTCTCTTCTCATAACAAACGTGTAGCTTGTTAACTCGACTAAAACTTTTGGCACTTGCTTTCAAAATGTGTTAATATTGAATATAAATAAATAAAAATCTCGGAGTACAGTGCAGTAATTTTAAGAATGTCGCTGAATATGCATGAGAAATTCCTGAATCTGTAACTTGTAATAAGACCCCCTCTTCAAAGGGATCTGTCTTCACCACACCCAGCCTGAAATTCGCTCCAGCTAATGGGAACCTACATGAGCATGAGGGACACAAGGGTCGCCAGGCCCGAAAATGGTGTCACAGAGCAAACACTGCATGCCACCCAAGTGCACTGTTAACTCCCAGCCCAGGTTGTGACAGCTGAGTTTGCCAGATGTCTTCATGTCATCAGTGGCTCCTTGTTTCAGTCCTAGACTTCCATTTCACATCCCAGTCTTTGGAGCTGTAGTCCAGACTAACTAATGTGCAAATTGACACTGTCTATGCAATTTTGGAATACATTATGGGATACTATTTCACTCAATAAATGTAAATGTAAACACGCAATAGTCTATACCCTTTCTTAGTCATTTTTGTTTTACTCCTAGATTTATGAGATACATGTATTTTTTCATCTTTAGGCCCTTCCTCTGATTCCAAACTCACCACTTGTAAACAATTCTTGAAATCCAGTTCATTTGAAAAGTCTTTATTTTTTGTAGTTCAGCATTGAAACGACATTGCCAGTCAAAGCTGTTCAACCCTGTATCACAGAGAACTCATCAGGGCTCCTGGTGTAAATTATGAACTTCTCACACAAAGAATGAAGATGTTCTGTTTATTTAGTAAACCTATCAATAGCAATATATACAGTTCAGACAACTGTCCTCAATTAATTATTCTGATAAACCAACAATTCAGTTGTTCTATTTTCCGGGTCAGTTTGGGCTTGTTTTCTTTGTTGGTATACTTTTTATCTGTAGCAAGCTGGATTACATTGGTTTCTAGAAGGAATGTGGTGCTTCTGATGACAGTGAATCATTGGGTTCCCTAAGCAGTATTCAACACACAAAACGGGAGAGGGCCAAATTGTTTATACTCCAATACCCCAGACCCCCTAAGCAGTAGACATAAGCACTCTGCCTTCACTTAAAGTATTTTGACTCCAGTTTTAGTCATTTACAGAGTTGAACTCATATTTACAAGATCATGGCATCCCTGAAACAAATCCTAGTTGATCTGTAGCAAAATGGTTTTTACTGGATCTCGGTCAGGCTTCTCCAACGAATAGCTCGAGAGCTACTAGTAGCTGCCCAACTACCCACAAGTAGCTCTCTTGTTTGCAGTCCAGCCTACTAAATTAGAAGCTTTTAGTTGGTAGTATCAATATATGTATACAAAAATTGAAAAGTGTGTATTTGAGACGAACATGTAAAGTTTTCTGATGTGGTCAGTATTAAAATTCTAATAATATTAGTAGCTTCTATTGAACATATGTGTTAGACGGGGACCTGGAGGGTCGGCCGAGTACAGGGGGAGAGGCCTCCGGTGAGGACCGTCTCCGGCGATCGTACAGATAAGTAACTTCCCTCCCCCACAAATGGACACCACACAAGGGTAAGATCTGCACACTTTATATAGGATTCTTGAGGCAAGGTTATCAACGATACAGTGGGGGTAGGACACGAGGATCCTCCCAATTCTAGTCTCTGTAGGGAAAGGGGTAGCGGGACAGTCTTGGGTACCGGTCCGGTACCAGGGCGGCCAAAAGGTGCTCACAATCCTCGAGCTCCGAGGTCTGAAAGGTCGGGCCGCGGCAACGCCAGCAGGCTAGGATGAAAAGTTTTGGTAAGGAGGGCCGCGGCAGCGCCAGCAGGCTAGGACGATAGTTATCGGTACGACGGGCCGCGGCAGCGCCAGCAGGCTATGATGATGACTTCTATGCAGAGGGGCCGCGGCAGCGCCAGCAGGCAGGAGCGATGGTTCACAAGGATGGGCCGCGGCAGCGCCAGCAGGTCCAGACGAAGATGCACGTTGCAGAGGGCCGCGGCAGCGCCAGCAGGCTTCAGAGGTGGTTTCACAAGGCAGGGCTGCGGCAGCGCCAGCAGTCCGTCAGGGATGAGTTCTTCAAGGTGTCTCTCGACTCCAGGATACAACTGCCTTCCTGCTCTGGAGCTGCCCCAGTTATAGGTCTGGCCTCCTTTGATGTCCGGACCCTCGCGCTTGGAGGTAGGGAGATCCGGGATGAGGGAGTCCAGACACCCAGCAGGGGGGTGGAGCCAGCGCCCGGGGGGGCTGGGGGCGATCGGCACCTGGCGGGGGAGAGCCATCGACACTCCTCTCTCCCATTGACCTGCCAAGTGGTCTCTTCACCTCCTGGGTGGATGGAGGTGCCTCGATGTCGGGGCCTGGCCAGGCCCAGGGTTGGGGTCGAGCTGAGGCGACGCGGCCTCGTGGTACAGTGTCCAAGATGGAGGCTGGGCCGGGGCAATGGTGCTGACGGAGGCCCGGGACAGCCGATGCTGGGAGGTTCGGGAGCAGGCGTCCAGTCGGGGACGGGTTGCGGGTTGCTTCGGTGGGTTGCCGGGGTGGTTCTTCAGGGGGCACAGTGAGAGCCGGTGTCCGGGCCCCTTCATGGGGAGAGGGAGCCGGCCTTTCACGAGGCCTGTCCAACATGCGTCCCCCCCAGCTGAAGGCAGGGAGAGTCACCCATCCTCTTGGGTACTCTCCTCGCCGAGGCGGAAAAATTGGGACAGGCCGTCGGCGTTGGCGTGGTCCTGGCCAGGACGATGCTCCACAGTGAAGTCCATCCCTTGCAGGGAGATGGACCATCGCAACAGTTTTGGGTTCTCCCCCCGCATCTGCATCAGCCATTGCAGGGGTCGGTGGTCGGTCTGTACCCTGAAATGGGTACCGAAGAGGTAGGGCCGGAGTTTCTTGAGAGCCCATACCACTGCGAAGGCCTCCCGCTCGATGGTGCTCCAGCGCTGTTCTCGAGCCAGTAGGCGTCAGCTGATGAAGGCCACTGGCTGGTCGACCCCCTCTGCGTTGAGTTGAGAGAGGACTGCCCCAATGCCATGATCTGAGGCGTCCGTCTGGACTATGAATTCCCGGCTGTAGTCGGGGGCCTGGAGCACGGGGGCGGTGCACATGGCGGCCTTCAGCTTCTCGAAGGCCGTTTGACAGTCCGAAGTCCAGTTGACGATTTTGGGGTTTTTCTTTGATGTTAGTTCTGTAAGGGGCCCCACAATGCTGCCATAGTCCTTTACGAACCGCCGGTAGTATCCGGTGAGTCCTAGGAAGGCCCGGACCTCGGTTTGGGTGACAGGTGGTTGCGAGGACTGGATGGCAGCGATCTTGAGCTGAAGGGGGGCCACCCGACCGCTCCCCACTTGGTGTCCGAGGTAGGTCACGGACCCCTGGCCATTCTGACATTTGCTGGCCTTGACAGTGAGGCCAGCCTGCTGGAGGGCGTGCAGAACTTCTCGGCGGTGGTGCAGGTGGTCCGCCCAGTGGCGACTGTACACAGCGATATCGTCCAGGTAGGCGGCGCTGAATTCTTCGAGGCCCGCCAGTACCTGGTTCACAAGTCGTTGGAAGGTAGCTGAAGCGTTTTTCATGCCGAAGGGCATCACTTTGAAGTGGTAGTGACCATCCGGGGTAGAGAAGGCGGATCGTTCTTGGGCCCTGGGAGTGAGGCCGATTTGCCAGTAGCCCGCTGTGAGATCGAAGATGCTCAGGTAGCGGGCAGCCCCCATGCGGTCAACCAACTCATCCGCCCGGGGGATGGGGTGCACGTCGGTTCTGGTAACAGCGTTCAGGCCCCGATAGTCTACGCAGAACCGGAGCTCGGGGGCAACGCCCGGGGCAGCAGCCTTGGGGACCAGTACGACTGGGCTGGCACAGGGGCTGTCGGATGGCTCGATCACTCCATCGGACCAGATTGCCTCAACTCTCGACTGTCCTTCTACACCCCCTCCCGCCAACTCCGCTCTTCCAGCCAAGCCTTCGCCACTGTACCTCGCATCAACAAGACCACCATGGGAGGCAGATCCTTTTCATACCTGGCTGCTAAAACATGGAACTCACTCCCCGCTTACCTTCGCCTCACCCAGAACCACCTAGCGTTCAGAAAGCTGCTTAAAACGTGGATATTTGATAAATAATCCTCCTCCCCTTCCTAAGCGCCTTGAAACCCTCTGGGTATGTAGTGCGCTATACAAATTTTATGACTTGACTTGACTAAGGCCAGCATCTTAGTGACTTCGTCCTGGATGCAGGTGTGCACCCGATCTGGCACTCGGTACGCTCTGTGTCGAATGGGGGGACTATTCCCAGTGTCCACATCGTGACGGCACCAGGGGGTGAGGGAGAACAGGCTCGTAAACTGCGGTAGGAGAGCCCGACAGTCTTGGCGTTGTTCTGGGGACAAGGCATCGGAGAGTCTGACCCCTTCCACTGAGCCATCTTTCTCGCGGGTCCTCAGTAGGTCAGGGAGGGGCTCGGAGTCCTCTTCTGTTCCACTATCGGTTGCCATCAGTAGGCTGAGTTCCGAACGCACGAAGTGGGGCTTGAGTCTGTTGGCGTGGAGGACTCGCAGGGGGTTCCGGGAGGACTCTACGTCTACTAGGTAGGTGACAGGGCCCTTGCGCTCTATCACTTTGAAGGGGCCTGTCCATTTGTCCTGCAGGGCACAGGGTTCGACTGGAGCCATCACCCACACTTGCTGGCTGGGTTCGAACTCGATGGAGGAGGCATGTTGATCGTACCATCTCTTCATGTCTTCCTGACTGGCCTCGAGGTTGGCTTTGGCGAGTTCCCTGAATCACCGGGTCTGGTTGCGGAGGGTCAGGAGATACTTATAGACATCTGGAGGGGTCTTCTGGGGGGCCATCTCCCATCCTTCCTTGACCAGGCTGAGGGGGCCCCGGACGGGGTGTCCGTACAGGAGCTCAAAAGGGCTGAAGCCGAGGGATTTCTGGGGAACTTCTCGATATGCGAAGAGGAGGCACGGGAGCAGCACGTCCCATTGGCGATTTAGGGGTTCTTCTAGGCCCATGATCATCCCCTTGAGAGTGTGGTTAAACCGCTCGACCAGTCCATTTCCTTGTGGGTGATAAGGGGTCGTGACCCGGTAGGTGACCCCGCACTGTTGCCAGAGAGACTTCATGTATTTTGAGATAAAGTTCGTGCCCCTGTCGCTGACGACTTCCCGGGGGAAGCCCACTCGAGAGAAGATCCCCATCAGGGCTCGGCCCACCACGGGTGCTGTCACTGTTCGAAAAGGTATGGCCTCGGGGTAGCGGGTGGCGTGGTCCACCAGGACTAGGATGAACTGGTGCCCCTGGGCCGTTCGGGGGTCTAGGGGCCCCACAATGTCTATTCCGACCCGCTCGAACGGGGTGGTGACGACGGGAAAGGGCTGCAAGGGTGCTTTGATCTTTTGGCCGCTCTTCACGCTGGCCTGGCAGGTAGGGCAGGCCCGGCAGTGGTTGGAGAGACATCATTACGCATTTTGGGCCAGTAGAAATGAGTCACCAGACGGTTGTAGGTTTTGTCTTGCCCCAGGTGCCCAGCAAGGGGGACATCGTGCGCCAAGTTCAAAAGGAAGTCTCTGAAGCGGAGGGGGACCACCAACACCCGACTGGCCCCCAGCTCAGCAATTCTTTGCTCACTGTAGAGCAGGTCATTGTCCCAATAAATCCAGTGGGCCCCTGCGGGATCTCCTGCGCTCTGGGCGAGGGCCTGCTGCCGGAGTCCCTCGAAGGAGGGACAGGTCCTCTGCTCTTGTCGGAACTGCTCTTGGGTGGGGCCACCCTCTTGCCACCACTGGGCCAGTTCCGGAAGGTCCTTGAGTTGAACGGACCCCTCTTCGGTCTGCTCTGGGGGATTGGCGCTTGGGGCGGCTCCCTCCGGGACGATCGGGGGAGGAGGTTCTGGCCATTCTGGTTCTTCGGGACTGGAGATGGCGCGGGCGGTCATGGACCGGGTCGTTATGCAGGCCCAGTCAGGAAGGCCCAGCATCCCCAGGTGCTCTCTTCTTTCGACGGCTGCCCAGGGGGAACTTTCGAAGTCGTTCCCCAGAAGGCAGTCTACTGGAGCATCATCGCGGACAGTCACCTTCAGCATTCCGGACACTCCTCCCCACTCGAAGGGGACGCAGGCCATCCGACACAGGCTTTCGGAATTGTCGGCTGGCCGGACGGGGCACAGGACATTGGGCAAGATCTGCTCCGGGGTTACCAGGTGACAGCGGACTGCCGTCACACTGGCCCCGGTGTCACGTAGGGCTTCAGCCTGGCGCCCGTTGATGTTGACCCATTGGCTGTATTTCCGTGTATTGGCGGGTAGGGGGGCCCGCGAGATCATGTCTCTTTCCCCCAGGCAGACCAGGGATATGGCGGCTGGTTCCCACTCGGGCTGGTCGGCCTCGTACTCTTCAGAATCTTCGGGGCTTTGCTCTTCCCCCAGGGCGGCGGCAGCGACCTGGCGGGGCATAGGGTTCTGGTTCTTCGGTCGTTGGCGTAGTGGCCGGGTCGCTGGCATCGGTGGCAAGTAACGTTGGCTCGGAACCCTGGACGCATCGGGGGGTTTCCCCTGCCGACCGGGGGCGGGGCGTTGCTGGCGGGAGCCGCCGGGATGGCGGCTCTGCCCCGACCCTGGCCTCCTCCTCCCCCTCGGGGGCGATGGGGTCCTTGGTTGGTTCTGTGTGGTTCGCTGGGGCCGTTTCGGGCAACTCGGGTGCTTTCCCATCAGTCAGCTTCGGCGGCGAGTTGCCGAGGTTCAGTTAGTTTACTGTCGAGGAGGTGTTGCCTGAGCTCGACGAAGCAATTGTTAAAGAGATGCTCCCAAACAATAAGGTCAAAGAGTTGCTCATACGTGGTCACCTTGCTGCCCTTGATCCACCCTTCGAAGGCTCTGCTGAAAAAGTTCACGTACTCCACCCAAGTTGTACCCGGGATCCGTTTGCAGTCGCGGAACCGCTGGCGGTACATCTTGGGCGTGAGTCCGTATCGAGTGAGGAGGGCGGCTTTCATGTGGTTGTAGGAGGTCATCTGATGGTCCGGGAGTTGCAGCAGGGTGTCTCGCCCTTCGTTGACGAACCTCTCCCATAACCCGGCTCCCCAGTCGCTTCGGGGAATCCGGTGGGAGGTCATAGCTACTTCATAGGCTTTGAACCATTGCTGGATGTCGTCGTTCCGGTAATACTCTCTGACGACATCCTTGGGGATGTGGACTTTCGGGTCGGTAGTGGCAGGAGTGTTCGGGCGCTCGGGCACCCCGAGATCTTTATTCTGTTTCCGAAGCTCTATTTCTTTTAGGTTGCGCTCATGTTCGTAGGCTAGCTTTTTCTCTTCTAACTCTCTCTGTCTTTGTTTTTCTTCCCGCTCTTCTCGGAGCCGCAAGTGTTCCAATGTTATTTTTTGTTCCGCCAACTTCAGTTCCCCATCCAGCCGAAGTCGAGCCAGCTCCAATTCATGGAGCCTGCTTTTTTCCCGTTCCCGGATCCCCTCTGGGGAGAGACCCATCCTTCTTTCTTCCGTCGGAGTGGGGTTTGTTTCCGGTGCCTCGAGGCTTTGGTTTTGGGGTACGGCCGTACCCGTCTCTGCCCAAGATTCCAGGGCCTTTTTGAAGTCTTCTTTCGTGCTCAGTCCTGTGGTAGCAATGCCTAGTTCTATGCAGAATTGCTTTAGTTCTCTGTGGTTGTACTCTTCTAATTTCTCCATCTGGAATTTCTCTGTGGTTCCGCTCTCTTTCGTGGTCATTGTGGTTGTGTCGTGGGGGAGTTACTTTCTGTACGTTTACGCGTTGGTTCGGATCGCGCCGCTGGCCACCAATGTTAGACGGGGACCTGGAGGGTCGGCCGAGTACAGGGGGAGAGGCCTCCGGTGAGGACCGTCTCCGGCGATCGTACAGATAAGTAACTTCCTTCCCCCACAAATGGACACCACACAAGGGTAAGATCTGCACACTTTATATAGGATTCTTGAGGCAAGGTTATCAACGATACAGTGGGGGTAGGACACGAGGATCCTCCCAATTCTAGTCTCTGTAGGGAAAGGGGTAGCGGGACAGTCTTGGGTACCGGTCCGGTACCAGGGCGGCCAAAATGTGCTCACAATCCTCGAGCTCGGAGGTCTGAAAGGTCGGGCCGCGGCAACGCCAGCAGGCTAGGATGAAAAGTCTTGGTAAGGAGGGCCGCGGCAGCGCCAGCAGGCTAGGACGATAGTTCTCGGTACGACTGGCCGCGGCAGCGCCAGCAGGCTATGATGATGACTTCTTTGCAGAGGGGCTGCGGCAGCGCCAGCAGGCAGGAGCGATGGTTCACAAGGATGGGCCGCGGCAGCGCCAGCAGGTCCAGACGAAGATGCACGTTGCAGAGGGCCGCGGCAGCGCCAGCAGGCTTCAGAGGTGGTTTCGCAGGGCTGCGGCAGCGCCAGCAGTCCGTCAGGGATGAGTTCTTCAAGGTGTCTCTCGACTCCAGGATACAACTGCCTTCCTGCTCTGGAGCTGCCCGAGTTATAGGTCTGGCCTCCTTTGATGTCCGGACCCTCGCGCTTGGAGGTCGGGAGGTCCGGGATGAGGGAGTCCAGACACCCAGCAGGGGGGTGGAGCCAGCGCCCGGGGGGGCTGGGGGCGATCGGCACCTGGCGGGGGAGAGCCATCGACACTCCTCTCTCCCATTGACCTGCAAAGTGGTCTCTTCACCTCCTGGGTGGATGGAGGTGCCTCGATGTCGGGGCCTGGCCAGGCCCAGGGTTGGGGTCGAGCTGAGGCCACGCGGCCTCGTGGTGCAGTGTCCAAGATGGCGGCTGGGCCGGGGCAATGGTGCTGATGGAGGCCCGGGACAGCCGATGCTGGGAGGTTCGGGAGCAGGCGTCCCGTCGGGGACGGGTTGCGGGTTGCTTCGGTGGGTTGCCGGGGTGGTTCTTCAGGGGGCACAGTGAGAGCCGGTGTCCGGGCCCCTTCATGCGGGGAGGGAGCGGGCCTTTCACGAGGCCTGTCCAACAATATGTAAGCTCTTACTACAATAAAGTTTGGAGATTCCTGATCTAGCTGGTAACAGGTGGCAGTGTAAAGAAATCAGATAAAGTAAAAAAGTGGGAAGTGACTCAATTGCAAAGTACAGGTTCTATTTCTATCAGTTTTTTACCCTTGAAACAGTAATCTGGGGTAGTTTGCTGAATGTTTGAGCACTTCCCATGTCTAAATGTAGCAGGCAGGATTACTTAATGTGGGCTTGGGAAGCACAAATTTAAGGCTTGGACGATAACATGGTTTTGGACAAGACTGACGTCCTGAAAAGCTGATCCGATGGAGAAGCCGTAGGCTAGCACCTTCAGCAGTGTTATACCCTCATCTTTAACTGGTACCTTAACGTTACCTATGTATTGGCCTCAAAGAAGCATTTATTCAAGTATGTGAAGGGACTACAAACAGCAAAAGAGCACAACGACAAAATAAATCACATCACAGCACAACAAGGAAGCAATATTGTATTTTTTTGTATTTAATGATTTGTCTAGGGCGCTTCACACAGATACAATCAACAGTATGATACCCTACTCTTCTGAGTTTAGCAGGTGTTCCTCGAACGGTTTCCTGAAAACAGGAAATGGGAAGAGCAAATATAAATAAGGAAGTTATCCTAGAGTTTAGGTGCAAGGAGAGTGAAGGAATAAAAATTTGAAAAAGAGGTCGCAGACCAAAGAGGAACATTTTCTAATCAGAACAAAGCAACATGGTGCATGTACAGGTATCCGATAACAAAGATAAGGTTGATAATTGAGTGTAAACATTTGAAAACATTTAAAAGAGAACAGATTCTGAGCTGACCAGCCATCACAAGTATTGTGGGTGCAGTAGCGGCAAGAGGAAGGAAGACGAATACAAGAGTTTTAAATAGGGTGGAGTTCAAAGATGCTTAGGACGACAGAGGTAGAGTAGGAAGCAGTGGTTGATGGGGGGCAAAGGTCATTTGAGAGAAGAAAAGGGAAGGAGGGATTTAATTTTGAGGATATTGCGGATAATAGCTGAAAGCGAGGAGCTGTTAAAAAAAACATGAAAGAGTTATAGATAATACTAAGATTTCTAACCAAATGGGAAAAAAGGGATATAAATATAACATAAAAATGACAGGACAAAATGTAAACCAAAAAACAAAACAGACAGAGTACACCACAACAACAAAACAATAACATATTGACAAAATAGCCATAGCACGACTCAATAACACAACATAAAACTACAAAACACAATAATGTAAAACTAAAAATATATACTAGCATAGAAACAACACAACCCACTATCAACATAGCACAAATAACGCAACACAATCACTGCACTTTAACAGTACAAAATAACTCACAGCAACAACACAAAACAAAACACAATAACACACCTAACAACACGTGAGGGGAATTAATCAGTGGGCGGGGTCATGACGAGACCAGCTCGTCATGAGCACAGCTCCACAGTGACTCATGACGAGCTGGTCTCATCACGAGCACCACGGCGCCGTGGTTGTTTTGTTGGTTTCTTCACTTTCTTGTATTGCTGTGTTGAGACTGTGTGTGTACAGTTTGCTCATGTGTTGAGGGTTTTTATTGCATTGTTGATCCATTATGTTTTGTGTTGGTGTATCTGAGTGAAGTTTCCGTAATGCTAGAATAATATCATGTTATTTTCACTATTTCACATTTCAGATTCAAAATTTCATTTGGATTAAAATGCTATTGTCATAATATGGGACCAACGTGAGTGGCTGTTGTTTTAACGCCAGGCACCGATAATCAACAAAAGTTTTTATTTTGAGGTAAAGTTGTAGCAAGTGGACCATATAGGCAACTATTTTTTAGTATGAAATGCAGTTACATTTTATTTTCGTTTTTTTGAAACAGCGGAAGTGCCATAGCGAGTGAGACTACTGTGTATGCAGTATCAGCTTGCGTTCCCTGTTCTGAAGATTCCTCCCTGTTCTTGTTGGACACTTGGTCAGTTTGGATCGGGATTCTGGAGCGAAAGCATCGATTGTGCTTTGTTTGAAATCTCGGCAGCATCTTCCACCTTTGTACTGTTTGCATTTTCTGGGAAAATCAAGTACAGTGCAGAACTTTGCAACATGTTAGATGATTGCTTCTGGGGTAGAGACCACTATTCTTCTCTGTTTTTGGATTGACTTTGCGGGGAATGAGATTTTGATATCAATTTATGATCAATTTAATAACTTATCTCATTCATCTATTTTGGACCGCTAGTATCTGTCATTGAGTAAAAGACAACCCCTGCATAGGTTAGACAAACCCCATTAACTGATGCCACTCGGAAGAACCACTTACAACTGATAAAGTTTGAAAGTTTTATATAAAATCAAAGTTGTATGCGAATTACAATCCTCTCGGGATCAAAGTATACAAAAGAATACAAAATCAGTTCCAATATCAGCAATCTAAAGCTTCGATGTGAAGTGGTTCCTTGGCGTCATCTACAGAAAAAGAAAAGTATCACGTTAAATCTGTCCCTACTCTATGCTAAGTGACATCCCTACTTCGCAAGTTCCTAACCTAAAAAGGTGTCAGCAGTTTGACTCCCAAAGAAGATCAAACTCTCTTAACCTCTAAAGGTAACTTAAGTTTAAGAAGCAGTACCCTCTCTGCCTACCCATCCGCTCTCTAAGGGTCCTCGGCCTACTGCTCTCTTGCGCTCTGATCTCTCTCAGCGCATCTGCTCAATTAGCTTCGCCTTCGCTGTTCTCCTTGGCAAATCGCTCATTGCTAATTTTTCCCTGCCTCCTCCCCGGGGTGCTGTCCCTAAAATACACAATCTCAGTGTGGGTGGAACGCCCCTTGACGCCCACCACGGACTTTCCCCGATGATGTCAGCTTCTGGCTTCTTCCATTGCTTCATCTCTTTCGCCGTCCGTTAGGTTGACCTTTCTCCTCCGATGTCATCTTCGTCTTCTTATTGGTGACTTCATTCAATATTATAATTGACATTTTCAGAGCACAAGTCAACATCGTCAACAGAACTTTAAACTACGACTATGATGTTGACCCTTCTAGGTCCTGTGAATGGACTTCTCAAAACAAGTTTCAAATTCTAAGCGCTTCTCATCACGTTCAGGCCATAAACCTCGTCCAGCGTTGTCACCTTAAATCTAACAAGTGCTAGACTTCTTGGCTCTCACGTCCACATCAAGCTATTTACGACTCCTGTAAGCCCACTAAATTACATACATTGGACTGTGCTCCTGCTAACCCTTAGTCAGCCAGGTTAGAATCACAAATGACCTAAACCTTTCTAACATTCTTACAAAAAGCCTTCTACACAGTATAACCTTTAACACACATTTATATATTCGTATTTAACTAAAGTCTTGATTATACTTGAATACATTTTACATGGAATATAACTACGTAGAGTATAACTTTATATGCTTTTTCGTTACATCGTCGTATGTATACTTTCTGCGCACTTCTCCACGTTACATTTCTCGCCGCTTCTCCGTTTAACGTTTCACACGTACATGAATTCTACTTTGCACGTTCTATATTTCGTAAGCATTTCTACATCACCTCTATATCAGCCCACTACGTATACGGGCCTTCTAAATCTAATACATGTCCTAAAGTGAATATAGTTACATTTCCTATATTTACGTTGATTACATCGGTTATCGATATGCTATAAGTGTCACTTCACATTACGATATACATTTCATTCCTATATTATACGATGTGCTTGTAAATACGGCCTATACATAATTTCTATTCAAATTTGCGCTCTCTCAGTCCCCCCTTTGATGACTTCTAGGAGTCATCACTAAATGCAATTTGAATAACATCTCTAAACAGAACTAGTTACAACATTCCCTCTTTTCATCGTTTCGAGAGCTCTTAAACTTTTATACTGTTGATCTTGTAAAGCAGCTAATTTCCTTTCTTGCTCTCTCATTGTTCGTTGTAACCGGTTCGACCTATACCATTTATACAATTTCACAAACCCTAATAAGGTGATTATACAAATTAATACTATCAATACAGGCTTTATTATATACCATACTATGCTTTTACCAAGGTTGGCAAACCAACTCCCAACCTTTCCTACTCCATGACCAACTTTTTCCCATACATTTATTTTCGATAAATCTTCGATCTCTTGATGGATCTGTGTAATGTTCCGTATGACTTTCTCAAGTGGTTTTGAATTATCAGGAATATAAGTACAACATTCCTGAACCTTCAAAGCCTTACAAACTCCGCCTTCTTTTGCTAGCAGTACATCTAAAGCAAGTCGGTTCTGAAGAACCATTGCTCTAATCGACTGCATCTCTCCTTCTACTAACATTAATGACCTTGCAGTACTTGCAGATAATCTATCCATAACTGTAGCCAGTCTCCTGATTTTAACGTCGTTAAGTATTAAACCTAACATAGGAAACATCGCTCCAAATACATCTCCTACTACTTCTGCATCTCCTACTTCCCTTTTCGTTCTCCTCGAAGCCTTTCCTTCTATTATCGCTACATCCTTTGCATGATATATTTTGGGGAAGACAATTGCCAAGTAACACGAACCATACCAATTGTCAGGTAGTTTTACATAGGCACTTCTTCCGCATACAAAATATACATTCGGAATAACCTGCATCCCTTTCATGAAATCTTTCGTATAGTACTCTAAACGAAAAGCATGTTCACAATTCACTTCACCTACAAATACACTCTCATAATATGTCTTGCTTCGAGTTAAACATAACTTCCCTTTCTGCGTTCTATCCAATGCTATTGGACCATTGCTACCTTTCTTTTTATGTGCCTTCTCTTCTTCGGTCCAATCTGTTTTCCATTGTCCTGACATTTTTAGAATCTTCTGTCTTCTGTATCTATCATCTACTTGTCCTATGAACTTTTTCTCTACCTCTGACACTTTGCAAGTCAGATTATTTCTACGTGCATATGATGTATCTAGTGTATCCCATGGAAGAAAGAATTTGGCTAATCTATCCTCCTTTTTGTAATAATCCCACTTATTCATTTGCTTATAATTCGGAACTTCAGGCAGTACCGAATCATAATTTGAAAAGTAGTACTCAAATCCTTCTCTACCATAAAATATACTAAGCAGTAAACTACATGTTATCCCATATGTCAATGGGAGATGATGATATCTAATGCCTTCGTCTACAGAAGCTGGCAATTGCATACAAACGTAGCAATCTTTGGCCTCCATGGCATCGATATACTCGTATAACAATTTAGCATATGCATTTGACCTAAAGTTTCCCTGTGACTCGTCCACATGTAACCTACGAGCTTCATCTGCCAGTAACGTCTTTTCACGTATAACATTGCTCTCTTCCTTCTTCCCCACAAGAGCAGGTCTCAAAGTCGTTACAGGCTTTACATCTGCTATTTCTTTATCGGTTTCATGTCCTGTTATGTATGATATTATCACTACTGTAATTATAAGAAAAATTACTATTGCTATCTGTGTACCTATTATACATCTAGCTTTTCGGTTTGGGTTGCCGTTCTCCATGTTATCAAAACAGCGTAGCTCTTTCTTTTGCGAAAAGTTTTTCTTCCAGTCTTTGTTCGCTTTATTTGCTTTCTCAGTCTGTAAAGTGCTTTTCATCAACCAAGTCTCTTTTTCGCAACAATGTCTTTTCTTCTTTAGCAACAGACAACCCTAACCCTTCTCCGTCCTCTAAATGTATTCCCTAATTTTATTCTTCTTTCCACTCGGCGCTAGGTTATCTTCTTCTTTATAGCTTATATACAAAAGTCTTTATGCATCAACAATTATTCTCGCACCTGCAGCTTTCACAACAATTTCTAATAATTCAAAACGAATGACTTTTTCTTCTTCTTCCGGAATTTGCTGGCCAAAAGTTGGAAATTGTAATCTATTTAGCACTAGATCTTGAATTTGACTCAAATATGGGGGTATGGGAAGTGTGAAAGTCAATAATCCCTCAGTTTCGAGTCCAGGCGTCAACATCCATATCTCCACTGCCACAAATGGATCTTGATCGATTACTTTCACTTTCCTCACTCTCCCAGATTTCTGTCCCCAAGACATCTGCTAGATAAGTCCACTCTGGGGTGGCGTACCTTCTGCAGGGCACACGTACCCTTCTCGATCTCCTTGGACTTTCAGTTCCTGAGTCTGTAGTTTCCTCCTCCTGATCCGATTCTTCAGCGATCGGGACAAGAGTTCTTTCTTGCTTTCCTTCTGAGCTTGGCCTTTTCTTTCTCTCCGGCCAACTGGCTTTGTCACTCCTTGTCCTCCCGCTCCTTGTTCTTGGACCAGTCTCTTGGTCACTCTCAGTTTGCTCAGTGTCTGATTCAGTCTCCCAATTACTCTCTTCTCCTGAGGCGACTTCGGTCTCACTGGTATCCTGACCTTCGTCGACCTGTTCCGTCTCAGTCACAGCCTCTTCGATCACCTCCACAGCTTGGCTTTCCCCCTCTATGGCTTCTCCGCTTTCCGCTGGATTCTCATCCGAGAGAGGAGCTGTTTCTTCTAGAGGTGTTGGCACTCTTCGGGTGTGTGAGGCATGTATCCAGTTTGGCAGACCTCCACACTTTACTGCAGTATTCGTCACAAGTATAACTTGAAACGGTCCTCTCCAGCGCACGTCTAAGCAGTTCTTTCTGACATGCTTCTTCACCAGGACCCAGTCTCCCGGACTCAGGTCATGGCACAAATCTTGTGCTGATGGAACCTCTGCAGCCTGGACCTGGAGGGACACAGAATTAACGGCATCAGATAGTCCCTTACAATAGTCCAAGATCAAATCGTCTGTGATGTTCACTAGCGCTGCGGTCGGAACCGATGGCAATCTCATAGCTCTCCCCATTAGTACTTCATGAGGAGAGAGACCTGTTTTCCTATCCGGTGTGCTACGTATACTCATAAGAACCACTGGAAGTGCGTCTGGCCAACTCAGGGATGTTGCTGAACAAACTTTGGCAAGTCTGGACTTTATCGTGCTGTTGATTTGCTCTACGATCCCTGAAGCTTCTGGTCGATAGCTGCAGTGTAACTTCTGATCGATATTCAAAGCTGAACATAGCATCTTCACTATTTCGCTATTGAAATGAGTTCCTCTGTCCGATTCCAAAGAGGATGGCACCCCAAACCTCGGTATTAACTCTCTAAGTAACAATTTTGCTACTGTAAGTGTATCGCACCTACGTGTAGGGTAAGCCTCAACCCATCTAGAAAATATGCAAACAATCACTAAAACGTATCTGAGTCTGTTACATTTGGGCATTTCTATAAAATCAAGCTGCATCCTATTGAAAGGCCCCCCAGACCTCCCAATGTGACTCAATGTAACTGGTGTTCTCTTTCCCACATTAAGTTGCTGACAGATCGTACATCGCTGACACACAGCTTCTGCCGCTACTCTAAATTTGGGATTAAACCACGTTTGTCTGAATACTCTCACCATAGCATCTCTACCTATGTGTGCTGATCCATGCAATTTCCTTGCCATTGGACTAACAAGTTCATTTGGTAAAACTGCTCTCCCATCGGCTGATATCCAGAAATTCATTTCACTTCTAGAACAACCAGCTGTTTTCCAACTCTTTTTCTCATCATCTGGTGCACTCTCCTGTACACATCTCAATTCATCCCACGTGTCTACAGTATCTAGCAACATTGTCAATTCAGTTCTTTCCTGGATTCCCCCCACTTTTACATCAGTGTGAGAATATCCCTGCTCTGCGCAGTAACGCGCTACTTCATCTGCATAACGATTTCCTAATGACACAAAATCAATATTTTTCGTATGCGCAGCGCATTTAACCACTGCTATAGCTGTTGGACCTTGCAATGCTTCTAACAAAAGTCTCACGAATTCTCCATTCCTAATGGGAGAACCCGAGGAGGTCATGTAACCTCTTTGAGACCATAGCTGCCCGTAATCGTGAACTACCCCGAAACCATACTGGCTATCGGTGTATATGGTGACTCGAAGGTTGTCGCCCGCTAAGCAAGCACGAGTCAAAGCAACAATTTCAGCTACCTGAGCGGAGTGTACTCCTTCCAGGCAAGCGGCTTCTATTACTCTCGTAATTGTGCAAACTGCATAAGCTGCTCTCAGCTGACCGATATTGTCTCTTACACATGAACCATCAACGAAGAAAATTTCGTCTGGGTCAGTCAATGGCTCATCTACAATATCGGGTCTCGGTTTGGTGCATAGTTCAGTCACATCAAGGCAGTCATGATCTGTACAATTTTCATCATCCACCTCATTCGGAAGTGGCATCAAAGTTGCAGGATTCAAGACGGAGCATCTTTTTAGGGTCACATTCTCGGCAGCCAGTATGACTTGCTCGTAACGTGTGAGCCTGCTATTTGTCAGATGCTGAGTCTTAGTCCTGGTCATTAACAGTTCTACAGAATGTGGTACATACACCTCTAACTGATGACCCATGACTACGCTTTCAGATCGTTCAATGCTGACACCCGTTGCAGCTACGGATTTTAGACATCCGGGCAACGCTGCGGCTACTGGATCTAATGTAGCCGAGAAATACGCCACTGGTCTACGCGCATCTCCGTGGATCTGAGCTAAAACTGCTGAAGCGCATCCCTCTCTTTCGCAGCAGTAAAGCAAAAACGGTTTTGTGTAATCAGGCATTCCTAAGGCCGGGGCACGACATAAGTCCTCCCTCAGCTGCAAAAACGCCATCAAACAATCCTTGTCCCATGGTACCGGATCACTTACTCCTTTATGCGTCAGTTGCAACAAAGGTTTTGCCTTCAGTGAGAAGTTGGCTATCCACTGCCGACAATAACCGACCATGCCTAGAAACATCCTGACTTCTCTTTGTGTTGTAGGCGCATTCATTTTCATGATCGCCTCTATTCTGTCTGGAGACACCTTCCGCTTTCCCTTTTCAATCCTATGGCCCAAGTATTGCACCTCAGTCTTACAATATTGCAATTTACTTGGAGACACCTTGTGTCCGTTCTCGTCCAAGTGATTTAGTAAGGTGATGGTGTCTACCTTGCAAGCTTCCTCAGTTTCTGACGCCACTAGGAGGTCGTCTATGTACTGGACTAGAACCGAATTCTTGGGCAGTACTAGACTTTCAAGATTTCGTTTTAATAGCTGGTTAAAGATCGATGGGCTTTCTGTATACCCCTGAGGGATACGACACCATGTTAAGACGCGATCTTCCAGCTTAAAAGCGAAAAGATACTGGCTCTCTTCATCTAAAGGTATCGAAAAGAAAGCCTGGCACAAATCTATCACGGTAAACCATTCAGCTTGGAACGGTATCTGAAATAATATCACTGATGGATTCGGTACCACTGGACAACATGAGACAACAATATTATTAATCTTCCGAAGATCCTGCACTATTCGGTATTTTCCACTAGGCTTCTGTAAACCCATAATCGGGGAGTTACATGGACTTCCCACGATCTCCTTCAGTATTCCCTGTTTAATCATGTATTCGATCACAGGCTTTATTCCTGCAATCGTCTCTGGTGTCAACTTGTATTGTGGAGTTCTTGGATACTCCGCGTTTGGTCTTACCAAGATCTTTACTGGTTCTACTCCTTTGATCAGACCTATTTCTTCTCCAGTAAAATCCCACACCTCAGCTGACACTTTCTCCCTCAAATCCTGTGGAAGTTCCTCCACTGTTAAGGTAGGATATAGTTCCACGCACTCTTGCGAGTTTACAATCTTAAAATCAGCATCCTCATCATTTGTCTGCACTTCTACTCCTTCAGGTGTACAATGTATTGTGCAATTCAGTTTACACAATAGATCTCTTCCTAGCAAACACACAGGGCTAGAATCACAGATCACAAACTGATGTTCGTCACTGTAATTCCCTATTTTCACTGACACTGGTTCGGTCAGAGGAGTCGTCATCCTCTTGTTTGCGACTCCTACCACCTGAATCGTCTCTCCCGATATTGGCAGACCTGGGACTACCGCTGATCTCAACGTGGATCGAGTGGGCCCCGTATCCACCAAAAAGGTTGTAGGACATCCAGCTACTTCAGCCTCTACGTATGGTCCCCTCTGATCTACTTCCAGGGCTGCTCCTAGAGTACAGTCTTCCTCCCTATTCACACGTTGCCCTGTAAGAGGATCAACGTAGTAGCATTCTTCTCCTCCTACAAACAATGGCATTTGTCTATAGGTTTTCCCTCCGTTTGCAATGCGAGGCGGTTGAGGAAACGGGGCTCGAGGAGTCTGAGTCCCCCCTTTGATAAACTTTCCCTTCGGGACTGTGGCTCCCTTAACCACGTTATTCTGTACCTCTTCCTCCTCTTGTTCTAATTCCCCTGTCTCAACATTGTAAGGACACTCGCGTCTCCAATGTCCCACTTCGTTACACTGATGACACCTCGTTGTCTTTTTCAGTGTCGCGATATCCATTCTCGGTCTCGGTCTTTCTTCCTCATCTCTGCTCTGATTATTCTGTTTCTTTGCTTGCGTTCCTATTCCCTGTTGTCGCTGTCCACCCTTTCCAGCTGCTTGCATTTGTACCAGCATTAGTTTTTCCTTGAGTTTCTTTGCCTTTGAATCTATCTCATCGCTACAGTACCTTGCATATCTCAGAATTTCGTCTAAAGGTTTGTTCTGCCAACAAATCAGATGCTGTTGTATCATCAGGCTTATGTCTGGTCTTAATCCTAAAACAAACTTCGACACAAACTGTCCTATGTCCTTAGGATCCATTACGTCTAACCCACTGTATTGTTTAAATGCTTTCAATAACCTCTCATAGAACTCGTGAACTGTCTCTTTGGGCTCCTGAGTTGTTCGATCTATCTTAACCCAGTCTATGTCTTGTACTGGCACTTTCTCTTTCAGCCATGTTATTACTCTTTCGTATTTTTCCATGACTCGGTCTGATGGACCATTTGTCCGGTTATCTCTCGGAGGCTCACAGGTAGGCCATTCAATACTAAGCTTGCATGCCGTCCACAAATCTCCGGGTACTACGATATCGAACAATGTGTTCAAATCGATCCACAGCACCTTAGAGATCTTTACGAACCTCTCTACCTGCTTGTACCACTCAACGGGATTCTCTCTAAGCTTTGGGAAGGAATTGGTAAATGCCGCCAAATCCCCCCTACTCCAGGGTACATGAACGTAATTTCCGTTCGCGATTTCTCGCAAAGGGAAAGCTTCCATTCGCATTAGGTCTGTATCTTGGGACTTCGCAATTGTACTTCTTCTAACAGATCCCCTTTTAGACCATTTTTCCTCCCATCTATCCAGATCTCTCCATATTCTGATACACATGACCAGTTCTCGTATGTGTACTCTTAGTCCAATTGTTCTACGTTCATCCAAATCTAGGTCTGTGCAATTTAGCCTATGATTGGGTTGTAAAGCTTTGGTTCTTGACAGGTCTATCATGTATCTATTTGCCAAATTAGATAAATTTTCATGAGCTGACCTCGCTTTCCGAGTAACATCCTTGGCTAAGAACAATATTTCATCTGGTGCGTACAATTCTAACCTTTCTATTGCCACTGTGCCGTCAATGATTTCATCTAAGTCTGATTTTAAGCTCATTACATCAATCCGTCTGGCTTTTATTTCAGCTCTCAGTATGTCAGTCCTAGGTGGTTCGCTCATACCCCTCTCACCTCCACTATGCGCCCTACGCCTGAACACAGGTGAGTTATGAGGAGTTTTCTTTCCATCCCTTTGTTCCCATCTCTCTAGATCCCAAGCCTTTCCATCTTCCCGTGGGGTGTGGTGGAACATTACTCCATCCCCCATCCCTACACTTCGTCGTTTCGGCTCGGTTTCTCCAGATACGAGATAGGATCCACCGTTCTGTTCTAAACCACTGTAACTCGCTTGCTGTCTGGTGTCGCTCAATAAACGATAAGGTCCTTCATGGCCCTCCATGCTCCCGCGATCTCGATCCTGATCACCAGAAGTATGGCGAGACGTTTCGCGACTCCCTATATTCTCATGACTTCGCTCGCGCTCACCGGATGCATGGCGAGACCCTTCACGACTCTCCATGTTCCCGTGATTCCAATGTTGCACCGTTTCACCCGGGGTATGGTGAGTGCACCTGAAAGTATTTCGGTACTCCTGCGTCCTTCGTTCTCCTTCACTAAAGGTGACGCGAGGCACTTCGCCACACCCTGCACTCCTGTCGTCGCACATTTGCCTATTGTCGTTGATAGTAGGACAATTATTTCCTCTGCTTTCCTGACTCCCTCTCTCCCACTCCGGGCTGCTTTCGCCAGCTCCACAATGAGAGAGGATCCTGTTATCCTGGTCTCTCCACTCTGCTCCTGTTTCTAAACTTTTATTCCGAGCCTCTTCGGCAGTATCCCATTCTTTCAGGTATTCTCTTAATTCTTTATGGGTTTTCGGTTTTGGTCCCCTTAAGTCCATTGGCCCTCTTTGACGCTCTTGTTCTACCCAGGGACCTGTTGCTGCATCTAATGGAGTACTCCGATTCCTTGGTGCTAATATCTGCCTCTGAGGATTCATCATGGTATCCCTATTCTCCATCTCTGCCCTTTCCCTGTTCCATCGTGCCTGTTCCTCCTGCTGGACCCCTTCTGGGTTGTAGATTGACACAATAGGGCCTATGGTAACTGGTACCTGTAAAGCATCTGGCATTTGATAGGACCTTGCATATTGTGTCTCTGGCACCTTCTGGACCACTACTCTTCCCACTACTCTCTGTTCGGAACTAGATTGAGGTATTTCCTCCTCTTTCCTGGCATCCCACTCTGTTACTGGGATCGATTTATATTCCCCCCATCTAGCTCCGTCCTCCTGTGGTAATATAGGACTTGCGGCCCCTCCGCTGTACGGAGGTGGTCTATCTGTCAATAGCCTCTCTATCAAATCCTCTTCTGTCTCGCTTTCCTCTTCTTCCTCTAGAGGTTTCTTTTCTCCCGTGGCTTCTATCATGGTGAACAATTTGTCCGCTTCTATCTTTTGTACTCTCCATTTCTTAGCTTCCTCATCCCATTTGGCATCCTGTACTGCCTTTACTGATCGTCTCACTCTTTCTTGACGCCTCTTTATGCTCTTTTCGTGTGCTGTTCTGAACCATACACTAAGTGCTTCGAACTGTGTTGGCCTCGGTAGAGGTCTTGTTGCAAGCATTACCGCTTTTAGCTCATTCAACACATCTAGCTTAAACGTTCCGAATCTCGGAAACGTCAGTTCCTTACTCCCTTCAGTTAGCTTATTCCACTCGGAAATCCATAATATCGAGTGCAAGCCTACATTCACTGCCATATAATAAGCTGGTGTGCCTTCCGGTGGAGCTTCTTCTCCGGCATATAAGTTTCTTCTATTCCTCCTAAAGAGTGCTCTCAAACTCTTAAAACACTTCATTTTCGATAATTTACAATTTTTCCTTTACTCTTCCTTGTTTACGTCCCGATGACAACTAACCAATCCCTAGGCGGCTCTCTCTAATCGGCCTATCTCAGTGCGACTCTTCGCTGACGTCTGACAAACTAACCAATCTCAGCGCGGTTCTATGCTGACGTCACTCGTTCCCTCTTGCAGCAATTCTCCTTCTTTCTCAACCCGTCTCACGATTTCGCATGCGTTTTCATTCATACATTGAAAAATGACTACTTCCGTCCAAGCGATCACTTTTCTCTGACTGTACGGCCACAGTCTAACTGTAATTGTCACCTCAACTGACGAAACGTCTTCCCTCTTACGGTCAGACGATCGCCTCAACTGATAGGTTACTTACACACAGTAAACGTACGACCAGCGTCCGTTACTCATTCACTCACTCATACGCTCCCCCTATCATCGGTCTGTCGGGAAATCAATGGTACCTCATGACCCCCTTTCAATGGTAGACAAATTACTCTGGGTGTTCGATACACCCGAACCACTTAAGTCCTTCTCTGGAGCTTAAGATTTCATCCGGTTGCGCGCGCTCACAACCTTCCCTCAATCACACTACAGGCATTCAACTCCGCTTGACATTACAACACAGGAACAACATAAAACACCGCAATCTTACAACGCATGACCCTTATACTCACTCTCGACCGACTCTGCTGCTTTTCTCTCGTCGCACCGTCAGCACCGTCTTCGGCTGGGATTCTTCTTCTGGTCGTCGATGACTAGGGACCTTGGGGTAAACTAAACCTGGCCTAGGTCGTCTTCCTCAAGAAGATAACCATCATTTCTCTGCTACCAACTGCGGGGAATGAGATTTTGATATCAATTTATGATCAATTTAATAACTTATCTCATTCATCTATTTTGGACCGCTAGTATCTGTCATTGAGTAAAAGACAACCCCTGCATAGGTTAGACAAACCCCATTAACTGATGCCACTCGGAAGAACCACTTACAACTGATAAAGTTTGAAAGTTTTATATAAAATCAAAGTTGTATGCGAATTACAATCCTCTCGGGATCAAAGTATACAAAAGAATACAAAATCAGTTCCAATATCAGCAATCTAAAGCTTCGATGTGAAGTGGTTCCTTGGCGTCATCTACAGAAAAAGAAAAATATCACGTTAAATCTGTCCCTACTCTATGCTAAGTGACATCCCTACTTCGCAAGTTCCTAACCTAAAAAGGTGTCAGCAGTTTGACTCCCAAAGAAGATCAAACTCTCTTAACCTCTAAAGGTAACTTAAGTTTAAGAAGCAGTACCCTCTCTGCCTACCCATCCGCTCTCTAAGGGTCCTCGGCCTACTGCTCTCTTGCGCTCTGATCTCTCTCAGCGCATCTGCTCAATTAGCTTCGCCTTCGCTGTTCTCCTTGGCTAATCGCTCATTGCTAATTTTTCCCTGCCTCCTCCCCGGGGTGCTGTCCCTAAAATACACAATCTCAGTGTGGGTGGAACGCCCCTTGACGCCCACCACGGACTTTCCCCGATGATGTCAGCTTCTGGCTTCTTCCATTGCTTCATCTCTTTCGCCGTCCGTTAGGTTGACCTTTCTCCTCCGATGTCATCTTCGTCTTCTTATTGGTGACTTCATTCAATATTATAATTGACATTTTCAGAGCACAAGTCAACATCGTCAACAGAACTTTAAACTACGACTATGATGTTGACCCTTCTAGGTCCTGTGAATGGACTTCTCAAAACAAGTTTCAAATTCTAAGCGCTTCTCATCACGTTCAGGCCATAAACCTCGTCCAGCGTTGTCACCTTAAATCTAACAAGTGCTAGACTTCTTGGCTCTCACGTCCACATCAAGCTATTTACGACTCCTGTAAGCCCACTAAATTACATACATTGGACTGTGCTCCTGCTAACCCTTAGTCAGCCAGGTTAGAATCACAAATGACCTAAACCTTTCTAACATTCTTACAAAAAGCCTTCTACACAGTATAACCTTTAACACACATTTATATATTCGTATTTAACTAAAGTCTTGATTATACTTGAATACATTTTACATGGAATATAACTACGTAGAGTATAACTTTATATGCTTTTTCGTTACATCGTCGTATGTATACTTTCTGCGCACTTCTCCACGTTACATTTCTCGCCGCTTCTCCGTTTAACGTTTCACACGTACATGAATTCTACTTTGCACGTTCTATATTTCGTAAGCATTTCTACATCACCTCTATATCAGCCCACTACGTATACGGGCCTTCTAAATCTAATACATGTCCTAAAGTGAATATAGTTACATTTCCTATATTTACGTTGATTACATCGGTTATCGATATGCTATAAGTGTCACTTCACATTACGATATACATTTCATTCCTATATTATACGATGTGCTTGTAAATACGGCCTATACATAATTTCTATTCAAATTTGCGCTCTCTCAACTTTTTTGATTTTGTTTCTGGATGGCATGGAGCTTGGGCAAGGGGGTGCAAGCTAGGGCACACCCATGTTGAGAGTAAGGGATAGGAGTGGAAGGGCAAGGATCTATCTATCTATCTATCTATCTATCTATCTATCTATCTATCTATCTATCTATCTATCTATCTATCTATCTATCTATCTATCTATCTATCTATTTGTCTGTCTGTCTGTCTGTCTGTCTGTCTGTTTATTTAGTGTTTTTTTTGTAATTACAAATCTGTTTATTAAAACTTTTTTGCGCTTGCGAAACACAAGAATATACAACTCGAGGCACAAATAATAAAGAATGCCACCTACCACATTACCATATATTGAAGTCGTAAAATAGTGAACAATAATCATTTTCATTGAACATAAACAGCCAGTTCCTTGCAGTGATGGAGCACTCAACGAGGAGGGCCTTGATGCTGTCGTTTCAGGACATGTGCCTAGAGGAGGAAAGAAAGAAGAACTCAAGTGAACAATTAAACAATAAAGATGGGAGGGATACATCGCATGATCAACAAACCATAAGGATGCCTGGAGGTCGTGGGGGGGGGGGAGCGGATATCTCGGGAGAGAGAGAAAAGGAAGTGACTAATTTGTAGGGGGCCAGGGATCAATAGTGTGGAGGCAGGCTGGCATATAGTACCACCGTGCCATCAGTCTGTATGCTGGTTTGCGCTGTGGCATGCTTCTATAAATCATGGGGATGTCCCGCCAGAATGTCCCATAGCTTTTGGGAGATGCCCCCAGTAGTGTCTCCTTGCCATTGCGATTGATGTGTGTGAGGCTGCGCTTGCGTGTCGTGTTGGAGTACCTTATACTTGTGTGATAACAGGCCTCTAGTACACAAAGCTAGAAGGGTGTTCCTACAGTGGCCGTATCATTCAATAATGTGTAAACATCTCTAAATAATCAACAAAATAGTGACAGAAGAAGATAAAGTGCAAACAAAGTTCATTCAAAAAATATATATTTATTTATTTATTCTTTTTTATTTTTATATGAATAAAAATTCATATGAATTTAATTCTTGATCAACGAATTTTCTTTCTTTTAAATTCATAGGTGGTACATAGATAATATGAGAAAATTAATAAAGAACACAAAACAGTTCTAAAATCAGTAACAAATTAGTAGTTCCCCTGAAAACCAATCATACACAGCAGCTCGCTCACGTGCTAACAGTCATTCTACATTCACACCACATACAAAGATGAAAAAGGAACTGGATTCCAATTAGCAAGATGACTACGCTAATATGGTCCAAGGGCACCAAGGTGTAGTTGTTGGCCCTTGTTGCGGGTCTACGCGCGTTTCGGTGGACAAGCCACCTTCATCAGGACCTTGTACATCAAATAGTGCAGATAGCAGGGGATCAGACAATAGGGAAAGTTGGCAAGGTGATAGGTCAGCTATCAGCTATCATTAAAACGAGTTCTCTTTGAGAATTGGAAGGTGGGGTCACTTGAGTTGCACCGCATCCATAATGCCAGATCAGCTGTGCTAGGTGACCCTCAAAACTTCATCTTGGTATCTTAGATATCAGATTCTGTGTAGGAAGCGGAATGAACGAGTTGTTTCCTGTTACGGTGTGGGTTCTGAGGAGATACTCCTATTTTATAAAATCAAGCAGAGGGTCTCAGGATACTGTTGTCCGCGTAGAGGGTTAACTCCCGTGTTATTTCAGTTTATTCGTCAATGGTGATCATTTGTCGTAAAAGAGGCATTCTATGAAGTAGTTAAGCACTGTATAGCCATCGCGACCCTGTGAGTCCGACGTGCAGCGTTCAGGTATCCACGCGTTCCCGAAACTCTAGTGCCATCGTATGCCCTAACCAATGTCGCAAAGGAGGTGTATTGTCGCATTGCCCATTGGACATTGTAAGGGTGGCAAGTCCAGTGGCGTAACTGGCAATATTGCAGCCAGGCCGTTTCGGGGACATGAAATTCTGAAAAGTCGTACCCTCAAAAAGTAGCGCAAGGTGTGGCAATCTCCCGCCTCCCAAGTCGGAATGGAATGGGCCTCAAGGACCTGCATGAAGTCTGTGTTGTGAGGAAGTGGAGTGTTTGGAGAGGGGGGTGTGGTAAGACCCCTCTTGTGTTCATTTTGTTAGGATTTGTGATTATATTGTAGTGGCTTACTGTCTGGGGGCCGGTCTCTGCTGTAAGCCGTTAATGTTATTTTTACATTTTTTAATGGATTTTTCACACTGTTCGAGAGATATCTTAGGCACTTGTGAATGGCCTTGAATTCAGACCTAATTTAGGTTTTTCTTTCTCTGCAGGTGCCTGTTGTCTGCTGTGGTGAGAAGGCTGCAGAAGTGTAGGTTCATCTGGACAGTTATTTGCCATTGTTCTCCATTACTTTCCTTTCCTCCTTACCCACCATTTGAAAAGTCTATGACTGGGTTATTTTTAAAGTTTATTTTAATTTTCTGTTTCCATGTTACTGTGCTGTTAGCATTTTATATGCTGGTTGATTTTTTACATTAATGTTGCTGCTTTATTGCTGGCATATAGGCCCATGGATGGGATCGGCACATTTTTTGTATGTGGTAGGAAAGTAGGATCTGCTTCCATGGTTCCCCCGCTTTTTGCCTGGTGTCAGTGTGTTTTTGACTTGGTCTGCTGGGTTCCTGCTAATCAGGACCCCAACATCTGTTCTTTCTCTCGTAAATTGACATGGTGAGCACTCTGGTACCTCCACAATTGGCTACTGGTGTACCCTTATAGGTACACCAGTCATGGTGAAATAGTGAAATACTATCCCATAATGTATGCCAAAATTGGATAAACAGTGTCGATTTGCACATTAGTTAGTCTGGACTGCAACTTCAAAGGCTGGGATGTGAAATGGAAGTCTAGGACTGAAACAAGGAGCTACTGATGACATGAAGACATCTGGCACCTTATATGGTACCAATGTACCCAGGGCATAGGTACACCATGGTCTCCCATGGGGTGCAGCATGTTTTGTGCCACCCATGGGAGTGCACTTAAACTGTGAGCTGAGGCCGGCCATTGCAGCCTGTGTGAGTTGGTGCTTGCACCTCTCACAACAGATAAAGGTTTCCTTATACCTGTGGCCACTACACTTAACACCTAAAAGTCATCCCTAGGGCAGACTCTTCACTCCTGAGAGCAGGGTCCTTGGTTACAAGTGTGAGAGTGTCCCTGCATGAGAAGGATGCCCCTGCATGAGCAGGACACCCCTACAAATCCCGGAGTTGATTCTCCAGGCTTTCTAAATGTGCTCAGTCATTTTTAGACAAATAGAGGACATCTGTCATTACGAGATGTCTGATTACATAGTGGCTGCACCGAACCTGGTCATGTTTGGTATCATACATGTTGGAATCATACCTCAAAACCGATTCCAATTCTGAAAGAATGATCCCATGTACTGGGGTCTTCTTAGGGGACCCCCGTGCTCCCGGTAACAGCCTTTCAGGGACTGCCAGCAAGCTAGTGCTGCTGCCGACCACAGACACAATCCTGCCCTCCTGCTGCTGAGCTGAGATCGGGCAGGGAAGATAGAACAATAGGTTTTGTGAAACAGGGAGGTGTGACGGCCTCCCAGACAGGACTTAGTGTATTGGACTGGGGTGGAGGCACTTGCCAGCGCCATCAGACTGCTTTTAAGGGCTCATTTGGTGCCCTTTTTGCATACTCTAGTTCAAGCCTATTCAGGAACTCTTGGTTTTCGCTCTGGTGCGAAACTAGACAAAGGATATGGGAGTATACTCCCCTCATCTGGGAGAGACCCCCAAGTTGTTCAAACCCTTTGCATAGTGTACTTCAGGGCTCCCTTGTGGATGGGTCCTCAGATTTGTCGGGGGAGAAGACTCAGCCCTGAAACTACATCGCTCTTCAATCGTCTGGACACTTGGACTTTGCTGGAACTGAGACTGCAACAAGGAAGACTTCTGCTGCTCCTGGTCTCGCTGTTCTTCAAGTCTTCTGCATTGTCTGTGTCTGTGCTTCATCAAGGTTCTTCAACCGATCTGTGGGCCTCAAGGACACCGGAAGAAATCTCCCTTGAAGTGAAGGAGTATTGACTGACATCCGATGTGGGACAGCTTATGCACGGCTCCTGGTCTTCCTCAGCATTGCCTGGTTCTCACAGCTGCAGCAACAAGTCCGACTTTTCAACCTCTCGACATCGGTGGGCATTGTGCTTCCGGGCCTCCTGGTCACGTCCGAGTGGCATAGATTCTGTCCCCTCTGCTTGCAGGCTATTCACTTCCAGAATCCACCCTTAAATTCCACTGGACTATTTCACAGTCTTCTCCAGAGGCATCTTCTTTGAAGTATTCCATTGCTGTCTACGGCAGGTTCCGACGTCAATTCACCCCTATGCACGTTCCCTGGTGCAGGTGACCTGGTTTATGGGGCATCTATGGGTGGGGCGGCTCTCCAACCTTCTGTCTTCCAAAGTGTTTCTTCAAGGTTCTCCAGGAAGGGTCCTTCTTCTTTAAAACTGCAACCGCAACTTCTCTATTGACTTCCATTGGGCACATGATGTGTTTCCACTCTGCACACAGCCTCCGTGGGGTTCATGGGTACTTACCTTGAGTGATTTCTTGTGTCCCCTGTTCCTATAGGACTTCTGGTCCCAGTCCCGTGCTCCTTTGCAGTTCGTACTCCACTTTCTTAATATATGGTTTGGTCTCCCCCTGGAGACCTGTGTATGTTTTTGCTACTTACCTGATTATTGCAAAGTATTCATGTGCATTGTGTTGATATCTCCGGGTAGGAGATATACCAATGTGTTAGTGATCATGTGTGTAATGAATACGACCTATTTTGATAAACACTGTGGGCCCGATTCACAGAACTAACTTAAGACAAAATCCTAAACTTACTACCATTTTGGTATTCACAGAAGGCACTTACTCATTTTGGTATTCACAGAATTTAGGAGTCCTAACTTTAGGACTCTTAAATGCCTTCTGTGAATACCGAAAGTCTTAAAATTAGGATTTTTCTCAATTTAGTAGTAGTAAAGTTAAGACTCCTAACTTTAGGACTCCTAAATGCCTTATGTGAATACCGAAAGTCTCAAAATTTGGATTCTTCTCAGTTTAGTAGTAGTAAAGTTGAGAAAAATCCTAATTTTCAGACCTTCGGTATTACCAGAAGGCATTTAGGAGTCCTAAAGTTAGGAGTCCTAACTTTACTACTACTAAATTGCGTAAAATCTTAATTTTAAGACTTTTGGTATTCACAGAAGGCAGTTAGGAGTCCTAAAGTTAGGAGTCCTAACTTTACTACTACTAAACTGAGAAAAATCCTAATTTTAAGTCTTTCGGTATTCACAGAAGGCATTTAGGAGTCCTAAAGTTAGGAGTCCTAAGTTTACTACTACTAAATTGCGAAAAATCCTAATTTTAAGACTTTTGGTATTCACAGAAGGCAGTTAGGAGTCCTAAAGTTAGGAGTCCTAACTTTACTACTACTAAACTGAGAAAAATCCTAATTTTAAGTCTTTCGGTATTCACAGAAGGCATTTAGGAGTCCTAAAGTTAGGAGTCCTAAGTTTACTACTACTAAATTGCGAAAAATCCTAATTTTAAGACTTTCGGTATTCAAAGAGGGCATTTAGGAGTCCTAAAGTTAGGAGTCTTAACTTTACTACTACTAAATTTCGAAAAATCCTAATTTTAAGACTTTCGGTATTCACAGAAGGCATTTAGGAGTCCTACAGTTAGGACTCCTAACTTCTGTGAATACCGAAATGAGTAAGTGCCTTCTGTGAATACCAAAATGAGTAAGTGCCTTCTGTGAATACCAAAATGGTAGTAAGTTTAGGATTTTGTCTTAAGGTAGTTCTGTGAATCGGGCCCTGTGTGATTTCTTTTCATTTAACCCATACTAATGATTAAAGCTGGTAAAACAACCTGCTTTACACTCCTTCAAGATAAGCCTGAAATCTGCTCTCCACAGCTACCACATTGAGAGCTTCCAAAGGTTATCTAAGACCATTGAAATCACCATAAAGGTTGCCTGGATTAGGGCAAGGTGCATCACTTGAATAAGTGTGCACCACATACTAAGCCAGCCGCCTACATATATACTTCTAAACCTTTCCTTGCAATGCTGCAACTGTTTTTTGGTGGTGGGGCTCCGGCCAGGGTAGGCAGTCATGATCTCTAAGTCCTCCTCCTTGCATGCCATGTGCTTGTCCACAGTTTAATGAAACCAGTCTATGCTTCATAGGTCATCATCGTGTCCTTTGTTTTCCATACTTTCTGCCTTATTAAGCCATGTGCTCATCCACCATTTTGTGAAACCAGCTGTGTTTATCTGATCATGGACAATTCGCCATTTTATGCCATTTTTAAAAGCCTTCTCCTGGGAGCATGGGATGTGTTATGACCCTTTAGGAGCCCACATATATTTTTGATCATGTCTTCTATTTTTCATAATACAATCCCTGTTATTATATTCTGGTTGAAGTAGTCTGCAGTCCAGGGCTATTATTTTCTTTTATTTATTTGATTGATTTTTGCTAACCTCCCTCTAGCTCCCATTGATGTCCTATGAGCCTTGGAGGGGAGCCAGGTATTTATTTCCATTTTTGGATTGGGCCCTCTTGCCCATGGTTATTATTATTTGCATTTCATTCAATCAATTTTTGCCAGTCCCCACCAGGCTCCCATAGGTGTCCCACGGACATTAATAGGTATCTAGTATTCATGCAAAAAAAGTAGTATAAACATGGGTATATTATTGTTATTATGAGCTGCATGGCATTGACTAGAATCACAAAATCTGACTTTTTTTTTCATGCAAGTTGGCAAGACTGAAAGTGTGAATGAGCTGCATCAGTGCCCAGAAGCATCTCCGCTAAGTACTACTGCTCGTACTGACCAGAAAGAAGAGAAGAAGATTTCATCTAAGAAAGAGGTTTTATCCATGCTAAGTGACCAGTGAGGGTAAGAAGTATGTGGCCATCATTGGCTTCAAACCCTCTTGCTTTTTCCTCCAAAGTTTTCAAAGTGGTGCACATGTTGCACCCAATTCTGAATAGAATGACATTGGGAGGATCCCACTGGCTCAACAATGGGCCACGAACACCAAAACCAGAGCAGTTGTCCCTCTGCCCTGCAGTGACTGCAATCATGGCTGAGACCAATGAGTCCGAAATGGAATTGTCCCAGCAAACCGATTCTTCCCAGGAAATGCAACAACAAGGAGAGTCTGCTAGTTCCGATCGTCCTGAGGTAGAAGCTGAGCAGGATTTAGAATTTACTGCACAGTAGGATGTTGTGACTGATCTCACATCGGATACACCATCTTCAACATCTCCTCTGAGGAAAAGAAAGATCACTCTCATATCCTTCCAGAGGCGCCCTCAGAGGAAGGTGAAATGAAGTGGACCCCGGTGCCCCATCTGTAGCCTCTTCCCCAGCCTGGGTGCCCGCCAATGAATATGGCACACAAAGAGATTAGTATTGCACGTCTTTATTCTGCTGCATGTGACTGCAAACTCAACATTCTAAAATAAGCTTTGACATATCTGTCCAATAGCAGGGCATTTATCTTTGTGTGCAAATGAAAATTCACATCTAAAACATAACTTCTTTTTATGTGTAAACATCGGTTTGTGTCCTTCAGTCGTTTGCTTTAGCTTACTTTTCATAGTCATGACTGATTCACTCAGGGCACCTCCAGCCTTCATGTCAGCAGCTTGTCTTTTAGCATGCTGGTCAGTCCTCGTAATCCTCAACACTCGCTCCAGACTTAGGGTTATATTTACAAGGGAAGTGGCGGAGCGCAGGGTTAACCTTCTTGGCTTAACGCCGCGCTTCGCCACTTTGGAAACACAGGGCTGCATCGTATTTTCAACAATAAAGTGCAGTCCTGCATTTCCCCCTGTGCTGGTGCTAATTACTGCTACCTAGTGCCAACACAGGCACCCTTGCACCGTAGTGCAAGGGTGCCTGCGTTGTGGGAATGATTGTTTATGTGCAGGAAGGTCTCCCTTCCTGCACATAAACAATCTTGAATGGCGATTTGTAACTTCTATGCCTGCTGCTTTGTGCAGTACACATAGAAGTTGCAACTTGTCATTTTTAAATTAAATTATTGTTTGTGTGCAGGAAGGCACACCTTCCTGCACATAAACAATCATGCATGGCCTTTTTCTGTTTTTATGTGTGCTGCATAATGCAGTACACATAGAAACAGCAAACACAAAGGGAAATAAAGCATTTCTCCTCATTATGCCATGTTAAAACCAGGGTTTTTTTGGTCTTAATTTTGGCGCGGCCCCATATTTTTGCCAACTTTGTGAATATGGGGCAGCGTCAAAATCAGTGGGTGTTGCGGTGGAACGCCCACCACAACCCTCATTGCCCTCCCCTTTTACGCTAAGTATAACGTAAAAGGGTACCTTAGTTACAAGGTAGTGTTAAGCCACGTTAAATGGCGTAACTCTGCCTTGTAAATAAGGCGAAGCTCGTATTGTAACAGAAACGTCAAAAAACTGTGACATTCCTCTGGCAATACGGGTTTGTAAATATGACCCTTAGAGTTTTTCTCAGCATTTGTCATCTGAATGAATCTGGGAAACATCCATCAACAACTCTAAGTCACATAGCTTCCTCATCATTAAATTAATTGTACTTACAGTGTTTGATAAGCGTATCGAGTCTCTGCACACATTCATCAATGGTTTCACCAACCTTTTGGCATTCTTGACTGAAAATGTATCTTTCGTAATTAACATTTTGCACTGGATTGAATTTGAGATTCAGCGTGTCTTTATTCTGACAATGTTATTTTTTTCACCAGTTCTCAGCATTTTCTTTATGACTTTTTTCACTTCATCACCAGCAAGATTTTTTAGATGCTTGATAATCTTTTTGTTGTCAGATTCTTCAAGTGCATCAATGAAATCATCAAATGTCTCTATGCAAACAGTCCATCTATTGACAATATTTAGTTGTTTGGCTGTATCGAAAGGTGGTGGTGGTTTCAGGAATGCAGCATCGTTGAAGACCAGAGTGAAACTTAATGACAGCGTGAGTGGATCCCTTTGACTCAGTTTAGACAACTCATCTATAAGACCTTGCGACGTGCTGGCCTTTGACACATCTTTAATGATAGCTGGAAACTTGACTTTCTTCGAAGCCATCTGAAAAATGTCACTATTCCGAAAGTCACTCTCGGCTCCTAGTTTCCTGAAGACCTGTGAAGTTGTTCTGAGCCCTGCTCAGCAACTTAGCGAATGAACCACTTTGGGCATGGACTGCTCTATAAGCACAACCCTGAACACTTCTCCTTGAGCCAACTTCACTGAGTGCAATAGTATGATGAATCTCTATAGTGTATTCAGTAAGTCATTTATTTCTTTTCTTCTAAATGCTAATTTGCATTTTCTAACACCTGGTTGATATGTCCTTGCAGCGCTTCTATTCACAGAGAAGTTATGATTATCAGCTGTTGCGCTTCATAAAGCAGGTTGCATCCGCTTTTAGCGTTAAAACTGTGTAAAGTACAACTTTATCTTACGTGGCAGTGCTGTACTTTTTTGTATGGCTTGATCATCAGGTTCTCACCCATCAATGTGTAGCTTATTGCACCGCTTCCGTTGTTTCACCTTCTTTGCAGTGTCTGGAGTTGCACTTTGCCTCCACGTGCATGAAGCATGAATTCTGTTCTTTGACAGCTACACATGTGGCACATAAGAGCATTTTACTTGGACCACAGCAAACTCTCTGATAGAGCACAGTTGTTCTTCTTGTCGCCATTTTTAGAGTCTTCCCCAGCCTGGGTATCTGCAAATGATTACACCACACACAGGGATTAGTATTACACGTCTTTATACCGCTGTGTGTAACTGCGAACCCAATATTCTCAAACAAGCGATCATGGCATTGCTCTCTGACACTTACATCAAAGCTCTACTGAGTCTGTTAGGAACCAAAAGGCCAAAATGGCAGAGCAGAAGATGAACCGTTGGTTATTCATGTCAAGAGTGGTAGTCAGCCAAATTGAGATTACTTCTATTCAGCCTGCTCCTGTGTCACTGACATCTTCTTCCATCTTTTCTAAAAATGAGTGCAAGCAACCCGTACCACAGTCACAGAACATCATAAGGAAAAGCAAACCTAGCTCCATCATAGCTTTTGACTTTGGCTCTATAATGAAACTCTCCTTGCTAGTTTAGGACTTCTTTACATTTAGGAGGAATGAGAACCAGCGAGTCATGGGAAGCTAGGCAGACATTATGCCATGTGACAACCAACATCCAATCCTGCGGCAACCGTCCTTAAAAAAAGATTGCAATTGCTGAGAGGGAAGAGCCGGAACAGATAGAAGGAGGGGCTCATGATGAGAGATGCAGTCATGACAAGCAGCCCTGTTACTCATAGTGTGTACTCATTACAAGAAGCAATCTCAGGGTGCCACAAGGAAAAGAGGAGTGCTGCGGCCGCCCTAACGCATTCGAAGAGCCTATCTCCTCTGAGGTCACTTGAGGTGGGATTGCCACAAAAAAACAAGCACGGCAACTCATTGTCAAGGCTATGTTCAGCAAGGACTCACACTACCAAATAACCTGTAATCTTGTTTATTTATACAATAGAATACTGGCCAAAATATTAGGTCCTAGCCTCCTCCATTTTTCCTTGATGGGAAGAGAAGGGTTTCTGGAATGTTTTCGGGATATTGGCCCAAAATGGGAGGTTCCCAGCTAGGTCTCCTTTTTTGAACTCTCACTGTTGTACACTTGCACTATCAAGTGCTGGAATTGCTTACTGATGCAATAAAGGAGAGTGCTGTGCAGTCAAACTACAGACATGTGGCCCAGTTGTCAAGCTACAAACTACATGCGAGTCACTGCTCAATGAGTCTCCTTCATGGGAGTTAAGAAAAGGCTAGCCTCTGATGCAACCATTGTTGATGCATTTGGAGGCCTTTATCAACATGCAAAAGTTGCATTGATCTCCATGGAGAAAGCAAGCACCGCTGCCAACATCCTGGAGATCTTAGGACTGAATCTGTTGTCATTGACAATGGAAGTAATATTATCAAAGCAATGGCAGGTGGAAGATATTTTAGAGTGCTAGCTTTAGCCCACTGCATCAACCTAATTTTGCCAGAACTACCTCAAAAAGACGAAGTAGTCTGCCCCATACTGGTCACCTGTCTCAGGATTTGCACACATTTCAACCATGCCGTTAAACCCCAGAAGCAATTGAGGATACTTCAATGTGCTAACGGAGTCCCTGCAAAAGCTTGTTGGAACTCCACCTTCTACATGCTACTTGTTTGAGCAGTACAGGTCTATAAATGGTTATGGGCTTCAAAGGAGAGGGGGTGCCTCTGCCAAAACCATGACAACTACAAAGGGTTATAGAGTGCATGATCCAAATGCTAGTGCTTTTTGAGTTTTTTTATGTTGGGCACGGAAAGGAATACTTTACCTTGAGTTATCCCATTGTTGTTCTTGTTGCAGGCCTATTTGTGTAAGAAAGAAGACACATATACCAATGTCAACGAAGAAGTAGGTGGTTTGGTCAATAGCTTAATCCATCGTATGGTTACAAATCTCAGGCTGCAACCAGAGGTTGTGCCCTCTGAAGAGGATATGTGTCCTACTATACTCAATCAATGGTACTAGCATGGGCTCTCTACTTTCATTCTTTTTTCAACATTAGGTATCCCAATTGATAAGAATTGGATCATTAAGACTGTGGTTGAACTAAAAGATGAAACATTGCAACTTCAAGGACAAAGAAGAACTGAATCGCTGTCTTCACTAATCTCTGGAGAGTCTCTGGAGAGCACAGTAGTGACTTTAAGTCCAGAATATATCACAACTGCATCATCAGGACCTATTACTAGTAAAAGAAAACCACCATTACATGACCCATCTGTTACTAAATCAACATCACCAGTAGCATAACTTCAACCAAGGGTTGGATGTATGCCAGTTCCCGGCCCCAAATCAAGCAAACAGGTGCATAAGACACAGAAAAAGCAAACAGCAACAACTATGACAAAAGAAAAAAAGATGTTAAAAGATAAGATGCATAACCAAACAGAATTCTAGGCGGATCATGAGCTATAGATGGGAACAAGTAACAGTAGCCAGACAGGCTGGCTGGAAAATATCCGGCAAGTCTTGCACTCAATATATCCTCGGAGAGTATTTTTTGTGAAACTGGTGCAATTGCTACAGTCAGAAAGACTACTTTCTCTCCTCAAATGTGGAGACTATGACAGTGCCAAAAAAGAATAAATAATCACAAAAAATTGTCAGGCTTCAGAAGATGCAACAGTTGTTTCAAGGGAGCTAGGTGTGAGGGCACTGAAGGAAAAGGCGAACCTCACCTGGGTAGTAATGCTGTAGGAACCAGGGGGCTTATTTACAAGGCCCTTGCGCCACTTTTGCGTCATTTTTAACATAGGAAAAGTGACACAAAAGTGGCACAAGGAGCTTGTAAATCTGCCCCCAGGTGTCCTCCTATTCTGTCTCTTGCTACCTCTTGGCAAGGGAATTAAAAAGCAGCTGATGAAACTAAGATTCAGCCTAATCCCCTTAAAAGCCTACTGGTATGATAATTCGACGTCAACAACAGGCAATGCAGATTCCTTGTTCCACATCATCGACAGCTGTGAAATGTTGCTCCTGCTAAGGTTTCTGGCTTCGTCCAATATTGTGAGAAATAACAATGAGGACTTGCCAGGATGCCATACAAACCTGCTTGAAAGGCGAATCAACTCCGATAACTGCCTGTTTTCTGAAAATCCTCACAAGCACTTTAAGCAGTCTTGCAATCAACATGACCTCCGTTGGAGGACAAATAATTGCCTCTGCCACAGATGGTTTATGTTGACAGGTTATTAAACACCAGGAGATTTATTTGGCTTTTAGGGATGGATTTCCTACTAGAAGCCAACCTTGCACCTCGGGCACTCGACTAATTGCTCATTATGAACAACAGAATTTGGAACTATCGCACTTTAATGTCAAGTGCCCTGACGGGACAAGGCTGTTTTAGCACTAAGGGTTTTTTCTGATTCGTTTCTTTTTACTAAAGGAACAGCTCTTCTTAATTGTATTTATAGTTTTACTTTAAAACGCAAGACAAGTATTGACCCCTGAAGAACCCTTTTTAGCAGTTTTGTAATGATTTTAATTGCTTACTCAATAAAGAATATCTATCTATCTATCTATCTATCTATCTATCTATCTATCTATCTATCTATCTATCTATCTATCTATCTATCTATCTATCTATCTATCTATCTATCTATCTATCTAACAGTGGATAAGGGTTATTTCCCGGCCATCTCAAATGTGAGGAGTGATGGCCCTCCTGACAAATTCCCTGAATATGAAGATGAGCTGTATATTCTGGACTGAAAAATAAAGCTAATATATAAGCAACACAAGATAACAGTCTGCTGTGAAAAAAGAAAACTAAAATAAAACCTGTTTTTATTTTTATATCTATGGGGACAAGAAATGTGAATAAACTTAAATAGACCAGAGTGCAAAGAACCGACAGATAATGAAAGAGGGGATAACCATTTTGGTCTAGTCACCGATGGTGACAAAAAAGACAATGGAAAGGCCAGATGGATCGCGCTGCTGCGACACTGCGAGTATACTTGAACGCTTCACTAGCCATTATGAAGCCCTATATACCACTTCTGGCTCCCAAGACCTAGATCTGGATGACTACCTGGGAGATGTCGTCCTTGGCTGGCTGAGCGACGTGCATCGGGAATTCTTATGAGCACCGTTTGCACTGGACGAAATGCGCGAGGCCATAATGGGCCTTCAATCAGGCAAAGCCACAGGGATGGATGGCATACCTGTTGAGTTTTATAAAACTTATATCGATTTGCTAGCCCCTATCCTTCGGGAAGTCTATGAAGAGTCACTAGACGTTGGCACTCTCCCTCCCTCCATGAGGGAAGCACTCATTATTTCATTCTTGAAACCAGACAAACAGGCCCATTTATGCGGATCATATCGGCCACTCTCACTTCTTAATTGTGATGCTAAAATCTTAGCTAAACTCATCGCTAACCGAGTGAGACTTTTGTTGGAACATCTGATATTACCGGACCAGTCGGGGTTTGTCCCTGGCAGATCCACCTCCCATAACTTGAGAACCCTTTTTACACTAATGCATAATGTTGCCCCTGAACTGCCACTGGGTGAGATTTTTTTGGACGCAACAAAGGCCTTCGACTCCGTCGAATGGAGGTATATTTTCGGTATAATGAAGCGCATGGGCTTCCCACCGTTATTCTTATCTTGGATACGCCTTTTGTATCATCAACCCGGAGCAAAGGTACTAATCAATGGCAAGCTGTCCCAGACATTCCTGATTACTAGGGGTACACGACAAGGGTGCCCATTGTCCCCGCTGTTGTTTGCCCTGGCGACGGAATCATTGGCGGCGTGGCTGCGTCAGCACCACAATGATATGGCCCTGCAATGCACCATGAGACAAATATTGATCTCTATGTATGCTGATGATATTACACTTTACGTGCGAGATCCACAGCATAACTTGAATACCCTACTGAGAGAATTTATTGTATTCGGCCGCCTGTCCGGGGTCCAGATCAACTGGGGGAAGTCTTGTTTCTTCCCACTTACGGAAGCGGTAACACGATTTCCCTTGGTCTATCCACTGGAATGGTGCGAAGGAGGAACTATGATACTTAGGAATTGGAATCACCAGGAACAAGGAAAAGCTTATGAGACTCAACTATGGGGTGGCACTGTCTCGTATCACTGACAAGGTGGAATGCTGGATAACGCTTCCACATTCTATGGCAGGGAGGGCGTCACTGATCAAGATGGTGATCTTACCCCAGCTACTATACTTGTTTTTAAATATTCCCTACTCTCTGGGGTGGCACTTTTTTTGCATCCCTCAAGTCTGAGCTGATCCGATTGGTGTGGGGAGGCAAGCGAGCCAGACTAAAATGGTCAGTACTTACCAGGCCTTATGAGTCGGGTGGGTTTGGCATCCCAGATTTTGAGCTCTATTACATTAGTGCCCAGGCGCATTACTTATATTATTGGATTCGACAGCCCAGATATATGCCACAACTGGCGGCTGAACACTGGCTGTTACACCCGATTCCAATAGAGGGGGCCATATATATGGTTTTGAACACTCGAGAACGCACACAGACCACTGTCAATGCCACGATCACGGCGTGGCAGAGAATTACGCAACTCTTTGACCTCCCCTTACTGTACTCGCCACTGCTTCCCTTGGCTTTTCATCCAGACATGCCCCTCTTACAAGAAGCACTTTTTCACAAGTTACAGATGCATACATCCCTCACATCATGGGGGAGCCTCTATGACAACGGTAAATTTCGTGACTCCAGTAGTGTGTTTCAGGATACACAGCACACTCCTTTAGACATTTTCTTATATATTCGCCTCAAGCAGGGTATGAGAGCGCTACACGGGGACTTTCCCGCTGAACCTCCATTGTTCCCGCCATTGCAGGTATTGTTGCAACAGACCTCACCTAGACGATTAGTCTCACTAATTTATCGTGTCACGCACACTAGACACAATATGGATGACTCACCATCACGCTCCAAATGGGAGGCAGAATTAGGAGCTGAAATAACAAAGGAGCAATGGGAATATTGCTGTTCGCAAACTGAGCGTGTATCAGCCAGTAGCCGGCTTCGAATCATACATTATAAATACCTACACAGGTTGTATCATACTCCGGCCAGTATGCACAGACATCACCTGCGCGATACCGACCAATGCGATAGGTGCCATGCGCCGCGAGCTGATATTTTACATTTGTCCTGGGACTGTCCAACCATACACGAATACTGGGGTCACGTCTTCACGGCACTCCGTCAGATGATCAATTCACACATAGAAGCCACACCATTTATTGCTTTGCTAAGCTATGTCAAAAAGGTTCCACTGACACAACGTCGATATACAGCGCTGGCATTACTGATGGCCAAACGATGGATAGCCTGTAGATGGGGCAGGGGCAGGGCTCCCAAGTTTAAGGACTGGCTTACTGATATGGTTTATTGCCAGGAACAGTCTGCCCTTTATGCTGAACTTTTACCCAGTAATTCTCGGCCCAGGGATATATGGTCCCCACTTACGTCTTACTTGTTGTCGCACTCCACGAAGGACACCAATCCACATGGTAAGGGGTAACCAATTGTATATTGCTGTCATGCAACTCGGACCATGAGATGTTTGACCCTGGGAATGTTGATTCAATGATGTTTTTGCCACAAACTCGGGAAGCCCTGGAGTGATGTTCTAACTGCGGGGGCTCCTAGACATTCCTTTACACCTCTATGTTTTCATCTGGACGTACCTGTAGATATACCTGCCATGTGATGTTGTTAAAGATGAGGTGCTGTGCCGGGTAAAGTTTGTTGACTGTATGCTCCAGGAATATGACTTACAGAGCACTTCCATGTCCCGCAGTGTTTTTCTTTGTATGTGTCCTACTATCCATGCAGATGTTTGCCATATGGATATTCCTTTCAATGCGGCCGGCCCGAAGTGGTTGTAGTCGGCTTGCTGTGTTAATTTGCACTGAGAATTGCGTACATCGACTGATGTTTGATGCTCACTTAAGCACTGCCGGCCATATCTTGGATGTAGGCATGGAGCTGTGTTAACAATCTCAACCACCAATGAAGGTTTTTGAAAGAAAAAAAAACATCGAGCAAAGGATACATTTTAACATTAACATACATTCATAAATAAATTATTATATCTCTCTTTTTGATTTGTCTATAAAATGGCTTCTACGTTTAGATAATTAAATCTGTTTCTTTCTAGAAAAAGGACACGCAACTCTATGGCACTTGTATGCTTGAAGATTTAGTATGGGAAGTGTACCGCTCCTCTTTACTCTTGTCTCTATGGGTCTCTGACGTCACTCAGATTGGCAGTGTAGTTGCAGAGTCATGTGTTTGAGCACAAATGAGCGACTGATCCAGTGGGAGGATAAATACGGGGCCTCCGCTGTTCATCTAGACCTGTTTGCAGCCTTCTAGCCACGTTGTCTGGCTCCATGGTAAGTGCTCCGCTTACCCACCACAGCCCAACAGGAGCGAGCAAGGATTCTGTAGGTATCAGAGGGAGACCGTGGGCCCCATAAAACCAACGTTGGAACTTTACTGAGCGTGCAGAAGGCACAGACTACACTCTGTATCCTTCATTTCACTTTATTCCTTTAATTTGCTTCTTAAGTTTGTAGTTTAGGTAGCTGTTCAGTGGTTACTTAACAAGTATTGTGGAACTTTAGAACGTATTATTGACGGGTAACTGATTATTGGTAGCAATACACTGTATGCCACGACTGTATAGTCCTGCTGAATACCTGGTCAGCATTCAATTCAATTCAATTTGTTTTTAATTGTTACGGAACTCCTACGGAGGTCCACAAAAATACACAAGTACAGTAAAAAAACATACTATAAATACTTTTTTTTTTTTTTAAATACACCAGTAAAAAAAAAGAGAAACATACTTTATAACGAATGCAAAATTCTACATTGGCCAACCAGCAAACATTACACATACCAACTAAACAAACTCTAAAAAAAAAAAAAATTCGAAGTAATGGCCAGGAATGTTTAAAAAAATGTAGGTGCCTGTCTGTCTCGCTCGCTACATAAACCTACTGCATGCTATTCGCCTTACTATGCCTGTTTTTCTTGCTCTTAAACTCAATAAAACAAATTTGAAATTAAAAATTTTTTAAATATTCTATGGCAAACCATTTCATTTGGTGGGGACAACACAAAAGATCGGGCCCCCTGAACAGAATGAATATTAAATTTGATAAATGAGGGTCTTAAAAACATTCACCTTGCCCTTAGAAGTTCTGGACACACAAATAGCACATGATTGAGATCTGTATTTGGGAACAGCACAATTCACAAATTCTCTCCTATCTAGGAGTGTTTTCCCAAATGCCTGTTACTTCTCTCAAGGGCAGCAGGTTGGTTCTTAAAAGTAGTATTAACCTTCTAATTCCATGTGGGACAATCCATGAAAGATAGGGCTGGGGTCTACTCCCCATCGCACTCACACAGATCACCTCATTGCGGGCTTTAGGTTGACTTAAAGCTGTGTCTCTTACTGTACTAATCGTGCTTACTGACTTCTTTAGGAATAACTTCAGTACAGACTTAGATGAGTCACAATTTAAATTAAGCCCAAATAAGTGGCTGCGTGGGCAAATGATCTGAAAAAAGCTGATTTATCTTTTAATTTAGCAAAGATTTCCAACTTCAAGGGGGCCCCTTTGGGTGCCCTCATCCCCGCAAAAGAGGGAGTTCCCCCACCTCAGAAGCGCTGCCAAGGATTAGGTATAAGAAGAAACTAAATGGAATTCCAAGCTTATAACATGTGGGGCAGCCAAAGAATTTAAACTACAAATTTGGAGTAAAAACCGGCCTTCAGCCTTATCAAAAGCGAGCCAGTAATTCCTATCCAATACCTGGTGACCATCCGTAAAAGGTCCTCAGTGCAGCCAGTATTGTACATTAGAAAAGCATATGCGTTTAGGTGCTTATGTTCTTGTGGGTGAAGTTTTGTAGAAGCCAGTACAGTTTGTAGAAATTCTGTGTAGAGTGATTTCTTTAGAAGGAGAAACTTTAGTTGTCCTTTCACAACTGAGCTCAGGGCCTTCCAGGGCTTACGACCACTGATATATTGAACGGAGTCTTTTGAACATTGTTTGGTGGTGGTCTGTAAATTTCCCAAGTCTATGCTAAAAAGTTGTGTGTGGTAAGTTTTAACATGTACTCTAGGGTCATATTCTTAAACTGTGTTTCGTGCACTGAATTTGATTAGCACTGGATGCCATGTAGTGACGCGGCCTACCACAACTTCCTGTGCACTTCATGGGCCGCGGCGCACATAGTTTCTATATACATAGATGCGGTGCTTTGTTTTATCACAGCGCACGCTTGTTCTTTACTGCTTCCTAATTAATTCATGCAGGGAAGGCGTCAATTCCGGCTTCTTCTCCAGCACACGGACCAAGCACAGATTTGTTGAGCTTCTTTACTGTTTCTCCTCTGCACACGCTGTATTTCAGGTACTTTTTTTTGGTTTAACCATGTTCCTTCTTTCACCTCCCTCTCACCACTTAACCGTGCTGCTGACACCCCTTTCCCCACCCTCCCCGTCATCCGCGCTTGTTTACCGGGTACGCAGCTTTCGTGGGCCATCGTTTTGCAGTGTTTACAACGTCTATCTCCATGGCAGGGAGACAAATGCAAGTACCTTCACTGTTCACCTTCTGTAAATGTACTGTACTTTTCAACCATAATTTTCATTCTATGGCTGGCTCCTTCAGGTTTCCGCTTGCTCATTTTGTTTGCTTGACATTTTATAAGCCTTGGAACCACATCCCCCCAGTATTTCTTATCTCACTCCAAACTCATCTCTCAACTCCGTCCTAAAATAAACAATCTCGCCCCCAAATACACATGAACCATCTCTTTTCCGTTACTTTGAGCAATCTCTGCAGCTTTTGTTTTCCAAAATACTGCAGACATCATGTTTTGTCAAAATAAGGTGGCTTGTGAGCATCTACCCTAGGTTTTAGCTACCGGTGCCTTCTGTTTACTTTGATCGTTTCCTACCTTTCACTATTTCTATCCCACATCTCTTCCTCTACATCTCCATATGTTCCTCTTCCACTCTCTCCCATCATCCCTTTGCTCGCTGTTTATCTATCCACTCTTTAAATATGAAATTAACATTCTGGTTGAAAACAAGCATTTGCAATGCAATAGGTCTCGCATTACTGAAAATTAGAGCTATTGGTGTTGCATTATTATTTGCAAAGCCAAAAGCTCATACCTTTACTAATGGGAGACCTATTGCATTGCAAATGCTTGTTGGGTCTTGGCTAGAAGCGTGCGAAGCGCGTTCTCGCCGAGAACTATAGTCGTCGGCTCAGCCGACAAAGTGGAGACAAGAGCTGGCCACGCGCGCAGCATTGTCAATGGCAGAGGCGGATTCAGACGCGCGCCTTCGGATTGGGTCGCGCGCGTGAGCTTGTAACGTAGACAGCTCACGCGCACGACCCAATCCCAAGGCGCGCGTCGGAATCTTCCTCTGCCATGATGGTGCCCTGTCCGCTCTTGCTCGGCGCGCTCCACGCGCCACTGCCAGAGGAGCTTCGCAGAGACACTGGGAAACAGCAGCGAAGCATCCGAGAGAGTACGAGAGCCGCCCCGTAACACTACCGGGTAATGTAGTTGGCCGCAAGCGGGAAACTGCAGGATCCACAATCGCACTACAAGTCCCGGCATGCTGAGCGGCCCCACATACACACGGGGGAGGAGAGGACAGGGCATAGCGGCCGATGCTGCACGGGCACAGGGGGAAGGAAACTCCAAGCAGCACAACTAGGGGTTATGTGCAGCTGTGAAGGACCCTGGGGTCTTCCTTAGGGTTACTACTGCTGCCTTACGCCGTGCGTTACTATGCCCCTCTCACACACACTGAGTACTGCCTCACACTTACTTATTGATACTGCCCTGCTGCATTAGAGTATTGTTAAAACTGCCTAATCCAGGATATTTGTACTACCCGCACCTAGGTCATAAGTAATGAAGCCACAGTATTAATGTTGGTTTACGCCAAGTTATTAACGCCACTACGCCTGATTATCATAAAAAGTAAAATGCATATATTGGCCTGTAGCGGGTATTTTCAACCCTATTTGCGCCGCATCATTAATCCAACTTTTAAAAGGGATGGTTTATAGTGCCACAAACCCCCCGCATTACTGCTGCCTTTCCTTAGCGCGTTAATGCTGCTCTTTGGCGAAGTTGTTACTCATGTGTTCCACTTAACTATCGATAGTTACACCTCGACCGGAGCATCAATACTGCACTGTGGTTTGCCAGCAGCCAAACTAACATCCACTGGCTGAAAATACCACGTTACAGTTAAGTGCTTAAGGTACAATTCACAAAGACATTGCTATATAGCTCACAGACGCAGGGGTTCACGGGGAGGACAGAGGGATCCCGGCAGACTCTGTTGTCTTAAGAGAAGCGGAATTCCCTCCCTCCCCTCTGTTGTCGCCGCCATTCCGCAGCACTCTTTCTGGTGAAAAGGAGCACCGTGCTTCCCGTTAAAAAGCGTCGTCACCAAATCGTGAATTTCTTACATTTTGAAATGCAAATGACAATCATAACTGAGACAACATGCACTGGTATGCGTTTAGAGACAGTACACATTAAAAATGGAATACGTGATAATTGGCTTACAGCTGTAATTTTTCACACAGCTCTGATGATGCACCTCAGGCACGGGCTCACAGCTGTTATTATTCACACAGCTCTGATGATGCACCTCAGGCACGGGCTGACGCAGTTATTATTCACACAGCTCTGATGATGCACCTCAGGCAGGGGCTGCCTGCTGTTATTATTTACACAGCTCTGATGATGCACCACAGGCACGGGCTCACAGTTGTTATTATTCACACAGCTCTGATGATGCACCCCAGGCACGGACTGACGCAGTTATTATTCACACAGCTCTGATGATGCACTTCAGGCAGGGGCTGCCTGCTGTTATTATTTACACAGCTCTGATGATGCACCTCAGGCACGGGGCTGAGGCAGTTATTATTCACACAGCTCTGATGATGCACCTCAGGCAGGGGCTCACAGCTGTTATTATTCACACAGCTCTGATGATGCACCTCAGGCACGGGCTCACAGCTTTTACTATTCACACAGCTCTGATGCGCTCTCTAATACTCTTTACTAATAACTCTCTCCTACTCACTATCAACTTCTCACTCTACTACTTACTCTGTGTGTGGGTGCTAATGCAATAGGTCTTGCATATGCAAGCGATGAAGCTATTGGCAATGTAAATGACAATGCAATTTATTTATGATTTAAAAAAAAAAATCATGAGCAATGCCAATAGCTCTACCTTTAATGCTGCCGAGACCATTGCATTGTAAATGCTTGTTTTTAATTTGCAAGGGGCTTCTGTACAAGTTTTCTTATTACATTGTCATGTGTGCACCTACCTTGTTTACCTTTATAAGCATTCCATGTTCTGTTTTTGCTGCCTGGTGATGTTCCATTCAGCTGTTCGAGTGTCGAGAACATTCACTTGGGAAGCAGGCGCTAACAGGACTCCCACTTTCATCTGGAAATAAACTTCCAGTTCCAGCAGTATAGGGTGCACATTGTCTACTTAATTTGGGCCTGATTCACAAAGGTAAACTTACACTTTTATTTAAGCTTACTCACTTTTGGTGTTCGCAAACAAACAATTTAATAGTAACTTTACTCCTGTCCGAAACTCCATGTTCGGGACAGACCCGGTCCTGCTCCCCCACCCAGCCCAGCGCCTTGAGACCCTCACGGGTGAGTAGTGTGCTCTATAAACCACTGATTGATTGATTTATTGAGAGAACTCAGCACATAAAAAGATCAGCCTGTCCTATCTTTTTTGTGTGGAGTTCTCTGCTCTGACTTCAGAGACTCTGTAGTCATGAAGTTACTATTAAATCGTTTTTGTTTGTGAATACTGAAAAAGAGTAAACTTATACAAAAGTGCAAGTTTACCTTTGTAAATCGGCCCCTTTGTTCCTGTTCTATGTGCTATTTCGAGGCATGTGCAAAGTTCCAAAGTTTTTTCTCTCAACAACAACGGATATTGTTTGGCAAAATGCGAGGAAAAATACACAATGTGTGGTTATTCAACACAAGTTGAACTTTCAAGTGAAAGTGGGGACTGCAGCAAGTATTTTGTATCCAAATGTAATTTGTGCTGATTCACTCGTGTGTAACTGCTAAGCAATGTATGCACTTGCATATAAAATGGCTGCAAGTTGCCAGCATTATGTAACCATGGGAAAAGCTGGAATCTCTGCATGCTGTTGGTAGGCCAATAATCAGGCACTCTAGGAGACTGCTCGCATGATTAAAATTTCGCAAACCAAGGGTTTATCTCTTTATGTTACCTCAGGAGGGCGGGTATAATTGGCAAGGTTTCAAGACAGCTAAAGCCCGTCGGTGAACACATCTGAGAGGATGCAAAAGATACTAGCATTAACCTCTTTCCAGCCGTTATTCTTAATTTTTTCCACCAAACAGTTAAATGTGGCGGGAATTAATTGCAAACTTTGTTTAACTGCAGTGTGCTACTACCACAATATTTACGGGCATGCTGAAATGACTGAGTATGGTTGGCCCGCCAGAGGGTGTGGTTTGTCACACCCAAAATACTGATCACTGATCACTATTTACCAGGTCTCATAAATAGTACCAATGGTTTTTGGCTTGAAAAAATAGGGCATAACATGCTGAATGTAGGGCATTTTTCATAAAAATTTGAACAGACATTTTCCCCAGGTTTAATTTCCCTGGGGGGTGGGGGGGCTCACCACTCAACCGGACAATGTTTTGGCTTCATGAAAATGATAAAACAGTTTTTGCCCCTTCTCTCGGTCCCCCATAGGAAAACAATAGTCCAGGCCTTGGTCGTATCCAGGCTGGACTATGTAAATATTCTATACCTTGGACTACCAGAGTACCTACTCACCTGCCTCCAGGTGCTCCAAAACACTGCAGCCAGGGAGATATTTGGTCCCAGGACGCGTATGTCTCCCCACTTGAATTCTCTTCACTGGCTCCCGATCCGTAAGAGGATCTTCTTTAAAGCTCTTGTCCTGGCCTTTAAGGCCCTGTTTGATACAGGGACTACTTACCTTAGGAAAAGAGTCCAGTTTTATCGCCCACGGCGCTCTTTGCGCTCCTTGTCCTTATCGCTAGTAAGCACACCCTCTTGTACTGGAAGTCGATCTTTCCAGGTACAAGTTGCCAAACTTTGGAATTACATGCCGCTTACTTTAAGACAGATGCACTATCTCCTCCCCTTCAGGAAGGCCCTTAAACTTGGTTGTTCCAGCAATAGTCCCACGTTCTTCTATTGAGTCAGCCTGCCACACTCACTCAGCGCCGGGCACTCAGCCGAGTAGCTGCGCGCTCTAAAAATACCCTGGTAACATAACATAACATAACATAACCTGGACTTCCAATTTGTACAGTAACAGAAGTTACCTTACAGGGCCTATTGTGGTTCCCAGGTGTCAACACAGCAGAGCACTGTAGTGTTGCTGACAGTGGGGTGTACCACTGTAGCACACGCCCCCTCCCACTGTTCATTAATGATTTACCCCTAGAGTGTAAGGGGTCTGTGGTACGGTCCAGGCGTAAGCGTGGACACGCAAGTTAAGGAATAAAAGGCCCAGGGCTCTGGGCGTGGTCAGGCTAGTTACTGCCACTAACAGCACCACACGTGTCTTGTGTCCGTCCATCCATAGGCCCGACTGCGACACTACACTGGCGACGAGGTGGCTATTCGTCTAGCCCACTGCGTGCCCAGCCGTCTCCACTCACGGTGCCTTTGGCTGCCAACCTCCAGCCTGCGTGGCGCTCTCCCCAGCGCCCCCCCCCTGTGTCACCGACGGCCCGGCGTGGCCGCCCCAGCGTCGCCGCCTGCCTACCTGAGCTGCCTGCTACGACGCCTGCCGGCGCCCCGGAGCGCCTTCTGCCTTCCGCCCCTGCTGGCCACGGACCTCTGCTGCAGCGTGGCCTCTGACGCCACAGACAGGTACATCGGCCCCCTGCTTTGCTGCCCGCAGCCTCCGGCGCCCAGGCTGCATCTCATCCCCGGGCCCAGCCCCGGCAGCTCCCTCGCGAGGCCCGCGCATGCGCTGGTGCGCCCCGCGTCACGTGACAGAAGCGCTGCGCGGCCTCCCTGCACATGCTCACGCATCTCGCGTGACCTCTGGCCTACATAACCTCACGCATCTGGCAGGTCGGAGCCAAATAGCGTTCTCCTGGTGCCTGTCATCCCCTGGCAGTTTGCAAGGGTTTACAAGGACTTACACGGCCTTTGGCATCACGCATACAGCCCATCAAGCCTCGCTTCAGCCACCATGGCCAACGTGCCGCCCCTGGAACTCTTCTCAATCACAGGAACGCCCCCCTCACAGGCTGCCCGATGGAGAAAGTGGGTAGAGCGGCTCGAAAATTATTTCATAGCGGCGGACATCGCAGTGGCATGGCGTCGCGCGATGCTTTTGCACCTAGGAGGAGAGGCTATTCACGACATCTCCAAAGACATTACGGAGGGTGACCCGCCCCACACATACAACACCCTACGGGACGCCATCACAAGGTACTTCGAGCCTTTTACCAGCGCGGATTATGAACGTTTCCTGCTCCGACAAGCACGCCAACTCCCGGAGGAGTCGGTAGATGTATTCTACGCTCGGCTCAAGAAACTAGCCAGCACGTGCACGCTCCCAGATGCCGAAGATGAAATTCGCGCCCAATTCATACAGGGATGCGCCTCCCTGAAGCTACGGGAGAGGGTGCTAGAAACGGGCGCCATGCCCTTGCGCGACATCTTAGCCCTAGGGCGATCTAAAGAACTTTCCAAGGCCCGCGCTGCCCACATGAAGCCAAAAACTGCAGTCACAGTCAAGACGGAACCGGTATGCGCCGTCAAATCGCAACACCCTGACAGTCGGACGAGACCTCCGAGAAAAGGGCGTCCGAAACAGACCCAGTCCACCCACGATCAAGCCTGCATGTGGTGCGGAGGTACCACTCCCCACAAAGGCGCCTGCCCAGCCCACGGCAAAATCTGCAGTGCATGTGGCAAGGCCAACCACTTCGCGAGCGTCTGTTTGTCATCGCAAAGGAAGAAGCAGAGTGGCCCACCCAGGAGGGCGCGACAGGTGGCGCTCTTACCGAACACGTCGAACAGCAGCAACATGGACGACGACGAAGAAGACGCCGCGTCAGTCCACGTGGTGCGCATGCTCAATACACTAGCAGCCGCATCTTCGACCGAACCGATGTGCACCGTCCAAGTACATGGCCAAGCAGTCAGAGCACTCATCGACACCGGCGCCACGATAAACCTCATGGCCGCCAGCGTGTACTGATGCCTCGAAGACGCCCCCACACTTCACCCCACAAGAGTGCAGGTGTTTGCCTACGGAACCCGGCGCCCGTTGCGCCTGTGCGGAGTCTTCCGGACGACTGTGGCCCACGACTCAACGCAGCTACAGACGAAGATCTACGTATCCCAAGAGGGATCAGGATTCCTTCTCGGTTGCAAGACAGCACGGGAGCTCAGGCTCATACACTTTGCCCTAACAGTACAAGCCCAAGGACTTGACCATCTAGTTGCAGAGCATTCCTCGCTGTTCGAGGGCATCGGATGCCTACGAGGGCCCCCCGTCCGGCTCCACATTGACCAGTCGGTAGCACCGGTAGCTCTCCGGCACAGACGGATCGCTTTTCACCTCCGGCCCAAAGTCGAAGCGGAGCTAAGGATGCTTGAACAAGCCGGCATCATCGAGCGAGTGACTGGACCCACGCCGTGGTTATCTCCCATCGTTGTGGCCAAAAAGCCGAAGCAGTAAGGATATGCGTGGACATGCGCCTCCCCAACCTAGCAATTAAGAGGGAACGTCACCTGACGCCGACCATTGACGACATCATCGGGGAGCTCGCAGGGTCCAAATGGTTCTCCAAGATGGACCTGCGGTCGGGGTACCATCAGATCCCTCTTCACCCAGACTCGCGCCCAATCACGACCTTCTCCACCCACGCTGGCCTGTGGAGATACACGAGGCTTAATTTCGGAATCTCAAGCGCAGCGGAGTTGTTTCAAAACATCATTCACAATGTCCTCCAAGACCTTGACGGTGTGCTCAATGTGAGCGATGATATCCTGGTGCATGCCCCCACCTTGGAAGAACACATCAGACGCCTCCAAGCAGTGTTCAACCGGCTAAAGGAGAGAGGACTAACTCTCCACAATGACAAATGCGAATTTCTACGCAAAGACATTAGTTTCTTTAGATACAAGTTCTCCGACCAAGGAGTGGGCCCCGACCCAGAAAAAGTCAAGTACATCCACAACGCGCCAGCCCCCACGTCTGTGACAGCCGTCCGCAGCTTCCTAGGTATGGTGACGTACTGCGGACGTTTCATCAAGGATCTGTCGGATTTAACAGGGCCCCTCCGCGACCTCACCAAGTCAAATGCCGCTTGGATATGGGGCCCAGAACAGTAGAGTCGTTCACGAACACCAAGGCAGCCCTGTCAGCTGACACGACCCTGGCCTATTTCAACCCGCAACACGAGTCACAACTGCTAGTTGACGCCAGCCCCACCGGCCTGGGAGCGGTCCTATCGCAGCGTCAGACATGCGGAGAATGGGCCCCCATAGCGTACGCCAGTCGCACGCTTACGCCTACCGAACAATGTTACTCACAAATTGAACGGGAGGCGATCGCCATTCTATGGGGATGCCGCCATTTCCATATCTACCTCTATGGACATCCCTTCTCAGTAATCACTAATCATAAGCCCCTCATACCGCTCTTCCAAGGCTCATCCTCTCGCCCGCCACCGAGAATCGAAAAATGGGTGCTGCAATTGCAGGAGTTCCAGTTCACAGTGGAATACCGGCCCGGAACGCGGAACCCCGCAGATTACCTGTCAAGACACGCCCGTCCAGCTACTGAAGCGGAAGCAGCTGAAGCAGCAGCCACGGAAGAGTACGTCCGGCTAATCGTCGAACGGTCAAGACCACGTCCCATGTCCCTGGAAGAAGTAGCGAGTGCCACTAAAGACAATGACTGCCTCCAGCTCGCGATCCATGCCATAGAATCCGGCGACTGGAAGGCGCTGCAAAGCCCGGCATCCTTTCGCACTCAGGACGCCTAAACGATCCTGAAGGCCCTGTACCAAGTCAAACATGAACTATCCGTTTCAGCCGAAGGGTGTCTCCTGAGAGGCCCGCGCCTTGTACTGCCCAGCAGCCTCGCCCAACAAGCTGCCTTGCTGGCACATGGATCGCACCAAGGGATCGTCAAGTCCAAAAACAGACTCCGAAGCAAATTGTGGTTCCCTGGGCTCGACAGAGCAGTCGAGGAAGTGGTTCATAGCTGCCCGGTGCGTCTAGCGACGAGCCTACCTAACCCTCCAGCACCGGTGATCACCGAAGAAGGGCCAACATCCCCGTGGGTACGAGTGAGCGCAGACTTCGGCAGCCTTCCCGGAGGCAAGTACATGCTTGTCGTAGTGGATGACTTCTCTCGCTACCCCGAAGTAGAAATTGTGACATCGACAGCAGCATCTGAGGTGATCCCAAAGTTCGAAAAGATCATAGCCACCCACGGGATCATGAAGGAAGTCCGCACAGACAATGGACCCCCGTTCAATGACAGCGAATTTACAGAGTACCTGCAGAGCCATAGCGTCAAGCACAAACGGATAACACCAAGATGGCCGCAGGCCAACGGAGAAGTCGAAAGGCTAATGAGAACTTTAAACAAAACAATCCAAATTGCAATCGCCGATGGCCACTGTCTTGAGCTAGCCATCTACCAATTTCTCCGAGAATATCGCCAGACCCCACATTGCACTACAGGAGTCTCCCCAAGCCGACTCTCCTTTAACCGAGCTATTGCGGACACCATCCCACATCACCCCATGTGGGAGCTAGCCCCTAAGCCCAGAAACCGGTCCATGGAACAGCGCACCAAGACCAACCAAGAGGCATCCCGAAGACGGAGGGCAGCAGACAGCCCATCCAAATCGGAGACGCAGTTCTTGTAAAAGACTGCCATCCTGGCGGGAAGTTCCGTCTGCCATTCGAGCTAGACCCCTGGAGGGTGACAGAAGTTAACGGGACAATGGTCACGGCTGTCAGGAATGGGGAAATAGCCACAAGGAACATTTCGTTTTTTAAACGAGTGCCTGAGAGAGGAGAAGACCCAGAACAAGATGATTGGCACCTGAACCCCCCGCGCAGAACATCTGTAACAACCGGAACAAGCACCATGACCGCGACGCAGCTAACGGAAGACTTTGCCTCGAGCAACACGGAGCCAGAAAGACCAGCCGAAGAGACCAGCGTCAACGAGACTAGAGAGACAGAAGAACCGACCCCAGTCGCGGCGGAAGGTCGTAGCCAAACAAGATACAGTCTACGTCCGTGCCCCAAACCTTCCCAGAGGTACCGAGACTTTGTGGCCCAATGCTGGCGGTGAACTGATCGAGATGGCTGACCCTGCCGAGAATAAAGTAAGACTGTTCTGTTTTCTATCTTACCCGTTATGGTTTTGCCAGTACATTCAGAGACTGCACCAGAGACTGTTTAGTGAACTTTGTTGAGAGTAGCAGAGTTAACGGTCACAGCACCCCGCTGACCAGAGAGACATTTGAGTGCACCTGTATTTTTCCAGTTTGCTTTATCCCTAGGTAAAGGAGGAATGTAGTGTTGCTGACAGTGGGTTGTACCACTGTAGCACACGCCCCCTCCCACTGTTCATTAATGATTTACCTCTAGAGCGTAAGGGGTCTGTGGCACGGTCCAGGCGTAAGCGTGGACACGCAAGTTAAGGAATAGAAGGCCCAGGGCTCTGGGTGTGGTCAGGCTAGTTACTGCCACTAACAGCACCACACGTGTCTTGTGTCCGTCCATCCATAGGCCCCGACTGCGACACTACAAGCACAAAGGAACTACGATGCATGTTACTTACATATTAGAACTGCTTGTTAAAATGCATTGGGCACCACTGATTTTTTGAAGGTACCAATTAAAATTCCAGAAATTGTAGTTGTTTTCATCCCAGAGGTCATAAAAATGGTGTTCCCTTTTTTTACAGGAGCAACACGGATTGCTTCAATGTAAAATGCAGTTTACAAAGGCCAGGCTATGTACGGATCCCGAATTTTAACATACTGCATACAGCACGACAGAGTAAACTGACTTGTATTATTTTTTTTTCTCATAATAATGAAAAAGAGAAACAATGGTATTGCCTCCAGCGAGTAAAAATCTTTGGTACGCAAAACAGAGCAGAGTTCTGTCCTAGTATTCCCAGCTTGATAGAAAAACCTTTGCGATTTCAAAAAGTAATATTTCCATTTTTAGATCTGGTATTAGCTAAGGACTTTTCATTTTATAATTTATACTAGCAGCTCATCCCGACGTTGTCCGGGTATGAATTGCTGCCAGCCTGTAGTATATTGTTTTGTAGGATTTCGTTTTGATAGCATTTCTTATCTGTGACAGGCCTGTGAAACGTTCCGATTCACAGTGCACTGCTGATGCACTTAAGAGTACGCGTTCAATAGTGTGTGAACTCGAGTTTCCTTGCAATATTACATAGCGTGAACTCGACAACATGGCATGAGCACAATTTACATTACAGAAGAACACATTCATTTGTGGTAGGCACGGGGAGACAAAGCGATTTGCCTGGAATCGCAGGATGTTGAGCTGATGCCGAGATTCGAACGTAGCTCCCCAGCTCTAAAGTTCGCAATTCTAGAACTTGTGGCGGGAGGTGTGTCTAAAAGTGTCTGTCGGTGCTGGCCATCAATGAGTGAGACCTGTGCATTTTTCAAATGGGTGGTAAAAAAATATGAGTAGGTTGCTGGAGATGTGGGCCGCCGTGCTACCAATGTACTTACCGGAGGAGGGTAAACACCCATTATTCCGCAACTTTATTTCCGCATACCATCACTCCGCATACTTTCATTACGAAAGTACCATGACTCCGCAATGCCATTATAACGCATGGCATTACATTTTATATGCTTTTACCACGCATACATTTACAACGAAATTCGTTGTAAATGGATGAATGGCAAAAGCATGTTTTTTTAATGTTTGGATAAGGTAAGTATGGGTATAGGGGTATATGCTTTGGGATACTGAGGTATATGTTTTGGGGTGTTTGGGTATTTTAAGGGTTCAGATTTTGGGTTATGGGGTACAGGGGTAGTTTTAGGGTTTAGGGATAGGTAAAGGCTTTGGGGTACAGGGGTACTTTTAGGGTACAGGGGTAGGTTTGGGTTTTGGGGTACAGGGGTATTTTAAGGGTTCAGAACTAGGTTTGGGTTTTGGGGTACAGGGGTATTTTAGGGTTCAGGGGTAGTTTTGGGTTTTGGGGTACAGTGGTATTTTTAGGGTTCAGGGTTATGTTTGGGTTCTGGGATACAAGGTATTTTTAGGGTTCAGGGGTAGGTTTGGGTTTTGAGGTACAGGGGTATTTATAGGGTTCAGGGCTAGGTTTGGGTTTTGGGGTACAGGGGTATTTTTAGGGTTTAGGGATAGGTTTGGGTTTTGGGGTACAGGGTATATTTATAGGGTGCAGATGGGTTAGTGTTTAAGGGTGTTGGGGTATTTTAAGGAGTAAGGTGGGTTATGATTATGGGGTGCAGGGGTATTTAAAGGGAACAGGGTGGGATTAGCACACAATATGAGACATGGCATGAAGGGCGGAACGTACCACACGCCCCCAGCGTTTGTCACGCCCCCAGCACACGCCCACAGCACAACGCAGACACGACCACAAGGGACTACTTTGCTGGCACTGTTCTTTTACCTTTTAAATGTATATGGTGGGCGTCTGCATAGCCTATGTCCTTCTGCTGCAACTGCCCTTTCCAACGCTGTATTGGGTGTTGTGATTGGTGCTGTGGTTCCTGAGATTACCCGCCTCAAAGGTTTGGGCTCTCCCTTTATTATATTAGTATGGATTTAATATAGTTATTTTTAACAAGTTTTACACCAACTCTCTTCATCAATTGGTATGTCAGTTTGTCCTTCAGGTTTTAGTTCTGCCCACCACAGCATACAGCATGGGGTACAGGGTCCTCCCACTTCAGCCATTGGCTTCCCTCTCAGTGAGTGACACAATTCTGCTCTTGCACAAAGTGCACTTACAAAATGTGGTTTCTTTGATTTTTATTTATTTAATCCAAATTTAACTAGCGCGAACATTACCCGAAGGTGTCAGAGCGCTTTACATAAGAACCAGTTGCGATACATAAGGATTTAGGATTACATGCGTTACATAAAAGATACAAACAGATAAAAAATCGCAAATGTACAAGTTAAAAAGTCACACAAGGAAGAGATATAAACAAAAAAAATTGCAAACATACAAGTAGTAAAGTCACTCAAGAAGGGATACGAATGGATATACTCCAAGAGTCACATAGGAATGGTAGAGAGTACAAAGGTCTACTGCATATACTAGTGATTAGAGTTATCTCTATATACATATATATACAAATAGTAGATTTTCTCAGTTCAAGACCCAAAAAACCAGGAGAGCAGAGTTCCATTAAGTGGGGTCGGAAAGGGCACGCAGTCACAGCACCAAGGGAGGGTGGGAGGGATTCAAGGGAATGGAGAAAAGGCAAATCAGAGGATTGTCAAGGGGGAAACGAGGGAAAAGGGTAAAGGACATGGGAATAGACAAGATGGCGGGTCAGGGTCCAGAGAAAAGCGGCCGAGAACAGCAGCAAAATGGCAGGCAGGACAAAAGCAAAGAAGTCCATGAGAGTGACCCAGTGAGTATGAATTAGAGTGCCAAAAGGAGTCAGGGGGGTACATAATTCAAAAATCAAAGTCAGGAAGGGAGAGAAGGCGTGTAGGCTCGGGTCCACTGGAGTATCGTCGACGACAATCAGAATCAGCCGGTTGTGGCTCCCGTGCCCCCATACCTGGGAAAAGTTCACTGGTTCCTCGTTCTTGCCCGGCTGCAGCACCACTTTGTTTGACTGCAACAGAAGTTGTTGGAGAGGGGGCACTCGGGGGTAGAAGGGCTGAAAGAAGGCCGGGCTCAGCTGTCCTTGCACCTCCAGTCCCGTAAGCGGAGGCTGTGTGCTTAGACTCCTGGGTGGGGGCACATCCGCGGGAACGTCTGCGCACCCCGATCCGTGGCGGGACAGGCTGCTCCGATGAGGAGTGATCTCAGGGGGCCTGGGGTGGGTGGGGGCCTCCATCCGCTGCCCAGTGCACCCCCATTATTCCAACGACAGGAGTCCCCCTCGGTGGTGCCCAAGTGCCGAGAAGCGTTCGATGAGTGTTGACGCGGTCACTCCGCAGGTACCGGGGGACCACTGGGTCACTCTCAGATTGCAAGCAGTAAGGACCGCATGCCACCAGACAGTCGCTCCCGGCCGGAGCCTGAATCTTCGCTGCTCAGATCTGCTTCCCAACCCATAGTCAAGGCTCTCCCCGTCGGGCTCTGCGAGCTCGCAGCACACCCATGTGGGCTTCCACCAGGCTCCCGTGGGCCGCTGCATGCGGGGAGTTTTCCAAAACTATTCACAAAAATTGGTGAGGCTAAAAGTTGGCAGGCAATGCCAGACCCATTGGCCTTGTCAATACTTGTTTGAGCAATAGCCAACTCTAACTAAATTTCACACAGTGCCACAGGAAATATCTAAGAAGCGATCCCAAATTTGCCCATGCTTACGACACATTCACAAAAATACATCACAAACTGTACAAATGTCAGTTTTAAAAGTTCTGGGCATTTCCCCCTAATTCTATGAGGGAAATCAATGGCTTTTTCTGCCTATCTGAGCAGGCAGAAGGTGCCAGAAGGAGGACTGATGGGGTTGATGGGATACAAAGGGTGGCCGTGATGCTTGGTATGCTTGTGTCTGTATGGGGGCAGTGCTTCAATTGAGCCAATAGTTTCCGGTACTCAGCACCGGTACTTAATCATCAACATCAGCACTTTCATGAGCACCATTTAGCCTGTTCCATGCTCGGGAGCACTCCCACCCTGGTGCTGCGAACGACCGTTGGCTGTCGCAACCCCGCCCACCCTTTAGAACGCCTGCACTGCGGCGGAATTGCCGCTGCAGTTAAGGCGTTAAAGGCACATTCATTTATGGTAGGCACGGGGGATTAAGTGATTTGCCCAGAATCACAGGATGTTGAGCCTACACAGAGACTTAAACCTGGTGCCCCAGCTCCAAAGATGGCACCTCTGACCATTATCTCACATCCTCTCCCCACTTTCATAGTTAGTAGTTGTTTTTGGTTTTGGCGGTGCTAACCGGAGAAATGGGCTGTTGCAACCTGCCTCCTGACGAGATCCTCTTCATTTATTTTTTACAAATTAGCCACTGGTATGGAGGAAGCATTGCTTACTCATCAGTACTGCTTCAAGGGTCAGACAGGGGCTGGGCTGTGATGCTGTCCACATCAGTGGCGTAACATTAGTCCTCGTGGTGCACAGGGCCCGAGCTCCAAGGGGCCCCCTCTGGCACTGTGCATGGGTTACAGGCCCCTGGCCGGAGAGCTCCTGTACTTTTCAGGGGGGCCCATCACGTTTTGTTACGCCACTGGTCTACATCCCTGCCCCTGCAGCAGTACAGACAGTCCCAGCGTCTACCAACCGGGAATTATTGGGCCTGAAGTTTGTAGACCTGAGGATTCGGGTCACAGAGATACTCAGAAGTGTGAGATGCAGAATTTCACTCTGAGTTATCGCTCCGGGTGAAATACAACTCGTAATGAGGGCCTAAGAATTTTACTGATACAATGTGCTGTATTTTGAAATGTCACCCTCAAGGTCCAGGCCTTATGTAAGGAATATTAGCACATTGGAATGTTGGGAGCTCCATTGCAGACAATGGAGTGCTCCCTGCTTCTACGGGCCGGTAAAGGCCCGCAGAGCAACATTCCAATGTTCTACAAAGGCTTCTCGAAGCTCAAGGGGATTTATATCCCGCTGTCTTGTTAAAGACCCTCGCCTTCGGCTTGGGCCTTTAACGATTCAGCTGGCCTTTAATAGCCGGTATAGCCTGCTACGGCGGGCTATAAGGCTATAGTAATACATAATGACAAAGTGAATATTCCACTCTACTCACAGAGCCGAGCAACCCTCGCTAGATTCACCCCCTGACAGTATCTCTGCCTCTAACCCTGCACAGAACAGTACACACAAACAGAAACACGTGATCGGTAGGTCTGCTGACTGACACTAATTGGTGTTTATGTTCCACAAAGGAACGAGATGTATGTTTAGGTTGTTTCACGTTTTTAAGGGTGACTCACATAATAACCAGTAAAACAATAATTAGCAGTACCTTCCAGCTGAGAACTAGTAACTAATTAGTTCCAAACTGTGACATGACAGTGAAGGAGTCTGTTCGCAGAAGATGCAGTCCAACAGAGGGGAAAATGTGCAAATTAAAATAAAAAATCATTTATTTTAACGGCAAACGCTGCCTCGAGTGCATACCAGCTATAAACAATAATATGCCCTGGTGAATTCCCATAGAAGCCCAGGTTCTGGTGTTAGCCTGGGCTTCTATGGGAATTCACAAGGGCATATTATCAAGCCCATTATCGCCGCTTTAACAGCAGTTTCCTGACGATAAAAGCGGCGATAATGTTGATAATATGGCCCATAGTTCTTTCAAGGACACAATCACAAATATACAATCCACTCATCCAAGCGGAAACAAAACAAAAAGTACTAATCTGCTACATTTTACCTCTAACTGTGCTATGCTCTGCAAAGCGCTTCAACGCCTCATCAGGGGTAATAAGCGCTAAATAAATACAATTTACAATTACAATTGCAAACACGTTTTAACCGGAATAATACAGCCATAAGGCCTGATTTAGAGTTTACTGGGCAGGTTCCTGCACCACATGGGTGACAGATTCCCGCTGGCACTAATGCAGCGCTGTAGGATATAATGCACTTGCAACACTGCGGACAGGATATCCCTGACGTTTGTGACAGTGTAACCCATCCGCCTGACTCCAAATCAGACCCATAGTTCCTAAAGTAATAAACAATGACCATGCATGGTGTTTTCATTATCTTTTATCTACTTGTATGCCATGTTTGCTTTATATTATCTTCTCATGTAAAGCGCTCTGATACCTCTGGGTCTAGCCAGCGCTATATAAAACTTTTAAAATAAAATAAATAAATGCGCGTAACATTGTTTTCATTATCTTTTATCTACTTGTATGCCATGTTTGCTTTATATTATCTTTCATGTAAAGCGCTCTGATACCGCTGGGTCTAGCCAGCGCTATATAAAACTTTTAAAATAAAATGAAATAAGTAAATGCACGTAACAAATTTACATTCTAATCTTTGAGTCACTTAAATCTATTAGAACGCTCAATAAATAGCACAAAGCCAAATCCTTATAACCAAAGGGTTTCTTGCTTTTCGGGGACGATCTCATATTTGCACCTCAAATGGGCTTGCAAGCCAGGCAGTGCTTCCCAAAGGGTTAACTGAGCATTTCCTATTTTGCTCTCCTGTGCAAATTACATTCCTTGTACAACAGACCACACGTTTTTGACAGGTAATACCTGCATGGATGTCATTTAGGGGTCACCAGGGGTCACAGCTGCGACCCCTGACTTGCCCATTGCAACCCGTAGCACTGCCTTTGCGATCCCTGGCCTCAGATGTGGCAAATTCGGTGCCAGGAACACAGAGGCAGCTAATGTTTTACTCTCTTTAATTTCTATCAATTTTTTAGTACACTAATAGTTGATTAAATAAAATATACTATTCACTGATAGTGTAATAAAAATTGAGTTTAGTGTGTTTACTTGTGAGAAAGTATATGTGTGAATTTCTGTGTATATGTAATTATGTGTGTGTGTGAAGGTGGAGGTCAAAGAAGGTGTGATGTCACTCCCGCTACCCCTGACATTTCGGTCAATTAATGTCCATGAAAACCTGGCAAGAATATTGGGGTCAATAGCACGAAATTCCGCTGTGCGCACACTGGAACATGCACAATTTGTAACGTATGCCCTGGAAACAGCACAAATCTAAATTTCGCACTTTCCACCAACAAGGCACTTGCCATGTTTTACCTGCCATAAACCTGTGAACAAATAGAGTGGGATACATGCTTTGCACAATGGCAGATCGGCGATTACGCCACACTTGGAATCTCATTTCAGGGACGAGCTTACGTACGGAATGCGTACCACAAATTGTAACAGGGGCTCTAATGGAAACCTTTCTTGGTACCATTAGACCACTTTTTTGATAGGTTCTATATAGCACAAACTCGACCCGAAGGTACTGGAGCACTTTTCTGAGCACCAGTTACGTTACACAATGACACATTAACCAACACATGTGCAATGATACAGAAATGTAAGCTTGTACTGAGCAAATACCACAAATTCCAGGAAAATAGGCAAGAGTTGGCTTCATTCACAAAGCAGGCTTGCTTGCTAACTACCGGCCTGTGGACCGCCCTTGTTGTGTTATGAGACACCAAGCTTTCTCACCAATAAGTCCAGCTGACCAGTCACTAGACCTGCAGCTCACTGTGGTTGCCTGTTGGGTCAGCAGGGCTCACGACCTGCTGCCTAATGGCAGCAATCTCAGGCTAGGCCTTAACGAGAAAATGGTATACTGAAGGAGCGCATCATTTAGCCCAATGATACTCAATTTACGTCCTGGGTACTGCTTGCGGCCCTCTTGACCTTTACATGCAGCCCCCTGGTGAACAGCAGCACAAGCTGCTGTCTAGTTGATGAGCACTAATATTCAGAAATAAATGTTAAATAAACGGGCAACCATTTATTGACCTGCAAATAAATGTTTGCCATTTATTTAAAAAAAATTATACCTCCTTACACAATCCATGACCCACCCGGACCCACTACCGCTACCCTGTTGGCATCAATGGAGCCCTCGGTCACACCACAGACTGTACTTTGTGGTCCCTGGGCCATTGCTTTTGAGTAATGTAATGTAATGTAATGTATGTGTTCTTGTAAACATGATTTAGCCAATGGTGCAGGTGGGGCCCACACACTGAGTTTTGGAAAACAAGACTTATTTCTCATCATCAGACTTTTAGCCAAAATAAGAGAGAGAAAGGCAGAAAGGGGTAAAGGAGGAGGGCGAGAAAGAAGGAAAAACAGGGATGGAGGGACAAGGCAGGAATGAAAAAAGAAGCCTTTACATTTGACAATAATGACATTAGACAATGCCGGCGCCGGATTTGTAAGAACAACTTTGTGTTCGGCACTCCTGAGTTTTTTTTACAAATCAAACACTGCACTGGGAAGGGTAGATGTGGGTGTCTTCCATATATATATATATTTTTTTACCCAAAAAGGTAGTCTTATGCTCCAGTGCCTAACTTGGGCTGACTCATAGCCTGCAATCGAGATTTAGAAAAAATTGCATTTTCTCTAGTTACATAAAAATACAAAAAGAATCATACAATGTTCTAAAAGGCAAAGAGCATTTAACATTCAAGTTATGCTCCTGCAAAATTATGCGGGGGCGGAACTTGCGGAATAAGGTCAGCTTTCACTCTGCTATTAGCTAGGATGTAGTTGGGCTTCGAGGTGAGACCTTCAGTGCAACTTTAAACCCTTAAATTGTTTCCTGTCATAAGAAGTGCATTATCCTCCAATGCCTCAAAAGGGAACGAAAAATCAGCGCCATCTTACTGTGGGCCAGATAATGCACAACATGGGCACAACTGGAGTCTGCGGTAGAGAGATTCACGTTAATTGTCCAAGGCAAAAAGTACACCTAATCACAGATAATTGTGTGAGCCTTCAGGGCCTCACAAGAATCTTTTTCAAAAATAAATTAACTGAACTTACACCTCAGGTGTTTAGTGTTATTAAAGGGGAAGGCTATAGAAGTTTGTGTGAAGTGTTTTTCCAAATGTGGGCAATTATGAGTTTATCTGATTCCTGATGAAACATCAATGAGGTCCTAGCGTGGAGGCCAAAGACAATATGTCCAAGATATGACTGGGCAAGGGAAAGTATGTTGGCTTTGAATTCAAAGTTCACAATAAACAAATTAAACCTAACTGAATGTACCCCTCTGTGAGAATTACACATTTTCTTTGCTGAGCGTTGATCCTCTTTAACACTGCACCTTCTGTACCTCGTGGTGTCCAGTCTCTCTTCAGTCCACGTACAGGAGCCATTTCTGGCACAATGGGGGTCTTCCCTTGCATAATTATAGTAATTCCTGGCATACTGTAACCATAATAATATGATGGTGCCTACCTCTGACATAATTCTGATCAGGAAATATTTCTCATCCTGGCATAATGCTGGTAATTCATGGCATTTTGGAGGCATCCATGACATGGTGGTGCCCACCGCTGGGGTAATACTGTCTAACGCTGGTATTTCTCTACATGTTCTGGGTGTTTTTGGAGAGGACCATCTTTGGTGTGGTATTCTCCCAGACTTTTGCCTTCTTATGCTGAACCTGTTAATGCTGGCCTTAAGACTCTGTGGACTTTGCTGCTGCAAACCAGTGGTAAAGTGCTAGTGCTCTCCTTCTAAACATGGCAAAAGTGGCATGCACATGATTGGCATATTTAATTTACTCATAAGACCCTCGTATATGGTACTCACTGTACACCAGGGACCCTATTACAGAGGGTGCCCAGGGGCACTCTCTGTAAAACCGATAGAGCTGGCGCATATAAAGCGACAGACCTATCTGCAGGGGCTGTTCCCTCATTTATATAGGGGCGTGCACCATGCAAACGAGGGAATCCCTTTGCTTGTGCGCCCGCACCCTATTACACACATAGGCGCAGAGACAAAGATGCTCTCCCTGTCAGTGTGCCCCTTGAGAACAGCCCTCTGGTGGAGAGAAGGGGGTCCCATGGACCATCAGACATCATCTTCCAGGCTGGTGTAGTTAATGACCGCACCCGCCTGCAAGGGGATCTCTAATCCCCTTTGAAGGTGGAGGCGGGTGCCACCTGCACAGTGAAAACACGGAGCAGCTTCAAAGTAGCCCCTCCGTTTTCTACAGGAATGCATTGCCCCATGGGCAGAGCGAGTTTGAGGCTGCCCTAAGTGCAGCACATTCCCCATAATGCGGCGCATTTTCATTGTTTGCGCTGGGCGCATCTTTTTTGTGCCATTTACATAATACGGCCCTGGTCTGGAAATTAAATGCTGCAAGTGGGCTGCAGCACTCACTGTGCCACGCACTGTAAAGCATGCCTGCCTATGTGTGCAGTTTTAAATTGCCATTTCGACCTCGCAAAAGAACCTTGTGCCAGGCCTAAACCTTCCTTTTTAATCCCTTTAGGTCACCCTTAAAATACGGCCTTATTTCCCACATGGAAGGGTGCATGGTATTCAAGATGTAGGACATGTATATTTCATGTTTTACATGCCCTGGCAGGGAATAGCCTCAAAAGTCATTTTTCACTGTAGCAAGGCTGGCCTTCCCATAGGAAAACACTGGTTATACTTTCAAAACATATAGTGCTTAAATGCAGTTTGAAAGCAACTAGAAATGTGGTCCAAGGATCAATTTCCATAGTAATTTATGAATGTGCCTTTCTGCCAGTGTTCACTGTCACCCAGGAGCTGATTGGCTCCTGGGTATGTTAGATGTGTAGTGGCTACCAGAGGTAAGACAAATGAAAAGGGGTTGGCCTTCCCCTGAGAGGCTGACCATCTGAGCTATGCCCAGGAACTCAATTAAATTCAAAGTTTGCCAACCCAGTCACAGGCAAATATAGCTCACACCTGGGTCTGCCCCTCTGTTTTCCTGCTAGCCAGACAGGCACCAATCCCTGTGGGAGAGGGGCTGCCTCCAGCACTGGTTTGGAGTGACTACAAATGAGGGTTTACCCATTATCATAACCACACCTCTGGGTGGGAAAAGGAGCTCTGCACTGGGGAAGAAAGATTCTACCATGTTGGTTTTAGGTAGAGAAAGGAACTGTATGGTAGTTTACAGTAAACAAATAGGAAGTGCTGTAAACATGGGCAGGGTCATCCCTGGGAACCTTGACCCTATTAGCTAGGGAATGGCCTGGAGTTTCCCCCGCCCACAGGCTGACCCTGGGCATAAATGTGGTACCCCCAGTACCCTCCTCAGATCATGTCTGGACCTGTGGAAGAACAGAAGGGGACTGGACCTGCTGTCTGTGACCTGATAAGAACCTTGAGACTGGACCTACCCTAGATCTTGTACCCACGACGGAGAAGTGGACTTCAAGGGTCATACTGCTGACTTCTTGTTTGGGCGACAGGGCACAACAAGCTCCAAGAGGCTTTTTCTGCATCCCCAGATGACCAGTCCAAATTTGACCTGCCCTGGAACCGGCGACTGGCCTCTGCTGAAGGGAGTCTTGACCCAGAGGTGCACACACCCTGCTACCTCACCAAGCTGAGGATTTTTTTACTTCCACTCTAGATACTAGGTTTGAGGGTAAAACATCTCCCTGGGATGAACATGGTCCCTGTATCTGACTCCAGCGGTGTGGGCCTTAAACCATACGCTTGCCCCAGTCAAGGGCATCCAGATGACCGCAGTTGAAAAGTAATCCTTTTTGGTGCTACTTTGAACTTTAAATTTAAAAATTCGTAATTCTGGTTTGTACGGATTGGATGTTTGCTATTTCGGTGTCATTTTAATTAACAACATTTACTCTATTTATTTTTATTTGGTTTGGGATTTTTCTTCTGTTGTGTTTTCACTTGATTACAGCTTGAGTACTGTATAAATACTTCACACATTGCCGTCAAGTTAAGCCTGAGTGCTTTGTGCCAAGCTACTAAACAGTGAGCACATGTTTATTTAGTGACTTGTGTGGTTCACCCTGACAATATACCATTCTCTCTCAGGCATCCATTGTATGACTTCTCCACAATAGTCACATCAAAACTATTAGCCCTATTGTAGCAAAGGAGCTAAGGCGCATAATAGTGACTACAACAATATATTCCCGAAAATATAGTCACTCAACATTATTGAATAGGATGGATATGTAGCTTTTAATTCCCCCGCCACCCCTTTAAAATGTGGCAGGCCTGAGGGAGGGGGAGGAGGGTTTGGTGAGTTTTGTCTCCAGATCTTAGACCCACAAAATAAGAAGAGCTTTTTACAGTCCCTTTATTATTAGTTTGTCTCCTTTACGAAGGCATCAATTTGGCCGCTACAGTTATGCATTTTTACAACAATGTTTTTGATTCATTAAGAGTGGAGGTGGTTAATGCAATTGGAATAGATTTGGAAACTTATATGGACCAGAATTCTTTCATAATTTGGGCAGGAGACTTTAACATCCCAGAATGTCATACTATGTCCAAAAATGTATGTTGGTACCATGATGTCAAGGGAAACACTCTAGCACACATTTTACACAGTCCATATGATTTACCGCTTAATAACCTGATGGTAAATTTAAACCTGAAAGTAGCCAAACACTGTGTGTCTATTGACCCGCACTGCTTACCTACATTTACGGGAAGAGGCGGTGATAGTAATATTGACAACATCCTTTTTACAGGTTCGACAAACGGAACCATCCTAGATCTACGAGTAGGGTCTAACTGTATTAGTGACCATAGCCCAATGGTCCTAATTTGAATCTCAACTTTCCAACGAATCGGACTTCTGGGAAAATTGTTAACATTGCCCCTATAGGCCAGAACAGTCTCAAGATTAAATGGGCAGGTGTTAATCCAGCTGATTTTATAAAGAATCAGGTGACAAAGAACCTGGACCAACTACAAATTGGGCTGGAGCCTGAAAATAATCACAGGGAGACACGGGATGCCCACATAATAATATCCAGCTCCATTTAACCAATTACTGACAACAAGGGTTAATTTTCGTTGGAAGGAAAGGTATGGGACGTTTCATGGGGAATGCACAAAGGCTAGGACAAGAATGATCAAAATCAGATCCTTAACCAATACCCCAGGGACAAGGAGGCAGTCCGGACATATAGAATATACTATAATAATGCTATAAAGTCCAGGAACAAATTTCTACAGGGGGAGGCTTGGGCGACCCTGGTGCAGGCCACCAAATCTAAAGAGAGTGTTCTGTTTTAGAGAACTGTTATTGCCACTCTTTTCACTAGGGGAACAGACCGAGACCTGGAATCTGGAGTAACCCCTACCGATTGGGCAGACCATTTGGTTCAATAAGTTTCTTCGTCTGACGAAGTAAAGGGGGGGTCCATGTATTTGGGCAGGCGAGCAACCCACCAGTATAACATTTCTCCAAGAAGAGGTAGTTAGGGCTAAAAAACAACAGCCCATAGGCTAAGGCCACAGGACCAGATGGGGTCCCGATGGACTTGTATAGACTTGAGCCCAATTTATGGACCCCCGTACTAACCAAGTTCTTAATACAGCAGGAGCAAGGCATATACCCCCTACCTGGTCACCCTCCCTAATTATACACACTTGTAAGAAGGGTACTAGAAATGACCCAAAATGTTACAGGTCGATATCCCTACTGGACTCTTCTGCCAAACTGTTGGGGAGAGTCTTGCTAGAGAGATTTGAACCATGGGCTGAAGAGAATTACATTCTATCTAGTGCACAGTAAGGGTTTAGGAAAGGCCTGGGGACAGTTGAGCAATCGCTTAACTTGACCCTCTTAATGCAGAAGTATACCTAAGCTGTGGACGGATCACCGTATATTTGTTTTATTGACCTTAGTAGTGCCTTTGATTGATTTAATCATAGGAAGCTCTGGGAATGTCTTGATAACAAGGGGGCCCCAAAGGAGATTATTTATTTCTTAGCCTATTTGAACAAACATCTAGAGGCAAAAGTTAGAATCGGAACACAGGTCGAACTAACAGAACCTTTCAACATCAGAAGAGGGGTTCAACAGGGGTGTGTATTGGGGCCCCTCCTTTTTTCATTATACATAAATGAAGAAACACATCAAGCAATGGGTGCAGATACCCCCAGGGTTGGTAGGCAGCAGGTCCCGATACTTTGTACGTCAATGAAGCAGATTTATTAGCATGTATCTCAAAAAGCTTGCAGCTTTTAATATATTCTTTCACATAAGTATGAAAATTAACATTGCCAAAACTTTTACAATTAACTGTGGTTGTGCAGGAGAGAAACAATATACATTTTTTATTAAGGGAGTAAACTGCAAAATACTAGCGCTTATAGCTATTTGGGGATCCATTTTTCATCTAAATTGGACTGGCAGCACATAGGGATTTCTGTGTCTCCAACATGATTAGGAATAATGAAAAGTTGATGAGGTTTGCCGCTAAGTTAGGTAATAAACCTATTGCCCTGATGCTCACTCTATATAATGCTAAACTGCAATGTATGGTGCAGGGACCTGGGCTATAGGGGACAAGAGCATTCTACAGATAACAGAAATACCTTTTTAAAGAGATTACTGTCAGTACCCCGCTCTACCCCAGCATCTATCGTGCACTGGGAGTTGGGAGTTGATTTCCTTCTGATATCCTTGAGACTAAACCTCTATTATTGTGGCGATCGGTCTAATCCAAACAAGAAAATCTGTTCACTAAAATAATCCTTAAGGACTGTATGGGCATAGATATGATGAATAGAATCCCATGGTTACGGAACATAAAACACACCCTGTTGGGACTGGACCAGGCAGAGAAGGATATGTGGTCCCATCCAGAGGATATCTTAAGGTATTCAAAAAAAGAAATGAGAGCATGAGCTGGAAGTCTCTCATAGGAAGAGAAACAAGTAGATCTTCTCAAGGTTACAGTGGGGCGGTACAGAGCATGGATAGAGGAATTAAGATGCAAACTGTTCCTCATGATAGTTAACAATGCACAGCACAGGTATCTTTTAACCCACTTGCATCTTCTTATTTTCAATCATCTGATTGCTTTTCCTAAAAACGAGAGCTGGGGCACGATTACTAGAAAATATATCTGTGATAACCGATCAGAACAGTCCACTCAGCACATAGCACTTTTTTAGGTCTCGTCCTAATCCATTCCGCAAGGAATGAATAGGACAAGACTATTGGGGCTAAACTAAGAGCTAAACTAAGCTCTGAAAAATGCGGTTTTCCAGAAGTGCATGTGGTCTCGTGAACACGCTTCTATCCGCCTGTCTCACATCACCACATGAAAGCCATTTGTTGCTTGTTCACACTTCTTTCACGGCCCGAGGCCGTGCGTGCTTCAAAGGGATCCGCTCACTTCTCCCTCCTCGCCGAGAGCTTCACATTTCAAAGAGCTCTCCCCCGCCGCCTCTCCCCCGCCCCACTCTGACTTCACATTCTTTCTTCCTCTTTGAGCAAGCCAACGATCTTTAAATCTGCAAAGGCAAGATTGCCCAGCCACATACAGAAACAAACATGAAAACATTTTCGCTCGGGCATTATGTTTTCACTTACGTGAGCAGGGTAGCTGTGCAATCAGCAAAGAGTGATAATAAATCTAAGATGCATCTATATTTACAAAATGTACATGAAACAAAAGTTTAGAATGTTTACCAGCTCCTTATAAATGAGTTCCATTATGCTTTAAATTATTGCACCCTGATAAACCAAACCCTAGTGTGTTTACACAAAAGTGTTTCATATAATGGTCCTCCGAACTTCAGTTTTAGTTTTGATTCCGGCATGAAACTGCAGGTAAAACCCAAAACAGATTTCCAACGAATTCCAACTGTTGTGCTAAAAACTCATGAGTGATTTTTACCCACACACGTTTGGCCACAAAAAACCATAGCCTAGAGCAAAATATGTTCAAATCGGATGAGTTAACACCGATTCTGCTGCCAATTTGTACTCACGGAAACAAGCCTTTAACACTGCAGTAACTCCCTACTTCAAATGACTGTACCCTGCAATATCGTTAATTATCAATGCTGTTTGCCCACACATGATCCGCATAATGTGAAGCATAGTAGTGTCAGTTACTTCTCATTCGAGAGTCTGTAATTGTATTACAATTGCAATTTTAGACCAAAATTTTAGGAAAGTAGTGATTAAACCACCATTTTTGGCAGGATGGCTCTGTCAGTTAAACGCTCGCTGCTGGGAAATGCAGCAATCTGTAGGCCATGCGTTTGAGGACCAACATGGCTGATTCAGATTTCAATTTTGCCAACGTTTTTAAACTGAGCACCATAACATTGGATAACAATATCACATGCTGTTTTACAGTACCTAGAAATAGAAGCAGTCTGATTTGAAGCACAAATTATTAATATTGGACGTCTTTCACTGATATTCATGAGTGACAAGCACACAAGTCATGCAGTGCCTTTTCAACTTAAATACAAAAAGAGACACAAAGAAAGTCCTCCCCTATTTAAAGTTAGATTAAAAAGGATAACTCACATTTTGAGCACGCTTTTACCCCTTGCTTTTAGCCAATTGATGAAACGCATGGAAACTGTGCATTGCAAAAATGATTTTGTGCATTATTAACCATGTTGTGTCTTTAGGCCCCTAGTAGAATACTATACATTGGAAAGTTATTATGTACTTGTCTCACTAAGGTGCTCTTTAAAATTGAAAGCCTACTTAAAAATGTTGTTTGCAGGCGAAACCTAAAAAGAGGCAATGTACTTGGGATACTTCAGATTTCTGAGTATCCTCTTGAAATCCTTGCTCCTGAGAGAATGGTGCTAATGAAATACATAATGTTTCGAAAATAGTTTCTGTGAAATATCTAAATCTTTGTTAATAGTTTAGGACATGAACATGAATTTGCATTAAAAGGAAACTAAACAGTTTCAATACAAGAAGGTTAATATTTTTGGCTCGTTTGTAATTGCACTTAAGAACTCACGGTTTTTGCTGCTTTCTGCAAAATAAACCCTTCTCAGTCAAGATGTTACTAATATCTGTTTTGCAAAGCAACTTGTTGAAGGAGTCGAGAATGTGCTGCCACAGTATTGACAATCCACTTTATGGATAACAAAAGCTCCACTAGCTTCATGTAAATAAAGTTTATTTTTATAATTAAAGAGGCGTTAATATGCGTCAAAAATATTAAGGTGAACACAAGTTAGGGAGCTTTTCCTTTTAAATATCTGTCCTTTTAGCTGCTTGTGTATGCTTCTGGTGAGCAAAGTGTGTTTAAATGCAAAGTGTGTTTAAGGCTGCAGTACCGCCTCCTCTTTACAGGGGCAGAGCGAGCAAAAATATAAACACACTTGATGAAATACAGGTCCCCACAAGGTAATTTTTTTTAAAGTTGTAAAAATTGGTACAGATGTTCCTGAAGTCACTCTTTGTTATTTAGAGGACATTGCCTTGTGGGGACCTGGGTTCAGGTCCCCAGAGTGCAATCAAGTCGCCACAGCGTGAGTGTGTTATCACACCCAAGTCCCCACAAGGATAGTAACACAAACACACACACACACAACCCCACACACACACACAACCCCACACACACACAACCCCGACACACACCCACACACACACCCACACACACTCCCACCCAAACACACCCCCCAACACACAAAACCTCCGCACACACAACCCCACACACACACACCCACACACAACCCCACACACACAACCTCCCACACACAACCCCACACACACACAACCCCCCACACACACAACCCCCCACACACACACAACCCCCCACACATAACCCCCCCCCACACACACAACCCCCCACAAACACAACCCCACACCACAACCCCACACACACATAACCCCACACAGATACAACCCCACACACAAACAACCCCCACACACAACTACACACAACCACACACACAACCACACACACACACAACCATACAGACACCACACACACACAACCACACATACACAACCCCAAGCACACACACAACCACACACAACCACACTAAACCACACACAACCACACTCAACCACACACAACCCCACAACCACACACACAACCCCAAACACACACAACCCCACACAGATACAACCCCCCACACACAAACAAAACTACACACACACAACCACACACACACACACAACCACACACACAACCACAAGCACACAACCACACTCAACCACACAAGCCCACAACCACACACACAACCCCAAACACACACAACACCACACACACACAACCCCACACAGATACAACCCCACACACACAACCCCCCACTCACACAACTACACACACACAACCACAAGCACACAAGCACACACACAACCACACACAACCACACCACCACACACATAACCCCAAACACACACAACACCACACAAATACAACCCCCCACACACACAACTACACACACAACCACACACACAACTACACACACACAATCATACACACACAACCACAAGCACACACTCAACCACACTGTTAGACGGACCGGAAGGGTCGGCCGAGGATAAGGGGAGAGGTCTCCGGGGAGAGCCGTCTCCAGCGATCGTACAGACAAGTAACTTCCCCCCCACAGACGGACACCACACCAGGATAAGGTTTAACGATACTTTATAAGCAATTCTTTAAGTACGGTAAAATGATACAAGGAGGTCTGGACTCAGGGGTCCCCTCGATTCTGGTCTCTGGATTGGGAAAAGGGGTAGCGGGACAGTCTTGTTACCAATAGATGAAAATAGCTCTCAATCCTCGAGCTCGGCGTTCTAGATGATCGGGCCGCGGCGGAGCCAGCAGGTCCCGGGATGGATGAAGGAAGCGACGGTCTGCGGCGGAGCCAGCAGGTCCCGATGGAGATGGTAGTTACAAACGGTCCGCGGCCACGCCAGCAGGTCCCGACGACGATGAAGGTTTACGAAGGTTGCGGCAGCGCCAGCAGGCAGGACGATAGTTCGCAAGGCAGAGCTACGGCAGCGCCAGTAGCCCGTCAAGGATGAGTTCTTCTCTGCGTCTCTCGACTCCAGGATACAACTGTCTTCCTGCTCTGGAGCTGCCCCAGTTATAGGGCTGGTGCCCTTTGATGTCCGGACCCTCGCACTTGGAGGTCGGGGGGTCCGGGATGAAGGAGTCCAGACACCCAGCAGGGGGGTGGAGCCAGCGCCCGGGGAGGTTGTGGGCGAGCGGTACCTGGCGGGGGAGAGCCATCGACACCTCTTTCTCCCATTGACCTGCCAAGTAGTCCGCTCACCTCCTGGGTGGATGGTGGTGCCGGGATGTCTGAGGCCTGGCCAGGCCCAGGGTTGGGGTCGATCGGGGGCCACGCGGCCTCGTGGTGGAGGGTCCAAGATGGCGCCCAGGCTGGGCGCGCGGGCCGGTAGTGGATCGGGCCCACGAGGTCGATATGTTCAGAGGCAAGGGTCCCGGAGGGGACGGAAAACGTGAAGTGGTGGTGTGTGACACTTGAGGGACCGGGCTCGGGCCTGGTCGGGCAGAGGGGGAGCGGCCCTTCACGTGGCCTGTCCAACATGCGTCCCCCCCAGCTGAAGGCGGGGAGAGTCACCCATCCTCTTGGGGACTCTCCTCGTCGAGGCGGAAAAAGCGGGACAGGCCATCCGCGTTGGCGTGATCTGGCCCAGGCCGGTGTTCAACAGTGAAGTCCATCCCTTGTAGGGAGATGGACCAACGTAGTAGTTTTGGGTTCTCCCCCCGCATCTGCATCAGCCACTGCAGGGGTCGATGGTCGGTCTGCACCCGGAAGTGTGTGCCAAAGAGGTAGGGCCGGAGCTTTTTGAGGGCCCATACCACGGCGAAGGCCTCCCTCTCGATGGTGCTCCAGCGTTGTTCTCGAGGTAGGAGTCGCCTGCTGATGAAGGCCACTGGCTGATCAAGGCCTTCGGTGTTCAATTGAGACAGGACCGCCCCAATGCCGTGGTCGGAGGCATCCGTCTGGACGACGAATTCCCGGCTGTAGTCGGGGGCCTGGAGCACAGGGGCGGAGCACATGGCGGCCTTCAGTTGTTCGAAGGCTGTTTGACAATCTGGGGTCCAGTTGACCTTCTTGGGTTGATTTTTGGACGTGAGTTCTGTGAGGGGCCCCACTATGGTACCATAGTCTTTCACGAACCGTCTGTAATAGCCCGTGAGTCCCAGAAAGGCGCGTACCTCGGTCTGGGTGATGGGGGGCTGCCAGGACTGGATGGCGGCAATCTTGAGCTGCAGAGGGGCCACCAGGCCGCTTCCCACCTGGTGTCCGAGGTAGGTTACGGACCCCTGACCAATTTGGCATTTGCTGGCCTTGATCGTGAGGCCAGCTCGCTGAAGGGCCTGTAGCACCGCTCGGAGGTGGTGGAGGTGGTCGGACCAATGGTGGCTGTACACAGCGATGTCGTCTAGGTAGGCGGCGCTGAATCCTTCGAGCCCGGCCAAGACCTGATTGACGAGCCGCTGAAATCTTGCTGGAGCATTCTTCATGCCGAAGGGCATGACCTTGAAATGATAATGGCCATCAGGAGTGGAAAATGCAGATCGTTCTTGGGGCCGGGGTGTGAGGCCGATCTGCCAGTAGCCCGCCGTCAGGTCGAAAATACTGAGGTAGCGGGCAGCTCCCATGCGGTCGATTAGCTCGTCTGCCCGGGGGATGGGGTGTGCGTCCGTTCTGGTGACCGCATTCAAGCCCCGGTAGTCGACGCAGAACCGGAGTTCCGGTGTGGTGCCGGGAGTGGCTGCTTTGGGGACCAGTACTACTGGGCTGGCCCAGGGGCTGTCTGAGGGCTCAATGACCCCGAGCGTGAGCATTTTGGTTACTTCTTCCTGGATGCAGGCCCGTACCCGATCTGGTACGCGGTAGGCCCGGTGGCGGATAGGGGGGCTGTCCCCCGTGTCCACGTCGTGCACACACCAGGAAGTGACACCTGGGGTGAGGGAAAACAGGCCGGCGAACTGCAACAGAAGGTCTCGACATTCTTGGCGTTGTTCCAGGGTGAGGGCCTCCGAGAGTCGGACCCCATCCACGGAGCCATCTTTCTCCCGAGTCCGTAGGAGGTCAGGGAGGGGTTCGGAGTCTTCTTCGGCTCCATTGTCTGTGGCCATCAGGAGGCTGAGTTCTGAACGTACAAAGTGGGGTTTCAGTCTATTAGCGTGGAGGACTCGGAGGGGGTTCCGTGAAGATTCCATGTCGATGAGATAGGTGACAGGACCCTTGCGCTCGACTACTTTGAAGGGCCCCGTCCACTTGTCTTGCAGGGCGCAGGGTTCGGTGGGGGACATCACCCATACCTGTTGTCCGGGTTCAAATTCGATGGAGGAGGCATTTTGGTCATACCACTTTTTCATGTCCTCTTGACTGGCCTCCAAGTTTGCTTTTGCCAGCTCTCTGAACCGTCGGGTCTGGTTGCGGAGGGTTAGGAGGTATTTGAAGACATCTGGAGGGTTCTTTAGAGGGGGCATTTCCCAGCCTTCCTTGACTAGACTGAGAGGCCCCCGTACGGGATGTCCATACAATAATTCAAACGGGCTGAAGCCGAGGGACTTCTGGGGGACCTCTCGATATGCGAAGAGGAGGCACGGCAGCAGCACATCCCACTGGCGACGGAGGGGCTCTTCCAACCCCCCAATCATCCCTTTGAGCGTGCGGTTGAACCGCTCAACGAGTCCGTTTCCTTGAGGGTGATAGGGGGTCGTGAATCGGTAGGTGACCCCACACTGTTGCCAGAGGGACTTCATATATTTGGAAATAAAGTTCGTGCCTCTGTCGCTGACGACTTCTCGGGGGAAGCCCACACGGGAGAAGATCCCCATCAGGGCCCGGCCGACTACCGGGGCTGTCACAGTTCGCAGGGGAACAGCCTCGGGGTAGCGGGTGGCGTGGTCCACCAGTACCAGGATGAACCGATGTCCTTGTTTTGTACGGGGGTCCATGGGCCCCACAATGTCTATCCCGACCCTCTCGAACGGGGTGGTGACCACGGGAAATGGTTGCAGGGGGGCTTTTAGTTTGCGGCCGCTCTTTCCACTGGCTTGGCACGTGGGGCAAGATCGGCAATGCTGGAGTACATCATTACTCATTTTGGGCCAGAAGAAGTGGGTCACTAGGCGGCTGTAGGTTTTATCCTGACCCAGGTGTCCAGCCAGGGGGACATCGTGGGCCAGGTTTAGCAAGAAGTCTCTAAAACGGAGGGGCACCACTAGCACTCGGCTGGCCCCCAGCTCCGCGATCCTTTGTTCACTGTATAGCAGATCATTGTCCCAGTAGATCCAATGTGTTCCGGAGGTATCCCCTGCGCTCTGGGCGAGGGCTTGTTGGCGGAGACCCTCGAGGGAGGGACAGGTCTTCTGCTCTTGGTGAAACTGCTCCTGTGTGGGCCCCGCCTCTTGATGCCACTGGTCGATGCCAGCGAGGTCCGGAGGTTGAGCTGGTTCTGGGGGGACGGCACGGTCGGTGTCTTCGACGGGGGTGACCGGGGGAGGAGGCGCCGGCCATTCGGGTTCCTCCGGTCGGGGATTGGCACGGGCGGCCATGGACCGGGTGGTGACGCACGCCCAGTCCGGGATGCCTAACATCCCCAGGTGTTCTCTTCGTTCTACGGCTGCCCACGGAGAGCTTTCAAGGTCATTTCCCAGGAGGCAGTCTACGGGGGCATCATCCCGGACCGTCACTTTCAACATGCCGGAGACCCCTCCCCATTCGAAAGGGACGCAGGCCATCCGACACAGACTTTCCGAGTTATCGGCTGAACGGACAGGGCAGAGAATTTTGGTAGGAACTGTTCTGGGGTCACCAGGTGACAGCGGACGGCTGTTACACTGGCCCCGGTGTCACGGAGGGCTTCGGCCTGGCGTCCATTGATGCTCACCCATTGGCTGTACTTCCAGGTGTTAGCGGGTAGGGGGACCCGCGGGACCATGTCTTTCCCCCCTAAGCATGCTAGAGCCATGGCGGCTGGCTCCCATTCTTGATGCTCTTGCTCATATTCTTCCTGCTCCTCGGAGATCTGTTCTTCCCCCAGGGCAGCAGCGGCCACTTGGCGGGGTCTTGGGCTCTGGTACTGTGGGCAATTTGGGTCGTTTGCATAGTGGCCGACTCGTTGGCATCGGTGACACGTGACATTGGCTCTGTATCCCGGTCGCGCCGGGGTGCTGCCCCGGTTGGCCGGGGGGGGTGGTGCTGGTAGCGGGGGCGACCGGAGCGTTGTCTCTTCCTCGTCCTTGGCCCCCTCCTCCTCCTCGGGGACGGTGCTGACCGTTGTTGTTCCGGTTCTGTTCATAGGATCCATTTCGGCCCACTCTGGTGATTTCCCACCGGTCAGCCTCGGCTGCGAGCTGCCGTGGATCAGTCAATTTGCTGTCGAGGAGGTGCTGCCGGAGCTCAATGAAGCAATTGTTTGATAGATGCTCCCACACCATGAGATTGAATAGTTGTTCGTAAGTTGTGACATTGCTTCCTTTGATCCAGCCCTCGAAGGCTCGGCTAAAATAGTTCACGTAGTCCACCCAAGTTGTACCCGGGATGCGGGTACAGTCTCGGAACCTCTGACGGTACATCTCGGGTGTGAGCCCATAGCGGGTGAGGAGGGCAGCTTTCATGTGGTCATAGGAGGTCATCTGATGGTCTGGGAGCTGTAGCAGGGCATCGCGGCCCTCATTGAGGAATCTCCCCCATAGACCGGCTCCCCAGTCGCTTCGATCGATCCGGTGGGCGGTCATAGCGATTTCGTAGGCCTTGAACCATTGCTGGATGTCGTCCTCTCGGAAGTATTCTCGAACGACATCCTTGGGGATGTGTACCTTCTTATCTGTTGTGCTTGGGGTGTGGGGTTGCTCGGGCACCCCTAATTCTTTGTTCTGCTTGCGTAAGTCTATCTCAGCTAATTTGCGCTTGTGTTCATATGCCAGTCTCTTTTCCTCGAGCTCCCTTTGTCTCTGTTTTTCCTCTCTTTCTTCTCGGAGACGCAGGTGCTCTAAGCTCAGTTTTTGTTCGGCCAACTTAAGTTCAACATCCATTTTGAGCCGGGCCATTTCTAGTTCATGTAGTCGTGTTCTTTCTCGTTCCTGGATCTCGTCTTGCGAGAGACCCGTTCTTCGCTCCTCGGGGGCCGTGGTGTTTTTTTCTACTGCTGCGATGTTTTGGTCGGTGGTTCCGACGGCCCCGGTTTCTGCCCAGGACTCTAGGGCACGCTTGAAATCGTCTTTGGTACTTAGACCGGTGGTAGCGATACCTAGTTCGATGCAGAATTGTTTTAATTCACGATGGCTGTACTCGTCCAATTTCTCCATCTGAAATTTCTCGGTGGATCCGCTTTCTTTGGTTGTCATCGTGATTTCGTCGTGGGGTGAGCTACTTTCTGTACGATTATGCGGTGATTCGGATCGCGCCGCTGGCCACCAATGTTAGATGGACCGGAAGGGTCGGCCGAGGATAAGGGGAGAGGTCTCCGGGGAGAGCCGTCTCCAGCGATCATACAGACAAGTAACTTCCCCCCCACAGACGGACACCACACCAGGATAAGGTTTAACGATACTTTATAAGCAATTCTTTAAGTACGGTAAAATGATACAAGGAGGTCTGGACTCAGGGGTCCCCTCGATTCTGGTCTCTGGATTGGGAAAAGGGGTAGCGGGACAGTCTTGTTACCAATAGATGAAAATAGCTCTCAATCCTCGAGCTCGGCGTTCTAGATGATCGGGCCGCGGCGGAGCCAGCAGGTCCCGGGATGGATGAAGGAAGCGACGGTCCGCGGCGGAGCCAGCAGGTCCCGATGGAGATGGTAGTTACAAACGGTCCGCGGCCACGCCAGCAGGTCCCGACGACGATGAAGGTTTACGAAGGTTGCGGCAGCGCCAGCAGGCAGGACGATAGTTCGCAAGGCAGAGCTACGGCAGCGCCAGTAGCCCGTCAAGGATGAGTTCTTCTCTGCGTCTCTCGACTCCAGGATACAACAGTCTTCCTGCTCTGGAGCTGCCCCAGTTATAGGGCTGGTGCCCTTTGATGTCCGGACCCTCGCACTTGGAGGTCGGGGGGTCCGGGATGAAGGAGTCCAGACACCCAGCAGGGGGGTGGAGCCAGCGCCCGGGGAGGTTGTGGGCGAGCGGTACCTGGCGGGGGAGAGCCATCGACACCTCTTTCTCCCATTGACCTGCCAAGTAGTCCGCTCACCTCCTGGGTGGATGGTGGTGCCGGGATGTCTGAGGCCTGGCCAGGCCCAGGGTTGGGGTCGATCGGGGGCCACGCGGCCTCGTGGTGGAGGGTCCAAGATGGCGCCCAGGCTGGGCGCGCGGGCCGGTAGTGGATCGGGCCCACGAGGTCGATATGTTCAGAGGCAAGGGTCCCGGAGGGGACGGAAAACGTGAAGTGGTGGTGTGTGACACTTGAGGGACCGGGCTCGGGCCTGGTCAGGCAGAGGGGGAGCGGCCCTTCACGTGGCCTGTCCAACACACACACAACCACACTCAACCACACAACCACACACACAACCCCAAACACAACATACAACCACACACACAACCCCAAACACAACACCAAAAACAACACACACAACCCCACACACACAACCACACACAACCACAATCACACAAACAACCATCTATCTATCTATGTATCTATGTATCTATGTATCTATCTATCTATCTATCTATCTATCTATCTATCTATCTATCTATCGCACTCACTGTATCTATTGCCCTCACTCTATCAATCTATCGCCTTCACTCTATCTATCTATCCTATCTATCTACTGCCCTCACTCTATCTATCACCCTCACTCTATCTATCTATCTATCTATCTATCTATCTATCTATCTATCTATCTATCTATCTATCTATCTATCTATCTATCTATCACCCTCACTCTATTTATCGCCCTCACTCTATCTATCGCCCTCACTCTATCTATCTATCGCCCTCTATCTATCTATTGCCCTCACTCTATCAATCTATCTATCTATTGCCCTCACTCTATCGCCCTCACTCTATCACCCTCACACTATCTATCTATCCATCTATCTATCCATCCATCTATCTATACATCTATCTATCCATCCATCTATCTATACATCTATCTATCCATCCATCTATCCATCTATCCATCTATCCATCTATCTATCGCCCTCACTCTGTCTATTACCCTCACTCTATCTATCACCCCTCACTCTATCAATCTATCTATCTATCGCCCTCTCTCTATCTATCGCCCTCACTCTGTCTGTCTGTCTATCTATCGCCCTCACTCTATCTATCTATCTATCGCCCTCAATCTATCTATCTATCTATCTATCCACCTATCTATCTATCGCCCTGTATCTATCGCCCTCCCTCTATCTATCTATCGCCCTCACTCTATCTATCTATCGCCCTCACTCTATCGCACTAACTCTATCTATTGCACTCCCTCTATCGCATGACCACAGCATTACTCAGCACCACCACAGCATCACTCAGGGGCACCACAACATCACTATGCGCTACCACAGCATCACTGAACGCCACAGCATCACTCGTCGCCACCACAACATCACTCAGCTCCACCACAGCATCAATCTGTGCAACCATTCAACAACAACTGGTTCAAATATGTTCTCTCAATGTTTCAAGCTTTATTACAAATATCACAAAAAGATGCTAATATTTCACTTCTGTTTTTGGATTTTCGTCACAATAAAATACACTGAACATAATCTTGCCATTATAAATAACAATAACTTTTATTTAAGTATTAATTATTTACAAAAATTAAAAGCCATTGTTATGTTTAATAGCAATACATCTAAGTCACGTAATATACAACACATATTGCATTACAAATGCTATAGGTGTCACATTTGCGAAAGTTATAACTATTGGCATTGTAAATAACAAAGCTAATAATTTCGTTATTTTCAAAACCAACACATACATAAAAAATGTGTCACTTACAATACCAATAGCTCAAACTTTCCTAAAGCGAGACCTATTGCATTGCAAATGCTTGTTGTAGATTTTATTTGATCACCATGAAATCCATTCTTAAACCATTATTTTTACAAGAGAGAATTGTTTACCATCAGGTGGCTTTTACATTTTTGTATGAATTCGTGGACACGGGTGTTAGACAGGGACCCGGAGGGTCGGCCGAGGACAGGGGGAGAGGCCTCCAGGGAGGGCCGTCTCCAGCGATCGTACAGACAAGTAACTCCCCCCCCCCACAGATGGACACCACACAAGGATAAGGTTAACGCTCTTTATATACAGTTCTTGAAGCAAAGTATCACGGTACAATGAGATCGGGACCCGAGGGTCCTCTCAATTCTAGTCTTGGGAAGGAGAAGGGGGGTAGCGGGACAGTCTTGTTACCGATCTGGTCTTGCGGTGGAATGATGGGTAGCTCACAATCCTCGAGCTCGGAGTTCTGGAAGGTCGGGCCGCGGCGGCGCCAGCCGGTCCCTACGATGATGTAGGTTGCAGAGGGCCGCGGCAGCGCCAGCAGGTCCCTTGGACGATGTAGGTTGCGGAAGGCCGCGGCAGCGCCAGCAGGTCCCTTGGACGATGTAGGTTGCAGAAGGCCGCGGCAGCGCCAGCAGGCAGGACGATGAATCACAAGGCAGGGCTGCGGCAGCGCCAGCAGTCCGTCAAGGATGAGTTCTTCTAGGTGTCTCTCGACTCCAGGATACAACTGCCTTCCTGCTCTGGAGCTGCCCCAGTTATAGGTCTGGCCCCCTTTGATGTCCGGACCCTCGCTCTTGGAGGTCGGGAGGTCCGGGATGAGGGAGTCCAGACACCCAGAAGGGGGGTGGAGCCAGCGCCCGGGGAAGGCTGGGGGCGATCGGCACCTGGCGGGGGAGAGCCATTGACACTCCTCTCTTCCATTAACCTGCCAAGTGGTCCGTTCACCTCCTGGGTGGATGGTGGTGCCAGGATGTCGGGGCCTGGCCAGGCCCAGGGTTGGGGTCGAGCTGAGGCCACGCGGCCTCGTGGTGCAGGGTCCAAGATGGCGGCTGGGTCGGGCAATGGTGCTGGTGGTGGCCCGGGCCCGTGATACAGAGATGTCTGGGAGCAGGCGTCCCGTAGGAGACGGGTTGCGGGTGGCTTCGGTGGGTCGTCTGGGTTGTTCTTCTGGTGACACCGGGAGAACCGGTGTCCAGGCTCTGTCATGCGGGGAGGGAGCGAGCCCTTTATGAGGCCTGTCCAACAACGGGTATGCTACAGGGTTGCCCTGTTTCTCTTGCGAGTAATCAATATTAGAGCTTTTTAGAGCTCGGGTCTACTTCACACTGCGTAGCAGTGTGGGCGGAGCCCAAGAGTCCTTTTCTTAGCGTCTCCGAAAAGCTACCTAACAAATTCCTGGCTGCTCGTGATTTTTCGTCTTTTTTTTTGCCAGCTGCATTTCGATTGGCCTTCTCGTGCGTGTGTTTTCGGAAGAGAGCACGCAATAGGCCATAGGCGGTAGAGTAGCTCCGCCTAGTGCATATTCCGTGCGGACAAGCGCAGCAGAAGGGCATATTTCTTCAATTATCGCGGCTGTCAGGGCCCGCGGTAATTGAAGACAGATGCTGGGCGCACGTTTCTTTTTTTTTTAATCCATTTCACGGAGCTCTCCCTGTCAGCGCCTCTTCTCTGTGTGTACGCTTTCCCCATCGCGTAAGAGAGAGGTACGCTCGGGACCGCGTTATGACAGACTGTGGGTTCCATGTGTGAGAATGTAAATGCATACATTTAACGCACTTTGTTCGGTTTTATGATTATAGCCCGGTAGACTGAGCCGAAGAACGAGGGGGTGCATTAACGATAATTCAGAGAAACAAGTCGACCCTCCGTAATAAGCGCTGCAAAAATAAATAAATAACATGATGTTATTTATTACGAACCTAACTAAAGCCGTTGTTGGGACCCTCTACCAATGACATAGTTTATTAATTGCCTTTTGTATGTTCTAATGCCCAGAGGCCGGCTGCTCGCGCGCCTCGGCAAGAATAGGTGCGTGTGACTGTGTCCTGGTAGTGCTGGGTGCGCAAAGCAGCCTTTGCCTTCCTGCAGTGAGTCCGTATTTACAAACCTGTGAGTTCTGCACTGGTGGGCGTGTGGAAGAGTGTCACGCAGATCTCTCCATATGGAAAAATGCACACATTTTAAAAGCAGATAATTCGGGGCTCTGCTTCAAACTGTGGCAGAGTTGGATGGTATGTAACTGTAGCTTTTTTCCATGTATGTGCGCTCTGCATCTCCTCTTAGAACCTGGGGCGTCCCAGTAGTGGCGCAGCTCTGGCTTTCATTAGAACAATCAACACAAAACCATCGAAAAATGCCTGCTCAGCAGTTCACGTCTACTTCCACACATGGCACCTGCTGGGAACACTGCTTTTTAGACAGCAGAAGCAGCACACATATGATGCTTACACAACTACTCCCTTCTTTCAGAGGAGCCGAGGTCGATGTACCCCACCGCAGACGCCCCCCCCATGTCAGCAGGGCCCACTTCGTATATTCTTCTTTACTCACAGACACAACAAAGATGCGTGCTTTTAGATGCAGATCACATACCTACAGCCACCCAGGACGCAGACTGACAGACACGTACTCTTACACATACATGCACATGGACCGACAAACATACAATCACGCATACGCAAAAATCAACACATATCCAGACGCATAAACACAGTTCAACATGCATGATGCATATATGCAGATGTGTAAACAGGCAACACACAGATGCACATTTACACATAAACAGCACACATGCACACAGTCACAGACAACACACCGGCACACACTTACAGACAGACTGGGGAGTGCGAAGTGACAGTGAGTACAGAGTGAGTGCGAGAGTGACAGTGAGTGCAGAGTGAGTGCGAGAGTGACAGTGAGTGCAGAGTGAGTGCAGAGTGACAGTGAGTGCAGAGTGAGTGCAGAATGACAGTGAGTGCAGAGTGAGTGCAGAGTGACAGTGAGTGCAGAGTGAGTGTGAGTGACAGTGAGTGCAGAGTGAGTGCGAGAGCAACAGTGAGTGCAGAGTGACAGTGAGTGCAGAGTGAGTGCAGAGTGACAGTCAGTGCAGAGTGAGTGCAGAGTGACAGTGAGTGTGCAGAGTGACAGTGAGTGCAGAGTGACAGTGAGTGCAGAGTGACAGTGAGTGCAGAGTGACTGTGAGAGTGACAGTGAGTGCAGAGGGAGTGCGAGAGTGACTGAGTGCAGAGTGAGTGTGAGAGTGACAGTGAGTGCAGAGTAGAGTGAGTGCAAGTGACAGTGAGTGCAGAGTGAGTGCGAGAGCGACAGTGAGTGCAGAGTGAGTGTGAGTGCAGAGTGAGTGCGAGAGCGGCAGTGAGTGCAGAGAGAGCGACAGTGAGTGCAGAGTAGAGTGAGTGTGAGTGACAGTGAGTGCAGAGTGAGTGTGAGAGCGACAGTGAGTGCGAGAGCGACAGTGAGTGCAGAGTGAGTGTGAGTGCGTGTGAGTGCGAGAGTGACAGTGAGTGCAGAGTGAGTGCGAGAGTGACAGTGAGTGCAGAGTGAGTGCAGAGTGACAGTGAGTGCAGAGTGAGTGCAGAATGACAGTGAGTGCAGAGTGAGTGCAGAGTGACAGTGAGTGCAGAGTGTGAGTGACAGTGAGTGCAGAGTGAGTGCAAGAGCGACAGTGAGTGCAGAGTGACAGTGAGTGCAGAGTGAGTGCAGAGTGACAGTGAGTGCAGAGTGACTGCGAGAGTGACAGTGAGTGCAGAGTGAGTGCGAGAGTGACTGAGTGCAGAGTGAGTGTGAGAGTGACAGTGAGTGCAGAGTAGAGTGAGTGCAAGTGACAGTGAGTGCAGAGTGAGTGCGAGAGCGACAGTGAGTGCAGAGTGAGTGTGAGTGCAGAGTGAGTGCGAGAGCGACAGGGAGTGCAGAGAGAGCGACAGTGAATGCAGAGTAGAGTGAGTGCGAGTGACAGTGAGTGCAGAGTGAGTGTGAGAGCGACAGTGAGTGCAAGAGCGACAGTGAGTGCAGAGTGAGTGTGAGTGCGTGTGAGTGCGAGAGTGACAGTGAGTGCAGAGTGAGTGCGAGAGTGACAGTGAGTGCAGAGTGAGTGCAGAGTGACAGTGAGTGCAGAGTGAGTGCAGAATGACAGTGAGTGCAGAGTGAGTGCAGAGTGACAGTGAGTGCAGAGTGTGAGTGACAGTGAGTGCAGAGTGAGTGCAAGAGCGACAGTGAGTGCAGAGTGACAGTGAGTGCAGAGTGAGTGCAGAGTGACAGTGAGTGCAGAGTGACTGCGAGAGTGACAGTGAGTGCAGAGTGAGTGCGAGAGTGACTGAGTGCAGAGTGAGTGTGAGAGTGACAGTGAGTGCAGAGTAGAGTGAGTGCAAGTGACAGTGAGTGCAGAGTGAGTGCGAGAGCGACAGTGAGTGCAGAGTGAGTGTGAGTGCAGAGTGAGTGCGAGAGCGACAGGGAGTGCAGAGAGAGCGACAGTGAATGCAGAGTAGAGTGAGTGCGAGTGACAGTGAGTGCAGAGTGAGTGTGAGAGCGACAGTGAGTGCAAGAGCAACAGTGAGTGCAGAGTGAGTGTGAGTGCTTGTGAGTGCGAGAGTGACAGTGAGTGCAGAGTGAGTGCAAGAGTGACAGTGAGTGCAGAGTGAGTGCAGAGTGACAGTGAGTGCAGAGTGAGTGCAGAATGACAGTGAGTGCAGAGTGAGTGCAGAGTGACAGTGAGTGCAGAGTGTGAGTGACAGTGAGTGCAGAGTGAGTGCAAGAGCGACAGTGAGTGCAGAGTGACAGTGAGTGCAGAGTGAGTGCAGAGTGACAGTGAGTGCAGAGTGACTGCGAGAGTGACAGTGAGTGCAGAGTGAGTGCGAGAGTGACTGAGTGCAGAGTGAGTGTGAGAGTGACAGTGAGTGTAGAGTAGAGTGAGTGCGAGTGACAGTGAGTGCAGAGTGAGTGCGAGAGCGACAGTGAGTGCAGAGTGAGTGTGAGTGCAGAGTGAGTGCGAGAGCGACAGGGAGTGCAGAGAGAGCGACAGTGAATGCAGAGTAGAGTGAGTGCGAGTGACAGTGAGTGCAGAGTGAGTGCGAGAGCGACAGTGAGTGCAAGAGCGACAGTGAGTGCAGAGTGAGTGTGAGTGCTTGTGAGTGCGAGAGTGACAGTGAGTGCAGAGTGAGTGCAAGAGTGACAGTGAGTGCAGAGTGAGTGCGAGAGTGACAGTGAGTGCGAGAGTGACAGTGAGTGCGAGAGTGACAGTGAGTGCAGAGTGAGTGCAATACTGAGAGTGAGTGCAGAGTGAGTGCGAGAGTGACAGTGAGTGCAGAGTGAGTGCAGAGTAAGTGCAAGAGTGACTGAGGGCAGAGTGAGTGCCAGAGTGACAGTGAGTGCAGAGTGAGTGCCAGAGTGACAGTGAGTGCAGAGTGACTGTGAGTGCAGAGTGAGTGCAGAATGACAGTGAGTGCAGAGTGAGTGCAGAGTGACAGTGAGTGCAGAGTGAGTGCAGAGTGAGTGCGAGAGTGACTGTGAGTGCAGAGTGAGTGCGAGAGTGACTGTGAGTGCAGAGTGAGTGCATAGTGAGTGCAAGAGTGGCAGTGAGTGCAGAGTGAGTGCAAGAGTGACAGTGAGTGCAGAGCGAGTGTGAGTGACAGTGAGTGCAGAGTGAGTGCGAGAGTGACTGTGAGTGCAGAGTGAGTGCAGAGTGAGTGTGAGAGTGACTGAGTGCAGAGTGACAATGAGTGCAGAGTGAGTGCCAGAGTGACAGTGAGTGCAGAGTGACAGTGAGTGCAGAGTGAGTGCAGAGTGACAGTGAGTGCAGAGTGAGTGCGAGAGTGACTGTAAGTGCAGAGTGAGTGCCAGAGTGACTGTGAGTGCAGAGTGAGTGCAGAGTGACTGTGAGTGCAGAGTGAGTGGTAGAGTGACTGTGAGTGCAGAGTGAGTGCAGAGTGAGTGTGAGAGTGACTGAGTGCAGAGTGACAATGAGTGCAGAGTGAGTGCCAGAGTGACAGTGAGTGCAGAGTGACAGTGAGTGCAGAGTGAGTGCAGAGTGACTGTGAGTGCAGAGTGAGTGCCAGAGTGACTGTGAGTGCAGAGTGAGTGCAGAGTGACTGTGAGTGCAGAGTGAGTGCGAGAGTGACTGTGAGTGCAGAGTGAGTGCGAGAGTGACTGTGAGTGCAGAGTGAGTGCGATAGTGACTGTGAGTGCAGAGTGAGTGCAGAGTGAGAGTGAGTGCAAAGTGAGAGTGAGTGCAGAGAGAGCAGGGTATGCTTGTGCGCATACATGGTGCACTGACACACAGGAGCTAAAACAAAGAACAGCTGAACACATGTCTTGGGAGCTTCATTGAGGCAGCCGGCCCTCTGTGAGGGGAGCAGCAAGGAGGGGACGCCCCAACCAATCAAGCGCAACTACTCACAACCTACTGTACGATTACAACACAGGCCAAAGGGCAGAGCTAGGTCTTTTCGCATTACGTAGGGCGAGCAGTGTGTGAGCGTGCAGGGTGAACAGTGTGTGAGTGTGCGGCTGAGCAGTGTGTGAGCATGCAGGGTGAACAGTGTGTGAGTATGCAGGGTGAGCAGTGTGTGAGCGTGCAGGGTTAACAGTGTGTGAGTGTGTAGGGTGAGCATTGTGAGTGTGTAGGGTGAGCATTGTGAGTGTGTAGGGTGAGCAGTGTGTGAGTGTGTAGTGTGTGAGTGTGTAGAGTGAGCAGTGTGTGAGTGTGCAGGGTGAGCAGTGTGTGAGTGTTCAGGGTGAGCAGTGTGTGCAGGGTGAGCAGTGTGAGAGTGTGCGGTGAACAGTGTGAGTGTGTAGGGTGAACAGTGTGTGAGTGTGCAGGGTGAACATTGGGTGATTGTGTAGGGTGAACAGTGTGTGAGTGTGCAGGGTACGAAAACTCGAACTAAGTCCACCACACACACACACATAACACCACACACATAAGACCCCACACATAAGACCCCACACACTCACCACCACACACTCAGTGCAAACCTACACACACTCACCACCACACACAACAACACATGCAACCACACACGCAAGCACACACACACACAACCACACCATCAGTGCAAACTTTCACCAGACACAGACACCATGAGTCGTCTGTGCAGGCTTCCACCAGGCACACACCACCACCCGTCAGTGCACGCTTTCACCAGGCACACACACCACCAGCTGACAGTGCACACTTTCACCAGGCACACACACCACCAGCCGTCAGTGCACGCTTTTACCAGGTACACACACCACCAGCCGTCAGTGCAGGCTTCCACCAGGCACACACACCTCCAGCCGGCAGTGTACGCTTCCACCAGGCACACACCCCACCAGCGATCAGTGCACACATCAATTGTTAACGCATCCACAATTAACTATTGTAGCAATCGCAGTATGGTGCACTTTACTTTTAAACATATTCATTTAAAGCGCAGCATGCCACTATTGCTGCAATTCCAATCCAACCCACATAATTCCACTATACACCACATGCATACACTCCATAACACATGGCTAAAAGACATTGCCATTTACAATGCCATTAGCTCAAACTCAAATAAATCCGAGACCTATTGCATTTCCAATGCTTGTTTAGATGAGTCAGGAAACCGGCAAACTTGATAAGGGTTAATGAATGCACTAATCTTAGCTTGTTGCTTTGTTTATTGGTGATTCCATTGGGCTTTTATGTTTCATATGTAAACAATGGTCATCAGAATTGCATTTTAACCTTACAGTTATAAATTGGTCTGGTGTAAAAAAAGTAACCCGGTATTTGTAAAGTGCCAAATAATCACCCCCAAGGGTCTCAGGGCACTGGGGGCAGTCAGGGAGATTAAGTGAGCTATTGCCCAGAGTCACATGGTGCTGGGATAAGCTGACGCCGGCAATCGAACCGTGAGCCCCCCCCCCCGCTCTGTAGTCAGCCACCCTGGCTGCTGCGCCACACCTCTCCCTCTGGCGTATTTATGAATTACGTTTGCACATACATTTATAGTTTTTATGGTTTATGTTTTATTTTAACTGCTCTGGCACTGTGTGAATTTTGGTTTTAAGAGAATGATGTTTTAATCATATTGTAATAATTTATCGTAACATTTTGTGCTTTTAAGGCTCATATAAATTGTGCCGAATAAAGCTTTGTGATGATGATTTCTCCATTGTAGATGCAATGCTAGCCTTGTCACCATAATGGCTGTGCTTGGCATTTTGTGGGCACCCATAGCACAATGGTGTCTACCTCTGGCATAATACTGGTCTAGACATTGTGGTGGTAATTCTTCATATTATGGGCAACAATAATAAAAATGTTGTCCACCCATGTCATGTAGCTGGTGGAAATCCTTGGCATGGGATAGGCATCTTGGATGTATGATGGTGTTTTATAGGGATTGGAGGCAGAATCAGTCACATGTGGCAGGTGCGCCTATGATAGTTGATGAATATGTCACATGGATGTTAAGTGACCAATGGACAGATGCACTGAGGGACTTTGCAGTCAAAAACCCTGCGATTTGCAAAAATATCAGGGTTTGAAACTGCAAAATCTCTTTTTCTTATGTACTAACTCTATTTTACCATTTGGAAAAGTTTTTCCAAATTGCAAAATGAGGTTAGTGACCCATGCCGAATCGCAATTTGGAAGGTGCATAATAAGGGGCATTCCTTCCAATTTGCGAGTTGGTATAGTATGAATTCAGGGTTTGCGACAGGAACTACGGTTGCAAATCATTGGTCAGTTAGTGACACCCAAGTACGCTAGCTTCTCTACTACCTGCTAGCCTATTGCGGAACCTCCTATTATTCGTCTACCAGCAGCACATTTAAAAAAACAGAATCACAGTTTTTGCGGGGTTTTTTGTAAAACTTGCAGGATTTTTTTTACAAAAGTGACAACTTTGTCGTTATTTTTTGCAAAATAGCAAAATCCCATAGGGGTTTTACTCTATAGCCAATGTATTGTTATACACCGCTCAGCAATGGCAGACAAAGAGTCATACATGTATTGCACACTTTGGGGCTCATTAGGATGACAGGCAGACTTAGTCCGCCCGCCATCCTATCAGTCATTGGGACTGCCCGCCATAAGGGCGGGGGTCCCGTGGGGGGTATTAGGATGCGCCCGCCACTGTGGCCGGCGCATACTGCATTTTTAGCATTGTGGCGGGCGGTGCTCTCAACACCGCCCGCCGCAATGCTAAAAATGCACGTATGCATTTGCATAAACAAAACAGTAGGCACCGCGTGGTGCCTGCCGCTTTGTTTATGCAAATGAAGGGGGGTACCACTAGGCAACCGGGGCAGAAAAGCGGCGGACAGTCTTTCCGTCCGCCGCAGTCCCCCGCCAGGCCGGCGGTGGCTACCACCAGCCTGGCGGGGGCAATCCGCCTGCCATCCTAATGGGCCCCTATGTCATTTTATGGTGTCGGATGAATACCCAGCATACAAGATCTAACACAGAACTTCTCATCAAACGTGATGCTGAGCAACCACCTGTTCCCGATAGCTTGCAATTACAAGGCAGGGTCAAACCATAAAAAAACCTGCATTGTCAGTACCACATGTTAGGCCCGTGGAATGCAGGTACGGTGTATTATACGGAGGATTTCAAGTGTGCAGTAAGCAGTGAGTGAGTGGCTTTAAAACTGGTATTGCTTATGACTACCTTTGTGTAAGAAAAAATGTCTGTCCCACTCACCTTCTGATATTGGGGCCCCATTGTGCTCCTCCTGTTTAGTCCTAATAATGAACCATGAATATAGGCAGTCCTTACAGATTGCCCTATAAAGTGCAAATAAAAGATGTCAACACTGTGCTAGAAGCCAGAGTAACAGAGCCTGGTGGCCTTCCATTGGAACACTCTCAGGCAGTTTGGACAGATTTCACTAATCTTGGATACAACAATAAATGACCCGCTTGTACCCCAAATTGTTGATTAACTTCACTGTGAGAAGGTGGATTATTAGATGGTGTGGATGGTAGTCCACCACAATTGATATTGTCACTATTCCTGTTAGGTCCAGTAATATTTTCAGTAATATGGCACAGAGGAGACAGGCTTACCTTAAGAAAATATGCAAAGCATTTAGAAGTTCCAAAATAGGTAAAAAGTCAAAAACACAGCACAATAAAAATCCCATCCAATTTAAAAATATACAGAATATGTTAATAATCAAAATGACATTAAAATGTCAAAAATCTAATAAGGGGAACCAGCGATATGAATTATTAAAGTTTTAAATGAGAACATCACCAAAAAGCACAAAGCGCCATCCATGGGCAACTGGCCACAATAAACTGAGTGAAACTCAAAAGTTAAGGCTGACTGCAATCGATCACCAGACAGACACAAGGACCAGGTTTATCCCAAAAACTTGCATGGAGAAAAAGTGGTCATTGGCGAGTCATCGGCAGGGCAAGCTGGATCCAAAGTGGCACGACTGCAGGTTGTTGAAAAAGTTGTTGAAAAGTAGGGTCCTGGAGCTGTCCTCTTTGAAGGTGTACAAAAAATCAATGGGGGAAGGGATCACTTGTCCTGAGTAACCAGGGGTTTTGTTCTCTTATTCGGTTTCGGTGCCGATTAAAAAACCCTCATTCACGTACCAAGGCTCGATCAGCGGTGTATCTTGGTCCTCCGCCTTGTTGTTAACAACGTGACAGCATCATCATCGGGTTTGATTGCATGCTTCCTCCACCCGGAGGTAAACCACTGGTTAGTACAGTAGGGAGTCAGTGATAAAAATTATAAGGGTGTGTGATTAAAAAGGCTTCTTAACCAGTTTGGTAGTTTTAATTGATGCTGGAAATTAATGCCTGGTTAAAAGAGTGGGCGTGCGTAGGAAGCTGGGTTATTTGGCTTCCGCACTGAGTTATGTCCATAAAAAGGTCGGCATGTCTCAGCCACAGGTTGCCCGTAGGGGTCAAATTGGCTTTCTTCAGGACCTAATATCTCTATTGAAAATAGAGAAGAAAAGAAAAAGTGTGATGACCTTGAGTATCAGGTCGGATACATAGAATAATTGTTTTAGATATCGGGAAAGGCCTTAAAGTACCTTTCAAGGGATCAGTAATCGCCTCTTCGGGCGTGCTGAGAGTTGCCGGACCTGCTCCTTCGCAGTTGCTTGTGCTGTTTCTGCCTCTCAGTCCCCTCTTTGAAGGTGGGCAAGCCACGAGTGGTGAAGTCAGTGCTGCTGAGGAAGGCCTCAACATTGATCCGATGCTATTCGGTGTTGGTGTCGGTCCAGGTGAAGCTATCTACATTTGGACTTACAAACTTTGCTTATAGTAGGATTTCCTTGAGCTGGGCAAGCCGGCAAGTTGAGGCCGACTAGCAATTTGAGATTGATGGCTGTGGATTCAATGACTACCCCTGTCTCAGTCTGTTCTGCTGACAGAACATTGGCAAAAGTTTCTTAGTCCCAATATTTGCAGTTTGGGGACAGTAGAAGTGTACTCTAAAGGCGACCAAGGGTCTAGGACTTGAGGTTGGCACCACTTTGGGATAAGGACTCACTCAAGCATAAGCCACCAGCAGGGTCCAGGGCAGTTCCAGTTGCAACTGGTCAGCTGGGCTCTTTCAAGAAAGTAGGCTTCTTTCAGCTCTTGTGCCCATGCAGCCTAACGGTATATCACCCAAAAGACACTTGGAATCCACTTCTCTGCCCTGGGTGCAAGTGGAAGCAGGTTCAGCCTTAAAGGTTCTCCTCACAGGTCACACTCCTTCTTCTATTTTTCAAAGGTCCAGTAGTGTTCTAAATAAGGTACCCAGTGGTACCACATTAATGCCTGCCACTGGTCTGTGGGTGGGGGTGACTCCTGACCCCGACCAATAATGAAAAAGTTCCCATGGATAACCCTAACCACCTTTGAAGAAGCTCCTGTATGCTCTACTGCAAATAATCCTAGAGTCACCTTCTCTGCCTAAATCCAACTTAATCCCACAAGGCAAAACCTCTCTTCCCTTGAGCAAAGGTACTGTGCCCACCCTTAAAGTGTGCCCAAAGGAAATTAGCAAACTCTTCCACTGGGATTGGTGCCAGGCTGACTAATTAAACAAAGGGTGGATTTGCCAAGGCGTGAGCTGCATCTGCCAGTGACAGGGTAAGCATCATTTGAAGATAAGCAAGGGGATGGATAGAACCCCCAGGCCATTCTGTGAAGGGAAGGTCAACATCTCCACTTTGTCTCAGCTCATAGAGCCAATTCACACAGAATCAAGGAGCTTTTCAGCTCCTGGGTGACATTTGGATGTACAGGCAAATAGGCCTCTACAGTCTTTAGGCATGCAAAAGGCAGGTAAAAGGGGACTTTTTAAAAGTAACTTTTATAAAAAAATATGTGTTGCAGATCCAACTTTCCCAATAAATGAATTTGTAATAAATACTTTAAAAAGTCTAGAAATTAACTTTTTATCGGGTTCCTAAGTGGCGATTATTTTATTAACTTTAATAAAGTGTCCCAATGCTTTTATATGAAACATCTTACCCTGATACAGTGAAAGTAGCTTTTAGGACATATTCACAATAAGGACATGTTTAATATTAAACTTGTACATGTTCTAATTTTAAATATTATACACCCTGCCTTAAGGACATTTAAGGCCTACCTAGAGGTGACATATGAATGTTTAAAAGGAGGTTTCAGGCCTTTCAAAATAGTTATTGTGACAGGTAGCACTTGTAGTTTAAATCAGCCCGGTCAATTTACTAGTGGTGGGCTTGCAGAAGTGTTTTGCATTGTCCCTTTAGTTATGGCACAAAAGGTGCCGCAGTCCACTAGTGACTTTTAACTTACAGGCCCTGGGTACACTTTGTACCATATACTACAGACACTCAGGTAAGTTAAATATGCCAATTAGGAGTGTCGACAATTTCCACATGTTTTAGGGGCTGGAGCAAATGCATTTAGGCCTGGTTACCGGAGTCCCAATGCACAGGGTCAAAATACTAGCATCATCAGTCAACAAAAATGGGGGTAATCATGCAGAAGGAGACATTTTCTTACAATCACTTCTTATAAAGTACTCCTATCACCAGAACCACCATCCACCTATATAGACACTGCAGCTCCTTGTCTAAGCACACAAAAGCCGTATAAGCCCCACAGTGGTGCATCAAAAACGAATGAGAGAGACTGCATCACTCTCTGAACAGCCAATGCCCAGATCCAGGCCATAGGAACTTCATTGTAATAAACTCCAGGGCCCACTATGCATGAAATCATGACTTTGTACCTCAAATAAACAGCACCACACAGCTTACTGAAAGTTGTTTCTCTTGCTTAAGATCATCATCTTACCACTTCATCAAGTGTTGCACTTGTGAGGCAAAATCATATCGCCTTTTGCGTCCGACAGTTTATGGGGTAACTTGTTTAATTTCATGGTATGGTCCAGACCAGATCAAAGAAGTGAACATGCCATCTGATTTGCAAAAGGCCGATTTGGGCAGCAAGAAGATGAATCTAACTTGCTAAAGATATCTTGTGGACATTCATAAAGCTGACCTGTAAATGCATTCCACCATTTCCTTACCATTGGTGTTGTAACTTACATTTTATGGCTTTCTATTTGCTGGCTTTATTTGCTTTAGGCTGTCCATCTTGAGTTTGTCCCTCCCATTGCCCAAACTTTGTTTACTGTTTCCTTCCACAAACTGGTGTTCTGTAAACAGGCTTTTAAATCTCGATCCTATCTTGTCACATTTGCTGGGCATTCAATGTAACCCTGGGCGAAGCACTACGCTACGCTCGCGTAGTTTGCGAAGTTTGCACAACTTCGCACTATGAAAGCTGCACGTAGCACAGTACGAACACGCGTAGTGCAGCGTAGCGTAGTGCAGCAGTAATTTATTGCTTGTTCGCGGTCCTCAACGTCATGTTCGCGACCGCGAGCAAGCAAAATGACATCCCGGCGAGATTCTCAACGCGGGGAGGTCAGGTTTCTCATTGCGAGTGGTTGCGCATGCTCGCGACCGCTCGCAATGAGAAACTACCAGTTCACTTTGAGAAAGCTGCCGCTCGAGTAAAAATCTACTCGAGCAGTAGAAAACTATAGCTCGCACTGAGCAAGATGCCATTTTCAATGATTGCACAGTGCCGGATGCTTGTCCGCACTGTGCAATCATTGAAAACGCATTTTGCACAGTGCGAACATCCTACTACGCATCTCGCGTAGTGCTACGGGAAGTTCGCGTAGTGCGAAGTGCACTTGGCGTAGCTTCGCGTAGAGCTACTTCGCAAACTACGCCCACCCTTAATTCAATGACAGAGGTCAAATGTCAAGCGATCTCTTCCGAGGCATCTTGGTGTTTGCTTTTCTTTCTCTAACTTTAAAGTGTGAGAATTTATGTGACAATCCTGCTGAGTATCCACATTTAAGAGGAGAGGGTGTAGAATTTTTTTCTAGCACACAACAAAAAAAGGAATTGTGCTGATCTTCAGAATATATCAGAATTAGTACAAATGTAGCACTTTTTGTAATTCTGAAGTGTGGTGGAAACAAATATTTGAATTAGATCAAAACACATCAATGCAATAAGTGACGACATTTGCACACATTTTCGTTTGTGTGCTGTAAAACCATATTTCGGTGCAAATGTAGTGGTCATTGTAATTAGAAATGTGTTGTCTGTACCAGCAGTGCGCTACAACTCCATGCATAATCCACACTTCTCCACTCCACTCCACTCTGTGCCCTTTCACTCTATTACTAGTGATGCATTTTCCTGAAAGGCAATCAAGAAGCACACCTGTGGTTCAATTTAAAACATTGAGCCGTTTGTCAATTTTTTTAATCCTTACAGTTTTTTCAAGGCGTATGAAATGTTCACATCACAGTACATCATAAGAAAATCCTTAGTTATACTTGTAATAGAAAGTCCAAGGCATTTCGGGTTGAGCCCTTCATCCTGGGATGTTTCCTGAAAAGTAATACCGTTCATTAATCTTCAGTACTGATATACTTGGTCTGTCGTGCCCCAGCTAGAAATGGTGCTTTACAAGAAATGTGTAAGTAATAACGATTTGGAAAAATGATGTGAAAGTGTGGGATTCATGTGGGATTGTTGTATGCATATATCGTCAAGAAAACAATCAAAGGGAATTCAGACAGAGGAGGCTTTAAAGTGAAATATTAACAAATGACAACATTAAAATGAAATAAGGAATCATAGTAAATATAAATGAATGATAAACAGTTAAGCCGATAAGAAATGCGGAGTTGATAATTCATGCCCGATGCGGTTTTGTTAACTGCTTTTCGCCGAGGTGAAAATTGTGAACCACGTACATGCCGCAACGTCTAACGATTTATGATTATGCCACATACCTGACGTGTGTGTTAAACCGAATACATTGTATCTGTTAGACGTGCTCAAAGTTCACTGTGTTCGACGTTATCAAGGGTGTGTGAGTATCCGGGTGAAATAAATAGATAAGGGTCAAATGTGCGGGCTCACCCGGAAGTGTACTGAAGCTCTGTGGAGTAAAATAGGAGAGAACTGTAAAGATAAAAAAAATTAAACCCATCTACCACAGACAAATGGTTAAATTTTTTTAATTTAAACACAGGAGCTATTGTTGAGGACGTTTTTGCCTTTAAGGAAAACACATCACCACTTATTAATCCTCAGCACAACTCTTGTTCAGGAGGTGATACCCACAAGCACCCACCAAAAGATACATTTTGCGCATTAATAGTAGTGCAATTGTCACCTTTTTACTTCCCTTTCAGTCTATGCCATGCCACTCTATTCTACGACACTCAACTACACCCTACGCCGTAGAGTCTACGGCATGCCATGCTACTCGACTCCACGATACAACACGCCACTCCAATCTACCCCTCTCCACTTACCCCACTCCACTCTACCTCAATCCACCCCACTCCAATCTACTCCACTCAACACCAATCTACCCCACTCCACTCAATAAAAAACACTAAGCTGCACCCCACTCCAATCTACCCCACTCCACCCCAATCTACTGCACTGTGCTCAGAAATACCCCTCTGCTCCAATCTACCCAAGTTTACCCCATTCTACTCCAATCCAATCCAATCTATCCTAATCCACTCCAATGTACCCCAATCTAACCCACTCCACTCCAGTTTACACCGTTCCATTTCAATTTACCTTACTCCTCTCCATACTCCACTCTAATCTACCCCAGTACACTCTAATCTACCCCACTACACTACACTCCAATCTACTCCACTCCAGTCTACCGCAATCTACCCTACCCCAATCTACCATAATGTACCTCCCTCCACTCCTTTCTACCACACTCCAAACCACCCAATCTACCCCACACCATTCTAATCTACCACACTACACTTCACCCTACCTAAATCTACCCCACTCCACTACACTCCAATCTACCCCACTTCAATCTACCATACTCCACTCAAATCTACCGCACTCCACTCCAATCTAAACCACTCTTCCCAATCGACCTTAATTCACCCTACTCCAATCTACCCCGCCTCAATATACCATTATACAATCTACCCCACCCCAATCTACCCCACTACAGTCCACCCCATCTACTCCACTCCAATCCAATCTACCCACTCCACTCCAATCTACCCGACTTCAATCATCCCTCTTCAATCTACCCAATTTAATCTCCCCACTCCAACTACCCTACTCCACTCTTCTCCAATCTATCTCACTCTACTCCAAAGTTCACTCTACTCCAATCCATCCCAAACCAATTTACCCACTCCAGTCCACCCAATCTACACTGCTCCACTCTACCCTAATCTACCACACTCCAATCCACTCAACCCAATCTAACCGACTCGACCACAATCCACCCCACTTCATCTCATTTCAATCTACCCTACTCTGCACCACCCAAAACTACCCTACTCTGATCTACCCCACCCAATCAGCCCTACTCGAACCTACCCCAATCTACTGCACTACAAACTACCCCACCTTAACCAATCTACCCCTCACCAATCTACCCCACTCCATCCCAATCTACCCCACACCACTCTATCCACCTCCAATCCAATCTACTCCACACCAATCAACCCCACTCCACTCCAATTTACCTCAATCTACCCCACTCCAAACTACCCCACTCCTAACTATCTCACTCCAGTTTACCCACTCCACTACAATCTACCTTACTTCACTACAATGTAGCCTACCATAATCCACCCAATCTATCCTACTCCAATCTACCCCACTCCACCCTAGTCTACCCCACTCCAATGCACCCCACTCAAATCCACCCCAATCTGCTCCAATCTACCCCAATCCACTGCACTCCACTCCACTCCAATCTACTCCTAGATATAGCACTCTACTCTAACCTGATGTACACCACTCCACCCTACCCCAATCTACCCCACTCCAACCTAACCCACTCCACTCAAGTCTACGCCACTCCACTCCAAGCTACCCCACTCCGCCCAAATTGATTGCACTTGACCCCAATTTATTATACCCATTCCAATCTACCCCAATCTACTCCACTCTACCCAAATTTACTACTCTTGACCTTGATTTAATCTACACACTACGATCTACCCCAATCTACTCCACTACAATCTACTCTACTCCACTCCAGTCTAATCCTCTCTACCCCAATCTACCTCACCCATCCCAATCTACCGCACACTACTCCAATCCACCCACTCCCCCAATATACCCCACTCCACTCCACCCCAATCTACCCCACTCCATATTACCCTAATCTGCTCCCACTCCATTCCATTTAACCCTACTATAAACCATCCAATCAGCCCTACTCCAATCTACCAAACTCCACTCTACCCCACCCTCTCCAATCTACCCAACTCCATCCTAAACTACCCCACACCACTCAATCCAACTCCACTACAATCTACTCCACACCAATCGACCCCACTCCACTTAAATGTACCTCAATAAACATCACTCCAAACTACCCCACTCCTATCTATCTCACTCCAATCTACCCCATTCCACTCCAATCTAACCTACTTCACTCCAATCTAGCCTAACATACTGCACCCAATCTATCCTACTCCAATCTACCCCACTCCATTCTAGACTACCCCACTCCACTTCAATCCACCCTGCTCAAATCTATCCCAATCCACTCCAATATACCCCATTCCTCTGCACTCCACTCTTTATCAATCTACCCCTCTCATATCCCACTCTACTCTACCCCGATCTACCCCACTCCACCCTGACCCGATCTACCCACTCCAATCTACCCCACTCCACTCCAGTCTACCCCACTCCACACCAAGCTGCCCCACTCCACCCAAAGTTACTACACTTGACCCCAATTTAATCTACTGAAGGACCGGGTTTTAGAACCCAGCGGCGTCAGGGAGAACGCCCGATACCTTCGAGTTCCCCTGTCTTGGCAAACAGAGACACAGGATACTTCTTGATGACGTCAGAGACCAAAGTTTATTGGCTGCAACCAGGAACAGAGGTCTACGAAGCACACACGGGTGGTTCGCTAGAGACTGCACAAATTCAATGAGCGGAGCATGGTCTTTTATGCCAAAAATCAAGCCTCAGGCAACATTTCAAATTAACATTAGGTGCATACAAACTGACCAATAGCAATGTCACAATTTGAAAGTAGCGAATGACGACAATCTCAGACAATCCCATTTTCCGTTGTCCAGCCCACCAGAAATGACCAAGCACATTCCAATATCCTGTTCGATCAGGCCGGACAAACCCATCATAAAACCCTCAACCCAAATCAGTGATTATGTCGTAAAGAAAAGGCAGAAACAGATTGGAAGTGAGATAGAAGGGTGGGAGCAGTGTACCATAAACTCGGGCACATCCTGCTCTTTGATCTTTATCAGACCAGCTGCTTAACAAGGAACTGGCTCAGCGAGGTCAGCCTCGGGCAATGAGTCAGTTCGGCCAGGTCACTCAAAAGTCAGCTAAGGCATACGTGTCTCAGGGAATCATTCGGCCACAGTCATCGGGCCTATGTGAGGGCAACCATACAAAATGGCTGCCGTACACAAAATGGAACCCGAAGGTTCAAACTAAATCCTTGAATACGGAGTGTTCTCATATATCGATTCATGTGAAAACCCTCAGACAAGCTACACTCGTCATTTGCGGTCTGCTGACACCAAAATCGTCCATTTCAGACAACCTTTATTGAACGGGTTCTGAACCTTCGAACCTCACTCGCAAACCACAGAACTACAGACCCTCCTTTTGCCCTTACATAGGCAACAGACCCAAACCCATGTCAATCTGAATCCGAATCTATATTCATCAGATCATCGATGTGTTGCTGTAGCATCATCCTATTACTTAGTACCTCTCTCTGGACAGGTCTCTTTGCATGCAAAGTAGCACAGAGGCCACAAACTACAGGAGCACACTGTACACAGAGACAGAACATGAAAAGGATAGCTAAGACCATCCCAATGACCATCAAAATCTTCCAACCCCGAATGGATATCAATCCCCATAACCATCCTATCAAGGACCAATCTCCTTTGTCCAAATGGACAGAATCGGAGATCTTATGTAGCTTGGAAATGGCCTGGAAAACTGACGGAGCGTTGTCTGGAATGAAAACGCAGCAGCTCGATTGAATCAGTTTACAAACTCCACCTCGATCTGCTAGTATGACATCAAGGGCAACTCTATTTTGAAGTGTCATAAGTCTATCCGACTGGAGCTCAGCAGTCAAGTTACCAAGGGCACCGGCAGTTTCGACTATGGTGGACTCAACCACTCTCGTCAACTGGCGAATATTCCTACTGTTAGCCATCGGTCCCCAAAACGGCAGGAAACCCTTAAAAATATCTCCCAACTCTTGCCCTGCAGTGTCTTCTTGACTAAAGACACCTCTAGCAACTCTCGTCTTATGGTAATCTGCCGCAGCTGTAAAAGTGGGGGGTAACAGAAAAGAAACAAAACATGTGCCCGAAAAATCAGGGGGCAACCATGTATACGCTTTGTCGTAGCAGGCAAAGTAGGTACCCTTAGCAGCTAAAAATGCTGGGGAAGACTGAGACGCAAATACATAAGTCTCAGTGCAGACACTCTTCCCTAACTGAGCTCTCGGATTCTTGCCATTGCCCTGCAGACAATAGCGACCCTGATGGGGCACTATCCAAATCGGTGGAGAACTCTTCGCTCGCTGGTTAACACTCAGACTAACTCCATATCCAGTAACGTTCCAACCAATGTAGGCTAGTGTCTCATCTCTCAGAATAGTCTCATACGAGCTAATCCCTCTAATCATATCGACTATACCCTTGACTAGAGCACTATTCTTCGGGTTGTCTTTCACTGAACGTTGGGGATAGACACTATGGGCATAGATAAACATCGTTCTATAAGCCCAGATCGAACCGTTTAAACTAAAAGGCAAAACTAAATACGGAATACCTTTATCAGCCGTATGGGGCATTAGACCACAAATCCAACAGTTTGTCGTGTTCATCACTAACTGGTGTTGGTGCAAAAGTTGGATGAAGGGATTATTTGCAAATTCCAATCGTCTAACTACCTCATGTTCAGGCAGAGTGTGAAAAGAATGGGAAGAAATAGTAGGTGTAGGTGTAGGTTGCACAGTGGGATTAAACGTCACTTTAAAAGAGAATGTTACATAACCGATTATGAATTTCATCAGGCTCAATAGCAAAAACAAACATGGTATCAAAAAACTTTTCTTCAATATGATTTTACATATCCTCTTTCTAAAAGTTATTGTTCGTGCAGGTCTCTCCAACTCAAAGAAATCCATCCTAAACTAAATATGCTGCCCGCGGTGGTAGGTTGATTCTGCTAAGGAATGCCTCTATCAACCCAGGGCAACTCCCTTAGGCCAACAAGAACCCTCGACCTAGTGTCTCAGGCTTGCACTCCAAAGACTTACGGCAACCGCGACCCTAGCAGCTGAAACCGGATGGCGGTTCAAAAAACAAAAATGAGTAGATCCTCGGTGGAGAGTTAACCTGCAAACAGAAAAATCATAAAACTTTATTTGTCTTTATTTATTTGTCCATGACTCTCGGTCGCAAATTATAGCGGCTTCTTCCAGGCAATTCTTGATCTTTAAACAAGAGTTCAGGCTCAGTAGTGTTCAATCGATTCGTAGGAGGCACTGATTCTTGCAAAATATCATCACTTTCTCTTTCAGAGTTCGTACCAATCAGAAGAGCATCGCTGAATGGTACAAATCGTGGAACAATGTCTGTTTCAGAATCTGCAAGTCCCTCCTGGACCCACTTATCGTATGGTAAGGGCAAGGGTGCCCGCTTAGTATGCACTCCGTGGATCCAGTTTCGCTTGCCTCTCACTCGGACCGCAGATCGTGTCGACAGAAGAACCTGATAGGGTCCCGTCCAGCGGGGCTGATCGTTCTTGCTCCGCTGAAAATTGCGCACGAAGACCCATGAGGCAGGTTCGATAGAATGGCCTGGATCCTCTGAAGCTTGTGGAAGGCTATTGTGAACCTGTTGGTGTAAAACACGCAATTTAGTTGTCAATTCACGCAAGTAATCCAGCAACACAGGGTGTTCGAGGTCACTGAACTTTGTTGGTCTTGGTACGCCCCAAATATTCGCCGGGCGACCAAACACAACCTCATACGGACTCAAACCCATTCGCGAATGCACAGTCATTCTCGTGGACAAAAGCGCTAAAGGCAAAGCATCTGGCCACTTTAGAACAGTGCTCACTTGGGTTTTGGCCAATTTCAATTTAAGAGTACCATTATAGCACTCGACTAAACCAGTTGATTGGGAGTGATTTGCAGCGTGGAATTTCTGCTGAATTCCTAGTCCCTCACACACTCTCTTCATAACTTGACCCACAAATTCACTCCCATTGTCACTCCAGATAATTCTCGGCATTCCAAACCTCGGGAAAAACTCTTTTATCAAAACTTTCGCTGTGGACAAGGCAGTATTGTCCTTAAGGGGATAAGCTTCTACCCATCTAGAAAAGGAGCAAACAACCACTAAGACATATTTCAAGTTGTTACATCTCTCCATGTGGATATAATCTAGCTGCAAAGCCTCGAACGGATAGGTAGGAGGAGCAAAATGACCAGCTGGTGTTGGAGTTCCTCTACCAGGATTGTACATCAAGCACACCATACAGTTCTTCACCAAGTTCTCTGCACATTTTGGAATTCCCGCATTCTGCCAAACCGGAGCCAACAACTTGCAAATCCCTTTCACGCTAATATGTGCCATTCCATGAGTCATTGTGACAACCGGAAGCACATACGCGTTAGGCAACAACCATCTCTGATGCTCTGACAAATCAGTCCAACAACCATTCAAATCCAATCTACCCTTGTTTTCTCTCCATTCATTCAACTCTTTCTCTGTAGCTTCAGCTTGAATGGATTTCACACTCTCAATCGTATCTTCACACATACTCTTCTCTGGAACCCATCTCGCCGGACCCGCAACGTACATTCGACTCATCACATTTCCCGCAGTTTCTTTCGCAACTTCATCCGCAAACGCATTACCACGACCAACATCATCCGTAACTTTCTTATGGGCACTGCATTTCACGATCGCTACTTGTAATGGCAAAGTAAGAGATTCAAGAAGTTCATTCACCAACTGTCCATGCTGGATCTTCGTCCCATGCGAAGTTAAAAATCCACGTTCACGCCACAAACGTCCAAAGCTATGAGCCACGCCAAAGGCATATTGGCTATCAGTATACACATTCACTCGTTTTCCTTTTGCCAACACACATGCTCTCGTTAATGCAATCAACTCCGCTGCTTGTGCTGAATTATGTGGAATACGTGCAGCTTCAACAATCGTATGCAAAATCGTAACAGCATATGCCGCAGTCGTATTACCATTCGGCAACTTAAAACACGAACCATCAACCCACAAAGTACCATCACATTCAGGAAGAGGAGTATCCCTAAGATCTATTCTCCCTTTCGTTTCTTCTTCAGTTCTCAGAAAACAGTCATGCTGTTCTTCACTATCATCATCTGTCTCAACTGAAATCGGCAACAACGTGGCTGGATTCAACGTGTTGCATCGTTTAATGTGCACATGACTCGCTAACAACGTCAACTCATAACCTGACAACCGAGCACTAGTTAAATGCTGTGTCTTCGTACGGTTCAACAAGGTATCCACTGCATGTGGAACCATAACCACTAGCGTGTTGTCCATAACTAAACCAGCAGACTGTCGAATTGAAACAGCCGCTGGCGCTGTAGCTCTCAAGCAACTCGGCAACGCTCTAGCTACCGGATCTAAAGTCGAAGAAAAGTACGCACATGGGCGTTGCTTATCGTCAAACTGCTGAGTCAAAACCGACAATGCACAACCTTCTCTCTCGTGAACATACAATGTGAAAGGCTTACTGTAGTCGGAAGTACCCAACACAGGAGCCGAACACAACGCATTGCGTAATTCAGAAAAACTTGTTTGACATTCGTCAGTCCAAGGAATAGGATTTGGAGTATCCTTAACAGTAAGAGCTATCAAAGGCTTCGCTAGCAAGGAGAAATTAGGAATCCACTGTCTACAGTACGATGTAATACCCAAAAACGCACATACTTCTCTCTGTGTCGTAGGCACACTCATTTTCGCAATAGCTTGAATTCTTTCTGGGGTCAGTTTCCTTCCCTCCTTCGATAAGAGGTGACCTAAGTAGGTTACTTCTTGTCGACAAAATTGCAACTTGGAGAGAGAAACTTTATGATGACAATCAGACAAGTGGCGTAGTAACGACAAAGTGGCTTCCCTGCAAATCTCTTCAGTATCAGCGGCAACTAACAAATCATCAACGTATTGAATAAGGGCTGCACCATCAGGTAAAATCAACAGATCAAGGGTCAGATGTAGGTGGCCGTTTGAGGCCATTTACCGATCGGTAAATGGGTGACAGGTATGTAGGGGGCATTATTTTACCGAATCGGTAAAATTACCGATTCGGTAATTTTACCGATTCGGTAAAATAAAAAAAGGTAATTTTACCGATTCTGAGGGACCCAGATGTAGGTGGGACTCTTAGTCCCAGAGGCCTTACCAAATCAGTATTTTACCATCAAATCCAATTTGATGGTAAAATACCGATTCTGGTGTGCATGCACATGTGTGCATGCACACCTATGCCATGTGACAGGCAGACCTGCCCTTAGGGCATGTATGCCTGCCACATGGCACCCGAGCCTGTTTTGGGGGTGCCAGAGGGTGTCAAAGTGACACCCCCTGCACCCTTGTGAAAATCGGTATTTACCGATTCGGTAAATACCGAATCGGTAATGCCCATTCATTCCTATGGGCTTCAAAGCCCATAGGAATGAATGGGCATTACCGATTCGGTATTTACCGAATCAGTAAATACCGAATTCTTCCGAATCGGTATTCCAGCACATCTGGAATACCTACATATCCACCCCTTGGATTTACCGATTTTTAATTACCGAATCGGTAAAATTCGGTAATTAAATATCTGTAAATCTATTTTACCTACATCTGGCCCCAAGTTGTGTCTTTAAAGCTTGACTATAGATCGATGAACTCTCACAATAGCCTTGAGGAGCGCGTTTAAAGCGGAAACTGCAACCTCCTAAAGAGAATCCAAAAATGTCCCTACTCTCCATGGCAATCGGGATGCTGAAGAAAGCATTCTTCAAGTCAATCACCGAAAACCAGGTGGCAGTAGCCGGAATCAGAGTCAACAAGGCTGTTATATCAGGCACAACAGGAAATTGTGGAACAACAATTTTGTTCACTTCGCGAAGATCGATGACAAACCTATATATAGGAGCCTGTGAAGGATCAGTTCTCTTCAGAACAGGCAAAACAGGACTATTGCACACATTACCTCTCGTTTCCTCAATGACACCCTTTTCGATCAGATCATAAATAATCGCTAAAAGTGCACGCTCACCATCACTCGAGATACAATATTGTGGAATGCGCGGTAACTTAGCATTCGCCTTCAGTGTCACAACATATGGTGGAATGTCCAATAGACTCACATCATTTGGACCAGTAGCCCACAATGAATCTGGTAACAGAGACAATTCAGATGGAAGACTATCTTTCGACAGGTACATCGGAGAGATCACTCTCTCACCCAAAGTAAGATGAACTCCTGATGGAGAACAATACAATGTCGCATACAATCTCTTCAACAAATCCAATCCCAACAAATTCTCATTACAACCTGTAGTCAAAAGAAGGGGTGCTTCAAACTTACGAGGACCAACAGAAAGAGACAATGGAGCAGAAATCGGATTCGTAACGGGGGCGCCAGAAAAACCTACAGAAACATTATCAAAGCCAGACAAAGGTGCGCCAGGGAGTTTAGAATGCATAATAGAACTCTTTGTAGCACCAGTATCTAGCAGAAAAGGTTCTGACACACCTGATGCAATCACTTCAACATAAGGTCCACTCTGATCTACTGGAACTGAAACAACTCCCTCTCTTTGTCCATGGCTGTCCTAACAGTTATCACTGTTTGCTTTGTCACCTTCAACATATTAATCATCCACATAGTACTGTGCTGTCCTACCAGACGAACTCTGCTGTTGATCAAAACTATTCATCGAGTTCTGCGGAGGCAAAGGACGTACATTCTGTCCGCGACCTCTACCTCTAGGCGCTTGTTGAGCACCTCTACCTCGTTCACCAGAAGCACCATTTGTGCGCTGTAACAAAACTGGACAACTATTCTTGTAATGGCCCTCTTCTTTGCAATACGCACACTGATTAGGCCCATACGGGAAACGCTGTTGAGAAGACTCGTTCCTTTGCGAGTTTCTCGAATACTGTTGATGTTGCTGATAATCGCGCTGACTATTAACACGGGATGGATAAGCTTGTTGTAGAAGAACTTTAGTCTTCAATTCCTTAGTCTTCTTATCCGCTTTCTCTAACTCATCTTTGCGCCTATTTTCATAGTACTGAGCCGTAGCTAAAATCTGCGCTGACGTAGAAACGGGCCAAGCACTCTCAGAATCCTTCAACTTACTGCATAGCTCGGGAAGTAGATTATGCACAAACTTGTCAACGAACAATCTCTGGCCACCCTCGGTAGCCATATCCTGTCCACTATGATCAACAAAAGTTTCTTCAAAACGCGTGAAGAAATCAGACACAGTCTCGTCTTTCTTCTGCTTACATGCAGACAACTTGTCCCAATTAACACGCACTTCGGGCATCAAGGTCTTCATGAAATTAATTATCCTACCAGGAAGTTCAGTAATAAGATCTTCAGGCTTAGCACCTCCAACTTGTCGGTCATTTGCAGCAACAAGATTAACCCATGTATCACCCAATTCGTTATCATGATCCGTATGTCGAATCACATTCCAGATAGGCTGTGGAACAACATTACCAAACAACATGTCTATGTCCGCTAAATTCATGATGCACGAACTCACAGTTTGAGTGAGCTCTTTATAATATCCTGTCGGATTTTTCCGTGGATCAGGTAAAGTCTGCTTAAGTGCTAGGACTTCAGCACGCTTCCAGGGAACATGTACCCACACTCGCTGAAAGTGCGCATCAACAGGTTTAACTCAGACACTCTGTTCATCACCACCCCCTTTTTGTAAATCGTTTTTGGCCACTATAGGTGTGGCAGGGTATACTCAGACATGAGTCCCTTTCTCACTGCTCCATCAGGATTCAAGCAAGCCGGGCCGAAGAAGGCTGAAATGCCAGAAACCGGTCCCCAGTAGCTTGTCTCCTTTCTGGTAAAGAATTGGCTTGGTAGTTTAGTCTGCCCTGTTCCCATGATGCACTGGGCCAGGGACAGACTGATTTGCATATAGCCAGGTTCTGAGCTGGGATGGGGCAGTGAGATAAATAACGGTGATGGATCAAGCCCTGATCTTTGGACTGGGTAAGAGTGGTCTGTTTAACTCAGACACTCTGTTCATCACCACCCCCTTTTTGTAAATCAACAGGTGGAACAGCATTAGGATCAGCAGGTCTCCAAACTGGAGGAACCTCACGCATCGGATACTAACGCGCTTTTCTCCTAACTGACGAATCAGGCTCGAACAATCGCTCAGAAGGAGCATTGTTACGAAACGACAATAACGTCAACACCGCTCTCTCGATGTCGAGGAGACTCCCAATCGTCCCTTTCGCAAACTCGGAACGCACTCGATACAATTCTTCAGGAGCTTTACCCACTTCATCCATCCATTGTTCATCGATGAACGCACACATCATTTCAAAAACGTATTGTTGCTTTGGTGCTTTCCATTGCTGAAAAACATCCATAAGACCCTCAAGATCATACTGGGAGGTATACGTAACCCATCTACGTGCCATATGATCCAAAACTGCACGTTCATCTGCATCGGGAAATTGACTACGCAATTGTCTACTCTCACTCACTGGAGACATACCCAATTGTCCCAACAATGGAGTCAGAAAACCAGAAAAAGCAGCAGTCATTCGCTGTCTAGTAGAAGGAGAAGATGGAAGGATAAGGGAAGACGGAACAATAGTAGAAGAATCCAGAGTCGGAGCAGGAGGAGCATTTAGAACAGACGTAGAAGTAACGGGCAAAGGCAAAGTTGGCGGCCCCTGAGGAGGCTGCGCCAAAGGAGCAGTAGCCAACGGAAAGGAGCTGGCTGTGGAGGAATTACAGGTGGCACAATAACCGGAGGTTGCACAGCCACAACTGGTGGCGCTGGTGCCGTAGCACTCTGTGCATAGGGTGGTGGCGAACTTAACAGATGCGTCATTAAAGGATCTTTCGCAAGATCTTTCTCGTCTTTCTGCTCTTCAGGCGGCAAGACTGTGTAGCATCTATCTACCGCTAACTTCTTCACTCTAAGCATCTGTTCGCTTTCTTGCTCTTCCTCATTATCCCTATATGCAACAGCAGCTTGTACCATTGACATACCTCGTTCTCGTTTATTCTTCTTCGCTAATTTAATTTCTTTCTGTTTGGCTTCTTTGCGCCATATGCGGAAAGAGTCAAACATTGCCGGCCGGGCTTTCTTCTTGAACAATTTCACTTCGAGATTGTCTAAAATCTCAGCTTCAAAACTACCGTAACGGGGCCACTGTAGGACACCGTCTTTCCTCGTATACTTTACCCAGATCTCATTATAGCTAATAGGGCCCACACCATGTTTCACGTACAAGTCATATGTAGGAGTTCCAATTGGAGGAACCGGACACGAATCCTCCAACCGGGAATCCTTAGAACAACGACAACCAAACAATTTAACAAGTCTGCTAAAACCAGGCATCGTGCACACTAGTCTAGCTTCAAACTACAAGGGAAATCTCAAAACGATAGTCTCGCGAATACACGAGTCCCTTGGCTTTGGGGCCTGCAGGTACCAAATCAAAGCGATCCACTAAAGGGATACCAAAACAAACTAAGGACTAGGAGACGCTCCACTCATACTTAACTGAAATGTCGATGGTGTCACCAGAAGACCCGTCAATCGTCTCGCTCTACAAACGTCTAAGGCTCCAAAACAGGGCAACAGTCAGGGCAGCAGTCCTTCGTAGCCGTCGGAAAGCGGGAAACCTCGCAGCAAAGACTTTCGGACCACGCCGACATACAGGGGTCGATGAAGTGGTTGGCCTTCCTCCAGAATTTTCACACGAAGCTTCTCACGATCTTCGGGCTTGGACCGGTACCGCTGAAGTCGCCCCACATTGGGCGCCTACTGAAGGACCGGGTTTTAGAACCCAGTGGCGTCAGGGAGAACGCCCGATACCTTCGAGTTCCCCTGTCTTGGCAAACAGAGACACAGGATACTTCTTGATGACGTCAAAGACCAAAGTTTATTGGCGGCAACCAGGAACAGAGGTCTACGAAGCACACACGGGTGGTTCGCTAGAGACTGCACAAATTCAATGAGCGGAGCATGGTCTTTTATGCCAAAAATCAAGCCTCAGGCAACATTTCAAATTAACATTAGGTGCATACAAACTGACCAATAGCAATGTCACAATTTGAAAGTAGCGAATGACGACAATCTCAGACAATCCCATTTTCCGTTGTCCAGCCCACCAGAAATGACCAAGCACATTCCAATATCCTGTTCGATCAGGACGGACAAACCCATCATAAAACCCTCAACCCAAATCAGTGATTATGTCGTAAAGGAAAGGCAGAAACAGATTGGAAGTGAGATAGAAGGGTGGGAGCAGTGTACCATAAACTCGGGCACGTCCTGCTCTTTGATCATTATCAGACCAGCTGCTTAACAAGGAACTGGCTCAGCGAGTTCAGCCTCGGGCAAGGAGTCAGTTCGGCCAGGTCACTCAAAAGTCAGCTAAGGCATACGTGTCTCAGGGACTCATTCGGCCACAGTCATCGGGCCTATGTGAGGGCAACGATACAAAATGGCTGCCGTACACAAAATGGAACCCAAAGGTTCAAACTAAATCCTTGAATACAGAGTGTTCTCATATATCGATTCATGTGAAAACACTCAGATGGCCAAAACTAGTCATTTGCGGTCTGCTGACACCAAAATCGTCCATTTCCGACGACCTTTATTGAACGGGTTCAGAACCTTCGAACCTCACTCGCAAACCACAGAACTACACTACCCACCCCAACCTACCTCACTGTACTCTACCCCAATCTACCCCACTCCAATCTAGCCCTCCCATCCCATCTACGGCACACTACTTCAATATACTCCACTCCTCTAATCTACCTCACCCCAATCTACCCCACTCCAAATTATTACCCTAATCTGCTACCACTCCATTGCATTTAACACTACTATAAACCATCCAATCTGCATCAGGGGATTGTTTTTGTGCAGGAAGGTGCCCCTCACAGCACAAAAATAATCCTGCTAACAACGCAGCCACCCAGTGTGCACCAGCGCTGGAAAAAAGGCAGGAATGCGTCATATTATGTTAAATACGGTGCATTCCCTGTCACGCAGTGCAGCAGGGGACTTGCTGCACCGCGTGACATATTGGTAAATACGCCCCTCATTTTATGGGCTGGTTGCACTAGGTAATGCAGTGTGTTTATGTGCTGTATGCTGGGCTCACAGAGACTATTGGCGAAATAACATTGCAAATGTTGACTGATGGATTTGTTTGTGTCACATTAGTACCGCTGCAATACCTTTACTGCTATGTCAAACAACCTGCCTTGCTAAGAAACCTGTCCACCTGATTGTCCTGGAAAAAGTGGAGCCGATGCTACATTAAGGCAACCAGTAGCGGTTGGTGGTGGGAATGCTGCGGGGTGGTGACGTGGGGATGGGCAGGGTGGGGGGTAGTAAACTACGGAATATGGCCAGATACAGGTAAGTAAACATATAAATAAATAAAACGAATTTTGTTGCGCACACTGCATCGCCAAATTCGATGCAGTGCGCGCAACACAAGTAATTTTATTTATTTATATGTTTACTTACCTGTATTTGGCCGTATTCCGTAGTTTACTACCCCCCCCCCCCACCCTGCCCCTCACCGCCCCGCGTCACCTCCCGGCAGCACTCCCACCACCGACCGCTACTGAGGACAACTGTAGACAGCTGTCTCACAACACCACCAGCAGAGTGTGAAAGGTTACAAAAAATAGCTGAAAAAAGTTCTTGTTACTGGTTTATGAGGGGCTCCCAAAGGGCAAAATACAATTTTGCATGTAGCTCTAAAAATCCTTTCACCGGAGTTGGATAAAGGCCATGGAAGGAACTGCTACTTTCTCCACCTCTCTGCGTTTCCAAGATCTTGATACTTTCCTGTGACATTATCCCTAAGTTGTGTGGTTTGGTTTACATATCAATTCAGTTTCTAAGCACTTTAATGCGAATTTGAATTGAAATTTCAAATTTGAATCAAGCACCGGCAAAGTCAATAGGGCTGACGTTGGCCGCCAGCCTTTTATGTTTGTCAATGCTCGTTTTGTTTTTTCATGACTCTTGCAAAAATTAACAGGTGAGGAAGCTGACAGGCCCAATCCAAAAAAAAAAAAGCATTGGCTACAAGCAAAAAAAAATTTTGATCACATAAAGCACACATTTCCAAAGTAGTCCCTAAACTTAAGGAAACAACATTTTGTGTAGAGGTGCTCTTTGTGAAAGGGTAGGATGATGTCACTCAGAGCATAATTAGCCAATTGCTGAAGAGGGCTGGCTCCTTATCACATGCGGTAGGCTGTAGTGGGCGGAAGGAAAATGTAAATGACACAATAACATACCAATGGATGAAGAAAGCTGGCAGAAACACCCTATAAGTACATGATACATATAATTTTAGGAAAACCAAAAGGTCTTGGCTATCGCCAGACCTAAAAAATTCTCACTAATTTGACACTGAGGGCCTTATTTATGAATTCCTTATGTTGTGTCACTTCTCCGTGGCGCTGCGGCGGCATAATTAATGCGCCATACTGCTCCCTATTTACAAAGTGATGCATCTAGGCAGATACACCACTTTGCAAATGCCTGCGCTACATTATATTTGTGTCAGGTAGATTGCATGCAGGGTGGTCTTTCCCACGTAAAAAAGTCTAGCAGAAGTGGTGCAGTGAAATCTATGAGATTTCACTGTGCCACTTCTACGACTTGAGTGAGTCAAATCCTTAAGCCTGCTACAAGCAGGCATAAGGAGTGACGCATGGCCTTTTACATGGGACTTGCCCATGTGTACTGACACATTGCTGGAGTTGCGTCAGTTTACCAACACACTCCAGCAATGCGTCATTACTGCGCCAATAGATACCTCAGGATTACTGACGTATCTGGTCAATTCTTGCGACAGCGCGTAGTGTAAATACGGAGCATAAATGGTGTCGCAAGGAGGGCTCAATGAAAAGTGTTGCATCGCTCTTTTTCCCAAGCGATGCAGCACTTTTCATAAATCAGGCCCTGAATGTTCATTGATGTCCCTTCGGCAAAGACTAAAGAGCATTTCCTCTTACCCTGACCCAGCGATCACTGTGCTATTGGCAGAGCCTCATTTGGATTGCTGTGTTGGGTCTCTGTGCCAATCAATCTCTGAATTGTATTCACATTTTTCATTTGAAATTAGATATGATTTCGCTTGCCTCTCACTCGGACCGCAGATCGTGTCGACAGAAGAACCTGATAGGGTCCCGTCCAGCGGGGCTGATCGTTCTTGCTCCGCTGAAAATTGCGCACGAAGACCCATGAGGCAGGTTCGATAGAATGGCCTGGATCCTCTGAAGCTTGTGGAAGGCTATTGTGAACCTGTTGGTGTAAAACACGCAATTTAGTTGTCAATTCACGCAAGTAATCCAGCAACACAGGGTGTTCGAGGTCACTGAACTTTGTTGGTCTTGGTACGCCCCAAATATTCGCCGGGCGACCAAACACAACCTCATACGGACTCAAACCCATTCGCGAATGCACAGTCATTCTCGTGGACAAAAGCGCTAAAGGCAAAGCATCTGGCCACTTTAGAACAGTGCTCACTTGGGTTTTGGCCAATTTCAATTTAAGAGTACCATTATAGCACTCGACTAAACCAGTTGATTGGGAGTGATTTGCAGCGTGGAATTTCTGCTGAATTCCTAGTCCCTCACACACTCTCTTCATAACTTGACCCACAAATTCACTCCCATTGTCACTCCAGATAATTCTCGGCATTCCAAACCTCGGGAAAAACTCTTTTATCAAAACTTTCGCTGTGGACAAGGCAGTATTGTCCTTAAGGGGATAAGCTTCTACCCATCTAGAAAAGGAGCAAACAACCACTAAGACATATTTCAAGTTGTTACATCTCTCCATGTGGATATAATCTAGCTGCAAAGCCTCGAACGGATAGGTAGGAGGAGCAAAATGACCAGCTGGTGTTGGAGTTCCTCTACCAGGATTGTACATCAAGCACACCATACAGTTCTTCACCAAGTTCTCTGCACATTTTGGAATTCCCGCATTCTGCCAAACCGGAGCCAACAACTTGCAAATCCCTTTCACGCTAATATGTGCCATTCCATGAGTCATTGTGACAACCGGAAGCACATACGCGTTAGGCAACAACCATCTCTGATGCTCTGACAAATCAGTCCAACAACCATTCAAATCCAATCTACCCTTGTTTTCTCTCCATTCATTCAACTCTTTCTCTGTAGCTTCAGCTTGAATGGATTTCACACTCTCAATCGTATCTTCACACATACTCTTCTCTGGAACCCATCTCGCCGGACCCGCAACGTACATTCGACTCATCACATTTCCCGCAGTTTCTTTCGCAACTTCATCCGCAAACGCATTACCACGACCAACATCATCCGTAACTTTCTTATGGGCACTGCATTTCACGATCGCTACTTGTAATGGCAAAGTAAGAGATTCAAGAAGTTCATTCACCAACTGTCCATGCTGGATCTTCGTCCCATGCGAAGTTAAAAATCCACGTTCACGCCACAAACGTCCAAAGCTATGAGCCACGCCAAAGGCATATTGGCTATCAGTATACACATTCACTCGTTTTCCTTTTGCCAACACACATGCTCTCGTTAATGCAATCAACTCCGCTGCTTGTGCTGAATTATGTGGAATACGTGCAGCTTCAACAATCGTATGCAAAATCGTAACAGCATATGCCGCAGTCGTATTACCATTCGGCAACTTAAAACACGAACCATCAACCCACAAAGTACCATCACATTCAGGAAGAGGAGTATCCCTAAGATCTATTCTCCCTTTCGTTTCTTCTTCAGTTCTCAGAAAACAGTCATGCTGTTCTTCACTATCATCATCTGTCTCAACTGAAATCGGCAACAACGTGGCTGGATTCAACGTGTTGCATCGTTTAATGTGCACATGACTCGCTAACAACGTCAACTCATAACCTGACAACCGAGCACTAGTTAAATGCTGTGTCTTCGTACGGTTCAACAAGGTATCCACTGCATGTGGAACCATAACCACTAGCGTGTTGTCCATAACTAAACCAGCAGACTGTCGAATTGAAACAGCCGCTGGCGCTGTAGCTCTCAAGCAACTCGGCAACGCTCTAGCTACCGGATCTAAAGTCGAAGAAAAGTACGCACATGGGCGTTGCTTATCGTCAAACTGCTGAGTCAAAACCGACAATGCACAACCTTCTCTCTCGTGAACATACAATGTGAAAGGCTTACTGTAGTCGGAAGTACCCAACACAGGAGCCGAACACAACGCATTGCGTAATTCAGAAAAACTTGTTTGACATTCGTCAGTCCAAGGAATAGGATTTGGAGTATCCTTAACAGTAAGAGCTATCAAAGGCTTCGCTAGCAAGGAGAAATTAGGAATCCACTGTCTACAGTACGATGTAATACCCAAAAACGCACATACTTCTCTCTGTGTCGTAGGCACACTCATTTTCGCAATAGCTTGAATTCTTTCTGGGGTCAGTTTCCTTCCCTCCTTCGATAAGAGGTGACCTAAGTAGGTTACTTCTTGTCGACAAAATTGCAACTTGGAGAGAGAAACTTTATGATGACAATCAGACAAGTGGCGTAGTAACGACAAAGTGGCTTCCCTGCAAATCTCTTCAGTATCAGCGGCAACTAACAAATCATCAACGTATTGAATAAGGGCTGCACCATCAGGTAAAATCAACAGATCAAGGGTCAGATGTAGGTGGCCGTTTGAGGCCATTTACCGATCGGTAAATGGGTGACAGGTATGTAGGGGGCATTATTTTACCGAATCGGTAAAATTACCGATTCGGTAATTTTACCGATTCGGTAAAATAAAAAAAGGTAATTTTACCGATTCTGAGGGACCCAGATGTAGGTGGGACTCTTAGTCCCAGAGGCCTTACCAAATCAGTATTTTACCATCAAATCCAATTTGATGGTAAAATACCGATTCTGGTGTGCATGCACATGTGTGCATGCACACCTATGCCATGTGACAGGCAGACCTGCCCTTAGGGCATGTATGCCTGCCACATGGCACCCGAGCCTGTTTTGGGGGTGCCAGAGGGTGTCAAAGTGACACCCCCTGCACCCTTGTGAAAATCGGTATTTACCGATTCGGTAAATACCGAATCGGTAATGCCCATTCATTCCTATGGGCTTCAAAGCCCATAGGAATGAATGGGCATTACCGATTCGGTATTTACCGAATCAGTAAATACCGAATTCTTCCGAATCGGTATTCCAGCACATCTGGAATACCTACATATCCACCCCTTGGATTTACCGATTTTTAATTACCGAATCGGTAAAATTCGGTAATTAAATATCTGTAAATCTATTTTACCTACATCTGGCCCCAAGTTGTGTCTTTAAAGCTTGACTATAGATCGATGAACTCTCACAATAGCCTTGAGGAGCGCGTTTAAAGCGGAAACTGCAACCTCCTAAAGAGAATCCAAAAATGTCCCTACTCTCCATGGCAATCGGGATGCTGAAGAAAGCATTCTTCAAGTCAATCACCGAAAACCAGGTGGCAGTAGCCGGAATCAGAGTCAACAAGGCTGTTATATCAGGCACAACAGGAAATTGTGGAACAACAATTTTGTTCACTTCGCGAAGATCGATGACAAACCTATATATAGGAGCCTGTGAAGGATCAGTTCTCTTCAGAACAGGCAAAACAGGACTATTGCACACATTACCTCTCGTTTCCTCAATGACACCCTTTTCGATCAGATCATAAATAATCGCTAAAAGTGCACGCTCACCATCACTCGAGATACAATATTGTGGAATGCGCGGTAACTTAGCATTCGCCTTCAGTGTCACAACATATGGTGGAATGTCCAATAGACTCACATCATTTGGACCAGTAGCCCACAATGAATCTGGTAACAGAGACAATTCAGATGGAAGACTATCTTTCGACAGGTACATCGGAGAGATCACTCTCTCACCCAAAGTAAGATGAACTCCTGATGGAGAACAATACAATGTCGCATACAATCTCTTCAACAAATCCAATCCCAACAAATTCTCATTACAACCTGTAGTCAAAAGAAGGGGTGCTTCAAACTTACGAGGACCAACAGAAAGAGACAATGGAGCAGAAATCGGATTCGTAACGGGGGCGCCAGAAAAACCTACAGAAACATTATCAAAGCCAGACAAAGGTGCGCCAGGGAGTTTAGAATGCATAATAGAACTCTTTGTAGCACCAGTATCTAGCAGAAAAGGTTCTGACACACCTGATGCAATCACTTCAACATAAGGTCCACTCTGATCTACTGGAACTGAAACAACTCCCTCTCTTTGTCCATGGCTGTCCTAACAGTTATCACTGTTTGCTTTGTCACCTTCAACATATTAATCATCCACATAGTACTGTGCTGTCCTACCAGACGAACTCTGCTGTTGATCAAAACTATTCATCGAGTTCTGCGGAGGCAAAGGACGTACATTCTGTCCGCGACCTCTACCTCTAGGCGCTTGTTGAGCACCTCTACCTCGTTCACCAGAAGCACCATTTGTGCGCTGTAACAAAACTGGACAACTATTCTTGTAATGGCCCTCTTCTTTGCAATACGCACACTGATTAGGCCCATACGGGAAACGCTGTTGAGAAGACTCGTTCCTTTGCGAGTTTCTCGAATACTGTTGATGTTGCTGATAATCGCGCTGACTATTAACACGGGATGGATAAGCTTGTTGTAGAAGAACTTTAGTCTTCAATTCCTTAGTCTTCTTATCCGCTTTCTCTAACTCATCTTTGCGCCTATTTTCATAGTACTGAGCCGTAGCTAAAATCTGCGCTGACGTAGAAACGGGCCAAGCACTCTCAGAATCCTTCAACTTACTGCATAGCTCGGGAAGTAGATTATGCACAAACTTGTCAACGAACAATCTCTGGCCACCCTCGGTAGCCATATCCTGTCCACTATGATCAACAAAAGTTTCTTCAAAACGCGTGAAGAAATCAGACACAGTCTCGTCTTTCTTCTGCTTACATGCAGACAACTTGTCCCAATTAACACGCACTTCGGGCATCAAGGTCTTCATGAAATTAATTATCCTACCAGGAAGTTCAGTAATAAGATCTTCAGGCTTAGCACCTCCAACTTGTCGGTCATTTGCAGCAACAAGATTAACCCATGTATCACCCAATTCGTTATCATGATCCGTATGTCGAATCACATTCCAGATAGGCTGTGGAACAACATTACCAAACAACATGTCTATGTCCGCTAAATTCATGATGCACGAACTCACAGTTTGAGTGAGCTCTTTATAATATCCTGTCGGATTTTTCCGTGGATCAGGTAAAGTCTGCTTAAGTGCTAGGACTTCAGCACGCTTCCAGGGAACATGTACCCACACTCGCTGAAAGTGCGCATCAACAGGTTTAACTCAGACACTCTGTTCATCACCACCCCCTTTTTGTAAATCGTTTTTGGCCACTATAGGTGTGGCAGGGTATACTCAGACATGAGTCCCTTTCTCACTGCTCCATCAGGATTCAAGCAAGCCGGGCCGAAGAAGGCTGAAATGCCAGAAACCGGTCCCCAGTAGCTTGTCTCCTTTCTGGTAAAGAATTGGCTTGGTAGTTTAGTCTGCCCTGTTCCCATGATGCACTGGGCCAGGGACAGACTGATTTGCATATAGCCAGGTTCTGAGCTGGGATGGGGCAGTGAGATAAATAACGGTGATGGATCAAGCCCTGATCTTTGGACTGGGTAAGAGTGGTCTGTTTAACTCAGACACTCTGTTCATCACCACCCCCTTTTTGTAAATCAACAGGTGGAACAGCATTAGGATCAGCAGGTCTCCAAACTGGAGGAACCTCACGCATCGGATACTAACGCGCTTTTCTCCTAACTGACGAATCAGGCTCGAACAATCGCTCAGAAGGAGCATTGTTACGAAATGACAATAACGTCAACACCGCTCTCTCGATGTCGAGGAGACTCCCAATCGTCCCTTTCGCAAACTCGGAACGCACTCGATACAATTCTTCAGGAGCTTTACCCACTTCATCCATCCATTGTTCATCGATGAACGCACACATCATTTCAAAAACGTATTGTTGCTTTGGTGCTTTCCATTGCTGAAAAACATCCATAAGACCCTCAAGATCATACTGGGAGGTATACGTAACCCATCTACGTGCCATATGATCCAAAACTGCACGTTCATCTGCATCGGGCAATTGACTACGCAATTGTCTACTCTCACTCACTGGAGACATACCCAATTGTCCCAACAATGGAGTCAGAAAACCAGAAAAAGCAGCAGTCATTCGCTGTCTAGTAGAAGGAGAAGATGGAAGGATAAGGGAAGACGGAACAATAGTAGAAGAATCCAGAGTCGGAGCAGGAGGAGCATTTAGAACAGACGTAGAAGTAACGGGCAAAGGCAAAGTTGGCGGCCCCTGAGGAGGCTGCGCCAAAGGAGCAGTAGCCAACGGAAAGGAGCTGGCTGTGGAGGAATTACAGGTGGCACAATAACCGGAGGTTGCACAGCCACAACTGGTGGCGCTGGTGCCGTAGCACTCTGTGCATAGGGTGGTGGCGAACTTAACAGATGCGTCATTAAAGGATCTTTCGCAAGATCTTTCTCGTCTTTCTGCTCTTCAGGCGGCAAGACTGTGTAGCATCTATCTACCGCTAACTTCTTCACTCTAAGCATCTGTTCGCTTTCTTGCTCTTCCTCATTATCCCTATATGCAACAGCAGCTTGTACCATTGACATACCTCGTTCTCGTTTATTCTTCTTCGCTAATTTAATTTCTTTCTGTTTGGCTTCTTTGCGCCATATGCGGAAAGAGTCAAACATTGCCGGCCGGGCTTTCTTCTTGAACAATTTCACTTCGAGATTGTCTAAAATCTCAGCTTCAAAACTACCGTAACGGGGCCACTGTAGGACACCGTCTTTCCTCGTATACTTTACCCAGATCTCATTATAGCTAATAGGGCCCACACCATGTTTCACGTACAAGTCATATGTAGGAGTTCCAATTGGAGGAACCGGACACGAATCCTCCAACCGGGAATCCTTAGAACAACGACAACCAAACAATTTAACAAGTCTGCTAAAACCAGGCATCGTGCACACTAGTCTAGCTTCAAACTACAAGGGAAATCTCAAAACGATAGTCTCGCGAATACACGAGTCCCTTGGCTTTGGGGCCTGCAGGTACCAAATCAAAGCGATCCACTAAAGGGATACCAAAACAAACTAAGGACTAGGAGACGCTCCACTCATACTTAACTGAAATGTCGATGGTGTCACCAGAAGACCCGTCAATCGTCTCGCTCTACAAACGTCTAAGGCTCCAAAACAGGGCAACAGTCAGGGCAGCAGTCCTTCGTAGCCGTCGGAAAGCGGGAAACCTCGCAGCAAAGACTTTCGGACCACGCCGACATACAGGGGTCGATGAAGTGGTTGGCCTTCCTCCAGAATTTTCACACGAAGCTTCTCACGATCTTCGGGCTTGGACCGGTACCGCTGAAGTCGCCCCACGTTGGGCGCCAACTGAAGGACCGGGTTTTAGAACCCAGTGGCGTCAGGGAGAACGCCCGATACCTTCGAGTTCCCCTGTCTTGGCAAACAGAGACACAGGATACTTCTTGATGACGTCAAAGACCAAAGTTTATTGGCGGCAACCAGGAACAGAGGTCTACGAAGCACACACGGGTGGTTCGCTAGAGACTGCACAAATTCAATGAGCGGAGCATGGTCTTTTATGCCAAAAATCAAGCCTCAGGCAACATTTCAAATTAACATTAGGTGCATACAAACTGACCAATAGCAATGTCACAATTTGAAAGTAGCGAATGACGACAATCTCAGACAATCCCATTTTCCGTTGTCCAGCCCACCAGAAATGACCAAGCACATTCCAATATCCTGTTCGATCAGGACGGACAAACCCATCATAAAACCCTCAACCCAAATCAGTGATTATGTCGTAAAGGAAAGGCAGAAACAGATTGGAAGTGAGATAGAAGGGTGGGAGCAGTGTACCATAAACTCGGGCACGTCCTGCTCTTTGATCATTATCAGACCAGCTGCTTAACAAGGAACTGGCTCAGCGAGTTCAGCCTCGGGCAAGGAGTCAGTTCGGCCAGGTCACTCAAAAGTCAGCTAAGGCATACGTGTCTCAGGGACTCATTCGGCCACAGTCATCGGGCCTATGTGAGGGCAACGATACAAAATGGCTGCCGTACACAAAATGGAACCCAAAGGTTCAAACTAAATCCTTGAATACAGAGTGTTCTCATATATCGATTCATGTGAAAACACTCAGATGGCCAAAACTAGTCATTTGCGGTCTGCTGACACCAAAATCGTCCATTTCCGACGACCTTTATTGAACGGGTTCAGAACCTTCGAACCTCACTCGCAAACCACAGAACTACACTACCCACCCCAACCTACCTCACTGTACTCTACCCCAATCTACCCCACTCCAATCTAGCCCTCCCATCCCATCTACGGCACACTACTTCAATATACTCCACTCCTCTAATCTACCTCACCCCATTTCACCCCAATCTACCCCACTCCAAATTATTACCCTAATCTGCTACCACTCCATTGCATTTAACACTACTATAAACCATCCAATCTGCATCAGGGGATTGTTTTTGTGCAGGAAGGTGCCCCTCACAGCACAAAAATAATCCTGCTAACAACGCAGCCACCCAGTGTGCACCAGCGCTGGAAAAAAGGCAGGAATGCGTCATATTATGTTAAATACGGTGCATTCCCTGTCACGCAGTGCAGCAGGGGACTTGCTGCACCGCGTGACATATTGGTAAATACGCCCCTCATTTTATGGGCTGGTTGCACTAGGTAATGCAGTGTGTTTATGTGCTGTATGCTGGGCTCACAGAGACTATTGGCGAAATAACATTGCAAATGTTGACTGATGGATTTGTTTGTGTCACATTAGTACCGCTGCAATACCTTTACTGCTATGTCAAACAACCTGCCTTGCTAAGAAACCTGTCCACCTGATTGTCCTGGAAAAAGTGGAGCCGATGCTACATTAAGGCAACCAGTAGCGGTTGGTGGTGGGAATGCTGCGGGGTGGTGACGTGGGGATGGGCAGGGTGGGGGGTAGTAAACTACGGAATATGGCCAAATACAGGTAAGTAAACATATAAATAAATAAAACGAATTTTGTTGCGCACACTGCATCGCCAAATTCGATGCAGTGCGCGCAACACAAGTAATTTTATTTATTTATATGTTTACTTACCTGTATTTGGCCGTATTCCGTAGTTTACTACCCCCCCCCCACCCTGCCCCTCACCGCCCCGCGTCACCTCCCGGCAGCACTCCCACCACCGACCGCTACTGAGGACAACTGTAGACAGCTGTCTCACAACACCACCAGCAGAGTGTGAAAGGTTACAAAAAATAGCTGAAAAAAGTTCTTGTTACTGGTTTATGAGGGGCTCCCAAAGGGCAAAATACAATTTTGCATGTAGCTCTAAAAATCCTTTCACCGGAGTTGGATAAAGGCCATGGAAGGAACTGCTACTTTCTCCACCTCTCTGCGTTTCCAAGATCTTGATACTTTCCTGTGACATTATCCCTAAGTTGTGTGGTTTGGTTTACATATCAATTCAGTTTCTAAGCACTTTAATGCGAATTTGAATTGAAATTTCAAATTTGAATCAAGCACCGGCAAAGTCAATAGGGCTGACGTTGGCCGCCAGCCTTTTATGTTTGTCAATGCTCGTTTTGTTTTTTCATGACTCTTGCAAAAATTAACAGGTGAGGAAGCTGACAGGCCCAATCCAAAAAAAAAAAAGCATTGGCTACAAGCAAAAAAAAATTTTGATCACATAAAGCACACATTTCCAAAGTAGTCCCTAAACTTAAGGAAACAACATTTTGTGTAGAGGTGCTCTTTGTGAAAGGGTAGGATGATGTCACTCAGAGCATAATTAGCCAATTGCTGAAGAGGGCTGGCTCCTTATCACATGCGGTAGGCTGTAGTGGGCGGAAGGAAAATGTAAATGACACAATAACATACCAATGGATGAAGAAAGCTGGCAGAAACACCCTATAAGTACATGATACATATAATTTTAGGAAAACCAAAAGGTCTTGGCTATCGCCAGACCTAAAAAATTCTCACTAATTTGACACTGAGGGCCTTATTTATGAATTCCTTATGTTGTGTCACTTCTCCGTGGCGCTGCGGCGGCATAATTAATGCGCCATACTGCTCCCTATTTACAAAGTGATGCATCTAGGCAGATACACCACTTTGCAAATGCCTGCGCTACATTATATTTGTGTCAGGTAGATTGCATGCAGGGTGGTCTTTCCCACGTAAAAAAGTCTAGCAGAAGTGGTGCAGTGAAATCTATGAGATTTCACTGTGCCACTTCTACGACTTGAGTGAGTCAAATCCTTAAGCCTGCTACAAGCAGGCATAAGGAGTGACGCATGGCCTTTTACAT